>NW_024543072.1:19910000-21110000 GCF_018167655.1 Microtus oregoni
TTGGATCCATGACATGTGCCGCGTGGCCACACATCTACGTTCTCATTTCATTCCTGTCACAGCTTTATAAGGAGAGAGAGCAGATGCAATGCGCTTGCTTTGGCAAATAAAACAAATCCCAAGAATTCGAAGATACTCATGGGGCCAGTCCAAATACAAACACGTAGCAAGTTATCAGTTCAAGGTTAGGCAGACCCTTCCTGTCTGCCGTCTTGGATCTAGAGGCTGTTTGGTGTAACAATTGCAATAAGCTTTAGCACTCGTTTTTCTTGGACATCATAATAACTCTTGCTATTTATCATTCACCTCAATACAGCAATGGAAGGGCCATTATTGCCTGTCTCATTTTAGAGTCATGAGAACTTAAGATTCAGAGAGTTTAAGCAAACTTTCAAAGCCTTCACAAATGTTAAATGCTAGAGCTAGATTTCAGGCAGGATAAACCCACTCAAAGGCCCCTCACAAAAGTAAGCCATTACAGTCTGAAAACTCAAATCTACTGAAAAGTCCACTTTTCCACCTCTACTATAATAGACACAGAGTGAAGTTAAATGCTAAGATTCCCTCAAACCTTCAGTAACTCTGTACAGCTAAGTGGATACAAAGAGATTCCAGATATTTGTTCCTCATTTTTTATATTAACTGGGAATTAATTTTGTTAGCTCTTCTCTCAAGCTTTGGAAAACGGTCAAGATACAAGGCCTGATGTTCCCCCACACACAGAGACTCTTACATTTGATCCCTAGCAACATCCTTCTAGAGTCTCCAGGGTGATCAGGGAAGCTCTAACTTATCAGGGCTGTCAGCAAGGCTGACTTTGTCATTTGCTCAGAAAACATGAACCAGCATTGCAGAGCCAGCAATGTTTGATTATAAACATTTCTTAAAGAGACAAGTAGCTGTACCAACTCACCCAGATAAAAAGCGGTATTCGGAGGTTTCCAAGGGGGGTCTTCTGTCTTTTAGCCAAACATCACCAAACACACTTTAAAAGTCACATTCAGAATGCCCCTTGTTTGAAGCATTTTGGACTTTGCAAATTTGCATCTACCCTTCCAATGCATTCTGTCAACTTGTCATCTACTAACAAGTGGAAGATACCAAGAAGAATGTAATGATAAACAGAGATGTTTGATTCCACAGAATTTTATTCTGTTCCCGGTGTTCCCCGGGAGGCTTATTCTAAAACCAAGATGACCCTGGTCCCTGTCATCACCAGCACAGTGGTGACACTGTGCCCTCCCTTTCTGTGTGTTCCCTCCACTAGCATGTTGACGGTCTGTCTCTCCATAGTCAAAGGCAGTGTTTCGTCTGTGGTCATAGAGTTAACCACATAGCCATCTACACAATAGATTTTCATATCCTTTGCAGATGGGTAAACTCATGAGAGACCCATTCCAATGACTGATGCTCTGACATCCTTGGGTAGAAGTTATCACATGTGTTTATTAAACTGCTTCTTTTACAGACCTTGCGCTCCTCATGGCAGAGGCTGACTTAATCCATCTTCTGTGTCCTAGCACCATGCATGAAGGACTGCTTTCAGTCGGTTTCCAGTTGCTATGATGAAATACCTGAGCTAAACAACTATAAAGACAACCAGGAAACAAACAGGTGACAAGGTGCCTCTTTGCCCTTGTTGACATGTCCCCAATGACACTCACTTTTTCCACTAGGCCCCACCTCTAGAAGGTTGCAACGCCTGTCAATATTGCCATAGGCTAAGAGTCAAATGTGGTCTTCGGAGAACATTTCAGATCCAAACAACAATGAATACACTACCTGCTGGTAGTGGTGGCACACTCCTTTAATCCTGGTACTCAGGAGTCTGAGTCAGGCAGATCTCTAAGCGTTTTAGGCCAGACTAGTATACTCCATAGTGAACTCCATGCCAGCCAAGGCTACATAGTGAGACCGAGTCTCAGTAAATGAATAAATAAACCACCAATGAATATGTTTGTGAACTAAGTCAATCAGTTATTAGAGACAAAATTGTTCATTCTGAGCACAAGGGACAACGACAGTAGAGGGACATTGGTCACACCCCCTCCCAGAAACAAGTCCTGACAAATGCAGACCAGTCACTGCTGGGAAGCTGGAGACTGTGGCCAGCTAGGTTCAATCAACAAATCATCCCACAGTGATTCAATGCAAGTGTAACATCAAAAATGATTCATCTATGATAGAAAAATATAAAAGTAGATTTAAAAACCCTGAAGGATTTCTTGGACCAAGGGAAAGCTATGAAGGAAGGGGATACGTGGGGGAGGGGGGGTCTCAGCCCCAATAAGTCTCAGATGGCAGCAAAGGAGGTACAGTTTCTGGCTACCAAACAGGGAGGAAGTTTGCTGGGTTGCCTGAGCCAGCTTCTGAGGGCCCTAGGAAGTCATAGCTGGCGGAGGGGGCCTGCAGAGAGTCAGGGCAGGCACCCGTGTTAAGTGTAAGGCCTAGCTCACCCAGTGTCCCTGAGAAGACCTACAGGAAGCAAGCTTCTGAGGCAAAGGCCAGCAGAGTTCATGGCAGCATGCAGAAGGAGTCAGTGAGCCACTGTGGGCGAAAGGCCAAGAGCTCGCGGTGTGGGGACCAGGTAGGCTTCTGAGCCCAGGCTGGGGCAGCGAAGCGGCTGAGGGATTGTCCGCTCATATGTGTAACTAAGGCCAAGCACCAACAAATGTCCACTCATAAGCACACCCCTGAGTTAAAGGAAACCAGCAGCAATGAAAACTAAAAAGAGAAACACAAACCCCTTCTCTCTGCAGTGTCCCTCCTTCCTCCCACTGAATGTATCACAGAGAAAAAGGCTGGAAGTTCCAGGCCTCGATGCACGTCCTTCTATAACACATGGACAGCCATGGTATCCACTTGGAATGTGTCGTCAGTATGAAGTCAATGGGGGCACTTAGATAGTGATGACCACGCTGACTGGCTGCGTACAGTGACAATGTGGTACTTTGAATGTACGTGGCCCCCATAATCTCATAGGGAGGTGTGGCTTTATTGGAGTAGGTGTGGCCTTGTTGGAGGAAGCGTGTCGCTGTGGCATGTCACTGTGGGGGCCAGCTTTGAGGTTTCTTATGCTCAAGATTCCACCCAGTGTCTCAGTCTACCTCCTGTTGCCTGAAAGCTCTAGGACTCTCAGCTTTTTCTCCAGCACCACATCTGCCTGCATGCTGCCATGCCCCACCATGATGATAATGGACTAAACATCTGTACTGTAAGCCAGCCCCAATTACATGTTTTCCTTTATAAGAGTTGCTATGGTCATGGTGTCTTTTCACAACAATGGAAACCCTATAATTAAGTCAGATGGTGCTTCTCAGAATTGAATTTGGGAGACCCGAGCTCTGCTCTAGCATGGCTCTTGATTGATGCTCCCATGAGAAGCAGGCATTCCCACCCCTAACTCTGAGACCTGGTTTCACATGCCCAAAATCTGTGACCTTGGTTCTCTACCACAAATGAACAATGGGTCTAACACTCAAAACAAAAACTAGAAGACATAATAAGTTGGCTGCAATATTAGAAGACTGAAAAACATCAATGCTATGGTTACTGTGTGGCTAATTTTATGTCGACTTGACACAGGCTGGGGTCATCTGAGAGCAGAGAAGCCCGTTTAGAAATTGTCTCCATAAGATTATACTATAGGCCAGCCTGTAGAACATTTTCTTAATTAGTGATTGATATGGCAGGATCCAGCCCATTGTGGGTAGTACCATCCTTGGGCTAGTGTTCCTAGATTCTATAAGAAAGCATGATGAGCAAGCCATGGGGAACAAGCCAGTAAGCAGCAACCCTCCATGGCTTCTTCATCAGCTCCTGCTTCCTGGTTCCTGCCCTGATTGAGTTCCTTTCCTGACTTCCTTTGATGTTGAACAGGGATATGGAAGTGTAAGCTGAATAAACCATTCCCTATGGGTCATGGTGCTTCATCACAGTGATAACAACCATGACTGAGACATTTATACACTCAGAATATTTTCTTCAGACATGTCTGCTGAGATTTTTTTCTTTTATTAAACCTTTGTTGACCGTTCAGTATATTTAAAAGAGGATACAAGATCAACTCGAAAAAATCAGTCACCCTCTTTACACAAAGAATATGGAAGCAGAGAGGGAAATCAGAGAAGCTTCACCTTTCACGATAGCCACAAACAGCATAAAATATCTTGGGGTAACTCTAACCAAGGAAGTGAAAGAGCTATTTGACAAGAACTTTAGGCATTGAAGAAAGAAATTGAAGAGGATACCAGGAAATGGAAGGACCTCCCTTGCTCTTGGATTGGGAGGATCAACATAGTAAACATGGCAATTCTACCAAAGGCAATTTATAGATTCAATGCAATCCCCATCAAGATCCCATCAAAATTCTTCACAGATCTTGAGAGGACAATAATCAACTTTATATGGAAAAACAAAAAACCCAGGATAGCCAAAATAATCCTATACAATAAAGGATCTGCTGGAGGCATTACCATCCCTAACTTCAAACTCTATTACAGAGCTACAGTAATGAAAACAGTGTGGTACTGGCATAAAAACAGAGAAGTCGACCAATGGAATCGTATAGAAGACCCGGATTTTAACCCACAAACCTATGAACACCTCATTTTCAATAAAGGAGCTAAAAGTATACAATGGAAGAAAGAAAGGATCTTCAACAAACGGTGCTGGCACAACTGGATGTCAACCTGTAGAAGAATGAAAATTGACCCATATCTATCACCATGCACAAAACTCAAGTCCAAATGAATTAAAGACCTCAATATCAGTCCGAACACAATGAACCTGATAGAAGAGAAAGTGGGAAGTACCCTACAACAGATGGGCATAGGAGATCGCTTCCTAGGTATAACCCCAGCAGCACAGACATTAAGGGCAGCATTGAATAAATGGGACCTACTAAAACTGAGAAGCTTCTGTAAAGCAAAGGACACTGTCACTAAGACAAATAGGCAACCTACTGACTGGGAGAAGATCTTCACCAACCCCGCAACAGACAAAGGTCTGATCTCCAAAAAATATAGAGAACTCAAGAAACTAGACTTTAAAATGCTAATTAACCCACTTAAAAAAATGGGGCACTGAACTGAACAGAGAATTCTCAACAGAAGAAGTTCAAATGGCCAAAAGACACTTAAGGTCATGCTCAACTTCCTTAGCAATCAGGGAAATGCAAATCAAAACAACTTTGAGATATCATCTTACACCTGTCAGAATGGCTAAAGTCAAAAACACCAATGATAGCCTTTGCAGGAGAGGCTGTGGAGGAAGGGGTACCCTCATCCATTGCTGGTGGGAATGCAATCTTGTGCAACCACTTTGGAAATCAGTGTTTCGGTTTCTCAGGAAATTCGGGATCAACTTACCCCTGGACCCAGCAATACCATCATCAATCAAGAGATGTCCTATCATATGACAAAAGCATTTGTTCAACTATGTTCATAGCAGCATTGTTTGTAATAGCCAGAACCTGGAAACAACCTAGATGTCCTTCAATGGAAGAATGGATGAAGAAAGTGTGGAATATATACACATTAGAGTACTACGCTGTGGTAAAAAAAACAATGACTTCTCGAATTTTGCATGCAAATGGATGGAAATAGAAAACACTATCCTGAGTGAGGTATCCCAGACCCAAAAAGATGAACATGGGATGTACTCACTCATAATTGGTTTCTAGCCATAAATAAGGGTCACGGAGTCTACAATTGGTGAACCTAAAGAAGCTAAATAAGAAGGTGAACCCAAGGAAAAACATATAGTTATCCTCTTGGCTATGGGAAGTAGACAAAATTGCCGGGGAGAAAATTGGGATCTTGGAGGTGGGGTGGGATGGGGGTAAGGGGAGATGGGGAGAGAAAAGTGAGAAGGGGAGGATGGGGGGAACTTGGGGAAACAGGATGATTGGGATAAAGGAAGGTTGGATAGGGGAGCACGGAAGCACAATTCTTAGTTAAGGAAGCCACCTTAGGGCTGGCAAGAGACTTGAACCTAGAGTGGCTCCCAGGAGCCCAAGGCGAGGTCCCCAGTTAGTTCCTTGGGCAGCTGAGGATAGGGAACCTGAAATGGCCCTATCCTATAGCAATACTGACGAATATCTTGCATATCACCATAGAACCTTCATCTGGTGATGGATGGAGATAGAAACAGAGACCCACACTGGAGCACTGGACTGAGCTCCTAAGGTCCCAGTGAGGAGCAGAAGGAGAGAGAAGATGAGCAAGGAAGTCAGGACCACGAGGGGTGCACCCACCCACGGAGACAGTGGGGCTGATCTATTGGGAGCTCACCAAGGCCAGCTGGACTGTGACTGAAAAAGCATGAGATAAAACCGGACTCTCTAAACATGGCGAGCAAGGAGGGCTGATGAGAAGTCAAGGACAATGGCACAGGGTTTTGTTCCTACTTCATGTTCTGTCTTTGTGGGAGCCTAGCCAGTTTGGATGCTCACCTTCCTAGACATGGATGGATTGGGGAGGACCTTGGACTTTCCACAGGGCAGGGAACCCTGACTGCTCTTTGGACTGGAGAGGGAGGGGGAGAAGAGTGGGGGAAGGGGAAGAAGGGTGGGAGGAGGGAGAGAGAAATGGGAGGCTGGGAGGAGGCTGAAACTTTTTTTTCCTTTTCTCAATAAAAAAAATATGAAAATCAAAAAAAGTGTCTGTCTCGACTAACCACCAGGAAAATGCAAATCAAAGCAGCAATGAAATACCACCCCACCCCTGTAACAAGGGCTATCATCAATTAGACAAAAAAATCTTCTCAGAAGAGATGAAAAAATTGTAAGAGAAAAGTGGTAGACTCCAAAGAAACACTGCCTTCCAGACATAACAGGACTGATCACATAAGAACTCACGGGACTTCGCCAGCCCATTGAGGCTGATGCACAAGAGAAGTTAGCCAACACCAAACAGACTCCATTGCGGTTTTTCTTTTGGGGGACATCATGAGTTTTGTTGGATGTGGTATTTGTTTGTCTTGTTGAGGTTTTTTTGTTTGTCTATTTTCACCTTTGTTTTTGGTTTTTGAAAGTTTTTTTCAGGGAGAAGAAGGGTAGGAAGGGAGGAGGGGAAGATCTTGGAAAAGTTGGGGGAAGAGAAAGAGTGTGATCATCAAAATACACAATAGGTAAAAAAAATAATTAAAAATTTATATTAAGAAAAGATCCCACAAGGCAGATTGACAGGAAAGAGTACATCACACCAGCCCTGACGCCTGAGTTCAATCCACCTGACACACTTGACAGAGGGAGAGAACTGACTCTTAATGCTTCCCTCTGGCATCCATGCATGCTGCTGCTGCTCCGTGTGTGTGTGTGTGTGTGTGTGTGTGTGTGTGTGTATGAGTGTGCATGAGAATGTGTGTCTTTCTGTGTGTGTGTGTCTATATATGTGTGCATGAGAGTGTGTGTCTCTGTGTGTCTCTCTGGGGTGTGTGAGTCTGTGTGTGTGTGAGTGTGTATATGGTGTATGTGTGTGTCTCTCTATATATGTGTGTGCATGAGAATGTGTGTCTCTCTGTGTGTGGTGTGTGTGTGTCTCTATGTATGTGCATGAGAGTGTGGTGTGCATGAGAGTGTGTGTCTCTGTGTGTTGTGAGTGTGTGTGTGTGTGGTATGTGCATGTCTCTCTATATGTGTGTGCATGAGAGTGTATATCTCTGTGTGTCTCTCTGTGTGTGAGTGTGTGTCTATATGCATGTGCATGAGAGTGTGTGTCTCTGTGTGTCTCTCTGGGATGTGTGAGTGTGTGTGTGGTATGTCTATATGCATGTACATGAGAGTGTGTGTCTGTGTGTGAGTGTGTGTGTGGTGTGTGTGTGTCTCTCTCTATATATGTATGTGCATGAGAATGTGTGTCTCTGTGTATGTGTGAGTGTGTGTGTGTCTCTATGTGTGTGCATGAGAGTGTGTGTCTCTGTGTGTTGTGAATGTGTGTGTGTGGTGTGTGCGTGTCTCTCTATATGTGTGTGCATGAGAATGTGTGTCTCTGTGTGTGTGTGAGTATGTGTCTATATATGTGTGCATGGGAGTGTATGTCTCTGTGTGTCTCTCTGGGTTGTGTGAGTGTGTGTGGTGTGTGTGTGAGTGTGTCTATATATGTGTGCATGAGAGTGTGTATCTGTGTGTTTGAGTGTGTCTATATGTGTGCGCATGAGTGTGTGTCTCTGTGTGTCTCTGTGTGTGAGTGTGAGTGTGTGTGTGTGTGTGTTAACAAATATTAACTAGGATGCAGAGGAAGGAGAACCCTTCCACACTAGTGATGGAAAATATGTTAGTACATGCCACTAATGGAGTAGACAGCATCGGTAGACTCTGTACTCAGACACAGACATACTGTTGTATATTAGTACGCATCTTTGGTGGAATGTGTAATATTGCATTGGTGGATATGTTTTAGAAAAGCCATTATGGAAGTAGCATGGATTCCTCAAACCCTGAAGTTAGAAGCACTATATGACAGAGTAATATAACCTGGGTTTATGTCCACATAAAATTAGCTAGTCAGCTGCATGCCCATGTTAGCGTCTGAAGCCCACGGAGGTATTTTGACAAGCTTGGGAACCGGTGGGCCATGCCTTCCATGGAGTACAGTTTGGTAACCAAAGCAAAGAACTAGAAAAACAAATGAAAGTAGCTACAAAAAATTTTTAACTTCCCATGTATATCGAAGAGAAATCAGCTATTTATGGCCCATTGGGGAAAAAAATACCCTTCTTAATATTAGAATTATTGAAGTAAAATGTTATGATCTTTAGGAGAAAATTATGTTCCTGCTCTTTCCCCAGCACAATACATAACTTTACCGTCTGAAGAAAAGACTTGGCGTCTAATTAATATTGTTCTCTCACTTCCCTCCGTTCGCCTTCTATTTCCTTGACATTAGATTTCAAATTACACATATGGAACAATTTCGAACACTCAAGATTTACAAAGAAAGAAACTTGATTAATTCAAAGTTTTACTTTATGTACCTACAATTTCCCAGTAGTCCTATTTCTCAATCAGAATTTGAATAATCTTTATAACGCGTATTCCCCCAAACTCAAATTTAATGACTCACTAGGTTCAGAAGGAGAAACAACAGCTGCAGCTTGTCCCGCCGCGTCGTTCAGTAATGACAATGTTATACCGCATTAGCAATTGTGACATTAATAAAAAGGAGCCCACAGGACTAGCCAGGGACAGCTGACTGTAGTCAAATGTAGGTCAGGCTTTGTTTGCTCAGAAACTGGTAATAAATTCCCAGGTAAGTGCTCTCGTGTGCCGTGCATATATGTCAGGAGCATAATTCCAGCCTTACTAAATGATCCACTCTTTTAAGTTCCTGGAAGCCATTTTTGAATTATTGTTAAGCATTTAATTCCACTGACAAACCTAGAGGCTCCTTGGAATTATTAACTTCTGTGACATTACAGCAAGTTTTTCCCTTTAGGCAACACTTCAGAACACCTTGGAGGGTTTCACATTCACCTCCTCGCTCCTGAAGTTCTTAGCAGAAGAGGCTGGGGGTCACCCCTAATTTACAGCATAATCATGGAAGAAATGAGGTTAATGCTGAGGAAAGCCATCTGCCATCACAAAGTTCTCGTTGCCTCGGCCTAACACTGAAGTCACAATCTCCACCCAGCCTTGCAGTTGGCTTCCTACAAAGAAATGCGAAGTCTGAAAAGAGACTTCAAGATGTAAATACTTTGAAAAGCAGGGTTTTGACTAAGAAATGAAGCTACATGGCCATTAAAACAGCCACAAGCACAAACGTTCCAAGCAACTGCATTGATAATGTCTCAAAACCAGAAAAAAAAAAATCAACACAATGGGGGGATAACGATGACACCCCTTACACAGTCAGCAATAGAGTAGGACCACAGACCCACACAATGGGGGGATAACAATGACACCCCTTACACAGACAGCAATAGAGCAGGACCACAGACCCAAATAAGAATCAAGGGTGAGTCTCTAAAACCATTAGGATTGGCAAAGGAGTTAACTCCAAATGGTACGAAATTTGACTCCATGCATATAAGTGATAGAGACCAGAGCAGGGGAAGCATTGCATGCAAAGAGGACAGCAAATGAAGAATGGGGAAATATTCTAATCTTGTTGAAGTGATGCTAAGTGCAAGTCTCATCAGTCTGAGTACTACAGTCTGATCTACAGCCAAATTATGCCTTTGCAAATAAATAAAAAGCAACATGCGGTTGTTATGCAAACTTTTCAAATCTATGCGAACATTATATTTAAGTAAGCTTCCTCCTTTAAATCCTTAAGTAGCTCCGGAGCACTGTGAAGTCTTTGAGCTTCGAGAGCAAAAGGAGAGGAGATGCCACCTGACCAAACAACCCAAGTGAAGATAGCAAGTGACATCTTCAATGAGTGAAATACACAGACTATTTCAGTTGACATGCATTTTAATTTCTACTACATGGACATAGAATACTACATGTAGTAGAGCACTCTGTGCTCATGAATTGGGAAGATTAGAAAAATACAAACGTGCATTAATGGAGTTAAGTACTTGATGATAATTTATATTAAAGTGAAGAAGCCGTTGTACGATGAATCAAAACTACTAAGTGCTACAAAAATTATTTGTATTTCTAATGCTCAGCAGAGCTAGCCTGACTCTTCCAGAATAAACGTTGTCCCTCCCACAACAGGGATTTGGGATCTGATCGCAATGGTTCATTACTTGGGGAGTTGGTAGGTCTGTTGGTTTCTTCATTGCACCATCTTCTCCCTTTAAAAGCCACTGAATTAGCATAGCCTGAACATTTCCCAGCATTCACTGGGCTTGCCACAGTCAGAGCTGGCTTTTGATGCACAATCTGGTTGTCACTGGTGGCTTCAGGTGTGTCCACAATCTGCCTTTTTGTGCATGATCTCATGCCACTTCTCCTTGACTTCACATCTGTATAGAGGTCTCCACCCTGAGCAGCTGAATGGCCTGTTCCTGCCACGGGGCCATTGCTCATGCTTCCCTTCCATTTAAGCTTTGTGTCCAGGTCATGAAGGTTTTCCAGACCCATAGATTCAGCTGGGTGGCACAGAGAACCCCCATTTCCCCAGCTCAGAGTAGTCTGTTGTCTCACACTTACCACATTGTAAGTCTAGTTCTTTTTCCACTGTGCGTCTTGTCTGGCAAAAACATGGTTTAACCCTAGCTTCAGAAACATGGGGCTTCAAAACTTAGCTTCCATCAGTCTAAATGTAGCTAGTTACTTCTTTCTGTGTTCTGATCCTTCATCTGTTAAAAAATCAAACAGAAGCCAGTATTGGTGGTACATACCTTTAATCCTGGCACTGAAGAGGCTGAGGTAGGAGACTCATGAGCTCAAGGTCAATCTAGGCTATGATAATAATGATGATAATAATAATAATAATCTTATTTATATTACATATACATGGGTATATATTAAAAACTGTTCATCTTATACCATTGTCATTGTCAAGAAATTGGGTTTTATATTAAGTGTGTGTGTGTATAGACAAGCATATATATATTTAGTCCAACACACATTTTAAATGCTCAGCAATATTTGCCTGAAAAGCAGCTACCTCGCATAGAATAAACTCTCTAAGTCAATGAATTACTGGAAAGGTTTTGAGGAATATAGAGAAATACCAGAAGGCTGGAGGTGGATAACTTTTGCTATTTTGTAAACAGGATATAATTTCAGTTTTAGAAACCACAGAACAGTGAGAAACATGTCAAACTGAGGAAGGGTCGGGCTTCCTTAAAACAAAGAAAATTGGACAACCATTTCCGGTTTGCACAAGAAAAAAAAAAAAAGGCTATGTCCATACCCAGACCTGTATGTGTTACTGAGACAACCCTCATTCAGAACAACCCCAAACTACAAAAGATCCCAGCAGGGAGGTGTTCTATGCCTACCACAGAAGATGGTGTAGGGATGGAAAAAAGAATGCTATCTACAGAGTGACAGATAATCACACAGAGTGACAAATAATCACACAGACTGAAGAAACTCCAACACAAAAGGCACGCACACTGCGATTCCATCTACGTGAACCCCTACAAGGTTCCAGGAAGGAGATGGATGGCACCCGGGGAGTTGTGATGGGCCCCAGAGACTTAGGGGAGCAATGCCAGATAACAGTATGTTCTGCCTCCTGAGCAGTGGTTTCGATGATGTAGGCATAATTCTGTCAAAACTCACCAAATTGTAGACTTTAGGCCATCATCTTTTAAATGAGGCAGAAATGGTTGGAACACATTTTCACGGAGAAAATGGCACAACTGTTACGCTGTTTTTCTTACTTCACCAAGGCCGAGGGTTACAGCTCCGGTATCTGCAAGCTATGTGATGTGTCTAGAGCTCAGCTGGACCTGAGAGAAGCTGACGGAACATGCTGCTGGGTCCAGTGATGGGTGCTGGCCTGGAAGCAAGGAAGACAAAGAGCTGAGTAAGCATCCTGTAGCATCCCTGATTCCCAGTGGCAGACCATGGGGTCCTGTGCCTACCTTGTTAAACCTTTGTACCAATTTCTTGTGTGAAAACCCTGAGGACTCAGCCATCAACTCCATGTTGACTGAGTAGAAATATGTTAGATGCAGTAAGGATTTGAAACCCAAGAGAGGCTGAAACAGTATCTTACATATAAGATGGAAGTTTAGTGGACACCTTTTTCTTTTTTGAGATAGGTTATCTTTTGGCTTGGGCAGACTTTGACCTGACTAGCACCTAAGGATAAACTTCATTCCCTGATCCTTTAACTTCCAAGTGTTGTGATTATAGGCATGGGCCACCACACTCAGCTTAGACCCAAATTTACTACTAGTGACCCAAACTGAGCCAAAAATTTGGCTTTCCAAGTCCCTGTTGCATCCACAGGGCATCAGATAAAGTAGCCTTGGGGGCATAATGGGTTTTAAGCTCAGTGTCAATCAATGACAAATTGTAACATGTAAAGAAGTTAGCAAGACCCTGGGTTGTATCATGGCATAAAGTTCAAGAGAGAGTGAAGGCCTTGTTCTATCCATTATAACAAACTTAATATTCAAAAATATCACATTTCATCGCCTGATGAAGGTTAATATTCCTGAGGATGCCTATGTGTTGGTCTTTGGATTCACCTTATTTAGCTTCTCTAGGAACATGAATTATAAGCTCAATGTCCTTTATTTATGGCTAGAAACCAAATATGAGTGAGTACATCCCATGTTCCTCTTTTTGGGTCTGGCTTACCTCACTCAGGATAGTGTTTTCTATTTCCATCCATTTGTATGCAAAATTCAAGAAGTCCTTGACCCACACGGGAGCACCGGACAGAAATCTCAAGGTCCAAATCAGGAGCAGAAGGAGACGGAGCACGAGCAAGGAACTCAGGACCACGAGGGGTGCACCCACACACTAAGACAATGGGGATGTTCTATTGGGATCTCACCAAGGCCAGCTGGCCTAGGTCTGAAAAAGCATGGGATAAATCCGGACTAGCTGAACATAGCGGACAATGAGGAATACTGAGAATTCGAGAACAATTGCAGTGGGTTTTTGATCCTACTGCACGTACTGGCTTTGTGGGAGCCTAGGCAGTTTGAATGCTCACCTTACGAGACCTGGATAGAGGTGGGCAGTCCTTGGGCTTCCCACAGGTCAGGGAACCCTGATTGCTCTTCGAGCAGATGAGGGAGGGGGACTTGATCGGGGGAGGGGGAGGGAAATGGGAAGCGGTTGTGGGGACGAGGCAGAAATCCTTAATAAATAAATAAATTTAAAAAATAAAAAAAAATAAAAAAAATAAAAAAAACAAAAATATCACATTAATTTTTGGGTGAGTAACTGAGCTGTGGAGTACGTGAGAATTAGACCGCAGCAGGAAGAAACTAGTATCCTTTCTAACTCTCCGCTCCCTAAAGAGAACGCTCATGTCCCACTGTCTCAGAATCACTGGCACCTGCCTCCATTCCTGATATGACTATCAAGAACATTGTCAAAGGAAATGGTGTTATTTACTGACAAGGCTTGGCTCAATGGATTTTTAGCCTAAAGGTAGAAGACAGGAGAACAGGAAGAAGAGGGTTACTGAAATGGATCCATTGGGGGACCCAGAATCCTTGCCACATCCTTTCCTCACACAGCAAAGCTACATTCCCCAGCCCCTGAATCAAGACTGAATCTGGGGCCACGTTGACCAACAAAGTGAAGGAATAGTTGCCAGTTCTGAGCCTATTTGTCTAAAAGAACAAATAAAAAAAACTGGAAATAGTCATTTTTTATTACCGGAAAGCCATCCAGCATGTTATAAGAAAGCCCAAGAATCTACCAGGGCAGGGTCACAGCTGGTAGAACTGAAACACCACGTACACTAACCAAGATGATATCTTCTGCCAAAAGGTAGAGGCCACTCGGCCTGTGTAAAGGGCTTAGAAATAAATGGTCCCTTAGCTAAACAGCCACTCTACTTCACTTTCTCCACTGAATCTTGTGTGAAACTGTTAACAGAAAGTTACCATTGTGGTGTAAAGGAGCACCAAGTCCATCCCCATGAGGGAGTCCCTTGGATGTGGGACTATGAGTCCAAGCACTATAAAAAATGTCACCTTTTCTACAGAGTCTTCTATAAAATGTTTAGTAAAGAAGCCACTGGTGTGGTGCAAAGTCACTACATTCCAAAGTGGGTGATGAGGCAGCAGCAGACAGCTTAAACATTAACCACCTAAGACAGACGAGGGACGGACCACCATTAGCACCTTCCCTGAAATTATAATGAGAAGAAATGTGCAAAGTTAGGAACAAAATATAGTTGTAGAAATTTCTTTCAAGATTAAAACCTTCCACCTTGAAGGAAAGCTTAAGAAAGATGGAGTGAAATAAGAGAAAGACCCAGAGATAAAGTATTCCCACCTATAGGATGCTTGTCAAGCTTAGGAAGTGTACAACTCAAAGGCTTCAGGAAGTCCCTGCAACTGACCAGATTCACTCGGTTCTTCACCCTAAGCATAGCAATAGAGTGAGGGCAGCTGAGAAACACTCTCAGACTCGCCGAGCTGCCTAGATAAAGCAGAAATCAGCTAAGCTGCCTGAAAGTGGCTCAGGCCAACTGTACTGGCTGGCACAGGCTAGAGTCTTCAGAGAGGAAGGAGCCTCCATTGAGAAAATGTCTCCATGAGATCCAGCTGTGAGGCATTTTCTCAATGAGTGATCAATAGGACAGAACCCAAGCCATGGTGGGTGGTGCCATCCCTGGGCTCAGGAGCTGGGTTCCTTAAGAATGTAGCCTGAGCAAGCCAGGAAGCAGCACCTCTCTCCAGCTCCTCCTGTCTCCACAATCATGTTTGAGTGCTTGTCCTGACTTCCTTCCATGATTAACAGCAATGTGTAAGTGTAAAAACCAAATAATCCCTTTTCTCCCCGACTTGCCTTTTGGTCCTGGTCTTTCATCACAGCAAATGGAAACCCTAAATAAGACAGCAACTGAGTAACCTAGAAAAGACACTCTGCCTACAGGGTTGTGCAGTGTGCACTAGGTTCCCAGCTTCCATAAGCTGTCACCTTTGTTGGGGTGGGCTCTGGTGATGTTGTTGTCTTTGAGTCATTTCTGTTCCTATCTGTAATTCCTCAACCATCGCCCTCACCAGTTTTTATCTCCTTGTCAACTTGACACAAGCCAGTGTTATCTGAGATGAAAAAACTACAACAGAGAAAATGTTTCCAGAAGACTGGCCTCTAGGCAAGTCTGTGGGGACACGTTCTTGATCCTAAAGTCTCTTTGGGTCAGTGTTTTATGATAATAGAAACCCTAAGATATCCATATTTCTGTAAATAACTCCAGTAAAATTCACTGGTTCATGAAGTTGGACTTTGGTAGTATCGTGATTATGGAAACCTGAGTTGTTAACACATGAAAATCTAGAAGAAAGTGTTCATTCATCTGATATGAATAACCTAAAGTTTTTTTTTCAAGATATCCTAATAGTTGTATTTCTATGAAAATTGTACCACAGTTGAAATAATTTTCCGAATAGTTTATAAAGTTTATCATGAAAGAAAAGCACTCTTTTTAGATAATGTCTTTCTAGAAACTGTATTACAATTCTTTATCCAAGTCTCATTTAAATAGGGAATACATGACTGTAGTGCTATCATTAAAAATACTAGGCTAAAAGAGACAGAAATCTTTAATAAATAAATAAATTTAAAAAAAATTAAAAATAACCTAAAGTTTTAAATTCGTTTCCACCCCCAAGATTTGCTGTTAAATAGACAACATAATTACCAACTGAATGTTCAGGTGCTCAGAAGGAAAAACAGTTCATGGAGAGATGGATGGATGGATGGGTGGGTGGATAGACAATGCATTCAGACACCAAATACCTAGCACTGCCTGTCCGCAGACAGATTAAGCTGGATCCTATACAAAAGAAATAAAAATGCATTTGCTTCTCCAAGAATCTGCCAACCACTTATCTTGAATGGCCAGATAGATGGTGCATTTTTATGCTTATAAAAGTAATTTTCTAAGAAAAAAATGAGAAATCCATATGAAAATCCCCTCATTTGTTCTGACTGACTGACTGACTCTGAGCAGAGGTCACTGTGGCCTTGCCTCTGGAGGAATCTGATACATTTAATACAGCACTACTCTAACTGCCAGAAAGCCACAGACCAGTCCAACAGGAGGACTTGTCAATAGAGGCGCAGGGACGAGCTAGAGTCCTCATTCCCCACTGCCTTTCCTCCCAGCCCCTTTTTCTTCCCATATTGTGTGTCCCATGCCTTGTGCCTCTTTTCTGAACCCGTGGCCAGGCAACACTGTCTTCTAGGATTTCACGTGGATGGAGTTGCATCGTAGGTGTTTTTGTCGTGTTGGGATGTCTTCACTCTGTGTTATGATTGTGAAAGCCACACATATTGTCGCCATCAGCAACATGCTCCTCGGAGCGAGATGTTTCTGCAGGCCTCTGGCCAATACACACTGTCCTCTCAGTAACATGACTCTTTATGGCCAGGACTCTGTTTAAATAGACTTCCCAGCCTGTCCAACACAATATATTCCTATCTTTAAGAGTGAGACTCTGAGTTCTAAGGAGTGGCTTGCACGTTTTCATCACCAGAAATTCGATTTTAAAATGTACATTTGAAATCCCAATCTAATACACAGGATAGATCTAAAACTGTATTTATTTTCCTGTATACCTTGCATCCCAGTATTATCTATTTTGCTTGAGTTTTCAAAATGTGGGTGAGAACCTACCCACTAATTTGAGTTTATAGCACGTGAGTGCTGAGAGAGACTGCTTACAATCGAAGGACCTTAATCAAATAGCAACATTTGCAGGGGTTGTGGCAGAGGCCCAGGGCCCCAAAATGTGCCACCAACATTAGAGACAAAAATCTTACCCCCAAAACCTATAAATAATGCTGACACTCTCTAAGAATGAAACTAGAATTCCTACATAATGGATAGGATAAGATAAACCAAACTACATTGAAGGAAATCTGGAGCTGCAGGGATTCAAATAAAGTTGTGTCCTACTATATGAGTCTTCCAGAGTTCTGATTTGCCATGGTTTGGATGACCCCGAGATGCCCATATATTTGAATACCTGGTCCCTAGCTTGGGCACTGTTCTCTAAGGCTGGACAACTTTGGGGAATTGGACACTGGGGGTGGCCTTTCTAGTTTATAGCAAACCAACCTCCTGACCTCTTTCTTTTTCCTGTCCTGGTAGAGATATGATCGAGCTGTTAGCACACACTCCTACACCACAGAATTCCCTGTTGCCTTTCTGTCCCCAGTGACAGACCATGTGCCTCAAAACCACAAGCTAAAATGAGTCTCCCTTAAGTTGCTGTTTGTCAAGCCTTTGGTCACAGTGACAAGAAAATAATATATAATTCTACTATGAAAATTCAAAAATGATGGTTTCCTATTACTTTACCTGAAAAGAATATCCCCTTAATAGCAGACTAACAGACACTAATGACATCAGGGTTCTGTACGTTGGAAGTCAAGTGATAAGAACTAAGCAGGTGTGGCTACATGCCTGTAGTCCCAGTCCTAATGAGTGACGGCAGGAGGGTCGTGAGTTAAGAGACCATCCGAGGCTACCTACAGTTCCAAGCCAAGCAGGACAATGAGCCTGCTTCAAGTGGGGGGGGGAGACCTTATTGCCGAAAGAAAGGTGATGTCGACTCCCCAACACATCACGTCTCCTTGGCAACTGAAAACCGAAGTTGTGCCTAAGACACTCTGAGCTTAGTGATACCCACCCACTTCTCTTCATTTACTTCCTCTAAGCAATGGAGAATATAGACATTCGCCTCCCTTCTGTGTCTTCCTAAGGAGGCAAGAACACGCTGTCCAGCTGATTTAAACATCTCATCTACTTACCGTCGATATCTCTCATTGTAACTAATAGACAGGGGTCTTGATTAATACACACCAGTCTCATGGGTTTGATAACATGATCCTTTCTGTGCTGAATGAAAAGCCAAGGTTGTGGAAGCAATGAAGCGAGCCTGGAGTCAGACAGCACTCATAGAGTGATGGCACTCTGGAGAGATGGCACGGGCAGCCAGCCAGCCTGTCTCAAAGAAATCCCTCTCTCAACTTTATCGCTCTGTTTGTGACAACTTACTCCAAGGTTAGGAAGTGACAAACAAAATGGCAATGCATTGGCTTCTGAGAGGGACACCTTGGCTGGGTATTTCTCTAGTGAGCTAGATTGAAGGAGGCTGTTGATTAATTTTCAAAAGATTACACAATGTTTGTCATACAGCCTGATAGCTGGCATGGCTCATATTTCTGACCAGTTTTAGGGCTTAATTTTTTGTTGCTTGCTTTGATGTCATTTATTCACCCCACATGTGCTGGGTAGCACCCACATTCCATGATCACAAGCCTGGTAAATATTCTACACTCAGGGGCTGCACATCCAGAGAGAACAAGAAATTGCAAATCGCTGTTAGGAACAGTGCTCTGTATAACATAAAGTCAGACCAACTCAGCTGGGGTGATGCTATACACATCCAGTCTCAGTTCTTGGGGAAGATGATTGCAGGAGGATCACTTGAAGCCCCGGAGTCTGAGAATAGCAAAACTCCCTTGTCAAATAAAACAAATAAAAGCTTTCAAAATAAGGAAAATGGTCACAGATTTCATGGAGCCATGGAGCTCACTGGAGGAAGGCTGCGAGGAGCAGCAGAAGGTCACAGAGCAGACTGGTGGAGAATGGCTGATCCAGGAGAGCACACAGGCACCTGGATTATCTAAGCAGTCATGGCAGCTCTAATGAGACATATTTGTCTTTAAATACTTGCTTTAATTTTAAGTAGAATAGCAGAGTGATCAGATTTGCAGTTTCCCATAACCCTCCAGGAAAAGGTCCCTGGAATGAGGAGGTAAATTAGTGTACTAGAGACAGGGTCCAGTGAGGTTGTTAAACCTTGAACATAGGATACTTTCAGGGGTGGGAGCTGCTTAGAAGGTAGCATGAGAAACAGCGAGCTGTGTTTCATTTATTTATCTTGTTTGTATTGTGCTCTGGTGTTTCCTAACAAAACCGAAGTTACAACTGATATGAACTCTTGCCTCAGGACACACAAATGCTTCTGATGATAATAGGGAAATCTGCTTTACTTAAAAACATACTTATAGCTCATTTTTAAGTATGTGATTTATTCGTTTTATATAATCGTAAGACAACTGCTTTTATAAAGAGGGACTGGTTAGAAGTGCTGATAGCTAGCAACTTCACGCTGCGTTTGCTACACCATGCCTAAGACGATCGCTCCGCCTGGGTGTCCAGCTCTATTGAAGGCTTTTAAAGTCCAGCCTTAAAAGTCTTCACACGGGTCTCAAAAGAGTCACTACAATAAGTGAAAGAACGACGTCTGAGGGCTGCAGAAAAAGAAACTTCTCACATGTTCTTTCTATTTATATGCTCTCTATTGCTCTGTTTCTACTCTAATAGCCCTGGCCTACTTCTGATGCCTCCTAGCTTCTCCTTCCTTAGACTAGTCTCCCTAAAGTCTCTCTTCCCACAGAGGCTTGAAGCAAAAGAAGGAGTTACAAGAATAGCTCTTGTTGGTCAAAAGCACATCCCTAGGCTTAGCAATAAGGGCAGAGCCATTGCCATGGCAACATAAGGATCCAAGGTTACAGAGGTGAGACTGTGACCAGAGAACGGTAGGTACAGTGAGATAAGCTTTGGAGACACAGTTCTTTAGTCAATAGACTGGCAAGCAATAGGCATGCTTTAAAGTTAATGCGAGGTCAGCTTGGGACAACACTTTCCTATCTGCTGGCAGAGTGAATCCAAGACTCCCTTGTTCTCTATCTTTCTGAAAGCTAAGACTCAACAACTTTAGACATTGCTATCATTCTTGTCCTTGGGTGTCTGTGAAGGTCTCCATAGAAGTCTCTTTGCCTGGACACTACCACTGACCAACTCTCTGCCAAGGAAGATAATGACAGGAGAGCAGAAGTTTATATAAGGAGCTGGTTGAGAGAGTAAGGGTATTGTCTGTGATTACTTTCTTGCCAGAATTGTGCATTGATGGCAAAGCAAGCCAATACAACAATGCATAGGGGAAACTGTGTCCAGTAAACAATTGAGACACTGTAGTGCTGCAGAAAGAACCCCCAAGCTGTAGTGTGGGGGAAGAAATCTGCAATGAGGATGGTTAACACTTTCAGAAGGCAGCATTCCTTATCGCCCTGCTAGATAATGTATCTCCATCAGCTGGGCACCTCCAGTAACAGTATCCCCTATCACCTTGCTAAATAAGGTCCATGAGATATGCGTCTCTAACAGGTTGACCCTAAAGGGCTTGGTGAGCCCTCACTGCATAATTCTGTGGTCTGTAGCACACTTCCCACTTATTCCTGGATTAGGAAATCCCTGAAGCAGTTCCAGGTGGATACTGACGACACCCGGGTCCAGCATCCTATACCAGTGGGGAACATGGCTGTCTAAGTCAGGACTGACTGCAGATCCAGGGTGTCATTCAGCTTACATCACACAACACAGGACGGTCTGGATGTGTAAGCAACAGGGAAGACACAGGGCCAGTAGTCAAAAGCAACAACCAGAGATCAGAGAGAGGGACATTTGGCAACACAGTAGTGTCACCTGCAGGGAGTCGATGACAACAAAATTTCTTTCTCTCCATATGGTTAAGAAGAAGCCACGCTTCTGTCAAAAATAGATCCCATTCTTTAGTTTTAATAGGAAGTGGGTGGATCAAGGTCATGACAGGGGAACCCACGGAGACTGCTGAGCTGAGCTGAGCTTGTAGTTCATGGACTCTGGACCAATAGCTAGGAAGCCTGAATGGGACAAACCTGGGCCCTCTGCATGTGGGTGACAGTTGTGTAGTTTAATCTGTTTGTGTGACACTAGCAGTGGGATCAGGACCTGTCTCTGGCACTTGAACTGGCATTGGGAACCTTTTCCCTACAGTGGGATGTCTTACACGGCCTTGATGCAGAGGGAGGAATTTGGCTCTGCCTCAACTTGATATAGCATGCTTTGTTAACATCCATGGAAGACCTGCCCCTTTCTGAAGGTGGAGGTGTCCCTTTCTGAGACAGAGGAAGGATGGATAAGGGGTAGATGGAAGGTGGGAGGAGAGAAGAGGGAGGGGAAACTGCGTTGGTATGTAAAATAAATTTTAAAAAAATTAGCACTTTGTGGATGTAAGACCATCTACTGGAACATGAGTAGCCTTTCAGGAGATATATCCCAGAGGAAAACTGACTCTCCCTCCCTCCCCACAGCAGTCAGCAACTGCCAAAAGCCCCTTGTCGAGGGTGGGACTTCATCAGCTCCTCCCTGTGCATGCTAGCTTCATGCTGTGCAGGTTCTGTGCACATGGTTCCTTTCTAGAGTATACAAAAAAAGGTTGAGACATTGTCTAAGATCTGACTGTATTATCTCAATTGCAGAACATTTCTTTTCTAACATTTCTGTTCTAACATTCCTTTTGACCTGTATGATTTATGAAAGAAGAGAAAACTTACGTTGCCTCTGCTCCAAGACTTATAAAACCTATGGGATGTGGCTTGTGGTTTTGTGAGATGTAGCGCATCCATTGTTATAGTAGTTAGCTTTCTCACTGTCTTGACAAATCACCTGATAAAAGCATCTCAGAGGAGGAGGGATTGACTTTGGATCATGCCTCGAGGGTACCATCTGTCACGGCAAGAAATCCATGGCAGCTGCTCACATTCCGCTCAGTCAGGAAGCTGCATACTCAGTGCTGGTACTCAGCCCATTCTCCTTTTTATTCATTCTGAGAACCTAGGCCATAGGATAGCTGCACCCACTCGGTTGAACCTCTTCAGAAATGTCCTCACAAACATACCCAAAAGTGTGTCTCCTAGGTGATTCCAAATCCAGTAAAGATTAATAATCATAGTAGTCAATTATTTCAGAGCTATGGAGTAAAGTCACAGTGGTGCTTGAGAATACCCTCCATAGGTTCATATGGAGGTAAACGATGCTGGATGTTCTTCTGTACGCTATGAATATGTGTTGCTTTTATTGGTTCATGAATAAAGCTGTTTCAGTCAATGGCTAGGGAAAACATAGCTATGCAGGAAATCTAAACAAAGATGCAGAGAGAAGGAAGGAGTTGGGGAGATGACATGTAGCTGCTGTAGAAATAAGATGCCAGAACATTACCAGTAAGCCACAGTCATGTAGTGATACACATATTAGTAAGAATGAGTTAATTTAATTGTGAGAGTTAGTCAGTAATAATCCTGAGCCATTGGCCAAACCATTATAACTAATATTAAGCCTCTTAGTGTTTATTCAGGAACTGGCAGGCAGGAGACAAGCCTCCATTTACAGGTAAGGCCTTGTTTGGATCAAGTGTGACTTTATTGGAGGAGACATGGCCTTGTTTAAAGAAGATGTGCTACTGGGCATGATCTTTGAGGTTTCAAAAGTCCACACCCACCCAGTTTCAAAATTCTCTCTCTGCCATGTCCTTATGAGCCAGATGTAAGCTCTTGGTTACTGCCCCAGTGCCATACCTACTTGCTTGTGGCCATACTTCCTGCCATAATGATCATAGACGACCCCTCTGAAACTGTGAACAAGTTCCCAATTAGCTGTCATGGTCGTGGCATCTCTTCACAGAAATAGAAGACTAACTAAGATAGCACTGTCTTCAATAAACAAAAAGCTGTCAATAATTACTGCTCTGTATCCCAAATAATTTTAAAGCTTCCAATCAATGGCATGGAACTTTTGCCGTTCTTAGTAAAGATATTTCAGGCAAAAAGTTCACTTTTCAGTGACAAGATAGTTATATGTATGTAAGTGATAGAACAAGTGTGTAAAGATGTTTTCTGCCACTTTCATGTCCTCTCAATAAAGGGCAAACACTAAGTCAATGCTTTCCATCACTTAAGTCCTTAGGCTAATACTTCTCTTTATCTTTTATCAATTAACACTGAAATTGTTTCAACTGTAACTGAACAAAAGGAAGATGAATGAGTCTAGACTTTAGAGCAGTTTCATTGCTGCAAAAGCAAAAATTATATTCTTATCATTAAAATCAACTAAAAAGTCATAGCAAAACAATGAGTCTTATCTATTTGAGATGAGTAAATAAAGGTACAGAACCTTTTGAAAATGTAACAGGAGTATAACAAAATCTCAGTCTTGGCTATCTATTGTTACATCACATATTACCACTAGACAAGACCTTGTCTCATGTTCTTCCGTGGATAAGGAGGGTGGTTGTGGTCTTTTAGGAAGCTGTCCTCGGAGTATTGGCCAGGTCCAAGCTCATCTAAGACATGTTCTGTGGCTATAGTATGGTTCTAAAATGACTGGGTTCTAAAATGACTATGGTTCTAAAGCTGGACTGGGAAAAGATACATGTCAGGAGGCTGTGGGTGGAGTCATCACATGGCCCTCTCCACAGGTCCAGCATGTGGAGAGACTTGAGCATGCCCTGAAACGTGTTAACTGGCTTCTGCAGGACCAATGACCCAGGAACAGGCTTCTGCTGACATAATACCAATGTCATCCACCCCTAATTCTCTCATTATTTATTCATTTGACAGCGAGTCAGTCACTCCTTCTCACACTGACGAGGAGAAAACAGGGGTCGTTATTCGAAGGAAGAACTATCAAAGAAATTTTGAACAAATTTTATTACCACAACAAGCTTCTACTATAATATATAAGAAAACGTAAGTGGAAATAAATGTTAAAAAATAAAAGTTAAAATATTAAAATCAGTCATGTTTGTGTATTGGAATTAAATGACTGTATTATCCATCTGCTTTCAATATTCTACACACTACTGCCCTCTGCTCAGAGCCTGGAGCATGTTGTTATACAGATTGTATTCAGTGCTCTTTTAAGACTTATAAATGTCATATTGTATTCAGGAGTTTCCTCTTACTTAATAGGAGGATTCCTCTTTTCCATTTTAAAACTATCAAATAAAATTCATGATTTAAATTATAAAACCTCAACCCAAATGACAGAGTAAAACAGTCATTTCTAGTTATCACCAGTAGTGATGGGAACTCATGCATGGATGAATCCATCCATAGCTATCTGACTATATTCACAGGGCTCCTGTCAGGCAGCTGAGGAAAGGAGATATGCAGTGATTGGCAGCTGCAGGTGGGGTATCTGAGTACAGTTGAGGTTCACAGCAGGCCCCAGGAAGGAATTCCTGGACCAGAGGCTGAAGTGGTCCCCTGTGCAGGCTCTCGGGAGCTCACTCTGGAATTCCTATAGCTGGTTCTTCTAGATGCCCCACTGTGAGTTTTCCAGAAGACAGGTTAGCAGGAAACAACTCCATGAGGAGTCTAACTCAGTTCCCTCCTTCTGCATCTTTCCCTCCCATCTGGTGCTACCTTTGCTCCCACTGATACCCTCTGAGCAGACTATGCCTGTGCTCTACACCAGCCCTCTGGAATCTTTCTTACTTATGCTAAATGTCCATGCCCCCATTTCTGAGGGGTTTGGTTTCATTATGTGATATGGGAGTCTCCTCTGTGTGCTGTGATTACCATTAATGAATAAAGAAACTGCTTTGTACCTATAGTAAGGCAGAACTTAGGTAGGCAGGGAAAGCAAGGCTGAATGCTGGGAAAAAGAAGGGCAGAGTCAGGGAGATGCCATGGAGCTGCCAGAGTCAGACATGCTGAAATTTTGCCAGTAAGCCACTGCCACATGGCAATACACAGATTAATAGAAATGGGTTAAATTAATATGTAAGAGTTAACCATTAAGAAACAAGAGCTAATGGACCAAGCAGTGATTTGATTAATACAGTTTCTGTGTGATTATTTCAGGTCTAAGCTAGCCAGGCAGCCAGGAACCAAAAAACGGCCTCCCTTCTCGAGCAATTATGTATTTTCAGAAGAGCTTATATCTACTGCATTCTTCAGAGAGACATTGCTTTTGAGCTGCTGGACTACTTTGACTAGAAACACAAGCAGTTGAAAGTGCTTGGGAATTCATATCTCACACATTCACATCGAACACCCTCACTGCTACCATTCCCATGAACACACATACACCAATAAGCAAGCACACACTCACAAACATACCATTGCGGGGCTGGACAGATGGCTCAGTAGCTAAGAGCACTGACTTGTCTTCCAGAGGACCCAGGTCCAATTTCCAGCACCCACATGGCAGTTCACAACTGTCTGTAATTCCAAGATCGGACACCCTCACATAGACATACATGCAGGCAAAACACAAATATACATTAAAAAATAAAATAGTAAATTTCTCATCTTTATCCCAGTTTCCCTATGTCCTAATAATCTCTTTGCCCAGTCTCGGCTTCCAGGGTTTGCTTCTGGAAGTGAGAGCAACCAAAAGATGAATGGTAATAAACTAGTTGGAGAGCAGAGAGGAGAAAACCTCCCATGCACAGAACGTTCCACCTAGAAAAGGCATTCCCTATTTGAAAAGGCCATAGCATTTTGACTAGGAAATGCCAGAAGAGAAATCCAAGTCTGCCCCATTAAAAAAAAAAAAGCTCATCTAGGGTCCAGGGACCAACACAAGATTTATCTTCAAAATTAGACTCGGTTGAGGGAAAATCTGCTGACAGAGAGAGAAAGAGCTGCTAGGACAGAGAGGCAGCAGCCAGGGGAGGGTAATGTATAGAAACCATAGAAACTGTTTTCTAAAAGGGGTGCCAGCTGTGTTTGGTGAGGTTGAGATCTAAGAACAGAGAACCAAAATGAGAGTCTTCAGTGCCCCTGACACGTAGAATTCTAAAGAGCAGGGAGAGCGATATCAGCCTAATGTAGGTGGCAGGATGATGAAACTCCAGGAAGGAGGAGGGAACGTTTGCTGTGTGTTTGAATGGGTGCAGTCATAGGAGAGTGACTGGCAAGAAATGAGAGAGCAGAGGAAACTTTTAAAGAATGTGCGAAAGTAATGGCAAAAATGATTCCAAACCAAAGGAGCCAAATTGATGCATAAGAAGAGAGGCCGAAAAGAACATGACCTGGGCAGCTGAGAAGGGTGGACCCAGAGCTCCAAACACCCTTTAACGTGCCCCAAGTTCTGGGAGAGTAAAACAGGTTCCTCTCAGCAGCCTGCCTCTGCCGCCTCCTTAAAGGAAGGAAACTACATTAATGCCACAGAGAAACTCACCCTCCCCAAGGAACAGATTGAAAGACTCCTTGCCGAGCCACACAAAAACAGTGACAACACGCACAAGATTTACTTCTTGCCCTATGTGCTTTGGAATAATAGTCAAGGCAAGTGAGAGAGGGAGACCTTGAAATTAGAAAAGTACATTTCTCCTCCCTTTCTGCCTATGGCACCTGTGCACGCATCTCATTTCAGGAAAGAGTTTGCTGCCGGGAAGGTGGCAACGGCAACATTTTTGTGATCACGCCAGTGCACGCATGGAGATTGTGCCTTCCCAGGCTGCTCTCAAGGGTAGTTCCAAAGGGTTACCAGTCCAACACTAAAACTCCCGTCAGTCTTGGTTAGCTTTCTATTGCTGTAATAGACACCATGACTAGATTAACTTGGGTAGGAAAGGGTTTATTTCACATTATACTTCCATCTCACGGTATATCAACGTGAAAAGTCAGTGCAGATTCTCAGGCTGGAAGCTGGAGGCAGGAACAGAAGCAGTGACCCTAGAGAAATGTGCTTACTGGCTTGTCCCCCGTGGCTTGCTCACCTTACTCTTTTTATGCAACCTAGGATGACCCGCCCAGGGGTGGTGCTGTCCACAGAAAACTAAGCTGTCCTGCATCAATCATCGATCAAGAAAATGCCACCGCAAACAGGCTGAGGCATTTTCTCAGTCCAAGTTCTCTCTTCCCACATGACTCTAGCTTGTGTCAAGTTGACAAAATATGAACCAGCACATTCTCAGGGCTGCCATGCAATCTAGGATCCTACAAATAAACGCTTGTGGCTATCCCTCTCCTTTCATTTCAGCCTGATCCGAAGGGCCGAGCTCCTCTGTGATCCCTTCCTTTAGCATTCACAGATAGACTCTTAACAATGACTCTCTCCCACCTTTAATTTCACACTGCACTCTCTTTCCCTGGGATCACAGCTTACACCAATTCTTCTTCCTATGGAGACCCAGGATGCACCCCAAAACTGGTATCCTGCCAGCATACCAATGTCAGTCTTTATCTTACACAGATAGCATTGTTTTTCAACCAAACACTTGGCATATAAGAAGCATTCATTCAAATGTCTGTGCTTTCTAGAAGTAGATAATTTAAAAATTACTGTTATTGGTAGCTATGCTAGTTTGTAAATGATTGTCATAACTTCTGAAAGATCTTGGCACTCACTCATAGCGATCTATTCCCCACTGAGTAAGCAGAGTTCAATAGACCATTATTCTTGTTGTTTGTTCTGTTCTAACAAATGAATCACAGTGTACAGTTGCCAAATGAATGGGCTAGAGTAACAGCATGGCAGGAAGGCAGCAAAGAGTGCCACCTAAGCCTTCCATGTCAATGGGGATCTTGGCTACAAGCTCTGGCTTCTCTTAAGCAGCAGGGAATTTAATTTGTCAATGTGATTTAGGGTGGGAAGAAGAGGACTGGCAGAATCAACCAAAGCAAGCTTCAGAATTGCTTATAAAGGCCAAGGAATCTCAGGGGCTGAGAACGTGAAACAGGACTCAAGAGTCATTTCATGGTTAGAAAATCATGGGGGAAAACCAAAGCTGCCATTGCTCCAGCCAAGTCACAGCTTTTGACATTTAGGTGTCCAACCTTGGCCTGCAGTCAAAAGTGACCATCTGTCTGCACCAGGGGAGGAAGACACAAGATCTTGGATAATGGCCTTGAGTGGCAGGAGGAAAGGTGTCCCCATTGTTAAGGCAAGGAGTAGAAAACATTCCTTCAGAGAAATTCAGAAGGTATTACGTGCTGTGTACAGAAAGGGGGAGAGCTTAAATGTAAAAGTCATCCCTTATTCTAGGTCTGACACCAGCTCTTCTCTATTATCTCAAAATGATTGCTTCAATTGTTCGATGAAAATGTTGGAACAGTGAGTTCTCAGCCATGGTTGATGAAGGAGTCAGCCCCAAAGTCCAGAGGCCAAACCCAAACTAATCAAGTTAGAATTTGGATGGCAGGACTCAGACATCAGCATCCTGTAACACTCGCTGCATGGTTTTCATGTTCAGTCATTGTGACGATTGACTGTATTAGCAGAAAGCCTATACACAGCACAGCACAGCAGAGTTACCTGAAGAGATGCCCGCCCCTTCCCGGTTGGTCCCCTGGATGGCTCCATAGAATCCTTTAACTGCCTCTTAAAATGAATTAGACATTTGTCAACAGTTCAGGTTCTCTCATCGCTTCACTTCTACCTGTTGGGCTGGCTCATCTTTCAAAAGTTGATCAGGATCCCACCTCGTCTGTCCTGACATCCTGGTCCACCCCTCATCTCTTGCTTGCTTTGCTCAGATGATTCCTAACTGACCTTCCTGCTTCCACCCTTGCTGCCTACAGTCTGTTTTCAGCACAGCAGCACGACTCATTGTTACATAAGATAAAGCAAGCCGTGCTCCTGCTCTGCCACTGAACGAATAAAGAACAAATATTTGCCGATAGATATAGGAAGCTGAACAGCATGGACCACTGCTCTTCCTCTGACGACTCCGACACCGCAGGAGCCGTTTGCCAACAAAAGAACCAGAATTACACAAGGAATAGAGTCCCTTGGGAGATCAGTGTGATAGAATCAAACAAGCTAGTTCAAAGATGTATGCATATTTTATATTTGTATGTTTATGTCGATTAGAATATTCCACAAACTCTTAGATCATAGCAATATTAAAAATATAATAAAGCAATGCCGAAGCTAGCAAATACGAACTTGTCCCATAAAATCCTCTTAGAAGACAATTATGTTTCATAGCATTGCTATTTTGCTTATTCAGGAAATAGTCATGTAAAACCAAAATTATTCATTTAATAAAGGGACTGACGAAGACGTGAATAATAATGAAAATATTTCATGTGACTTTGAAATACATTATTGACCTTTGTACAGCCTGTCTTTAGTTCTACTGATTTTATCTTAGTATTAAAGGGCATGCGCCTTTTCTGGCACCTGTTGTTTCAAAGGGAAAGTAGTCTAAAATGAGTCCCCGTGGTTCACAAAGCAGACACTGTGCAGGAAAAATGACCTCTGTCACTTTCTTCAAACAGAGAATCAAACATGCTGTGGAGACAATACACAATAGGGAACAAAGCGCAGGGCTGTGCACTCCTGACCCACTTAGGCACAGCAGAGAAATTCCTAGGAAACCCTGGGCCGGCTGCCACGTGAATTCTGAGCCAAGGTCAGATTCAGGAGGGAGGTAAATCTGATTCCTTTAAGACTGTCTGAAACATTTCCCAGAACAAAGATACTGACTTCCTGGGGACTGTAGCCTGAATCTGGGAACTGCCTGCTACCTGTAAAAGATGAACTAACCACAGAAAGTTACAATGTAGCCAAGGGCGAGCCACACTGCAGCCACCAAGCTTGAGGCAAATGGATTCTGTCCTCAGTAAGCCTTTGTCTAGAATGTCCCTGGGTTCGCCTTAATCTCCACCCCGGTTCACAGCAGCCCTCCTTCATTTAAGAGCTTCGGGGATTAACCGTTCAAGACGCTTCTGCTAGTTTTCCACAGCTTTGGTGTTATATAACAGAAGGGCACTCTGATGTGAGGCTGAATCTCCAACCATCTTCGTGAATCCTGCCTTTTCAAACCTCGGCTGCGCAATGGCTCTCAACCCCTGGCACCTCCGAAAGACAGCAGACTGACTCGGGGTGAGAAAGTCACCTCCAAGGAGCTAGAGCTTCCATTAATTTATAAGAGATTCTCCATGAATGAGAAGCTGAATTACAGTATAATTCAGTGGAGCCGATAGCCTAGGAGAATAAGGCAAAATAAAACAAAACAACAGCCAAAACCAAGAGTTAAGAGTTAATCACACGACTGTAGAGATGAGGAGAGGGTGCAGGGGAAAGAAATGGCAAAATCCGTGCTGCTTTGAGCCTGTTGCCATGAGGGATCCTACAGTACAGAAGGTGCCCGTCTGTCCTCAACACGCCCGTGGTTGCCTAAACACATGATCTGAGAATCACTTTCTTGGGGTTCTCCCCAAGCCTCGTGGTGCTTACAATAGTGACATGGAAACAATGGTCCTGATTTCTGCTTTGTGGCATTTTTTACAAAATGTTTCCTAAGCAAAAGGAGAACAGAAAGTCGCATTTGGCCCTCCCAAACTTTCAGCTTTGCCTAGAGAAAGAAGAAACGGCAGCCCTCCTCTGAGTGTGGGTCCCCCACCCCCGCAACTGACATCTACACAGGTGTCTGCAGCCACACAGGCATCCAGCAGATGTTTGTCAGTGGGTACCGTGTGCCAGAGCTGAGTGAACACGTATAACCACCCTGATGAGCTTATACCAGCCACATCACTTTCAAAACTGTTTTCTTACAGGTTCCTCTGATCTTCAGACCACATTAGCAACAATTTGATTTTGTGCCGCAGAGGGCCAAGCCTAGGGCCTTGCATTCAGTAGACAAATGTTTTACCACTGATATATATATATATATACATATATATATATATATATATATATATATGTATATATATATATATATATATCAAGAACTCTGTGAGCTTAACTCATGCCCACCTCGTGATTGATGTAAGCCCCTTGCAAAGTGGTTCCTTTGCATCACTGGTTTCTCACCTTTAGGTTAGCTGGGTTTCAACTTTGCATTGTCTAAGTTCATTGCAATCAGATTCTTGCACCATTCCTATACTATGTCTTGGCCCCACCTACTGCTATACTCTGCCCTGCTGAATGTATATACCCCTTAGAAAATGCTAGAGGGCAGTATGACCCTCGCTCCTTTACCGAATACCTGTTTTGCTCACAGAATGAGTATATGAAAGGTTTGAAAATCATCAGGTTCTGCCTAAATCTTCCCACAAATGCATATGGATGCTGTGTGATCCATTTCTGTAAGATTCCCACAGCTTGACAGAGTTATTTTCTGTTGTTTTTGGATGTTGCATTCATTCATTTTGCTCTGGACTCCTCAGAATCCTGCTGTCTGTGTTTAATCAATGCTCTCTATTCCTGTTATGCACTGGCCTTTATTTTTTTAAATTTTACTATTTATTTGCTTTTATTTTATGTATACTGGTGTTTTGCCTGCATGTATGTCTGTGTACCACATGCATGGCCAATGCTGTGGAGTGCAGAACAGGGTTTCAGAACCCCTAGAACTGAAGCTACAGAGTTGTGAGCTGCCAAGTAGATAGATGCTGGGAATCAAATCCTGGCCCTCTAGAAGAGCAGCCTGTGCTCTTGACAGCTGAGTCACATCTCCAGCGACACATCAGTCTTGATTTGTAACTCTTCACTCTTTTCTCTACTTCCTGAAAGTAAATTTTCCATTTTCTTTTCACCGGCTCCTTTCTTTTACTCATGATGGAGTAACGCAGAGCATGCATGGGGTGCTGCTTCCTCCACAACAGGAAGGCTGGCTCCTCTAGCTCCTGGTTGTCCTTTCCCTCAACCTCTTGGGTTGTGCCCGAGGCTGATTGCCTAGAGTCAGTGATGTGAGGGGCAGGTAAAGGCACGTCCAATAGAGAGCTGTCTGTGCCCAGTCCCTCCCAGCACTGGCAGGGCTGCAAGGCTTCCAGCTTTCCATTTCTGCCCCTCTGAGTTTGCCAAGCCTTCATGCCAGGTAATAGCTGTGGCTCCACCCATACTTTTCTCGGTCTTTCTGCCAGCTTCATCAGGGACAAGCTTTACCACTTTGCTGGGTATCTTTCTTGTAGATTCAGTCTGAAGCCAACTGCTTCTCGGGGGTATTAAGCCCGGCTTTCTAGGTTGTAAGGAGTGTAACACAATCTGTACTGGTTTCCTTGCCAATGTTGTGGTAAAACACTCAGGGCAAAGAGAAATTTAGGGGCAGAAAGGATTTATTTGATATATACTTACAAGTCACAGTCCGTCATTGAGGGAAGTCAAGGCAGGGCCCCAAGAAAGAGCTGGAGCAGAAACCATGGAGGAACACTGCTTGCTAGCTTCCTTGGACACAGCCTTCCTATAGCGTGCTGGGCTGCCTACTTGAATTAACAGACAAGATAATCTCTCACAGACAAGCCTACACACCAACCTGAGACAGACACATATTCTACCAAATCTCTTTTTTGGATGATTGTAGGCTGTGTTAAGTTGACAGGTAAAATAAGCTAGAACAGTCCCCAACAGCATATTCCATCTGAGTCTATGAGACAATTCTGGACAGACTGGGGGGGGGGGGGGGGCAAATAACGTAACCAGAGATCCCCTTCATGGGTTTTGCGTGCAGATACAATACCCTGGCATTCTACGAACATTTCCTTTCAGGAAAGGTGCAGTCTTCAAATTCTGGGGATTTGCTTTGCCACTAACAAAAGCTGATCAGCGAATACAGACAGGAAGCCTCAGTGAGCGGCTTTTCCAAGCTAAGTGCGATCATCTGTGTTATAGATGGAGTATCCTTCCGGTGGTACAAAGTGACCTCAAAAGTTTATCAGTGGTTACATTTGTAGAACAGCCTGGTGTACAGTCAGTAAAGCACGTAAGCCTGTAGGAAGGGCGAGGGACTGCAGGCCCAGGGCAAACTCAGTAAGGATGAGGGTTATCACAGCTACAAGTCATAGGCAGAGAAGCGGGAGAATCCAACCAGAGGATGCTCTCAAATGCCTGCATTAAAACCCATTAGACTCTCTTAATAGCCTCATCAGAGAGCATTTATCCTTTGCTTTATCTTTTTTCTTTTTCTTCTTTCTTCCTTTCTTTCTTTTTTTCTTTCTTTCTTTCTTTTTCTCTATCTTTCTTTTGTTTTCAGTTTTGGGTTGGGGCTTGGGTTTTGTTTTGTATCCAAGGCTGGACTTGAGAGTGATGAACCCCAGCGTTTGTTTCGCTTTCAGACATCTTGATTTCAGACAGCTCTTGGAGTGTCTAGAAGCACAACATGCTTTATGTCATTTTCCATTTTGTCAACATGACGCCTTCAATCATCTGGAAACCACCTAGAGTTTCATCTCGCCTTGGTTTTGGTCCTGTGGCCACACATGTAGAATCTCCCTTCAGCAGTGTGACAAAGTCCAGTGTTATCTGACCTCATAGGCAAACAATGTTCTTACCTTCCATTTGCTCCTCCACCTGACTGTGGTATCCGAGGCCAGGCTACTGTGAAACACAGGTGCTTGGATTCACATGGTCTCATATGCACAAATCCACACAATCCTTTGTAATAAAAGCTCCCTCAAAGATTGAAGATGCTCTCACTTGCTATTCATGAGAGCTATCATTATCTGTGTGTTATGGATGCCAGCTCAGGAGAGTGTGTGGAACCTCTACCATTATCACCTCTGAGTTATGGATGACAGGTAAGCAGAGCATCTCAAACCTCTGCAGCATCCTCTGCTCTGGATCTCCTCTGATAAGTTCCCCTTGCCTGCCCTCTCTCGGGCTCTGACAATATTTCCAACTTTCCGCCCAAATTTGCTTGCTCAGCTTTGCAGGCTTTCTTCTGTAGATCCTTCACTCTGCGTCACCGGGCGAGGGCTGGGCGTGACCAACACACTTACCGCCACCATGCTCTCCCCTGGCCTGCATCCCTGGCTCCTGTCCCGCTTTGCTCTGAGTCCTCAGCTGAAAGCCAGGCCCTCTCACTCCCATGTCAAGGCTGGAAACAGTCTGTGCGGATCCCTGGAATCTCCAGTTACCTGGGAAAGGAAGGCAAATATGAACAAAGAAATGGGGCTGAGAAGACAGAAAATGTGGGGTGACTATGTGACTTCCAGCCCAGGCAGCCACAGGCTCACATCACACAAGAGGTGACCTTGAGTAGTGTCTAACCCTGGACACATCTGTTTATCAGCTACCTAAAGGACACAGTGATGATGTGTCTCTTTCCAGAGGCAAATATTAAACAAGCTGAGTGTAGATGAAGAATAAGCATAATGCTGGGGTTGGATAAGCTGTCATAAATGCTAACTACCATTATTACTGCTGTAAGGTCAAAGGATGATTAGATGATGGAGCTCAGAGCTGGATCTTCTGCTTTTTCATTTCATCTTTAATAACATGCAATTACAGAAAGTATACGATGGTAGACAGACACGGCTACTAAAGAGTCCTTGGCTAAATATGGAAATATTTGATTAAGAGCTTATTAGAGGTGAGGAAAATATTACTTGCCCTAGATAAATAATACTTAGAAATTTCTATCTGAAGTTCCATTTTAGTAGACTTCTCTGGCAGGAAACTTGCAATTAGTGGGGTGAGATTCATCCTAAATGAAGACGTATTATTAAATGTGGCACCTCTTCCTATGGATTTACAAGGACACACTGTAGAAAGTATCCAGAACGGGGGCTTTTCTCCTCTTGCAGATAAATTTTCAATCACTGCATGGAGTCCTACGTACAATTAACACCAGCAATTTTGCTTGGGAGGCTGAGCATGGGTCAACTGAGGCATTCATGTTTGTGACAACATTGGAGTCCCAAGGGTCACTTCAGGGCTTCGCTATAGGAGTGAATTCCCTTAGAGCACAGATCCAGAGATGTCCTTCAAAGGCCATTCTCATTACAAGTGACTAATTGTGTGGGCTCGTGCAGAATCTGTTTAGAACTCCTAAGATTTTATGGTAAGTTTTTATCTTCTCTGATCAACAAATTGGCCAAAGTATATATTGTGAACCCAAGTCTTTATGATTTTGACACATTAGCCTATGTGAGATTCCTGATGCTGCTACATGAAAAGAGATGTGATTTCTCTCAAGTTACACAGTTATTTCATATGTTGCAAGATTTTAAGACTTGCTTCCAGATTTTTTGGGCAAAGAGATAAATTATAGGGGACACTAGATTTCTGAAGTAATCCATATAATATCTCTAAGAAAAGAAAGAGAGAGAGAAAGAAGGAAGGAAGGAAATAAAGAAAGAAAGACCAGTGAAAGAAAGGAGAGGAGAGGAAAGGGGAGGGGAGGGTTGGGAGAAGGGGGGAGGGGAAGAAAGGGAAAGGGAAGGAACTGAAAGAGAAGGGGGGAAAGGAGAGGGAAGGGGAGGAGACAGGAGAAGCTTGGCTGTGGCTCCCATATCCAGGGGTAGCCTACCCTGTCAGCTGGGTATCATTTTATCCTTCTTGTTCTGCCAGTGCCCTTGAAAGCACACAAAATCCATGGAACATTGAACATTAAGCAATCAAGCCTCATCCGCATGAGAAAATGACAACTCCAGTCCAGGAACTGGAATGAACACCTCACATTCACGAGCCCATTTGATGCTCATTCCAGCCCTGCCATAAAGATGCTGTTAGAAAACACATCTAAAGATGAGAACGCTAAGGCTCAAAAGAAGCCCACAAGTGCTCAAGGCTAGGCTATGAGCTGAAAGAGAAGGATTCTACCAGACTCCTGCATTCAAGAAGTCAGATGTCTGCTGGATTGGTCTCTGATGTAATGCCCCTTCTTTTTCACTGGTTCTGGAACACTCTAAACAAGTCCAGCAGCTGGGACCTTGCTAGAGTACTCTTTTGTCTTTAAACGTTGACGGTTGTGAAGATGACGATGATGGTGGTGGTGGTGGTGATGTGTGTATCTGTGTATATGTGTGGTATGTGTGTGGGGCTGTGGAAGGGTGAATACTATGGTATCCATGTGGAAGTCAGAGGGAAGCTTTCAGGAATTGTTCTCTCCAACTGCCATGGGCTTTGGGGAAGAAACACAGGTCTTCGGGTTTGCATGTGTATGCCTTTCCTTCTGAACATCCCCTAACCCTGAACGCTCTTCTGCCTGGTTTCTAGCTGTCATTCTCAGCTCTAGTGAATGCTTCTTTTTTGGAGAGATTCTGTTGGTCGCATGGGATGCTCAGAATTGTTTCAATCCAAGCAAAGGGAAGGTGGCAGAGTTCATCTCCTGAGGACCACTGTTCTGGGGCATCCCTAGCATCCTCTACCTGGCCAATCAATTAAAAGTCATAGAAGTGACCTGCACTCACAGTGCCTCAACCATCACTCAAAAGCAAGCTTTAAGGTCATTTAATTTACGCATTCATTAATGTCCCAGAGAACCAGGTAATTCCATGTGATTTATTGGTGTAGGAGTTCCTTCTGTGTGTGTGTGTGTGTTGTTTTCATTGGTTAATGAATAAAGAAACTGCCTTGGCCTAGTTGATAGGGCAGAACTTAGGTAGGCAGAGAAGACAGAACTGAATTCTGGGAGGAAGAAAGCAGAGTGAGAGACACCATGGATCCTCTGCCTGAGATAGACAGCAGTTAGAATATTTCCTGGTAAGCCACTGCCACGTGGAGATACACAGATTAATAGAAATGGGTTAAATCAAGATATGAGAGCCAATAAGAGGCTAGAGCTAATGGGCCAAGCAGTAGTTTAATTAATACCATTTCTGTGTTGTTATTTCGGGGCTAAGATAGCCAGGTGCAAGAGGGCCCTCCTTACAACAATTTATAGTACATTTATTTGTGAGAGAGTGTGGGTACGTGTGTGTCTGTATATGCTTATCTGCGACCTGCCTGTCCCTCTTCAGACTCTTTGCCTTTTTCCTGTCATCTGCCTGTGCTGGCTTCTCTTCCTCATGAGCTCGTCTTACTGTTGCTGTTATTGAGACATTATTTCAATATCATAAAATGCTCACAATTCAGCTCTATGAATATGTGCATAACCGTGTCTTCCATCAAGGTAACTATTCCTACCCGAGCCATGCCTCCTATCCATGCCTACCCTCTCAAAAACAGCTGATGGCACAGGAGATTTTAGTCCTGATACTTTCTTAACTTTTTTAGGTTAACACACTCCAGGTAAGACATTGCCATCTGCCCACCCTGTCATTCAAAGCAAAATGAGAAGGCTCAGAAGAGTGATGTGGCTAAGGTTCCACTCTCTGGCCCTTTGGCTTAGCTACAGCAGTGACTCTGCCTAGGGGCTCAAGAAATAATGTGACAATGTCTATACACAACGTTGGTGGTCACAGTGAGGCTGAGATGAGAACACTGCTAACATCCAGTGGTATAAATCACTCTGCTCAGCATCACTGATACATAAGACAGACATCAGTGGGTGATGCTGCACCTTGGACCAGCTGCCAAGTCTGATGATCTGACATGACCTGGGTTTGATCCCTGGGTCCTACATAACAGAGGAGAGAACAACTCCCACAGAGAGTACTCTGAACTTCACATGTGTGCCATGGCATATCTGTGCCGCCCCTCACACGCACACGCACGCATGCACAGGCACACATACACACACACAAGCACATGCTCACACACATACATACAGGCACACACACAGAGACATGCATACAGCATGCAGAGGGGAATCTCACATCAAGTTTCATATTAAAATAAAATGAATATCAGCATCATTATTTTAAATGAAATACTTCTATATCTATGAAAGAGAGATAAATTTTAGCTGATGGAAATTCCAGGAGAGTAAATGGAATCGAAAGAATTTTTCTGCAACTGTCAACTGCAGATTTTCCTACAGAAAGACTGTGGCAAGACCTTTTTTAACAGCTTGTTCTGGATCAGGTTTCTGGGAAATGTGTAACTCTACAGTGTAGGGCAAACTCAGTGTGTAAGTAGTCACTGGTGCCTCTTCCCTCTAAAGTAACAAACACCTCAGTCAAGAGTGATGATGAGTTCCTGTTTGCCCCCCACCCTAGATTTTAACGCTTCTCTTTAGTCTCCTTTTCACTGAGATATAATTTCTTGTTTGTTTTTCAAGACAAGGTTTTCTTGTCCTGGAACTTGCTCTGTAGACCAGGCTTGCCTTGAACCCAGAGATCCACCTGCCTCTATCTGCCAAGGGCTGGGGTTAAAGGCATGCACCACCATGCCCCACTAAGATAAATTTTACAAGTGTGTGGAACACAATTAGAAAGAAAATGCTTATAGAGTCAATGATGCTTTTTTTTAATGTCCGTTTAGCTTAATCAGAGTTTTGGAAAATGCTAACAACAAAGCATCCATATCCTCTCCCTCACTCTCACAGCAAAGTATATCTCTATTATCAGACCGAGAAATGAGGTGTTGGGGCTTGAGAGAAGTCTCAGAGATTAACGGTACTTGCTACTCTTCCAGGGGACCCAAGTTCAATTCCCAGCACCCACACCATGCAAATAACTGGGAACAACTCCAGCTCCACGGGATCCAGTAGCCTCTGGATCCTAGGACACATGCACTCATGTGCACATACTCACACACTTATGTGCAAACACACCCACACACACACACAATTAAGAATAATAAAACTTAATCTTAAAAAGAATGATTTATAAAAAGATTTATTTTAAACAAGAGAAATGAGGTGTTTCGTGTAAATAAACTTTCCACATGGATGAAGCGTAGCCTTTTAGGGCAGGAAACATAAATAATTTTTTTGAAAGCATAGAATGTTGTCCTGTCTGTAGAGTACCAATTATATTTGTGCTTCAAAACTTCATCTCTCCTGCAGAAGACTCTCTCATCAGAAGGGACCGTCCGGTGGGATTCCTGAGGTATGGCATTACTTCTAAATGTTATGTCAATTCTGACTATGAGTTCAAAGGTATATAAGGAGACTATGAGTTTTCTCACTTAAGACATCAAACCAACACATGACAGACAAAAATGTGACAGAAATAGACACTTGGAAAAGAAGTAGGCACATTGATGTGTTTAACTGTGCCTGGCACATCACATAAGCAAATGTTACTGACTGTGACATTCCTGGAGAAGAATGTGTAGCCATAAGAGCAGAGAATGTGCTCATCGGCTGGAGGATGCCCACCCACCCTTGAAAGTTAAGGAAAAGCTCTAGAGGCCATGGTTTACTGGACTCATAGCAGCAGTGTCTGGAAAAGGATGTCTTTACCCAGGAGACAGGCTGTCTGACAAGGAATGGGTCTATCTAATGTGCCTGATGGAGGTGTACTGACACCCATTATTCTTCCTTATTCTCATTCCATACTCACTGATCTGAATTATAAATTTGTTTTTCCAATTGAGAGATCATCCGTGCTGTGCACACAACAGATGGCAATATGGTTCCATGTTCTAAAAACTGGATTGGTTGAGGTTTAAATCACAATTTGGGTTTCAGTGTCAGGTGACCTGAACATAGAGAGGCAACTAGATTCCATGTTGACCTTCTGGAATGTCCAATCTCCTGTCAGTTAAGGAACTGGCATTTACTTCAGGCTCTGTGAGTTTCCTGAGCCAGGGAAGAATTCAATAAGGCATCCTGGATTTAACATATCCTCCCACTGCCGAGCATCACACCTACGTCTCCTTCAACTTCAGCCACATTTGAAGCACCATTTTGATAACTCTATATTACAACCATTCAAGCACTTGATCACATTCGCTTGTGAGCTCCATAAGAATAACCACCATGCTTGTTACCATTCCATATGCTTTTCAATATATGGAGTGTGGACAAGTATTGTTATAATTCATAGCAGGCGTGTGCCAACTGAGAAACATATTATGGAGATGAATAGATAGGATTTATAAAAATTTAGGTGTTCACACATTTTGAAAAATTCCACCATTCAACACGTACTTAGAGAAAAATTGTAATTGTGTTTAATAGATGTGAATAAAACTGATGTCTAGTAGGCTGGGGATGGCTCTATAAGGAAAGCATTTGCTTCAGAAGCATGAGGATCTGAGTCCAGATGCCCATGCGTAAAGAGCCAGGTATGAGAGCAGAGACCAACAATCCCAGGCCTGGGGCTGAGAAGACTGGAAGATCCAGAAGGTTTGGTTCCCAAAACCCAAGGACAGTTTCCAACTGTCAGTTACTCCAGTTCCAGGGAATCCAATGCAAGCCGCTAGCTTCCTTGTGCACAAGTAAGTGTACTTACATATATACAGGCAATAAATAAGATGAGGAGTCATAGGGGAACATATCTATGTCAATCTCTGACTTGTGCATGTGCATGCTTGGGCATATGCACCTGAGAACGCACATGCAAAAATGTAATTTTAAGTTGTTTAAATCTTGATAGAATCCACACATCTATCAGCAGGAAAACCAGACTATATCCCTTCTGTTGCATACTAGTGACCAACTGAAAATAATGAAAGAATTATAATGTGCTTACTTGGAAAAATCCCTAAGCCAAAATTTTAAGCAGATACATTCACATGTGCACATTCACATACACACACACACACACACACACACACACACACACACACACAGGATTTTAGGATACTGTTCATGTAGACAAAACAAATCATAAAAAAAAATCAAGATCCCACATCTGGGTACATCTACACACATACCAATGCACAGAAAAGTTCTATTAGTTACCTTCCTAATTGCTGAAATTGTAGGCAAGCAGAAATTCGAGGGAGAAATGAGTTACTTTGGCTCACAGTTTGAAGAGATACAGTCCATCGTAGGATGACATGGTAGTGGGAAGGTGAGGTATCAGGCCCTGCAGCACCCACAGTCGGGAAATGAGAAAGATGAAAACCTGTGCTCAGTAGCTTTCTTCTCTATATTCACTCATTTCAGAAGAGTAGCCCATGGAATGATACAACCCATAGTTAGCATCAGTGTTCCCGCCTCAATAAATCTAACCTTGAGCCCCTTCAGAAACATGCTGAAGTCTACAAGTGTTAACCATCAAGGAGAGGAATGCTATATATCCTGATAGCTATGGCAGGCCCATCAATGGGAAAGTAGAACCCTAATTTAGAATTAAGGACTTATTGGTCATGGTTCTGTGTGATTTTTGTTGTTGTTGTTGTTACTATTGTTGTTTTGTTTTATTTTGTTTTGAGACAGGGTTTCTCTGTAGCTTTGGAGTCTGTCCTTGAATTGGTTCTTGTAGACCAGGCTGGCCTTGAACTCACAGAGATCTGCCTGCCTCAGCCTCCCAAATGCTGGGATTAAAGGTGTGCACTACCACTGCCTAGTTGGTTCTGTGTTTTAATAAAAAACACATGTTCATGAATGAAGCGTGGGATCATAGTTAACTTTTAAAATTATAAACAGTTTCACAATAGTGTAGGGAAAGAGACAAAGTGACGTCACAGCTCTGGATGAAACACAACTCCTCTGCGAGCTACCTCATGCAGTGTGGTGTTTCACCACAGCCATAGAAACCTCAGCTAAGACAATGGTGCAACTGGTAAAAGCATTTCCATTTAGCTTAAGACCCAAGTTCAAGGCCCAGTACCATCATGTAGGAGAAAGCCTACACATCTAGGATGTCCTCTCCTACCACATACATGACGCAACACATGGACACCTGCACAGAAACATACACACAAAATAGCTTTCACATACATACATGCACATACACACACACACACACAGAATAAGTAATATACAGTTGATATAACCTTTAAGTAACATCATTGTAAATAACTTGAATTATTAAACTATATTACAAAGCAGTGAAATCCTAACAGAGTAAAAAAAATTAACCCCCAAATATGCAAAGCAAACATTGCAAAAATAAAGGGCAAAAAAGTCCTCTGCTAAGGAAGGAAACTCGCATTTTTATGAGTACACATTGAAAGAGGTGCTTAATAAATTTTATTTTTATGACTCTCCCTAAACTCACATCGATGTTGCAGTTAAAAGCTAGATAAAACTGCCACTGTCTGAGCTGCAACTTGACTGTCTTCCTCTTCCTGAAGTTGAGAGAGTTATAAGTGGACAGTTCAAGGAATCACCAAGGACTGAAGAAATTCTGCTGGTCAGGAGGTATGTAATCACCAGGGGCCTTACACAACTCAGAAGTACGAAACTGTGTCATTCTTGAAAAAAATGAGTGAAATTAGACACCATCAAACTCGGTGAAATGAACCAGATTCAGGAAGGAAAAGATCAGGTTTTCTCTCGTCTGTGGAATTTAGATTGATCCCTAAGGTATGATAGTGGAAAAGGGGTTGGTGTTTGAGAAAGGAGGAGGGCTGGTGGGGAAGGGACAGAGAAGAGAATGGGGGTGAACATGATGACACTATATTATATATAGATATAGAGATGCCGGCATAGAACCCATTTGTAGTGGTTTGAAAGAAAATGGCCTCCAAAGGCAATGACACTTTTAGGAGGTATGGCCTTGTTGGAGTAGGTGTGGCCTTGTTGGAGGAGGTGTGGACTTGTTGGAGGAAGTGTGTCTCTGCAGGGATAGACTTTGAGGTCTCCAATGCTCAAGATACACCCAGTGTCACCAATTCCTTCCTGTTGCCTGTGGATCAAGATGTAGAACTCTCAGCTCCTTCTTCAGCACCATGTCTGTCTGTACATCATCATATCCTGCCATGAAGATAATGGACGGAACCTCTGAAATTGTAAGCACCCCTCCCCAGTGAAATATTTTTCTTCATTAGAGTTTTCATGGTCATGCTGTCTCTTCACAGCAATAGAAACCCTAACTGAGACACTATTCTTTTATATGATGAATAAGAAAAAAAGAAAATACAGAGCACTTCCAACCATCAGAAATTCTCCTTCTTCCTTTCCAATCCCTGATCCTCATTATCTCCCCTAAATTAATCCTGACTTTTAAGACCATTTTGTCTTCGAACTTTACACAAGTAGAATCACATGGGGCATTTGACTTTTCGTCCTTTAACGTATCTTTGAAATTCATCGCTGTCTTTGCAGAATTACACAGTTCATTTTCACTGCTGTGCAGTGTTCCATTGCGTGTTTATTCCACCAACTATAGATTCTGGCGTGCCTCCCCCGATTTGGTAAGTGGAAAATTCAAGCCCCAGTTTGTTAGCGTAGCCTTTAGAAGGTGATTAAGTCATGAGGTTAAAATGCCCATGAATGGGATTGAAGATCCCATAGAAGACATTCTCAAGAGTTCCCTCATCTCCTCTAGCCTAGAGATAATAGGTGTCTATGATCTATGGAATGGGGCCCTACCAGACTCTGGCTTCCAGGCATCCTCATCTTGGACTTTGTATCTTTCAGACCTTTAAGAAAGGAACATTGTTAAAGACATCTGACCTGGGCCTTCTTGTTATAGCAGCCCACACTGACTAAGACTTCATTTCTTAAGCATCCATTTTGCTGCTCTTACACAAATGTTCTTGCCAGTTACATCCATCACAATAAAGCAGAACAATGGGTGCCCTTAGATCCCAGGAGTATGCCAGCACTCTGAGAAGTGATTTGACCTCTCTATGGCCCAGAAGTTCTGCTTCAACTGAAAATACACATAAATACATGTGCTTGGCCTTTCTGCTTCTGTCTTCCCACAGAAATCTTTGTATTTTCCTTCCTCTTGCGTGAAGGGTACTTCTGAGCAGAGCAGATTGCTAAGTTTTTTTTTACATTGATTTTCAAAGTCTTAAAACCAGGACAGCCCAGCCTGGGCTTACATTATGATAATAATATATTATATTTTGAAATGTAGCCTCAAAAATTGCCATCCTCCAATAACTATGCTTATTTTGTACTTAAATATGGATTTGTAAAACTGGGTTTTGCAATGCTTTTGAAATGTTACCATTTTAAGATAAAGAATGTCTTAGTAGTTCAGGTTTCAGATATTGGGAAATAATTCCTATGTGCACATATGGTTTTTTACCCTTAATGCTCAACTTGTGATTTTATAAAACATCTGTGAGAAAGAAGACGCTCCCTAAATTTCTGTTTAACACACACAGCATATGGAGTAATTTCTCTGACTTTAAAATGATTTTCTATGGAACAGGAGGTTTGGAGACCATGGAAGGAACACTTATTCCCCATTGTTTTCGCTACTGGCATCCTTAGCAAGGCCCTTGTATTTTTTAAGTTAATGAAGTGGGTTTCAGGTGCTATTAACTATAATCTCAGATGGCGATTCGATCATTACTGTGGCTAATTATTAAATGGAATATTCACTGCAGTATTCAAAGGCATACCAATAAGAGCTTAGGTCCAAATGCTGTGTGAAAACCATAAGCAAGGCATCCACAGCTCTGACACAAAGTGCGAGGAAGGGGATGGGGTACAAAGGAGTGGAGGTGGCACTCCTATGCACGGAGTAGTGTGAACAGTCCCGATGTCTACTGTACACATTTGCTCATGGCCAGGATTACCTCGACTAACTCACACGGGCCATAAAGCACCTTGTTTCCTCAGTATCTCTAGTTGTGTGTCTAAATACAAACGTAGCCATTCTGTGTATCTCCTTTATCGGGAACTCACATGGCAGGTATGGTAATCGACATGCTTATTATAATAAAAATAAAGCAGGGTTGATGCTGCTGTTAATTTTCTCATAGCTTCACTCTGGTGAGCAAGGACATGAATTTCTTTAGGGTAGGTCCCTGAAGCAATAAAACTCAGCTGTCCATCAGGCAGTGAAGAAGAAGCAAATGTACTGGAGGCGTACAATAGAACGTTGTTCAGCAATACGAAGCAATGAGACGATGCTCTGTGCTAAAATGTGGATGGACTACACAATATTAGGATAACTGAGAAAATGTGGGTGTACTACATGGTTCCATCCCCACGAAATGTCGACAGAAGACAAGTTTAGAAAGACAGAGTGTGTATTAGCGGCTACCCATGACTAGAAGGAGGATGGGAAGTGACCGTTGCTGGGCAAAAGGTTTCTTTCTGCTGTGGTGGGAGTGGGTGAATTAGAAAGGAGTGTTACACACACTGGCAAAGATGCTAAAAGACGCTGGCTTATTCACTAAGATGGGTAAAGTGTGGAGATGGAAATTAAGTACCCTCAGAAAGCTGTCATTAAAAGTAATAATAATAAAATAAAATAATTTTTAAAAAAGATTGACCTTTGAAATGATCTGGGACGTGGCTGGTCAGCCATGGTCGGTCTTCTGTGCACACGGTTCTGGTTGTCTTCTCTGTGGGTCGAGTGTAGCCAGGTAAAGTGGCATGAGCTTGTAATGCCGGCACTCAGCACCGGGCACGATGGCATGTGCTTAATTGCCAGCACTCCGCAGGTTGAGGCAGGAGGGCCAGAAAATTGTAAGCAAACCTGAGCTACATAGGGAGACCCTGTTTTAAAAAGCCAAGGCCCAGAGTATGGTCTCATGGTAGAGTTTTCCTAGATTGTGGAAGCTCCTAGAGCCTATTCCAAGAACTAGAAAACTTTCTAAGGGATGGAGGAATAGCTCAGTGGTTAAGAACACTTGCTGTTCTTCCAGAGGTCCCAAGTTCAATTCCAAGCACCCACATGAGGTAACTCACAGTCATCTGTAATTCCAGCTCCAGGATTCCAACATCCTCTTCTGACCTCCATGGGCTCTAGCACAGGCATGTTCTCTCTCTCTCTCTCTCTCTCTCTCTCTCTCTCTCTCTCCCTCCCTCTCTCTCTCTCTCTCTCTCTCTCTGTCTCTCTCTCTCTCACACACACACACAAATATATATATATATATATGTTGAGTTTTTAAAACATTTCTCATGCTGAATCATCCACATTTTCAAATGTTAAAACTTGCTATGCAAAAATATTAATAAGACCTAATAGAACATGGAAAGATATCCCATTAGCTGGCATGACAAAGGATCCAAGAGAAATTATAAAGTAATGCCACCTCTTCAATTTTTTGGCTCCATGGGGAGCACAATTGGCTCATGAGGATTTTTTTTTTAATTTTACTTTATTTATTTTTAATTAAAATGTCATTTTCCTCTTCTTCTTCCAGTCTCCCCCATGTCTTTTCAAATTCTTTAAAATTCTTTTATTCAAATTCTTGGTCTTTAATTCTTTAATTATTATTGTTAGACACATACACGCGCGCATGCGCGCGCGCGCGCGCGCGTGTGTGTGTGTGTGTGTGTGTGTGTGTGCAGATATAAATGCAACATGTTGATTTCACTTAGTGTTGCTTATATATACTTTTTTTTTTTTAGGACAGATCCCTATGGATTAGATCCATCACAAAGTTCCTTTTCCATCTAGGAGCCAGACAAATTTTTCTAAGCCTAAAGCAGATACACAACTTCTGCTGGGAGCCTCATGCACTTAGATTCATCTATAGATCACTCCTTTGTGTGTTTTCTTTAGGACAGGGAGGTTTTCTTTGGGTTCACAACTTGAGGGTCCAATCTAGCAGGAAGGCATGTTGGCAAGATCATGAGACAGCTGTTCATATTGTACCCACAGTCAGGGAGTCAGGAAGTAGAAGGGACAAGAGTTGGTGATCAGCTCACATATAATAAATGTATGTACATATATAAATCATTTTCGAGAATTCATACAAATAGAAATGCCTTTTTATCATAGTCCCCATCTAATCTCCCTTTCAACCCCTCAGAGACCCTAGCCACATCCCCCCCATCCTTTCCTGTCCCCTTTTTAATAACATAGTAAGTCCAATTAGTGTTGCACCTGTGCACAGGGGCATGGCACAATCCATTGAAGCATTTGAAACCTATGTGTGGCTACACCCTTGTAGACAAGTGACTCTCCCTGCCTCAGCAGCTATCAGCTGCCAACAACGCCCCAGCTAGGGGAGGGGCTGCTTTTATCTTTGTCTTATTCCTGTTAACACATTTGGGTCATAACACATGACCTTCCAGACTAGTGACAGAAAGAGAAACCATCTCCTTGGGCATCTTGGGGGGTCCCAAATCTGGCCTATAGGAAACTGCTCCACCTGCAGAGAGACTGCCATGGACCACACAGTTAGCAGAATAGCAGAATCCTGCAGCAAACTGACATCCAGGGAAAGAAGAAAGGAACGTGAATTTACCAGCACCTTTCAAGTTGCCAGAACACACCAAAATAATACCACCACTGTTGTAGGAGGGCTACCCGGCTAGCTTAGACCCAAAAGAATCACACACAAACTGTACTAAGTAAATCACTGCTTGGCCCATTAGCTCTAGCTTTTTATTGGATAACTGTTACATCTTAATTTAACCCATTTCTATTAATCTACATATCACCACATGGCTGTGGTTGACCGGAAAATTTTCAGCATGTCTGACTCTGGAGGCTCCATGGCTTCTCTCTGACTCCACCTTCTTCCTCCAGCATTAGTTTTCTCCACATAGCTCTGCTTCCCTATAGCTCTGCTATAGGCCCAAAGCAGTTCCTTTATTCAGTAACCAATAAAAGCAACACATAGACAGGAGGACTTCCCACACCACACCACCTAAGGACCCAGGATTCACATCACCCACACCATAACAGGTTTGATGCCTGCATGTCTCATATCTGCAGTGGGATGAACTCTTGGTTCCACTGGATGCCCTTTGTTAGGTCCCTCTAAACCTGGGACCAGGGCTAAAATTCCACCTCCTCATCATTTAATCCTTTCTCAGAAAACCCTTCACACAGAACGCTTTGCCACATCCTTACCACATATTCTTATCACACATCTGTCTGCCACCGCTCTTTTCCGTTCCCCACTTGTCCCATGATGACTGTAAGTCCTCTTTTGTCCATCTGCATTAATTACTTTATCCACTGCATCTAAAGCTCAGAAAAGAGAAGGAGAGCTGCTCAGTGGGAGAGCACTTGCCCAGCCCACAGAGGCCCTGGCTTTGGTCCCAACATAAGGAATGATAATGAATCACACAGTGGGCGCTAAATGTTTCCAAGATGAGCAAATGGGAGAAGGGGCAAATGATGAACTGATAGAGACTAATCCAGATATGCTTTCTATCCCAGATGCACGATACACTTGACTTTACTATACTACAAAAGCATCATTCTGGATTGATGAAAAGGATTTGTTTCTAATAGTTCCTTTTGAGATAGATAAAAATTTGGAAAAATTAAATTAGCTGCTTATAAAGTAATACATAATAGATAGCAGATGGCTTAAAGAGTTTAATACAGGAAAAAAAGGCTATTGTATAAGAAGAAAATGGGAATACAATTTAATTATTTCATATGGAAAAGGATTCTCCAAAGGCAAAAAAAACTACTTTCCTAGGATTGATAGGTTTGATAACACAAAAATTCTTAACTTCTCTTCAGCAAAGCCATTATAAACAAAATTAAAACTGCACCATAGAGCTGAGGCAGATGAAAGGAACCACACATGGAAAGCAGTGGGATGAGATCTTCTGCACACAAAAGACATTCAAAGATAAACACAGTGAAGAGAAATTCTCCACCCAAAAATCTGACTGACGTTAAGAAAGAGAGAATTCATTAGAAGGGTACAGATGTTTTCAATAAACCTAGGAGGTTAACTCAATAAATTAAATACATGCAGTTTAAGCACAATTTGCCAGTCAGGGAGGTGTTAAGTTAGCACAAGCACTCGTATTGGCCAACACAGTCATCATTTACTCTCGTTCATTTAAGTATAAAGTGATGCAGCCCAAGAGGTGACTGGGTGGTACCCAGCAAGCATCTTTAAGGCATCGTTAACCATTAGCCACCTGATTCCAGTTCTTCTAAGGTAGTCATCCAAGATGTGCATCTAAAAGTCAGTGTCTCCACATGGAATAGAATGGCTGCATCACAGGAGAGACAATGAAACATTCTCCCTAAAGTACATTCTAAAGCGTAATTAAGAAATTATGAATGAATGGTTCAGTACAATCTGGATTTTTACAGACTTTAGCTTTTTAATTGTGTGTATGTGTGTGTTTGTGTCTGTGTAGATATGTGCATTTGAGTGTGAGTTTCTAAAGAAGCCAGAAGAGGGCCTAGATCAGGTGGGTATAAGCCACCAACATATGTGTGCTAGGAAATGAATTCAGGTCCTATACAATTGGAGTATATGCTCTTAGATCTCTCTATCCCCTCACCTCAATTTTTTAAACATACGTAAGTGTGATGTTTAGGTTTAGACATCAACTTGACCCAATCTAGAACCCCCGGGGAAGAGTCTCCAAGAGGGACTGTTGAGAGTAGGCTGTCGCAGGCCTATCTGCAGGAGAGTATTTTGATGATATTAGTTGATGGAAAGACTAAACTGGTTTTAAAAATGAGAAAACAAGCTGAGCAATGGCCGGTGTGACTTGACTGTGAACTTGACTGGCTGCGTCATGTTCCTGTGGCATTAACTTTCCTCCAGTGACAAGCTGTAGCCTGGAATGGTAAGACAGACAAGCCTTTTCTCTCGTAAAGATGGTGGGGAGGGAGCGGCATTTTATCTCAGGAACTGGAAAGAAAACTAAGGCAGTATATAATTGTATTGTGATGGTTCTACAAGTAGAGGTAAGTAACACTGTATTATATACACACACTGTACTGGTGCCAACTTCTTGGCTTCTAGTACTGTGTTACAGTTATATAAAATGTAACTATGGACTATAACTTGGTGAACCACACACAGAACATACCATGGTATTTTTTTAAGGATTTATTATATATATAGTGTTCTGCCTGCAGGCATGCCTACACACCAGAAGAGAGCACCAGATCTCATTATAAATGGTTGTGAGCCATCATGTGGTTGTTGGGAATTGAACTCAGGACCTCTGGAAGAGCAGCCAGTGCTCTTCTCTGAGCCATCTCTCCAGACCTCCATGCTATTTTTTTATAACATCAACTTTTAGAGTATCTATAATCATCTCAAAACAAAAAGATTTTATGAACACATGTAACTTAGAAAAGTTCACTAAAATTCAAATTATTGTCCCTGCCAGTTCATGATATTTGAGTGATTTTTATTTTCATCTCATTTTTAAAATTATTTCCCAATGTAAAATTCATTTATAGGGAGAAAATATTGTGTTATTTTTAGATAATGTCAAAACCTGAAGATTCCCCCTGGGGGGGAAATGGCCTTTTGGAGTATATGTTAATGCTGCATATCTGTATATACTGGATATAGGTGTGAGCAAAAATGGATGGATAGATAGGTGGTTAGTAGGTAGGTAGATAGAGGTGGATAAATACTGGGATGAATTATCACATAGTGCTTAGTAGGGCAAATAATGTGGCCGCATGAGCAACAGGCAGAGCTTTAGAGTTAATTATCACCCGCTGACCAGCTCTGTATCACATCTTCACAATTTTGTGTTATCTACTAAGCCACGATACAGGTGCCAACTCTAGCAAATCTCAGAAAAGAGTTTCCTTTTTCTCTTGTCCATCCGCTTCAGTTCAGTGTCCTTCACCTCCTTCCCTTTCCTTGTCTTTATGGGTTTAGACAGAAGTTGCTTGAAGTAATTAATTCCCAGTTTCAATCTTGTTTCTCTGATCCTCTCTTACCCCAAGTAAATCCTGTGTAAGATGGAAATACTAGCTGATGTAGCTGGGGCTGTTCTGACTGAGGTATGTTCTGGTTTTATAGCCCAGGTTAGCCTCTAATTTTGTAGCCCAGGCTAGCCCAGGATCTTTTTTCACTTGGTCTCTTGAATTTTAAGATTACCAGTTGGTTCTTAACAAATGCAAATTCTCCCTTTGATATCAGATATACTATGATTCCTTCATGCGGTTCTTCATCTCCTAAAGAAAAAGAATTTAAAAGAACAGTCTCAAGAGGAAGCCAGAGGACAATTTTATTAGTGTTTCAAAGAAAACCGCCAGACAGACAAGCTGTTGATCTTGGGAGCAGACTGGAAGAGAACAGAGAGGAAAGGGAAAACAAGAAAGCAACTCCTGCTTATGCAGCACAGAGTTCGGACACACTGGAGACAAGCAGCAACACAGAGGGGGCCTGAATGCTGAATACAGCATCTCATTAAAGGAGTAATGGTTCTGTCTGTCTTTTGTCAGGGCTTGTAGGGAGTCTTTTTGATAACAGTCTGTCCTTCCTGAAGGGTGGATCCTTGGCCGAGTGATTGACCGGCCTGACTGGATTCACTATTAAGGGAGGAGACAATGGCTTGTCTATATCTAGATATAGATTTCATTGTCAGCATTACCAGAACTTTTCTTTCTCCACTTGCTTTCCTTCCCTTGTTCTCAACACCTTTTTCTGAAGAAGAAAAAAATAACAGAGCATTTCTTTCACCGAGTGGGTGCTTACTTTCTCATCAAGGCCACATTTTAATAACCAAGCGTGTGTGAGACTCTGTGAGAAAGGAGGGGATAGAGGGAAGGACCCAGACAGTCATCACTAAGAGGCCAGTGTCCAGTGTGAACAGTCCCTCCCAAGTAGATCAACCAAGAGCACGAGTCTTGAGAGCTTCTGCGGGTCCTGAGGGGGTTAAGGCCATTCTGCATGTCAGCCACTCTGTAAAACACCTATGTTTTGGTTCAACTGTGATCATTACCAAAACTACAGCAATTTGTTTTCCAGAACTCAAATGACTTGTCTGTCTAGACTCTTGCCCTCCTACCGCCCTGGTCAAGTCAGAGCCAGCCTGACTACAAGCACCAACTGTGGACTACTAATCACGCGGCATAGACCCTCGCCACTTCTTCGGAAACCTATGAGCAAGGGTGGAGGTTCTGGGCTATGCCGCTTTCTGCCAGTCTGTCCAAGGCATTAAAATTCTCCTAATAAGTCTTTTACTCGAAATGACAGTCCACACAAGTGTCCCCCTTGGACTCCCAAGCCCAAACCTTTCACTGTTCAATAAGCATTGTTCCTTCTTCCTGTGACTTTGAATGCTGCCAAATGCCATTCACAAGGATTTTTAGCAAAGAACAGCTTTTCCAAATGGCCTGTTTCCTTGGGATCCCCAAGAGTGCATCCTGCATTTCAAGTGGCCAAAATCAAACATTACATCAGCCTGGCTGACTGGGGGAAAGGAGAGGGGAGGGGCTGGATCTGCCTCTAAAACAAGCTGCTCCTTAAGTCCTTAAGATTCCTGCAAAATGTGGCTTTGACGGTTCTCTGTCCATGGAGACACAGAAGCAAGGGTTTACAAGCTGTCTGGACAGCCCTTGTTTCACAAGTCATCCTTCTGTGCCCACCCCCACCAGTTAAATGAGTCTTTGCGCTAAAACAATGATTCCTAAAAATGGCCAGCCTGTCCTCTCAGAGACCAAAAGTACAGGCGAGGTATACAGGAGGGATGTTCAGCATACAGCCTCCGTCACTCTATAACCCCTCTGCTTCCAGCCCACAACAACCCGCCAGCAGTCTCCGCATTGTTAATCTTGGACAATTTTGGCCTCCAGCCCATGTTTACTTCATCTTTGCTTGAGTCTAAATAAACAGAACAGATGTTATTGCACTCAAGCAGGTAGAACCATTGCTAAGGAAACTGCAAGGAATGAATTCGGAGAATTTCAAATACTGTGACCACTAATCAAAATCAAAATACATACTTGAAAGAAAGATGTTGGGAGGGGACAGGAAATTCTGTTGACAAGAGGAATTTACCAAACAGTGTGCACCCTATAGAAAAATATATGTGCATGCACTTACAGTATGTACACTGTAGAAAAAGAACATATGCATGCACTTACAGTATGCACACTGTATGAAAAGAATGTGTGCATATATTTACCCATCAAAGCGACCGGAAGGAATGATCTGGATACAAAGCTCACCTGTGACTTGAATTTCATTCTTTTTGCTGCTCTTATTCAATACAGTTTTGACCAGAAACATCTATTCTATTTGGAAAAAAATAATAAATGTATTTTAAGGCATGCTGCTCAAGGATGAACTTCCAGGATAATTAGGGGTTACTTACTGATTGAAAAACTATGAGGATAATTAATGAAATGTTATTCCAAGGACCCGCCTTGCCAGCAGCTCTTGAACCTTAATACCACTGGAATATATCACAAGATGAACCATGACATGCAATGCACTCGGCTGAAAGGCTTCAGCCAAGCACATCATCAGTCTACGGGGGCGGGGGGGGGGGGGATGCTCCTGCTATTCAGGGACTCCAAGCATCTTTAAAATATATATTTTATTCTTTGAAAGCTTCATATATTTATACAACTTATTTTGGCCCTCTCTATTCACCACTACCTCCCTCCTACCATTGCGAGCCCACCCACTCTCCTAACTTCATGTTTTCTTTATTTGATTGTATTAATAACATCCTGAGCCCAATTAGTGCTGCCCTTTGCATGGCGTGGGGCCAACCACTGGGGTCTGGGCAACTTACTAACCGTGTCCCCAAAGGAGAGTAACTCTTCTTCAGTAGCTACAAATGCCAAGAACTCTTCCTCTAGGGAAGGGTGTTGCAGGAGGTCCTCCCGCTCCTCCAACCTATAGCTGCTGAGATACCAGCCCATTGGGGCGTGGTCTCTCTCCCTTTAAAAAAGCGGCCACTTCCCTCTCTCTCTCTCTTCACTTCCTGCTCCGCCAGCGACTAGACTCCCTTCTTGGTTGAGCAGAGGACGGTGATCTGTAAGTTTTTTCCCCTTTAAATAAATACTACCCTATTAATCATAATTCCAAACTGGTGTGGCGTTGTTTGTGACTTACGCCTTCAGAAGGGGCTGCAGTAACCTCTCTCCTACCCATGTTGAATTTTTTTTCAGTTCTTTCATGGGTAATCAGGAGCTGCTGGGAGGTGATGCACGCAATGGCCATGTCATATCCCAAAGCCAGTATTTCATAGCTTTCCCCTCATGCAGGCTCTTGATTGCTTCCTGCCTCCTCTTCCTCCAAGTTCCCTGAGGGAGGTTGATGTAAAGAACCCACTGACATGCAAGCACTCAGCTATGTATATCCAAGTACCCTTTTTTCATGATTCATACATTGCCCTAACATTTGGCCAGTGACTTGTTTCTCATATCATCTAAAATAATGCATCACAATCGGCAGCATACAAGAAAATATCAATAAGGGAAATTAACCAAATAGTCCACTTAGTGTTGTGGATGGAGGGTTGGTGTCCCCCCCCCCCACACACACACATTGAAAGGAGACAGGACTTGTGGGAAGATAACAAGGTCATGGAAGGAGGCCCATCTGTATGGGTTAGTGGCCCTTAAAGAAAAAACCTGAGCACTAACTGGCATCCAAGTCGCAATTTAACTTTTAAATCCATAAGATTCTGTCACTGGTTGAGAAAACAGCGCAAGGCTGGTAGCCTGTGACACAGAGGAATCTCCAGACTGTACATCAAGAACTATGTGACGTCAACTGATAAGCTATTCACCTTGTGCGCATTATTATTTTACAACAGTCTAAGCAGAGGGAGACAGTCAGCTAGACTGCAATTCCAGGATAATTTTTCATGTTTTGATAGTGAAAAATTTTAAATGATTTTAAGTTTTCAAGTTCCCTGCTTGCACAGTTTCCCCCCATACGTCCAACTGGCTGCCATCACACAGGTGTGTTACGATGCTACATAGTTTCCCCCATACATCAGACTGGCTGCCATCACAAAAAAATATATTGGGATGTTACATAGTATCCCCCATACATCTGACTGGATGCTATCACACAGATGTATTAGGATGCTACATAGTTTCCCCCATACATGCCACTGGCTGCCATCACACAGATGTGTTATGATGTTACATAGCTCCTCCCATCCAACTGGCTGCCATCACACAGATGTGTCAGGATGCTCTAAAAAGATCAGCCTGCTTCTCTCTCTTTCACCACTTATTACGCATTGTATACAGTTTTGATCTAATGTTGGAGGCAGGCTGCTAAGTGTAGGACTTATTTATCTCTATTATGTTTGAAATAAACTATCCATAATAGTATAATCTGTGAAATGTTAAATATTAGAAAAATCTCCTCGGCTTTGGCCATATCAACTCGCACTCACGTGATTTCGGAAGTTAAGCAGAGTCAGGTCTGGTTAGTACCTGGGTGGAGACACTGCACAGTTTGAGAGTACGCCATTCCTAGTGCTCAATCCAAACTCACTTCTTTAACATTGATGCTCAAGTCTTTTGGTCCCCGGGGCTCTTTATACATTTTAAATTACCAAGAACCCCCCCAAAACCTATTTCTTAATGTGGGTATTCATTAACGTTTAACTACATTTTAAATTAAAACAGAAACAATTCATAGAATTGATTTATAAATAAAAAATTCAGGAGATGGGGAAGTAGTTCAGAGGCTAAGATCACTGACTGTTCTTCAAGAGGACCTGGGTTCAATTTTCAGCGCCCATGTATTGGTTAGCAATCATCTAATTCCAGAGGCCTGACAACCTCTTCTAACTCTTCATGCACTGTGTGCACAACATACACAAACATACATGCAGGCAAAACACCCTTATGCATAAAATAAATCCCTTAAAATTGGCTAATTAAAAACTTAAGTCATAGGCGGGCGGTGGTGGCGCACGCCTTTAATTCCAGCACTTGGGAGGCAGAGGCAGGCGGATCTCTGTGGGTTCGAGACCAGCCTGGTCTACAAAAGCTAGTTCCAGGACAGGCTCCAAAATTACAGAGAAACCCTGTCTCAAAATATCAAAAATAGCCAGGCGGCGGAGGCAGGCAGATCTCTGTGAGTTCGAGGCCAGCCTAGTCTAGAAGAGCTAGGTCCAGGACAGGAACCAAAAGAGCTACAGAGAAACCCTGTCTCGAAAATTTAAAAAAAAAAGATAAATAAAAATAAAATAAAATTAAGTCATTACATTGCCATAAATAGTATGCTTCATAAAAATTAATTATAGTCACCAAAAAGAAAAATGTTAAGAAGTAGCAGTATTTTACATTTTTATATATCCTTTTAATGTTTGGCTTAATAGAGGCCATCTGGTTATCCTGTTCAGCAGGGAGAGCACAGAAACACAGCTACATAATGTCACCCTCAGCAGCCTCAGGAATTCCCTAAGAGGTTTCAGAACCTCAACTTAGGCCCAACAGGAGTTGATGGCTTCCATGAGGACAGAGAGACATACATGGATTTATATAGGAAGGTGAAAAAGATAAAATCTCCTGAGTAAATTTGGAGTGTGGCAGTCACAAGAGAGGGTAGAAGAGGAAAAGAGAGGAAGGGAGGGGAGTGGAGAAAAATGTATATTCAATAAAATAAAATAAAAAACTCAATGGCTATGAAACCCAAAATCCTCTTCAATGTTACATATATGTGTTCTGAAATTGGATGTCCTCTGCTCAAATATCAAAGGAATAACCAATTAAAAAATAATGCATAACTCGTGACTTTTTTTCTGAACTGATATTTGTCAAACAAAAAGAAACCGTTTAAAAAGAGTTTCAGTGCTGAGTATGGTCAAACACTTAGAATACTGGAACTTAGTAATCTGAGACAGGAAGACAAAAAATGTTTCCATAAGACCAGGCTGTAAGGCATTCTCTTAACTAGTGATTGGTAGGGGGAGGGCCCAGCCCATGGTGGGTGGTGTCATCCCTGGTCTGGGTTCTGTAAGAAGGCAGGGTGAAGAAGCAATGAGGAGCAAGCCAATAAGCAGCATCACTTTGTAGCCTCTGCATCAGCTCTGGCCTCCAGATTCCAGCCCTGTTTGAATTCCTATTCTGTCTTCTTTCAGTGATAGACTATGAGGTGAGAGCTTAAGCCAAATAAGCACTTCCTCCCCAACTTGCTTTTTGGTCATGGTGTTTCACCACAGCAATAGGAACCCTGACTAAGACGCTAGCCAACCTACTAATCAGAGTTGGAGACTTTTGTGAAAGATATTTTCATATCAGCCTAAGCACAAGAGTTAAGAAAACAGGGCTCAGAGGAAAATAAGAGGAAAGTAAGTGTGGGTGGGCACCTAAAAAAAAAGTCACAAAAGACCCAAGTGTGGATATGAGCTTCTCTTCCATAAAGAAAGCAGCTGATTGTCTTAGGATTAACATAGATTCCTTTTTGGAGACTTCCCAGCTAATCCCTTTTGATATGTGAGATTATAATGCAGCACCTCTAGGGAGGGATTAAAATCTGATAAGGTAAAACCAGAGACCTCTGGGAGTGAGCAGGGGTTTAAACAGGGTTTGTGGGGAGATTCCTGGAAAACAGCAGGTTTATGGCTGAGAAGGGAGAAGGTTCTTAAGTAGCTGTTAATTGTGCTGAAATTCTACCTTCTCTACTGGCAAGAGAGGTTGACTGGATTCCCGATTCTTCTTCCATCTCCAAGATTCTTCCTGCTTTCCTATCCTGCCATGGCATCTGCTTCTGAAATCACTATGGCATTATCACTTAGCTTCTAGAAAACCCCACTATGTGCCCATTGAGAAAGAATGAATAGAAAAGACAGAAGACATCTTAGTGGCATTAGTAACGTGAACTCTCTCAATGAGTCTCCACAGACCATACTCAGAACAATTGCCCTTCATGAAGCTACCTGAGACGTGGAATTTGTGCTAAATAGGCGCTAAACACAGGGTGCTGTTTTCTAGGTCAAGACGCCATTTCTCCACAAAAGCGGTTTCTGTCTCTATGCAGTAACAACAGACTCAACTTCCTTGGGCTTTTCAGGAAAACATAAAGAAGACTGCCTTGCCTTCCCAATGTCAGACTAGGCCAGGTCCACAAGCATGTTAGCAGCCCCCAACCCTCTCCATCTCAAAAAGACAATGTCTGTTCCTAAGTTACCAAGACACCCCTGAAAAGTGCCATCTCCATCACTGAGGGCTCCTAAGGCTGTCGTAAACTTATCGCCAGCCTTCAAAGAAAACCGTGTTCCTAGTCCATGAGCATCAGTCAGACATCTGGGGCCCTCTCTACCTCTTACTTCCCTGATTCCTGTTTCCATGTTTTTCTTAGTTCACAGAAGAAAGGTTCTGACCTTTCTCCGTCACACACCACTGTTACAGAAGAGCACTTGCTTGCCATTCTCTACTGCAACAATCATTTCACAATCCACCACCACCAAATTATCACCTAAAATGGTTCTGAAATAGCATAACGAACACAAAACATTAATCTGGGGGGAGCCCTTCCACTCACTCTGCCGGGCCTAAGTTGACTGATGCACCCCAGTTCCTCCTGGAGGCATGCTGACCAAGAACATGTATGCTGACTTCTGTGTTGCTGAATGCTCATGGCACAGTGACCCTTGTGACCAGTGTGCACACACCTTGCTCAATGGCAGGACTGCACCAGTTTCTAGCTACATTTTTTTTTTTGCTTGCAAAGTATTAATGTCTTGTGTGCCTTTTTATGATGATGATGATGATGATGCAATTAGTTGAACATTCTCTGACTCGAGGAGGGTGAGGTGATACTGCTCTTGCAGAGGACCGGAGTTGGTCCCCAGTAAGTCTGATGGGTCACAACTGCCTATGACTACAGCTCCAGGGGAACCGATATTGTCTTTGAAACTCTGCAGCCGTCTGTACTCAGGCATACACACCCACTCACAGACATATACATACACACATAATTAAATATCATGGCAAATCTTTTTCTTTTTAATCTCAGAAAAATGCTTCCAGAAAGTTTCAGTAAAATCAAATCCCAGAAGAACACTAGAGTTGACTCATGCTTGGGTGTAGCAGTTTTTGAAGAACAAAAGAAATGACCACATGATAGGAGGGTCTTATTTTCTCTTAAAAAAATAGTTATTTACAGGGCTGTTTTTAACACTTTTCTCAATACTTTGAAAATTCTATGATTCATAATGGATCGATTTTATACAGGAAACATAGTATGTACTTGAGTCAACAAATTTGTATTTGAAGAAATTATTCTTGCCTTATAATGAAAGATTGAAAAGGGAATATCCACTTATATTTCAAAAATAGAGCTGGACTGTTTTCCATGGGATTCTCCATCAAGGAGATCAGATCCTAGTTAAACCTGAAATGGCCTCAGCAAGAATACAAGATGCGGAACTGGAGAGGTGGCTCAGCAGTTAAGAGCACTGGCTGCTCTTCCAGAGGACCTGGGTTCAATTCCCAGCACCCAAATGGCAGCTCTCAACTGTCTATAACTCTAGTTATAGATCCAGGGGATCTGACACCACCCTCACACAGACATATGAGCAGGCCAAACATCAATGCTCATGGTATATGTATATATACACATAATATGTATATATATGCATATATAATGAAAAATATATATATATATATATATGAAAACAGATGAAAGAACCTCTGTGCTGTCTTACCCCTTCACAAAATTGCTTGCAGTATTATGATGTACAGTGTTTATTGCAAACTATAAAGTTTAGAAAGCAAACTCTGACTGGCCTAAGCCATCAGGAGGGGTGTGCGAAGCAGAGAAGGTGTGAGTCTGGTGGGGAGATTTGCTAAGTATGGTTCTTTCTCCTGTACTCTGTGACTCTGCAAAGATGGTGCCGGATGAATTGAGGGCACCAGTGCATCCCAATCCCAATTCACTTTCCCACGTCTCTGCATTTCCAATCTGGAAACAGAGACTGCACTTTAGTTTCCTGGTTGCCCAGGCCCAAATAATCACACAGAAATTATATTAATTACAACATTAATTGTTTGGCCTATTAGCTCAGGCTTCTTATTAGCTAACACTTACATTTTAAATTAACCTATTTCTGTTATTTTATATTTTACTGTGAGGCTCATGGTTTGCCACCTCTTGCTTCTTGGGCAGCTATATGGAGTCTACCTTTTTCAGCAGCTACATGGCAACTGTCTGACTCTGCCTACTCTCTTCCTATATATCTATTCCCACCTGGCTGTATTCTGCTCTGCCATAGGCCAAAGCAGCTTTATTCATTAGCCAATAAAAGGGACACCTATACAGAAGGCTATCCCACATCACCAATTGTACTGGCATACCTGCTGGTCCTTACTTTTATATTTCCGTGTTTGACTTTGCAAATTCCCATCCAACTGCCTCTGTAAAAATACCTCTCCCTTGTGTCTAACAAGACTACTTTGCCAATTCCAGAGTCCTCCACCTTTGACCACTCTGCATGTGAATCTCTTTTTTTTCTGGCTTTTATTAAGTCTTTCTTCCCTAATTAAAAAAAAGATATTTACTAGTGTCAAAAAGACTGCTCTAACGATTCTATGATGTGTGTATATGTTTTAAAATTATGTAAACACACTTTAGCACATTCTATTTTACAAGATTCAAGATTATCACTTATATCTACATTTCTAGGCCTCTTGAGCTCTTTTTCTTTTCTTTTTTCTTTTTTTTGTTTTTTTGAGATAGAGTTTCTCTGTAGATTTGGAACCTGTCCTGGAACTAGCTCTCATAGACCAGGTTGGCCTCAACAGAGATCTGCCTCTGCCTCTCAAGTGCTGGATTAAAGGCATGTGCCACCACCACTGGTCTTTTTCTTTCTTTTTTTCTTTATTTCTTGGTTTTTTTTTTTTTTTTGGAGCTCAAAAATTTTTATAGCATTGCCTGCTGCATATTCTTTCATCTTCACTCTGCTCTTATTCTTCTCCTGGAAGTTTAAAGGATGGTTCCTCGCAGGGTGGTGGTAGTGCACTCTGGAGGCAGAGACAGGTGAATCTCTGTGAGTTCAAGGTCAGACTGGTCTACAAAGTTCCAAGACAGGCTACAAAGCTACAGAGAAACTCCAACTCAAGAAACCAAAAGAAAGAAAAGAAGGATGGCTCCTCCTTGTAGGGTTAAGACAGCCCCTTTAGGGGGCGGGGTTTGCCTCGGGCGAATGCCTGCCAATAAATGGGAGTGCGGGGAGGCGGCTGGGCCCTTTTTTCCTCCCTACCTCCTGTACTACGCTGGAACTCTGGTTCTGTAAGTTTATCATTAAAGTGATAAATATTCTTTGATATCTGCATTGCATTTATTTTGCGCGGATACACCTCCTCATTTTCAAAAGCCAGGTTAAGTTATACTAACCCACAAGGATGATGTAAGACTTAGCAATAATGGAAAGGGTACATGAACTACTCCTGTAACCAGATTGGTGACTACCCTAACTGTCATCATCATAGAACCTTCATCCAGTAACTGATGGAAACAGATACATAGATTCATAGCCAATCACCAGGCCAAGCTACAGGACCACAGTCAAAGAGAGGGAGATGGGAGGGGTTACATGAGCAAGGATGGTCAAGATCATGACAGAAGAACCCACAGCAACAGTTGACCTGAACTTGGGGGAGTGCTGGGACTCCAGACTGACAGCTGGGACTGAGCCAGGCCCTCTACATGTGGGTGACAGTTTTGTAGTCTGGTTAGTTTTGGGGATCCCTGGCAGTGGGAACAGGATCTATATCTAGTACATGATCTGGCTTTTTGAAGCCCATTCCATATGGTGGGATACCTTGCTCAACCTTGATGGAGTGAGGTGGAGGGCTTGGTCCTGCCTCAGCTGAATGTGATAGGCTTTGTTGACTCCCCATGGGAGGCCATACCCTTTCTGAGGAGTGGATGTGGAAGGGTTGTGGGGAGAAGGTGGGGAAGGAGGGAGGAGGAACTGTGGTTGGTATGGAAAATGAAATATAAATATATATATTAAAAAGCCACGTTAAGTATTAAAGGTTTACTTCCCAGGAAACACACCACTAGCACCCAGGCAACCCAACCTTGCACCTTCCTGTGCTGACTCACTTCGTCCCTGTGCCCTGTCTCCTTGTGAGCACACAGCATCAGCCTACAGGTCTTATCTATACTTACTAAGATTTCCCATTTCCTCTGGGATTCGAATGCCACTGGAGGATGGTGAGTGTCTGCTTTATTTGCAAATGCCCAACCAAAGCTCTGCAAGGTGCCTAGTATCATGGATATTCATACAAGGAAAAGAGGGAGGGAAGGAGGGAGGGAAAAATCCATATTTTTTTTCAGGAAACGTCAACTTGAAACACTTCAGTGAAGATATTTTCAAAGTTTTCTTATGGCAGTACATAAAGAGAGTACATGAATATTTTTTCATTACCTGAACAAGTAATACTTTGCTATCTTTAAGAATCTCATGCACATCTTCTCTTGGAAGAAATGGTTGATCATTGTTTTTGAATGCAACAAGGTTTCCAAAACATGAGAGGTATCCAATTCTCTATCTTTGAACATTCAGCCTGATTCCTCACTAATTCAGTTATGTTAAAACCTCTGTTTTCTGAATTTGAAGAGCATTGAGTTTTGCTTTGAGGATTCCTCCTGCAGAAACAGTGATGGACTTTTCTATTGTATCATCGGAAAACACTCGTTTTCCATTCTTCCTCCTCCAACGTGTGGCTGTGTGCTCTGCTCATCCTACTCCAGTTTGATGTTTCTCATCTTATTTCCACAAGGGAAGAAAAATAATAGTTATTTCCCCCCTCCCAAACAGCAAGAATATTCTACTCGAATTACGGTTTGTACCCGAATAGAAACACTTTCTATTGACTAATTCTGTAGGTCTTTCTTCTGTCTATAACTACCAAACTTCCTTCTTTGTATCTACTCACATTCTAGTGGTTTTTAAATTTTCACATAGTATTCCTCTGTCTTATCATTTGCTTCCTATGTATACTAGAGATTATATTAATAACAATTTTTTCTTCATTATTATGGTGCTATGGTTTTTTCAACTATACTCAACCTACTCATTTGTGTGTTTATCAATTAATCAACCAGCATGTAGGGCAATAGCATGGCCTCCCAGATAAGTGATTCCTTAACTTTCTTAAGCATATAATTAAATCTTTCAACATCTCTGCTCTACACTCTCTGTATGGCTCTATTCTCCTGGTCAAACAGCATTTTAGTTTTTCTTATGCCATTTCTACTTAGAAAAGACAATAAGGCCACAGAACACAGGCTTCAAACACCCAAAGGGCAAAAGCAGATAACCCATGAGAGTCAAAGAGAAATGGAAACACCACAAAAAAAGAACAAGAAATTAGTTGAACTCTTGGGAAATGTCTCTCAGGAAGACCTGTTAACAGTGGGGAGCAACTGAGCCAAGGCAGTTTTTTTGTAAAGACAGCTACTCCACTATGACGTCCCTCTAGGACTTAGGCTGATGTGTGATACAGACAAGTGGGGATGGTTACTAATGTCAGAGGACATTGTGGACCACGGAGCACACAGAATTCCAGACAGCCCAGAATGCACAGTGCATGTGGTACAATAGAGCAGATACAGATTACCCTGACATAAAAGGATGAGTCTGGATTATAAAGGTAATTAATTTGCAATCCCACGCTCCCCCCCCCCTCCAGTCACCTCTGTGGACTATGAAGACAGTTGTTGTGGGTGGTTGTGGCCTTGTTGAAGGAAGTCTTTCACTGGAGAAGATTTCAAAGCCCAAGCAAAGCCCAGTGTCTCTCTCTGCTTCCTGCCTGTGGATCTGGTATAGAGCTCTCAGCTCCCTCTCCATCGCCCTGCCTGTCTGCATGTCACCATGTCCTGCCAATGACAATGATGGTCTACACTGCTGACACTGTAAACAAGTTCTAAATAAACAATTTCTTTTATAAGAGTTGCCGTGGTCATGGTGCCCCTCACAGGAATAGAACAGTGGCCAAGACACTAATTAAACTTATAAGAGAAACAAAACTTTTCCCTAAAGAGTAACTCCTGCCTTCAGGATACCTCTTAATAATGAGCCATTGTTATCTGACTTAGAATTTCGCCTCCTTTTCAACTTGAAACATTTGAAGCTCAGACCAAATCTGAATGAAAATAAATATGTAAAAACTTCATCTACATCCACTAGCGTGTAAAGCAGCAAGAATTCCTCCTCTTGATCCGTGGTGGTTTTTGAAAACTCTTTTCTTCCAGACCACATCCCACAGCAGATACTGGGCATGACTGTACTGCTAGGCACCCGCTGGGCAGCAAATGAGATCCACGTGTCTAATCCTAGAGACATGTCCTCATTTACAGGCAGTTTGGAGGGGAAATAGCCAAGCCCCATCCAGCCTGTCCAACCGCCTTCTCTCACAACAGAGAGAAACTTTACTAACTAGCACCATTATTTTACCACCTACTGGAAAGTCTGAAGTAAAAATTTTCCTCCCCTAGTGCTAACGAGAACTGGGGCTGATTCCACGCCTGTGAAATGAAAAGCCACAGTAACCCGATAGAAAAATCTTTTACAAAGTTTGCTTTGATGAACTAAAGCAAAAGCAAAAAATTCTTCAAATTATTAAACCATTGACAACTCCCATTACAACCATTCAGAGAAATACCAGTGATGAATGATTGATTTGTCTAGGTTTGAACTGGCCAAATCCCCTTGAAATAGCTGAACATTCCTAACTGAGAAGTAAGCGGCCATTAAAAGATTAAATTACTGAAATGAAAAATAATGTTCACACTCCAGCATACCAAAACTGACATCTACAAATTACCCATTTCCAGGCATGATGGTGCATTCCTTTAATCCCAGCCTTCAGGAGGTAGAGGCAGGTGGATCTCTGCAAGTCCAAGCCCAGTCAACAAAGTGAGTTCTAGGGCAGCTAGGGCTGCATAATGGGACTATGTCTCAAAAATTAAACAATATCAATTAATATATTCAACTAAAAATCAGGAAAGTTAACATTATTATCCCTTTTTGCAAAGAGTGTCTACCGTGACTAAGAATCACTAGGAGGGAGGAATACATTAGTTCACATTTCCCTCCCTTCTCCCCAATAAAATTACTGGTAGAAATAGAGCCACTTCATCTGTACGTATACAATTTCACACACAAGTTCAACTCTGGCTTGCGTACACATTGTGCAATGACTCTCAGTACTAGAAATGACCACATTTCTCTGCATTGTTCTGCAGCCCATTATACCGAAGACCTGAGTAGTGTTACTCCGCCCCCGAACAGATACAGAGATAAACAAGATATTCCGTACTTGCATCCAGGGGTGACATTTTTAAGTGCAAAGGGTCTTAGAACATCCACATTACCATCACTGAGCACATAAGGGAGGAGCTATGGTAAAGCTGCCAAAATCTTCAGGCTCCTTTCAGGCATGGGAAGTCAACAGAATATGATGAACGAGCTCACACATGAGCCACTGATTTGATGACATCTAAAATATGAAGAGATGGATGAAAGAAAAAGCAGTAATAGGAACCCAGGAGGAAACAGGTTTGACAAAGCTCAGGACACCAGGGGAACAAGTGAGGGTCGCGGAGCACAGGTTTAGGTATTTTATACTCCATAAGCCCAGAACAGCTTGGGGGTTCTCATTTCTCTCTTAAATCTCTCTCAATCAAGATGAAAATCCTCTGACTGTCCCCAAAAAGGTCAATTTCACAAATGATTCTGTGGCAAGGGCCTTAAAATGTCAGAGGTCAAAGGTCTAAAGGACCACAACCAAGATAACCAAACATATCCTAACCCAAGCCACTTGATCACCCCACATCTCAGTTGTCCAGTCCGTGTGTACCTGTCACCCTTCAGTTGACTGAAACACTAGCGGGGAAAATGAAAGTCCATCGAGTGAACTCAGGATGTGTACAAACCTTAGTGTACAGTAGAAAGATGAGCAAATGTCTCAGAAATGGAGTTTGAGTATCTGTATTTTGTAACTAATAATTTTTGGCCGTACTTAATGTTTAAGTGAGTGAATTAAAGGTAACTTTGGAGGGTAGAGGATAGGGTCTCCCTGAGTATTTCATGATAACCTAGAACCTGGGCTAGAATGTAGCCCAGGCTGACTGGTGATTCATTATCCTCTTGCCTCTGCCTCTTAAGTGCTAGTAAAACAGGAATGTCCTACCATGTATAATTAGTGGCAATAATAACTTTTTAATGTAGTATATGGTGTGTTTTTAAACTCTCTCAAGCTAAGGTTCAATATTAATTATACTATAGAAAAATTTGCTCACATTCAGTGAGAGCTTCAGGAAATCTAGGGCCATTCAAACTGCACATAATTTATTTCTTTTATTATTCTTGTTTCTCTACTAAATATGGATGTATGTAGAATCATTGTTTTAAACACAAATAATTTGTATATATAGATTTTTTTCCTCTGAAGATTACTGTGGGATGCCACAATTGTTTGGTAAGATTTAATGTATAATTACTGTTTCAGAAGTGAAAGCCTATTAAATATATATGAATAAGAAATACTTCCATATAATATATAACTACAGATTAATGCAGAATTTATGGCTCAGTTCCTGTGAGATCAAATGCGATGGCTATTCTTGGTTGTCAACTGGCTCCATCTGGAGTTAACTAAAGCCCAAGCATCTGGGTTCAACTGTGAAGGATTCTTTTTTTCATAATTAAATCATTTGAAGTGGAAGACCCACTTTCAATCCAGATCTGCTGAGTTGGGAAGAAGCACCTTTAACAGGGGCTACATCTTCTGCTGGCAGCCTCTCTAAAGGTCATGGAAGAGGAAAGCCTGCTCTCTTTACCTGCTTGTGCTTGTTCTCTCTGTAAGGCCATTGCTTTGCTGGCATTAGCGCCTGCTTCTTAAGGATGGCAGTGTCTACTGAAGACCAGCTGGGACATCTGGCCTTGTGGGCTGAACAACTACTAGATTCTTGGAGTTTCTGTTGGTAGACAGCCATTGTTAGACTTGCTGGGCCACAGCTTTTAAAACACTCTAAATACATATATATCAGATATTCATTGTATACAATATATATTTATTCTGTAAGTTCTCTACTTCTACAGCAGTGATCCTCAACCTTCCAAATGCCAAAACCCTTGATTGCAGCTATACATGATATGGTGATTCCCCCCCACAGCACCCCCGTCATAAAAGTATTTTCGTTGCTACTTTATAACTGTAGTTTTGCTACTGTTATGAATCATAATATAAACATCTGTGTTTCCCAATTAGGCAGCCACTGCAAAAGGATCACAGCACAGACTCTGCGTTAAGATGCAGTGTGAGTTGGGACCTTTGCAGCAAGTCCCACGGCGGGTGAGGACCGCGATGGGTGGCAGAATATGCCATACAGACAGAGCTTGAGTGTAAAGTTTTATTAAAAGGGATGAAGGAAGAGAGAGACAGAGAAGTGGGGGAGAGAGTGGGGAGCGGGAGAGAGGGAGAGAGGCAGAGGCCCGCCTGCCTCTGCCTCTTTAGAAGAATGGGGTGGGGAAGAGAGAGATCAGGAGTGGGTGGACTTTGTCTCTCCAGGGGACCTCTGCACCTTGGTACAGCCAGGGAAATGCTTGCCATACTCAGGAGGGTGACTGCCAGGTTCCAAGGGGCACCTGGATACTAACATTCTGAATCACTGCTCTAGAGCGCCCTGGATAATATAACAAATATCAAGAAATAGATTGAAATGCTTTGCAAAGTGATAAATTTGAATTATTTGAATTTGCAAGTGAGTTTTCAAAAAACAAAGAGAAGTAATTTTTGTTTCACCCACGCTGTATCTTTCCAAAATCATAATAAAAATATCAACTCCCTACAAACTCACAGTCTACTCTGGCCAGGAAAGCGGCAGACATTCTCTGGGGACCCACAGGCCATGCTGAGCAGGGAGGCAAGCAGGGTAACTGCAGATCTTCACCTCCACCTTCATCCCCCCAAGTCCAATCCCCCAGTCTCATCCCCATTTCTTTAGTAAACCTTCCGCTGTGGCCCCTCCACACTTTCTGCCCCCATTCCTAGGGGACTAACTAAGTAGACTCTAGAGGAATCTCCTGCTTTCCTCTCTTGTAAAGCACCTCTACCACCCAAACACCTCCCCATACCTAAGTCCCAAATCCTAACACATAGAAATACATCTTATCTGGAACCCCCACTGCCCATACATATCAGGATGCCAGAAGGTTTTTCTATAGGCAACACACAGCCACTACACTTTCCTAAAAACCACAGAGGAAACAAAAACCAGAAGAAAGGACACCCACATGCTTCTTCGATAACAGTCTAAAAACACAATAAATTACAGCCCCATTGGAATCTCCAAATAACCCAGGTTGTGGCCAAGACTATACTCTACAAACTGACAGATAGGCCCCAGTGCTGAAGCAAACACCTACACGATTCACTGAACATAGAGAGCTGGTGTCTACCTAGAGCCTTCACCCCTACGTTTGAGCATCTTTGGTTTGCTATGAGAAGAGGAATGAAGACACCAACTCAGGCACAAACACTTTATTTACAATGGTGTACGACCTGCAAGATATCCTGGGGCAATGGTGGCATAAACTTTGCAGGAGTAACCGACCAATAACTGATTTGACGTGATTTCATCCACAAGATGAAACCCATACCCAACCAACCCTGCTTAGAGCTGATAGTAGATAGCCCAGGAACCTAGGGTAAAACCAAGAAACAATGGTCTAAACTAAGAAAAAAAAATAGTGAAAATGACTCCTAATGATATTTTTGCTATACTCAGAAATCAGTACCTTGTTCAGTTAGTATCAGAGAAGCTTCCTCCTGCAGCAAATGGAAGCAAATTTAGAGTCCCACAGCCAAACTTATGCAGAGAATGAGAGCCCTTGGAACACTCAGTTGTAATGGTTTGTTGCTGCTGCTGCTGTTGTTGTTGTTGTTTTAACTCTTTTGGCTCTTTGCTCTTTGGGAAACTGCCACCTAGCTTTCAAACAAATCACACGGGCAGACTTAGCTTGGCTTCTTTCTAGCCAGCATTTCTTAAGTTATCCTCTCTACCTTTTGCTACCTTTATTTCTGTATATCGTTTCTTTCCTTCTTACTTTGTGGCTCTCTATGTAGTTGGAGAACTGGCCCCTGATATCCTTTATTTCTGTATATCTTTTCTTTCCTTCTTACTTTGTGGCTCTCTATGTAGTTGGAGAACTGGCCCCTGATATCCTTTATTTCTGTATATCTTTTCTTTCCTTCTTACTTTGTGGCTCTCTATGTAGTTGGAGAACTGGCCCCTGATATCCTTTATTTCTGTATATCTTTCCTTCTTACTTTGTGGCTCTCTATGTAGTTGGAGAACTGGCCCCTGATATCCTTTATTTCTGTATATCTTTTCTTTCCTTCTTACTTTGTGGCTCTCTATGTAGTTGGAGAACTGGCCCCTGATTTCCTTTATTTCTGTATATCTTTTCTTTCCTTCTTACTTTGTGGCTCTCTATGTAGTTGGAGAACTGGCCCCTGATATCCTTTATTTCTGTATATCTTTCCTTCTTACTTTGTGGCTCTCTATGTAGTTGGAGAACTGGCCCCTGATATCCTTTATTTCTGTATATCTTTCCTTCTTACTTTGTGGCTCTCTATGTAGTTGGAGAACTGGCCCCTGATACCCTCTCTCCTTTTTTCATACTTTGATCCTCTATCCTCTATTTATTTCTCCTCCTATTTATTTTCTCTTTCTGCCAAACCTGCCTATCCTTTCTCCTGCCTTGCTATTGGCCATTCACCTCTTTATTAGACCAATCGGGTGTTTTAGACAGGCAAGGTGACACAGCCTCTCTGAATTAAACAAACGCAACATACAAGAGTGCAACACATCTTTGCATCACTAAAACAAATGTTCCAACGGCATAAACAAAAATGTAACACATCTTAAAATCATATTCTACAGCACTCAGCCCTAAATGGGATGTCTCCATCAATTCCTCCCTCAGTGCTCAAGCAACCCTGCCAAAGAGGATGCAGAAACAGTGTAAAAGTCAGAGGGGAAAGAGGACACCAGGAGAACAAGGCTCAGATGAACTCGCAGAGACTGACGCAGCAGGCACAGGATCTGCATGGCTCTACACCAGATCCTCTGTGCTTATATTATGGCTTTTAGTTTAGTGCTTTTATGGGATTCCTGAGTGTGTGACTGATGGGGCTCTTAGTTTTGTAGCTTCCCTTGGGCTCTTTTTCCTCTGGTAGTTTGTCCTATCCAACTTGTGTGTAATAGTTTTTGTTTTATCTTATTATGTTTTATTTCTTAAGAATTAATTAATAGGGTAAGGGTAAACAACTTGTGACAGTTTGAAAGAAAACAGTCCCCCGAAGGAAGTGGCATTATTAGGAGATGTGGCTTTGTGGGAGGAAGCGTGACACTGTAGAACTCTCCATTCCTTCCCCAGCACTGCGTCCGCCTGCACGCTGCCATGTCCCACCATGAGGACAATGAACTAAAGCTCAAAAACTGTAAGCTGCCACCAATTAATGCTTTCCTTTGTAAGAGTCACCGTGGTCATGGTGTCTCTTCACAGCAATAGAAACCCGAACTAAGACACAGCTGAACCGACCTTTGTTCTCTATGCTACTGGGGGAGGTAAAATCAGTTTTCTCCCGTGGAGTGAAACTGAGTGTCTCAATCAGTCCAGGGCAGGCCTCATGTTCAAGAGTAACTGATCAGTCTGCAGTGGACTCCACGGTTTGTTTTGTGTGCATATGTGCTTTTATTTGGTTACAGTTTGGCAGGGTTTTTTTTTTTTTTTGCCTTATTTTGTTTCTTCTTGGGTGGTGTTTTATTTTATTTTCTCGGTTTGGGGGAAGATTTGTTGTATTGATTTTGTTTGTGTTTTGAGAAAGAACTTAAATTTGGGTGGGTCGAGAAGGGGAGAGGCTATGGAAGGACTGTGGGGAGGGGAATAGTATGATCAAATATATTTAAATGGTAAAATTCTTGTAAATTATAAAAACACAATAAAAAATTTTAATGTGAAAAAGTAAAATGTTATGATGTCAATGACAATTTTTTAAATATAAGAGTAAATAACAATTTTGCAGAAAAGTAGATGATGAAATTTTAATGAGATTTCAAAGATTTAAGCAAGTACACATTAATCATATTTTAGATCAAAAGATTCAAATTTGAAAAGATGTTGTTCCTCTGTGAAGTAACAAATGAATATAATATAGTACCAAAGCCCAATCTGAGACAATCTGGGGTCTTGAAAATTTATTTTATTTTTGTTTAGAAGAACAAACATGAAAATCGAATATTTAAAACTAGAGTGAAAAAATGATGTGAGGAAATGAATTCTGCCAGGTTTTGAAATATACTTGAAAAAAATGCAAAAATGAAAGGGGCTCGATAAGGGGCCAGAATAGACATAAAAATCACCTTACAGAACAGTGATAGTAAGTGGCTAGCGTGTTAATGGGCCTTGTACCAGAAGTATCGATGGGTATCAGCAAGCCTTGCTGGAGGGGTGGAGAAAACTGCATGGCAAGATGTTAGAAATATTGTTCTTCAGACATGCCTTCACTCAGAATAAAACACAGGTGGATTAAAGATATAAAGATAAAAACTGTAAGTACAAGCACACAAAAATAAATTGCTCATAGCTAAGTTAGGAAAAATATTCTGATCATGACATAATCTGAAAAACGCCAGGAAATCCAAGTGGATATAATAACAAATAAGAAAACTACGGAATGACAGTTGGCAAAAATGTTAAAACTAAGTTAAATGAAAGGACGTTGCAGTATATGGGGCTCAATGTCCACCGTAAAATGAGATGCTTCTTTCAAAATTATTCAGCATCCAGGTTGAAAATGCAGGGCATGCTCCAGCATGGTGATTCCAGGAGTTTACTTAGTGAATGTTTTACAGTGGATGGACAAGCTAAGGGACTCTGTCTTAGTTAGGGTCTCTGTTGCTGTGAGGGGACACCATAGCAGCTCTTACAAAGAAAAATATTTGATTGGGGTGGTTTACAGTTTCAGAGGTTTAGTCCACCGCCCTCATGGCAGGACATGGTGGCGTGCAGGCAGACACAGTGCTAGAGAAGGAGCTGAGAGTTCTACTTCTGGATCCAAGGCAGCACAAGGAGACTGTGTTCCACACTGGGAGTAGCTTGAGCCTTTGAGACCTCAAAGCCAACCCCCATAGTGACACACTTCCTCCAACATAACACATCTACTCCAACAAGGCCACTTCTCCTAATAGTGCCATTCCCCGTGGGCCAAGTATTCAAACACATGAGTCTGTGGGGAGCATATCTATTCCCACCATCACAGACACCAACCATGAGAGACAAATGGATCTAAGACCAGCAGCTGCCCTGCTGGAAGCCATTCTCCACTTTCAACCACAAATGACAAAGGAATGAGAAGGTACTAGAAGCCAGGGTGAGCAGAGACCCCCAGATAGGACCTGTGGTCTTCGCTTGGATGGAGTAGATACCTACCAACTTGGCAGACGGACCAGAAGACCGAGTGCCTTGACTTCCCTTTACTCTGCTCTGTTCATCTCTTACTGGTGACTACAATGACTGGCCTAGGAGAAAGTCCATCCTGGAGCAACAGGCCACTGAGGCTCTGGAAGTCACGGAGAGTAAGAACAGGAAATGAGGGCAGAGGTAGGAATGGTAACATTCCCATTGGAAAACACTAAAATAATTATTTTATCTGTGCAGAGGAAGGCACGGAAGCTGAAGATTCAAAAACCTGTTTGTGGGTATATGAAGATTTCCACGCTCCTGAACATCAAGTTGATAAGCAATAGGAATATCCTGCAATCCAGAAGTTCTACGACCAAGGCTCTGCCATTCAGAAATATAGAAGAAGTGTCATGTGTGTCTGTACACATTCACATATTATAAATATTTATCATAACATTGCTCATTACCATGAAAATATAATAACCACAACTTCCATTGCTAAGAAATGAATTAAATATGCTACTGTATTTATGAAATGAACTAAAATGCTTACAGTAAAATTGATTATTCAAGCTCATATCCCTCAGCCAGGAAAGATGGTGGCAATAAACCACTCAGTGAAACAATTACTATATAAGAGTATATTTGTGCAGAAAACAAATCAGAAAAGATACATGCCTAGAGGAGATGGTAGAATTACAGACAACTTGCACTGATTAGTTTTGTTTTTCTGTCTATGTGGCTTTTCAAACAGTAGAGTGAATTATTGTCTTACAGAACTCATTGTAGGGAAAAGAAAAAATGATGTAAAAGTAACTCTGACAATAGATTTTTGGGGAATTTCTAGATTTGGTTTCTCGCTGGTTTTAAAAAGAAAGTGTGTGTCCTTTGTTCTTAGCCCCAAAACACCAGATAGCGTTTGCATCAGGGTAAATGAGGGCCACAGTAATCAAAAGCACAGGGAACGAAGAACTGTAAATATTCGTGAAGGAACTGGCATTTGGTGAGGAGAGGAGAAATAGGGAAAGGTCTATTACGGAGTTGCTTCACCCACAAAAGGGATAAGACCACTACTCTTCAGCCTTGTCTTTTACTGCAACTTCTAGAACACAATGTCAGCCTCAGAGGACAGATCCCAGCACAAACTACAGACTTTATTTCCTGCTAAGTCAAAACGAGACTAACAGCATTTAAACCAAAAGGAGCATGACACACACACTGTGTTGCCCATGTGTGTAGACAAACTGAAGTTGAAAAAAAAAACCTTACTATCAATTGGATTAGCTAGTCATTCTTGGCTATTAGGGAAAGACAATTTATTCATAGAGACAATCAGAGAATTAGTCTATGAAATAAAATTATGTGTTGCTCTGGAGGCTGGGTTTAAAAACACAGCTTCCAGCTCCATGTTAAAAATGATAGATTGACCAGCATGTCTGTGTTCATTGTCCTAGAATCTCTCTGGTGATGGTGACGAGCCCACGGGCGGGCATCCCCTGGCAGATGGGGGACTGCAGGAAAGTCTCTAGAAGGCTGGTGCTGGGGAAGGGAACACAGCACAGTGTGCAAACAGAGGCAGTTCTGGAGATGAAGCCACCCAGTTTCCCGAGATAGAGTCAGAACCTAAAAGACTTAGAATCAAAGGTCAAATTACATTGGGAAACTGGGAGTTTTATGTAGACCTAAAAGTAGGAAGACCAATTGCAAGTAAATGTGGCAGCCATTTTTTTAAAACGGCTCCAACAATCCTTAGTTCATTATAGTCACTTGCTTATCTCCTTCCTGTATTAAATAAGAAAAGGCCTGATGTGGCCAACAGAATATAGCAGAGGTGACAACAAATCACGTCTTGATGTCTGATGCAAGGTAGTAAGAGTATTCCAACTTGTTGTCTTGACTCATACACTCCAGAGAAGCCCGGATGTCAAGCCGCATGGATTCCAAGGGCATCCCCAGAGAACAAGGGAGGAGGCGAGAGAGTCAGAGAGAAGAAAGAATATCAGAGAGGCAACAGAAATGTGACCCCAGACAGGGCAACAGTGGCCAGCTGTCCGTTATGACTCAGCCCATCAAGATGACTTGAGGCATGAGGATTCTCTTCACTGAAGAAGTATCTCATGAAACTCCAGCTTCTTGACCACACACCCGACCTCCGACCCCTCCCCACCCTCATGTTTTCTCTCAGAAATCACCTTGTCTTTCCTGGGACTTTCAGGAACACTATCCAAGCCTACCACTTAGTATCTTCAGGGAGAAAACTCTGGTGGCATAGAAACAAGGAAACATGTCCCACAAAAGATAAGGAGCATGTCCAAGTCACAAGAGCATCAAAGACAAGATGAAAATGGAACTATCAGACTCAGCAGTCTGTATCCTCTGTCTAACCTTCTAAACTCAACCTTCCAGGAGCAAGGCCTTAGAGCCGGGTAGCCCAGCATTGCCTTGGGTCTTCAGCTAAGTGCAGACAGCTAAGGCTTCACTGCGGGCAATGATTTGTAGTCTCTAGAAGAAGGAGGAAACATTCCATGGTGATTGCAGGCCTTGGGAATCCTGGAATACACTTTGCTTCATAAAGGTCACATTCAAGCACATAGAAACACACCTTAGAAACACTGATGAGATTCTCATGTTTATCCTGAAAATATGGTCTTTGCCTTCAAGGGTAAAACTGAAGTCCTGGGGTTCTGAAAGCAATGCCTTTCTGGAAGATGTGATGTTAGCACACTGTTTCTGAGGAAAGGATGTTCTGAGGACATGGTTCTCAACCTGTGGGTCACAACCCTTTCTGGGGGTTAAACGACCCTTTCGCAGGGCTCACCTAAGACCATCAGACAATACCAATATTAAAGTTGTAATTCATAACGGTCAAAATGACAGTTATGAAGCAGTATCAGAAACACTGTTAGGGTTGAGATCACCACAACATGGGGAACTGTGTTAAAGGGTCACAGCATTAGGAAGATTGGGAACCACTGCTCTAGGGGGACCGTGGTCAAGAGCCAAGTACGCTGGGTGCAGATGCCAGACTTGGAAAATGACCCTGGCGGAATTCCTCATCAGTGTTTCTTTAATAAAATCAGAGTTTTGGGCTAAGCGGCCGCAGGCCCAGCTGCAGAGCCGTCTGTTTGGGTTGCACAAGTGCAATTCCTAGAGTTCATTGAATTATTTATTCTCCACAGCGTACAAACATCTCGTAAACTGGCTTATAGCATTCCCTCACTTAGAGATCAACTTTTTCCTCTCTCAGTCAAACAAAGAGGAATCGTAATTAAACTGCTTCCCGAATTACCACAAATTTAAAATTGGTAGTGCCGCGATTAATGAGATTTTAAGATATTAATAAATTATCTTAGATTTTGAGAACAAGCGGTAACATCTCTGTAGTTCCCCTGTCACCATGTGACACCTCTAATAACCACATAGTTACTAAGAACAACAAAGCCAAAATGTCTTAATGCATAGTGAATTAATTCTATTCTCTTAACTATGAGGAGAGCTACATGTTTTGACAAGCTTTTTAAAACACGCCCTTTTTCCTACAGTTTAGTTTTAATGCAGTGAGAGTATCATCAATGTTATTAATAGGTTTTATGGCCCCGATAATAAGTTTCTCCCCTGACGCAGTAAGCCAGACCAAGCTGAATTAAAAAAGTATAACAACAAACATATGAGCAAAGCAAATCCCAGACAGGTTCTCAGGTCCCAGAGATGGAGGCCAGAGAAATCATGTGCCCAGGCCAAGGCAGGAAAGTTTTATAGATTGTAGGTGAGGGGTGACAAAGTGTCTGCCACAAGCTGGGTTTGTGCCCAAGGGTGGTCAAAAGCCGAGCATGTGGGGTATTGAGTAGTTGACAGCTACAAGGGAGGAAGCTGCAGATGTCACCAAGAATGCGGAACTGGGGTTTTTGGTGCCTTTCCTTTGTTCAGAGACTCTCTGAGCAGGTGGGGTTTGGAGAGAGAGACATGGGAATGGGGCTTCCTGGATGCTGCAGGGGGAGCCAGAGGCTCCAACTGAACAGTCAAAAAGTTACAAAATCTCCTTGTTGATTACTTGATCTATCAACCTTTGAAAAATGCTCAATGATCATAATAAAATCTGTAGAACAGCAAAGCCTTAAAATGTGTATTTCAAACCAGCATCCTTCCAGGAGGAGAGAGATCACACTAATAAATGCCCCAACATGGTAACTAACTACCCCACCATGATAACTACCCCAGCATAATGACTACCCCAGTATGATAACTACCCCAACATGATAACTACCCCAGCATGGTAACTATCCCAACATGATAACTACCCCAGGGTAATAACTACCCCAACATGATAACTACCCCAGCATGATAACTAATTACCCCATGATAACTACCCAACCATGATAACTACCCTAGTGTGATAACTACCCCAGCATGAGCCTCTGGCCTTAGCACATTAAGTAGTGTGGTCAGCCAAGCTCAAGTGTCCCCATCCTGAGAATATACCCTGAATAAAAGCTCTCAAAGGAGAAAGATAAGGAAATCAGCATTCACCGCTATGGAATATATGTTACTGAGAACCAGCAAGAGCAGGCTGGGGGGAAAAATGAGATATAGATATGCTAACTCTGTATAGCGGATCATCATAAACATAGAGTCACAGAATCTAATGTCCTGAAAACATACTGATAACTGTGAGATCAGAGAGAATTCAGATACACATATGCGCTGTTCTCACAGCCAGATACACATACAAATATGTTTATATAGGGAAGTGAGCACCTTGTGGAGTAAATGAAAAATGAAAATGAAGGAGCTAGAGAGATGGCTCAGCAGTTAGGAGTGCTTGCTCCACCACCACGAGAGCTAGAGTTCTGATTCCAGCTTCCGTGCAGCATGCCAGGTGGTTCTGCAAACGCCAGCTCTGACTGGGTCAGAGACAGGGGATTGACAGGCTTTGCTGGTTTGCAATCTAACACAGAAAAAGCCCCAAAGGAGAGACACTGCCTTAAAGAACAGGCAGAGAATGACAGAAAGGGACCTAGAGGTCTACACAGGTACATACCTACACACCAAGTGCACAGTCACAGACACACAAACAAAGCCAAAAACATAAAAATGAAGGGGCACCTGTCCAAAGTGATCAAGAACCCAAGGTAACAGCAGAGCTCTAAGCAAAGCCAGAATGTCCTAAGTATGGAGCCCTGTGCCACTGCCAAGGTCCAGCCAAGAAGACTAAAAGGCAACCTGAAGAAAAAGTGTGAGCCAGCAGCTTGCTGGTAGGGGCAATGGGTTATTTTGTTTGTTTTGTTATCATTAATATAATGTTAGCTTTTGTTTGAATTGAATTTGTTTCAATGTATTACCAGGCAACACATTATAGTGAAATAAACTTTGTCTTAGCAACACGACCATTTTATGACCCCCTGAGAAAAGATGCCCCACTCTGAGCCTCAGTCCTGATGAGGCACTGTTACCCAATCATTGTTAGCATCCAAGTATACCTGGCCCCGCTCCTTGATGGCCTGAGTGTGTCACCCCTGTGCAGGGCAGACAGTACCCTGTCCTTTTAAAAGGCAAAACTCTGCTTACTTCTCTCTCTTCTCCCTCCCCTCCCCTTCCCTCCTCTCCCCTCTACTTCCCTCCCCTCTTCTCCCTTCCCTTCCCTTCTTTGTAATACTTTAAGAAAAAATGGCACTGTTACCCCGAGTGGCTGCAGGGGGCAGTGGGTCCTGAGACCATGGCGGGCCATGAAGGCAGCCAGTCCTAGGCAGGTAGCCCCTGAGTGGCCCATGGACCGACCACGAGGGGCAGCAAGTTCCACCCAGGCAGAGAGTCTAGGCAGGGAGCTGCATGGCAGATGAGAGACCTCGGTGGGGCAGCCAATCCCACGAGGAGCCACAGCCCCCACAGGTAAGAGAAAGAAGGATAGGCATGTCATGCAAAGTAAGTGGGTATTTATTTAGTGGGTTATGGAGGGGAATGGGGGAAAGGGAGAAGGGAGAAGATCAGAGAGACGCAGAGAGAGAGAGAGAGAGAATCAGAGGGGTGGAAGGGAAGAAGCAGGGAAAAGGGAGCAAGGTAGAAGCTGGCCCTTCAAGAAAAAGACAGAAAGGAAGGGGCGCAGATTAGAAGCAGAAGGAAGATCTGTCTGCCTCAGTGGTGGACTGGGGTGGGAGTGGGCGGGGCTTGTCTCTTAAAGGGACAGGACAGACCATTACACTCTTCTCTTCAGATGCTCCTGTCCCCAGAGGCCAGTCTCCCCTCACCCTTTTCCATTCCCCTCTCTCAATAAAACCCCCCACATAAGTTCTGTCTGCATGGCACGTCTGTCTCTCACCTGCTGTCTGTCTCTCACCTGCCATGGGTTCAACACCATAGTGGGACAACTTGGACCCATGAGGTCCCTCTCTCACAAAATCACATCAGGCACCACATCCCAAACAACCACCCTTCACCCCTGTAGATGTGGATGTGAGCAGCCAGTAGGCCTGTAGCAAACCGAGGGAAATGAGTCAGGGTGCAGCAGTCTTGACTACCTCTTGCAGCAGCAAGACTTCAAGAGTTGGTTTTGGCTTCTGGGACCTAATTCCCTTTCAAAAATAACAGATTTTTCATGACTTAATCATGACTAAGTGTCCTGTGCAGGGGAAGTTTACCTATTTGCAATTTTGACTTTCATGTTCTGTTTGGGATTTTTGTCTATTTTTACCCATTAAATTCATTCCCTTCAAAATAGGAAACATCACTGTGCAGTCAAATAATATTATGCCTATAAGAAGGCCAAGAAGAAAGTTCTAGAATCAGAGTAGGATATCTGCTGAGAGAATGATTGAGAATTTTCTGTGTGTCATCGAAAATAATATCTGGCATGGCATGCTGGGTGTGTGGCTCCAAGGGAAAATACTTGCCTGGCGTGCAAAAGGTCATGGGTTCCATTCTTACCGTAGCAAAAACAAAATTTAAAAGAACAGGATCTGGAGTGGCTTTCAATGGAGTTTGCTGTGGCCAACCCCAAACTAAATAGGAAAAACAGAGTGCCTATAACTGGCAATCAAACAGACTCATGGGCAATTTCTTCACCCAGGTCAGCAGGACACCCTCCATGAAATCGGCAGCTTGGCTTTTCTGCCATGAATCGTTGTCATGGGTCCTCACTCCCTGGTGTGGGTCATGCACTTGCACAATCTGTGGGAGCAAGTACCTCCCTAGTGCTCTTCTTCGGGTTGCTCCCATTCTGCAATTTATAGCATCTGTCCGTATTTCTGTATTTTTGGCTCCAGAACCAAATAATTTCCCCTTAAGAGTGTTTAATTTTAAAGAGAAAAATCTCAGTCGTCAGCAAATAATTATGTTAATTTGATAGAATCTTTAATCTGACTTCCAAATATCCCTTAACAAGATGTCAAAGGACAGCTAGTTAAATCTTTGGATGACATAAATAGGTCTTTGCTAGTTATGCTGTCTCATCAAACCTTCAAAAGATCTTAAACTCACTGCTACCCATTCTGTTCCTATTCCAGAGGAGATAAAATCCCACCCAGAACCCTGGGCATAAACTAGCTCAAATTCAGCATGCCAGTCTTCAGCAAGCTCAGCCGGGGGGGTGGGGGGGCACAGTGGGGGAAGGGAAACTAGGGCATAGGGGAAAGAAAGACCTGAAAGGTGGCTCCTGTCCTGGAAGGCCTAGGATCATCTCAACTGATGTCACTGTTTCCAACAGCAGTGACACTCTTATCAACTCAGGAATTCAGAGCTGGTGGGACACATGGGTGGGGTACTAGCAACTACAGCTATGCACCTAGTGGAGATACAGACACTCAGGCATCTTCACCCAGACTTACCACATAGTAAATTTCAGGAAGATCCCAGTTGATCTGTAGACTCAGGCATACTTGAAACGGGCAGTCTATGCCAGCCGATCCCATGCCCACATTGGTTTGAAGTAGCATTTCTTTCCTAAGCAAAAAGAAACATATCAGAACGTCAGAGTGTTTCCAGGTATCTCTTAGAAGCTATAACACTTGATCCTTGACACATCTGTCCAGCCCTTAAATGGGTTTCTGCCACGACTGCTCATTAGAAAACTGAGACGCCTTCTCCACCTGAATTTATATTCTGTAAATCCTACATTGTACCCCAAAGCACTTAGGAAATTTGCTGGGTCAGATTTTATTTATCACCACGACTTAAGCATGCTGTAAACATTTAGTGTGTAAGTTTAGATGATGATAACCATCCTGAACACCATAAGGTAGAAAGTTCCATGTACAGAGAGCATCTCGCTGTAAGGGTCTATGAAAACCTCAAGACTTTTACCGGTAGTTCCTGTAGATAGAAAGTTTGTCTGCAATTCAACTTTACTTCACACATGAACACAAGGTAAGTTCTCAGGAATGCCATACTGTGAAAATTAAGGGAAAAAGGAGACTTCATTTTAACCAAAATTTTTACCAATAATTATTCATAAGGGCAGCACTATGCCTGGTAATTTAATTGCAATTCAACAACCTGTGCCAGGCTCCATTTGCAAACATTCTCTTTCATAGTTCAGTGCTCTGGTGATGTCTTCATGTTTGTGAACCAAGCTACCAAAAATGTATTTCAGGAGCCCACAGCATCAACATTGCCTACCCGCCTATGAGAAATGTGGACTCTTGGAACCTACCCCAGAGCCACTAGTATTAGCTGGTTTTCTTTCTTTTTTTTTTTTTTTTTTTTTTTTTTGGTTTTTCGAGACAGGGTTTCTCTGTGGCTTTGGAGCTTGTCTTGGAACTAGCTCTGTAGACCAGGCTGGTCTCGAACTTACAGAGATTCACCTGCCTCTGCCTCCCGAGTGCTGGGATTAAATATTAGCTGGTTTTCTGCTACTGTAACAAATAACAGAGATAATTCAATTTGATAATAAAGATTTATTAAGAACAAAAGGTTATTTTTTAATAATAAAAGGTAATAAAAGGTTTATTCTTTGGTTCAAAGTTTGGAACGTTTCTGTTGCTCTGAGCTTCTCTGTGTCTGAGTAGCCAGAGACAGGAAGGGGCCGGACCCCAATATTCCCTTCAAAGTCATGGTCCTGTGACCCATATCATTCGCTAGGCCTCAGATCCCAAATGTTCTACCACCTCCCAACAGCACCATACCCTGGGGACTGTTGGGGGCTGCAGACCCCTGGCCCCTTGACTTTCTTCGCCTGCCTCAGACTCTTTGCCTGCTGGAGTGAACTGAGCAAAACAACTTGTTGTCCTGTGTTTGCAGCTGCTCTGAGCACAAGACCCTCATGAGTTCCTCATGGCAGGGTAATAAATTCTGCGGGGCTTACAGCTGGAAATCCCAAGAACTGGGTATGGCTATCAGTTAAGGATCCCTATATAAGCTTCCCTGGAGCACAATAAAGTTGGCCTTCTTGTTTCAAGGATGATCCGTGTCCCCGTGTCTCTGCTGTGTGTGTGTGTATGTTTTTAAATCTCCAGACTAGTTCCTGGTTCAGGAACCATCCCATAGTGCAGGCGCTACAGGGGACCAAGTCTTCAGCACATGGACATGTAGGATATAATGGAAGAGAAAGGAAGTCGGCATTTTAATGTATCCACAGTGAGTTGGGGAAACACTGTGAAGCATTGTATAATAAAATATGCATTACTTTAAAACATTGTTTCTATGTTCCTACTTGGGTCAACCCAAGACCCAGATGTGGTTCTGGGTGGTAACTGAGCTGGTCAGTCTGGGCTACTGGAATCACCCTCCTCAGACAAGGCATGAAGATAGCTCTCCTAAGCCCGTGCCATCAGGGCCAGTTCAACTGTGTGCAAGGTGAGGGGTGGACCATGATCTCAGATGTCTGACCAGACCTGGGGATCCACATGGCCATTGGTGGTAACAGTAACCATGAACATCAACTTAGACCCTAACTGTAGCAGGGTCACAGACCCAGACATGTCCCTCAGCAGCAGCCCAGACTCAGATGTCACCATGGCTCATGGTGGCAGCACTGGCCACTCAGATCTATATATCTCTGACTGTAACATGACCCTCAGACCTCCACTTGACCTCAGGTGATGGCCCAGATTCTGGGTATTTGCATGGTCTTTCATGGTAACAGGAGGCACAGGTGTCAGCACAACCTGGTAGAGCCATGGATCCAGACGTGGGCCTACACTGCAGCCTGAGACCCAAACATGACCATGGCCCTGGGTGGCAACATGGGACATTCAGATCTGCCCGGCCCCTGCAATAACAAGGCTCTCAGATACCAGCATGGTGAATGACCAGACCTGAGCATCCATGATCCCTTCGGTGGTTACTGAAATCATGAGCATCAACACAGACCCTGGCTGCTGTAGGGACACAGACTCATACATGGACCTTGGCAGGAGCTCAGGTCTAGATATCATCATGTCTCCTGGTAGCAGCACAAGCCACTCAGATCAGAATGACCCTGGCAGTGGTATGGACTTTGGACACCAAAATGGTCCCAGGTGGAGGCTCAGACCTCAGGCACTGTTGTGGGAGCTGCAGGCCTGCTTTTCGTCCCACCCAGCTCCCGCACAGCTAGCTTTACACCAGAAATAACAACACACAAACTGTATTCTTTTAAACACTGTTTGGCCCATTATATCTAGCCTCTTCTTGGCTAACTCTCGCACCTGGACTAGCCCATTTCTAATAATGTGTGTAGCGCCCCAAGGTGCAGTTACTGGGAAGATTCTAGCCTACGTCCATCCTGGGTGGGAGCTTCATCGCGTCTGCCCCAGAGAGGAGAGCAATCGAGTCTGAGCTCACTTCCACTTCCTCCCAGCATTCTGTTCGGTTTACTCCACCCACCTATGTTCTAACCTATGAGGGCCAAGCAGTTTCTTTATTTTTTAACCAATGACCTTCCTCCATCAAGGCACCCTTGTGGCCTTTGGTTACAATGTGGGTCATGGATGTCAACACAGACCCAGACATGAGGCTTGTGAGCAGGACATCACCCTGGCCTTAGGTGGCAAGGAGGCCACCTACATCAGCTTCATCCTCACTGCCTTGGCTTCCTCAGCTCTGCCTCTTTCCACAGCACATGAACCTGTCTGCTCCTCCTTCTCTCCTGTTTCCCCACCATGTATTTGCTGATCACAATGGCACCTTGTTATCATCCAGGCAAATGCAAACCTTGGGGACCTGGCAGAGGCAGAGTGGTCATGCATGGCTCTGTATGCAGGTCATACCCTGACTCTGTACACAGGTGCAAAGGTCCCTTTAAGGGACAAGTCCCGCCTACTCCTGTCCTCTTTCCACCATTTCTCTGGGGAGGCAGGTCTCTGTCTCTCTCTGTCTCTATCTCTCTCTTTCTCTTCTCTCTCCGCTCACTCCCCTCCTTTCCTAATAAACTTCCTTCCCCATGTAAGTCTTGCCTAGTTGTGTGTTTGTCCCATGTCCCCACCTTGCAGCCCCTTGTGAGCCTGTGGGTGTACTCAGCCAGCCAGGACTATGAGGACCCAGGCTGGCCCGTGGCTGTCTTTCAGCCGCCTGTGTGGTGTGGCAGGAGGCAGGCCTATAAATCTTTCTACTATTTTCTACTTTTTTTTTTTTTAAGGAAAGTCTCCCGCTGAAGCTGGAGTTCACCGATTGACTGAGCGCCCCCAGGATCCTCCTGTCTCTGTGTCCAAGTATCCACCATGTCAGACTTATTTTTCACCTCAGTGCTGAGGATCTGGACTCAAACCTTCATGCTTCTGCAGTCAGTTACATCCCTGCTTCCCAGACTCATATTTTTTTTCTGGTTTTTGGAGACAGGGTTTCTCTGTAGCTTTGCAGCCTGTCCTGGAACTAGCTTTTGTAGCCCAGACTGGCCTCGAACTCACAGAGTTCTGCCTGCCTCTGCCTCCCGAATGCTGGGATTAAAGATGTGCGCCACCACCGGCCAGCCACATATTCATTTTTAAAAGTTGTGTTCCTATATAGATCATTTTGTTAATGAATGCCAAGTGGTGGGTATAGCAAAATGTTTGTTTGAAATGGAGGAGATAGGGACAGGATTAAAAATCACTTCACTGGGACCTAGCCATCCGCTTAGCACTGGAAACTACTTTATAACCCATGACTAGTTACAGCAACCAGATGGATCCTCAAGGCAATTCCCCGTGGTGAACACATCCCAGAGGTCCTAAGCATCAATATTATCTTTTGTTGACTGGCCATTCTCTTTCTCCTGAAGGTCAGACCTTTGGCTAAATTAACCCCACTCTGCTACATAATGTTCTTCTAGGCCCAAGCAATTTTCTCAGTCCCCAGGACATTCTGCAAATAACCCCTCAACAGTGAGGAAGAAAACGCAAATACGGCCCAGATGTATTCAAACTCTAGGATTCTTTATGAAATTGTCTGAGTGTGCAGAATGCTGCATACACACCCACGTCCAGATAAACACAAAGCTACATCTCCAAGGCAATATATTTGGCAAGTGATCTGGCAGAGATGCATATGGTTGGCACCCACCCTTGTGTGATATGTCATCTCCCTGTGGCATAAACACTTAGAAAATTATTAAAATTTTACAAGATGGATGGATTGATCATAGTTTGAATTTTGCCCCGAAGAGAACTTGGAAGCTTACTTATCAAAGTTTTATCTTCACAGATCATTTAGGAAGAGGTAATCATTTCTAAATACAGTAACATTTAGTGTGGGTAGCAAGCTGAAGCTACCACAGGAGCAAACTTTGGGGCTTACACGATGTTAGCACGTTCGCATTTCTCAACGCTGAATTGTTGCTTCCCATGTATTTCTCAGCAATCAGAGAAAAGTGATTCATTTCCCATCTTCATATCCTGGCGGGAACGTGTTAAAAAATCATTTACAAGAATGTCTTGGGTAAATGCTTCATGAGCACTAGAATGTGTTTGTTTGTTTTTATTTTAAATTCCCTGCACTGAGTAAGTAACCTTCAGACGGTGGCTGTACCAGACACAGACCTTGCTTCACAGAACAACTTAAAGACCTCCAAGATGGTGCGGGAGAAATGGCTCAATGGTGAAGAGTACTTGTTGCTCTTCCAGAAGACTTGAGCTGGGTTCCCAGCACCCACGTCAGGCAGCTCACAACTGCTATAAACCCAGTTCCAGGAAATCTGATGCCCTCTTCTGCCCTCCCCTAGGACACACAAGCACACACCCAAAAATAAAACAAATCTTTAAGGAGCTATACAGCTACAAAACAGGAAAGGACATTTTTGGAGTCAGACTATCAGTGTTTATCTGGTTCTGCCAGCTGTGAGCTGTGTGATTCCAGTCCACATCTCAGCCCTACAAGCCAGTTTCCATTTTCAGTGCAGAAGGGGTGGATCAAATGTTACTGTAATATTACGTTGGGAGCATCACTCCAGCCCCTGGCCTGAGAGTTGCCTTGGTCCAGACTCCAACTCCCAGTCTGCTGAGCACTGACCCCTCCCTAGAGGAAGGTCAGGACCACTCCCACAGGCTATTTAGGCTCACACTGGAAAAAGGACTATGTGGTTTGGGGTTTTGCGTGTGTTCTTCCTCTGTCTTCCCTGCCATACTCCTGGCCACCCAAGAGTGCTGCATTTATTAAATTTGGGCATTTTTAATTCGATCTAATCTGGTTTGATTGGAGATGTTTGCACCAGCGGAGAGGCCCGTCTTAAGATTTTTCCTAACAGTTACCAGTTTCCTTCCATCCTTGCCATTTTGTGATTATACCCAAAAACCAAGCAGTGGACGTGTTCAGCACTCTGTCAGCTGTCAGGCAATGCTGCCAGGGCTTCGGGTCAGCTTTAGTATTCACTCAGCTGATTTCTCAAAAAGTTCTCTCAAGCCTTGATTATATTTGCTTATGGGGGGGGGGGGAGCAAGGTTATACTTGACAGAAAAATCACACCTAATCAATTGCTGAAAGAAGTATTTTAGCATTTCTACCCTCATGAAGAAAATTAGCATTTCTAACTAAAGAGTTTGGAGAGGCAGACCTCTGCAGGTGGGCCTGGAACCCTGCAGCAATGGGAGGCTGTAGAGCAGGCAGGCCTTGAAGAATCCAAGGGGAAAATTAATGCTTGCAAATCAAGTGACAGTAGCTAACTTCCTGAGGATCTAAACCTTGCCTAGTGTCCAAGCTACCATCGAGTTTTTTTTTAAAAGCTTGCTCATAATTTTACAATAGTGTACAGCAGGTGGTCAGCAAGCTGTAACCTTCTTTGACAATTTAATAAACACACCAAACTGTAAAGTGTGCACAGCCCCTGACTGAACAGTCCTGCTTCTTAACTCTAGTCGACAGTAGTCCTGGTGTGTGTATAGAAAGATAGGCGTACAGAGGTGTTTCCTGTAAGAATGTAAGAAAAATGACAGACGTCAAACAAACAGCCCACCACAGAAAGGCAGGTTTCATCTGGATTGTGAATTGCTCCACAATTCGTACCAAGGATTCTTGCATATCTCAGAGTCGTGCATTCTGTATTCATGTGTCATGTGTCTGTGAATAGACACACATACATACGCATGCATCTTCATATACATCTATCATATGTATAAACTTGTTTATTTGTTAATATGTATAAATTTGTTTCTCCTTGCATTTCATTATCATTCCACTTGAGTCTCCTCTAATCTTTAGTAATTCCTTGGCTTTCTTTGGCTTTTCATGCCTCTGATATTTTTGGATCCAGTTAAGTCGTAGAATGTTTCTCAACTAATATATGTCTGATATTTGCCCATGATTAGATTATACAGTCATTTTCATTTAAGTAAATACAGAATGGCATTGGAGACCTGGGGATATTTTGCTAATAGAATAAGGAAGATTTTTTTTTTCCTGGCCACAGCAGGAAAGAGGTGATCCTCTCAAGCATATGGTTTAAAAGAAGAGACGACGTTGCAGAGATGTGGACGGGTTGAAAGGAATGGCGTGGCTTGAGGGAATCAGCACAGGACTACAATGCTCAGGAACTGGCCACAGTGGGAAGCCTTCCAAGCCATAGACTGAGGAAAAGGGAAGAAAGCATAGAATGAAATGGTGAATTAAACAGAGGGCCAGCAAGTAACCGCTATCATCGCTATCATCACGAGGATCCTGGTTTAAAACAGAGGACCGGGATTATAAACTCCTGGCCCCTTATCACCACTCTGCAAACCTTCTGCTGATGTCCTGTGCCCCTAGTCAAAACCAACCAGATACAAGGAGGCTGAGGAATCAAGGCGAAGCAGCCCACAGAAGTCAGCTTTTGGGTGGACACTGCAGGCAGGAGACTAGAGAACAGATCATGAGCAGAGGACCAAAATGGGAGCAGTTCTGCTGTCTAGAGATAGGAAGCAAGATGGCAGCTTGGGTTTTCTCATAGTGCAGAATTCCAGCAGAGGGTCAGGGCTGAAAAAAGGAGGAGGAAGAGGAAGAGGAGGAGGAGTGGCATACTCCCTATCTTATGGTACTACCTCCTCTCCTAGAGACTTCAAGTACCTTTTACTGTTTTGAATTTTGTGAATGATATGTACCAGGGGTGTTGGGGGGAACAGAAAATATGCATGTGTGTGCAGATGCCTGCAGAGATAAGAGGCATTGGGTCACTTGGATCTGGAGTTACACACAATTCTAAGCCATGAATGTGAGCGCTAGGAATTGAATGCAGGTTCTCTGGAAGAGGGGTACCTGCTGTCACCCACTGAGCCATCTCTTCAGCCTTTTCCCAGTGATTTTAAAGCAAGGAACTGCCGGAAAAATACAGAACTTCTCTCCACCCCCTGGCTCCTCTCCAACCTACGTAAAAACAGAATTGAGAGGGGAGAGGGTCGCCTGTTTAGAGTGGAGATTTACAGAAGGGGCAGAGACATCTTCTCTCCTGAAAACAAGGTAGAAAATCCCCACTAGGGCCTAAGGGAGCCATCAGCACTGAGCTGGCTAAATCCCTGAAGGGCGGTGTTGCACTCCCTAGCTGATGTCCGCTCAGCTACTCCCCCCACCCCGGCTCCTCTGCTGTGTGCCCACTCTGGAGAGATGTGGAGAAAGGCAGCAGGTGAGTGGAGATGGAGGCAGTGTCGACATCTCCTCTGCCACTTCGGTTCCTGCCTTCTCAGAGTTATGAACGGTGGGATCTCACTTACCTTTGCCAGGCTAGAGGTGGGTCGTTTTGACAAGCATGTCAAGTTTGAGACAGGAAGATGTCTTCACAGAATCACCATGATTGAATATAAAAGAATATAATATCCCATTAACAAACGATAACGTGGCTCACATCTAGACTATGAGCCACTACAGGGCAGAGAGTTGCACGTTCAAGGCCAGCGGGGTAATTTAGTGAGGCCTGTTACAAAAATACAAATTTTGTTTTGTTTTGTTTTGTTTTTCAAGACAGGGTCGCTCTGTGTAACAGCCTTGGTTGCCGCCTGGAACTCGCTCTGTAGACCAGACTGGCCTCAAACTCATAGAAATCCACAAGCCTCTGTCTTCTGAGTGCTGGGATTAAAGGTGTATGTCACCACTGCCCAGCTACAAAAATACATTTCTTTAAGGGCTGAGGCTATATCTGAGTAGCAGAGTACTTACCTAGCATGCCAGGCCCTAGGCTCAATATGGGTAAAATATGAAATAGATTCCATGGTGGGAAAATACATCTAAGAATAACAAGCAGAAATTGATGCCAACCAACCCTTGATGGAAATGGGCTTTGCCAAGGTTGTGTGAAACTTCATTTACCCTCATTGGCCTCATAAGCTGGAACAGCAGATTCAACAAACCAAGGAAAAGCTATAAACAATCACCTCCACCATTCCCATATAGTGTTAGGATCTGCTGGCCTGCCACCTAGGTATTCTGTCCCTTTAAGAGATAAGCCTTGCCCACTCCCAACTCCCCCACCCCTTCTGTTGAGGCAAGCAGATCCCTAACCTCCTCCAGTCTGTGCTCTCTCTCTCTCTCTTTCCCCCTCTCTTTCTTCTCCCCACCTCTACCTCTCTCTCTCTTTCCCCCTCTCTTTCTTCTCCCCACCTCTACCTCTCTCTCTCTTTTTCCCCCTTCTCCCCTTCCCCCTTTCCTCTCCATAACCCACTAAATAAACTCTATACTCTATAGGGCGTATCTCTCTGTCTCTCACCCACCATGATCTTCCACCAGCTATGGGCTCTTGCGGGACCGCCCATATCTTTAAAAAAGAATAACACATAGACCACACAGCTAAAGGCACACTCAAGCCTAGCCACCACTGCGCTGGAGCAGACACTTCTCCTCCAGCATTTAAGACTACAATTGCAAAACCAAACAGGTCATTAAAAGCAAAACCAAGCTGCTTAAACACAGGAAGTTACAGTCGAGGTGAAAGCTAAGATTTCACTAAGGAAGCTATACACAACCTAACCAACCAACAAACCAACAACAAATGTTGTGCAAATGGCACTTAAGAGAAAGATCTTTTTTTAAAGAGTAGTTTCATGTCTGTGTTCCACTGAATTGTGCACCTCAATAACTACATCCACACTTTGATGCACACCTTTAATCCCGGCACTGGAGAAGCAGAGGCAGGTGGACCTTTGAGTTCAAGACCAGCCTGTGTTGTCTGAGGTTTCTGTCCTGCCTAGTTCCCACAGTCGTTAAGTCCCAAATAATCACACAGAAGTCTACATTAGTTATAAAACTGATTGGCTCATTAGCTCAGGCTTCTTATTAACTCTTATAACTTATATTAACCCATTACTCTTGCCTATGCTAGCCATGTGGCTCCGTACCTTTTTCGGTGGGGCAGTCACATCTTGCTTCTTCTGTGGCTGGGTCAGGACTGTGTCCTCTTCCACAAATTCTCTTGGTTTCTTTGCCCCGCCTCAACTTCTTGCCTGGTCACCCTGCCTATACTTCCTGCCTGGCCAATCAGCGTTTATTTAAAATATAATTGACAGGATATAGACCATTGTTCCACAGCAAGCATGGTCTATAGAATGAGTTCCAGTACAGTCAGGTCTATACAGAGAAAACCTGTATCAAAAAACTTGCTACTAAAAAAAAGTAAGCCAGGTGGTGGTGGCACACGCCTTAAATTCCAGCACTCGGAAGGCAGAGGCAGGCAGATCTATGTAAATTTGAGGCCAGTCTGGTCTACAAGAGCTAGTTCCAGGAAGGCTCCAAAGCTACAGAGAAACCCTGTCCCAAAACAACAACAACAACAAAAAGTTAAATGTATTCAAAATTGTATTAATTACACACATGAAGGGAATATATAAGAAGTTTCATGAACCTGAGGTAGAGGTAAAATTTCCTGTCTTATCTGCCTCCTCTGCCATTTGAAGCTCATGAAAGTTCATTTGTCTATCATAGAATTATTCTAAAGGAAAGCCAAAAGGTTTTCTAGTACTTTTTGTATGAGGCATGGTAGGCTCAAGTGTTAGTAATTTATCTTAGGGTCAAAAGAGATAGTACATGCAAAAGCCTTTACCATTAACCCTCTAGAAAAGATGTTTGTGTGGTTTGCTGTCCTTAGTGACCCCCATCCCCATGGCCTCCTTTCCATGTGTGCCTTGCCCTCCATGCAATCATTCTTTCATTTTACATGGTGTTTTTAGAGATCAGAATTCTCCATCACTGAAATCAGCATTTCTCTCCTGGCTCCTCCTCCTTGCTAGGTTCTCAGGTGCCTGCTCACCCTGACCAACCACTCCTCAGAGCCCTGCTCACAAAATCCTGGAGGCCAAGCACAAGTCAGTGGAAGAATGTATCAGAAAACCTCAACCACTTCCTCCTGCATTCCAGCTCCTGTGACCTCCTCAGCTGTCACCTGCTTACTTTCCAGGCTCTCACACAGATTACACAGCCAGGCTTTCTGAGGCCAGCTGGCAATGCCATCAAACAGAGCCCAGCGTTTCACCCTGTGAATGTCCTACAGATGCTTATGGAAGGCTGAAGAAGTATCTAGGCTGGGTTAGGGGTAGAAAGGTAACTAGGAATAAGGCCAGCTCTTGCAAGCCACACTTCAAACTCAACCTTCCAGGTCAGTAGGATCCTGTCTCCCATGCCAGCAGGGATATCACTCCTTTAATACACTGTTATTTTCCAAAGTGGGTGTCATGGTAATATTTGGTCTTAATAGTATAGTTTCTGGCTATGATAACCTGTCTCTCATAATCATAAAATATTGGCAATGTGATCTTATTCTTATAAGTAGTGAAAGCTGCTAACTGTGAGTTTTAAAGTCTGTTTAACATGCCTATGGCTCTGGTCCTTGATCCAGAACAAGGTTAGCAAGGACCTCAGAACTGCTGTCGTGATTGTCATGATTGCCACAGAATATCAAAGAGCTCAATGCAATTATGCAATGAGCGTCTTTGGCACAGAGTGGGATCTGAATTAGCACACTGCGTGTAACTCCATCTCCCAGGAAGGATACAGAGGGTTTTGTGCTGACGGCTGCACTGGTGATTGAACACAGAGCCAGACCCCAGAGTCACACCCCCCAGCCTGCAGTGGTAGCTGGAAATGAATGGCTTGCTGATCATCCTAGCAGTCTGCTAATTGGTGCTTTTGAAAAAAAATTTTTAATATTAATCCAGATATGTGTATCTTTAATTAACTTCTAATTAATTTCTCTTTTATCAAAATGAATCTCCTGATAGAATTGTTTCTCTACATTTATTTCTTTCATCTGAGAAGAAAAGAAACAAAATTTCAAAGAAAATGAATTAGTTTAGAATAGAAAGGATATTAATATTCCCATGACATATGAAACTTACCTCTGACTCTCCCTACAGGACAGACTCGGAAAGATTTCTGTAGGGAGGTCATCTTTGTGTCGTGTGTGTAGGGATAAACATCCTGCCTTGTACTTCAAAATTCTGAGTAGGTTTTTGTTTTTTTTTACGATTGCCTTTAGCAATTAGCTGATCACCAAAGAGTAACTAATGACGCCCTCTGCTTCTCAGCTGACTTACAGATAAAGTGAGAAATTGTGTGTTTTTCTGTGGTTCTGATTTGCAGTTTTTAAACAACTGCTCTTTCTTTCTTCTTCAAATCTGTTTCTGTTCCCTTTCCACTCAGCTGGAGCTGACTGTTTACCCTTCTGTCGCTCCCTCTCAAATCCTGTTCCTTTTTACAGGAATTCTCTCAAGTCTTGTCCTCCAAGCAACTTTCGCCAAACTGACTTGACAATATTTCCATGGAGCCGCATCAAAACTTCCAAGAGAGGGAGTGTGACTGCAAGCCAGACCCTTATCTTTTTATAGAACAGAATAAAATCCACCAGTGTTGGTCTTGCCCTGAATAATGCTCGTAGCCAATGTCACATGCACTACAGTTCAGCAGGACAATTTGGAAACAAAATACCCTGGGTGAGTCTACGGCCATACCACCCTGAATGTGCCCTGTCTGGTCTGATCTCGGAAGCTGAGCAGGATCGGGCCTGGTTAGTACTTGGATGTGAGACCACCTAGGAATATCAAGTGCTGAGAAAAGAAAAATGCCCTGGGTGAAAAAACCACGAGGAAGAGCCAGACCATTTCAAAGCAGTGAAAAATCCTGCAACAAATTTAATTCAGCCACCAAATTGCAGCCCATAATTGATAATAGCAGTGAAAAGAAAAACGTACAAGTTAATCCTTTAGGCACTGTGCTTTAGATAGATATTCAATTATGGGAAACGCATATAATAAAATACACCAGGAAATTAATGCCTACAAAACTATTAGCCTTTTCAATACCCCTTGCATTTATTTCAATATGTGTAGGAAGGCATCAAATAGAGATGAACTCATTTGTAGTTTGAACTGCAAACCTAACCCGCAAAATTAAGCATTACTGTGGGCGGTGGTGTATGCCTGTCAACCCAGCACTCGGGAGCCAGAGGAGGGGGTGAGTTTCAGGCCAGCTGGGCCTACACAGGGAACCCTTGTTTAAGAGAAAGTTACTAACAAAGATAAATGATCGTTTTCAGGTATTCATCTAGTCAGTGTGTACACAGGATGCTTCTTCTGACCCCAGGAAAACCAAAACCGTGACTTGAAAGTATAGCTTACTCATAGCAACACTGATTAAAATCTCAAAGAAATCACAGAAGGGCTGGAGAGGTGCCTCAGTGGTCAAAGTATGTGCAGCACTTGCGGAGAACCCAAGTCCAATTCTGTACCTACATGTAGCAAGTTACAGCTGCCTGGAGCTCCAGACCCAAGGGATCTGACATCTCTGACCTCTGTGGACATCTGCACTGATGTACACACAACCACACAAAACACACACACACACAGATACAGATACAACCCACACAGAGAGACACACATAGAGACAGAGATACACACACAGACATACCCACAGACACACCCACACGGACACCCACACAGACACACCCACACAGACACACTCACATAGACACACACAAGCACACACACAGATACAGATACACGCATGCAGAGATACACACCCACAGAGACACACCCACAGAGACACACATACAGAAATACACACAGAGACATACCCACAGACACCCACATAGACACACAGAGTCACACACACAGAGATACACACATAGACATATCCAAACACACAGATACACACACAGACACACCCACAGACACACACACACAGAGACACATATACACAGATGCACACAAAGACACACAGAAGACACACACAGACACATATGCACACAGACCCCACGCACAGAAAGACACACAGAGACACACATATACACAGATACATACAGAGAGACCCCCTCACACACAGACACAGCCCCCACAGCCAAACACGACTACCATATTCACCCACACTTGATTAAAAATAGATTAGTGAGGCAACAGTAGAGCACACCTTAAATCCCAGCACGCAGAAAGCAGAAGTAGGAGAATCTCTGTGAGTTCAAGGCCAATGTGGTCTACAGAGTGAGTTTCAGGACAGTTAGGGTTACACAGTGAAACCCTGTTTTGAAAAACAAACAAAATAAATAAATAAAGTAGGCACTGGAGAAGTTGGTCAGCATTTAACAAAAGAGCTTCTAACACAGAGACATGCCAGCTCCCACAGTATGCCATAGCTCCTCCAAAAAGATGCATCGTTGCAAAAAGACCTTCCGCTTTGAGGCTTGCCTTTTTATACAGCAAAAAGTGGCCTTCAATTTCTTCACCTTTCTGGATGCTACCCTGGGGAATCAATCTTCTCATCCTACCAAGACAAGTAGACTGAATCTCCCCCACACCCCGACATGAAAATCTTCAGGCCTCTTATATTCAGCAGCTTACAGCAAGCACTGCTTCTAGGCTGGTGTTCTCCAGAGACTACAGAGAGACTTGGGATTGCCTGTGTAGCTAAAGAAGCTGTCTCATTTCTACTCATTTATCCTTCCCAAATCTGTCTAATGGCATTTGATGACTTAAGGAACTGGTAGCTCATTACTTTATTTGTTATGTTTCCTGCCAAAATACAGACAGGTGTGCCTCTTTCACAGGCTTCATAGTCCAGGACTAACAGGTTTCATGTATAACTTCAGAGGTACAGAATTTCCAATTCCGTTTAATTGTCTTCTATAATGTTCATACCTTTTAACCTAAAGCAATAGCCTTTTGCTATGACACCAAGATGTAAGTCTGTTCCAGTTGTCTTACAGATACATACAGGTTCCAGGGAAAAAAGTTCTGCTGCTGTATCAAAAATCAGGTCTGGTAAAAACCAACAGCTTCCAAAGCCTATTTGAACCTCACCCATTTTCAAGCATATTTTACAAGTCACTTCAGCTGTCTGGGCCAAGACCAACTTATAAAGTGCTCTCTACAACACCTGCACCAGCTCCTGGGACTTCACCATTGGTACCAACTCTCATGGATCAAGGACACCTACCAACTAAAATCTGGTTTTATCTGCTATTGTGTCCCACTTATTCACCTAAGCTTCACCTATACAACCAGGACACTTCTCTGTCCCATTCTTTCTGGCAGTCAATGACTCTTCCCATGTCTAGCCCCATTCATAGGGCCAAAAATAACAATATATTCTTCTCCTAGCCATCTGCCTTCTCATGTCCCTCAAAAGCAGCTGCCTGAGGTCTCGAGGATGACAGTAAAATGGATGCCACTCCAGTCACACCTCTTGCTGAGCATGAATGCACCAACTCTCAGCTCTCTCCTCTCCCACATTTTCCTATGTCTGCAGGAAGCAGCCAGACTTGAGCCGGTACCCCTATATCCAAGGAGTCTAAAATGTTTGATTGAAGGGCTTTACCTCAGCTCACTGGCACCTCTTTATCCAAAAAGTCTGGAATGATTGGTCGGAAGCATCACTTCAGCTTCCTAACACCCCTTTATACAAAAAGTCTGCATTGCTTGTCTGGGGGCTTTACCCCAGCTCCTGGCATAAGCTTCCTCCCCTGGGAGTTGCCTCAGTTCAAACTCCACCTCTGAGAAAGCCCACTAAATGGTGACCCGCTCCCCAGGGAGAATCAAGAAAGCCCACCAAACAGTAATCCCTCTCCAGGGAAGGTCAAGACCACTCACACAGGCTATTTAAACACCCCCCCCCAAAGAATGAACACATGGTCTCTGGCTTTCATGTGGTCTTCTCTCTCTCATCCCCTCTCCTCATTTTCCCGGGGCCACCCAAAAGTACTCCATTATACATGAGCATCTTTAATTTTGTTTAATTTGGATTGGGATTATTTGCATTGGTGGAGAAGTTCATCTTCAGAAAATACTTAGCAGAAACTGGTAAAATTAATTTCAGTGGTATATTTTACTTAGTACATCCAACTATCAATTCTTTAGTAAATATTTTTAAATGTTAATGAAAGTCAGCCATAGTGGCTGCTGGCAAGATTGAGACAGGAGGATCACTTGAGCCTTGAAGCTTGGGGATAGTGTGGGCAAGACGCTGGCATCCAATGTGGTGACTTGAATATCTATCTCAACATAGAGCCTGGGAAAGCTAAGAAAAGTTATCAACAAGGAGCTAGACATTGTGAATGTAATTCTTACTTGATAGTTGTTCTTATTGTATATAATCTTACTCTATCAGAGTTAAAGCCTTTCCTTTTTATTTAGAAAAAAAGGGGGAAATGTGGGGTATCTGTACATTGTGTAAAGGTGTATGGCTGTGGTCAGTATAATAAAAAACTGAATGGTCAACAGCAAGGTGGAAGGTATAGGTGCGTTTTCCAGGGAGAGAAAGGAAGAGGAGGAGGAGGAATCTAGGTGCATAATAGAGGCCAGGAAACACAGAAGAAGCAGGGTAGACAGTACATGATAGAATGTTGATTTAAAGAAATAGGCTAATTTCAGTTATAAGAGTTAGTTAAAAATAAGCCTACGCTAAGGCCAAGCTTTCATAATTAATAAAAGCCTCCATGTTGTTATTTGGGAGCTGGCTAGTGGGACAGAAAAAGTTTTGTTACAAGACCCTGTTTTAAAAAAAAAAACATCAATGAGCTCTTTCTCATTTTGTGTTCTAACATGGCTTTTAAAAGTCTCGTGTAAATTTTATGCTTACATCACATCTTGATCGGGAACACATGTGGTTCCTGGCTAATACAGGGCTTTGTAGCTAGTGACCTATAAACTATTGCTCCCAGCACAATGCTAATCCTGCTTCTCGTGTCTCAGATCACAACTTTATGATAGGTGAAGAAACACAGGAAGCAGAGACGAGGCAGAGAGAGGAATGGCAAGGAAAGGGAACTAAGGTGAGGGCGTTGGATTAGACCCAAGTACAACTGTCCACCCCCACTCATCCCATCACCTACTGAGACGGGCTGAGGCTTTCCATCTGCGCAGAAGACAGTAGAATTCCTTTGTCATCTTCCATCTCCCGCCAACCCAGAGCCCTTCTTAGACCTTTGCAAAACCCTGATTCCTACCGGCCCTGATCAGATTCATCTTCCTGATACTCTTCTAACCTCAGAGCATCCCACACATGGTGAGCAAAGCCCAGGGCAGCCTGCAGAAAATGCACAGCAGAGACAGCAAGTGGAATGTGACTGGACTGGACTGTGCCTGGGTACATCCCGTTGCCACAACAGTGAAGGAAATAGCTAAGGGCCCAAGGGACAGGAATGTTAGTGAGACTGAGGGGTGGTACATAAGCCACATCTGATGCAACTAGGAAAAGAATGAGGAATGTCTAAGCTACCAGGAGTGCCTGCCTTCAGGCTAGCAAACCAAACTAATTCCATCTGATGCCTTGTCACCAAACAGGTGTGTGGAGTTACAGCGCGCCTGGATCTCCAGCCATTCATCATTTCTTTGATCTTCAAATCTGATTGTTGTGGGTGACTGTCTCCCAGCCAAGTGTATAAACTGATGACATCACTGCTCCATGGTGTAGTTAAGGGGAAGGTTTTTATTGTAGATATGAGGGAAAGAACAGCCAGAGGCAACCAGAAGAGTCCAGAGCAAAGAGAAAAAGTAGTAGACTAAACATGCCCAGCAGACTGGACCTGGCCAGGAGAGAAGCAGGAACAGAAGTGGGGGGGGCAGCAAGAGAGGGAGAAAAGAAGACCAAGAGAGGAAGGCAAAGAGAGTATGGATGAAAGAGAGAGAGCATAGAAAAATAGAAGGATTATAAAGGAAAATGAAGAGCTGGGCAGGATGGGGGGAGCACATGAAGTGGAGAGGTTTAGGGTAGGGGGCAGGGTGAGAAGAGCTGAGAAGAGCCAGGATGCCAGCAAGGGCTCTGAAATATATAACAGGTATCTGTGGTACTGAGGAAGCCTGAAGACCAGCACATGCTTTGGAACGCTAATAGGTGTCACGGAAACCCATCTGTCTTTCCTTCCAGTGAAAAGGGAAATGCTTCTTTTTATTGAGCTTCACAAGTTCCTGAGGATCCCTGGCTTTTGTCTAGAATTGGGGGAAATGGAGTTTCCTTCGGACCTGACACAAAGCAACCCCCTCTTAGGACTTCATCGATTTCCAAAAGAATTATCCCAGCTGGACCAGCAGACAACCCTTCATGGAGGGGTGAAGAGGGTCATGTGATTCCCATCTTAGCAACCAGCTCCTCTCCATAACTCTGTCTTAATTGCACGTGGCTTCAGGGAGGTGAATATAGGACAGGGAAGACTAGTAAATGGGGTACCCATCTATGTAGCTAAGGTGAAGTCTTCATCCATCCTGGGTCAAGGCTTTCCAGGGGCAGCCTGTTGAGGGGGAGAAGTATCCACACCCCTGTAGGTAACCGCTTACCTCTGTAAGAAAGCCCAATGAACTCATTGGTCCTCCAGAGTGAACTTTGGTGGGATCATGCTTCTTTTTGTCATTGGGACCTTAGGAAAAGAGGTAGATGTGTGTGGTCTGTTAATATGAGAACTTCTGAGATTTCAAATACGTCTCTCAATTCCCTTCATATCTGTCCTCTCCTCCTTCACATTACTAATCCCCAAGGTCCTCAGACCTCAGGTATGCTCTTCCAGGGGCCTTCCACTGTATCCCTCCGCAATAACGCCCAAAGGTTCCTGCAAGCCTGTTAATATGCTGGCCTCCATATCAGTTGTGCTTCTAAAGGGAGTGCCTAGAAGCCGCACCCCCTAAATCCTTGTGGAACCCACACAATCCTAAGACCCTGTGGCCCAGCACAGTGCTAAGTGTGGAGTAGAAGCTTGACCTTTTCTCTGGGAAAAAAAAGTGGTCCCTAGTTGATTGAACTACTGAGGTCCCTAGTTGATTGAACTCACTCCTTGAGAAAGTAGGAGTTGGGTCCAGGCATGAATTAAGGTCTCTAGTGCTGAGGCATCCAATGTCCCATCATCTTCAATATTTGTGTGTGTGTGTGTGTGTGTGTGTGTGTGTGTGTTTGTGAATGGCTTGGCTAGGATAAACTCCTTTCTGACATGCAAAGATGGGAAGGAAAGTTAGTGTATTAGGATGTGACCAATGTAAAAGTATAAGAGACTTTGAAAAGAATTGTGGTTTAGAAAGTTCTAGAAAGTCCTATGAGTGTTCCACAGGAGGTGGGAGGGATGAAGCTCGAGGTAAGCATGTACTCTTGTTTATCAGAACCCCCTGCTGTTGGTCTTACCCTTCACCCAGAACAGTGGCAGACGTTCGGATTTTATTTTGCTCCAAGGTCTCTTTGGAAGTAGCTTGCTGACAGGATCCCATAAATGGATCTGCATGTTCCTTTTTCACTCAGGATAGAGTTTATAACATCCTTGATTGGAATGCAGCCTCCTCTTGAAATGCGCAAAATGCCACGTGGCTTGTTTTCCCTTGAAGGGAGGTTGCTGGGATCTGCTTTATTCTCCAGCTTGTTTACATCCCTGAATGTCTGTTAAAGGTTACAGGAGAGAAGTTGGTATAAACGGGGCCACGGAACCAATAACTCTTAGATGATTGACAACCTTCTATCATAGTCTATAAATTTTATATAGTATATTCCTCAAAGGCACTGACTGATCTTGCCATGCTTTTATGTATCTATTGTCCTGTGGTGTCTCCAAGAATTAACACCTATAGTAAACAGCAGGGTTCTGTCAATGCTGGCTCTTGGAAATAAATATAAAATTGACGCTGCCATCTATAGGTGACAGCCTTTAGTTTTCACACACACACACACACTACTGAAACTCATAGGAAATGGTGCAGATTTATAGTCTGCACACACCTAAGCCCCACACTTGCCAAAGGTTAGCTTCAGTCATACACGGCAAGCGGTCAGCAGGTGATATGTGGGTGGGTCAAACTGAGGTCAGCTTATGTGTGTTAAACACACACTAGTTTGTAAAGACATGGCACAATAAGTATAATTAGTTCATTAATATTTTATATTGATTATTTATTGTACTGATTCACATGAGAATCTCGTCTGACTTTTCCATCTTTAATATAGCTGCTAAAACTCTAGCCCTGTGTACGGCCTGAGTATGTGGCTCATGCTGTGTTACTATTACACATGGCCACATTCCGTAGTCACTTCTATATCCCAAAAGTCATTTATTCCAAACATCTGTGACCCTTCCATCTCAGAGCTTTCTCCTGGCACCAGATGCTTATTGGCCCGTGCAAAAGAAGTCAGAAGTACTGAGGAATTAATGCTTCAGAAGCAACACTCAATAAATGATAAGACAGAGTTGGGAAATGAAATTCTCTTGCTTCCCAGTAGAAATAACTCTGAAGTTCATATTCTGTGCTGATACCCAGGGATCCATATGTTGTGTGCTGATACCCAGGGATCCATATGTTGTATGCTGATGCCCAGGGATTCCCATATTGTGTGCTGATGCCCAGGGATTCCCATGTTGTGTGCTGATGCCCACAGATCCCCATGTTCTATGCTGATGCCATGTTGTCTGGGTTTTTGTCCTGCCTGGTTTCTGTCTCCTCCTACCAGGTCCCAAAGAATCACACAGAGGTCTACATTAGTTATAAACTGATTGGCCCATTAACTCAGGCTTCTTATTAACGCTTATAACTTATATTAGCCCATTATCCTAGTATATGTTAACCACATGGTTCGGTACCTTTTTCAGCAGGGCAGGTCACATCTTCCTTCTTCCATGTCTGGGCAGGCATGGAGAAGAATGGGCTTCCTCCTTCCCAGAATTCTCCTGTTCTCATTGACCTGCCTCTACTTCCTGTCTGGTTGTCCCGCCTATACTTCCTGCCTGGCTACTGGCCAATCAGCATTTATTTAAAACATAATTGACAGAATACAGAATTGCCACACACCAATGCCCAGGTATCCCCATGAGCTCCAGCTACCTGTGGTGATGAGTGCTAGGTAGCTCACCCTTTGCTAGCTTCCTTCCCCCTCCTGTCTCACTGGCCCACTTCCCTTTTGATGGGTCCCACCCAAATCCTTCTTTTAGCTTAGGAAAAAGGCCCAAGATGAAAGAATTCAGTAATTGCTTCATTTGTGTGCATATGTTTGCTTGCCTTAGAATTGTGGACTTTGTTTATATTTGGATTTTGTAGGCCTGTTCTTTTGATGGTGTGTTTTGAGAGAGGGCCTTACTATATAGTCCTATCAATTCAAATATACAACAATCCTCCTGCCTCCACCTTCAAGTGCTGAGATTATAAGCATGAACTCCCATGCCCAGCCAAGAATTACTTTAGTCTATTTAAAATCACCAATCTTAAAATAATTGAAAAAATTAAAAACTTGATTCAGGTCACAGTTAATTATCAGGAAAGCAAATACTTAAGTGCAGATCTTCCTGACCCCAAATCTCTTCCTATGATTCCTGTCCTGTGAGTTCTTGGTTCCCAATAGTATCTTTTGCCTATGATGGGGCAGTTGGCAACTATCAAATCATCTGAGAATGACCCATAGGACAAGTATGGAGGGCAAAAAGAGCCCCTACACACAGCTGACTGCTGCAGGCAATGCTGAGGACCCACCCAGAGCCCTCTCCCCCAACTGTGTTCTCAACTCCTGGACCCACTTCAAAGTCAAGTGTGTATGTGGAGGAACGAGGTGAGCAAGAGAGAGCAAAGCAAAAGACATCACTTCCAAGATTAGGTCCTAAAAACTCTGTAGCTTCTATCTACATGATCTCTGGCTTATGCTCTCTTCTTCGCAATTCACAGACTAAATTGTTCTCTCCTCCCTAAAACACCCAATTCCCAATCTGATAATACTTGTAGGAAAGACCTCTGAGGTTGTAATCAAGTATAATAGTAGTAATAATAATGATAGTAATAATAATAACACACACCAGAGATATCTGTGTTTCTCACCATTCCCACACCAAGCAGAGGTATATAAGTGCACAGGTTGAAAGCAGTGTCTACGAGGGAGGCAGGAATCATTCACCACACATCAAAGCCACACTGGTACTTTGTACCTTATTTGAATGGTGGCTTCTTAAGCCACCAGCCTATGGTACTCCCTCACAAAAGCCAGTATAACTTGCCTGGCTTGTCAGCTGCTAAGAAGCCACTTAAGAGAGGTTTATTTTGGCTCATAGTTTGAAGGTGCAGCTCATCTTGGTGGGGATGGGTTTGAGGGTGCAGTCTGTCTTGGTGGGGAAGGGTTTGAGGGTGCAGTCTGTCTTGGTGGGGAAGGCATGCAGCAGAAGCAACAGGAGCTTGCTCACATGGGGGGAGATCAGAAACCAGAGAAAGGAAGATTCCGTTGTCCTTCTCCCTTTTCTCTTTGCATTCTTAGTCTGGGACCCTGGTCCTTGGGATGCACTGCCCATCCTCAGAACAGATCACCTCCTTCAGTTACTCTGTCACACCAGAGACATGCCTCGCTGGGCATCTCACAGTCCAATCAAACTGACACCTGAGCCATCCCACAGCATCAGCTAATACACCTTGTCACAGAGATAACCAGCAGAGAGGACCCTGTGTGCAGGGACCAGAGGATTCTAGCCAGCAGGGGACTGAGTCCGGAAGCTGAGGTCCTTCGGTTGGACACCAGTCTGAACCAGCAGACGGGGTTCCTTCTTGTGATAGACACTGAGCAGAGACATCCTGCTGTGAGATGCTGAGCGTTTGTTGTAAGACGTCAGATTTTGCTGGTAATTGTTTCATAACAATAGATAGCTAAAACATAAGACCTGCAATATTAAAAGTAAGTAGGTGGGTAAACTAAGCCATGAGGATCAACTCCAAGTGCACAGACACTTAAAAAACAGAAAAGGAATCAGATAATTCTAGGACGAGCCCAATGGGATAGAGATTTCTTTTACTTGTTACATTTTTTATTCTTTTTACAAACCAACCACAGTCCCCACCACCACCTCAGCCTTCATCCACTCCTCAGAAAGGGTAAAGCCTCCCATGGGGAGTCAACAAAGCCTGACACATCAAGCTGAGGAAGGACCAAGCCCCTCCCATGTGCATCAAGGCTGAGCAAGGCATCCCACCATAGGGATCTAAAAAGGCAAAGGAGATAGGGGAGTTGGCACCATAGCTATGCAAACCTGATACCCTGAGTTCAATCCTCAAAGCTCAGGGAAAGGAGGTAGGAGAGAACCAGTTCTGCGATGCTTTCCTCTGACTGCCACATATCTAGTGTGATATGCATGCCCATCCACCCACCCACAGCACACACATAGAGACAGACAGACAGACAGACACAGAGATACACACACATGCCTACCCAGCTCTCTCTCGCTCTCTCTCTCTCTCTCTATCTATCTCTCTATCTCTCTCTCTCTCTCTCTCACACACACACACACACAGAGAGAGAGAGAGAGAGAGAGAGAGAGAGAGAGAGAGATACACACATGCTTACCCACTTCACACACACACACACACACACACACACACAGATTCTTACAGATACACACACACACACACACACGCCCATCCATCTCTCTCTGTGTCTTTGTCTCTCTCTCATACACACACACACACACACACATACATACACATACACACACGCGCGCGTGCACACACACATGCAATGGAAAGCAAGTTGTTTTAAGGGCAAAGGCAAAGAATAACCTTGTGTCCAGATGCCCTCTAAATCCTAAAACTGGGAATTCAAGGCTTGACTGAACTTCTACACACTGAGGGCCAAAAGATTTTCTCCCAACTGTCTATAATCAGTAGGTACTATGGTGTCTTCTTTGGGCTTACAAGGGAAGTGGACTCAGGCAACAAGGAAGTGCAAATAGTTAAGAGGAGAAAATACCACTGGAGAAGTGAGGCAAGAAAAGGGGGCTGGGCACTAAAGAATGTAGGCAACTGAATTTTAGTGCCCCTTTGGAATAGGAATAGACGGATAGAATCCAGACCTTTGAGGCTTCCCTCCCAGAGGTGAAGGAGTTAGAACGTCCATCCACTGTCTCCCACCAGCTACTGCCAGGGAGATTATTGATGCCCCGGCACCTCTCCCTTTGAAGACATACGGATGCCATCCCTGGGCCTCAGGAGCATGTCAATGGTCAGGAGTGTGACACCAAAGCACCTGCCACGTACCAGCCCCTTGACACAGCTTAGAATCATCATTCAGTCAACAACGCCACACGATCTCACTAAATGCAACCTTCGAAACCCATCACGAAGATGCATTGAAAGGAAGAGATCTGAAGCTCTCCAGTTCAAGTGCATTTAGTCTCATGATTGCTTTAACTGGCTTTTCTTTTCGCTGAAATAGGTTTGATTCTTCGAGTTGAAGGACACACTGACGAAGCAGACGTTAGTGCTCTGGCAGAACTTTTCTCCATACGCTAGTGGACAGCTGAACTTTGATAAAGAAAGTGTAGCTGTAACGCTTGTATATGAAGCACAAACTCCACTGGGTGAAATGACATGTTTACAAAGAGCCTGTGGTGCCTGTTAACTGTTACTGAGCTGCTGAGAAGCCTGCTGCATGGGTGTTCTACCTCACTACATTTGCAGGAACTGATATGCAATTCAGAATACTTTATTGGGGTCTGGGGACACAGTTAACAGAATGCATGCCTCGCATGTACGTGGCTATGAGTTCAGTCCCTCATACAACACAGAATGGCATACACCTGTAAATGTAGATCTTGGGAGGTGGGGAGAGGAGGATCAAGAGTTCAAAATCAGGCTAGCTTGAACCGCATGAGAATCCATCTAAAAAAGACTAAGTTGTTTGGTACACCTGTGGGAGGGTTGCAAATGTCAAGTTCAGGCATTTTGTTGTCTAGAGAATAGAGGTAGACTCATTTCTTCTCATTTCCCTCTCCCGATGGATCTCAATCTTATCAAGTCTGTGTCTCTGGCCTTTGCTGCTGCGGCCACTGATCTGCCCATTTCTTCGCCACTGCACTTGGTGGATACTTGAAAAAGCTTGAATTCAGTGATGCAAAGGAAAAGCAGGCTAGAGCATCAGATGTTCCAAAGACACATCCCTGAAGGATAACCAGGATACACACTGCCATGCTCCTGCATACGTACCAGTCGCAAGCGCTTCTCTATCTAAAGGGCTACCATTTATTGTAGAAAGCTTTATAGAAAAGGCTGTCCCAGAATAACATCTCTGAAATGTTTGAAAAGAGCATGGGCTTTGTTTGCTTTGGGGTACAGAGAGCATGTTGATATCTGTTTTAACTCCTGATTAGAGTCAGGGACCTTTCAATGGATGCTTAGTACAACAAAGTCAAGTCTCCTTACTGTAGAATAGGTTTAAAAAAAGAAAGAAAAAAAGTGACCCTCAGGCAGATCATCACTTTAAAAGGCAACGATAGTTTGATGGGGGAAATGGTTCCTGTACAAAGATTGCAGCAGGGAAATGCAGCATTACTTCAAAGCAAACATTAGTGAACTTTGTACCAAAGCTAACAGTGCCTGTAAGTGTTGAGAAGCTTACTCCAGAGACGTTGTACAAACTCCTCTTGATCTTTCTTTCACATCCCATTGTTTCAATAACATTAAAAAACTTGTGATGCTTTCAGGCATATTAAACTAAAATTTTAGTGTCCTTTATGCTTTTTTTGTGAATTTTACTTTAGTTAAAGCTGTTACTCGTAATGAAAAGAAATAGAGTGGTAAAATATAGCACTTAGGTTATTCAAAATAAACCCTGAAAAAAAGCAAGGTTGGTAATGTGACTGAATCGGTAGCTCAGCTCTAAAGTGCTTGCTAGTTTTGCAACTATGAGGACTTGAGTTCAGATCCCTCAGCACCCATGTAAAAAGCCAGATGCCTGGGAACATGTCTGCAGTCCTAATTCTGGGGAGGTGGAGATTGTTGACTGAGCTTTCTGTCCTGTCCTGCCCAGTTCCCACAGTCATTAAGTCCCAAAGAAATCACACAGTGGTCTATACTAATTATAAACTGATTGGTCTAGTATCTCAGGCTTCTTATTAACTCTTATAATTTATATTAGCCCATAATTCATGTCTGTCCTAGACATGTGGCTTGATACCTTTTTCAGTGAGGCAGTCACATCTTTCGTCCTCTGCATCTGGGTCACGACTGCAGACTGAAACTTCCCTCTTTCCAGAATTCTCATTGCTCCACCTCTACTTCCTGCCTGGTTGCCCCACCTATACTTCCTGCCTGGCTACTGGCCAATCGGCATTTTATTAAAAATAATACAAATGACAAGATAAAAGACCATTGTCCCACAGCAGAGACAGGTAACTCCTAGATCTCACTGGCCATTCCGTCTAGCTGAGCTCCGGGTTCAGTGAGAGACCCTGCCTCAAAACAAAAGGTAGAGAGTGATTGAAGAAGATACCTAACCCGTGAGTGTAAAAAAACACACATTCTTAAACACATGCTTATAGACACACAACACATGCCCACAAATCAAGACAGGTAAAATGAAGAAATGACAGCTGGTATCCTTGTGAAAAGAATGGTAACACATTCATTTAAACAATAAATGAACTAGAGGTTGGAAGCATCCCATCCACTTTTCATGACTCTGTTTCTGGAAACCACAAAACTAGAGATACACTTAAATTGATGAACAAGGGCCAAAGAAACCAGGCAGACTGAACTGGTTAAAATGAATAGACACACATCACTTCTCTAAAATAAATGCTGCATTCTTGTAAGTGTCCCAGCTACATAAAAATACTCAAATACCCTGAAAATTGGTGAAAAATAGAGCTCTGTAGAGCACATAAATTTGGCTATTATCATGATGCCCATATTACCTATACACAAGCTGGGGCACAGTAGTGTAGGCTTTTAATCACAGCACTTGGAAGCACTCAGAGGCTAAGGCAGATTTCTGTAAGTGCAGGGTCAGGACTACTTAGACATTCAGGCTTCTCCAAAATACCAACAACTAATAACAGCAACAACAATAATAATATATCACCTATATACAATACACTCAGATGGTCTGAAGTATTTATGACATTTTGTTTAGTTTCCCTGGAGCCCCAGCAAACTGACAGTTCTGAAAAAAATGTCAGTTCTACCCCATTCGTAAACAGGCTTGCATTACTGTTAAAGGAAGAAAAACCCAGAAAAGGATTTCTGAGGCCCACCTTCAAGGCAAGTCATCCCCAACCCCAGTCGGGAGTCAAACAGGAAAGTTGCCATGGAGAACGGAAGGGTTGTCTATGAAAGAAAAGAACAGTAAAGAATGAAGACAGGATCTTGGCAATACAGGGAGCCAATCAAGCACCAAGCCGGCCATGGTCTGATAGCCTAGCTTGCACCCCTAAAACAGCATCAGACAGGTCTAGGGGTTTCACAAGCAGAGCCTGAAACAAGTAGGGGAAATGGGATGGCTCAGAGGCTAAGGCTAAGTCTGTAATTTCTAATGTTTCTTCTATGGACAGCTTGGGTTTTGTTTGTTTTATCTTTTTTACCAAAACAGAAAATCAAATTAGTAGAGTGAGTTAAGAAAAGAGGCCAAGTCCACTGGCAGCTTCTGCTGTTGTCCTGTGTATGAGCCTTGTCATGGACGGGGAGACAGCGGTCCAGCATACCCACTCGTGGATGCTCTGTCTGCAAGACTCAGTTGCTTCTCCACGGAATTCCTAGCCATCAGGCCTTGTCTGCTAGTCTTTCCCGAAGATCTTTTACTGAACATGAGGTTCCCTGAACAGCAACAGAAGCTGCAATCTGATTTTCTGGTTTCCATATCCAACGCTGGAGAGTAAGGCATTGCCTTGAAGTTTTCTAAGCCCGGCACAGTGAGTCACAGAGAATGTGAATCTGGAGGCACGGACACCCATTGCTATGCTTTCAGCGGTCTCCTCCAAACTCAGCCTGAAGCAATCTGCCAGCCTGCACTTGCACTCTGTGCCGGATGGCAGCGATCAGTGGAGGGTTCCCAGGATCCATTAATCAAATTCCTTTCATGGGGCTGGAGGCAGTTCTGTTTGGGGAGTTGCTAAGCAGCTTTGTCCTGATCATCTTGAATTCCTATTTGCCAGGGTGCTGAGCCTCCCATTCATTGTCAGCGGGGCAAGGAGCTCTGCCCAGACAGCAGCTGCTGTGCCAGTTCAATCTGAGAACGCCTCTTGCTGAAGGTTTCACAAGAGAAAGGGAGGGAGCGCAGCTACTCCGGCTTTGCATTTCCCTTGCTCAAAATTATTTTCTTTGCAAACCTTCGATGTGGCTTTGAAGATGGCCAAATAAGGACCTCATTCTGGAGGCCCCAGGCCACCCATTAGCACCCCTGGAAAGCTGTCCCCAGTCTTCTCCTAGACAGCCCTGGTCTCCAGATGACCAAACTACGGGCTCAGCCCAAAACAACTCCAAACGTCCTGATCGGCATTTGCTAACAGCGGACTCTGTTCTACTGAGTGGCTAGTGCTACTTGTTTGGGATGTTATTAGTTTTTTATCCTGTGGCTGTGATAAAATAAAGACATCTTAAGGGAGAGAGAGCTAGTTCTAGCTCATTGTTCAAGGGTACTGTCCGTCGTGGCGGGGAAGTCGAGGCAGCAGGCCCTTGAAGCAGCTGTCACATCATGTCTGCAGTCAGAAGACAGAGAGCGAGCCACGAGCTTGCTTTCCCCTTTTGCTTCGGTCCAGGAATCTAAACCCAGGGGATGGTGTGGCCCTCTGACCCTTTCCACCTCAATCAACTCAAGATAATCATCTCCCACAGGCCTGGCTAGGGACTTAGCTCTCAGGTGACTCTGTCCACTCAAAAACTAACACTTCCATTACTGATAGTAACAAGCAAAAAACAAAACAACAAAAAAAAGATGCCTTGTTACCAAAATAGTCATCTGCTTTGGGTGCTAATTGCCTAGCATGAAGGAATAATCAAGAATCTGCAAATGTAGCCCACTTCTCACCACCAGATCTGATTTTCACAGAGCATTCAGTCACCATGCCACATCCTAAGCACGAAACCATCGCCTTTATAGAAAGCCCCACAAGCCACCGTCCGACCATGTTCCTCTGGTTTCCACACAATGACCCCAGGATCTGACAGATACTTTTAAACCCAGATTTACCGCCTACGTATTCCTCCAAGCTGCCGAACAAGTCTCAGAGTTCTCTGCATTTCAATTCTATTGTTTGTAAAATTCCAATGACTCATTTAACAAGCATTGAGTGCCTACTATACATCCATCACTCTATGGAAGCAAAGAAAACAAACAAAGCATAAAATTCTAAGTTATCATGAAACTTAAGCTTTTAAGTTCGAGATTGTTTGGAAGAATACGAGAGCTAACACACAATATTATTGTCCCAAGGTAAACACATAATGTTGGTGTTAACGTATATACAATATAATAATGTATATATAACAATAATAACATGCTAACATTATCAACACATAGTAGGTACCTAACGCTACGTCCTCTGGCCAGTGCAGCTCCATTCCTTTTGTCTCCTGGTGGAAAATGTATGGAAAGAATATGAGAAAAATGTAGGGTGTTGCCTCTTACAAATCAAAACAACACACACCTCTAGGTCAATACTCCCTTCAACTTCAGGTTGCGACATGCTAGTGAGCTATAAAATCAACTAAAGCGGGGAAGTCCAAGGTTCTCCTTAACAAGCAGGCAGAACGGAGAGGAACTGGACAGAATAGGGAGGGGCAGATGGGGCCAAAAGATATGAGCGGACTAGAAACAGAGCGCACACAAGAATATAATGTCAGGATCCAGCAGCTGCTTGGGCCACCAGGGCCTTGGGGCCGCACTCCCTCCTCATAGATACTCATATCCCCCTGCCAAAGACACTGTCTGTGAATCTCTAGGTAACAGAGGTCCAGACTCCTGGGTTTCTCATCTGGGAAATTATTGGTGGCCACGTCCCCTTCTTCCTACCCACTTCCCTGCCTCTGGCCTGGGAATTAAGAACCTGACTACAGTCTTATGCTATGAAACCAGTCAAGTCCTCAGGAAAGAGGGGAAGAGACTGCCCCTCTGCCACACGGGCCATGATTTCCTCTCCACAGCCCTCACCATGCCGTCTGTCTCTCATGCTGGGGCCTGGGCTTTCCTTCGAGTTCCTGCCACCCTATTGTCTACCCACCTGTCCTGTCTGTGGCATTAACAACTCTTCTAATAAACTCTATCTCCCCCACAATACTATCTCAGTGTCCCTCTCAAACCCCATCTGAAACTTTATAGTAAAAACTAAGCATCAATTAATGATGCTTCTGTTCCCATTGTGAGTGTGTGTGTTCGGGTACACTAGTACACGTCTCTCCTAGGTTAGGATAGACAACACAGTTTTGGCTATAGGGAACAGTTTTAAAACAAAGGAATCTTTTCTCTGCTTTTTCTGTTACCCTCAAATTCCTAGCTTCTTAGCTAATATTTAGGATGGTGACAGCTATAAACAGGTGTAGAGAGATACATTTATTTTTGATAAAATGAAAAAAAAATCTATAAAGCATCAAAAATTTGGGTGTTATGTCCTATTATACACAACCATTTCCCAGCATGTAGTGTGTTGAAGTGGAATAGGTGCAAGGAAGGTTGACATAGGGTGTGTGCTTGCTCCTTGTTGGCAAAATGTCCAAGACAATAATATCATCTCAATAATCTCTAAACTAATATGTTTGCAAGATGGTATTTGAGATGATTATGAATGATATTAAAAGAGAAAGTCAAAATACAACAGCACAGCATGAAGGCAAAGCAGATACATGGGACACTTGTCCCCTCAGCCCATGGGAAGGGCTTGCCCAGGTGCCCAGATGCCCAGGCTCACAGGCACAATTTGCCTCCTAGAGGGATACTGGTTTCACTTTGGCATGTAGAGCCTTGCCAAGATTCTAGACCAGCTTAAAATCACATAAACCAGATGGGCACAGCAGCTCCAATCTATGCCCACATTTCCCATCAGTATTATTATTGGTTCAAAGTTTAAAGTACATTTAACTATGCTGTGTGTGTGTGTGTGTGTGTGTACACACGACATGGCATGTGTGTGGATGTCAAAGGACAACTTACAGGAGTCAATTCTCTCTTACCATTTCGAAGTCTGGGGATCAAACTCAGGTAGGCTTGGCACCAAACCCCCTTACCCACTGAGCTGAATTTCAATCTGTCTCAGTTTCACACTGCTTTCTCCCCAGTGTGAGTCACCCTCTAGTGCAGGGGTTCTCAACCTGTGGGTCATGACCCCTTCAGGTCTCCTAAGACCATCAGAAAGCACAGATATTCACATTATGATTCATAACAGGAGCAAAATTACAGTTATGAAACAGCAATGAACTAAGTTTACGGTTAGGGTCACGGCAACATAAGGAGCTGTCTTAAAGGGCTGCAGCTTTAGGAAAGCTGAGAGCCACTGAGCTTTTGTAAACTAACCTCATAAACCACTCATGGGGAATCAGCAGGCTTCCTTTTTTTCTTTTTCTTTTCTTTTCTTTCTTTCTTTTCATTTTTTGGTGGATTTATCCTAGCTAGTCTCAGAATCAGCATTATAGTTCAGGCAGGCCTTTGGCTTATGAGCCTTTTGCTTCAAAATCCTGAGTGCTGAGATGAGAAGACATGCTTTACACTTAAATCATTCGGCTTTTTTATTTTGTAAATCCTTATGACTTCTAAAAGGTAAGTACTCTAAATTATTTGCGTGTCTTCTCAAAGTGACATTTTTAAGTACAGAAGAAGCGCATAGGGAATGACAAGGTGGCTAAATGTATTGACAAACAAGCTGGAAGTTTTAAAAAATATATGTGATATAAAAGAGCATTATTCTGTGCAAATCCTTTTTTAAATAGACCTATTAGTGAGCCTAGCCTCTTTATAACTTCAAAGTAAAGATGACATAAAATGACATGCTAAGTTATATGTAACATTAGTAATGTGTCACAACACTAAGGTAACTCCTACTAGGGACAGGGAAAAGTTATTGGCATCCTGTTGTGTTGGATACGCTAATAGCAGAAGAAAATTCCATACTCGAGGGAGAACTAGTGAAAGCTGAACACGTGACTACATGATCTCTGAGTGTGAATTCTTTTTGTCTATCTGTACAAAGAGTACATAGATTGAAGATCAAGGACCCTGGACTGCAGAGAAAGATGGTCTTTCTTCATGGTTACCAAAAAGTCCCTTGGCTAAGAGTTCAGCCACTTAATTAATATGTAGACCAACGACCATGTAGAACCTGTTCTTTAAACTTGAACTTATTATTATTATCAATATTAGAGAAATTCATACAGTATATTTCACCATATCCTTTGCCATTCCCCAACTCTTCTCAGATGCTCCCCAATACACCCAACTTTGTGTTCTTTCTCTCTTTTATAAATAAAAAGTAATTAAAAGATAAAAAACACCAAAAAACATGGATTCCAATTTGTGCTGGTCATCTTTTTTTTCTTTCTTTTTCTTTTCTTTTCTTTTGAAGGGACTAACAATACCTTGTAGGGAAGACTTACTCAAACCAGACAGCTCCACTAGCTGCACATCTAAGCATTCAGCCACAGAGGCTGGGCACAGGGCGTAGGCATCACAACAAGGCATTACCTAGGGTGCTACACACAGCTCTGTCTGCTGGGCACTGCATAACCTTTTCAGAAGCAACATTCCCATTGCCAACTCTAAGGGGACAGTGTACTGGGACTGCTCATTCTATCATGTTCCCAAATCTCAGGGTTAGCATGAGAAAATGACATCCACTTAGCATAGAAGCTGATCATACACACCCTGTGTATCAATAACAATATGTCTGATTAAACACACCCTGTGTTCTGATAACAATATGTCTGACCATACACATCCTGTGTACTGATAACAATATGTCTGACCATACACACTGTGTGTACTGATAACAATATGTCCGATTATACACACCCTGTGTACTGATAATATATCTGATTATACACACCTTGTGTACTGATAACAATATGTCTGATTATGTACACCTTGTGTACTGATAACAATATGTCTGATTATGTACACCTTGTGTACTGATAACAATATGTCTGATTATACACACCCTGTGTACTGATAACAATATATCTGACAATACACATCCTGTGTACCAATAACAATATGTCTTATTCAAATTTCAACTTTGCCCTATTTATACAATATCAGAGAGAGTCTTCTAGATAACTTTATCATCTGGACCATTAAACCTACCAACGAAATTTTATTTCTAACATTTAATGTGCTCACTGAGGAAGTCTCTAGTGTTGATAACGTAAGTAACATGTCCACCAGCAGAAGCCATTTCTGAATGGCAACCTCTTAATTCAGTCTGCTTAACAACATCTAGGTGGTATATTCTAGCAACTATAGCTGGTATATGAATTAAAATGAGCACCAATATATGTATTTGTCACAAAAACATATTGAACACTGTTTGTGTTTGGGTTTCCATCCTGTGAAGAGGCACCATGACCATAGCAACTCATAATGGAAAACATTTAACTTTGGCTGGCTTACAGTTCAGAGGTTTAGTCCATTGTCATCATGGCAGGAAGCTTGACAGCATGCAGGCAGACATGGTGCCGGAGAGTAGCTGAGTGTTCTATGTCTGCATCGGTAAGCATCAGGAAGAGACTGAGCCTGGTTTGAGCTTCTGAAACCTCAGAGCCCACCCCCAGTAACACACACTCCAACAAGGCCACACCTCCTAATAGTGTCACTCCCTAATGACTCAAACATATAAGCTATGGGGACCATTCCCATTCAAATCACCACAAACGCTTTTCTACATTACAAGTCAAGTACCCAATTATCAATACCTTGAAGAAAATCTATTAAGTGTTTAACCTACTGTTTTAGTTGGGGTTACTATTGCTGTGTTGAAACACCATGACCAAAAGCAACTTGGGGAGAAAAGGGTTCATTTCACTCGTGGTTCCACAGAACTTACTGTCATCAAAAGCACTGAGGGCAGGAACTCAAGCAGGGAGGAACCTGATGCAGGAGGCAGGAGCTGATGCAGAAGCCATGAAGGGTTGCTGCTTACCAGCTTGCTCTGCCTGCTTTCTTATAGAAATCAGGACTAACAACCCAAATGGCCACAGGCACAATGGGTTGCACCCTCTCCCACCAATCACTAATTAAGAAAGTGCCCTACAAGTTTGTCTACAGCTATCTTATGGAGGCATTTTCCAAATTGAGGCACCCTCCTCTCTGACTCCTCCAGCTTGTGTCAATTTGACATAAAACTAGTCAGCTCGCCTATCATATTATTTCTGAAGACCTCCTGTAAACATCATTGAAAGACAATCATGGAAATTTTACCATTGCATTTGGGTGCTGTGGTTTCCCCTTCATTAAATGCTATTTTGCAAGCTTTGGAGAATCCACGAAGTGTCCTGAGGTTTTAAAGGAATCAAATCCAGGAGGGAGATACTGTCATCCCCCTTAGGAACCATAAAGGGATAGAGTCTCTAAAAGCCTGTCTTCTGTGCTCAAAGGATCAAAGACCGGAGCATGGAAAGATCAGGATGAAAACAGAGGATAGCATTGTTCTATGGTGACAGAGACTTCAGCACAACACAAATTCAAACAGCACAACAGCAGGATGAGTGAAGTTTAGATCTTTGGGCATAGGTTTTTATCTGCCAACCTGGCATCAAAGCAATCACAATGTCAGATAATCACAGTGTCAGACAACAGTGTGCGTTCCACAGCCTGGTAAAATACAGTTGAAAAGAAGCTGGAAATTCATGAAGGTAAGTGTTTACCTAACCCAGGGAAATGGTAACTGAAACAGGGTAGAAAATGCATAGGGAAAACAGGCAGCTGTAATAAAAAGATGGAAACTCAGTGGGGTCTCATAAAAACAGAGCACTATCCCATCAGCTCTCTGGTCAGGAGAGAATCTCTTTTCTGAGACCAAAACAGAAAAAAAAAAAAACCCTGATTTTCTAATAGAAGACAAACTATATTATAATCAAAACAAAGATAAAAGGACTCGGTGATAATCAGGATTATATTTTAAAATACCATTTTGTTTTTTTCTGGGAAATACTTAGAATTTCCTTCCCAGCATCCATGGTAGCACATAGGGTCATGTGACTAAGTTCTGACCATTTTAGATGACATGATGAACTTCATTTTGTATCTAGCCAACCTTGCGCTCTTTCCTCTACTTTTTACAGCCTTAAAAACTGAAGGGTATTGAAGTTGCAAGAAAAAAAGGATCACAAACGACCTGGGTTTCTAGGGGGGAAAGCATAGAAAAAAAATCATTGTACAAAAAAAATACGATTATTTATGAATACACTTTTATAAATGACTTTTCGACTTCTTTTTACTTGCTTTTCTTCTCCAAAATTCATATAATAAGCAAACATCATAAAATACTGATGTTATTATCTAGCAATTTAATAAATAGTAAAATCTAAAAATACTTTTTAAAATGTGATTTATTTCTGCTGTCTTTTGGTGAGTCCAGATGTGTGGATTTATGTGCGCTTAATCACAAATATAGTCCAAGCACTCAGAAAAAGGCCAAGAACATTGTTATCATGGTCCAGGACCAGCCCAGACCATAAATTATTTCTCAGAGCAGTGGGGAGGCATGGGAATAATTGAGGCACAGCTCAAATGACTTCATAGGGAGGGAGTTTTTAGGGATCTCTCATGAAATCTTGCAAAACTTAAACTGAGGGGGAAGTTCATTAGCATTCTGTTTCCTAGGTAGCCAGGCGAATGGCTGAGGTCATATCCACACCTTCTATGCCCATTTTGTCATGTCTTCCTGTCTAGGCCTGCTCTGTCATGTAGACTGAATTAACATCTCTTTCCCAGGTGACCTCCCAAATTGCAAAGAAGAAGCAGAGCTACATTAGCATATCCTGACCCTTTGTTTAGGATGGGGTCAGGTTCTCTCGGAAGGCTAGGTGACCACCTCCTGTGTGGCCAGGAGGTCTGGCCTCCATACAATGTAGAAATATGGACCTATCTAAGATGGCCCTACACATTGTCAGCTTTTAATAAAAGCAGTTTGGAAGAGTGAATAGCTTCTAATCCCCTCAACATGTTGTTCGTTTGTCAATAACCCTCTCGAAATTGTTTCTACTCCAACTAAACCAAACAGTGCAAACAAAGAATTCTTAGTCCATCCCCGTGCTTAACAAAGCATCCTGCAACTGTGGTCCTTACCTCTATCTGCTATTGTGTCCAAGAGCACGACCAAAGACTGCACCTGAGATGTTTTGGATTTGTCCTTAGAGAACATCACAGGACCCACTCGTTCTGATCTTGTCATCAACTAAAACCTTCACATCTTCACACAATTTGTGGCCAAGCCTGGTTTCACTCATTCTGCTCTTACCCAGTTGATTCCCTTACCTCTAAATGTTAGACTCTAAACTGATCCTTGTTAAATTTTGTCTTTCTTGTTTTGGTCTGTTACTGAAGTCCCTTGAGAGAGTCAGTGTATCAAATCTTGTATATTTCTTGCCTCTCCACATGTGTCTTCTGATGGCTTTATTACTTTCTAAGCCTCTGAAGTTGAGCATAAAAACAATTAAATAGCTAGGAGCCAAGAGGAGGATTCTGCTGAACACAGCTAGAAATCTCTTCCAAGGGAACCCTGATCTTCACTAATGGGCTATGACAAGCAAAAAAAAAAAAAAAATGCATTTAGACACTTAAAAATAGCTTAATCAGGAAGCCCATTTCACCCAAGACTGCACCTGATGACTAGAACCCCACGACATCACTTACTCAAGATAAGGAGACACACGACTAGAATCCCCTTGACACCCACTAGAGAGTATACATGAGCAGAGACCAAGGAAAATGCTCTGCTCTGCACATCTGCAGAGACACCACCCTTCTTGGTGTACCCTGTGGCTGGAGAGTCTTCCCCAGTTCCTGACGCTTCTGTTAGAGACTGGACCTGACCTTTAGCTAGGAAAAGACACATAGGTGAGCAACCCTGGGGAGATAGGCTGAGGGCTGTAGTTAGGAACTTAAGAGTATGAATCTAGTGTGATGACCCTCAGATTTAACTTTTGTTATAGCAACTGCATGCACCTACCTTCTTGCTCGTGACACGAGTCAAATATATTCAGACGAAGGAAGATGTGGACTCTGTTCATCTCTGACCATGGGTGTTAGAGGCTTGGGGAGATTTGAGCCTCAGTGAGGGGGTCTCATATTGTTTCCAAATGATATGACTAGGCATAGTCTCAGTCTCAGGGCACCAGCTGGGAACACAGACTTCCAAATATGACCTGTGGCGGGGAGGGTTTTTCATATTCAGATCCTAGTAACTCCCTTTCAAGTTCAATTTTTTTTCTTTGGGGGACTGTATGAAGAAGAGGAGGAAGAAGAGAAGGGGGAGAAACAGAAAGAAGAGGAGGAGGAAGATGAGAAATCTGTTTTAGATTTATTGCCCTTGGATTGAATCAACACATTGCTTTCTAAGTGCTCAAAACCAAGTGATTAAAGATTTATCATCAAATGTGTCTGTACAAAGATTTTAGCTTTACATGTCTTTAGTTTTCAAGCTCTGTATGTGCCCCTTTTAGAGGATGTAATGATTGACTTCTGCTACTCTCAGAGGCTTCAAATACTATCTGCCAGGTTTAAGTAATCCCATGTGAAATTCTATCTGTATCCTGGAGTAGGGTTTTTTTAGATGTTTGGGTTATTTCAATACTATATAAACAACCATCCAAGTGGCCACTCCCTTAACTACACTTACCAATTTTCCCCTTGGTAAGTGTCAAGTCCAAATTGTTCATCTTGGGTGCCTCTTGACCTAATCTTCTTCTCACCTCCCTAAACCCTGTTATATTTGCATACTTAGGACTAATGGACCCTTCCCTTCTTCACTGACTCCCTCCTCCTCCCTCTGCCTCCACAAGCACCACCCTTGTCCCAGCTGTGAAGAGTAAGCAGAGACCACACGAACTCTGTCAACTTCTGCTCCAGGTTTCTCATTGGGAAAAACAGAGGAACAGGTTTTATCTGTGTTCACAAGCTTGGGAAACAATCATGCCTTTGTATCTTTCCACCTGTCAAATCTGCTATAAATGTCCTAATGGATCCCCTCGACTCCTGGGCTGCTCTCACCACACAGAGGTGACACATCACCCACACTCCAGCAGCCAGTTGGGGTTCGCTCCTCCAGGGCATCATTTCTACCTCTTTCTTCCAAAAACACCTAAAGTGACCTTTTAAAATGTGAGTTAAATTATGACAACCCTCAGCCCATAAAACATTAATAACTGAATAAGAGGAGAATCAAGATTCCAGACTCAACTCTGAAGCCAGACGGCTTGGGTTTAAATCTCTACTGTGGCACTTGGAGTGATGTGATCTAGTTCAAGGCATCTAATCAACTAATTTTTTTACAGTGCTTTAATGATGTCTAATTTAAAGTAAAGTGGTTGATGCTTCTACTGTTATTTATGATTAGCATATCCAACAACATTCTGCTTTTATTCTTTCTTTTTTGGGTGTTTTATGTGGTTTTTGAGATCAAATCCAGGTCCTGTGTATGCTAAGAGGATGCCACATTCCCTAGCCTACCATCCGGTCTTCATCAGTATTACCCATCATCGCCATTGTGACTGGTATCGTTACTATTGACAGGGCCTGCCCAGGGTCTCTCTTTATCTCCCCAGGATCATCTATCAAGTCTTTTACCTCTAAATAGGAAAAAAAAAGGCACTCAAGGTCATTTGTGGTAGATTAGGACGTCGTTCAATCAATGCCCACCCCTCCCCTTTACCTCCATTGGAAAACTGGCACTTGTTTTTATGACTTGTTTTAGACAATAAGATATTCCTCCTGTGATGTGGAAGCTGGGCCTGGTACAGTTGGCCTCTGCTCTACACCCTCTGCTGCCTCCATGAGAAGCGTAAGTCCTGGGCAGCCTGTAAGTCACAGAAATCCTTGCCTGAGATGCCCCGCAATCCTACCAGCCACCCATGTGTAATTCTTCCCTAATTGCTGATGGCCTGATACTGCCATATACGGGATGGGAGGGTACATAGAAAGGGGCTGTATCTATGGGGAAGCCATCATCCATTCTGGAAGTCTTTCCAGAGAGCGCTGCTGTGTTGGGGTCACCCACACTCCTGACCACAGCCACTCAAGAATGTTCTATGAGTAAGCAGATAAACTCAATGTCTTCCAACTTCATCAGAACTGTACTTTGGTTTGTTCTTGGGACCTTGAGCGGAAGGAGTAGATGCTGTTTATATAACCCTAGGGAAGGGATTCTCATCCATTCTCTCATCTAACATAAAACCAAGCAGGCTTGTATGTGTGTGCATCCATGTGTCTGTGCGTGTATGTGTGCATGTAAGCCTGTGTGTGTGAAACAGAAGGGCATTGGTCTGCACATCAGGAAAGCAATCATTCATAACAGAAAAGGGGATAAATGAACTTATCATCTTTTCCTTTTCTCCTAGACAACATCTAATAAAGGAGAAAACTACTTAGCCCTAGAGATCTTAGTTCTACACCCAAATTAATCCTCCCCTCGCCCTCAAAGATGTCCATTAATTGGGCATCAGGGTAATGTTTGCCTTAATACTCAAATATTTGCCTTACATTTTTAGTTAAGATCTTTTATAAATATGTCCTCTAGGTCATTTTGCAGACTCATGACACGGTCCTTCCTCCTGATGAGAACAATGTCAAATGGTTATAGCTGTGGGTTTGATGACAGTCCCTCTGGGTGTACAACAATTGGATCTAGTCTATTACAGAGTGTCGCTTATTCTTCAAAGAATCTGATTGTGTGTTAGCCACGGTGGATCTTTCTTACTGTAGCTTAGGTTAATGGTGCAAATCTCATTCCCACATATCAAACATATAAGCGCTTAAGCAACTCCTTTAAAGTTAGAACTAAGTGGAAACAGGTGATGGATTGGGTCAGTCCGGACACGGTGGCTGTTTTCTAATCAGAAGCTATCCTGTTACTTTATCTCCTTGCTTTTGAACCCCATGGAGATAATGACATGTGACGTTGGACTTGCCTCCCGGGGTAAAGGAGGACTGGGCTATTTGAAGGTAATATTTGCCATTTTAGACTTCACTGACCTGTATGAAATGAAAAGTGCAATGGTTTTTGTTCTCTTCGGCTTTTGGCCATGACTAAGGTTCACTGGGTTTATGCTTGCTTTGTAAAATACACAAAAACTCCTACATGCCGATCACTAACATATTAGCAGTATAACAATACCATGATCTGTTCAACAGTCCATAGCCAAAAGACAGAGCACAATCCACCTTCCAGCTGAATGAGCAAGGCCATTCTGCAAGACTAAAGAGAGCAGGTGTCCCCTGAAACGTCAGAATAACTTATACCTAGAAGAGCCAGGGCTACTACATGAAAGTCTTTGGGTCTCTTGTTTGTTTGCTTGTGCTTTTTTTTGTTGTTGTTTGTTTGTTTGTTTTCCTCAAGGGACCGAAGCTAGCACTCCTCTTAGTCTGGGACACAGTTGATTCTGCAGGTCAGCTTCTACCCCGGTGAGTACCGTTGGATTTTCACATTTGCCTGAGTCTCAGAGAGGAGCTTGAGAGCAGGGGCATTTTTGTTCTCTCTAAAGCACTAAAGAGCCTCACATCATCCATCTTGTCTGCCCTCCAAGCATAACTCAGGGGCGAATGTGGGAAATTATGGGAGAGTGATATAGCTAGTAATGGGATTTACATATTTTTAAGAACAGTTTCTGACAGAAACAAATGTTCGTGATGGAAGTTTCCTCTCCACAGATAAAACACATCAGGTTGAGGTGGTTGATTTAAGAGGCACATGGAAAGGCTTTCTCGCAAGAGGCACAAAATTATCAATCAAACTGAAAGCTGCAGTGGTGGTTTAGGACAATTCTTACTGCAAATAGCAACAAATACACTGTCACTCTTTGGTGCCCGCAGGAGGCTGGATCCAGGACATCATACAGATACCAGAATCTGGGATTGTTCAAGCCCCTTTCATAAAATGCCATAGCTTTTGTAGTTAGCCTATGTATGGCCTATACCTTAACTCCCCCACCCCCATCCTGGGTTCCATGTGATGTTAAACCTGACATTATGTCAATACTTGTTATGTTGAATTGTGTACATGATAAGGACATGAAAACAAGCACAAATGTTCAGGACAGATAGTTTTTCCTCGTTTTTTTTTTTCTACTTTTTTGATTTGATTCAATGCATGGTTGTAGAACCATTAGTATAGAGGGTTGGCTTGGCTATAATATGAATATACTTACATATGTAATATACATCTGTACGTAAATAAAGATTAATCCATTCTTAGAAAACGAATCCTAATATCTGGGAGAGAGAAAACGTGTTTCTTGATAATTCTTGCACAAAAGAAATTTTTTTTTTTTTTTGAGCAGTACAATGCTAACAGCAAGGTGTCAATGAGTCTTTCAGAGAAGAGAGACCTGGGTAGAGTGTGAACCATCCGACCCTGGCTGGTTTTTACTAGGGTGTGAGAACCTTGCACAGATGGAGACTTGCTCGCATTTATATGCTGTTCTACTAGGCGTGGGGCTTTGATATGATTCCTGTGAAGGATGGGATTCTCCTTCAAACACTTGCCATCCCTCCATAAAGGGAACCTCATTCCCCGAGAGAGATCAGACCTTACATTCTTCTAGTGTCATCAGGAGGCTGTCCCCTCCTTCTGTGTCAGCTAGCAATGTCCCAGGGAGAGGCTGCTCCATCAGCCTGATCCCACCGCGGAGATTTCAGCACAGAGCTGGCCCATCACGTACCTGTAGCATAAGCAGGAAATGACCCTGCTGGGGATTGTAATTGAAGCAGAACGGTCTAAGCTTGCTGACACAATCAGACTGATGGATTGGGGTTTCAACCGAGACTCGGGAAAATGAGGTTTTTCAGGCTTATGGGAGCCCAGAGGAATAGGTCGTTCATTCTCCTGTAAGTTCATCTCGTTTCTCACTTCCTTTCCATGTCTGTTTTCTGCTTCCAGACTTGAGTTTTACAGAGGTGCTTCTGCAATATTTGCCTTCGTATTAAATTCTTTAGTGTAAACCCAAAGTATTTAGAAAAATTCCACAAGCCCTGTAGCCAAGTTCTCTGATATGGGCTTTCACATCTTGCTCCTCTGTCACTGTGTTGTGGGTGTTGTATCCACCTGCGTGATCCTTCTCCCATTAAGTTGCATACTCTTTTGTAAGACAAGTGGATGGTTGTTTCTTTACCTCATCGTTGATGTGCCTCAGCGTCCTCCAATAAACACTTGAAGAACTTGCCCCTTAACAAGCCAGCTCATAATTCAAAACTAGCGGCAGCACTCAGGAAACTGAGGCAGGAGGATTGACATTCCAAGGTTACCGCAAGTCAGTCACTCAGTGAATTTGAGCCAGCTTGGGCTACAGTAAGACTATCTGAGAAAGAGAGAGAAAGTTTTATTTTGTTTTGAGGAAGCCAGAGTTATCCAAAGAATAAAGCATGGATTGTTAGGATTTTAAACGTGACAGAATTTCTTCTATATTTTTCCTATTGTCCTATTTTCCTGTTGGAAAAGAATTGGATCTGAGCTAGCCTCGGCTATTTGTGTAACACAGTGAAAGCAGGTCACATGGAGTGCCATGCAGCTTCAGGACTTGTCAGTCTAAATCAGAGAGGGCAAGGCTGCTTCCCCATTCCTTGGAGCCCTCGCTCTAGGGCCAGGATGTGAGCACTGCTTCCCTGCCATGCTGTGAAGGTCAGGCTACACAGAAGAGGTTCCAGGAGACAGCCCCAGAAAAGCTTAGGTTTGTGATCATCCCAGGCTATACACCAGACACATACCTGGAGAAGATTCTAGAAAGTTCCAGCACTCTGGTCTTGTTGTCATGCCCAGTATTTTGAAGCTTCTGAGATGAGTACTAGATCTTATAGAGACAAGGAATCCTCCCTCCACCCTGTGTAAATCTCCAACTCATAAGATCCTGGAGTGTAATAAAATGTTGCTTTATGCTAATAATTTAGGGTTGGATATGCCAGGGCAGGTAACTAGAGCTGTCTGTAAAAGTCAACCTGAAGCAGGGTGCAGCACAGACAGCCACGAGGAACTGTGTGCACGCGTGCTTTTCTGCTTTGTTTGTTTTCACTAGGGTGTAACAGCCTATCGACTGTGGGGAAAATACTCCCTAGGAAGAGCAATCTGGAAGACGGGAGTATTAAAACGTCAGACGGAGACACAATTGCATTATTAGCAAGCACTTGCAGCACAGAAGCGAGGGCACAGACAGAATCCCAGGGCCGATTACTTCATCACACAATTGCAACCTAACAAAAACACCAGTCAGAATCTGCGATCACGATGAAATCAATACTGCCTCTAAAATACATTACAGGGCACTTTAAAATAAATAGATCAAATCTGCTTTAAATTGATCCTAGCTCGTTGTGGAGCAAAACCGCTGTGCCAATTTTTTACATCCAAAACCAAGAGTCAAGAGCAACCTGCAGCTGTCTGTGGGGACACCAAGTCCCACTCTTGAAACTCACACTGTGACACACTCGACCACGTCCTTCACACTCCGGAACAGATATGGTTGTCGCGTGGGTCTCCGAAATTCTGCTGGTGAGGGAATAAGAAGAGGACATTCAAACTGTAACTGCTGCAGAGCGGAGATGAAGCTGAGTCCTCGTTCGTGCTGGATGAGTAGCTAAGAAGGAGATGTCGCAGTTCTGGGTCCTGGGTGCTGATCTGTTTGAGAGTCTCTTTTGCCCATAAATATATATATATATATATATGATGGGGGAGAGTCTTCTGTTTTGTGTTAATTTCATTGGTTAAATAAAGACACTGCCTTAGCCCTTTAATAGGACAGAAAATTAGGTAGGCGGAGTAAACAGAACAGGATGCTGGGAGAAAGAAGCTGAGTCAGTGAGTCGCCATGATTCTCCCACTCCAGACAGATGCAGGTTAAGATCTTCCCTGGTAAGCCACCTCATGGGCTACACAGATTATTAGAAATGGGTTAGATCAATATGTAAGAGCTGGCCAATAAGAGGCTGGAACTAATGGGCCAGGCAGTGTTTAAAAGAATACAGTTTCCGTGTAATTATTTCGGGGCATAAGCTAACCAGGAGGCTGTGAGCCGGGGCGGCAGGAACGCAGCCAGCTGCTCTGCTCCTTCAATACATATATATATATATATATATATATATATATATATATTATGTATATATATCACATTTATATATATATATATATGTATATATATCACATTTAGCTAATGTGCACTTACCACGGGCTTACTGGCATCTCTGTTGCAGGCCACAGAACATCTATTTTGCACTATGAGGGTGGCAGTCATAGCATGGACCCGGCTCTCCTATTTACATATTAATAGAAGTAAGTGTATACACCGAGGACATAACCACTCCAAGATGTGATCGAGGGGAAAGTTTTTTTTTTTTTTTTTATTGTAGATATAAAGGAGGGAACAGCCAGAGGCATCTGGAAGAGTTCAGAGCAGGAAGAAAAAGTAGTAGATGATCGATCATGGCAGCGGGGCAGGGGATGGGTGGGGGTGCGGGGGATGCGGCAAGCAGAGCAAGAAAGGAAGATGGAAGAGAGGACCAGGGGAGCCAAGAGAGCACTGGCTAAAATGTTGTATGGGAATGAGAAGCCTGGAGAAGTTAGGGTGGGTGGCAGAGTGAGAAGAGCCAGGACGGCAGCATGGACTCTGTAACAGGTATTAGCGATGCTGAGAGAGTGTGGGGACCAGCATGCACTTTGGTGTCTGAATAGGCACCACTGTTAGCCACTTGTTCTAAGTTCCTTTTGAACCTGACCGTAAGCCAGAGAGGTCTAAATGTAACTACCAGGGCTGGAGAGCTGGCTCAGCAGTTAAGAGCATTGCTGCTCTTTCCGAGGACCCAAGTTCAGTTCCCAGCCGCCCACCACCTGTACCTACAGTACCAGAGACTCTAACGCCCTCTTCTGGCCTCCACAGGTACTGCATTCACATCCACATACCCACACACAGAAACAATACACATAAATAAAAGCCAGAAATAATGCTTTTTAAATGCTCTGGTAAAAGTAATTTCTGTACAAAGCAAGAACTATTTGCTAAAGAATGAAAGGCCTGTCTCATTGGGGTTAAACTCAATTTAATTTGGACATCAAATTGTCCAAACCATATACTGATATTATAAAATCTATAATTATAAATTTACACACACACACACACACACACACACACACACACACACACAGCTTCCCCTGACAAAGGAGCTCTTGATTACATGGTTGAAGTCCCTCACCATGCCCTTCAGATATATTGCCTGATAACAATGCACAGTGAATATTAATGAAATCACAGAGTATAGTATATTTGATGTACAAATAGAGGTAGCAGCCCAAGAGAGTTTGGGCTGTGGTGTCCCCAGCTCTCCTAACCTATTTCCAAAGTGTCCATTTTCCCTGCTCTCGTCTTTCCACTTTTAAAAGCTGCCAATGTAACTTTACTGAGATTTGAAGTATCGCCTTTAAGATCTTCGTTATTTGAGCCTTATCATGAGTTGTGGGATGCAAAGGTTTAGGTCTCTGGGTAAGCAAATGGTGCCTCTTGGTGAGTTTGAAATCACATCGTCCATAGAGGAGGTGGGTTTCACCTGCAAACGTGGCAAGCGCAGCTTCATTGGTCCCCTTTGCAGCTGGAAAGCAGACTGCTGCCGGCAAAGGGCTCCTTCAATGTCTCTGGCTTAGCAAGGGCTTCTTAGATGTCTGAGCCCTGATGGAAGACTGATGGACTCCAAAGTCTGACAACAAACCCGCAAATGGAAAATGGTCACCAGGTGCCTTCGAAACACAAAGCCCTATGGCCTAGACAGCTACACCTTGGGGCTGACAGAGATATGCAGAAGTTGTGTTCAACATGAGCATCAGGAAAGGATTTTGCTATCAGGATTCAGGAGGCCCCGTTATTTGCCACCTCTGTCTCCGTTCTCCCACTCTTTTCCCCCACCCCAACATTTTGTCCTAACAAGGTTCTGGCTTTGGTTTGATTTGGTTGGGTTTGCTTTGGTTATAGGCAGTTGTGGGATGGGACTCAGGGTCTTATACACACTAGGCAAGTGCTCCACCCCTAACCCCAGGGCTCTGACTTTTTTTCAGATATCACCACCCCGTCTTCCCCAAGAAGCCTCATCACCAGTTCTTGAAATAATCTTGAATCCTCTAAAGTTGCTATCATCACCCACACCTGAATTGGCAGACAACTCAATTCTAGCTAAGAAGATTGGAAGTGGGACCTGCTGGGTGTCAGGGACACAGCTAGTGGTAAAACAGGGGACCTGAACTCAGTCCCCAGCAGCCATGTTGAGCAGCTCACAACTGCCTGTAACTCCAGCTCCCAGGGGATCCATGTCCCTCTTCTGGTCTCCATGGTAACCTGCATACATATGGCATACACATACATACACATTTATAAGTACAAATAAATAAATAAGTTTCAAAATAAATTTAAAAACCAAATAAGTTTCTTTGTTTTTAGAAGGAAGGAAGTCTGCTAGACGCCGTTTGTTTTGGAGAAAGTTTCTGCTCTCCTAAAAGAGAGGTGGTCCCTTGGGCTTTGCGTGGTTTAAATGACATGTCCACAATCAATCTTAGGAATATGAATACTTGGTCCCCAGCTGGTGCTGCTATTTGGTGTACTTAAGGGGCGTGGCTTGTTTAGAGAAAGTGCAGCACTGGAGGAAGGCTTTGAGAGCTTAAGGATTCTTGCCATGCCTGGTGAGCTCTCTGTGCTTTCTACTTGCTTTCCAAGATGTGAGTCTCTCGGCTTCTGCCCCTGCCATGCCTGCCATTTGCCGCCATCCCAGACTCTTACACCTAGAAGAGTAAGCTCAAAGAAACCTTGTAAAAGTTGCCTTGGTCATGGAGCTTTATCAAAGAAATAGGAAAGTAATAGAGCCCCCAAAGTTTTGTTTGTTTTTCGGGGCTGAACGTGACATCTGTAACCGTGCATAACCGTGCCAAAGGATGGTGTCAACTCTACTGAGTATCCCAGAGTGACAAGATAAAAGAAAACTGTGTCCCTGCTTACACAGGTGAGCCGCTGAGTGTTCCTATTGCAAGGTCATCCTCCCTCGACATTCTCTCTGTTGAATCCAGTTCCTGTGTGTCTATGTTGTTTTTTCAATCTCTGCCCCATCATCTGACTAAGAGGAAGATGTCTGCCTTCCTACTCCCGCCCCCTCTCTCATCTTCAGCCCAGAAGACACCAAACACCTTTTCTCTCACTGACAAGGGGGATCCTAGGAAGCTGGCTATCCCTGTGTGTCTAGAACACATCCTGTCTTATTCCGATGCAGGGCATCCATGTGTGACAACAGCTAACTTCAGCCCTTGGCTTGGCTCAGGAGGTCAATTCCTACTGGATGGAACCTGAGGACCATGGGGATTCCCACACATAAAGGTATCTCCATCAGGTTCCCACCATTAAAGCCAAGTTCCTGTATCACAGCGCAATACCAGCTGGCCCTGTCTGTGGCCACTGTAAGCTCACCCGTGTCCTGTGGAACAATGTGATAATCAACAGGCACTCTAGGAAGTCACGAGGTTTATAATTTGTCACATAGCATCCGAAAGGAAATAAATGGAAGCCATATACAAGAGCTTTAAATACACAAAACCGATAACACATCTGGGTCCAGCGGTCTCCAGTACACAAGCTAAGGAAGGTTCACAGATTTGCAGAGGTTTATAAAACTCACTCAGAGGAGCTGGAGTGCTGTTGTGAGAGAGGGCCTGGGTTCAATTCCCAGGTCAAGCGGCTCACAGCTGAATGTAACTGCAACTCCAGGGGGTCCAGAGCCCTCTTCTGGATTCTTCAGGCATCTGCACACACACACACACACACACACACACACAGAGAGAGAGAGGCAAGCATGCATGCACGCACACATGCAAATGAACACACACGCGCGCGCACACATACGTGTGCATGTACATATAAGAACACATGCATACACACAAATGGATGTACACACACACGCGTGTGCACACACATGGACACACACACAATTAAAAATAATACATAGTTTTTATAGTTGGAAAAGAAAGATATGTGACAGAGGTCGGATGTGGTCCTCCAGACCTAAAATATTCACTGCCTGGCTTTACAGAGTTTCTCTGACTCTGCTAGGTGTCGTCAGCTGGGTTTTTCTGTGCAGGGACAGGTGCACCGACGTGTCTAAAGGCACTCCAGACTCATATCGGCCACCTCTGGGCCATTTCCCAGCTCCCTCCCAGTCCTAGGGGGTCAGTCTGCTCAGGACCATCTCAGTGTCTCTGCCTTCTGAGTGGGAGTGATGACAAGGGATGGTGCCAAGGATGGGTGGGTGGCGGATGATGGTTCCCGGGGTCCCCTGCTCTCTCTCAGACAGGCTGGGTTCCTCAACCACCAGAGACACCACATGAAGGATAAACACTCTGCACAGCTGTCTCCTAGGGAAGCCAGCAGCTGATCCCCAGGGCCACTCACATTGTGATATCCCTGTGACTTTTCCACATTCTGTGACGGGAGTGTAATGGTCTCTTTCATGAATACTTGGAGCAAATCATGAGAGCAGTTGTGTCTGCTTCCTGCAGGACCCTGACCAATAATCCCCACTTAATCTGTTGCAGTGGAGAGGGTGGACTAAGGCCTGGGGAACAGAAAATCTTACTGGATCTAGAATGTGTCTGTAGGCTTCAGTTACAGAAGGGCTTGAACCGAAAATGGCAAGTTGTTAACACTGAAAGGCATACACACACACATAAAGTTTGATCTGGTATTGGTTTATATTCTAATGGCTCCAAACCAAGGCTTTGCCATCCTTACTGATTGCTCAGATGATTGAGGCTATTTGTCTGAATTTTTTAAAAAGGGCAATCAGTGTGGTTAATATTTATTATTAATTTTTTTTTACATTTGTTCACTGGGAATACACATTCATTTGCACAGCACATGTGTGACGGTCAGAGGACAAACTGAGGGAGTTGTTTCTATCCTACTATATAGCTTTTTTTTTTTTTTTTTATTTTTCGAGACAGGGTCTCTCCGTAGCTTTTGGTTCCTGTCCTGGAACTAGCTCTTGTAGACCAGGCTGGCCTCGAACTCACAGAGATCCGCCTGTCTCTGCCTCCCGAGTGCTGGGATTAAAGGCGTGCGCCACCACCGCCCGGCCCTACTATATAGCTTTGGGGAATCTAATTCCGGTCATCACATTCAGTGGTAAGTACCTTTATCTTCTGGTCTACCTTACAGGCCCTCGGTTTTGAACACCAAGAATCTGCCTCACTAACCCCAGTTGGGCTTTATTGGCAAGTGAATCACTTAGCCAGTCCCTCCTTTAGTACAGCCCGCAGGTCACAGCTCCACAAGACCTGTCTTGCTCCTCACCGGCCAGGACACACAGTCACACAGGCAATGCCGCCCAGGGCATCTCTGCAGGCACTGTTGTGTGTGTGAGCATTTCATGGCTCCCAGTCTCCCCAGACCTTCACAGCAGGCTCTGTGTGGTGTTTGGGGGATGAAGTAATCGGCTTTCCCTGCCAGTACTTATAAAATGTCCTGGCTTTACAGGACAGCATCTCCTGTTGCTTCGGGAACACGTCCAGTTAAAGCGAAAACTCTGGACGGAGAGGAAGGAGCCAGTTTTATAATTATTGCACTGAGATCAACAGGGAGAAAATTTAAGGTCATGATGAGAAGAAAGAAAAAAAGTTTGTCTTTGAACATTGTTTTTCCTTAAGTAGGGTGACTATCTTGGATCTGTCAATGAAGTTACAAACAGGACAAGTTTATGTTGCCATACTTTATACGGAAAACAGCCTACCCTGACCCACAAAGTCCCTGCCGTCACCTGTCACTTCCTCTACTACCACGCAATGTCATCACCACTGTCCAAGCTGCTCATTCTCATTGTGCCTTCTTCTTCTTAAAGTGCTGAATTTTAGGAAGAAACCTTGGGTGAGTTATGGGCACCCAGTGATTTTTTACTTGTACTTCATTTTTTACTGGCTCTGACAAGATTTTTAATCTTCATACAGCAGAAACCAAACCCACGCAAGAACAACCTGTCAGGAATACTTACAGCCTTGCCGTTAACTCTCTCCTGAGTGTGATTTAATCATCAAGGTGCTGCTGAGGACGCATAACAGAACACAGCAAAGGCTACATGTTAATGCCTCTGTGGGCGCCATGGGAGGCACGCGAAAGGGCAGGGCAGAGAGTGAGAAATGATTATTATTGAACATTTATTAATCCTGGGTGGTGCGTTCAGCACCAACCAAAGCGGAATGCCGTTCACATCCTGTGCACTCCTTAACAAAAAGGAAAGGCCGTCACGGGCTCTCACTTTCTCTAAACAACAAGACGCAGCAGAAATTCCCTAAGTCCATAAACGAAGACAGAAAAGTACCAAACTAAAAGCCAAATGGAATGGTGAGGCCTGTGTCCTTCACTCACAGCCTGCTTCATTGAGAGCACAATCTTGGGCATCTAGACTCAGGTCAGTCAGATACAGCCTGGGGCTGTACCTGCAATTTATATGGGGCTTCCCTAGGACACAGGTGCGTGCATTTGTCTTCAGATTGTGCATGGTGGGAGTTGTGTACGTGTGACAGGAACAGCATGACCAACAATGCAGAACTGCCATCTGACCCTTTACAGAAGAGATTTCTTGACCCCTTGACCTAGTTAGACCGGAAGGAATCGTTTTTGCCGATCTAAGGTTTTCTTTATACATTAATATCGTCACTTGTATGTATTTGCTCAAAATCAAGATTCAGCTTAATTTATGAACCCATCAAGCACATCTTAACAGGCCTGTGCATTGGCGATCAAATGGAGGATGCACACCACAGTGGCAAGGTGCCCACCAGAGTTAAGGTGTTCTGTGCTCCGTCCGTATAGCACTGGACAGTTCTGCAGCCGTTTCTCAGAGCTGAACAGTCTATCCTGGGAGGAAGTGCTCCGAGACTCAGACGTTCTAATGGGAAGCTTAAGACTCAGAAGGCCAACAACTTACAAGTCTCAAGATGTCACTGAAACTTACCTGGTGGCCAAGAAGGCACCCCCTCAGGTTATAGAAGCAGTGAGGACTGCGGAGAAGAGTCTGCTGGGTACAATTGCCTGTGAATCACGCAGGGAGCTCCAGGGTTGCAGCCTTCACTCATCATCACCATGCTGGGGTAGGCTTTCAGTAACGCAGCTGCCTTTGCGTTACCCATCCTCCGAGTAACCCCAGCAAACATTGGTTTACCAAGCTGAACTTGGGCGGCTCTTTACTGCTGTCTGCCGTCAGCTCCCCGTATGGGGTGAGTAGACATTTGTGCACATCTTCCGGGAATAGGGTCCCACAGTAAAGGTCTTCTCCCAGACAAAACTAGTGGTCCTGTGTAGCGGTTTTGATGAGCCTGGCGCTTATAAGCTCAGATATTTGAATACTTGGTCCCCAGTTAGTGAGACTAATTTGCATAGGCCTAGGAGGTGTGGCCTCACTGGAGGAATTACATCACTGGGGGAGGGGCTTACATCACTGGGGGAGGGGCTTTGAGACGCAGAAGCCTGGTGTTACTTCTAGTTCTCTATTTCTTGCTCTCTCTCCCTCTCCCTTCCTCTCTCCTTCCATCTTCCCTTGCTTTCTCTTGTTCTCCCTCCCTCTCCCCCCTCCCTCTCCCTGTGGTTACAATGCCAGCTCTCAGTCGCCAGCATCCAGCTCCAGCTGCCCTGACTACTGTTAGCTACCATGCTGTTGCCCCCATTAACAGCCCTAAGGTTTTGGTGCTGTAAGCCCAAATAACCCCTTCCTTTTCTACATTGCCTTGGTCGGGGCATTTGGTCACAGTAAGAGCATAGGAGAAAAGCAACGAAGGTCTTTAGGTCTTTTTCTCTTGGAAAGGCCAAAGATTTGAATAGACAGCTAAAAAAAAAAAAAAAAAAAAAAAAAACAATCGCAAGCTCACCCCAAACATCACTCTCTATAGGATAACAAATACCCCATGATTTAATTTCTAGAACAATTCTAAATAGCATTTGAAAATTATTCAGCAATAATGGAGAGAGTGCCTGACCTGGCCTTCTCCTGTAATCAGATTGGTGACTACCCTAATTGTCATCATAGAGCCTTTATCCAGTAACTAATGGAAGCAGATGCAGAGATGCACAGCCAAGCACTGGGCAGAGCTCTGGGAGTCCAGCTGTAAGCAAGGGGCGGGAGGGTCAAGATCATGATGCCGGGGAGCACAGAGACAGATGACCTAAGCTTCTGGGAGCTCACAGACTCTGCATCTGAGTGACCGGTGTGTAACTTGGTCTTTTGTGGGACCCCTAACAGTGGGACCAGGACCTGTCACTGATTCTTGAGCTGACTCTTTGGAACCTATTCCCTATCCTAGGATGCTTTTCCCAGCCTTGCTGCAAAGGGGAGCTTAATCTTGCCTCAACTTGATATGTCTGTCCTGCTTTGTTGACTCCCATAGAAGGCCTTACCCCTTCTGAATGGAGACAGAGGAGGAGCAGATGGGGCGGTGGGGCAGGGTAGGAGAAAAAAGAGGGAGAGGAAGGAGGGGAAACTGTGGTTGGTATGTAAAATAAATAAATAGAAGAAAATTATTCAGAGCACTGAGATATTTGCGAGGATTAGTTCTAGGCCGCTGAGCTCTTGAAAAACAAACAAACAAAATATGTCATTTGCAATCCACATCTTTAGTCTGTGGTTACAGTATCTGAGCCACACACAGTCCGGAGCATGATAAAAATCAAACGACGTTGTTGACTCAGAGGCTACAAAAGGCTCTCTTTTCATGAATGCAGAGCGAACACTGTTGGCAAAGTCCTAGCCTGAAGGGTTGCTCTTGAAGGCTTTGAAGAAATACTTTTATCACTCCAACAAATGCAGGCCATTGGAAAACTCCTTTTTCACCTGGCTAAGTGAATAATGGTGTTTCTGTCTTCCAGATACATGAAAAGATGTGGAAGGAGCTTGTCATTCGGGATTTGTTTGCTAAAGCTTCAGGCCCGAGTATGTGCTTCAAAAACTGAACCCAGTGACTTAATTTCCAAGCTTAGCACCCAGGGCTGTGTTCTAGGCTTCTGACAGCTCTCCTGGGCTTCCTGTGGCAACTGCATGACAATACCATTGAGTTTGAAGAGGGAAGAAAAACCAGAGCCTTTCAGGTGCTAGTGCTTCATGAAACTATCTTAAAAATCAGACTGAACTAAATTGCTGCCTTTCTCTCACAAGTATGCCTTCATTTTGTGAAGGTTTTCAAGCTTCCATTCCAACAGGCTACCTCCCGCATCCTCCTCAAGGCTGAACATGAACACTTTTGCAGAAAGCAAAATATACGAGGAAAATATAAGTGTTTTCAGATAACTGATACTAGGTTTTTAAAAAGGATTTATTTTATTTTATATGCAGGCATTCAGACATACCATATATATATATATATATATATATATATATATATATATATATATATAATACACATTATATTAATACACAATTTACATATTTGTATACACACATTATATATATATAGTGTGTATGAGTGTGTGAGTGTGTTTGTGTGTGTGTATCTGTACACCACAACTATGCCTGGTACCTATGGAGGTCAGAAAAATATCCAGGTCCCCTGGAACCAGAGATAGAGCCAATTGGGAGTCAACATGTGGATGCTGAGAATTGAACCCAGGTTCTCTGAAAGAGCAATAAGGGCTCTCAAGCATTGAACCTGCTCCCCAGCCCTGGTAATAGATATTCTTTTTTTTTTGTTTTTTCGAGACAAGGTTTCTCTGTGGTTTTGGAGCCTGTCCTGGAACTAGCTCTTGTAGACCAGGCTGGTCTTGAACTCACAGAGATCTGCCTGCCTCTGCCTCCCGAGTGCTGGGATTAAAGGCGTGCGCCACCACCGCCCGGCTGGTAATAGATATTCTTAAACAGAAGAAAACTAGCCCAAACCAAGCGAGTTTGTGTCCTACTACAGCTCTGCCGACTGACCAGGGAACTGGCTTCTCATCTGTTTGAAAAAAAGAAGTAATTCAAGTCTTTCTCTCCTGCTTCCAGTCCTGCACGCAATGGTGATGAACGCCCGGCTTCTACTGCATCCTTCGTATAATTGGCTCTAACTTTCCTCTAGTCTCATTCTCTGCCAGGGAAGGAAAGAACACAGCACAACAGACTTGAACGTCACTCTTCTTGATTTAGAATGACTTGTTAGATCACTGTGAAGAAACAGTAGCGGGGTTCTATTAAGGAGTAGCTAAAGGGGAGCTAAAGATCTGAGGGTAAAGAAATCTACTCACAACAGGTTCGGTCTACCCATAATTCTTCATTCTTCTCTCTTCGATTCATCATTTTTCATTGTTCCTTCTTGTTCTCCCTTGTTCTATATTGTTCTTAGGGCTACATCGTTCTACCCATTACCAATGTCCCAAGTCATATTTGTAATGTTCTGTCTCTTTAAGAGACAAGCCTCACCCACTCCCTTCCTGCCTGCAGCCTTAGTCTCTTCCTTTTTTTCTGTTTCTCTCTCAAAGAAGCAGCTTTTGCCTCTCCCCACTTCTCCCTTTCTCCCCCCTCTCTCTCTTCTTCTCCCCTTTCTTCCTTCCCCTCAATAACCCACCTAATAAATGTTCAACTTTACTCTGCATGGTGTGCCTATCTGTCTCTCTCTCACCCACCCTCGGCCACCACATGGAGATATGCCATGTGGTCTCGTGCGCAGTCCCTGCCTAAAACTGGATGCTTTCACTGCCCACTGCTGGAGACTTGCACCATCCCGGGACCTACTATCTGCTGTCCCTGGGACCCTGCAGCAAGCTGCCGGGGACTTGCAGCAAACCCTTTACCTTGGTACCGAGACTCCTAAATCAGTTTTTTTTTATTACTCCCACCATCGGCTTCCATTGGTGAGTCCCCCCCATTCTGCTATGGTTGCTTCCCTCAGCTAAAATTGTGTTTGGACTGACCCGGGGTCAGTCAGCCCACTCTAGCACTGTACACTCTGTGTGGTACATTCAACTGGGGGCCCAGGGTCCCTCAGATTCTTTCTCTTTTTTTCTCTCGCCGTAAAAGGCCACTAGGAGAGGCCTCTGGCCTCTCTGGCTTCTGAGTCACCCCGACCAGATCCAACCAGGCCATAGCACCCCCACCCAGGGTCAGGGGACACCCTCCCATGGATCCCTGTGGTGTTCGCACCAATTTGTACCCTGCCCACAATTTCAGCTGTGGGTAGCGAGCCATCCATGTCTGTCCCCCGGCTATTTCAATTCCAGCTGTGGCATGGTGCAGCTTTTTCAATTCCAGCCTTTTGCTCCCCTCTGCGGCTTGTGGCATGACAGCTCAGCCACAAGGCAGATCACACCTCTAGGTCTCTTATTAAGCTTAAAATCCCTGCAGCTCAAAAACTGTGCCCTTTTCATACAACATGTGACTGCCACTATTTTGATTGGGGTCAGGTGACTTCGCAGCCATCTTGGCTGAGAGCCAGGTCAGATGACCAGGTTCTCCCATCTTTACTGAAGTACACCCTGCCTTGTCCCCTGGTTTACTTATCTTTTTTTTCACTAAATTCCTCTTGTTACTCTGTTACATGCGTGTTTTGCACAGTGACATGCCTTTGGTAGGGCCCACCAAGAGCATCCACTTTCCCCAATTCCTCTTTACTCTGTGTGTGTGTGTGTGTTCATACATGTAACTTAAATGCACCCATGTTTACTATGAAATGTTATAATTGTTCATTACATCTCATTTCAGACTACAAAAACAATAAGTCTCAAGTTTTAAACTGGTATGCACTTTTAAGTTTCTTACAAGAATACTTTATATTTAATCCAACCTTCATTTAAAATTTTTTAAGCTGTTCTCTACTATTGTCAGTTATGTCATTAACCTTCTATTGCAAGCAGGGTTTTTTTTTCTGTCTTTTTATGAGTGTAAATCTTACCTGTTAATTTAAGAGCCAATGCAGTCAAGCTCAGACCCAACCCTCCAGGCACATTCTATACTGTAGTTATACCTAAAAAAAGAACCAGCCCTCAACTGCTCAGAGATCTGGAAAATATAGCATTTATTAAAAAACTTTTCATAACAAAAAGAGACAGGTTGGCTCCCAGCAGCAGCACTTAACTTCCTCCAAAGAAGACAGAAGACAAATGGACACAAAACAATGTCCATCTGCAATTTGCTTCAACTGCCAAGCGCTGACCACTGGGAAAAACTGCCTTTCATCTAAACTTAAGATTTCTAGAGGTGAACAGAATCACTGGAATTGACAGCCTAGCTGCTCAGGTCAAGGTAGGCTTGTCTTCCTACAGATTTCTTAGCCCGCAGGATCTTCTAGAGCCTGGCAGGCCCTGCGCTAAACAGCAAAAGTCAAATGTGACCTTCAGCAACATGGAGGACCCTGAAAAGTAGCTCTGGATGCCAAACAAGTAAGTTCTCTGTCATTTTTTAATCAGTAACTCAAGCAAAATTTTATCCTTCTCAAAGAACTCTGATGTAGTTTGACAGCTGAGAGAGAGGTTTTGTCAGTATAAAAGGGCATCCTCACCAAACAAATTTCAGATCAAATTTCTCTCTCATGGTGCCTTCCATAGTCTTAAAAATACTTTTCATTGTGCAAAAATATCTGTCACAGTCATTCTGACATAGATAATGCTACTGTTTATACAATGTATATGTCTAAAACTTCTGTTTTCACAAACCCAAAAAATTCTTGTGAGTTCCAGGGAGGCAAATCGAAGGATCCACCTTAAACAGATACATCCCCCTCAATTCCCTGGTCCTAAATTTCTTTTCTTAAACTTAACTTTGTCCTCTGTTCTGCCAATACCTTAAAAAGGTGTAAGAGACACCAGACATTTCCATACTACAAACACCAGACAGTAGAAAAGAGACCAGCTATGCCAGGATGTGGCCAACACCCAGCCTTTTCAGGTTCCACCCCCCAAAGACAACGCCCACAAATAAGCAGGAAGCAGCCTTGAGAATCTGCCAACCCCATTCCTTTAACCTGTGGTGCCTAATCTCCTGCTTTTTATTATAATAAAGAAAAGGGAATGTAATGTTCTGACTCTTTAAGAGACAAGCCATGCCTACTCCCTTCCTGCTTGCAGCCTTAGTCCCTTCCTTTTTTTCCATCCCTCTCTCAAAGAGGTAGCTTCGTCTTTCCACTTCTCCCCTTCCCCCTTTCTCTGTCTCTGTCTCTTTCTCTCCCCTCTTCTTCGCTTTTCCTTCCTCTCAATAACCCACCTAATAAATGTTCAACTTTACTCTGCATGGTGTGCCTATCTCCCTCTCTCTCTCTCTCTCTCTCTCTCTCTCCCATCTGCCCCCAGTCAACACATGGAGATATGCCGCATGGTCTCGTGTACAGTCCCTACCTAAAACTGGCTGCTCTGGCTGCTCACTGCCAGGGGGATTTACACTGTCCTGGGACCCACTGTCTGCAGTCTCCAGGACCCTGCAGCAAGCTGCTGGGGACTCGCAGCCTGCTTGGGACTGGCTGCTTTTGGAACCCCGCAGCAAGCTGCCAGGGACTCCCAGCAAACCCATTATAATATTTACCTTTAAAACCAGCAATTCCCCAGTCCTAGCAGGTTCCAGGGCCGGGATGCTTTTGCCCATAAAAAAAAAATCAGATAAGAGTTTTTACACACATACACAGATCCGTGGGAATGACTAACACAGATTCAGTGAACTCCTGAATGGAGAAAGTTAGTTAAGAAAGGAATTAAATTATCTGGGAAGTCTAGAGGGGAAAGTTAGTGCGCTATGCTGCATTTTGAGGTGGTTAGTAAGAGCTAGAAGGCTTATTTTCTGTAAAATTATGAAGAGGGCACAAATTGTTTAAATCAGAGTGCCACTTCTTTTCTCCTGGTATACACAGAGGATACCAGGTAACCAGGCAACCTACATAAACAGTCAGGGAGAAGCTGATAGCTCTTGATCAGACAGCACATACACCAGGCACTGTAGTTTCTATGGGCCTAGATCTGGAGTTAGACTTACTGCCCTAAGTGAAGAAGAGACCCAGGTCTCTAAATGATCAGTTCTGGGCTATGCTGTTATCAGCCGTTCTGATCGTGGGGGTTGTGGGTCTTTCTCTGGGTTGCAGTTCATTATCCCTTCTGCTGTCCTTGAGAGCCCTGAACTAAAGTCATTAGTAAACTGAGGTGAACATGAGCATAAGGAGTTAAGAATTTTTTAAGTGGGATAAAACCAGAGTAGCAGCTTCAGCAGGCAGTAATTCTATGTCCTTGGAGATCTGTGACTATCTTAGATGGGATGCTCTGTGCCTAGACCCTAAGCATTGACCTGCTGATAAAGATAATTGCAGGAAGGCAGATCTCTGTGCTTTCCTAGGAGAGAGGAACAAGACCTGGTCAGTGGGAAACTGTCTTCACTAAACAGTTCTAAACTGTGGGAATTAATCCCCATATATGTAACAGGAAATAAGTTAGCTACAGCCAAAAAAAATCTACAGCCAAGGACAGCCACTTTACTCACAAAGCAATAATGCCAAAAAGCCTCGCCTTTTGGTTTAGCCTTTACCAGCTTCCTTGGTCCTGATAAGTTGCTCGTGAAAAGATGACTGAGCAATTACTGTACAATGCTGCGGCTTGTAGCAAAACAGGAAGCTTGTTTTCTCTGCATCACTTCACGCAAGCTTTGACATACTCTCTAGGGCTATGTCAAGGAAGAGAATAAAGGATATTTTTTAAAGAATGTAGAACTCTGGAGCCTACAACTCAACGCGATGGTACACTGTGGAAACCATTTTAATCACCCACAGCATGGTGCCCACAGAGCCTCAGAAGCTACCCCCAAGAGAGGGTGTGGAGTGACTGGGGATCGCAGGTGCAGAAGCAGAGTAAGGCAGGAGATTAGTCAGGAAAGCCTAAGCAAAGTCTTACAGAATTAATAGATGACAAAACAAGTTGGCAAAAGGGAAATGTTTAAGCTAGAAACCTTTGGCCCAAGGCCAACTGAGCCCAGCTCATGCCCCCGGCACAGCACAGAGGCACCCTGAGGATGTCCCAAAATATCTCTGACTCCTTAGAATACTAACTCACTGGATCCTGGGTGGAAGATTCAAGAAACCAATGAGTCATACAATGCATGAAGTTGTATGTAGAACCACACACAACAGATAGCTCTTACTCCAGAAAGCCAACCCTATGCAAATGAGTCAAGAATTCCGTGTCTTGTGGCATGAAAGCCCTCATCTTTGCACAACCTTTGCCATTGGAGCTTCTGAACTTTCTCTATGCCCTCCCGCAAACTGCCTCCTCCCTCGAAAGCAAACCTTTCTCTAATAAGTGGTCTCTTCTGCTCCTATTTGTGGGTCTCTGTCCAATTCTTTGTCCCAGAAGACAATAACCTGAACTCCTGCAGAGGTGCCTACCAAATCCACTGATACCAATAAGGAAAATTAAAAAAGGGAGGGGAGGGCTACGAGGAGCCTTGACTGATGAACTGAATGTAGTTAATAACTGGGTTGGGAAACTCTGCCAGAATGACTTGGAGCATTCAGCATCTCTGCTATCAGGAAGGATCAGGACCATCCAAGCAAAACGATGACAATTAGGCAGACCATCCTTTCTCTGTGATGAGGAAAGGACCTCCAGGAGGTGAGGGGTCCCGGAGAGAGAGAAGAAATTAAAAGCAATGGAGCACACACTGCATGCTGGTTGTTGCCCAGGAATTTCTTAAACCGAACCTCCAAGCTGTATAAGAAGCCGCAAAGACAGTAATATCCTTGAGCAATAATTCCTACTTTTCAGTCATCTGAGTAATACAATCAAACCCAGAAGGAGAAAGAAAGGGAAAATGTTTTGACAGTGTCGCAGATCAACAATAGCTGGCTACCCAATGTGGAAAGCTCAGATAACACCTCCACTTTTTTTTTTTTCCTAACTGGCCCAGGCTGGTCTTGTGCTTGCGGTCTTCGTCATCTTGCAGGCTGGCATTACAGGTGTGTGTCACCAGGCTGGCCTACATTCCAACATCTGACACCTAAACTACCAACTTTCATGACTTGTGCTCCAAATTCCACTCAGGCTACAAGGGACCCGGCTTGTGGCTGTTTCTCTTCTCCATCCCTCTTCTTCCTAGCTCCACCTTCCAGATAGTTCTGGAACTCCCTCCGATGGAACCAGCCCCTTAAGCTGTCATGCCAAGCGTGCCGTCTGTCTTTGGAGTCCATTTTCTCTCTCATCTCCTCATAGTACTCTGTCTTTTATTGTCTTTAAACTTGATTCTTTGACCGTTTCACGTATGTATATATTGATCATATTTACTCCCCGCTCCCTACCTTTACTCTCTGTGGATACTCTCCAGCATATCCCCTTTCACCTTCTGAAGAGTTCTCACTCTTCACTGTAACCCACCAAGTCCATTTAATGCTGCCTGCTGCAATGCCGACTGACCTTCCTAGCTTGATCGTGTGCGGGTAGCCACAGCTACAGTGAGTTTGTACTGCAATGACCACGTCACATCCAGAAGACACCACTCACAGCACCCATCCCCAGGCTCTTCACATTCTTTCCTACCGCCCCCTCATACTGCATCCTTGTCTTTCAGCTCTCGGTGGAGTGTCTCTTCTGGTTCCCCACACATTCTCGCTAGTGTGTGCTCCGTGGGAAGCCTGCCCTTTGACTAATTTGTGCTGGGTAGCATGAAGGAACACATGCTAACACTTGTTAAAATCCTCAGGCTTTACTTGAGACAGCTGGGGTAAGAGTTAAACCATAGCAGAGAGCAGACTCCACTTCAAATGCAGCCAGGATTAACAGGATTCTGATGACCAAGGAACAGAGTGACAGGGTCTGCAATGAAATCAACTGAGAGAAGACACGAAGGGAATTACTGCTAAGCTGACCTAATGGGGTTCTTGTTGAAGGCAAGTTGGGATGATCAGAGATCAAAAGTTGGGGAAACTTGGCAGGCCCCAAGGAACTCCAGGAATGCCATGGTTGGGTCTATTCAAGAGGAACAGGCAGAGAAGCTAACTAAACCTTGATGAAGAGGAGAATTTTTGTTAGCATGGAGTTAAGAGCTTGAAAGATCTTGACTGATGGATAAATGAACTATTTCTTTTGCTGCAAAGGAAAGGAATAGACCTGCTGTTAAAATTATTTCATTGTTTTGCTTTCTACTTTGACCTCAGGCCCATAATACCAGCACAGACAAGAGAAAACAAGGAAAGACTGCCAGTCAATAAAGTGTCTATGATCTGGCAAAACAATCCTCAAAAAGCCTAATAATCAATAATGTTTTTTATTATTTAATTATTCTCCAAGCATTTATAGAGCACTCACTAACACAATGCACTGGTTACTCTTTCAGGAAGACAGGCAAATACAAAGGAAAGAGTCTGTCTCCAAGTTCATTGTCTACTAAAAACATTGTCATTATCCATGGACAGACAGGGTTTGGGGAACAGTGTTGGGGTTACTGAGGTGAAGAAGGACAGGAAGGGACCACCACTTGGCAAAGGAGAGGAACAAGAATGATTGAGCAGAAGCCATTGTGAGAGTTTCCTAAGTCAAGTACCTATGATGCAACTTACGTCAGCAGGTACTAAGCCGCTCTGTCCATCTTCCACAAAAGGACAACCCTAAGCCATGGGTTGTATGAGTCACTTTCTCAAGGAAGCCCGAAAGGTGTGGGTGGGTGGAGTCAAAAGTCTGTGTTGCGCTTAGGCAGCCAAGCAGTGGAGCAGCTGGTCCTCCATGATGTGTTCAAACTGGAAAGTATGACTGATCGCAAATAAGAAAGCCAGTCCAATTGTTGCAGAGCGGATGTCAAAGCAGAAAACTTGGCCTACCTACCCATGAGAATATGACCTTCTAATGAACTCAGAGAGATGGGGAAAGGAAATGCACGCCTCACACACATGGTCCTGCCACAGGACAGATGCTCTCATGGACAGATGTTCAGACTTCCCACAAGAGAAGAGGCCAGGAGAGGAGAGGCGGTGAGATGCTCAGCCCTGGTACCTTCTAAGCATGCTCTCTGCTCTCTATGGAAAGGAGTGTGAGCCACAAAGCTGAATAAGAAAACAGAACAATGCCTATGCATTTTTTAATTTTTATTTTTTAATTTCAACATAACAACTATGTGAGCTTATCATGACATTTTCCAATAGTTAGTAAAAGAAAGTAGTTTTTTTTATGCTCTTCAGCTTTATGTGAAGAGTGTCACACCTCAGTAACTATATGATTCCATGCTGGAAGGCTTACAAGGAGAAGACTCTCGGTGAGAGGCAGGATGAATGGCAGCGGGGACTTCAGTGCATGTTCTTGGGGACTGTGTTGATTGGAAGCTCCACTTTCTGCATGTGGAAACAACTAATAAGAACTTGATAACAGCCAGACAGGTATCTGAGCCTCAGGAGAAAATTACAGATGGAATAGATACCTCTGGGTGCATACGAGACTTTTAAATCTAAATTGAATCTTTATTTAGAAATCAATTTATGTGGGCAGACTCATGTCCCAGGAGTATTTGTTTGCTGGTTTATGAATGTTTCAAGCCAGTGATTTTTTTCCTCTTAAGGTTATAAATGACTCTGACTAAATAAAATATGAGTATAGATTTGTGCAATAAATACGCCTATGACATTATCTGTCTATTTGTCCTTTAAAATATACAGACTTTATCTAAAAACAGTTATCTAACTATCAAACCTTTTATTTTATAAAATTATATTGTCTGTAAATAGCTCACTTCTCCCTATGGACTCCGAAGGAACTAAAATAATAGAACTTCAATTGATTCTGAAGGTTGTGAGGTCAACACGACTCAACTTCCAACTACAGGAAAAGCTAGGGAGAAAGATACAACCTCTATTTCCTGTAACAAAATAATTTACATGATTTATTTTTAAAGAAAAGGACAGGTAATCTTCTCTAAATCTTCAGGAGTTGATCCTTTTTATATCACATCTCTGTCCTGAAAATCATAGTGTCTTGAAGGCTAGAGAGATGACTCGGGGTCTCCAGTTGCTCTTCTCGAGAACCCAAATTCAGTTCCCAGCACCCACGCTGGGAACCTCAGAGCTGCTTGTAACTCAGTATCCAGGGAATCCTGTATCCAAATACACACACACACACACACACACACACACACAAAGATAAGTAAATAAAGATTTTTAAATTTGGGTCCTTGTTCTGGCGACATCAGCGTGTTGACACGGGGAAGGCGGGGAAGGCGTTCTCAGCACCACATAGGACAAGGACAAGGAAACTGACACATCCTGGGTCCAGGACCAGGGCTGCCAGTCACCAACGTTCATTCCCACCCCCAAAGGAGAAAATCAACTGCATCTCCTTAACATGATACCTGTGGAGTCTAGAATAGTGCTCAGGTGAATGAGTGGATCCAGTTATGATGACATCATGGGCCTGTTGAATCCAGCTGGCTTGGGAACAAATCCATAGCAGGGGTATGTGGAGAGTAGAGACCACATCTCAGCAAGGACAAGAACTGGAATCTAGGGTGAGACTCCTGTTCTGATAAATGTCTGTCGGGAGTTACAGAAGCATGTCCTCTGGCTAGACAAGATTGCAGCAGAGATGGGTGGTCTCAGAGGGATCTGAGTGTAAATGAGCAACACAGCTTCTCAGTAGCACACAGTCAACAGTAGAGACAGAAATCCCTATTCCTCTCCCTCTCATGATCATAGTAGCCTCCAAATTGTAAAGCAGTATTTACTTAGATATTTAGGATCCTATGAGAGCACATAACAAGAAGACTTTCCAGAAAAAAAAAAAGCAGAAAAAAAAATTCAACCTCCTGGAGAAAGAAATGTGGAAATCAGAAAAGCAATAGCTGTACCAGGCAATAAGGTAGCAAGGAAAAGATGGATTTTTAGCTAGCATCTCCGTAAGTTGGAAGTGATGGGTGTTTAGTGCTAAGCCTGGCATCAGGGCTTACAAGCAGATGTCAAGCCCCATTTCTTCTCGATCATCGAGTTTCCTATTTAAGGTTCTCTTTTCCAGCAAAATCTCCTGCTGTGCTCCAGTATTTCTTAATTACATTTTCATGTTTTCTGCTGTCTTGGCAGAATGCTACAGAAAGTAATTATGGAGCTAATAAAAAGAATGAAAACTTTTTCCTTTAATTCTCCCAAGTGTCTGCAACAAGGCAGAGTTGTACACAGACACTTATATAATTTGTTCTACATTTGCTTAGACAGATTAATATACCATATGCCATTTGCAAAGGAAATATGGATGGCGAAAATAAAACGCGAAAGGAAAAAAAGTTGCTGCAGACCAAACTTCCCTTCAAAGCCACCGTGGGGATAACTCAAAGCTAAAATTAGAAAAGCACAAGACATTTCCAAACTGGCTCTTTTTTTATGACTAAAGGTATAGTAAACATTTTTGATAGGAATGTTTATAAATATGGACAATATTAATCAATAAATAAACTGGAATATTCAAAAGTTCCTGTGAACTCCATTCTTTATTGAGGAGTCATAGTAGCCCTAATTGTTTTATCCTTTCTCCTTATACAGTGATAGTGTCCTCCTGTGATAGTGTCCTGGTACTCTCTCTGTATACCAGACTGGCCTTGAACTCATAGAAATCCACCTGCCTCTACCTTCTAAGTGCTGAGATTAAAGGAATGCACTGCCACTACCCAGTGACTACGAACTAATTTAATAATAGATTATTGTTGATGGAAACCACTTGTTTGTTCCCAGATGCCCACACCCAAAATAAACACACAGAAACTATATTAATTAAAACACTGCTTATCCTGTTAGCTTATGCGTATTTCTAGCTAACTCTTACATCTTAAATTAACCCATTTCTATTAATCTGTGTATTACCACATGGTTGTGGCCTCCCAGTAAGGTTCCCTCTGATGTCCGGTGTCTGTCTCCCATGGCAGTTACATGGCTTCTCTCTGACTCTGCCTACTCTTTCCTCCTCTATCTGCTTGGAATTCCTGCCTTGCCCCATTCTGCAATGCAATAGGCCCAAAGCAGCTTCTTTATTAACAGCATACAGAGGGGAATCCCACATCACCTCCCCTTTTCTGTCTAAATAAAAAAGAAGGTTTAAACATAGCATGATTACATACAAGAAAACAGTTATCAAGCAAGAATTATAGTTGCAATATTTGTATCTACTTTATCTTTTACCATAACTAAGGAAAACTATAACTATCAATTCTTCAACACCATCAAAAACCCCAGAAGGATATAATATTACCTAAGTAACAGGAAGTGCATTGTAAGCAAATTCCAAAACTCTAAAAGTGACAGAGAAGTCTTGCTGCCTGGATAGTCATACAAAGTTCTTCTATAACTTTGGGTCACCCATCTTCAGACTACAGGCCCATAGTATCTGACAGACTTTTCCATGAAGCAGGAAATTTCAACTATAGTTCCACCTCTACTTGCCTGGAACTCACTGAGTAGGCTAGAGTCAAACGCAATCCTGTTGTTGCTGCCTCGTGACTCAGTGCTGGAAGTTCAGATGATGCTCACCATGCACCAAGATCATTTGATACGGCTCCAAGACCATGGACAAATAAGAAAGCATTAACTTTAAGTTCTCTAATAGTTTCATTTTTATGCTTCATCTTTCATCTATCTAGGATTCATGTTGGCCTTATTTTAGAAGATTTTGATTCCTTTCCTTGCACCCAAACACTTGACTCTCCACTTTCTATTTCTGTGATTTTTTTCAAGCACATTTTTAAAAACAGTGTAAAACGTTCTCCAAGCAGAATGTCCCTTCCAGCAGAAGCCATTGTATTTGTTACAAGTGAGAATGGAGCTGTCCTGGCTGAAGCAGAAGCAGTGATGGTCATGGAAGGGGCTTTTGCATGGGCCTGGAAGAGTCTACACAGCTACCTGTAGTTCATTAATTCTTTCTTCACTCATGTACAAACTTTTCCTAGATAGACATGAACAAGCATCTGTTCAGCCCTCACCTCATAGGGGGCCAACGGCAGACCACAGTTTGATCCCACCAATGTCCCAATTGGCAACCTGACTCATGTATTGGTGTTTCTCGCAGAGCATCCATGAGGGGTTACTTACAGGAGTGTGTGTGGCTCCAAAGTGGCCTCCTCTTCATCTCCAGGTTCTCACCCCAGCACTAATGACTACTTTCCCCTAGCTGCATAGGCAGAGCCCACCACTAGGATAACTTTTCATGGACTATGTACTCAAGTCCCTCCCAAGACCTTGAGACCACGGTGTCTTGGGCAGGATTCCACATGGCTAGAAAGAAGGCAGGGCAGGTTGGCTACGATCTCAGGCAAGGTCTTCCCACCTCTTCTTCTGTGCGTCAACATGAACAGGCTTGACCTTGAAAGTCTCTTGAAAAACAGTCACAGATGCAGCGATGATAAGGATGCTAGTTGTTATGTTCAAGGGACAGCATTCTCCAGCACTTACAGATCGAAATGCCACTGTTGTGATACATTCTTGCCTGGCTTTGATCTGCTCCAGTCTTCACCTTGTATCCAATTCTTTATTCATCTGTGATTTTGCCGATGCCCTGTTGCTTTAAATATTTTAAGTCTAAAACATACTTTCTCATGTACGCTGACATACATACACATCATTCTTTCAAAAATATCTTTGATACTGTGTTCTTTCATAGTTGCATCTGATTTTTTTTATAATTTTATCAGTCTTATTCACTCCCATAACTGAGAATAATATGTCACAAGGATCATACCAAATTCATGAATTAATCTGAGACTGACGTACTCATTTTGAGTTTTTTATTAAAAACTGTAATCTAATGATGCAAATTTCAACTCAGTTTTCCTTTCACAGAATTAATATGAGTTTTATGCATTTATTACTTTTCCATACTGAGATTGGAGTCATCATGAAACGTTTCCTATCTCACTATGATCAGTTAATTAAAAAAATATAGTTCTTTATGTTCTTCTTAGTGATTGTCAGGTTGTTTGCTTTGTTGTTTAGGACCAGTATCAAATCATTATCACCGCACTGCTTCTTTTTCAAATTGAATTTAATTTCACTGGATAAATATTTCAGAAAACGTTATACCTACACCATACAGCCGCTAGAGACAAAGGTACCTCAGGTACTGGATACTATATAAAGTGATTGGAATGCATATTGCAAGATGTTAGCTAAGAAAATAGTTTTTCCTCCCTAACTTTAGGCCTTTTTAATTTTTTAAAAGTAAATGGGAGGTGGAAGTGCTGAAGACACACTTGGTTGGCAAACTGCATAGCCAGTATGAAGGCCCATTCTGAACTCCTGAGAAACCAGGCATGTGGTTCACGATTGCAAGCCTTAGTGATAGAGAATAGGAGACAGGAAGAGTACTGGGCTCACGGGCCAGCCAGTCTGGCCTAATGAGCAAGGCCCAGGTCCCAGTAGGAGAACCTGTCTCACAAAACAAGGTAGGCAGGCTCCTGAGTGACCACCAAGAGGGGAGAGGGGGTGGGGCAGACAGACAGACAGTATGGTTGTTTGTTGATGGTTTGCTAGTTGCTCAGCTACTTACTTGGTTGGTTTGAGACAGGGACTCTCTCTGAAGCTCAGGCTTACCACAAAGCTCACAATTCTCTGGCCTCAGCTTTCCACATCCTTGAATTATGAATAATAATTTTCATCAACTCCTCTTCCCACAGTGGACTGTTCTGCTCCTCTCAGCTGTGGGCGTGATTAATGGTATTGATAGCTTTCTCCCATTAAATCATCTCTGAATTTATGGACATTACTGGTTAATTTCATACTGTTCTTTCACTCTAATGCTGGATTTTATTTGCTAGAACATTTGAACAAATTTTGCTTTTGTGTGTGAGAGAAATTAGCTGATAGCATCTGAGCTTTTGATACTTGGCTAGGAATCGCGATCCCTGTTACATTAAACCTTAGATGATTTAGAAGGCTAAATTTGATATCACCATCTTAATAAAGTGTGTGCTTCCAGGGTAAATTGCAAACACTGCTCATTATCAATTAATGATGAAATATTCTATTTATATCTAAGTGAAGTTCCATAAGACAAAAAGACTCCCTGGTGAGGTTAGGCAATAAGTTGTCCTAAAGATAATGGGAAAAACTGAGTGCAGTTAGTATATTAATAGAAAGTTACAGGAGTAATCTACCATAAAAACGAGTATTAAATCTGATAGACAAGAATCACCTCAAATGTGAAAGCAGACATCGCTATGGAGTAATGTAATGGGTGTGAGCAGGATTCGCTCTTTCTGCGGAACTTGTTGACTTCAGGTGTCTCCCTGGATGCTCTCCCACTTACCTATGATAGTGTCATGATTGTAGGGTAAAAGGGCCAGGCAGAGAAACCCACCCTGGCCCTGAAACCAGAGCTAGCGAAAGAAACACGCCCTGACTCTGAAACCAGAGCCAAAGAAACACATTTTGGCCCTGGAACCAGAGCCAGTGAAAGAAATGTGCCCTGGCCCCAAAGCTAAAACCAAAATGCTTTTTTAAAAAAAAAAAAAACCAACAATAAACAAACAAACAAACAAAAACAGTGAAAGAAACAGTTTGGCCCTGAAACCAGAACCAACTCTGCCTCTTACCAACTAAACTAACCAAACCCTGAGCGGAAAATCTTCTCCCTGGGAAAATTCTGCCCCCAAGAAGCCCTATATAGGTCCCCCTCAAGTTCAGTTGCTGGCTGTCCTTGACCACCCTGGCAGAGGCAGCCACTCTCCTGAAGGCCTCCTTGCCAAATGAATCTTTCTTAAAAGAGTTTTGGGTAAATGTCTTATTTTGCAGGTGCAGAAGAGAAGAACCTTTGCTGAGACTTTCCCTTAGAGGGACTGAGCATAAACACCAGAAAAACAGTTACATCAGCTAAGAAACTACCAAGGGAGTTTAGCAGAAAAAGTAACTTTTCACCAGAGCAGGAGGAGATTGGTACATTTCTTCAGGGGCTTCCCCTTTAGCAGAGCCAAGCAGAAGTAAGATCTTGGGCTATAGCTGCAAAAGGAGATAGATCTGCTAGAACGTTCCCTTAAGGGAACGGAGCAGAGCTCAGCTGGAAGTGCTCTGTCTAGGAGAGGAGCAGGATTGCTACCTCCCCCCCACCCGCTGGGGAGACCATCTCCCCCACTGCACCCCAGCTCCAGATAGCACCTGATTTCCCAAATACCTTTCCCTCCAGTTCTCTCCCTTAACAGCTCCAGGCATCTCCTGACTTTCCATCAAGTCAGGATACCTTTCCCTCTAGAGCTCTCCTACTCCAGTCTCCAGAGCTGTCCTTCTGCAGCTCCAGAGCTGTAACACTTGCTTACAGATCCCTCTAGGGACAGTTAGTTATAAAAAGCAGAATTATTCTGTGGTCATGCCAGGGTTCGGTTCCCAGATAGTCCTCTCAGCCTGGGTTCAAGATGCTGCAGCAGAGAGGCTCCTGTGTGCAGACCAGTCTGGTGGTACCCACGGAAATATAAAGGGCCTTGATGATCCGTTTCCTGGTTCTCTGCCTTGCCTTTTCCAGACATCCTGAAAATCAATCAAGAAAAAAACCTTCCCTCTAGGGTCCTGGCTCTTCTCCTCCTTCCAGGGAAGTGATAAAAAAAAAAAAAAAAAAAAAAAAAAAAAAAAAAAAAAAAAAAACAAGAAGTATACATAGCCTTTCTCTGATGTAGAATAATCCTCTTGTAGACTGTGAATATATGTCGTTGTGATTGGTTTAATTAAGAAGCTGACTGGCCAAATAGCTGAACAGGATAAAGTTAAGCAGGAAATTCAGACTGAGAATGATGGGAGGAGGAAGGGTGGAGGCCGGGGAATTGCCAGTCAGACAGAGAGTAAGCAAGACATGCTGGAGAAGCAAATGCCACGAGCCTTGGGGCAGCATATAGATGAATAGAGAGGGGTTAATTTAAGTTGCAAGAGCTAGTTAGTAATAAGCCCGAGTTACTGGCCAAGCATTTCTATGCAATATTAAGTCTCAGTGTGGTAACTTGGAAGCAGGCTGATAAGAAAGCTCCAAGAGTTGAGACTTCTCAGAGTGACACAACTAAAAAATGAGAACTATGTTTCTATAGACCGACAAAGAAACCTGAATGAAAAAGAAAATGAGAAAAAGCTCTAGCATCCAGGATCTAGCCTTGAGAGCCTACACTGGAGGGAGGCAGAAGAGATGACAGACGACAGTCCCGACACACACACAGTGCTGAATTTCTCCCTAGAGGGACTCAGAGTGCAGTTATATGGACTGGTAAAGGCTCTCTAAAGTGCCTTCTGAAGCAAACTCACCATGTGTACTTGATTTTAGGCTTATCTGAGGTGACTTTGAAAGGCCTGTGGGACTTACAGAGAGGTTAAAACCACCCTTGACTATGTGGTAACCTAACTACCACAGGAGTTGAACCCATTTCCCACAACAAACTAAGAAATAAAAACTTGTGTTTTAATGTCACTAAAGAAAGAAAGAGAGCCTTGTGTGCACTGCAGGCCTCTGAATGGAGACAGGAGACCCAGGCAACGGCAATTGCTGGTTAGGTTCCTGTGAACTGGGTTACTTGGGACAGAGAGAACTGAATTCATGCATCCGAAAGGAAAAGGAAGAAAGAAAAGTATGTCGAAATCCAAGGAAGAGCTCTTAGAGCAGAGAAGCCAAGGAAAAGAGTCTGGAGGTGGTCACCATTGGAAGCAGAACTGGGTAAGAACTGGCAAAGGGATGGTGTGAGTGTTGGCAAGCACCTAGCCTTCCCAGCTGTAGGGACTTTGCTCACTGTGTTGTTTCCCGTCCACGTGACCAATGCTGACTCAAAGAGGAAACGTATCAATAATGTCAGCCTCCAGTACAGATGCTGGAGCTGTCCCTGACCACAGATGTGCTCTGGGTGTGTCCATAGTAACCAAATGACCATGGCTCTCCAATCTGTCCTTAGCCAGACTTAACAGCTAGGTTCAGGCCCCAGCCGGCTATTCCAAATGAGCAAGCAACTCAACACATTTCTTCTACTTCTCCCAGGAAACCACAGGTCAGACTTGCCAAGGAGCTGGGCTGCTGCTCCATCAGATCAGGATTGGCAATTGCTGTCAACAACCCCTGAACTTGAATAAGGGCAGGGCAATCAACCCTTCGTTGGGCAGATTCAGCTCCTCTCCCATAGGTTAGCATCCGTGGAACACCCCAGGAACTGAGCGGAGTTCCTCAGAGTATCATCTGGTACCATCCCCATCCTCCCTGGAACTTGCTAGAATTACTAATTTTGCAGCCCCATGCCAGCTCTCCAGAAGCAGGAATTCTCCAGGAAGAGGACCAGAGGATATTAGCATATCTTTCAGAGTATTCCATGTATTCTAATGTTTATAAGCCATCATTCTAGAAGTACACAGATTGCCAACAGCCCTACCTTTTTGGCTCCCAGGAATTGCCTTTAGGTGACCACCTTTACCTAAGCTGACTTCTTAACCCTGCTCACCCAAGTTATCGCTATTGCTTTCTTGAGGAAAGAATGTGAGGAGATTCCTCACCCTCAGTGGCAGAGCGCCTTCTCCAGACTTCGTGCCTTCGTCAGCAGGTGAGATGGAGACTCCTGACCCCGTGTATCCGTGGTAAGACTCTTCTTCCTTTCCCTTAAACACAGCCTCCATCCATTATCCTCACTGCATCTACCAACACCAATGCTTCCGTGTCTTTATTACTTTGTGCGAGAGCTCTCATCCCCATACGCGCCTGCAAACCCCATTTTCATATGCACTTTTCCCCATTTCCCTATTCCTGACATACATCTATGAAGCCCCGAGGAATTCATGGTGGTCAGCAGCCGCAAAAGCCTTGGAAAACTCAACCTCTCCTCCCCTCCCAGTGTTTTCTCCATTTTGATATGGTGGCAATGGACTGGCATTCGGATTCTTACGTAGTGGATCTCACGTCCCAAGGCCTAAAGGTGGAACAGGAGTCCCTCATGCTCCTCACTGCCACTTCCCGCCCACTTTCCTATGCCCCTCCTCCCTGACTGAAAGGCCAGCATCCATTTCCTGGTCCACTGTTGACACCTTCTCCAGATTTGCACATTCATACCTGTTCTCTTAGCTATCTCAGCGTCTGCTTCTTTGGCTGTATCCTAGATCTCATGAGAACCAGTGCTTCATCCATCCAGGATCTCAGACCCAGGAATCCTACTCTCATGGTCACTTCCTCTCCTTCAAGGCCACTCTTGCACAATTGCAACAGTGCTTCAACCCAGCCAGGACCTTGTTCATCTCACTGTTGTCTCTTTGTTTCCTAGCCGGCCCAAGACTTGTGGTCTATTTTTAGATGACTCAGGGAATCCATCACCTGTTCTCTCACCTACCCCTGTCTAACTTCCAGCCATGCTGGATCCTGTTCTGCAGTGAACAGTTTCTTCTAGAGTCTAAGGCCCCAGTCCCTTTGTGCCCCCCATCTTTCTCTTCAGTCTGTTGGTCATCACTCCTGTTATCAAACCCTTGTGGTGTACCACCCAGACATGCCTTGGCACTACCCTTCCGCTTTGTACAATGGTCAGTGTTTTATTAGCATAAAACCACATCCTAATGAAACACACAAGAAATAACCTTTTAGTCACCCACCATCTAGCACGACATCCTTCTTTTGATTCGACCTCTCTTCTTTATTTAAAGCGTGTCACCTTTTTAGCAATGAATGCTCAGGGAGGATCCATGATCCAGAGGACTGTTCACGTCATTTAGGTTAAAAAAAAACGCATGGCAGCTTCCCTGGATGCAAAATTGTAGAACAGAAGTTGGAAAGAAATCCAAATGGCTGAGGGGATATGAATCTATAAATATATTTGAAAATAGTCTAGCAATATAATAGCAATAAAACTGAATCTTCTTTCCAGGGTAAGAAGCATTATCATAGGCATTCGTGGCCAGAATCACCCCTTTTCCGAGCTGGAATTTATCATCATTTGATCAAAAACCTAAGATCCTTTCATTTTCCCCACTACAGTCAGTGCCTCAATTTCAAAGGCCACTCACTGTTTCTGATCTGATATCAATCAGGCCCACTCAATACACACAGAAGGAAAGAGAAACGCTTCCCAGATGCTGCTGCCTCCTTTTCCAGAAACACAGGCTGCAGGGGCCTAGCTGCTAAAACACTCCTGCTCAATGCAGAAATGTAGACCTGGGGGCTCAAGAAAGCCAGCTTCGTATGGAGAAAGTGCAATATCTACCAAAAGAAGCAAAGATATGAAGTTTAGGGTGAAAATTTGTCTGATGTGGCTAGATGAATCCCTTTGTTTCCAACACAATCGCTCTCCTAAGACCAGGCTTCTTAAAAGAAAACTGCCAGGATATCAGTATTATGTATCAGGATACATAAGACATTGAAGCTAGCCAGGAGCTCAAACACACACACACACACACACACACACACACAAAATGTGTTCAGATACATAATACATGCCAGGACATGCACAACCATTTTGCAAACAAAGCAAGCCACAATCTAGAAAGGTGATCAGCTGTTAGGAGCACTGGCAGCTGGGCTAGTGTTCAATCCCAGCATCAGCATGGAGGCTTACAACCTGTAACTCCAATTCCAGGGAGATCCAATGCCCTCTTCTGGTCCCCAATGGCACCATGCACACAGGTGGTGCACAGACATACATGTAAGCAAAAGGTTCGTATATAGAAAATAAAAGTGAAAAAACGCAGCAAGTCCCACGACTCTCTCAGCCTGAAGAAAGAATGGCCCACGAATCCAGTGTGTGTCCACACTGCACCCTCCGCTGAGGAACTTCCAGCATTCTGCTTCTCATCCCTGCAGGGCTGCAGGCTTCATCCTGTGAGACAACACCAGCTAGCGTCCACAGCAGAGCTGATTGCTCCCTGGGTATAAGGGACCTCAAGAGTTTTATCACAGAAGCAGCCACGACATGGCAATAAAGTAGGAGTAAAATAAGATTCACCTTGTTTGACTTGTTTTTGTGAATGAATTCATTTTAGCCATTTTTAAAAGTAGAAGTCACACACTCTCCCTGAAGACACATAGACTGCATTCTGTGCTGTGCTCATTTGGATTCATTCACTCTTTCCCATCTGCCAAACAAATGTCTATGGTTTTCCACATAGATTTTCCTACTTTTTATAAAATAATACTCTATATACTATTTTCAACAATTTATATCTTGTCATTAAAAAATGTATCACACCCATGCCTATAGATCCAGAGGTATGCATTGCATTTGATTTTAGCAAATTTCAATTTATTTTTCTAGAGATGAACATTAAGGACTCATTCCAAGTTTTTGGTTACTGTTGCGATCTACTTTTAAAAATACTGTAGTATAGGGAACAAAAAAAGCCCTGAGGGAGTGAAGGCCGAGTGAATGTGTGTTGACACTGGCACAGCCATGTCCTCAAGGACCCCCAAGACCTCAGATCAATGGGACAATTTGGCAAAGTCATTGTACACATGACCCAGGATCATTGCTAATATCTATGCTTGACTAACCAGCGTGCACAAAATCTAGCAGCTGCATTTTCCTTCTTCCAGATGTCACAGCCTGAGACGGCTTACCTACAGAGACCTGCTACCAAGATGAGCTAACCCTTATTCTTCTTCTGTGCTTGCTAAGGTTCAGGTTGCCGTGATAGCAATTGCAGAACCCTCCTGATCCCAGCCTCACTCTTCGTGTCTCATGCGTCCATGATTTCTTCATTTGCACACCACCCCAGAGGATTCCAGGTCCCAATCCACGACTGGGTACCTCTGCAATAGATTTACTTCTGTTGGTGTCTTGCATACACATAGCAGAAGCCATGATACAATAAGATGTAGCCCGAACACAACAAGAGCTCAGGGGTGGTGCACATTGTTTATAACAATAGTATTGCTTATTACCGAGTATGTTATCATGTAGATGCTGATAAACTCCTACACAGACAGAACTGACAGGCCTCTTTTCAAGATACAGGACGTGTGTACCAGCCAACGAAGCTCCATTACGTACTGTAGATCAGCCATCCTCCTGATGTCTGCTTTGTTATTTGCTACACTTGAATCATAAGGTTTGCATCCTCTTGATCTGGCTTCTTTTGCTCAACACACTAGGTTATTCCACTTTATTATATGGATAAAACCATAATAAGCATTTCTCTTTCTTCTCTTGTGAATGCAAAACGGACATACATCCACCAAGCTACATTCCAGCCATTCAAAAACAATCTTTTCTTTCAAGACAAGATTTCCTAAGTTGCCCAGGCTGACCGCACAGTTATGACCTTCCTGCCTCCGACTCTTGAGTAGCAGCAGAGTACAGGATGCAGCACCAACTGCTTCCAGTGCATGGACTGTTTTGTTGAGAACACTTAAACTGTTGCTGATACTGTGTGGTAATATGTTAATCTGATTTTTTTTTCTTATTTCCAAAACAGGGTTTCTCTGTGTAGCCCTGCTTGTCCTGGAACTCACTCTGTAGACCAAGTTGGCCTTGAACTCACAGAGATCTGCATAATTTTGCTTCCCAAGTGCTGGGATTAAAAGCAAGCACCACCACCACCACCCAGAAAATGTGGCGGTTCTTTATCACAGGAAATAGCTGCCTGAACAGCATTTTAACTCTTTAAGCTAATTTTGTTAGACACTGCCAGCGACCCTCACAGTAGATGACAAGGTTCACTCACCATTTCCCCAAATTTACTTCATCCTGACGTAGCTCCTCAGCTCTCAGGAGAAGTTTCCCTTAAACAACAAGCACCTGAACAAGGGATCTCTTTGGACTCATAGTTCAGAGGGATGAAACCCATCATGGATGGAAAAGAACAGTAGCAGGGACACACTAGCCCTCAGAAGTAAAGAAAGGGAGAAGTAGGAACTAGGAAGTAGAAACGGGGGCATCTTGAAATCTAACTGGCTCTCTACCTCCCCCCACTTTTAATCTAGTCTGGGACTCCTGCCATGGATGGTGCTACACACATTTAGAGTAACTTAAACAATTAAGTTTCCCTGAACACTTCCTCACAGACACGCCCAGAATTATGCTTCATTAATGCCCTAAAGACCTAGGTGTTTCTTCAGTCAATAAAGCTGTCAACTGATTTAACAATCACAGAAAAGACTCCTAGGTGATGAAAAGCTGAGCAAGGCTTGCTTCTTAGTCCTCCTGTGGTTTTTCTGAACAGAGAAGAGAGCCCTGCAGTTATCGAGGCTGAAGGTTTCCGTGTGGTACAACAGGGAAGGTTAGCATTAGGAGGTCAGGTTAAAGCAGGTACTGATTTCGCACAAGGGTTGGCTGGATTTAGGAGGGGGGCATGGGAGAGCTGGGCATAGTGGCACACACTATTAATCCGAGCACTTGGGAGCAGAAGCAGGTGGATCTCTGTGAGTTTAAGGGCAGCCTGGTCTACATAAGCAAATTCTAGGTCCCAGCACAGACAGGGCTATATAGTGAGACCCTGTCTCAGAAAGAGAGAGAGAGACAGAGAGAGAGAGAGAGAGAGAGAGAGAGAGAGAAACAGTGTTCTAGACAGACATATGAGACTAAGCAAAGCCTAAGTGCTCACATTTAAAAAGTCTGTAGGGATAGAACAGGGTCCTCCTAGATGCACACACGCACACACACACACACACACACGTATGAACACACAAATGATATATGAACTGGTGAAATTTGAATAAAATCTACAAATCAAATGCTACTATATCAAAGCTAACCTTACTGATTTTGGTAACTTCTCTATAAATAAGAATCTTAGTTTTTAGGAAATACCCATTAAAATTTGGGAGATAGAAAAAGAATAATGTCCAAAACATATTCTCAAATAGTGATGGAAAAAGAAAATAGGAAAACAATAGGTATGTAGGTAGGTAGGTAGATAGATAAATAGATTACAGACAACAGAGCAAATATGGGAAGATATTAAAAATTGGTGAATCTAGGCCGGGTGGTGGTGGCTTATGCCTTTAATCCCAGCACTCAGGAGGCAGAGACAGGCAGATCTCTGTGAGTTGGAGGCCAGCCTGGTCTACAAGAGCTAGTTCCAGGACAGGAACCAAAAAGCTACGGAGAAACCCTGTCTCAAACCCCCCCACCAAAAAAAATTGGTGAATCTAAATAAAGAATATATGAGGGTTTCCATACTAAACTTTTAATTTTTCTGTAAATTTAAAATTATTTAAAGGTAAAAATTTCTTCTTCGGGGATAGTGGCACACGGTACCTACTCAGGAGTCTGCAGCAGGAAGGCCAGAAGTTCCAGGCCCTTTCTGGGAAATTTAGAATACCCTGTGTTGTTGCAAGATAAAATAAAAAAACAAAACACATGATTAAAGTGGGGTGATCTCACTGGTAGATGACAGGGTGCCTGTCTATCTCCAATGGAGAAGGGATGGTTCTTGGAGAGGGAAAGAAAAAGGGAGGAGAGAAACTGAAACAAATACTTTTAATTAATACTCAGAATACAAAACTGTTGGAGGAGGGGGCTGCTTGTTCATCCTGGCCGCCCAGAACCAAAATAACAACTCAGAAACTGTATTAATTAAATCACTGCTTGGCCCATTAGCTCTAACTTCTTTTTGGCTAACTATTACATATTAATTTAACCCAGTTCTATTAATCTGTGTATGGCCATGTGGCTGTGGCTTACTAGCTAAAGTTCTTGCATCTGTCTCCAGCTGGGCTACATGGCATCTCTCTGAGTCTGCCCTTCTTTCTCCCAGCACACAGCCTAGGTTTCCCTGCCTAGTTCTGTTCTTCCCTGCCATAGGCTCAAAGCAGTTCCTTATTCATTAACCAATAAAAGCAACACACAGCCAGAAGGACCTCCCACACCACAAAACCCTAACATGGTGAGTCAAGAAGCAAGACAGCTTAAGGGCCTAACTTGCTCTTAGTTTAACAACTCAGCTTCAAGGGTGCTAAGCAGGCCCTGAGAGAACCGTACAGTATCTCTGAAGGTGCAACCCCAACATGATGCAGTCACAGTCTACCTGACCCTGCCTCCCAACATCGCCACACTGAGGCCCAAATTTCCAGAGTATGGATCTCGCTCAGACTGCATCCCAACCCTGCCAATGAGTTCCAGAGTTCAGAAAACCCATGTGGAAACTGAACTTGGCAGGGAAGTCCTGACAGGAAGCATTGGTGTGACGAATGTCTCTGAAAGCTTTCCCCTACTCAGTCACTACGATGGCAACATTTTCTAAAGAAATTTCATTTTAAAATTTCTTCAGAGACCAGGGGCTGAGGATGTAGCTCAGCTGGTACAGTACTCTCCTAGCACAAGGCTTCGGGGGCTTCAGCTTCAATGCCCAGCACCATATAAAACCAGGCATCATGGTACATGCCAGTAATTCTGTTTTCAGGAAGCAGGGGTAGGAGAATCAGAAGTTCGAGGCCAGTCATAGTGAGTTTGAGATCAGCCCTGTCTTCCTAAACACACACATGCGCACACATGCACGTGCATACACACACACAAACCAAAAAATCGTTGTGGGACAATCTTTTTGTACACTGTGAAGATGTGTCACTCTGATTGGTTTCATGAAAAGCTGAATGGCCAATAGCAAGGCAGAATTTCCAGGCCCTGGTTGCTGGAAGAAGAAGGCAGAGACTCCAGGAGACACAGAGCAGGCAACATGGACATTACAAGAAAAGGTAACCAAGCCACATATAAGAAAGGAGATTAAAACGTATGAGTTAATTTCAGTTGTAAGAGCTAGCTAAAAACAAGCCCAAGCTATTGGCCAAGCTTTCATAATTATCAAAAAGTCTCTGTGTCATGATCTGGGAGCTGGCTAGAGGAACAGAGAAAGGACTGTTATAAAAAAAAGATAAAATTAATTAAAATATTATCATCTATAAGTCCTTTGTAATACTATAATAGAATGAGGCTGAGTATTGATAAAGAACAGAAATTTATTTCTACTCTGGGAGCTGAAGAGTCCAAGATAAAGATTGCAGCGAGTCTCCTCGTCTGGTAGGGATAATTGGCTGGTTTCGAATCAGTGTCTCAAGGCTGCATCCTCCTGAGGGCAGAAGCATGGAAGGGAGAAGAGCAAAATAGTCTACTGTGTGGTCTGGTTTTTTGTTTTGTTGTTGTTGTTATTGTTGTTGTTTGTTGTTTGGTTGGTTGGTTCCTCACATTGTTATCCAATCTAGCCTCCAACTAAAGATCTACCACCCTCAGTCCCAGCTTCCCAAGTGCTGGGATTACAGGCATGTGCCACCAAACTCAGAACGAAGCTTCCTTTTTGATGATTTTATTTTTATTAGTCTATGATCCCATGTAGACATGCGTGTGCATATGGATATGTGCGTGTAAGCACACATACCTATACAGGCCAGAGCTGTAATAACCTCTAGAATTGAAGATACAGAAGGTTGTAACCCACCTGAAATGGGCCCTCTAGAAGAAGATTAAGTGCTCTTAACTGCTTTCTCCAACCCTGGAAGCCTCTTTTCTGAGAGACTTAATCCCACCTCTGATGGGAGGAGCCTTCACAAACAAGACCCCACCTCTTTAGAAGAGCACTTTGGAAGGGTCAAGATCAAACCAGGCAGCAACTCCAGTGGGAGTAGACACACCTTCCCTGCCTCTGAAACATTGTATATTAACACCGGTTTCCTATTAAAAGCACCCAACCAGAAGCCAGAGATGTTTTTATTCAGCGCAATGGTGGAGGTGTTGGGTAAACTCCAGCTGTGGCTCACTGTCAGCTCAGCCAGAAGGGCAGGGTGACTGAAGGGCTGACTCATCAGCCCTGTCCCCAGCAGCTCAGACACAGTCATCCTGTCAGGCTCACCAACACCAAGCGAAAGCACTCTAAACCTGACCGTGTTCTACCACGTTGTCTTTCAGCTAAGAGGACACAGGATAAGTAGGAAGTGAAAGAGGGACAAACTATTCATGAGTACCCAGGACGCGAGAGAAAAATATGTAAACAATTTTAGATATTTCTAGACTTCCAAGCAGACATTCTAAAATACCTCCAAAAAATTCATGTATCCAGCCATGAGACATAAATAAAACATATGAGAGGGTGTTGAATCAGAACAACAGTAACTATTAAAATTGCAACTTATTGTTAGAGAGTGTGTTGGTTTGAACGAGAATGGCTCCCATAGGCTCATATATTTGAATGATTGGCCCCTGCTTGGTGGAACCATTTGGCAAGAATTAGGACTGTGGTCTTGTCAGAGGAGGTGTGTCACTGTGGGCAGGCTTTGAGATTTCAAGAGCCCACCTATTCCCGGTTGACTCTCCCTATTTCCTGCTTCTGGATCAAGATGTGAGCGCTTATGGACTGCTTGCTTGCCTGCTGTCATGGTCCCCACGAGGAGTGCCATGGACTCTCCCCCTCTGAAACTGTAAGACCCAAATAAACTCTTCTGTGAGTCGTTGTGGTCCTGGTACCTATAGCAACAGGAAATTAAGACAGAAAAGAAAAGGTTCAAATCAAGAAGTTCAGGGGGAAAAAAACCTAGAGGACAAAAATCGATAAGGAAAGTAAATGAATCAAATACTAAAGAACACACACATCCCAGCGTGCTGCATGTCCACTTGCGGAAGGATCCTGAGTTGAAGGCCAGACTCAGCTACATAGTGATTGAGGTGACTCTGAGCAACACGAGGTTCTGCCTAAAGACAAAAAAAAAAAAAGTAGAAAAATAGCAACATAAAAATAATTCCAAAAGTTTTATTTTAGAATATAAGAATAGGTAAGAGGGTTAAGACTCCAGATCGAGCAAACAAAGCAGCAGGACACACACAGCTGAGAAGTAATATAGGCAATATAAAAAGCACGGAGATCTTATTTTTTTCTAAGCAAGCTTTTTGTAAGCTGAAGCTTTAAAAAAGTGAAACACTTGAGAAAATGATTTATAGTCTTGAAATAGGTGTAGCTGTTCCAATAGCAATAAAGTTGGGCTGGGAGTGTAGCTCAGAGATAGCCCGTCCATCCAACAAGCCAGAGGCCATGGGCTTGATTCCAAGCACAATAAAATCAATCGTTTAGTGAATTTAAAAATAGAAAACAGGAATGAAATGAATATGTAAAAAACAAAATAAATAAAAATTGCCCCTGGCTTTAGTCTATTTGCCAAAGACATCTGTTCCTCTCCCGACTCTGCCTTTTACTTTCTCCTTGCACTTTAGACAAATTTACACTCTAAATAAAATTCATACATTGTCTTTTTACTTGGCATAGTGAGGAAGGCAAGCTTAAAGATAGCTGGGAGACCTGTGGAACTCTCCTTGGGAAAGAAATCCAGTTCACCTCCTTCCTTGTCCAGTTTGGGGTGGGACACATCCTGGTAAAGGAGAGACTAAATAGCCCAACTTAGACCATGTGGGCACCAGCACTGTGAAAACTAATCCAGCCTTGAAGCATATGGAGGATTGGAGTGTTTGTATGCCTAAAATTATGGAATGTATGACCTATTTACACACAGATGGTCCAGAGTTATGCAACTGCCCACTCGTGCATAGGGTACCGATCCACCCCCATTCCATGCGTTGGAATCTGCTGCAGACCCAGAAAGAACCCCAGAAAGGAACTGGGCTACTTGAGCTAAGCCTGCTCTGCCCACTCACACTCTGTGGAGTGTGTTCGCTGCTCTTACCCTTGCTTTTAGTGACTCGACCTCTCTGCTGCTGTTTCCCTGTGTCCTGTTAAAAACCGCAAGAAACCTGGACACTGACGCAGAGGAACCTTGGGACCCCTCCGGAAACCAGACGAGCAACTGTACCCTCTCATGGGACTAAAGCTCCTCCTCCGTGATGTTCGTGAGAGCTGGAAAGCATCGGCTCTTACTAGGGTGCTGATATTAGACGTGTACATGGTTAATGCTTTCTGGGTTTGGAAATCACCACCCAATTCAACTTCTTTGTCCATTAATAATTTTCTACTTGGGGGGATTTTCTTCATCCTCATTGAATCACTCTGTAAAAGGGATTTTACCTGAACCAGCGATGTCGCTTTCCCAAAATTTATGCCACCCACACTTAACACCAAGAACTTGACAGTTTCCCTCTCCAACTGTGTCCTGCCAGTGTCTGAGTGAGTCATGCCATTTATGAACTAAAAAAAAAAAGAAAAAAAGAACTCCGTATGTGAACACAATGTCTCAACTGAAACGTCTGTGAACTAGTGACGCCATTACAAGTAGGTATTATTTTCATTTCCTGTTCTAGATTACCCTGTTCATATGATGAAATTTTTTTTCACCTTAACCTTTAAAAAAAACTCCTACAGGATAAGAATTCAGTCTTTTGCTTGCTGTGATTGCCACGTGCTTTTCCTACTCATTCTCTTTAACTTTCAGAGTTTAGCACCACTATGAATAAAATACTCGGAGATTTTCTTCAGGTCTGTAATTTTTAATCAAAAATGTCCCATGTTACTTTTCTAAAGCTTTGTAATTCTTAAAAATAAAATTAATCATTTTTCTAATGACAAAAATATTAACCACCCACTATAGGAAAGTTGATAGAGATTTAAAAAAAAAATCATTTTCACCTCACATTTTTTTTTAGAAATTCAGAGAGAATTTAATATTAGGAAATCTATTAATGGGTTTATACTAATATATCATTAAGATAAATCACATGATCTATGTAGATGTCCCTAGATAATAAAAATAACAGTAGTCTTCAATATAAGAAAAAAAATCTGTATAAAAAAATATAAGTAAAGAAAGGAAGATTAGCACAGGCAGAAGAAAAAGAGAGAGCAAAGAAACAATTGAGGAAGTGGATGAAACCAAAGCCAGTTACTTGAAAGAATCAGTAAAGCTGAAGTGCTTTGAACTAGACGAGCAAACAACAGGAGAGACTAGATGACTGAATTCCAGAATGACAAGGAACAAAACTGCTGACCTCACATAAGCAAGACAGAGACTGAAGGAATCCCGGGAGCAAGTGCACAGCAGCCAGGTGACCCAGGCAAGGCGAGCACGGGTTCTCAGGGATGCCGACCTGACAAAGCAACTCTACAAGCAGAAAACAAGAGCGAAGCTACACAGAAACCAAGTTAGAAATCAAGACTGTCTACACAGAAAACCCTAGCACAGATAAAAATGGAACGCCCTTGCCCACAAATTTCCCCCCTCAAAACAAATAAGAAGAAAAAAAAAACAGAGGAGTGGGGACGTCATTAACTCATTCTGAGAGGTGATATCCCATTAGCCACACCAATGACACCACAGAGAAATAAAGCCACAAAGCAGGATTTGCTGGGAAGGCAGATACAAATGAGCTCACTCCAATGTGAAGAACAGAACTGAGATGCATATGTAAGAGGTTTACACATATTCAAGCAAGATTTACCTGGGAATACAGCTTTTCCAGCATACAAAAATATCTCTAGGTTTTGTGCCATAGTACAAGATTAAAGAACAGAAATCAAATGATCGGCAAATGCACAAAAAGTGTTTGACGCTGTAGGAACTGATCTGAGCAATAAGCATTCTCAGTCTTTTTTTGAAAAAAAAAATATTTATTAGTATTTTGTGTGTGTGTGTGTGTGTGTGTGTGTGTGTGTGTGTGTGTGTGTGTACATGAATATAAGTGTCTATAGAAGTCAAGTTGCCTGAAATGGATTCTGGGACCAGGAATTGGGCTCTCTATAACATCAATGCACTCCCTTAACTGCTAAGCCATCGCTAAGGACCCTAAATGTTATTTTCTCGATTATCAGTTGATTCTAATGTGGAGGCAAAGTCATAGCCTTTACTCTGTCTCTGGTCTATGTTTTGAGATAGGCTCCCTTCCCAGAGATCAGCTTGCATAATTTATTGCAATGGTCTTGAGCTACTAACATTAAAAAATGGTGAAATTCCTAGATTCAGGTGGATTTTATGTTGGAAAACTTATCTGCCTCCTTCTTTAGGACCATCAAATCGCACAACTAACTACAAGGGAATACTAGTTTTCATCAGCGTTTTGATGGTGTGTGAAAGAGTGGGCTGTTGAAGCAATTTGATATATACACAACCTGTCAATATGTTTGTAGTTTGTAAAGAATTGCCCTCATAAAGCCATTAAATTGTGCCAGAAAATGATTGACATATTATCTTGACCACATCATCCATGAGTGTAGCCAGAGATTTTTCAAATGCAAGCGGTGGCCAGAGAAACAGCTGGTGTCCTTGGCTCAAACGGGATGCTTTAGATTATGAAGCAATGAATCATCCACGTCACCTGTAGAGCAACTCTGCGAAGATCTAACAGAAAATAAGGGAAGGTTCATTCCAACTCACTCTTCCTGCCAAGGAACCTATTGAGGTTCTTCAGAGCTACTATCAAGTATATCAATACATAAGCATATTAATATAACTAATTAAATATGTGTTAGGAGCATTCATTTTTATTCTTATCCCACTGAAGGTAGATCTGCTTAAATCCAACCTTTTGTTTCCCATTTGAATATTCCATTTGGGCTTTGGCACTGTGATACCAAAATTATTTTTGCACAGCTTTTTTTTTTGAAGTGTGGTTCAAGCTGTCTATATATTTGAATGGCACCATTTGATACATTCTCTATACACCCATAAGCCATCATAACAGTCAAGATAACAAGCATCCTCAAAGGCCTCTGTGCCCTTTCATGATCCTTCATGTTTATGTCACCTGGGCAAATTCTGCCACTAACATTAGCTTGGATCTTCTGTGACTTTTAACAAAACTGGATCATACGTAGGTGCTTTGTTGTCCTCATCTCTTCCGCTCAGTGTGATCGTCCCGAGACTCGGCCATGCTATAAAGTGGATTGATGGGCCATTCCTTTTTTAGCCAAGTAATATTCGTTTTATGAATAAACCCATGTCTATCCATCCTGCTGTTTATGAAGGAGACGTTTGGGCCATTTCCAGTTTGGGGTTGCTACAAAAAGCCAGTAGAAACAGTGAGGCACAAGCGGATGTCCGGTTATCTATTTTCCTTCCTTTAAAAATAAATCCTTGCAGTAAAATGACTAGATTACAGTCAGATAAATGCCTAAACATTTTTTTTGTCTTGTTTTGTTCTGTTTTTCAAGATAGGGTCTCTCTATGTGGTCTTGGATATCCTAGAACTTGCTCTGTAGGCCAGGCTGGCTTTGAACTCACAGAGATCCACTTGTGTCTACCTTCAAGTACTGGGAATAAAGGTGTGTGCCTCTACTGCCTGGCTGACTAAACGTTTTTTGATGTCAGTTAGTTTCTAGAGTATTCATACCATTCTATAATTCTGCCAGCCACACATGCCAACTCTAACTGCTCCACGTGCCGAGCAAGACCGGGTGGCCACTGTGGCTAGTCTGAGCCCTTCTAACTGGTGTGTAGTCACATGTTAACTGGTGTGTAGTCACATGTTAACTGGTGTGTAGTCACATGTTAACTGGTGTGTAGTCACATGTTACAGCTTCATTTCTGTTCTTACTGTGTTATAATTTATATTATTGTCGTTTATATTTTATACTTACATTTTATCTTTCATGAAATATATTTATATTTTGCATTTTCTGTTTCTCTAGTGACTGATAATATTTAACACATTCCACGAGCTTATTTGCCATCTATATGTCTTCCTGAGTGAAGGACCCACTTAAATCTTTTGCCCATTTTAATTGAGCTCTTTTCTTGTTTTGAATACTAAAATTCTGTCTGCGTACTGGTTACAAGTCATTAAACAAATATTGTTTTCCCCAGTCCATGGCTTGCTTGTATTTTTGTTATCCTAACAATTACTTTGAAGAGCAAAAGTTTTGAAATTTCATGAAATCAATCTTCTCTTGTCAGTTTTGCCCTTGGTAGCATAAATCTAAGCAATATTTGTCTGGCTTAAGACCCCAAGTATTTTTTTTCTTTACTATCATCTACAAGTTTTATAGTTTTACATCTTAGGTCCAAGAGTCGCTTGTGCTATTTGTATATGATGTAAGCAAGGCATAAATTAAAGTCGTTTTTTCAAAACCTTTTTCAACTTGCACTTGAGTCGAATTCCTCTAATCCCTTCTGTCAGTGGCGTCCCTTCTCCACTGACTTGCGTAGGCACCTTTTACAAAACTCTCTTGTGGCCCACAAATGTATGCCTTTCAAAATCCTCTCTGATCTTCCCCTGGTCTATTGTTAAGTTTGATTTCAATACCACACTGTCGTAAGGCCTGTGGTTTTTTACACAGAGTCTTGAAAGGAGGCGTATCATTTTGAGCCAGTTTTGACCGGCTCCAAGGGACCAGCCCTTCACGAAAGCACAATCACAGGCGGTATGGTTAGTCCTAGATATTCATCAGCATCAAATTCAAAGTAGGAAGCCCATCTTCAGAGAGGGACACTCCAAACCATGCCTGCTCTCCATCACTTGAATCCGCTCTTGAGCTCTGCAGACGGTTGGAGGTCTGCAGAGCTGAGCTCTGCAGACGGTTGGAGGTCTGCAGGGATGAAGGGTGGCCCTGCTCTTCCAGCTGACTTCTCGCTCTGATGAACATCACTCTCGCTAGCACTGCCTTTTCACCCCAGAAGCTACCGTGCCTCCCCACACTGGCGAGCCAGATCCCTTACACTTGTGGACCTCTACGGTGGATACCCAGTTTTGTCAGTGCACTCCCTAGAATCCCTATCATCTTCCCAGCGTGTGTTTTTGATACCTTTGCCAAGAAACAAGTGGTCACATCTGTGTTGGCTTATTTCTGGGTCTTCTATCCCATTATGTTTATCTGTGTGGCAGTTAGTATTATCAACCTGACAGCACCTAAAATCACTTGGAAGATAGGCCTTTGGCCTTGTCCCTGAGGGATTATCTTGATTGTGTTAATTAAGGTGGGAGGAGATGTTCATTGAGGTGGTGCCCTTATTTCCCTGGCTGGGGCTTTAGACCACATAAATGGAGAACAGAAACTGAGCAGCAGCATGCATTTATCCCATTCTGTTTGCTGAGGGTGGATTCAGTATCACCAGCTGCCTCAGGCGCCTGCTGCCATCTCCTCCTTCTCGTGATGGACTGCACCTTGAGCTGTGAGCTTCCCCTAAGCTTCTCTTGTCAGAGGTGGTTTATCACAGCAGCAGGCAAACAAACAAATCTGGAAAAGACAGTCCACAGAGCTGTCTTTCCAGCAGTACTAGGCTGCCTTGGAGTCACTCAATCTCTGCGGGAGAATTTGGGCTCAGGTCCTAGGCAGCTCTCATGGAGAGGGCTTTAGCCCTCCGTGATCTCGTAGGTGTCCATGTGGTTTCTTGGGTTGTTATTTCCAGTTCTGAGAAGGATGACCTTGGAAATTTGCTTGGGTTGATGCTGTAGGTTACTTTCAATGGTATAATTTTTGTGAGGCTGAAACTGTTCTAAAAGTATGTTAATAAAATTTTAACTCTCAACAAAATTACAGTTATCTCACAGATGAAGATCTTGAGGATTTAAGCAGAGTGAATGGGTTACAGAAGATGCAATCACTGTGTGAAGGAGGATTTGCCTGGCTAAGCATTTCACAATGGGAAATATGAGAGTTTCACAATGTTTACACAGAAGGCACCTTAAGGACTGCTACCAGTGGGCTTCAACCTTGGGAGCAAACTGGCCTCAAGTGCAGATATTTAGATTTACTGAAGTTCCATAAGGCCTGTTCTAGCCCATCAGCTGTATGGAGAGACACTGAGTCAAAGAGCAAAGGGAAGCTCCCACCATCGTGTCCAAGATCACAAGGTACCCCATTTTGACCTCGAAGAGTTCTTTGCAGGAATGCAGACTCCACTGGAAGAAGGCTTACCTAAAACCCACAAGTTCCTCTGGTCCTTTATATGTTTATAAACTGGGCCTAGGGGTGCATACCTGTAATCCCAGCTGCCAGGGTGGCAGAGGGAGGATCAAAAGTTCAAGGTCATCCTCAGCTACAAATCAGTCTTCAGGCCACCCAGGACTGCATGAGATGCTGCCTCAAAATATAAAGTATTATAAAAATATTCATGTCTAAGACAGATAGAAAGAGATAAAATTGTTTCTGATTACTTTTCTTTGAATGTTTAAGACTAGATGTAACACCCTTAAAAGAACTGATTAGTTTTTAGAATTTTCAAAACAACTCTGAGACTTGACAACCACAATATTAGAATGTGGTTATTAGAATGTGGTTTCTCCCCCCACCCCCACCCCTCTTCTCCCCTTCCTCGTTTCCTCATTTTCTGAATTGGCATAGTGCTAGTCCACACACCTACTGATCTCAAGGATAACAAAGAGACAATGTGGACCCCCTTCTTTTTCTTTTTTAAATCGTAGAGTGTCAGCATTGTCTCTCATAAGTTAGAAACTTAAAGAAAACAACCCTTGACAGAAAACATCACAGACGGAGTGAGTCCCTCCGTACTCTTCAGCTGCTCTGAGGAAAAGTGTATGGTTTTTTAATTTATTTATTTTTATTTTATGTGCATTGGTGTTTTGCCTGCATGTATGTCTATGTGAGAGTGTCAGATCTTGGAGTTACAGGCAGTGGTGAGTTGCCATGTGAGTGCTGGGAATTGAACCTGGGTCCTCTGGAAGAGTAGTTAGTGTTCTTAATCACTGAGCCATCTCTCCAGCCCCTAGGTGTATGATTTTTGAAGGGATAGTCTCACCTAAAAACTGAAGAAATCACTATCAGTAACCTCATGATTGTTTCAGAATTAAACAACACTTTGAACAGTGTGTAGCACACAAAAGTTATTGAGAAAGTGTTGTGCCCCCTTTCCCACATCCACTGAAATGTCTTGCTTATTCTGTTTGTTCTAAATTAAGGAATTCCATCACAAACAACAGAATGTACCAAGTGGTTCACTTGAACCGAGTGGTCTGTCCCAGAGGATCCTGAGCAGAACAAAGAAAGTGCTGGCTCTTAGCTGGGATAGTTCATGACCACCAGCGTGCCAGTTCTAATAATAAAGCATCAGCAGGCTATTTTACAGAGCCAATTGAGACGATACTGAAGTTCATAACAAGATTTAAAAAGTCATTTAGGAATGCACAGGCCATAATTTTAGTACTCAGAATCTGAGTACTAAAGAATTTGATATCGATCTGGGCTACCTAGAAAAATTCTGCCTAATAATTAATTTTTAGGCAAGACGACTCAAAGGATAAGGCCCTCTCCATGCAAACCTGCAAACCTGGTGACCTGAGTTAAATCCCCAGAACCCATGTAAAGGTGGAAGGTATAGCATGCATGCACCCTGACATAGACATAGACATACACATACACACATCATACACACACACTAATAATATTTTTGAGTACAGCCAGAAAATATTGAGAAAGAAAAATATAAAAAACTATTCTACCAGTCATTGGGCATTTGAGACATTCCCAATAATTAGAACAACCCTGGAGTGTGAATAAATAGGCGTACCCTTGGGATGAAGCACAGAAATACACCCAGCTTCGCGTAGAGCCCACAGCACGCGGAAAGTGACTCTTTCCCCCAGTGGCACTGAAGTAAAGGATGGCCTCTGGGGAACGAAAAAGGATGAGCTAGATTAATTCTTCAAACCACACACAAGCACAGATGCTAAATGGGTCAAAGAGTGTAGACGAGCAAAGCAAATTCCTCCTTAGCTTACCTGTATTGGACATTTTCAATGACTAAATATATAAATGTAATAAAAAGAGAAGCTTGGTTAATTTGAGCACCTAAGAGCAGATTTATCTGCACAGAAAATAAGAGAAACACACATCAAAAGGCAACAGACAAACGGGACAGAGAGTCGTAACGTGTCACACCCAGAGAGACAATAAACACAACAAACAGACTCAAACTCAGGGACAATGGGCCAAAATCCTAAAGGAATTTATGAAAATGCACAAAGAAAACCTAGGGTGTAAAAATAGCCCTGGGCTGCAAGGGCTAGGTGCTGCTGTTGCTGAGGTGAGGCCCTGGAACTGTCCTGGAGTGTTAGTCAGGGTCACTATTGCTGCCATGAAACACTGTTACCAAACACAAGCTGGGGAGGAAAGGGCTTATTTGGTTTATACCTCCACTGTTCACCACTGGAGGAAGTCAGGACAAGAATTCAAACAGGGCAGGAACCTGGAGGCAGGAGCTGATGGAGTCCACAGAAGGCGCTGCTTTCTTATAGAACCGAGGACCACCAGCCTAGGAGTGACACCCCCTCCCCCCATGAGTAACTAATTAAGGAAATGTGCTACAGGCTTGCCCACAGCCTGATCTGCTAGAGGTATTTTCTCAATTAAGGCTCCTTCCTATCAGATAACTCCATCTTGTGTCAACTTGACAAACAAACAAACTAGCCAGCACATAGGACTTAAAGTCTGTGGCTGCTGAGGACCCTTGAGAGAATGTGCCCCAGCTCACCAGTAGAAAAGAGAAAAGTGGGGTATGCAGTTCAGAACACAAAAGACAGCTCTTGCCCTATTATTCCAGACAAACACCTGCTTACCCTGGGACAAGTGGAAGGCCTGGATTGGGCTGTGGAGCCTTCAGTTGATCGTAGGGAGGGCAGGGTCAGTTCGGAGACTGGCTGCTGCAGAAGGAACTCATCTTACAGCTCAAGGAGGATCCAGCACAGCTCTGTGAGCTCAGTACCCAGGTCCCACTGGCTGAAGAAGCACTGTTAAGTATCGCAGAGACTCCGAGAGCCTTTGGGGCTCCCTTTCTACCCTGTTCTCTCCTGGTGACATCACACATTTCTGTAGGGGAAGCCCCAGTCAATCACCTTGCTTGTAGGGCGGGGTCCCCTGAAGATATTTTTTACTAATAAATATTGCTGGTGTGCTCCCCCCCCCTTCCCTTCTGCTTTCCTGTTCTCCGCGGGAACTTCGGTTCTGTAAGTCTTTTCCTAATTAAAGCTGAATATTTTATTATAATTTCTGTCTGCCGTTCATTTATGCCACTACACGTTTCCACGTGGGCAGCTGTCTTAGTCAGTACTCTATTGCTTCAAAGACCCACATGACCATGGCAGCACTTATAAAAAAAATGTAATTGGGGCTGGCTTATATTTCAGAGAGTCAGTCCATTATCATCATGTTGGGAAGCATGGTGGCACACAGGCAGACATGGTGCTGGAGAGGTAGCTGAGACTTCTACATCTGGCCCAGCAGACAACGGGAAGAGAATCACTGAATCAGACTTGGGCTCTTGAAACCTCAAAGCCCACTGTCTAAGTTAGGGTCCCTATTGCTCTGAAGAGACCTCATGACCATAGCAACTCTCATACAGGAAAACTTGAGGAGGTAGCTTACGGTTTCAGAGGTTTAGTCCGTTATCATCATGGCATGGAGCATGCTGGCAGACATGGTATTGGAGATGTAGCTGTTCCATGCTGATATGCAGGCAACAGGAAGTAGACTGAGTATCACTCTGAGAGAAGCTTGTGCAAAAGAGACCTCAGAGCCCACCCCTATACTGACACACTTCCTCCAACAAGGCCACACCTACTCCAATAATCCCTCAACTCCTCGTGTTACTCCCTCAGCATTCAAACCCCCAGAGCAGCTTCTAGTTGGCGTACAGTAAGTCCTTCTTCCAGGCTCTCATCATCCTCCAACCTGCCCCAGGTATTGTGTGACCTTGTACTATCTCTGCCATTCTGGCCTGTATTAATTCCTTTTCTGTTGTGGTGTTAAAATGTCATGGCCAAGGCAACTTAATGAAGAAAGGGTTTGTTTATTTTGGCTTACACTTACAGAGAGGTAAGAGTCCATTACGGCAGGGAGCATAGCAACAAGCGGCACGCATGGCAGCAGGACCTGGAATCTGAGGATCCGCCTCTTCAGGGAAGCTAAGAGAACAAACTGAACGTGACACAAGGCTTTTAACACTTAAAGTCCCTCCCGTCAGTGGCGTATTCCCTCCAGCGAGGACAGCCCTCCTAAATCTCCCCCAAACAGTGCCATCAATTGGGAACCAAGTGTTCGAAAGTCTAAACCTATGGGGAACTTTATCATTCAAAGCACTACGAGACCCCAGAATGATCATTCTTAAAGGGAGGCAATTTCCATGGGTTTTGTAAATGTCAGCTATGGCAATTCTAAACTAGAATAAACCTGAAGAATTTTATAAGCTCACCCTGCTGCTGTTAAGGCCTGACCTGTATTACTCTTCATTGACGACGGAGTAAATGTGGTTGACCCGACAAGGAGATAGGTGATGTCCCACCTGCCGATTCTGCGCTCACTGTGCCAGTGCCCATGTTTACATAAGTCTGGAAAAGGAAGTAATCCAGACCTGGACCAAGCCTGGAGCTGGGGATCAGCCTCGGAACTGCATTGTTCATTTATGTGTTTATCAAAGGAATAGGGCGAAGTTCTGGGTTCTGTTTCCAGATGCTGTAATCAAAACTCCAAAAGATTGTCACAGAAAATTTGAAGCTTTGAGAAAACTTTCTGTAGTCCTGAATGGCATTACAATAACTTATGAGTACCAATGGAGACATAAATGTAGCTTCTCCTTGCCCCCACCTTGCCTTGAGACCTTAATTGGAGACCACCACGGTTCACTTGTACTGAACTTAGATTCTACCATATGACCCAGGATGCAGGATAGGATTACTAGAAGCAGAGTGGCCTTGGACTCATTCCAAGCCTTCTGGGGCCATTTACTCACCACCAAAAGTAGAAAGACTGCTTTTTTCAGAGTATACTCTATGACTGCGTGCTGAAAACCAATTCAAGGTCAATCTTCACACTGACGCGGGTGTACGTCATCGAAGAGCTTCGAGTCAGCCAGGGGCCATTGAATAAGGAGAGGACAGACACAAATGGATGCTTTCTCCTCAAGGATTTACCTCACATCCCTGAGGGAAGTCATGGGAGGAACTTGAGACAGAATCCATGGAGGAACACTATCTGCTGACTTATTCATTGGCTCGAGCTCAGCTAACTTTCTGACATATCCCAGTCCCACCTACTTATGGATGGTGCTGTCCATGGGGGGCCCCCCTACATCAATTAATAATCAAGATAATCTCTCAGAGACACTGGACCGTGGCAAGCCTTCAGTTAGAGTGCCCTTTTCCCAGGTGACTCTATGTTGTGTACAGTTGACGATGAAAACTAACCAGGATATAAAGCTAGATCTTATCGCAAATAAAAGCAATCCTCATGAACTGATATAAATTTATTCCCAGGGTTTATTGTTATGCAACACATAATGTTTATGTATAAGATGCAGCAAATTAAATATGTAATATAGATAGGGGCACAGACTGACAGCTACCTTCAAGCAAGAACTCATCAGTGGGTACTAAATCTAAGGGAACACTCATGAGAGACAGAGTACCTGCATGATCTTAGTGGGTGTCCCACCTATGGCTACCCACTGAGCCATTTTACCATACCAGGCACGGCTTTGTTTTAAGCCTAATAATTCTTTATAGACCTCAAATATTGCAATTTTAAAAGTTTCTTGTACATGCACTTCTTGTTCAATTTATTTATTCATAAATTACTATATGCTTCAAAGAAATACGCTGTTTGTTCGCCTAGTAAGCTGAGTCTAAATAGCCCTTAGGGGCCACCAGTAAGTAAGATTGTATTGGGGATTTTATTTTTTTTTCAATGTTACTCTGCATAAGCACATGTAACCATTACTATAGCTATATATAAATGTACCACTGACTAAAAAATGAATTGGGAAAGTTAACATTTAATTTCCTGCCATAGCCTATACAAAGAGAAGGAAATTTCAAATTTGTGAATTTTTGCTATAGACCTCAGGTCATGCCCTTACAGCTCTAATTTACTTGCCTCTAATTGGCATATAATAATTTCAATATTGACAAAGAGATAAAACGAGAACCAAGAACAGTGTCAGAAGAAAGAAAACACACATACGCACATGGGGAAGGGACAAGGCATGTGTGCACACACGAGGCAGAGGATATATGTGTGCGACCACACATTAGGGGAAGGAAGAAGGAGAGGCATACATACACACAGGAGGGAGAAGGTGTGCACATCCACACGTGGGGGGGGGATGTATGGGGGATGTACGAGGGACATATGGGGGGATGTATGGGGATGTATGGGGAATGTACGAGGGATGTATGAGGGATGTACAAGGGATGTATGGGGGAATATACAGGGGGGTGTACGGGGGATGTGTTGGGGGATGTACAGCGGAATGTATGGGGGATGTACGAGGGATGTATGGGGAATGTTTGGGGGATGTATGGGTGATGTACAGGAGGGGTGTACAGGGGGTGTACAGAGGATGTATGGGGGGGATGTATGAGAAATATATGAGGGATGTATGAGGGATGTATTGGGGTGTATGGGGGTTTGTGGAGGGATGTATGAGGGTTATACGGGACATATATGGGGGATGTATGCATGTATCTGACCCACCTTGTTCGTATTTTGATAAAAGGAAGTCTTACATTCTTAATCACAGAGGGCGATGTTTTTAGATTTTTACAATGCTTCTGTTCGCTTAGCATCAATTTGTCCTATGTAGGTTAAGATAAAACAGGGCTTGCACAAAAGATTGCTTAATTCTTGTACAAGCTTTAAGCACTTGCTTTAGAAACGGGTGTTAACCACAGTAGATGCTGGGCTGCGCAACATGCTCAGAATCTGTAAGGATTGCCAGCTACCAACAAAGCAGTTTCCTTTCTGCTGTCACCATGTGCCCCTCTTTGAAGCCTTCCCTGAGGAATATTCTTAAACAAGCTTAGATAGAGCTTGTCATGGTGTTGTGTAACCATATTACCGAACTGTTCAGAGCCTTGAATCAGCCGTGTATCCTTTGTGTGGCGAAGAGAAACATGCCGCCAGGAAAGGGCACGGGAGCTGATTTTTATTTTTTTCAGTTTCTCGCTGCATTGCATATGTAATGGCTGCACAGGTTATATGTGACTTCTCTAACCACGCTGTCCTGGAAATACATGTGCATAAATGTTTCTAAACACTAGCTTGGTAAACACACACTACAGGCTCAGACTGTGTGACCTTCACCATTGCTGTGGTGTACTCTGAAGATCAACCTGTGGTTTCCTGACCCTCAAACTCAACAATGTTCTGCATGTGAGCAGGAGCTCTTATTTATTTCTGTGTTTTAATTTATGATTAATTACAGAGAGATAATTTAAAAGAACTGTCTCAGCTTGTCTTTGGTGTTTATATAATTTCCTTTCGGTACCTTAAATTATGATGAAGCGTAGTAATAATTCAAAACAACTATCTGAATGGGGGTTAGTGTTCATATAACGTTCCAAACTATATCAATTATTTTATAATGTTCTGAAATTATACAGCAAAATCAATGAGATTATTTAAAGGCAATTGTAGAAGAAGGGGAAATCCAGTACATTAATTTATCTAAAAACTAATTTTCTCTTTCTCGGAAAGAGGCCTCAGGGAATAAAAGCCCTTGTCACCAAGCCTGGTGGCCTGAGATCCACTTCTTCAAGCTATCCTCTGACTTTCATGAGCATAGCATGGCGTGACTATGCTTGTAAGTGCTTACATGAACACATACACACACAACAAATGTAAAATACGTTGTTAAATAAAATAAAATTTATGTTTTTCTTTCAAACCTTCAAACTAGTGAGATATACATATATACATACATATATACATATATATTTGCTCTGGTTTTGGAAGCACTGACTTAAATGTTGAATGGCAATACCACCACGGAGTGATACACAAATAGTCTTTGGGAACATGAAACTCGAGGAAGGAACACTGGCTCTGTTTGGGTTTGAAGATGTCCCTAGAATAAACCAGAACTGTAAAGCGACAAAGAAAAATGGAGACGGGGATGGAACTTTGTACCTGAACAAAGCAGGGATTCGTATGTGCTTGGCGAGCTCTCCACCACTGAACCGTATCCTCAGCCTTTGGAGACAAGATCTCACCTTGCAACCCAGGCTGATATCCATCTTGTGATCCTCCTGCTGTAACCTCCCATGTGCTGAGGTTACAGTTACATCCACCATGATTGGTGGTGCATTTTGAAATGTACTATAACATTGCCTCTAGAATGACCAGTCTAAACCATGCGAGCTCTAGTATAATGCTCCAGAATATTTTGTTCTTAACAGTACCCCAAAACCAATAGTCACGTGTTGGCTGGTTTTATGTCAACTGAACCCAAACTCGAGTCATCGGGGAACAGGAAACCTCATTCAAAAAAATGCCCCCAGCAGACCAGTCTGTGGGCAAGACTGAAGGGCATTTTCTTGATTGATAATTGATGTGGGTGCTGCCACCCCTGGTCCTGTGGGCTACATGAAATCAGGCTTAATAAGTCATGCTGAGCAAGCCGTAGGGAGAAAGCCAGTAAGCAGCATCACTCCATGGCTTCTGCTTCAGTTACAGCCTCCAGATTCCTTCCTTGAGTTCCTGCCTTGGCTTCCATCAGTGGACTGGACCTATAATAAATCAAATCAACCCTTTCCTCCCCAAGTTGCTTTTGGTCACATTGTTTTTTCACAGCAATAGAAGCTCCAACTAAAATAGTTACCACTGTGTTTGCATCATATGTCTCCAAGTAGCATCCTAAACACACTGTATTTCTCTTGACTCCCCACACAGTTTTATCTGCCTTTTAAACAGGAGGCATCTGAGGTAAATTATAGAAAGGTAATTTACCAACTAATTAATTAAAGGTTCATTGTAAGCGGAGACTGACCTTTCATTTCCAGGTCAACCCAGACCCAAATAATTGCATAGAAACTATATTAATTACAACACTGCTTGGCCAATAGCTTAGGGATATTTCTGGGTAACTCTTATATCTTAAATTAACCCATTTCTATTCATCTATGTACCACCATGAGGCTGTGACCTGCTGGTAGGTTTTTCTGGTGTCTTTCTCCTTCCGCAGCTACATGGTATCTCCTTGACTCCACCTACTCTCTTTCTCTCTCTCTGGTCATACTCTGCGAAGTCATTGGCTGAAACAGATTCTTTATTAACCAATGGTAATAAAACATATTCACAGCGTACAGAGGGGAACCCCATATCATCTCCCCTTTTCTAAATAAAAAGGAAAGTTTTAAGTTTAACATAGAAAAATTACATATACAAAACAGTTATCAAGCAAGAATTATAATTACAATATTTAGTCCATTTACATTTGGCAAATTAAGGAAAATACTCTATCATCTATCTTATCTTTGTGAGTCTAAAGTTTTATAACTAATTTATCTTTTATCATAACTAAGGAAAACTATAACTATCCGTCCTCAACTATTCAAAGACCCCAGAAAATTATAATAATACCTAAGTAAATAGGAACTGCATTGTAAGCAACTTCCAAAACTCTAGAATTGACAAAGACATCTCGCTGCCTAGACAGTCACCCAAAGTTGTTCTGTAACATTAGGGCATCCATCTTCAGCCTACAGGCCCACAGTATCCAGCAGACTTTTTCGTGAAGCAGGAAATTTGGAGATAAGTTCTGCCTTGTAATGGCAAAGTTCATCAGTTGCTTTCTTCTGTGTCCTGTAGAATGTCTGACACTTTCTTCAGTGGCACAGGAACCTTGAAGGATCATCCTGTTTTGGAAAGTTCAGCAGTCACTTTTCTGTGGATCTTGCATGTCTGATTCATACAGCAATTCATTGTAATTTGTAATCTTCTTGATGGTTCATTTAAGGTACCAAGACACCGCTTCCTCCTACCTGTGCCTGTGGCACTAATCTCAAAAGATTAGCTTAAGAATTTAGAACAGAGTTAAATGCATTAGAACACAGAAGCATAGGAAAAAGTCCTACAGAGCTAATAAAGATTTTAAAGATGCCATACTCAACATTTAAAAAGGAAACTGAGATCCAAAAATTGTGAGCTCTTCTGAATTTCAGATAGCTATCTGAAGGCACAGGGTGAGGCAGGAGTACTTGGAAAGGGGCTGACTCCATTTGAGAACTACATAATAATAGTAAGAAAGGGAAGCTTTAGCAACATAAGTAGCTAGGCAGCGCTGCACAAGGTCCATAAGTGATGATGGCTGCTGAGGACTGCTCAGAAAACACCCTGTGGCTAGAAGCACGAAGCCAGTGGGACAGAGTTGCTCCTTCAATATTGCTCCCCACAAGCAGCAATATTGGCTGCCAACCATCACCTCAGAATTTATCTTTAGACATTCTTTGTGAGATGCAAACACGCTTGATTATTAAAATTTTTACCAACAGAAAATAGCAGCCCTAGTCAGTCATGGTAGCTCACCCATAACTTCTCAGAGTTCTGGCGACTGCAGTAACAGTCAGCTCAGAGTGAGTTCCCAGACAGCTTGGGCTATAAAATGAATTTTCTGTTTCAGTGAACAACAACAACAAAAAGTTCCAACATAGAATCTGTGGTAGTCTGAATGTAATTGGCCCCCATAATCTCACAGGAAGTGGCCCTATTAGGAGGTGTGACTTTGTTGAAGTGTGTCACCTGTGGGGGCAGGCTTGGAGGTTTCCTAGGCTCAGGATACCGCCCACTGTCTCAGTCATCTTCCTGCTGCCTGCAAGATGTAGGACTCCCAGCTACTCCTCCTGCATCACGTCTGCTTGCATGCCACCTTACACGCCACCGTACTCCCTGCCATAATGATAATGGGCTGAACCTCTGAAATTGTAAGAGAGCCACCTCAACTAAATGCTTCCCTTTGGGGGCTGGAGAGATGACTTCCAGACAGCCTGAGTTCAATTCCCACCAACCACATGGTGGCTCACAACCATCTGCAATGAGATCTGGTGCCCTCTTCTGGTGTGCAGGCATATGTGCAGGCAGAGTGAACACTTGTAAGCAGGGCAAATACATAAATATTTAAAAGATAATGTTTTCCTTTGTAAGCGGTTGCCGTAGTCACGGAGTCTTTTCACAGCAATAGAAACCCAAACTAAGACAGCAACCTTTAATCAAATGCACAGGACAAACATTGTGAATAAGGAGATAGATCCACTGTATGACCAAAATCAGCTTAGAGGAGAAAGGGGTTTGTTTAATATATAATTCCTGAGAGACTGCTGTCCATCCTGATGGGGAAAGCTTGACAGCAGGAGCTGGAAGCCAGGCATGGAAGTCAGGAAGCAGAAACATCATGTTTCATCCACACACAGAGCAGACCCAGAGAACAGGAAGTGGGCCGGTCTATAAAACCCCAAAGCCTGCCCGTAAGGATGTCCTTGGTCCAGTAAGACTCACCTCCTAAGGGTCATATACCCTCCCCAAACACAGTCCCGCCAGACGACTGAGAACCGAGTGTTCATACACGGGGAGCCCGTGGCGGGGAGGCCATTTCTCATTCAAACCAGCACGCTTTCCAAGTCACAGTGTGACTAAGGATGCAGCATGGGAATGAGGGACAGGAACCTAGTCACCCTGTGACTCAGAGTAAGCAGAGAAAACCTTTCGCCTTCAAAGTGAAAAATCCCCTTCTATTTTAAGGAACACTCCCCCACTTTAAAGAATCTCTTGGGTGAGTCACAATTACATCATATTCTCCCGGGACAGCCGCGTTCCAACGAATAAGCCTTTAAAGCACTGATAAGAGAAGAAAAATGTAATCTGACATTGAGGAAGGGAGCCAGACCTTTGCAAACGCCCTGTCTATTCTGGCCTCCTCAGTCCACAGAGCTGTCATGACTACAGTAGCAACAAAGATTCCCCTGGGGCTCCGCAGGCTTTTTTGGCAGCCGTTGGCCCCATAAGGCCTCTGTGTTGTCTTTACGTGTTAATGTCTCCAGCCTAGGAAAGTGGACACTGCGGTGCCTTGAAAGCTTGCAGCTTTCAGAATTAAATCATAAGCGTGCACTTTAAGCCAGGCTGGAAACAGATATATATGAATAGCTGCTGTTTTCTCATTCAACCAATTAAAATGCAAATGGTGGTACCCAAAATTACCACGGTCTACGCTCCAGATGTTCCCATCATTCAACATGCTGTTTTTGCTCCGTGTATCCTCTTGTCTCTCTGAATTTACTCTACCACATAACCTTCCTTATGAAAACTACTTGTTTCTTAAATAATTTTGTTTCATGTATTTAAGGAATTAGAATTTTAAAAACCCCCTCATTTTCCTAAGTAATAAGGAAAATAGATCTTCATTTCCACATCAGCCAAATCAATTATGGTGAAATAAATTAGCGACATATGAATTGGCAGATGACCTATTTTTATTAAGCTACATAGATAGCTTTGTAAAAATAAAGGTGGCCCAGTTTCCCTCAACAGTGGGCAGGCAGAGCTCTGAAAAGGACCCTTAAGAAAATAACTAAGGCTCTGTGATTGGTTCCCAAATCCTCGAGTGAGGTCAACAATTCTATTTTGAGCCTCTTAGGCATCCATACACAGACACACATACCAAGCCCAGGCTCCCTCCCCAGAAAGAGAAACCCCTGCTGTGGCCATGGAGCATAGAGCATGTTTCCAAGCAGAACGAGGGTCTCTTGTCTGACAGATGTCACTCAAGGATTTCAGTACAAAAATGAGCAAGACATGCACTTACCTTCAGAAGCAAAGTCAGCGTCTGCACTGTCCATGCTTTTCACTTATTCTTGAAACACAGAGAAACCTGGGATCCTCAGATTTAAAAAAAAAAAATGGCTTAAGTCACGTTCATCTCATAATCCTGTGATGAATATTCAATGGTATATCTTGGACACCTCACCTATCTCAGGGGTATATGGTGATAACTGTCCCCACGGATGCGGACTCTGCATGGTTTACAGAAGCGGCTTCACAAGAACTTATAATTTACTGGATCAAGAAATGCATGTTCTAATGGTATATTCCAGCCATGACAGAGGGACCAAAGTCATCAGAGACTCTGGCACTTCACATTGGAACTAGGCTAATTTCAGTTCTCAAGGAGATCTCACTTTGAGGTGGTAACAAAGTCACCAAGAGCTCCAGGCTTGCCCGTCACTAGCTTAGGAACTCCACTAGAAATACACTTTTGGTCCACATCTCAGAAGTGATGCTAATTTATCCTGCAGGGAGTCATATTCCCACTCTTATCCATCATCCTGTGATCACCTGATGGAACGTGTTCCTTAGCTGGGCCAGTAGATGGGCTGTGGGAGGGATGGTTTCTGTAGGAAGGTGGCTGCCATTCAAGAAGGAAAAAGGATGCTGATAAAGACAGAGATGTCCACTGAACCAACAGTGCAAGGCTGAGCGTGAAAAAGCTGCAGCAAAGACAGTCAGAGGGTGCTAAGAAAAGTAGACATGAGACACGGAACTGTGGTAGAAGGGAGTAAAAATCCTATTGTTGAACAGGATCCTCTAAACAAAACAGCCACCATCTTTATCTGATCGACTTGCCTGTTTGCAAGTGTCAGTCACAACTGGGCCTGTAGACTTGACATTTCCTCAGAGAAAGAATGGTAAGGAGGGTCATTGGAGACTCACCCGAGTGTCCAGCCATTCCTTCCAGCTGTTTGTATGCAAGTCTGCCCCAACTACACGTGCCTGAAGGTTCTAGGGATGTGGTTCTCAAACTTCCTAATGCTGCAACCCTTTAATATAGTTCTTCATGTTGTGGTGACCCTCAACGATAAAATCATATTTGTTGCTATTTCATAACCATAATTCCACTAGGGTTATGAGTTGCTATGTAAATATCTGATATGTAGGATATCTGATATGTGACCCCTTTCTTTGAAAGGGTTGTTTGGGCCCGAAAGGGTTGTGACCCACCGATTGAGAGTCACTCAGCAAGGGTTGGTAGTCTGAGGAAGACTAAGAGAAAGGGGGTCAAGCCTTGCTGCTGTGGTGAAGCCATCATCTGTGATGGGTATGTAGGAATTACATTCTATTCTTAGCCAGTGTTCTGTTGCTGTGAAGAGACATCATGACCAAGGCAACTCTTAGAAAACTAAGGGCTTGCTTACAGTTTCAAAGGTTTAGTCCATAATCATCAGGTGCTGGAGCAGTAGCTGAGAGCTACAACCTGATAGAAAGAGAGAGAGAGAGAGAGAGAGAGAGAGAGAGAGAGAGCGCCTAGGTCTGGCATGGGTTTTTAAAACCCCAAAGTCCATCTATTCCCAGTGACATACTTCCTCCAACAAGACAACACCTCCTCACCCTTCTAATCTGTTCAAATAGTGCCACTCCCTAGTGACTAAGCATCTAAAAGTGTGAGCCCATGGGGGTCATTCTTATTCAGACCATCACAATAGCCTGGCACTGCAACTATTTGCATGTTCCTGTTAGGGACCCTTCACCGTGGCTCTGTGAGTAAACCCAATAAACTCATTTGATTTCTCTGAATGAATATGGATATGAAATTAAACTTTTGTTTGTCATATGACCTTATGAGGAGGGAGTAGATGTTTTTTTTATGTATCTATCTCCAGGGAAAGGAATTCTCATAGCAGGGGCGCTTCCAAAGCCACTGATTCAGAAAAAAAGCTCCTGAACACCCCTGGAGTAATTAATCACAGTCACCCTAAAATCCTGCAGAGCATCTGTAGGGTGTCTACCCCAGCCAGGAGGAAACGGGTGCCCACAACAGCCTTGCTCAGCCTGGGAATTCTCACTGCAGTGCTACTATTGACACCCAGAAAACTGACCTGATCCAAATGCTCACCGCCTGAGCACGAATCAATAAATGCAATATAGCCATCCAATGAGACATTATGTGGCCACGGAAGGGGACGAGGAAGTGTGGCTATGCATTCCCGTGTGGATGGATCCCACAAATATGAGCATTAAACAAAAAAAAGTAGACTCCGGAAGGCATTTATTCTATGACTCCTTCCACACCAAGTGTCTAGAATAGCGAAGCAGAGATAGAAAATGGTCCTGTCGTTGCTTCGGGAAGGGGGTTAAAAAAGAGGACAGGGAGGTAAAGGCATGGAGCTATTTTAGAGGAATGGACTAGGTTGTAGCTGTCCATGCCTATGAACAGACTAAAAAGGTTCTGAATTGTATATTTTAGCTTCAGCATCTGTTTTGAAGGTGTGTGGTGCTGGGATAAAGCCCGAGACCTCAGGCATGAAAAGCAAGCGCTGCACAGCAACAGCCTCGACTGAGCTCTGCATTTTAAACAGGGGGATGGTTCTGCTGGTGACTCGTGTTTCAAGTGCTAGTCTTACAAGACAGCATTAAAAAAACAGGCAAGACCTCAACATGAGTAGTGCCAACTTCAGTATGTTTAAGGCTGAGGACTCAGTAGAAGCCAGGCAGTGGAGGCGCACGCCTTTAATCCCAGCACTCGGGAGGCAGAGGCAAGCGGATCTCTGTGAGTTCGAGGACAGCCTGGTCTACAAGAGCTAGTTCTGGGATAGGCTTCAGAGCTACAGAGAAACCTTATCTCGAAAAACCCAAAATAAATAAAATAAAGTAAAATGCTACCTCACTTGGTTTGCCGAAGTGGTAGTTATGTGTGCCTACAGCAATTGCTATTGCATGGGGCCTAGACTCCCTTTCCAGACATAAAGCATGGATGTCTACTTACAGCTTCTGGAAGTGTACCTACTGGTACCCCTGTGCATTCTCTCTGGGGATGGTCCAGCCTGGCCAAATTTGCCTCGATGCTGGTTATGAATATGAGAAGACCCAGAGACAGGTCAAAGTCTCTGGAAGCCCTCTCTTGTATGCAAAGATTTGCATGAAGCCTTTGCTGACTGCATCAGATCCTAACAGTTAACCCACCCTATCCAGCTTTCTTCTTCCCTTCCCTTCCCACACAGTCTGCTATCCACAGTACCCAGTCCTCACCCAGAACGTTGGGGGTGTAAATAAAAGACCAGAAAACTAGACTCTAGAGGACCTTTATGGCTATCTGAGGAATGTACATTTCTGTGGGCTACAGGAGAGTCTGAACTGTTAGTGTGGTTGGGGGAAAAGAACTCAGGAACTAGGTCAAAAAATAGTCTAGAATAAGATGTGACAAATGGCAAAGACACAGGTTAAGAGATCAGGAATACAAATTAAGGGAGGTTATTGGAGGTTATTGGAGACCATAAGGATTAAGGAATTGCAAACAAACGGAAGGGAGAGGGGTGGCAAGGTCACTTAGCAGGCTAAAGTGCTCGCCATCAACGCCAGTGATCTGAGTTCACTGCTCAGAACACGCCAGCTGGAAAGAGAGAACTGATTTCATCAAGCTACCCTCTGTCTTCCACACGTGTGCACACACAAAACAAAGGCTGAGGAGGTGGGGGGAGAAGGAGGAAGAAGAAACAATGAAACTTTGGGAAACATTGTAATAGAATCAACTGGTTTTCAAAAGGAAGATTAGAGTTGCTAATGTGGAAGTTTGAAAGAGGCATCTCACGGATCTGAGACTACACTTGAGGAGGGCTTGTTCTCAGCTGCTGCTGCTGCTTTCTTTATTTAAGGGGTCCCATGACGACGTGATATTGCTCCAAGCCAGTGATACTAGGACTGGACATGCAGGATGCAATGAAGATTGGAAGTGTTAAGAAAATCACACACAAGAACTCAGCTCTGCTGCTACAATGAACTACCTCTGCAATGTGACAAAGCATTGCAAGAAAGATGGAGTTATAACAAGCAAAGAGAAAAGAGCACTGCCTCGACAGCCATTGCTACCACAGCTGCCACCACCACCTCCACAGCCACCATAACCACACCACAGGCCTCACAGTAGTGACTACCACAGCCATGGTCACCACCACAGCCATTTCCAGTCACCACAATCACCACAGCCCGACCACAATCACCACCACCACCACACCACCACCACAGCCTTTTTGGGTCCCGATGGTGTTCCTGACTGGCATGCTCGCATCGGCCACTTCTTCTCCAACATCTTCTGCTTCCCCGTCTTGTAAGGGAAGTTCACACTTGTTTCTCCTTACAGTGCTATGGGAAAGATTAGTCAAATAATACTTGCAATCTGGCCTCCAAGGTGAGGTTCTCCCCCAATAGGAAGCAGAGGAAGAAAGAGGAAGTCAAAGATAACAGTTAGTGATTGTTTTTGAAGGGGTCACAGCTCAGGCCAGGCTGAATTTGTTCGGGCTGTGTGAATATCCTCCAGATCTGTTTTATTCAACATAGAGAGTCTGTGGCCTTGCCTGAGAAGAGCAAATTCTGCGTCAGACCATACAACTTCACTATTACAGGTTTGTTTGTTTGTTTGTTTGTTTTTTCTGGGATAGCAAATAGACAAGATGATGAGCAGAGAAGACTAAATATGCCCAGGAGCTGGGAAGAAGCTAAGAAACGGAAAAACCGTGAAGTCATTGTCCTCTATTTCTAGTACCCTCAGGGGCTGGTGGAGCACTTGCCTTTTGTAACCATGGCCATGTTCCATCTCCAGTGCTACAACAAGTAGCCATGATCGAGCCCAAGAAGAAACACCAAAGGGTTGTGTGAGCTGAGCGCAGTCACACTCCCAAGACCCTGGACTCGGTAGGAATGAATGATTGGCAGGGGCTGAGAATTTACATTTGCAGTAGGGGCCCAGCGAATGAGGCTCCTACACTGTGCAGAAGGTAAAAGCTCAACAATATTAAGAGGATGGTGTTGAGAAATTTATCAGACTTTCAAGATGCAATTCAGGGAGCTGATTTGCATCTTGAAATTTGCCTGATTTCTCTCTCGAGGTCAGACCCACCTTCTGCAATCCAGTCCTCCACGTCCTATGCCCCTGACATGTGTCTGGAAGCAACAAAAAGGGCCACAAGCAACAGCTCGGGTTTTGTTCTTCCGGAGCTGCATGAGGAACCACAGGGTTGGAGGTAAGCGCATCAATGCCCTACTCTGGCCCTGGGTTTTCTTGTGTAGGAGAAGGAGCCTACCGACAGATGGGGGCAAAGCAGGTAGCACTGGTCAGCAAGCCAACTGAACAGAGATTCAGAAGTGAAAGAAGGGAAATACAGCAAAAGCCATCTCTCCCACCCAGACAGGGTTTCTGCCCATGTTTAGCCTTTAGCTCTATTTTTAACTCATAAAGTGCTTACCTACCATGCCTGGAGCCCTGGTTCAATCCCCAGTACTACCTAAATCAGGTGGGGGTACACACCTGTAAACCTGGTACTCAGCAGGTAGACATAGGAGGCTCAGAATTGCAAGGTCACTCTTTGCTACACTGTTAGAGGCCAGCATGGGATACATGAGACCTTGTCTTAAAAGAAAAAAAAAAGTTGCTATTCTTTTACCTATCTGCCTCGTCTTTCAGCAAGTATCTGATGTCCAGCACATACCCTCTACAAGACAGATCTCAAAGAAAGAAGATCTTCCTGGGGCTGAGGTCCGACTCAGTGGTAGAGCACTTGCCTAGCATTTGTGAGTGGAAACTTGGATTTAATCTCAGGACCAAATAAATAAATCCTGTTCTTTCTCAAAAATGCTAGGTCTGGTGGGAAAATACCGTGGTTAGAATATATGGTCCCCTACAGATTGTTATAGACTTGGTTTCCAACGGGTGGCACTATTTTGGGCTGCTCTCACCTTCAGGAGAGGGGAAGCTAGCTGCAGAAAGTGGGTTGCTGGAGTCTTGTCTCAGAAAGTTCTTGCGCCTGACCTTTACTGCCTCTTTCTCTGCTTCCCATACCCTACCAAGTGAAGATGCTTTTTCAACACACACTCACGTCCACATGACGTTCCACCCACGCTTACGGCTACACAACCACGGACAGAACCCTTAAACTGTGAGCAAATCAACCCTTCCTCCATTAAGTTACTCTCTGGGGTATTTGGTACAGCCACAAGAAAGCTATTGCATGGAGACAGACCCTGTGGTTGGCAGAAGACTGTCAGAAGCATCGTTCTGGAATTCCTAAATCCCAAAGAGTATATGAACATCATGAGACGACATAAAATGTCACTCAAGACAGAACTGCAGAAAAATGAAAGAAAACCCTCTCGCTTCCCTGTGTCCTGTTGAGAGAAAGCAAGAAAGTCTTCTGTCAGTCCCCTGGATAAGAGATTGACATTTTGAGGTTAGATGGCTTTGGAGGGTTTTTCTTTGTTCAGGGACAGAGTGTCACTATGTCACCCAGGCTGTCCCCCTCCCTGAGTGCTAGGATAACAGTTGTGTCCCACCATGCTCAGCTTGCTGAGTATCTTAACACCTAAAAAGGAGCTCTGATCACCTAAAAAAATTTCTGAATATTTGAAAGTCACTAGAATAAAATGTCCCCGAGTTCCTGCCAAACCATGGGCGGGAGCATGGCATCATTGTTGAGAAACTCTTGACACACAAATAAAGCCAACTCTTTCTTGTCCTCGTCTTCCTGAATGTGTCCCCTCTTCCTGAAAACAGTGAGCCCAGGGTCTCAGGGCCACATATACTAGAACAGGTATGTTTCTGCTTCATGCTACCATCACAATAAATAGCATCTCACACCAGCTGGCCCGGCGAGAGCTACTTAGACTGCTGTCGTTCTTTCCCGCCAAAGTGACTGGTTAAGAATTAGTCTCAGAGTAGGGAAGGTACCAGCTCTGTGGTTTTCTTCTTTGCTTGAGTTCAATTAGGGAAAATGAAAACTGTCGGGGCCTTGAAGGAATTTGCTTAATCCACTTGTAATTCATTTGTGGGGATTTGTTTAGTTAAAACTGGGTATAATAATTCATAAATGTACTTAAAATGGTGCACATAAACTATACTAGCCACAATGCTCTGAATGCTTCTCTACATACACACACACACACACACAGAGAGAGAGAGAGAGAGAGAGAGAGAGAGAGAGAGAGATTCTACTCGTGCCTTGAGACTTTTCAAACATTGTAAGACACATGTTAGTCTCTCATGGCACCGGTGCCAATACGTATATTTCCTAAAGATATTTATCCTTAGAAAAGCATATAAATTGGTTCATTTAGCCTCACTTTTAAACAAGAGAAAAATTTTAAAAACCTAAGAGTTCTAACCTTGTTTTGCTCTCCTTCCACGGGTCATTACCTCGCATCAGTGTTCATCCACTGACATATTCAGGGCTGTTCGTGGGGTCTGCAAAGCCTAACTTAGTTGGTCCTCCCGGCCCCTTCAAGATCCTGGGCCTTGAGAAACCACAGGGGATTTTCAGGGAGCCAAGTTGTGTGACAGCTTCTCCGTTTTGTTTTTTTTTTTTTGTTTTTGTTTGTTTTGTTTTGTTTTGTTTTAGACATTGAATTTTGCCAACTTCGTCACATCTATACATGACAGGGTTTCTCTGTAGCCTTGGAGCTAGCTCTTGTAGACTAGGCTGGCCTCAAACTCACAGAGATCTGCCTGCCTCTGCCTCCCGAGTGCTGGGATTAAAGGTGTGTTCCACCACCATTTTAACCTTAAAACATGTCATTATGATTCTTTCCCTGGACAGAAATCATAAAAGACAGGGAGAGGGATAGGCCTGTCCCAGCTACGATTCTTCCTTTCAAAGGATACAAAGTGTCTGTCCTTGAAGTACAGGCCAGTAAGCTAGGCTAGCCTTGTGGGAGGCTTTCTCCATGGTAGAATGCTCCTCTGTGGGGAGGACCCCCAATGCAGACCCAAGCCAAGGTCCAGACCTGGAAGAGACTGATTGATTGTTTTTGTTACCCAAACGGAAAGGGTCTAATGTAGTAATAAGGGCGGCGGGGCTGCGTCCCCAGCACCCCAGCCGCCGGCACGGCTAGCTTATGCCCGAAATAACAACACATAAACTGTATTCATTTAAACACTGCTTGGCCCATTCTCTTCTAGGCTAATTCTCACATATTAATTTAGCCCATTTCTAATCATCTGTTGTAGCACCCCAAGGTGCGCTTACCGGGAAGATTCTAGCCTATGTCCATCCTGGGTCGGAGCTTCATCCCGGGAGCAGGGCATGGTGTCTCTCTCAGGCGTCTGCTCCCGAGAGGAGAGCTGTCGAGACTGAGCTCACTTCCTCTTCCTCCCAGCGTCCTGTTCTGCCTACTCCTCCCACCTATCTTCCAACCAATAAAATGGGCCAAGGCAGTTCCTTTATTAGCCAATGACCTTCCTCCATCAGTCTAAACTATAGAGGTCTGTGCACTGGCAACAAGGACCTCTTAAACTCTATTAAAAGTTTCTAGACTCAGCCAGGCACACTGGCACAGGGCCTGCAATCCCAGCACTCAGGAGGTGGGAATGGGAGCATCAGGAAGTCAAGGTCATTCTTGACTAGACAGTGAGTTCAAGCTAGCTGAGCCGGGGAAACCTTACTTTAAAACAACAAGGATGTCAGAAGAGCAAAACCCACTGAATTTTGCCAACTTCGTCACATCTATACATGTAAGGATTGTATTAATTCTAGTCGCTTTTGTGCTTAAATACCAAATGCTGTTTCTAATTCAGAAGAAGCAGATGAGGTATGAGGCGGCACTCATGAGGCTATTGCCCCTATGTATAGCACAGTCTACCAGCCCACCCCATCACTGCTGCAGACTTGCTCCGTACTCACCAGTGCCCCTCCCAATATGGAAATAACCCCACCCACTGTAGTCCAGAAAACGTTTCATGAAGTAGCTCACCAAGACTGGGGACTGTGTTTTTTGCTTTTAGTAAACATTTTCTCTCAACGCCTGTTTGTGATACCTTTTGGAAAGCCATAGACAAAAGATTGAAGCTTACTTTTAAATATGAACTGAAAACTCAAACGTTCAGACTGAGGTACCAGGTCTGTCTATCACTGCAAGTGTTGACGGTACCTGTCATTTTGTCCCAGAGTTCTAATTAGAGCGTGTGCTTTAGTTCGGGCAATTCGCCCACATTCACCAATTCCTTCTTCTTCTTCCTTTTAATTTTAAACTAAAGAATGAGAGGTTAAAAATACTATTTCTAAGTTATTTTAACCAAGGAATATGTATGAAGAACAGAAGTTCTATTTTCAAAGATACTTGAAATGCTGAATTAACTAAGCTTCTAGACACACACCCCGCTGTTGCCTTTCTAGAATTCTTGTCTCCTTCACCTGACTGTTCATTGGGAAAAGACCTTGAAATTCGTAACTGCTTTGGTTGTTCCAAAGGAGAAATGCAGCGGTCACCCTGGGCACCCCACCAGCCTTGCACCCCAGCGTCGTAGTCCAGAAGCAGTGCTGGCTGCTCACAGCTCTCAGCCACTCTTTTCTCTGAGAATTGCCCTCAGCCAAAATGGAACCATCCAGGACATTGCCACAGGGACGGCCCCCATGCAGAAACTGACTGGTCTGAGGGTACCACTGCAGTCCCTTTGTCTCCAGGGGACCTGACTTTGCCTTGGTTGTATTTCCAATAGTCCCCAGGGAACTGGCCTGCCAGTGTCTCCACATCCTTGCCTGGCTCCTTCCCTTTCCCTTGTCCCTCGCCCATGAGCCCTTGCAGTAGGAACACTTCCCCAGTAAATCACACAAATGGAAACCTCTGTCCCAGGCTCTGCTTCTAAGGAATCTGGTTTTAGATAGGGCCATAACAGGAGATATCTCCAAAAGAACTATGGCTGCTGGTGCTGTGGAATTAAACCTCAGAAGCCTTGCCCTCCTGTCCCGTATTTTATACAGAAAAGCTTACTTAAAAGCTATATTTGAATCCCTATGACATTAGAACATTATTTACCGTCTATGATAGTATTAAATGTACTATATTGGGAGAGTCTCTGCAGAAATCCTTTAACAAAGTCTCTTTAACAAAAGCAGAAGAGAAAAAAAAAACAACCCCTAAAAGAAAAAAACATTAAAAGCATCTAGGGATGCATCTCAGCGGAGGGCAAATGCCTAGCACGTAGCGGGCCCTGAGTTCAAGTCCCAGTACCCAGAACTAACTAAATAAATATTTAAGTAGTGAAATATTCTTTCAATATATACCGGAAGAAGCAAGATAGAAGAGATACAGCAATAAAAAAGACTGCTTTGGGTAGCAATGAGGCTGGACACAAGAGTAACATTTCTAGATGTGGATTTAAAATAAAACTGAAGACTAAGAAGACTGCAATGACAGCAGCTTCTTAGGCAGCGTGTCCATGGCTTCCAATTGCATCCTACCTGTGTTAAAACACAGAATTGGTTCAGGTGTCTGGCCGACACCAAACAGGATGATAACTGACCACCCAGTACTGGGTCTGCGTTCTCAACGCTCCCTCAATGCTCAGCCCTCCTCCAACTAAGTCTCTTTATAGAAGGAGAGAGATAAACGGAGGCAACTCTCGGTGTTTTCAGCATGAACGGAAGGACCATCCATCCCACAAATACTGGTTCATTATGAGCAAAAGCCCCGTGTTAGGTGTTACATGGGCTCAAAGGAAGCTACTAGAACTAGAACTAGAAGACCAGAGCCATGCGCAAACCAGGTAACCACACTTGGCTGAGGTACATTGCCTTGAGGTACATGTCAGTTTGGTGACAGGTCCACCCTCTCTGCCTCCCAAGCTCTCCCTTTATCTATTCAATTTTTCTCCAAGGAATTTTTCTCCAACCCTTTTTACCTTCTCTGTCGCACCCAACACGGCTCCAGGGATGGACCTAACTGGAGCAAAGGATGAAGAAAAGATAAATACAGAGATAAGCAGAAAAGCTGGATTTGGCTGTACTGGGCTCTCTGATGGAGAAACAGCAGCACTCAAGATGTTCGGTGTATTTATTTTATGTAGTTGAGCAGGAAGGCTGGGTTGTTGTATGCAGCTAGATCAAGGAGAGTGGTTTGGCTGATCTAAGTAGGAGCAGTCTCTGTAAGGGATTAGTCTTCCAGCCATAAATACCCGGTGAGAGAAAGCTATAGTGGACATTTCTTCACACACTACCAAATCTGCTCATGGACCCGAGGGAGGCTTTCCCAGGCCTCTGAGCCTCACACTGGATGGGAAGACTTTTCTATCTTCCCATAAATCTGAGGCTTTGGGGTCCTTAACCTGGCTGTGCCCATATCAGCGACACACATTCACTCAGAATTTTATTCACTTGGGTTTCCTCTGCTTTCCACATTTCTCTCAGCTAAATTAGAGAAATACCATTCCTTAAAAGATACGCATAGCATCTCGAATCCACGACTCTTTTTTTTTTATTTTATGTTCTCTGTCTGTATCATTGTATCACATCCTCTTCATTGTATACTTCCTCTGGACAAGAGAGTAAACAGGATTAATTCACTTTACAATGCTATGGCTTGTCTAGTCAAAGAATAAGAAAGTATCCTAGATTCAGTAAAAATTGTTCACTTGCAAGAAAACTCAGCAGGTCTTTTAACAGTTCTAAACTTGGCATGTGTCAAAGTTGGACCTTGTGCGCTGGCAAAACAAATACACCTAAAGAATTCACTTTTGTTTACCTGATATCATAAAGGAATACAGAAAATCATTGCACCCATACATGCACATGACAAGAGACGGTTATTTTTATCAAGGCAGGAGAAAAGAGCATGCCAAGAGCCAGAGGAGAAGTAACACCTCTGAAAGACAACCCCCGCAGTGACCTGTTTCCTCCAGGGAAGCCCCACTTCCTTAAGATTTTACGGACTCCCAAAGTAGGACCACTAGCTAGCACCGAGCTTTCAAACCATGAACCTGTGTGTGAAGACTTCAGCTTCAGGTAGAATGTCTAGTGTCGCCCTGCAACAAGAGGAAAGCCAGAGCCTGAAGCCACATTTCCACTCATCGTCTCCAGCTTGCCTACTCAAGCTTGTGGGACATCTGCATTCATGAAGCTATTTCCCCCTTCCTTCTTGCTCCATCCGCTACTCAAGATAACAACAATAAAACCATCCTTCCAAAAAAAAACCTAAGCTTTGGGGTACTGCCAACAGCTCTACCCTCCGCACCAGCCAAATCTTTAGGCAATCAGGTAGATAATACATGGACCATCACTGCAGGGACGGTGATTACTAAGGTAATTACCAACTGACCTTCTTCCTCCCTCTGTTTGGCAGGCAGCGATGCTTCAAGACACAGGATTCTCCTGGCCAGAATGGTCAGCAGCTGCTACCAGAAATGAGGGTGAGAGGTTGATGCAAAGCTTATCTTGCTAGCACTTCAAACACCGGCTTTTTAAGTGCCCCAATATGAGAGGAGAAGAACGAACATCTGCATGATACAATGTGCTGGTCTCTAGGCCCACCCTTTATTTAGTCTCTGCTTCATGACTTCACTGCTTATTTTCTCGTCTGAATTGTGCAGGGGCCGGAAATTAGTGTTCCCGGCTTGGGCATGTCATCATATTCCCCTGGGCACCTTCCTACAGGATGTTAAAGTATACAATCTATCGTGTCAACATTCCTGCACATTACTTACTGGTAATAAATGTCTAGATCCATCACTATGCCCGACCCTTGCCAATCCACTGACTCTGTGAGTTACAGAGAAGCAATATTCAGATGCTAATATTTTTTCTAACATTATCCAGGATGTTGAAAGAAAATTTGAAATACACATGTAAGAAACAGTGCATATAACAATAACCAAACACTAAATGCTATTACTGAATTGATTATTGATTGCTTATTATTCTACCATTTGGGTCTCACTCTGTAACCCACACTGGCCTCAAACTCTTGCATTAGTCTCCTAGATGTTGAGGCTACAGGCATGAACTTCCATGATCAGCAATGAATTAGTAATGGGCTCTGGGGAGGGCAGAGATCTTAGGGGAGGTGCGGACAGAACACAGTGATATATAGGTTGAACAGGAAGGGTTAAATTGGATGGAACATGCAAGGGAAGGCCAGAAGAGGAAAGCCTCTGGGAAAAAATTGAATGGAAACCAACTATTGTGGTAAAAATAAAATAAGATTTTACACACACACACACACACACACACACACACACGTTTAAACGGAGTTATCCTATAATGGGGGCAATAATACCTCAACTAGACATCATAGCTACCAAATAAAAACACAGTACCAGGAGAGAGTTATCTCTTTTTGAGTTGTTGGCCAATGGTGTCCCCTAAACCCCTCCAAACATTATAGGTTATTGGTTACTCCCCACAATGTGGTGATAAGATGCTGTTGCTGAAGACACCACATACATTCGTCAGAACATGGAGAAGCCCAGCTGGTACTGGGCTAGAAACTTTTCATAGGGCTGCAAGGTACAACATACACAACCAGAGGAGAAAAGGAACCATCTGTTTCACCGACCTATGAACTCTTCCAGCCACAAAGCCTGATATTTGTGATGAGATGTGCCCACTGGCACTTATAGTAGTATAAGAAAAACACTTTTCTTTCAGAAGAAAAAGCTTTATTGTTGTCCAACGGTCGAAATGGATGGAAAGTACAGGTCTAGCCGGCAAACACTGCCCTGATTGGCATACTTTGCCCATTCTGATGGGCATGAATGAACCAACAGTGCCTCACCACTCTACAACACTGTTTTCCCAAAGCCACCCATCAGCTCCAACCCCACATTCTCATCCTGAGACAGGAGACGGGGCCTACTACTGCACAGCACCCTGGCCACCATGCTTACGGCACAACCCTTGACAAGTCCATCTTCATGCAGCAGAAGCAGCTGGATTGGGACTGCCCGTAAGGACCCATGGCCACCAGTATCTCATTAGCTGCTGCGGTCACCCAGCTCCACATCTCACACTACAAGATCCACTGTTGGATTGGATTTGAAGCCCACTCCACAAGATGGAGCACATACCTGATGCTATCAACAAGGACAAGACTCTAGATAGGTTCTGGGCACTAGGAGAAGACCTACCGTTATTACTCTGCTAAATGAACATGGCAATAAAGTGCCATTAATAGCATGCAATAGCTAAATAGATAAATGCTTAGCTCAACCTGCATCTAAGGAATTTCTATTTGCAATAGATAGCAACTGTGATGGCTATTTTTGGTGTCAGTTTGACTACATCTGGAATTAACTAAAGCTCAAAAATGGGAGCATACCTGTGAGGGATTTCTGCTTAATTTGAAGTGAGGAGATCTATTTCTAATTTGGATCTTTGAGGTAGGAAGCCACACCTTTAATCCAGATCTCATCTGGACCACACCTTCTGCTAGAAGCCTGTCCTGGGACATGGAAGAAGGAAGCTTTTGTTCTTTGCTTGCTTGCCCTCACCATGCTAGCACATCCTTCAATGGCGTTGGAGCCTACTTCTTCAGGATTCCAGTGGATACTGAAGACCAGCTGAGACATCCAGCCTCCTAGACTGAAACACTACCAGATTCTTGGACTTTGCATTCATAGCCAGCAATTGCTGGATTAGCTAGAGTAGAGCCTGTAAGTCATTCTGGTAATATATCTATCTATCTATCTATCTATCTATCTATCTATCTATCTTTCTATCTCTTAAGAGACAACTTTTACTTTTACATGATAGGAAATTTTAACTATATGCAAAAGTAAAAAGAACAGTTCAATGAATTCTCGTGTACTGATCACATCTTCAACAGTTTTCTGGAGACAAACTTTTCTGTCTAGATGTCTCTGTCCTGAGTTCTTCCCCCAAATAACCACACAGATACTTATTATTATTTGCACATGTTCAGCTGGTAGCTTAGGCTTGTTTTTAGTTAGCTCTTATAACTATGTGCTGCCCCAAGGTTCATTTACCGCATGTTCACTCTGTGTCTCATAGCGTCTCCCCAAGACTCCTCAGACTCCACCCTTATCCTTCCCACCATTCTCTCTGCCCTGAAAATTCTGGCCAATGCCAGTCAGCTCTTTATTAACCAATGAGAGTAATACATATTTACAGTGACCCAAAGTATTATCCCACAGCAGTTTTCAGTGTTGGGCCAATTCTATTTCATCAATCTTTCTACCTAACTAGATAAATAGATTGATCGATAGATAGATAGACAGATAGATAGATAAATAGATAGATAGACAGATAGACAGTCACAGAGACAGAGAGACTCAGTCTATTAGTTCTACTTCTCTAGAGAAGCCTGACTAATACAACAATTCCAACTGATCAAAGCTCAGAGAATAAGAGACTTTGGGATGCTCACCCATAAAAAATGTCTATATCATACCCCCCTTTCAAGGCTTGAAAATTTATGTGCAAAAAGGGGCAGAAAGATTGTAAGAGCCAGAAGAGGTCTATGACTTTAAGAATACAAGGTTTCCCAGACTCAATAGGGAAGAAGCACATAAGAATTTACAGATACTGACAACATGAGCAAGACCTGCACATGCTCAGTGCAGTCGTGAAGTCGTACCTTGAGCTAAGGAGCTCTTGGCATGTGATTGTTTCTGGATGAGCAAGTCGGTGTTCCTCAGGAGCATGACTCTTGTCACACTGGCCACACTGCAGGGCAGTCCCCACACCCAGGAGCAGCAGGCCAACGCAAGCTGAGCTTTGCGTTTTGTTTTGATTTTTGGAAGAGAGAGAACTTGAAGTTGGGTGGGTAGGGAAGTAGGGAAGGATCTGCGAGGAGTTGGGGGATGGGGATGACTATGACCACAAAATACATATCATGAAGCTCTCAAAGAATAAATAAAAATGTTTGTAAAAAACGGTGGCGTGAATATTGCTTGGGGCTCAATACGCACAAGTCGTTGCTTAAAAACAATCCAAATTGCTGACATACATTTAATCTTTCAGAGGCGTTCAGATTCTCTCCCAATAACATTCTCTGCAACTTCATGTGACCACCTGAGCCTACAGGATCTTGCCCTTGAAGAAATGTCCATGTCTCAAATCATACGGACCTAGGTGACAAATGCGACCCTGTCTTCAACTTGCTCTCACTCCCACAGAGCGTTCACGGAATTAACAGACTTTGCAAGTGATTTGGGGAAGATGGAGAAGAAGCTTGCCTGACAGCATTGAAAATCCTCTGCTCTCACTCCACAGACAGAGCCGTTAGCGGACGGCCCTTTGACTTGGTGGTGTACGGTGATGGAGACTGGTTTTGTTGCGGCTAGCCAAACATGGCTTTCGAACACTTAAAATATGTCCGGTGTAACTCAGAATTTGAAATTTAACTCTATTTGATTCTAACATGCTTAAGTTTAAGTGCCATGTCTGAAGGAAACTCCATTTCCCCAAATTCTGCCAATCAGATAAAGGCCAGTGTTCTTTGGGAATGTGTGAAACTGCTCTCCCTTGCCAAAAGGAGTGATTCTCCTTATCTCTATCAAAAGGGACACACCGGCAGATGCCTGTGCTGCCTATCTGCTCCCCAGTTCCATGCTAGCCTCCGGCTCTCTCGGTCCCTACTCACAAATAGTTGTGCTATACTTCCGAACCCCACCCCAGCTCATAGGCTCCCTTCCTCCCTATAGCCCTAGAGATTTTCCCTCTTCTCTCTTCCATTCCTAGAGATAACATGGGCAGTTTGGGATAAACTTTTTCCCTTTTCTGCTCACAGAGTTGCTATTTCAGATTCTTTATTGCACCCATTGTGTTCATCTGGTTCTGAAACCTCCTGACAGGCCCTAAAGGAATCCCTTCCCAAGGGCCCCGCCTCTCCTAACCCAACCAACCTGCTGATTTGACTCTCCTGAAGCGCACAGGGATCATTTGTTTCTGATGGCTTCTGCCACCCGCCATATTCAACTCCAAACTGTCGATTTACCTCTTTTGCTGTTTCTTCCTTCTACTTGTTATGCTTCAGTGATTCAGGGCATCTCTCTGAACCTGCTACGCCCTCCCGAGTGCCTGTCCTGTGGAAAGACGCCTCTCCTGGCACCGAGTTATCTCCCCAGAGCTGTCTGCTTTCTCTCTGTTGACTCCGGGAGTCTACTACTACCACAAAAGTCAAGCTGGTGTTACAGGAAGCTCCTCCCACCCTCCTGGGCCGCCATCATGAGGGAAAGGATGCCTGTTCTCTGATTTGGGATGTTTCCCTCTGACAAGTCTCTCAGTCCTCTTGGGCATGCCCCAGATTGAAATTCTTGTCACCAGGACACGTACCTTTCTCTATCCCACCCTTTTCTTTCTTCCCCTGTGTTCCCAGCTCTCTCCTGGAGCTTCCTTGCTCTCCTCCTCTCCCCCCCCCCCCCAACTTTGCTCTTCTGCCTGTGTTCCGGCAACTACTTTCTCTCTCTGCTCTGGACTCTTCCAGATGCCTCTGGCTTTGCTCTCTCTCACATCAGCAATAAAAACCTCCCCCTTAAAGATACCGTGGAGCAGTCGTGTTATCAACTTATACATTGGACACCTATGGCTCGTGAGAACCTTTTGTACAGCACAGGACTCACTTTTTCCCCGAGCCTCATGGACTCTGTGGTCCTATTGAGTCTCTTTGCATCTTTTCCACTCTGATCTCTCCTCACCTCCTCTCATTTTTTTTTTTAATCCATGTATCTTTACTTGCAAGTGTTCATCGCAGAGAGTCATTGGTCTGGTCTGAGGCCTCTTGTTTCTGCTACACTACCAATGCTGGGCCCTCACTGAGACTCTTCTTGGTTATCCTGTTGCTGCCCTGTGTTGTGGAATCCTGAAGCTTTGGGTCTGCAGGACCATGCCCTTCATATGCTCCCTCAGATTACAAACGGGGTGCATGTTGGGGTGGGGCTACTCATAAGCCTGGTTCTGGGCCTGGGGAGTTGCAGGGTTGGACAGTCAAGTCTCCCTTGTCCTTACCGCCAGGGTGAGTTCTCCTGCATTGCCTTGACTAGTTCATCCTGTGCAGGAATGAGCAAGGGAAGGAGGCCAGTTCTCCTGCTTTCACATCCATAGGGTCCAGTCTTCCACACCTCCACCTTCAGGGCCAGCTCTACTGCGTTGCCCAGGTGTGGTATAAGATCCTCTTTCCCGAGTGCTGCAGCTGATCAGGGGCAAGGACAGTTCTTCTGGCTCTTATGACCTTGGGACCAGCCTTCCCATCTGCCTCAGGCACTGATGGGGGGGAGGGCATCTCTCCCCAACCCATGCCACCACATGACAGATGAGTAGTGGAGACAGCTCTCCTGTGCTCACAACTTCAGGGCTGGTTCACCCACATCTTTGCTGACAGGATTGTTGCCCAGGCAAGGCACATGGTCTGATCTCCTGAGTGTTGCAGCTGGTGACCTCCCTCACTTATGCCAAGGAGTTTATCCTTCTATAGCAAAGCCTTAGCATCTGCTGAGGACTATGGGGTACATAATGAAGCTACATTGGGCAGTGGCAGAGCATTGCTGTTTCTTTAACTGAAAGCATCAGCCACCATGGACCACAAAGCCAATGAAACTGGGGAAGCCCGGCAATGACAGTTTGGCCTTTTTCAGCCCCACTGTATTCCTTTCATTTATCCCCTTTGCTTCCTCTCTCTTCCTGACAGTACACATTAAATCTATATAACAATATCAGCCCACACTGTAGGCCTAAACTACAGATGTAACAAGAAACCTTCAGAACTGACTATCGTCTAAGGCTTCCCAAGCCAAGAGATTATGCCTTCCTACTTATTAATACTATGTCATTTCTAGAGGAGCCTCAGGTATAACCGTATCCATATTCTGCAATCATTGCCCAGACAAGCACTAGCGATGACAGGATGAGCATCGTTTCTTTAGTCCCTGTATGCTCACAAGGTGGCACAGGCTGACCAGAGATGGTAAAAGAATGGGACCCCCCCCCCTCTCTCTGTGTGTGTGTGTGTGTGTGTGTGTGTGTAAGTGGCAGTTCATTGTAACAGGTAGGAATGTGTCTGGCCAGTTCAAGGAAGTTCTCTCAGTCAACTGCTATCTCATAGGTATCTGTTCATAAGTAAATATGATCATTAGGGCATGATGGGAACTTCCTAAATTATAGAAGCTTCTTGCACGTGACACGGTGCTGTGAATATGGTTCTCAATGCTGGCTGCCAAAAGAGCCCTCTTTTTGTCTTGGTGAGAGCACAGATAAAGAGAAGTGTACTCGGTGAAGAAAAGATCCAAATGGCCCACCATCCTGAAGAGTGTTTGGGTAGTACTTGTTTTTGTTAGGACAAAATACGCATGAGTGAATACGGGTTTGGGAGTGCGCCTTAGAAGCGGGGCTCTTGCATAGCGTGTTAGGCCCTAAGTTCTGTCCCTAAAATGGGTATAAAATAAAAAAGTGAAAGTTAGGATTTGAGAAGGAATGGGGCTTGAGATTTGGATCATTGTGCAGACAGATAGGATATGAGAGCTGGGCAGACCGTGAGATCTGTAGGGTTTCAGCCCTGGTGGGGACAGTGGAGTCTGGCTTTTGAGGGGAGCAGGTAACAGGCTTGCTAACAGGGAATGGGAAGTTGCTGTGTCCTGAGTAAATGGGTCCAAGGACAGCTGCCATCACCTCACTAAACTAAGAGACACCGTTTTCCTATATTCCTAGCAGAGGCAGGTGTTTGAAAAGACCCAAAGACATTGCCAGATGAGAAGCATCTGGAAGAACAATGTGCCTAGTTTGTATGGCACTTGACAGCGGTCACGTGTCCTGTTTGTAATCTGTCACTGTTCGGGCTGTATGTATGGATTGGGCATGATACTAAATGAATAAATACTAAATGCAGTCAAATATTATTAAAAATTAAAACGCTGAAATCCGCTTACTACAGCGCTGTGATAATTAAGGCTAGACATGTATCTAGGGAATTATGGTCAAAATAAAAGGAGTCCAGAGACAAACCAAAGTGGTTGGGTCAGCCCTTCTTATAACAGGTGTGACCACGGCCAGTCAGTCCCTAGACCAGGTGTGACCATGGCCAGTCAGTCCTTAGCCAGGTGTGACCATGGCCAGTCAGTCCTTAGCCAGGTGTGACCATGGCCAGTCAGTCCCTAGACCAGGTGTGACCATGGCCAGTCAGTCCCTAGACCAGGTGTGACCATGGCCAGTCAGTCCCTAGACCAGGTGTGACCATGGCCAGTCAGTCCCTAGACCAGGTGTGACCATGGCCAGTCAGTCCTTAGAACAGGTGTTTGACCACTGTGGCCAGTCAGTCTCTAGACCAGGTGTGACCTTGGCCAGTCAGTCCTTAGAACAGGTGTGACCATGGCCAGTCAGTCCTTAGACCAGATGTGACCTTGGCCAGTCAGTCCCAAGACCAGGTGTGACCTTGGCCAGTCAGCCTCTAGAACAGGTGTGACCTTGGCCTGTCAGTCCCTAGACCAGGTGTGACCTTGGCCAGTCAGTCCTTAGAACAGGTGTAACCTTGGCCAAACCATGTCCCTCTGAGGTTCATTTCCAGGAATCTCTAAATTTCAGGTATCTGAGCTGCCCTTTTGAATTGAAGAATACTTTAGACCATTGAAGACTCTAGAATAGCGCATGACTCACTAGGATTGATGGGAGACGACCCTTGAGAACATCCATATGAGTCTAAGGAACACAGGATACATAGGGGGGAAATGGTTTGCCGTCAATTGCAATAGCTTCTTAGCTGGGAGGAAGAGGAAGTGAGGTCAGAGACTCCATCGCTCTGCTCTCGGGAGCAGACGCCTCAGGGAGACGCCATACTCCCAGCTCCCAGGCAGACACACGCCATGAAGCTTGACCCAGGATGGACTAGGCTAGAATCTTCCCGGTAAGACCGGTGCTCACCGATTATTAGAGATGGGTTGATCGGGATATCAGAATTAGCCAGTAAGGGCTAGGGCAGAAGGGCCAAGCAGTGCTTAAAAGAATACAGTGTCTGTGTAATTATTTTGGGGCATAAGCTAGCCGAGCGGGCAGCTGGGGTGCTGGGGACGCAGCCCCGCCGCCCTTATTACTTCAGGTTCCTCCTTAGTGTGTCTCCATCAGGGTACAATAGGGGTGGCTGTCATATCCATACATCCACACTCATTAGTCATTGGTTAGGAACTGCTTCTGAGAAATTTACCCTTCCAAGTTCCTGAATGTAGGAAAACTGGAATCTGCTAAAGACATCCCTTCAATGGAGAAATGGGTACCATCTCTCCTGGCAGTAAACACATTCAGGAACCCAGTGCAATCAAAGTGGTCAAACAGAATGCGGGTAGGTAGAGAACTCACTGGCCAAAGACTATACTGATGGGCCTCTAATTAAGAAACAGGCTGTTTTCTTAAGTTAGAACTGAGTTTCGTGGTTCTGGTTCTTTCTCTCATCCATGCTCCATCCAACACAAGAGGACAAGCAATATATTTTAGAGGAGAATCAAGGCACTGCATAGTCCTAGCTGGCCTTAAAGAACAATACTCTTGCTTCAGCCACGAAACCCTGGGATTACAGATATGTACCACCACATTTGACCGACAAAAAATAATTTTAGGTGAAAGCAACTTTTTTTTTGAGACAGGGTTTCACGAAGTCCAGGCTGACCTTCAACTCACTATTATAAGTGAGGATGACTTTGAACTCCCGATTCTCCTATCCCTGCCTCTCCAGTGTTGGGATTATAGATGTTTAACACTACTGGTTAGGACAAGAATCCACATTAACAAAACACAGTTTAATTGTTATTATTATTATTACTAAAATTAATCACAAATTCACCAATACTTTATGGAATGCAGCCTCTTGAACTTGATTTTTTAAAATACAAGTTTTTAAATCCATGTGTGATTTTTTTTTAAATCTGAGATGTTTTGTTTATTTGCATAATATTCAGAAAGTTTACTTTTACTTCATTTTTTAAGGGTGTTCTAGGTATCTTTCCACTGCAATAACTTGTAAATTGCTTTTTTAAGTGACTTAGAAGAACATTTTGCAGTGCTATTCAATACATGCAGGGGTGAGGCTGTAGCTCCAGGAATAACTGCCATCTCTCTACTAAATCTCTTTGCTTCTTTTAAGTATAAGCTATTTCATCAGGGGACTTCTATCATCACCTAAATTTTGTATTATATCTCATTTCCAGAGCATTCTGCTTTTTTTAAAAAAGAAAAATACTAGCCCTACATCTATCGCAAGGACTTGGGTATCTGGCACTTCCTTCTGTGGAGGACACTCTGAGGACACAAGTTCTGCTTTCTAATGATAAGGAAAGTGGGAGGAAGCGACAAATACCCACACTAAGCATTGGCTTTCTTTCGCAGAGAAAGGTGGGGTTTTGGAGGGCACCCAGGAAGGCAAGCTTTATTAGCTGTGCTGTAAACAGACTGCATCTGGCTCTCGGGGTCTCCTGTGACATTATTGATCCTTTCTACAGAGATCTATTGGCAGTGTTGTAAAGCTGGGCCAGAGGCTTTATTCTCCTTCACCCCATGACTATTTTGAAGGAAAAACTTAAATTTAATATCAGGCTTCTCCTTTGATGTTGTTAAAAATGAAATGCCCTCTCGATTATCTTACTAATCCCTATTCTACTTGATAACATACCATTAGGCATGTAGTTTTGTAATATGTCTAGATGTAAAATCTGTATATGCTTCATAGAGACATAATTTTGAAACATCAGGGTATTTAATGAAAGGTTATGAATACAATGTTTTCTACCGAGTTTCATACTCAGCACCACAAAACAAAGAAACATACAAAACAGATCCGACCAGAAAAAAAAAAATCTTTCAAAGACCATGTTGTGAAGCCCGCTAATTAAGAGTATTTATTTATGTATTTTGCAGCGCTGGGAACAAATTTGGAGTTGTTGTAAGCCTGTACGCTGTTCGGTTTTAAAGTTTGCATAGTGTGGGTCTAGTCACATCTGGTCAATTACATACAATTAGACCTGGTCAAGTGGATTCGATTAGCAATATTCAGGATAATGAGAAGGATAGATCAGAAGGTCTATAGAACTACCTATAATTTAGGGAGAATCGAGGGGAAATCTGATCACTTTCCTAAACATTGCTAAATACTGGTTTCTATATATCATATTACTAAGTCTATAAATTTCTATGAAACCCAGAAAACCCTTTAATAACTGAAAGCCTCGATAGACTCAGGCAATTTAGCCCTGTTATAATCCACATATTTTTATCTGCACAGTGCAAAGACACAATGCCACATCGCCTGTGCTTTATCTGATTTTGATTGGGAATTCAGCTATGCTTCTTATTCTGTTGAAGACACACTGAAACCAGACAAAAGATCTGAAGGTAGCAAACAGGAAACAGATATTGATTTCCTTTATCCACCCCAGTCTCTTTGTATCTTCCTGTATTGTACCATGATGGATTAGGCCAGCGATAGGTTCATGGCTGCTACCAATTTGATGGGCTTTGGGGAAAAACAAATCTGAGCAATATTATAGTGAAGCAAAGAATCTTTAAAACCAGGTCTGGGGCAGTGTGATAAGTAGCAAGACTTATGTTTCTTCATCACACATTCCCTAACCTCCTACTTAATATCATACTTAGCTCTCCCCTATCTTTTTACTACACACACACACACACACACACACACACACACACACCAATAATAATCAAAGGAAAAGAGACCATCAATTTGAGAAGGAGTGGAGGGGTCATGGGGGGGATTGGAGGGAGGAAAAGGAAGATGGTGTTATATTTATATTTTAATTAAATTTTATTAAAATTTACATATATTAAAAAACTTCTTGGAGCTCTTTGATAGTCATTAATGAAAGAAGAAGGCGGAATAAGGTAGTGATAGCACACCAGTTTACCTGACCTCATGACCGTGACTGCTCCACCCTTACTCCTTTAAGGACCTCTTTTCTCTCTCGGAAGTAAATTATTTACAGTATAATTTAGCACTCCTTGTCTTCCCCTACCCCACGTCATCCTTTTAAAGTCTCCCGACTCCTCATTCTCTTTCAGGAGAGAAGATGAAGTCTGACCATTGAAAAACTGAAAGCAGAACAATTATAGTGAAACGTAACCACAGGTTGACGGTCTCTCAACCTGATGCCACCAGAGGTGGCAATGAAGGAGGCATGATCCAGCTGCTGAAGAGATGTTCCCAGAATGACGGTGACTTGTATTTCCTTCTGTTACATGTATCAGAGCCACAACGGTTGCCCTTCCTCTCTGCCCATAAACTCTCTGTTCTGCTTTGGGAGTGAACAAAGCTAATAACAAACAATTTAAGTGAAACCGTGACCTTTGGGTCATTTCTCATCCTGCATATTTTCTTTGAGAATGGTTCTCACGTAGTCCAAGCTAGCCTTAAACTGGCTATGTAACTGAGGCTGGCCTTGAACTTCTCATCCCGCTGTCATCAACTCCTAAGTACTGGAGCTATAGGCAAGCACTACCATACCCATTTTATGCAGTGCTGGGGATCGAACCCAGGCCTTCACTCACGCTAAGCGGGCACTCTATCCATTGAACTTCCTGCATCCAAAGGCTCTCTGTGCATGACTTTCTTTTTCTAACAATTATATTTCTGAAGTATGATTTGCATGCGATAATACTCACCCATCTAAAGTAGATAGCGCAAAGATCTCCCACATTATGTACCTGTGTGAATAGCTCTACAGCAAATATGTGCAACTATGCTTTACTGTCCTAGTTCCGTCCCGATATTTTGCAATCAAGTTTATCACCTATGTGAGCTCCTGGCCACACCATCACGACCATCAATCTGTCCTTGGTAGCAAGTTTTACCTGCTCTAAACCTCCTCATACTAACATCCATGTAAAGTTGAGCCATATTGTGGGCCCTTTTTTCGTGTGTGTGTTTGGCTTTCCCTGCTTAACATAACGCCTTTGAGATGAACCACTGTTTGTTAGCCCGTCTTCTTCTACATAGATACTTGGATTATTTCCAGTTCAGAACTATCGTCAACACAGTGTGATCACCCTTGTGTACAGTTTTTCTTGGGCATACACTGTCTTGGTAGAGCCAAGGGTGGGATATACACAAACGCTTTGGAGAGGAACTGCGGGGCCACCCAACAGTTTATACTAATCTAAACGATTATCTAAAGTGGTTGCATCATTTTACATACCCGTCAGAAATGTCTGAGAGCTCTAGTCTCCCAGTGTAAATGGTACTGTCACCTTCCAATGCCAGCCACTTGATTAGGCAGACAGTGGTATCTGCTTATGATTTTAATGTGCATTTCTCTGACAAATGATAAGTGTATTTTAATTGCCATTTGTGCAGCTCCTTTTCTGAAGTATCAATTTAAAACTTTAGTTTATTTTTTAGATTTATTTATATATTTTATATGTATTATGTTTGCTCCTTCATATATATATATATATATATATATATATATATATATATATATTCCATACACACACATATGTGCATGTGTGTGCCCCATATACGTACAGGTACCCACAGAGGCCAGGTGAGGTTGTCAGACCCCCCAGAACTGGATTTTGGTGCTGGGAACCAACCTGGGTCCTCTGCAAGAGCCATAAACCCCCTTAGCTGCTGACCTGTTTCTCCACCCCCACTTTACCCTGTCAAATGAGTTATTTCTTAGAGCACTCACTATACTTCTGATACTGAACTCAGTCAAGTGTTTTATTCTAACAGGCCCTAGACATAGCAGCGAAGGGTGGGGCTGGATTTTGTCAGTGGGATGTAGACGCTTGCCCTGAGCCGGGCTATGGAGTCTGAAGCCTGGTATTAGTAATCCCCTGGCTGCAGTTTAGTATGATGGACTGACAGGCGTATGTCAATGTATGTATGTATGTATGGACAGACACAGGCTCTGGAGTCTCTCAGCTGTAGTCCACAGCTGGTTCCAGCACTTCTTAGAAACATAGAATTGAGCAAAGTGTCCAGCTCAGTTTGCTCTATTGTAAAATAGGCAAGAGATGATGTAGATGATCCTTAACTTCTACGGGGGGTTCCATCCCAATAAACCCATCAGACCCTGAGGATTGTGTAAGTCCCTCCTCCTGGATACATGGTTAACTGGGAGTTGAGGCTCTTTACTGTTACCCGCTATCTCTAGAGAGCACATCCCGCATGCAGCGGGCATTAAGATGATAAAATGCGCTTGGAGAAATGGCTCAGCACCCAAGAGCCTTGCTGCTTTTGCCGAGGACTCAGGTTAGTTCCCAGCGCCCACATCAGGCAGCTCACAACCACCTATGACTCCATTTCTAGGGGAGCTGACAACCTCTTTTGGCCTCTGTGGGCACCTGCAAGTATATGGAGCACGTACATATAACATAAAAATAAACAAACGAATATAAAAAGGCAAAGTATTTAAACATGTATTTCAGAAAAGAGCTATACAAATGGCAACAAGAAACAATTAAAACATGTGTATCATTTGTCCCAATGCAGAATCCCAATACCTGTCATGGTAACATCGGCATAAAGTGGAAAAGCTGTAAGCTGAACTATTACCAAGGTGAGGACCATCTTACTGACTTCATAGCATGACTGTGGCCTCTAAACAAAGCCATTTCATGCACCCGTATAGTCTAAACACAAAGTAAACATATGGAGAACCCTTGTGGAATATTACTTTTAACAATGTAAAGATTTGTTACATTTGTTTATGATGCATTTGTTTAATTATATAAAAATGTATTGCTGTTTCTCCTTGCCTGCCTAAGGCACCTGATGGGTATACTAAAAAACTGAACAGCCAATAGCTAAGCAGTAGAGGGATAGGTGGGGCTGGCAGGCAGACAGAATAAGTAGGAGAAATCATCTAGGATCAAGAGAGAAGAGGGGGATAGAACGTGGGAGACTTCTGGGGCCAGCCAGGCAGCTGCCAGCCAGCCAGCCAGACATGGAGTAAGCAGGGAAGCAGGACTTAGAGAAAGAAAGATAAAAGGCCCCAAAGAAAACGTAGATGAAGAAAAGCAGGTTAAATTAAGTTATAAGAATTAGTGGGACAAGCATAAGCTAAGATCAAATATTATAATTAATAATAAGATCTGGGGGCAGAAGAAAGCCTGCAATAGAGAGCGTTTGCTTTTACCAGATGAAGAACCTAGGGTTGCTCAGTAAGCACTCACACGCCCCACATACCTCACATCATCCCTCCCCTTCTGTTCTAAATCCATTTCCACAACTAGACCCTAGGTGAGCACTATCAGGAGACTTCCTTCGCTCTTGCCAAGGCAGTAGAAAAGGCACGGCCCGTATTTAACTGATCATGCTGTCATTTGTACCAACTAATAGCAATTTGCTCTTTGGAAGTCTAGTTCACTGTAGAGTATTTCAACCTTCCCGAGGACATTTAAAGCCTATGAGAAGGGAATCAACAAGCCCAGCGGGAGCCTGGAGCCTTAACGTTTGACCATCTGGTTATTGATGTTGGGGCAGAAAAGTAGTTGCTCCTAGTCATTTTTTCTAGGAGAAGCAGAAGGAGTAAAACTTTAGCCGCTTTTATCTTTAAACTTCAGAAAGCACTAAAACTCCTGAAAGATGTTTTTTGGGTTTTGGGTTTTTTGGGGGGGGGGGGTGTTTTGTTTTGTTTTAAGAAGAAGCCAATAAGATGTCTTAGGTTACTTTAATAAAGGACAAAAGATATTTGATGATCTCAACAAATACAGAAAATTGAAAAAAAACCCTAATACCTAATGGTAATAAAAATTTTCAAACTAAAAAATAACTTCCTCAACCTAGTATCTTTATCAGCCAACATCATATTTCACTGTGAAAGACTGTATGCTTTTCTCCAAAGTTCAGGAACAAGGTAGGCATACATAGGAGATAGCTTAGCATGGAATAGCCCCCGTCTTGTAATAGGCATGAAGAGGCAATAGCTTAGCTTGGGATAGCCCTTTCTTTTTTTTTCTTTTTTTTTTTATTGAGAAAAGGAGAAAAAAAAAAACAAGTTTCCACCTCCTCCCAGCCTCCCATTTCCCTCCCCCTCCTCCCCCCCTACGCCCCCTCCTCCCACCCTTCTCCCCCTCCCCCCACTCCTTTCCCCCTCCCTCTCCAGTCCAAAGAGCAGTCAGGGTTTTCTGCCCTGTGGTAAGACCTAGGACCTCCCACCTCCGTCCATATCTAGGAAGGTGAACATCCAAACTGGCTGGGCTCCCACAAAGCCATCACATTACATAGGATCAAACCCCCGTGCCATTGTCCTTTGCGTCTCATCAGCCCTCATTGTTCGCCATGTTCAGAGAGTCCAGTTTTATCCCATGCTTTTTCAGTCACAGTCCAGCCGGTCTTGGTGAGCTCTCAATAGATCAGCTCCACTGTCTCAGTGGGTGGGTGCATCCCTCATGGTCCCGACTTCTTTGCTCATGTTCTCCCTCCTTCTGCTCCTCATTGGGACTTTGGGAGCTCAGTCCAGTGCTCCAGTGTGGGTCTCTGTCTCTATCTCCATCCATCACCAGATGAAGGTTCTATGATGATATGCAAGATATTCGTCAGTATTGCTCAAGGATAGGGTCATTTCAGGTTCCCTATTCTCAACTGCCCAAGGAACTAACTAGGGACCTCAGCTTGGGCACCTGGGAGCCCCTCTAGGGTCAGGTCTCTTGCCAACCCTAAAGTGGTTCCCTTAACTAAGAATTGTGGTTCCGTACTCCCCTGTCCAACCTTCCTTTATCCCAATCCTCCTGCTTTCCCAAGGAGAAGTCGACCAATGGAATCGTATAGAAGACCCGGATTTTAACCCACAAACCTATGAACACCTCATTTTTGATAAAGGAGCTAAAAGTATACAATGGAAGAAAGAAAGCATCTTCAACAAATGGTGCTGGCACAACTGGATGTCAACCTGTAGAAGAATGAAAATAGACCCACATCTTTCACCGTGCACAAAACTCAAGTCCAAATGGATTAAAGACCTCAATATCAGCCCGAACACACTGAAAAGGATAGAAGAGAAAGTGGGAAATACCCTACAACAGATGGGCACAGGAGATCGCTTCCTATGTATAAGCCCAGAAGCACAGACATTAAGAGCAACATTGAATAAATGGGACCTACTAAAACTGAGAAGCTTCTGCAAAGCAAAGGACACTGTCACTAAGACACAAAGGCAACCTACTGACTGGGAGAAGATCTTCACCAACCCCTCAACAGACAAAGGTCTGATCTCCAAAATATATAGAGAACTCAAGAAACTAGACTTTAAAATGCTAATTAACCCAATTAAAAAATGGGGCACTGATCTGAACAGAGAATTCTCAACAGAAGAAGTTCAAATGGCCAAAAGACACTTAAGGTCATGCTCAACTTCCTTAGCAATCAGGGAAATGCAAATCAAAACAACTTTGAGATATCATCTTACACCTGTCAGAATGGCTAAAGTCAAAAACACCAACGATAACCTTTGCTGGAGAGGTTGTGGAGGAAGGGGTACCCTCATCCATTGCTGGTGGGAATGCAATCTTGTGCAACCACTATGGAAGTCAGTGTTTCGGTTTCTTAGGAAATTCGGGATCAACCTACCCCTGGACCCAGCAATACCACTCTTGGGAATATACCCAAGAGATGCCCTATCATATGACAAAAGCATTTGTTCAACTATGTTCATAGCAGTATTATTTGTAATAGCCAGAACCTGGAAACAACCTAGATGCCCTTCAATGGAAGAATGGATGAAGAAAGTATGGAATATATACACGCTAGAGTACTACGCTGCGGTAAAAAACAATGACTTCTCGAATTTTGCATGCAAATGGATGGAAATATAAAACACTATCCTGAGTGAGGTATCCCAGACCCAAAAAGATGAACATGGGATGTACTCACTCATAATTGGTTTCTAACCATAAATAAGGGTCACGGAGTCTACAATAGGTGAATCTAAAGAAGCTAAGTAAGAAGGGGAACCCAAGGAAAAACATATAGTTATCCTCTTGGCTAAGGGAAGTAGACAAAATTGCGGGGAGAAAATTGGGATCTTGGGGTGGGGTGGGTTGGGGGTAAGGGGAGATGGGGAGAGAAAAGTTAGAAGGGATAGCCCTTTCTTGTAACAATTCATTCGGCCACCTAACTCCTTCACCTATACACACTATGCACACATATCCCAACACACATAACAAACTGTGACCCTCTCGTCCGCCTCTTGTCCTCTTATCTCTGAAAAGTTGTGTGTTCCCCTAGCCTTGATGGTTAACTCCCAAATTTGTACCATTTCTATTCAGATGAATTCTCGACACATCCAGATTTCAGAATGGAAGAGTAGATTCAGCCTGAAGAGGTATGGGGTCGTGTGTCCTCCGTTAACCTTTCAGGGAGAATCTCCTATTTATTCTCTTTGATTTATGCATAATTAGGCATGCATATGATTAAGATCAGCTGCGTAATGGGAAGGGATATGCACAGTAGAGAAATTATTAGTCTAATTTATCAATCAGGATACAGAGCCACTCAAACCACGTTCCTTAGGAAACAGCCTCGCCCTTGAGTAAGGAACCACGGCCCTTAGTAACCAACTCCTCCTCCATGAAAGGAAGCCCTGGAAAGTAACCAGGCCCTTGCGCATCCTCACTGGAATCCACACAGCATCAGCCTCTACTACCTGCTCCATAGCTTGGATATCAAAAGTTGTCTTGCATCTACTCCACATCTGTGTGAGCCCGGTTTTCAGTTTTGTAGCTAAGTGGCCAAGAATCCAGAAAAACCGGACCCAACCCCAACCACCAGAAGCTGTTTCCAACACTTTTATTCAGCTATTTTACTGAAATTTCTATAGTTAGTGCCACAAAAAAACAACAACAACAACAAATAGAGCAACCTTTAAAAGGTATTTGGTTGGAAAGAAAGAAAGTCATCTTTATTCTCAGATAACATATTTTTATATGAAAATCTTAACGTCTTACTAGAACTTAAAGTGACTGTAGTAAGTGTACCAAATCAATGCAAAATTAAAGTGTGTTTCTTTATACTAACTGAATTGTCAGACGTTTAAGTTATGAAAATAACTGTGTCACAATAATTGCGCAGAGAACAAAATACCTGAGAATAAATTTAACAGAAGAAATTTAAGATGTACATACTGAGAACTATTAAACCTTACTGAAAGATATTAAGGGATGTGTGCACGGGGTGGGGCAGGGAGAAGACAGTTCATACTCAGGGATTGGAAACGTTGTTTGCCCTCCCATTGAGCTGCAGATTGGAAGACAGCTGTATCAAAACCCCACCAAAAGGAGACTCAAGGAAGGAGTTCAAACAGTTGCTATCATAAGCTCTCATGGAGCCACGTGGCAAGGAAATCCATTGTCGTGTTTAACTGGAGCATGATCGAGAAGCTGAGAGGTGGGCTCCAAGTGGGCTCATGGATACGGCTCCCTGGATGCTTGAGAAGGAATCACAGAGGGTCTTCAAAGCAGAGCTTCTCAAACTCTACCCTGCCATGGACCCCTGGGGCTCTTTTTAAATGTAAGCTCAGCCTTTCCAAGAAGGTTCTGGGTGATAGATAACTGGTGATGAGCAGGGACAAGGGATCCTGCTCAGCTGGCCCTAAGGGCAGAATTCATCTGCGCAATGGGAATGATATGTGTTTTGCTGGAAGACATTCTGGAGTTGTCAGGGCTTCACCACCCAGATTCAGACATTGGTGATGGCTAAAGTCAGCAGGCAGGGTTTGCAGGTCTGGTTCTTACGGAGTTCATGGTCCTCATTTTGATATAAGCTGATGCTTGCAAGGCATTGCTTAAAGGGTAATAATAACCGTATACAGGAGAAACATAGGCGACACAGGAGAGAAGGTGTGACCTGGTTTCACTTCTGTTGCTGTGACAAAAAGTGACAATGGGAAAAGGTTTTATTCTTACAGTTCAGGATGCAGCCTATCTGAGGGGACCTGAAGGTAGGGACTTGGAGTAGGTCACATCATAAACAGTGTGCTCAGCTTGATCTCTCCATTCTTATGGAATGCAGAAAGCCCTCCCTAGGGAATGGTACCACCCACAGTGGACTTGTTCTTCCCACATCAACCAATTCATTCACCCAGACAAACCCTGCAGGCCAATCCAATAAAGATGTTTCTTCCACGAGACTCTCTTCTCAGATAATTCTAGAGTGTTTGATTTGAAAACTAAAGGTAATCACGATGTGACGATTGAGTCATTGTTGATAGAGCATTTCAGAACGAAAGTAATATCTGTACAGAACATTCAGAAATGACGTGGGTTTCATAAACAAAAAGAAAAAGGCTCCAGACCTGGGAAACAGCACAAATGTATTAGAATGTATCTTACAAAATGGATGCAACAATCTCTCTAATTCTACGTGTTCTCCTTGAAGCTTTCCACTCCAGAACCAAGTGGAGAACTCTAGTTTCCCACTCATGAAGTCTTGGTGGATTCTTAGGGTTGTTCTGGCGAACACTGTGTGGGATGTGACCCTGTGGGCTTGTGGACCGACGCTGGAAAACACCATGTGTCTAATCTGCTTTTCTTGAGATACTTGCTTTGGGGACAAAGTTACCATGCTGTGAGGAAGTCAAGCAGACCACGATGGAGCACAGCGAGGAAGACCTGAGTCTTCTACTCAAACACCCACTGAGATCCTAACCGACAGCCAGGCAGCACCAGCTTCCCAGAGGATTGAAACATCTGGAAGGCAGGTCTCCCAGATGTCGGTCCAAATTCTTCGCATCTGCTTGCTGGTGCAAAGGGCAGAGCTAAGCCATTTCCACGCATCCCTGACCAAATCTCAATTCGTGAGAAAAGCAAATGGCTGTTGTTTTAGCTACCAACAGGATAATAAACCGGGAGTGGTGTGTTCTGTAGCGGGAGAATTCCTACGCAATCACTAAAGGTAGAGAGGTGTGAGACAGGCCACAGTTTAAATATGACACAAACAAGGGCGTGCTTACTCAGAACTCAGCTATTAGAAATAGAAACATAAAAGTGCGAGACATGTTGGGACTGTTAAATTTGTGTTGTGGGAAAAAAAATGTTTGGTAAGCAAGCTATTAAATGTGATATGGGATGAGGTTGTAGTGTGTAGTCAGCCATGCTCGGACTAATTATCATTCATGGCGAGGCCAGAAAGTGTGCGAGATAAAAATGTAAACATGTTTAGGTAACAAACATTTCCTTTTTCTAATAAAGGAAATGCTTATTGAAAAAAAAATATTAGGGCTGGTGCTGTGGCTCAGAGTCAACAGTACTCACTTAGAATACAAAGCCGTTTCATTTCATTGTTTTTTTTTTTCCACCGAATTGGGAGAATGATACAATTTCAGGAACAAATAAACCCACCTGACTTTTAAAATTATAGTGCGTGCGTGCGTGCGTGTGTGTGTGTGTGTGTGTGTGTCTGTGAGAGTGTGAGCATGTGCCTCGTAGTGCATGTGTTAGGGCCAGGGGAGAGCTTGCAGGAGTCAGTTCTTTCCCGGGACTGGAACTCAGGCCGTCAGGCTCTCCAGCAAGCCCTTCACCTGATGAGCCATCTTGGTAGTTCCTCATGTGAATTCTTTTATGGAAGGAAAGCCCGAAGGGAGTGGAGGAAGCCCCTAGGGAGTGAGATTCTGAGTGAATGTGTGATTTTGACAGGGATCCATAGCTTCTGACCCACGTGAAAATGGCAAAGTCCCCCACCGTGGTTAAAGCTCAAAGAGATGGCAAAGTCTTCGTAGGGTCCATGTGCCGATGTTGATAGGGTGTGTAGAAGATGCTCACCATAGCTTTCTCCCACCAGGTATTTACGGCATGGACACTGATCCCCTACAGAGAGTTCCCTACGAAGACTGGCTAAACCTGTCTCCTTGATTGAGCTGTGTACACAAACCCTACCTCCTTGTTCATCTGTGTGTAATAGCCCTGCATCTTTGTTCAACTCATAACAAACACACAAAGCATCCAGGGGCTGTGGTCTTCTGTACATGTACTGGATCTCTCAGTAAGCCTAGTTTGTTCTCTCTCTCTCTCTCTCTCTCTCTCTCTCTCTCTCTCTGTGTGTGTGTGTGTGTGTGTGTGTGTGTGTGTGTGTATCTGGCTGCCTGGGTGTCCTTTCTTCATTCCCTCACTACCCCAGTCAAGCCAACTCCACGCAAGGACTCAGCAAAGTCCCTATATTCTTGCGATAAAAGTAGATAATTTGTCATCAATATCTTTGTTTTCCCCAATGACACAATTCTGTGATTCAATCAAGAAGAGGTAAAATTTTTTTTAAAAGCTGAACACCTTGTTTTTTATGGGCTATAGCAGTAACTTGAGGGGTAAAGGTTTACCACACGGTGAACTGAAATGAGACTGCAATCTGTTTTCTTGGCTTTTAAGTCTCCTAAAACATATTTAAAAGTTACTTTGACCTCGATTTAATGATGGTTGAAAATTAATATCCCCACAGGAGATGGAAATTCATATGACATTCAGTGATTGGGAATGGCAGGCTTCCTGGGTCAAAGAAGCAGGCAGCTCCCTGTGCTCAGCTGAGCAGACGTCTCTTGGAATATTGTGTTCGGTTAATGGGGCTGCATTTCCAGAGAAACGTGGACAAATTAGAGTGTGTTTGAAAGGGGTGGTTTAAACGATGAGGGTACGGCAAACCACATCACGTGAGGGACAAGCAAGGGCAAGGATGCGCTAACTTCAGAGAGCAGTTCAGCCATTTATAAACAAGGCAACCTTCCTACAGAGGGGCTGTTAGCAAGGCTCCACAGCTCCAAAAGCATGGTGTGGAAAGAACTAGGAAGATCCTCGGGGGTGAAGAATCAAAGCTGCCGTGGACATAGCTGGCAATCAGTAGAGACAGTCCTGTTGCCCGAGGCATCTGCAAACTTTTGGGAATGACGTCTAAATTTGAGGGTAGCTGGGCTTAACATGCTTCAAGGCCATTCCACAAACCAGACCTCAACCCTCCTTACAAGTCTCCATAGTGGCCCCTCAGAACACAGTCTACTTCCTTCTTTTGTCTCCAGGCCCCAGGAAGTGGTTGCACTTCTGGAAGTCTCGAAAGGGTATGAAATCCCAGAGATCATAGGCTTTCTATAAATGGCCAAAGTCACTCCCCACAAATGGTCTTAATAGCACTGTGTGGATGCCTCTCTGGGCAACCCAGCCACTTACACTCTGTCCACACAGGCAACGTGCTAGCCTGTGACATCCTCCCTCCCATGTGTTGAACATACAGGGTTTGTGGGCAAGATCTTACCTAACTCAGTTAAGTCTTTGCCATAGCGTCTTCTTCCTAGACTTAGACCAACATTACAGGGCTCAAAGTGGGATAAACAGGAATCCATGAACTGTAGGTCTTACCTAAAAGTACCTTTATCTTGGCTGGTTTTGCTTCTTTCTCCTTCAACAAACCTTTGTTAATTTTTTGGGGGTGTGTGGGGGGGAAGCCTGTTCTCACAACACTCCTGGTTCTTCATTTAAATCACAGCCTCCTGTAGAACCTATTCTACTACCCTGAGTAGCAGTCTAGGTTGAGGCTCAGTGGACTGCATCTGAGGTCCTTCACCTACCTGCCTCTCCACATTCATGGAGAGGGCCAGAGACTTCATCAAGTCCCAGAAAGCATTCTTCAGAATATATTCTGAATCTGCGGGAAGTACTAAAAATCTTCTGCAGTCTTTGAAAGGGGTGTTGATACAAGCACCTTTGAAGTGATGACCACCCCTCCCCATGCTAGAGCTCCATAATTTGGGAGAAATGGATGCATTAAAAATGGTATATTCCGTCTCTTTACGACCTTGAGGGTGATGTCTCTTTATACTAAACAAGATGCAGGGACATAGGTAAGGTGTGACCTCTGCACTGGGCAATTACTGTAAAACCAGCTGCCACAGTGGACTGCTCTGGGAAAGCATTTACAAGACAAAACGGTAAGCGCATGCACAGTCTGTGCATTTCTTGTGTCTGTTGCAAAATATCGGATGAGAATCAAGAGAAATGTCTGGGGAGCATTATTTTGGACTATGATTTGAGGGAACCAAGTTCAAAAGGGCAGGTCAGTCATGGCAGCTAAGTGTGAAGCCCAGAGTCTACTGTCAAGAGACAGAGAGCAGACAGGAAGTGGGCCTGGCTATCAAACTTTGATCCTGATCTAACTTTCTCTACCGAGGCTCCATCTCCGAAAGGTTGCACAAGCTTTCAAAATATACCGAGATGGACATCTAGCTTCTTTTCTCCACCAAGCTCACACATGACCTTCTTTTCAGCGCCTTCTCGACCCTGGGATAAGGATGTGGAGGGAAAAGGAACATGAGTGTGAGCACCAGAGGCAGGCATTGCCAGGAGCGCCACAGAGACTGAAGACTGCGCGCACATAGGGGCTGGGGGTGGAGAACCAGCCACACGTGGGCATTCATACCGTTCAGACTTTTAAAATTTTATCTATTTACTACTGTGTGTGTGCATGATGATGGGGAGGCATGCCGGCCACAGCCAGCATGTGGAAGTCACATGACAACCTTGGGGAGCTGGTCCTCTCCTTCCATCTTTATGTAGGTTTGGGGGATGGAACTCACATCACCAGGCTTTTGCTGCAGGTGTCAAGGTCTGTTGAGCCATCTCATTAGGGCTGGCGTTCACATCTTATTTAATATGACATGTTACAGTATACAACATATGTAATAGTGCACGGCAGCCTGGGCCAAAGTTCCAGACCATATGAAGTCAGAAGAATCGGCTCTTCCATCCCTGTTAGAAACTCATTTATTTGTTGATTTATGTAGCTACCATTTGCTACCTGTGTACCAGTGCGGTACTAAGTGACGGGGAGTTCAGTTGTCTTCTCTCTCTGTGTCTCTGCCTCTCTCTCCCTCTCCCTCCTTCCTTTCTGTAAGGTTTTACTCTAGCTCAGACTGGTCTGGAACTCACTATGTAACCCAGGCTGACCTCTAACTCATGGGAATCCTCCTGCCTCAGGTTTCCAGATGCACTGCATTACAGAAGTGAGTTACCATTTTAAATAAAAGTTTGTGTTGTCCCTTCTTTAACATCTAGACTATTCTTGGTGATCACATGAGCCTACAGACTTTAATCAAAAGATCATTCTTTTCTTTCTTTCTCTCAGGGTTTCTAACTTGTTCTCCATGTTAGGGAGAACTATCAGCCTTGGACAGGCGGAGCAAACGCTATACTACTGAACCACAATTCCCAGTCGCTGGTTTTCTTTTTTCCTTTCTTACTTTCTTTTGCCTTTTTTTTTTTTTTTTTTTTTGAGGGCAGGGGGAGAGGTTTGAGACATGGTTTCTCTGTGTAACAGTCCTGGCTGTCCTGGAACTCACTTTGTAGACCAGCCTGGCCTCGAATTCACAGAGGTCACCTACTTCTATCTCCCAAGTGCTGGGAGTAAAGACATGCTACCACCGCCTGACAGTCTGTGGTTTTCTGAGACAGGGTTTTGCCAACCAGACAAATTCATGACCCTCCCAAGTGCTGGGACAACAGGTGTGTGTCACTATACCAACTCCAGCTTTCTAATCATTGGTCAATCCGAGCTAATAGATGTTTTTTCCAAGGAGTAGAATTGATATTTCATAACCTCTTCTCATTAAGTGCCTAAGAAGGATGGAGGCTCACCAGACAAGGGGCAGAGTCCCCCACAGTGTGACACTTTCTGCTTACATCTCATCTTGTTATTCCCAGAAAAAAAAATTGTCCTACCACTCATCCAAAAAGATAAATAGTGACTCTACTTTCTCCTGAACTTTTCTGTGAGAAAATCAGAGGGATCCTTCAAACATTCCTGTTTGCCAGTTCTGCTTAGAAGCGAATCTATATTAAAACTCAGAGACAAGAGACATAGGAAGGATGGGTGAGTTCACGATGACAGGATGATATAACGGAACTGCAAATATGAGGACAGTGGAGAGGAGGAAATAAAACAGAGGGGGGGAAGGAAGTTCTGCGGGAGGGGCAGGAGGGGAGAGCGGTTGGTCTAGGGATAAGCAATGGTGAGCATTACAGTCTGGAAGGCTGGCTGGGGGCAGAGGGCTGAGGAGGAGGAGGTCACATAGCCATTAGGAGAGCTTTGCTCTTGATGCAGGGTGCAAAGCCATTGGCATTTTTGAGAAGAAGAGAGAAACAATTCAACCTATGTTTTAGTGTTGCATTTTTCTTCTTTTCAGAGCGGCCTCCAGTTTGGTGTTTTTCTGCCTTTGTCTTCTGACTACTGAGATCACAAAGCTGGTCCTGCCACTCTGGCTGCCCTGCTTTAAGAACTTTTGTGTCTCTGCACCCCTCCCTCTGTGTGTGTGTGTGTGTGTGTGTGTGTTTGGCGAGAGCATCGGGAATGAAAAAAAAAAACAGGAGACTTCCACTGAGATTTCACAGTAGCTCAGACTGGGGAAATTAGCAGTAAGTAGGAAAATGGGAACGCATAAGCATTTCTTGAGGGGGTTGTTTTGAGAATTTCATATAAGAATTCAATGTATTTTCATCATATACTACTTTCTATCCTTCTCTAAATCCTCCTGTATCTCTGCCCATGTCCCTGTCTCAAATCTTAAATCTATGTCCTCTCATCTCTTGAAATACACACATACACACACACACTATTGAGTTCAGGTCACGCTGCCTATATAATATGTACATGGTTGTAGCGCTAATCATTGTGGTGTAGGCAACCTTTCTTGTCCCCGAAGAAACCAAGCCTCCCTCAGAAGGCCTTGACTTCTTCTTGTACCTCCTCCACCAGAGGGGCGGCCTTGTGATTTCTCCCCATCTATACTGGCATTTTGACTGGTGTGCTTTCGTGCAGGCAGCGACACTATTGACAGGCTATGGGGACGACATCCCTGCCACACCCGGAAGACATTATTTTGCTGTAGTCCTCCATGTCCTCTGGCTCTTAAAACCTTTCTTCTGCCTCTTCATCTTCCTTAATGTTCTCTGAGTCTTGGGGTGTAGGGGTTGTGTTACAGATGTCACATTTTATAATAGGCACCCACAGTTACAAAGCGCATAAATCTCGGCTTTGACTGGCTGTGGCTCTCTGGAATAACGTTCAACAGACATAGCAGACGACCGAATCTGCAGAATTCGCTAGTGAGTTGAATGCAGAGGATGAAGTTGACAAGGACCTGGAACACGCAAGTCCTCTGAGGACCAGGTTTTCCTCTTCGTTCGTAGTTATATCCCGACTACCTAGACTCAAACTAGAACCTGGCATACAACAATTCATGTTTCTTAAATGAATGAAAAGCGCGAATCAGACTTGTTTTCCTGTTTTGAATTTTGTAAAATATCCGTGAACGCATCTGCAGATTGACAAAACCCTGCTGAAGCACAGTTTCAACAGTATGGAGGCGAAATCCCTCAATTGTTTCCACAGGATGGAAGGTGACATCACCGATTGTATCCCCATGCCCCGCTGTCAGTGACAGAAGTACAAAGAAGCCTTGAAAATGGCTGGAGCAGAAGGTACTTTCTGATACAACGTCCAGTGTAAGGCAACAGCACACGCAGTAGCACAGGATACCAGAGGTGGGGGAACTTGCATGCCTGCTTAGCCTGTGGAAGTCCTGGGTCAAATCCCACATCAAAACAAAACAATTTTTTTTTAACGTTTCAAAACACAGGTATGGCTTTGCTTTCTGTATTCTTGAAACATAATCAGGAGAACGAAAATATGCGAAGATTTCCTGAGGGAAGATGAATTTTATCCACACTTAAGACAGTCTATGAAAGTGTTCTATTTGATCATATTCCAAATATGATGCATTTCTGCTAATACACCGTACCACATCTAAGACGTCATGTGACAGATGTAAGTGGCCACACAAACAAGAAACCCAGGGCTCACCCATTTTGAACCCTCCCACGTATCCTCGAGCTGGCATTCCTGAAGATGCAGGTGCTGTCATCTTGTTCCTCTGTGGTGTTCCAGGCCAGAGACCACTAGCTGCTTTGGGCAGTTTTCAGGGAGGTGATTAATTCAAAGTCCGTTCTTGAAGAATGCATCTGGTGGACGCATTTTCTGTTCCAGACACAGGCAATGGCTCTTGCCTTGCTCCAGTCTGGGGTCTTTTTGGCACTAGTTTCTTTAGGCTGTCTGATCGACTCAGGACTTCTCATGCCCCAGGGTGGCCTATGGCCGCTGGCAGGCTGGTCTCTCCACCTATGTATTGACTAGCATTGATCAAGTGACTTAGACTACATTGGGTTTGCTCTTCTCTTAGGTGGGTATGGAGGTCTGTCATCAGCTGCTCTACCGAGCAGGACTACTGCACAGTCTCAACAGCTCCCAAGTCTCCCAACAGAAGTCAAGAGCAAGCCTAGAACTCTGTTGTTAGGAGAGTTTGGAGGTGTGTGTGTGTGTGTGTGTGTGTGTGTGTATTTGGTGGTGGGGTGAGTTATGGAAGTTGAGTTTACAAAACATGAGCATTATTTTTTAAGTGGCTATTTTGGGCCACAATGACAGGGGAACCTGATGTTCCTCAGGCCACCCACAGCAAGGCTACTATTGTCCCACACCGGTCTCTCTGGCTCAGAGGCAGCCTCCCACTCGTTCTGATAGTGTTGCACCCTTCTTCCCCGCCCTCCCATCCTCCCATGATCCCATGATGGCAGCCTGAGTTCCAGGACAGGACCAGGCACACCCGGAGCCTCCCTCCCTGCAGCAGCTATGGGGTAAACCGAGGCTTCAGCCAGGCCCACGTGAAGTTTTCCCACCGCGGTGCAGGTGGGCCCTGCGCGTGCACGAGTCGGTGGGTGCACGGTGTGGGGGGATTCTCCTTGCCCCTCCCCCCGCTCCCCTGCACAGCACCCTCCTGGGGAGCGCCCCCACCCCTTCGTCCGCGTGTCCCTTTAATGCGCGCGCTCGTCAAGGTCCTCGCGTCCCTCCCCGCCCGTCGCCGTCCAGCCTCGATTTCCCTCCTTCCTTTTCCTTTCTCCTTTGCCCGCCTTTGCCTCCTCCGGCCCAGCCTGGGACTCAGCTGTCACTTTACTTTTGCGCGCGCACCTCACCGGACCCCGCGCGGGCACGCGCCGGCGGGGGCGGGGCGAAAGCGCGGCGCGGGCGCGCGGGCGCGCCGCCGCGAGGCCGACGTGGGGCTCGCGCCGTTTCGGGCTCTCGGGGCGGGCAGGGCGAGTGCGCGCCTGGGAGGGGGCGCGCGCGGACGGCCGGGTGGCGGCGGCGGCGGCGGCTCGCGGAGGCGGCGGCTTCACTCCGGGACTCGGCGTCGGAGCCGCGGCTGGAGCGCGGGCGGCGCCTCGAGGTGAGTGGGCGCGGGCAGGCGGGCGGGCGGGCGTGGCCGCGGCCCGAGCCGCGGCGGGGGGCGCACGGGGACCCCACGCGGCGAGGGGCAGCCGGGCGAGATCCCCGCCCCCGCCGCGGCCTCGGCTCGGGCTCGCGCCCGCGGCCCCTCAGGCCTCGCTGGCCCCTGCGCGTGCCCGCCGGGGCCCGCGTGCCCCTCCCCCCTCCCGCAGAGAGTGGCCCTCCTCCGCCCTCTAGGACCCCTCCCCTCCCCGCCCGCGCCCGCCACAGCCGGGAACTAAGTCTCCGCAAAGTCCAGGATGGATGTCGCGGTGCAAAGTGCCCGGCTGTCCCGAGCTCTTCCCTAATTGCATAATTGCTGCACGAGGTGTCCGTGCGGGCGAGGACCCGCCCGGGAGCACCGGCTGGGTGTGTGCGTGATGCCCCGGGGCGGGGGGCGTCGCACTGGTCTTTTGTAATGCCTGGTGCTTGGCACAGTTTGGCTCCGAAGCCGGTTTTCCTCTGGCTTCTCTGCAGCCCCCACTGGCTTGATTAGAAACTGGATTTCCCCCTGCCCCCCTCCCCCTTTGCTCCTAATGTTTTGATCTATTTACCCTTTTCCAATTTTAATGATCATAAAGCCTGGCTTCTTGTGGCTCTTTTCCCACGACTAACCAGAAATGCCCTATCCATCTTCCCTAAAGGAAATTAAGGCCGCATTAGAGACATCATCACCCTGGGCTCGGTGGTTCTTGGACCCATTTGCTGGTTTGTAGGATTCTTTCACCCCAACCCTTGGATTGTGTAATTTTGAGGGTCTACGAAAGTATTTCCATTTTAAAGTACAAAAGGATGTGCTAGGACTTACCTCTGGTTACCTTACTGTTCAGAAAGATTTTTAAAAGCTGGTCTTAGTTTTAAATCCTTGGGTTTTGGAAAAGCACGCTGTGGAAATGTGATAATCGAATCTGAATCTTGGGAATCCAAATATTTGTCTTTAACTCAGGCAGCTGGGATGCTCCTGGGCGCTTTGCAGTTTCATATGTGGGCGACGATGAAGATGGAGTGTTTTCATATGTCATACCTTGAGCTGTTTCCCTAGGGAACGGCTCACTTCCCCCCAGTCAAGAGCTCTACTGTTGTTTTCTGCATAAATATCTTTTCAGTCATCTGAAAAGCTGGATAGCTCTACATGTTCGGCATACAATATAAAATATTTTACATTTTGGAAAAGTTTAGAAATCCCAAGTAGTTTTTTTTTTTTTTACAAGATGCTGAATACAAGTTCACATTTTCCTGTCGTAGCAGCTTAAACGAGTACTTCCTTTTTCAAGTTTTTTTTCTTTTATCATCACATCTCATGATTTGAGTAGTAATGTGGACTTGACTCTTGTTAGTTTCATCGGTGGGATTTGCAGCCATATTCTTTTGTTTTTATGGAAGAGGTGAATTTCATTCACCATGCTGGTAATTTACAGAGTCCAATCACCACATAGAACACCTAGCGAAGAAAGCTTAGAAAATCAGTGTGTTTGAATTCTTAAATGTAACATGTTTTTGGAAAATCCACCATATTATCTTATGTTTAGTTAGGAACTAAGGTTTACTTTGAATCTGAAATGAAAATACCACTTTAGGTATCTTAAGATCTTTGAAACTGTCATTGGAGGATATATTTGTGTGTAGAACCCTGAAATTTAACTTCCTTTAGGTTGGGTAATCGTATGGAATTAGCTCTTTAGGAATTAATTTTGAAGTGCCTGTAAAGATAATATTTAAAAGTTTATATTCAGGGACTTACTCATTTATACTTTAGAGAGACAGTTTTATACATATAGTTAATTAGAATGATCTATAGAATATTATCTTTCATAAAAATTCATTGTGCCTGCGTGTGCAATCACTTTGCCCCATATTTTTTTCTGTAATCAAGGATTCAGAAGACACTCAAACGACATTCCTTTATTTTTTGACTTCTGAAAAGGAGATGCGAAACCTTTATTTATAAATGATTCAATAATGATTATCAGTGGCCTTGGGTGGATTTGTCTTTTGTAGGTCAAACTTTGGATGAAATAAGGTATCTTAAATCAAAAGTAGAAATAATTTTTTTTAACTGTCAAACTGTAGAAATTATGCTTCTATTTAGACATTTAAATACTTTCCGTGGCAGTTTTGGATTGAACCCAGGCCTTCACATGTGTTTGGTGAGTGCTCTACCACTGAGCCACACCCCCTAAGCCATTCAGTAGTATTTTTAGTAGTTTCTCTTCTGGTATTCTGTAGTAGTTTATGAAATTTATGGCATTTTACATCATAGAGTATTCTATTCGGTAATTCCGTAGTTGACATCTTATTAGGTGTATGTAAATGTCCATGAAGAATGCTGAGCCGAGGCGTGTGTGGCTGTATGGATAACTCCGTGCACAGCTGGGCACAGCTGTGACTTGACATAGCACTCGTAGCTGTGGCTTCAGTGTAAGGTAACTTTTTCTGTGGTTCCTGTATTTGCTGGGTGATGGATTGCCTCAGGTGTAGGATACATACCACGATTTTTCACTGGCTCACATCTCTTAAAAGTTTGCCAGCAGCACCTTGCCCCGAGAGCGCTGCTTTTTCTTTCCCCGTACATCTGCTCTGTCTAGCATGCTACAGTGCACATACTTACAAGGTTTTTAGCTTTTGGTATATTTGAACTCAAAGAAGCAAGCTGAAAGAAAGAATACAAATATTAAACCCAATAATAAGAACGTTAAAGTCGAATAAAAAAAAATGGAAGAAAAACCAAGAAATATGCTCAGACTTTTAGAGCTAGACATGAAACACACTGACATCAAATTTCAGTGTTCTATTAAGTGACTTTATTGTCATAAAAGGTGTCTTAGCCATGGAGAATGATGCTCTCCATTTCCAGAAGAGGGAGGAGAGTAGGCCCGGGTTCCCATGAGAGTCTGAGAGCTATTGGGACAGGCTATAAGGGACTGATAGGGCTGAGGGTGGTGATGTTATGTGTTGTCTTCTATAAGGGACTGTTAGGGCTGAGGGTGGTGATGTTATGTGTTGTCTTCTATAAGGGACTGTTAGGGCTGAGGGTGGTGATGTTATGTGTTGTCTTCTGTGAGGAACTGTTAGGGCTGAGGGTGGTGATGTTATGTGTGGTGTCTTCTATAAGGGACTGTTAGGGCTGAGGGTGGTGATGTTATGTGTTGTCTTCTATAAGGGACTGTTAGGGCTGAGGGTGGTGATGTTATGTGTTGTCTTCTGTGAGGAACTGTTAGGGCTGAGGGTGGTGATGTTATGTGTGGTGTCTTCTATAAGGGACTGTTAGGGCTGAGGGTGGCGATGTTATGTGTTGTCTTTTGATGCTTCAGCTCTGTGCATCCCGATTCTTCCGGTCCTTGGCTGTGCTTATTTGTCTTATACAGAGACGTTTGTCTCATGAAACTCTGCTAGAGGCCTGTGTTGAAAAATCACCATGGACTGATGATGGTGAGAGCTGATCAGAGTTACTGGGGCATGTCTTTGGACTAGGTAATGATCGTGATGGATTGCTTTAAGTGAGGCTTCTGGTTTTGGGTGCACTGAGGCGTACTCTTGAACATATCAGAAGCAGGTTGAGTTCAAAGTTTTAATTTAAGAGTCTTTTTCAAGAAGAATTTAGATAAATCTCCCACCCCCTTGTGTGTGTGTGTGTTGATGATGATGGTGATGGTGTTGGTGGTGAGGGTGTTTGTCACAGGCAGTCTCCTTTTTCAAAGACATGTCTGAGCCTTAGCTCTATGATACCCGAAGTGATTGCTGGTGGCTTGAGGCCCTGTAGAGTCCGGGCATGAGTTTTGTCAGTTCAGTTCTGGGTCTCTCCGCTTGTTGGGTCAGACAGGATGTAATAGCAAGGATCAAACTGGGGTGATTGCGATGGAATGAGATTGGAGGAGGGATATCCTTTTCGCTCCGTGCGTTCTTGTGTCTGTTATCCAGGTTACAACGGCAGCCTAGGTATCAGGGCATTGAGGAAATTGAGTTGGTAATCGGAGCTGCTCCAGGAGCATGAACTCAGAGCAAAGTGAATTTCCAACCTCGAGGGTGATTTCCTCCAGACTGAGGGGAAAAAAAAAAAACAATCCGTCAGTGTCTCAGTCCAGTCTCTATCTCTTGTGAAACGCGGTTGCTCAGTGGAGCTGGGTCAGTGCCCACACCCTCGTAAGCTTCAGTTCTTGTTTGGAATCATGTGGCTTCTGTTCTGTTATCACAAAGGTTACTTAAGACAATTTCCCAGCTTAGAGGATTTTAACCTTGGCTCAGCTCTGAGGATGTATCAATTGTGAGTGTGGCAGTGTCCTGTTTCTCAGCCCTGGGCCTCCTTGCAGTGACTTGCCGGGACACTTTGCAGGTCTGTTTACCCTGTCCAGACTTCCCATAGCTGAGCACAGAGTGCACAGCACAGTGCCCGGGAAAATTAGACTCTGAATCCTTTTTTCTCTTTCTGCCTTTTAAAAAGATCTACTTACTTTTATTTTCTGTGTATGGGGTTTTGTTTGCTTGTATGTCTGTGTACCACATATGTGCCTGGTGCCCAGGGAGGTCAGAGAGGGTGTCATATCTGCTGGAGCTGGAGTTACAGACCGTTGTGAGCCACTGTGTGGGTGTCGGGAATGGAGCCCAGGTTCTCTGCAAGAGCAGCCAGTGCTCTTAACCTCTGAGCCATCTCCCAGGCCTCTTCTGGTGTGTCTTATGCCAGTCCTTTTGAGATGTAACTCACCTTATGACATTAGTCTCCTCATTTTTTGTATATACTGGAGCTTGAACTCTGCTGACATGCGCTCTGCCCAAACTATACCTCCACCATCTTAAAATGTACAATTTAGCCTGGGGGTTGAAGGTAGCTCAGTGGTGCTTGCCTAGCATGGTGAGACCTTGGCTTCAGTCTCCAGCGCCACAGAAGCAAAGCCGAACATGCTGAGGCTTTTCTACTCTGACCTCCGCTTAAGTTAAGAACATTGCTATCACTTTCTGTCCATTAAAAGTCACTTCCCTTCAGTCTGTCTCTGTCCCCATGCATTTACCTGTCTGGACATTTCTTACAAGAGAGCTTTGCAGTCTGTGGTCCTCCTGACTGGCTTCTCTCAGTGTAAAGATTCAAGGTCTTCCCGCTGAAGCATGCAGATCCCAGACTTCATTTGCCATGTGGCTGCACCACGCTTGACTATCAGTTAGAGAATGTTTGAATTGTTTCCACTTTTTGTCTCGTGAATAAAATTCCTACCAATATTTGGGTCTGAATTTTCATGAACTCATAGAAGAAAAGTGTGGGCCACTCCCAGAGTTACTTGTTTTTATACCTAGTTTGACTTCCTTCGCTTCTTAGGTTCGTTTCTCCCCATTCTGGATGTTTCCTGTCCTAGTCCCTCCCACAGCAGAATAAAGGAGGCTTCATCCTTTGTTCCAGGATCTAAAATGTCCACGGAGGCACAGAGAGTGGACGACAGCCCAAGCACTAGTGGAGGGAGCTCCGATGGGGATCAGCGGGAGAGCGTCCAGCAAGAACCCGAGCGAGAGCAAGTTCAGCCCAAGAAGAAGGAGGGGAAGATATCCAGCAAGACGGCTGCCAAACTGTCCACCAGTGCCAAAAGGTACCCAGCTCCTGTCGGCTTTGTGTTTGCCCTCAAGTTAGAACCTTAAACTCAGCTTTTCACTTGCATTTAGTTACTTTTCTGGAATGAAGATCATAGAGTTTACATATTTCCCCCACTTTTATATAATTTTTATATGTGTTTTTAATTGTGAAAAACTTTTAAAAGCCAGTTTAGAGTCACGGCATATTATAAAATCCGTACTTGTGGTGTATTGATATATTTCTATCTTAGAAAAACATGAGCACGACATTATAAAAGTCTAATTTGATTTATGGTTATTTGATCGTGAATATATTTTTCCATTCAGTAACAGAATAGACATTAGAATCATTTGACTAGGGATGGGGAGTGGGGAGATGGCTCAGTGGGCAAAGGGCTTGTTGCTGAGTCCAGATTAGTGTCACCCCTATAAAAACCAGGCATGGTGGGGCACATCTGTAACCACAGTGCTCTGAGTGGGGATGGTGGGGAGAGCGGAGGGAGTGTGTGTGGGGGGGACACAGGTGGGTCCTGTAACTCACTGGCCATCAAGCCTTGTCCAGTCAGTGAATTAAGTGAAGAGATTCTATCTCAACGATAGCAAAAAACAAACCAAGATGAACAGGAGTGAAAGGGGAGATAACTGATGTTGACCTCTGGTTTATCCATACGTACACACACACACACACACACACACACACACATATGCACACACACATTCTCACTCTCACAAATACACTTGTGCACACATGTACACACGTACGCCACTATTGAAGTAATTATTAGTGATAACCCTCCCAGTTGGTAAAGTCAGAAACACTAGTGTTAATGCATCTTGATTTCATTACATTTGGTGGGGGCTGGTCTTGATGCCAGCTTCCTCTCTCCCTAGAGAATGGAGAGATCTGGGAAGGAGATACTTGGATGATGCTCTATCGCTACTTCAACCTCTTACAGTGATCGGCACATCAGCGGGCTCAGAGGGAATCTGCTTTGATAGCATTATATTATAGCCTGGTGCTTGGAAGATAATTTGAAAGGCAGATTATGTTCTGTGGACTCGTGCTTCCTTGTGATTTTATGTTCATTAATACCCTTTTAAAGAATAAAAATAGCAAGTAGGTGTTAGTTTAACTTTCTTCTCATCACATGTAACTTCAGGTTCAGGAAGCACTCCTGAATGATGGCTTTATAAACCACAGGAAGATATGATTAGGGAATGCATCTCCTCCAAACCAGAGACTGTGTCCTTCTAACTGAGTCCTACCCAGAGGCCCAGGGTGAGCCTTTGTAGGCTCTCTGGCCAAAGTAATGGTGACTAGTTGGTAAGACGTCCAAGCTGACTAGATACAGGGTATCCAACTGTCTGATAGCCTGCTGTGACGCTGTGATCCACAGATGTGTTAGGTCACCGTCATAGCTGTCCTGATGCATGCAGCCTAAGTACTCCTGCCTGAATAGCCACTTCTTCCATGCCGGAATCTCTGACCGCTGGTGAGAAATTTGTATAAAGGCAGATAGCTCTCGATATTTACACATTTAAACTGGAACACGCTAGGGCAGGAAAACGTTTCTGTTTCTCTTTGCTGTTATACCCTGTGTCCAGGGGTCCTTAGCCGGGTGACTTTTCTCCCCCTAAGGTGGAGTGCAGACACCTGCTCCTGCTAAGTGGGACTAGGATAGGGTGGATGAGAAAGGCCAGGAGTGGAGCAATGTAGCATTTAGGTAAAAACTGGGTTGGGGTGTCTGGGTAAAACTGTTCAAATCCAGGTCTTACGTAGTTCCATCTAGAAACTCAATGCTCATGTTTTGTAAACTCAGCTTCCATAAAGCCAGCCCCTAGCTGCCGACACTGAAGGTTTTCAGAGCTGCTTCCAGCAGGGGAGAGAGAGGACGAGATAGGTCTGTGGGGAGTGGTCCTGCTGGCCTGTCCTCTCCTCCCCTGTGACAGGCAGGGGAGAGAGAGGACGAGACAGGTCTGTGGGGAGTGGTCCTGCTGGCCTGTCCTCTCCTCGCCTATGACTGTTGAGCACTAGAGATTTTTCGTTTCTCTGGTTGGGGGTATCCCTACAAAAAAATCCTCAGGACAAAGCCTGCCTTTGAAGGAAAGTATGCTGTTTAGTGTGGAACCATTTTCCACTATGTTTTAGAAAGCACACCCTAATGGTTTCATGAATCAATTATGGATGAAAGGCCCCCTTCCCCGCTTTTTTGTTTTTGGAGTCAGGTTTTCTCTGTGTAAAAACTATCCTGGCTGTAGGCCTCAATCTCAGAGATCTGACTGCCTTGCCTCCCAAGTGATGGAACTAAAGGCGTGTGTGAAAGATCCTCTTTATATAGGGAATAAAACCAACTTTAGAGATGGTTTTCTGTGCCTCATCCTGGTTGCCATCCAATAGGAAATACCGTTAATGCTGCTATCTAGTAAGTGTGTATAAAGTAAAGTATGTGAAGTCATTTTACATGTAAAAATGCTGCTTGGTTGCTAAATTGTTTATATGAAAAAGTAAGGTTTGTTTTTAAGGTTCTAAAAATGTGGAAAAATGGAGAATCACGGAGGGGAAGGGGGCCTCCTCACACTCACGCACTGACCCTGTGCCTAGGCTGGTCAGCTCACTCTCTTCTTGCTGTTTTAAAGCTTTGGACTTGTTTCAGAAATGAGGCTTTCCTTTGGTTCTGGGGTTTCACTGAGGACCTAAAACAAAATTTTAATTTGTATTTTTTTTTAAATGAGTCACTATTTATGTGAAAAGTCTTCCTGAGTGCAATAATTCTGTGAAATAAGAGGCAGCCACAAAGCTTGTACCCAGGAGACACGATCTGCTTGGATCCCAGGTTCTAGTACTTTGTAGCTCTCTGCCTTGGACACAGCTTAGGGTCTCTATCTAGTCATACTTTCCCTTGCTTCAGGATGGGGATGTGCTTGAGATAGACCCAGACTGTATAGCCCAGGCTGGCTTTGAACCTGAGATCCTCTTGCCCCAGTGTCCCAAGGGCTGGGGTTACAGGTATGCTACCATGCCCAGCTCACTCAGTTTTCTTTTTTGCAAAATTAAGAAAATGGTGCCCTTCTCAGAGAGGTGCCATGAGTTTGTATTTTGCTTATAGTAAGCTCTTGAAAATAGTTCCTGTCAGCGAGCCTGCATGCCAGTTACTGACTGCGAGGATATTTTTCAGTTCCATTTGGTGCAAGTGTTGGCACAGACATGCTGCTGTTCATCTCAAGGACTTAGTGTTGGTGTTCTAGGGCTACTCGATGTTGTAATTAATCCATTTTGTAGTAACTCAGGTAAAGTGCTTTCCACTTAGGGGCTCAGTTTCTAAGTGAATTGTAATGCTAGAGTTTTAAGATTAATAATAACTGTAATAAATCTACTATAATTGTAGAATTAATGTGTTGTAGAAATGTTTCCTTAAAATATCTCATTCTTGAGGTATCACAGAATAAGGTTCTACACATTTAAGTGTTGAAACAGCAGCCCGAACTTCTGCAATTTTTGGCGTCCAGAGGGAAGGTTACATTATGACACATTGCTCTTTGAGAACGGTTTTATCTTAGTGTGTTCCTACCACAGTTGCTTCTCCTGAAGTGTCTATGCTGCTCTGTGATATTTGCAAATATGTAGTTGGACAGTTATATGATGTCCAAAATGACAAATGTATACAATTTTGATTAAATTACTAGTCAGTTCCATAAAGCATCTATTTTGAGTCCTCATTGAATTGACTCTGCCTTGTTCACATTGGTATTTCAATAAATATGAATTTTTAAATCAGATTTATTTCAGATTAGTTTGCTCAGAGTTGACGTTGTATTGTTACTGGACTTTTGAGTGTAGTGCCATTCTAGAAGGCATGTTAGGTTTTCAGCTTCACACTTTTGTTAGCCTGAAAGGTGGATTTTAGTGTGTTCCAGTGTGATCTTTTGTTCTATGATGGACTCTTCAAAGTTTGCTTATAATGACTGTGTTTCCTTGATATGCACATTTTAAAGCTTTTCCATGTTTTCTAATCGGCAGGCATTTTACAGTTGATGCACACTGTGAATTGATGATGTGTCCTAGGTCAGCGGTCTCTTAAAATGACAGGTCCCTGGTACTTCTCAGCATTCAAAATTAAATTCTAGGCTTATGTGCAATGGCAGTTGTTTTATTCTAGAGACTGTTTTGTCATTAAAAGTATGAAAATAAAATTAGTGTGATGCGTTCTTGAGAACAAGCTGTCTGTGGCAGGAAATGCTCGGTTGGTGAGGAGTGAAGATGTGTCTGTCTTAAGGCATGCAGAGGGTATAGAAGTCTAGATGTAGGGGCTGGAGAGATGGCTCAGCAGTTATAGAGCCAACAGCTCTTTCGAGGACCCTAGTTCCATCCCCAGCACCCATATCAGACCGCTCACAACCACCTGTAACTCCAGTGTCAGGGGAGCTGACATCTTCACCTGGCCTCCTTGGGAGTCTGCACACACACAGCTTACACATATCTGGACATACACAGAAATAAAAATAAAATTATAAAAAAAGTCAGGCCTAGCATTGGGAGACAGAGAGAGGTGGATGGGTCTCTGTCAGTGCAAGGCTACCTAGGGTGACACAGTGAGAGTCTGAAAGGAATGGAGAAGAACTTGCAGGCATGGTGAAATGTCTGTGCTGCTGAGGCTCCCCTCCCTGCCTGTCAGCCCAGTGTTCTTGCTGTGCTGAGCCCTGGGTGAGTGAGGGAACTTCCTCTAACCCAGATTTCTGTGTGCATGTTGTACATGCGTACTGCTTCAGTTTCCTGAAGTGTATTCACAGAGCCTCCATCCGTCTAACTTTGGTTCCTCAGGTGAGTCTGAATGAATTATGACTGTTAACCACTCCCTTCCTATATCTTCTTTAAAAAAAAAAAAAAGCAGCCAATAGCCTCACATATTGACAGCGTGGTCTGCTCATGCCCTCCTGGACACAGCATCATGTTAGTTACGTCAGATAAACTGGCAAACAGGTGAACTTGGCTTCTAGCTCTTTAGGGAAGAGTGTGCACTTGCTAGCTTGCCTATCAGAATCTTGGGTTATAGCATATCGGATGATGGGAATCGGAAACACAGCCGGTTATCTTGTTGGCTTATGGCTAAGACAGTTGTTAAAAGTAACCTTTTAGCCGGGCGGTGGTGGCGCACGCCTTTAATCCCAGCACTCGGGAGGCAGAGGCAGGCGGATCTCTGTGAGTTCGAGGCCAGCCTGGTCTACAAGAGCTAGTTCCAGGACAGGAACCAAAAGCTACGGAGAAACCCTGTCTCGAAAAATCAAAAAAAAAAAAAAAAAAAGTAACCTTTTAGTTTGCCTTAGAAGAGAATTAATTGTCTCAGTCTTTCTTGCTTATGTGGAGTAACCGGCCTTAGTTTCCTTCCTGTAAATGAGGGTGGATAGAGCAATACTAGAGAATTCTGTGTGATTTGTTTAATTCACTCTTAGTGACCTCAGATCATCACATCAAAGGTCCCCTTTAAGGGTGAAGTACTGACACTTTCTCATTGTGTCTCACCCCAGGGACAGGACGTGAAATAACTCTCCCTTACTCCTTATTTAAGACAGAGAAACTTAGTAGATTCCACAATCACAGTTTTTGGAGATTGAATTGAATTGCTGTCATTTAATATAGCAGGGCACCTTGCAATTGTTTAAATAGCAATTCTTTGTATAATCCTTTCTGTCCAGAGAAACAGCCATTCTTAGGTAACGGTAGCTCAAAAATACATTGTAATATATTGACTTATTGCTTAGAGTTGTCGAATTTATCAGGAAATCACTTTTGTATTGAATATATGGACCCATGGATGCTCGGAGAGAAATTTGGGTTCTTTGGGTGGAATTCTCTGACAGGAAATTAGAATTTTTGTCAGATTCTTTTTTGTTTTTCAGATTAGCTTTTTGAAAATCCCAATAAAGTTCTTTTAAGTTAAAATGGTTTTCAGCTGGGTGTGTCTGGTACACGCCTGTAATCTTAGCACTTCGGAGTTCGAGCTCAAATCGCCCAGACTGCATAGCTATACTGGGTCTCAAAATCAAGATTCTTTCGTTGTTTAAAGGTGCTCTTTGAATGCTTGCTTCTTGTTTCCTTTTTTCTAATTTTAGAAACAGTTGATAGAAGTCACTTGTGGGCTGCAGAGATAGCTTAGAGGTTAAGGGCATGAACTGTTCCTGAAGAGAATCGAAGTTCCATTCCCAGCACCCACATGAAGCAGCTACCAGCTGTCTGTCACTCCAGCGCCAAGGGATTGGATGCCACCCTCTAATCTGTGTCTGCACTCATGTGCATGGGTTTACAAAGATATGCATGCTATACCTAATTAAAAACAAAAGAGAAGACACATTTGAAAAAGTCACACATCTCTCAAGCAAATCGCCCAAGGTAGGGAGTTTTTTTCTTAATAGGAAGCAGTAATATTTTTGCCCCTGCTTCTTCCAGATAGCCCCCACAGTTTTGATTATTTTTAAATTTATTTTTATTTTATGTGTATGTTGGTGTATCGCATGCATTGCCTAGTGTTTAGAGGAGGCTCGAAGAGGCCATCGGATCCCTGCAATGGAGTCATGGGCAGCTGTGAGCTTTGTGTGATTGCTGGGAAGCAAACCCAGGCTCCTCTGGAAAAGCTAGTACTTTTAATCTCTGAGCTGTCTCTCCAGTCCTACACTTGACAGTTTTTGAAGAAACCTTGTAGATATCTCTGGTTTTAACCCTTCTTTTAAATTAGCAAATTCTACCTTTTGACATCTTGCTCTGAAATACTAGTATTTACTTAGCTTACCTAGCACTCTTTATATTCTAAACAATATATTTAAACTTTCATTTCCTTCACATTCCCCTAGTATTTTTTTGGTGCAGACTTTGACAAATGGTGATGCTAATACTGTAATTGTGTGATAATTTTTTCCCTGCTACCCCTCATTGACCTGTAACTTTTTTTTTAAGATTTATTTATGTTTACTTCATAGGTTTAAGATTTGTTTTCCCCTAGGAGGCCAGAATAGGGTATCAGATCCCCTGAAACTGGAGCAACAAACATTTGTGAGCCACCTTGTTGGGTGCTGGGAACCAAGGTTCTCTGCAGGAGAAGCGAGTGCTCCTAGCCGCAGAGCTGCTTCCCCAGCCCTCCGCCCTGGGAGTTATTAGCTATCATTAATGTTACACCTTCAAGGGCCAGCATTTGTGATGTTTACATGGAATAGCAGCTGCACCCAGTCTTCTGTGCAGTCTGCTAATAAAAGGTCAACCAGTTGTCCGGGTGTGGATGGTCAACCCAGGCGGAACAGCGTGGGGAATTAGGTTTCCTGCAAACTCCCTGTGACTCCCGAGCTGCAAATTAAGTCAGAGCATTTAGTTAAATAGATCAACCCCTTCACATAACATGTCCTTTGATTAAAAATATACTGCATTTATGCTTCCTTCATACTTGATTTATGCTTTCTTGCACAAGTTTCTTTTACTTTGGGGATTTTAATTGTTTTTTTTTCCTGTCCCTTTGTCCTTTAATCATTCATTTTAAGTTTTATTTTTATTTTTTGGTGGTACTGGGGTTCAAACCCAAGACCTTAGATACTCTGGGCAAATGCTATTCCACAAAACTATACCTCCATTTGTTTTGAAACTTTCTTATGTTTGATACATTCTAAAGCTTACTTTCGTCAATTACAGCGTGTGTGGTTTCCACTTTTCAGGCTCTTTTCCTTTGTAGTTTATTCTCTTGCATTTTTGCACTCCCTTTTCCTGAATGGGGATGTGAGTCTGCTGGTGTGGTGCTCAGCTTGCCTTAGTTAGCCCGGACTCACCCACTGCACCGAAAAGCCTGTTTTATGTCTCTTTTCAGGCCTTTGGTACTTGTTTTTTTTTTTTTCTTTTTCACTTTTCAGTCAGCTTATTCATATGCAAATGGTAATTACCGAGTGTTGAGGGTTCATCAGGCTCCTGCTTGTTAGCCTGTTCACTTTCTAGAACAGGAGCTGAGGCACACAGAACAGGTGGAAGCTGTGGCTTTGCTGGTGTCTGCAGCTAGGGGCCCAAAGGAAAACTAAAATGAAAGTTTTTTTTTATACTTTATCAGTCTGGATCTCTGTCAAAATACCTCAACCCTGAGTGTGGATTAGAGACAGGAACATTATGGTTGTGTTGCTCTTTCTATAGGAAACTAGTAGCAGTCCTGTGGGAGGAATCATGTTTACATTAGTCATTCATTTGTTGGCTTAAAAGATATATAGGAAAAGGGTTGGCAAGATGGCTCAGCAGATAAAACAGTTGCCACCAAGCCTGACAAGTTGAATTTGATCATGGAGCCCACAGGAAGAAAGGAGAAAAGTAATCTCCCAGGTTGTCCTCTGACTCTGTGTGTGTGTGTGTGTGTGTGTGTGTGTAAGAATACAATAAAGGATCACATATAAATAAATGTAAACAAAGATACAGAATGAAATAGTTTGAGCATGCATGTTATTTAAACCTTTTCAACCTACTTTAGTTAGTTTAGCTGTCACTCATGCACTTGCTACCGTAATTATGCAGCTCTCCTACTAACCTCACTTATGAATGAAGCTGCTTTTGAGAGTGCTGTATTTGTTGTAAGGTGTGAACCATAGATAAGAGCGCCAGCGGCACTCAGAAAGCAGTGGGGGCACCACTAGTGTCTGAATGCACATAGGGTGTTAGGTGTGGCTACAAACCCAAGTAGAACACTGTGCATGAATGGACTGGGGTGTAGCTCACTGGTAGTGATGTGTTTAACATCTACGAGTCCATGGGTTTCATTCCTGGAAACAGCCTCCCACCCCCACCCCACCCCATAACATGAGAATAAAGGCAAGTGTCAGAATATTTTCTTTCTTCATGTCAGGCTCATGCAATGACATTAAAATACTGCATGCAGCATTCAGGTGGAGGAGGAGGAGCCACTTGTTCGTTACCCAGACTCCCAAAATAACCACACAGAAACTGTATTAATTAAATCGATGCTTGGCCAATAGCTTAAGCATATTTTTAGCTAGCTCTTCTATCCTGAACTAACCCATCTCCATTAATCTACATATTGCCGCATGGCTGTTGTTTACTGGGGAAAGTTCCATCCAGTGTCTCTCTCACAGGGCTCCATGGCTTCTCCTGACTCCGCCTTCTTTTCCCACATTTAGTTTAGTTTAGTTTTCCCCGCCTCCCTCTGTTCCGCCCTGCCATAGGTCCTGAGATCTATGCCCTTCAGGTGTAATGTATACAGTATTCAAGTATACTACACACTCTATTTAGGTATGATGCGCATAGAATTCAGGTATTTACAGCAGAAGGAACGGATGGTGTCAGGCTTGAAAGCTGCAGCCAGCTGTGACTATTACCCGCGTCTGGGTCTCAGGTTGGAGTTAATACTTACATTTCTTTATCAGTTGATTGATCAGCCAGGATGTTTGATTCAACTTAGTGTGTTCAGCTTATTATCCTAAATGGGGGTGTTCTAAGACAAACCAGAAGTGAGAGTTTGTGTTAGAATTCTTACGACTTCTAAATCACACGGCAGCTGTTTGAAATTAAACTCAACATTTTGGTGAATGCTGTTAATTTTTTTCTTATCTGAACCCCCAGTTATGAAGTCCTGCAGTGGATCTAGCCGCTTGCCTATCTCTAGACACTACATAAAATATGGAAAATGGAAAAATTGATTGATTTTGACCCAAATTGAGGAGAGAGTCTTTCTCAGCCTGCCTTTATCTTCCCTTTCATGGCTACCAAGAGTGGATAGAATAAAACCCAGAAAATATACACACGAGGTTTACGCTCTCAGCTTGGGCCACTGAGCTCAGGGCAATGTTAGAGCTTTGGAGTAGAGTGGCAGAGGGGTGGGGGCGTTTGCTGTCTCTTGTACCAGAGCTCTGTTCCCTGAGAGGAGCTAGAGCTGAGAAGGACAATTTTCTGTTTTGGAAAAATAAAAATCCTCATTCTGAGGGTTGATGAAGCCATAGTGTTGCTTCCGTTGTGGAATAATGGCTGGCATGCCATTGGTGGATGGCTTCCTGCTACCCCGAGTATGACCATTTTCAACACGGGGAGAAAGAAAGGGCGATTTTCTTGCAGTAGATGGTACTTCCTGCAGGTTAGTTTCTCATAAATGCGTGGGAATGGGAGACAGATCTGTGCAAGTACAGCCTACTGAAACAGGTTGAGCGTGAAGACGTTTCAACATGATCTTTCTTGTCTTCTTTTAAAGAATTCAGAAGGAGCTTGCAGAGATTACGCTGGACCCCCCTCCGAACTGTAGGTAAGTACTCTGGTTTCATTTCCCTGTCTATTTTGTAGAAGGTGCTTTGAATAAAGAGTGAAGACAGCACGGTGGCTTGGACTTTAAGGAACCGGAGAGCGGGGTAGTGATCGGCTGTGTGCAGAAACTCTCGCAAGCGTGACTGTGCTGGACTGGCATTGTTTACAGTGGGGCTGTGCCCTCGTGAGGTGTTGGCATTACAGGACAGTACATACAATTATCTCCCGTTGGAAGAGATTTCTTGGCCTTAAATGATGTTTGTAATGTCGTAGAATGAAAGTATGGCTAAAATGTTTGTGTTTGATAGTTAACTCAATTTAACTTGTTGGAAATTGATTTTCAAAAGCACCAAAGCTCTCGCGGGGCTTTTTAATGCTTTATATCGTGTCTTTGGTTCTTGGTTGAGCTGAATAGTAATGAGTGGTTTGAGGCAGTAAGAGTGAAATTTTCTTTTAGTGACTGCATTTCCCGTATTTTTTCTGGTCAGTGTTTATTTGGAGGAAATAAAAGTATTTGCCCAGAAGTGAATGATACACAGGTACATGGAGGAAGAAGAGAAAAATAACTTCCTGCCTGTGCTGGTCTCGGGCCAGCATGATAATTGGATGGTGGCTGTTGGCTATTTTAAGCCCTTTATTTTTGCTTTGGCTCATGAGGTCAGTATTGGAACCAGGCCAACATGGAGTTTCCCTGGCTTAAATTGAATGTCTCAAACATTGACGGTGAGAGGGCAGATTAAAAAAGGACAGTGTTTCCCATGTTGATTCAGTACAGTTCTGATCTTGTTTATCTCATTTTCATATGAAAATGAACCTTTTGCCGATGGTCACACGGATGTGTGGGTCCTTGGTGGCTTAGTTTCGTCTGGGAAGAGTTCTGATGAGGCTTATGTTTGCAGTGACTCTGTTTGGTTCTTTACTTAAGCATCATGCACAGTGCACAGAGCTGCAGGGATAATGTTCAAATGCTGTGCACTTAAGTGAGTTTCTTAGTGCTGGATAAGACCATTTACTGTGCGACTCTGACATGCTTGAGACCTAGAGTACAGTTATCTCAGGTGATAGAGACTGACTTGGGGAGAAATTCAGATGGAATTAGATTTAAAGAAAAATTCTTTCTTGGGATACTGTTTGTTTTAATGATGTTACTTTTTTAAAAAAGAAAAAAATAAACTATTTCAGCCTATATATTTGTAACCTTTAAAAAACTAGTTGGTAAATATATAAACTTTATTTTTTTGCTTGAATTATTATGTATTTGATTGATTCATAGTAAATCTGTTCACCTGTATTTCTTTTTATGGTATTGAGGGTAGAACTTGGAGCCTTGGATATGACAGACAAGCTCCCTACCACTGAACTGCATCTCCACCCACTGTTACTTTGAGACAGGATCTCATTATGTATCACACACCGGCTTTGAACCTTTCCTCTCCCTTCCACAGCCTCCTGAGCACCGGGATTGCATGCATGTACCCCTGTGCTCAGATTACCCCAATATAGTTCACTAGAAATGTGGTTAGCGTCTGCAGAAAGAGAAGGATGATGAACTCCGGTTTGCTTTTGTTCAGAGCTGACAATAGCTTTGTGGTTGATGTTTAAAGGATCTGGTGTGCGGACTAAGGACCTAGCTTACGATAATATAGCAAGTGAATGTTTCCTATGTAATGGGGGAGTCCCTCCCTGAGTCTTCATGCAGCTCTCATTTCCAAAGAAATGCTGCAAAGTCTGTCCTTTGGTCAATGGACAGTTTGTAATCAGCTCTCCCAGATGACGCTGCGGGGCATGTTTGGGGCTCTACTTGTTCACTCAGACAGGGAGGGGAGGAGAGTTTGATCTCTGGGTCACCTGGCTGTGTCTGTGGAGGTGTCACTTTGCACACAGTTCACGACTCAGTCTGTCAGGCTAGGTACGGAGGCTCTGGGTTTTGACCCCTATTTTAATGTGATGTCTTAGTTAAAAAACACGAGGAACAGATTGAAGGAACAAATTTTTAGCTATCATGGAGGCCTTGAGTGAAGTAGCTATTCCCCCACTCCAATTTCATATTCAGTGGAGACAGCCATAGTTGTGTGAGCCATTTCCAGAGGAAATTGTCTTGTAGTAGAGTATTGGCTCACTCCATCCATGCAATCTCCCAGTGACCTCTCCAGTAGTTCTTCAATAGAGCGCCCACAAGTGATTTAACAGGCTAAATTATTTTATGTAGGAAAAACACATTTGCACGTGTTAAATTTTCTTTGCATGTTTTACTCTTGAGAAAGGTAAAAATAAAATACATGGTTTTTTTTGGGGGGGTGTCTGTGTTTGTTTTTTAAGGTGGGTTAATTTTTCCTTTATCAGTTTTCTTTTGTGTACATCAGAGTGTAAATGTTTAGAGTGTAAATGTTTCTAAGCAGTCAGCTGCATTATGTGTCCAAGAAAAGGTTTCCGCTCATAGAATCTGCCTGTGGGGTCATAGCTAGAGGAAATTCTCCATCCCTTCTGAATTAAAATGTGTATGAGGTGTGAGATCGGAGCTGAACTGCAGTTGTGAATTACCCACACCATTTGTTAAAGACAGGGCCTTGCTGCTGAGTTGTCTCTTTCTCTGCCTTTCTCTCACCGTTTTCTAAGTTTCTGGACAAACTAATGGATTCCATCATGGCTTTCTCTTGCATACATGCTGTTATACTTTGTTCTAACTTGTCCCTCTCTCCTGCTTGCCCCTCCTGTGACCCTTGCCCCTCCCAGTGGTTCCTTTTCTCTCTTGAGTCCTCCCTCCTGCTCTCTACCACATAGATCTCTTTATGTTCTCTCACCAAAATATTTCCCCACTGTCTTCAGGAGTCCCTCTTTTTTTTTTTTTTTGATGGCCTGCATACATGCATGTGCATGGACACAAACACACACACACACACACACAGAGTTTTAAATCTAGGTTCTACATGTGAGAGAACACCTGGTCTTTGAGTCTGTACACATTGCTTGACAAAATAATTTCCAGTTCCATCTATTTCCCTGCAGATGTTATGATTTCGTTTCTCTTTATAGCTGAGTAACATTCCATTGCGTGTAGGTGCCACACTTTTGTTACCCACTCATCTGGGTGATGGACATCAGGATCAAACCTCAGTAAAGAGCCATGCGCGTCCCTCTGGTGTGTCACTTTGAAGTTCTTTGGTGATACTCTAGTGGCCCAGATGGCTTATATGGCAGTTCTAGCTGTGTTTTTTGAGGAACCTCCATACTGATTTTCCATATTGGCTACACCAGTTTACCCTCCCACCAGTAGTGAACAGGGTTCCCTCCCCTCATACTCTCTGGCAATTGTTTTCAAAGTAATAGTCATTCTGCCTAGAGTGACTGGGATCTCAGAGCAGTTCTAATTTGCATTTCCCCCCTAACTAATTGTGTATTTGACACCTTTTTTCAAGCGTTTATTGGCCATTGTATTTCTTCTTTTGAGAAATGTATTTTCAGCATACTAGCCTGTTTATTAATTGGATGGTTTGTTCTTTAATTTTTGCTGTTCTTTATATATTCTAAATATTAATTCTCTGTCTGATGTGTATTTGGCAGAATTTTTTCTCATTCTATAGGCCATCTCTTTACTCTGAAGATCTTTCCTTAGTAATCCCACTTGCCAATCCTTGGAATTATTTCCTGTGCTTCTGATGAATTATCTTGACACCCCTGTTGGGAATCACTGTGTTGTAAACATGAAGATTTATTGCTGAACTCTCTGTTCTTTCTGTACGTGTGTGTGTGTGTGTGTGTGTGTGTGTGTGTGTGTGTGTGTGGCTTTCTTATGCCAGTACCACACATTCTGGTTAATGTGTCTTTTGTGAGCGTGAACCGGACTGTGTCCATCCTCCAGCTGGCATGCTTCTCCTTATCTCTCCCCATTGTTCAGGTTTTCTTAGCTGTCACCTCTTCTGTGGCACTGACCCACTGTAGTGATGAAGAGAGTAAGTTAGTAGAGGAAAACAGGATGTTCTAAATCATTGTTATTGAAACAGTATGAAGGGAAGGTATTCGTGTGTGTGTATGTATGTGTTTAGGTGTATGCATGAGTGGGTATGTATGTTTCTTCAAACCGTATTGTAGCACGCACTGGAAATCCGATTTCCAGTAAGTAGGATTCTTCTGTGCCTGTCTGTGTGGTGGTGTCTTAGGGAGAGTACCCAGTTCAGAAGTCTTGTTGGCCTCACAGCTTCTTTCCCTTCTGGTTGGTCGCTGTAAGAGCAGAATAACAGTCTGTGGATGTGGAAGAATGGTTGTACGAGATATTTATTCTTTTTATTGCTTGGAACTTAAGCACCTTGCTCAGAGTTACACAGACAAAAGCAGATGATTTGAATTTAATAGATTCAAGTGTTTTTAAAATGTTTTTTATTCTTTGAACATTTCATTCGTTTCTATGATGTATATTGACCACATCTATCTACTACCACACCTCCAACTCTTCCCAGTACCCCTGCCCCACCTCCTTCCCAGCTGTGTGTTCTCTTTTATTTTGTGATTATTAATAACCCTGAGTCCTGTTACTCCTGCACATAAGCACATGGGTGTGTGCCCATCCAACATACCAGCGACCACATCCCAAAGGAGAGTGACTCCCTCAGCAGTCACCAGCCGCAGGTAGCCCCTCTGATAGGAGTGTGGCCCTTCCCCATCCCTGGTGCAGTGCAGATACCATAGCTCCTGTGATGTGATGCATCCTGCAGCTACCTCATGTCCAGGAGTCCACATCCCACAGCTCTCCTCCCCAGCCGCTGTTGTTTCTTTCTGGAGTTCCCTGAGCCTTGGGAGGTTGATGGAGAGGACCATCTACAGTGGTGGACTCGGAGTTATTATCTTCAGCATTGTGACCAGTTAGAAGACAGCATTACTCCTTCAAGAAGAAAATTCTTTAACCAAGGTTTAGAGTGGCGGGGCTCTGTGGCTCTGTGGCTCTGAACATCTAGCATAGTGTTGACCACGTGATCACTAAGCAGAACAAGTGTGTTCTCCCTTCTCTCCCCCACCCAGACCCGTGATCACCTCAGTCAAAAGCATTTATATTCCTTTAGGACAGTGGTCCTCAACCTATGGGAGGGACCCCTTGGGAAGGGAGCATATCAGGTATTTACATTACAATTTATAACAGTAGCAAAATTAAAGTTGCGAAGTAGCCATAAGTAATTTTATGGTTGGGGTGACCACAACGTGAGGAACTGTATTTAAGGGTCACAGGATTAGGAAGGTTGAGAACCACTGCTGTAAGCATTTCCATTTATACCCTTGTTCTTCACCTTCCTTTTGGTTTTGAAGGTAACCCGCCATTGCTGGCAGAAATGCATGTCCTCTTCTCTTTTACCTTTGCCTCAGGGTGACTTCTCAGCCAAGACACAGCCAGCACATGGCCTTGCAGGGCGGTCATGGGTACATGTGCTGCCCCTTACCACAGCCTGACAACTGGTGGATCAGAAATCCTTGCCTCTCAGAGTTGTGTTTGCTCATGGTTTCTTCCCAGCAGCAGAAACTTCAATGAACCGGGCAAATTCAGGAAGCATTATTGTTTCTATAAAGTCACCAGAAAAATTTCTTGCTGTTTTATTTAAAAATGTTATTTTTCAAGTCATTCTTTAGACAGTATTTATCTTCTGATAGAAATGCTGCATGGTAAAAGGACTTCAGTGACCATTGCCATTGTAGTTTCTTTGTTTTGATTTTTGTTGCTTTTAGAACATATCAGAACATGCATGGAAAACATATTAAGTAATCATGCTGGGATTGCATTAAATAATGACTGTAGAACATTTTATTATTTAGTGTGCTCACACATATACCTGGGTATTATTTCAGGTTTATTGCTTAACTACTTCAGATATAAAGTGCCATATTACTTTGTAATATGCAGTGTTTGAACTTCCAGAGTGCTTTGTGTTTTAGTTAAAACTGAAAACTATTTTTGTGTCTCTAAATTATTTCCTTACAGTGATTATTATAGTTCACCAATTTTAATTTTTTTAATCAACTGATCATTAATCAACTTGAAGACAGAGCTTCTTGTTGGCACATTTTAAGAACCGTACAAATTTTGATTTTTGCATTTATGTTATTAAAACTTTTTTTTGGACTGTTTTATACAATCCAAATTTACTTAAATTGTAAAATTGAATAATGTGGTATCTTTACAGGTGTATCCAGGGCTTTATTTGTGGACAGTCAGTAAATTATTCTAAAATGTCTCTGTGCTGATTGGTTTCTGTGAACTTGACAGAAGCTAGAGTCACCTGGGAAGAGAGAACTTGAGTGGCAGGCTGGCCACAGGCAGTTTCCGACCTGAGAGGGCCCAGCTGCTCACAGTGCCACCCTGGCAGTGAGCCTGGGCTGCCTAAGAAAGCAAACTGAGCTGGCCAGTAAGCAGCGTGCCTCTGTGGTCCCTGCTTCAGTTTCTGCCTCCAGGTTCCTACCTTGAGCTCCCTTTCTGGCTTCCCTCAGTGATGGACTTGTAAGCCACATAAACCCTTTCCTCTCCCAAGTTGGGTTTGGTTATGTGTGGTTTCATGTCAGCAACAGAAATGTAACTAGAACAGTCTCATCGAGCCAGGCAAATCCATAAGCTAGACTCCATCTTCTGTTGTACCCACAGGAGGATTCTGTATGCTTTTAACTATGTGAGAGAAGAATTTGGTTATAATTTGAAATGACCGAAAGAAAAGGACTAATCCTCATGCAAGGGCCCCCGCCTCGACCTACACCCCTTTCCCAGAGCTCTTTTGCTACCTGTGTCCTGATGTTTGGGGTTCAGCCGTTTTACACGTGCTGCCCACTTGGGCAAGAGATCCTTTACTTATCTGCTGTTTCAAATCTTTGTGTGCAGATGATTCTCAGGATGAATGGGAAACAGGGAGGTGTGATTCCTTATCGCGAGGAGCTGGCAGGCGTGGGATGCTTTCTAGCCTTGGTGGCAATGGGCGTGCTTTATCGGCGTTTTCCCATTTAATCTTTATGAGGGTCAGCTGATGTTGATATTAGTTTTAGACACAGTTTTACAGATGGGAAGACAGTCCCTAAGGACACCTACCAAGTGACAGACCTAGGATTTCGTCCTTGGTGTTTCTGACATCTGAACTTTTGCTGTGAGGGCTCACTTGGCTGTTTCCATAGAATTGCCATGTTACAATGCGCTCTCGTTCACCTTAGAACTGTGTGATTTGCATCCTGGTTCAGAGTAGAATGACCTGAGAACCATAAGCAGTGATCTAGAAGGTGATGGTTGAAGCTGAAAGCATTGAAGTGTCAGTCCAGAGCTGGCCCAGGTTTCTGGGAAGCCGCAGGACTGTTCATGGCTTCAGCAGTGGCCATTCTGGTATGAGGCTGAAGTTTGCCCGCACATAGAACCCAGCATGGACAGGCTTTGGAGGTCTGCAGGAGGACTCAGAATGGACAAGTAGCCTGGAGAGAAAAAGGATAAGCTTGTATTTTAAGAGCATGAAAACAAAGACATTAAATTAACTACTATGTTAAATTGTTGTCAAATCCCTTAGACATTGCTAGTGTTGATGTACTAGGTTGTTTTGCTTTTCAAGGATGTCTTAATATAGTGAACCAAACTTTGTGTGTTTTACTGTAAAATTGTACATTTTGGGACTATTCCAGTAGCCTCCACTATCCCTGGGTAGCTTTAGTTTTATATTATGTTGCTCAAGAATTTCACACTTCTTCCTGAAGACAGATGGATCCTCAGGTCCACACTACAGTTAGCAGATTCATTCTGTTCCTGATCTACATCAGTGGGAACTTAACTCACTGTGTAGATATGGTGGAAAGAGGGAACATTTAAAAAGCACTATGTTTTCATCAACTGTGAGCCCCAAATAGAGTTCCAATAATATTTTAATGGACAGTCTTTTGAATATAAAATTTAGAGTTTATTTGTCAAATACGTAAGTATAAGTGTGTTAAAAACAATTTACTGCATCTCAAAATGATCATTTGGTAGCTGTGCTTGCTAGTTTTATGTTAACTCCACACACGGCAGAGCCATTTGGGAAGAGGGAACCTCAGCTGAGAAAATGCCCACCAGCCTGGCCTGTGGGCAAGGCTGTGGTTTACTTTCTTCACTAATGATTGATGTGGGAGGGCCCAGCTTACTGTGGGTGGTGCCACCATGGGCTGGTGGTCCCGGGTGCTGTAAGAAAGCACTGAGCAAGCCATGAGGAGCAGGCCAGTAAGAAACATCCCTCCATGGGCCATGCAGCAGTTCTGGCCTCCAGGTTTCTGTCATGACTTCCTTCAGAGACGGAGTGTGACCTGACACCTGTGAGGTGAAATAAGCTCTCTCTTCCACAGTTGCTTCTGGTCACGGTGTGTGACCTAACAGTGGAAACCCTAACTAAAAAAGTAGTTATCTAAAATCAATGTTTTGCCATCTTCAAGTCATGTGTGGCCAGATGCATCCACCTTTTAAGAAGAAAGCCATCGGACGGTTGTCAGATGTTTGAGCTTGCTGGGATGTGGGTTAGTGGGATGGCTAACTGAGAGAATGTATGAATAGAGAAAGCTTGTTCTCCGGCTCACAGTATTCTGTTGTTTTTCAGTTTGCCATTGTTTTAAGCAGTGCTGTGTTTTCAGTTTGTGGCTTGTCACATAGGAAAGTCTGAGTCAGTTCAAGGTGGTATTGGGGACTAGGAGTAGCAAAGTAAAATTCTATCTGTGCAGGAATGTGTAAGGTGGTAACATGTTCAGAAAACCACCTGTACTGGCAGTAGTGAGCAGGACAAGATCTAGAAGGTAATTTTGAGATCAGTAGTCATTTAACATTAAGTACAGTGTTAGGTGCTGGTATTCAGTTATAAAGGAGACACAGGTACCTAAGCCTCTATGGAGTTTATGTTTCAGCCATGAAGACTGACCAGGAATTGTTTCAGAACAAGACAAAAATGAAAAGCTGCCTTTTAAGGGAAGGGGAGGAGTAAACAGATCTCATGGTTGCTGTGAAGAACAAGCGATGGGTTTCAGGGTAGGATTCTGTTTCTGGTTGGATTGGAGAGGCACTTACCAGAGATTGTTCTTAAAGTAAGAATTCAAAAAAGAAGGGATAGAGGACTATAAATGATAATGTTTGTGTGCCAGAGTCCTAATGCAAACACAGACACAGCATAGCCACAGCCACGGTACAGCCACAGCCATAGCCATGGTACAGCCACACCTATGACACAGACACAGACATAGTAACAGCACAGACACAGACAACACAGACACAGCACAGACACAGTACAGACACAGACATAGTAACAACAGCACAGACACTGACAACACAGCACAGACACAGACACAGCACAGCACAGACACAGTACAGACACAGACATAGTAACAACAGCACAGACACAGACAACACAGCACAGACACAGACACAGGAACAGCACAGCACAGACACAGACAACACAGCACAGACACAGACACAGCACAGACACAGTACAGACACAGACATAGTAACAACAGCACAGACACAGTACAGACACAGACATAGTAACAACAGCACAGACACAGACAACACAGCACAGACACAGACACAGACAGAGATACAGCACAGACACAGGATCTGCAAGGCAGGTGCCAGGATCCAGACTGCTCAAGTCTCATCTGTGAATGCTGTATGGCCCATCGACTTGTGTGCCCATCTTTGTGTCACTTACAATGTCCAGTATGGTATCAGTGCTCTCTGTGTAGTGGTTGTACTGTCTTGCTTAGGGATGATGACAAGCAGAAGAGCCTCTCCTTTCAGAGCATATGTATCCTCCACCCCCTGATTATTTTCTTAGGTGATTGAATGCACAGGTGCCTAGAGAGGACCAACTCTCCATGCCATAGTGTTCAGGATGTGGGAAGAAGTCTGGTGTGGCTGGGTCAGAGGGTTGTGAGGAATGTCAGGATGCTCCAGAGAGGTGTGGAGAGTGTCAGGGTGCTCCAGAGGGGTGCAGGGAGAGTCAGGGTGCTCCAGAGAGGTGTGGGGAGTGTCAGGGTGCACCAGAGGGGTGCAGGGAGTGTCAGGGTGCTCCAGAGGGGTGCAGGGAGTGTCAGGGTGCTCCAGAGAGGTGTGGAGAGTGTCAGGGTGCTCCAGAGAGGTGCAGGGAGTGTCAGGGTGCTTCAGAGGGGTGCAGGGAGTGTCAGGGTGCACCAGAGGGGTGTGGAGAGTGTCAGGGTGCTCCAGAGGGGTGCAGGGAGTGTCAGGGTGCTCCAGAGGGGTGCAGGGAGTGTCAGGGTGCTCCAGAGAGGTGTGGAGAGTGTCAGGGTGCTCCAGAGAGGTGCAGGGAGTGTCAGGGTGCACCAGAGGGGTGTGGAGAGTGTCAGGGTGCTCCAGAGGGGTGTGGAGAGTGTCAGGGTGCTCCAGAGGGGTGTGGAGAGTGTCAGGGTGCTTCAGAGGGGTGCAGGGAGTGTCAGGGTGCTCCAGAGGGGTGCAGGGAGTGTCAGGGTGCTCCAGAGAGGTGTGGGGAGTGTCAGGGTGCACCAGAGGGGTGCAGGGAGTGTCAGGGTGCACCCTGGGCAGCACCACCCACAATGGACTGGGCCCTCCCCCATCGATCACTAATTAAGAAACTGCCATACAGCCAGATCTTATGGAGGCGTTTTCTCAATTGAATTTACCTCCTTTCAGATAACTCTAGCTGTGTCAAATTGACAAAAAAGAAATAGACAAACAAACAAAACAAAACAAAAAACCCATCAAACCACACAAATGACAAAACTAGCCAGCACAACAACCATGGGACAGGAGGAACTCCAGGGCAGACTGCTGTGAGCCTGAGACTGAGTACACAGGTCTTAGTGAAGACCCCTAAAGTTCTCCACGAATTAAATGTTTAAGTAGCTAGTAAAGCAAAATGCCACCACAAGTGCTCGCTGTCCTCAGCTGTCTGCTTGCATTGACATTTCAGGAATAGCTGCTTTCATGTTGTCTTATTCAGGCAGATTCTATAAATGGATTTGGGAGGGGAAGCTTTTATAGTGGGAAACAGAGCTGTCCATCTGAATGCCGACCAATCAGGCTCGCAAGCCTAGGAATGCTTTTAAGAGCTCACAGATCATTCCGTGCTGTGAATGGAACAGACAGAACCAGTTGGGCATATATCATTATTATAGTCTCTCTCTAATGAAGTGTTTTCCCCTCCACAGAAATCATTGCTAGTGGCCTGTCAGTTTGTGCATGGCTGGCTCTCATCTCTTGAACACAAAGTTAAGTGAGGCCTCATCACTCCAAGAAGGAGCTACTGGGAACGTTCTAACCACAGAATAGTAGAGTCTCCCTTAAAGCCAGGCTGGCTTAAGTCTGCTCTCAGACATGGCCCGTGGCCTGGGGGCTGCAGGTCTCTCTGGTCTCAGTCCTGCTTGCTGCAAAGACTGAGCAGAGTCATGAAGTCTCTTTACACTGGCGCTCAAGTGTGGCCTTTGCTCCACTCAGACATCAAGGCCTGCCTTAAGCAGCACATGCTTTAATAGTGAAAACTCAGGGTACCCATGGCACCTGCTATTATGAGGTAGAGGCACTATTACACAGTGGTGGCTTCTCCAGAGACTGGATAGGCTGATTCTGTCTGTAACCTCCTGGTCTAGAGATGCAACTTCTCGGGACTCAGTTTCTTTGTCAAGCCCCATCGGGTGTCTTGAGGATCACATAAGTTAATGCACACACTTTTTAATTGGGGTATTGCTTATAACGTATGAATGCATGCACTTTCTGATGAAGGCATATGCACGTATTCATGCTCTTAATGTAACATTGTGTGTATAAAAGACATACTCTTTCCCACATTGCCCTGGTCAAGAAGGCCGACATGCTTTGCTCTAAGAAGGTAAGCATAAAAGTCACCATCTTGTTCCTTGACCATGACCCTCAGTTGTCACTATCAAACCATAGAGGTTTTGTGTTTGTCATCTGTATGTGGATATCTTATCGGGTGCCCTGATAATAATAAAAGGAAGATGACTAGAACATTCTTTAGGCAGAATTTACTGTTGTGTTATATAATTTACTATTAACTCAGTAGACTTTTTTCATGTTTAGAAAACTCATTAATTGAGGTTATGCTTATTGTCAGCTGAATTCCTTTCTGGGAATGTAATTATGCTCTCCGTGAGCATACTTTGCTTTCTTACAAGTTTGTGAGTTGTTCGGGTCTAATGTCTCTTAGCAGAATCAGAAGGTTAGGGAATTTTAAAAGTATAAGCTCCTGTTTAAGCAAACACACACACACACACACACACACACACACACACACACACACACTATATTTACAAAGCAGATCCTTGGTTTATTCGTTGATATTTCTTGAGAAGGTGAGCTTAAGTTAATTTTTAAGCTTGCATTTAACTTCCTAAGGGGAAAAAGATATATTTTTAAAAAACTCTTTCAGTTACTTTTTGATGACACAGCTCAGTGAGCAACACAATATTCCATGTTCCTGGGTTACCTGACATTTCATGGCTGTGGAGATGTGGAGGTAGTGTGGGAGGTAACCTCTAGACGTAATTGTTATACTAGGAGGGCCGTATTTGAAACAATTAGAAAAATCATTGGAAAGCATACAGATGTGTGTTATAGTAGTAAAATAATTTTGTTTATTTACTGAAAACCTAGTGGACATTTTCTTTTCATTGGTGTCAAAACCTTTGGGCTTCAGTTCAAGATCTGTCACTGCAAGGCTCAGCAAGTGCTTGTGCCCTGCTTATGTCAGAGGTGAACTACGATAACGGATATCCATGGAAGCACAGTTAAATAGAAATATGTCTTCATATTTTTGGATGGAGGATGCATGGTAGCAATGAAAAGGGACAGAACAGCAAATTTTGCTGGAATAACTGGGGACCCCAGCTTGAGCTGTGAAGGGGAGGTGGTACTTTCTCCTCTGGGGAAAAGAAGGTTCCTTTAATTACTATGTAGGATTAATAAGACCATTGGGGAAGGTGGACAGCAGATCCAGTGCCTTTTTGGAAGATGAAGTGTTTTCTGTGGGTACATTTGTTAAACAACGAAAATATACCAAGTTCTCAACTTTTATATTTTTTTCATTTAAGATGTGTTTTTAAAATGAGTTACACTGTCTTCCTTTAGCAGTCTCATGTGTATAGCATCTTTCTTGCCTGTTTAGGACTGTGTTGTGAACTTCAGTAATGATCTGTCATCTGTTGATCAATCTTGGAAATACTTAGTTATTGAAGGTCATGGGGCTTTGCCCTAAGTCCTAAAAAGGGACCTCACACAGCTGTAATTTGGAAACCAAAGGATCCAAACTCATATAATCAACCTTTTAAAGTGTCCAATTTAGTGTTTCATTGCTAACAAGATGTATAGCTGTCATTACTGTTGCTTCCAAAACATTTTCCTCATCACAGACAGAAGCTCTGTTACTTCACCCCCACCCCAGCAGTCATGCCTTCTTTAACTTAGTATAATGTAAGCATTCAGTTTTGTAATGAATGCTAAATAATTAGGTGAGGGAGACGTCTCAGTTAGGAGTTTCTGTTATGATGAAACATGATCTTTTGGTGAGAAAAGGGTTTATTTCAGCCTACAGTTCTACATCACCAGCCACCATGGAAGGCCATAGGACAGGAACTCAAGCAGGGTAGGAACCTGGAGGCAGCAGCTGAAGCAGAGACCACGTGGAAGGGTGCTGCTTCCTGATTTGCCCCCCATGGCTTGCCTGGTCTGCTTTCTTATAATGTCCAGGACCACCTGCCCAGGTGTGGCAGCGACCCCAGTGAGCTGGGGCTACCCACATCAGTTGTTAAGAAAATGTTCCACAGGGTGCATCTAATGAGGCATTTTATCAGCTGAGGTCCCCTCATCCCAAATGAGTCTAGCTTGTATCACGTTGACACAGAACTAGCCAGCACAGGAAGAAAGGCTGAAATGAGAGAAGGTAGAGAGAGGTAAGGTAAGATTAAGTTATAATCAGCAAATACTAAGGATGGCATTGTACCAAGTGTGCCAGGCGCTGTGCCAAGTTTACCAGGTGATAAGCAGAGGAGCGTAAAGGGCATGCTGGGGCATGGAGTAGTTCAGAACTGCCCAGGGTATCAAGGGCCAGGATTGATCCCTACCACTGTAAATGAATGAATGAATGAATGAAGAAATAATTGACACGTTAAATAATAATAATATAATAAAGGCCAGCTGACTTTTTCTTTGGTTGGTAATTTAGATTTTGAGTACAAGAGGTCGTTTGCCTTCTTTACGTTGAGAGTTATAGAATGAACTCTGAAGGGGATCTAGGAAACAGAAAATCAGCTTTTGTGAGAACAGTTAACCTTGTCTGTTTTGAGGCAGAAGCTCAGGGGGTGTAGGCTGGCCTGAGTTTTACAGTTCTCTGTCTCAGCCTGCCAGGGTCCCTATGCTCCATACCCCACCCTCCCCCAGCTGCCTTTCTAGCCGTCTTTGACTTTTCATTTTGAGATAGGGTCTCACTGAATTACTCAAGCTGGCCTTGAACATAGTTCGTATGTTAGGCGGGCCTTAAACTTGTGATCATCTGTACCAAACTTTATTTTTTGGGGGCCATTAACCAGTCCCCAAATCATGACATGGAGACTTACAAGTTTTGAAAGTTTTGCCTTGGCTTATGCTTGGCTAGCTTTTTTTTTTCTCCTTTAACTTAAATTAACTTGTTTCTCCTCATCAACATTTTGCCTTGGGGCTTTTACCTTTCATTCTATATGTCCTCTTTCTGCTGGCTGGAAGCTGCCTGGCTGGCCTCAGGCATCTCCGTTTCTTTCTCCCTCATTCTCTCCTCTCTTTTTCTCATTTTTCTTGGAGTCTAGATTTTTCTTCCTAGTCTCTCTGCCCACCAGCTTGCGCTATCCATCTCCTGCCTAGCTACTAGCCATTCAGCTTTTTATTACACCAGTCAGGTGCCTTAGGTAGGCAAGGTGAAACAGCAACATATCTGTACATAATTAAACAAATACAGCATAACTAAATGTAACACATCTTTGCTCAGTTAAAATAACATTCCACAACAATCCTCCTGAGTGAGCCAACTAGCTGAGATTACAGTTCTGTGCCACCAGATCTAACTTTCTGTATCTTTTAAAGTACATGTTGTACAGAGAAGTTTCTGTCCCAAAAGCTGCTCTAAAATAACCAACATGGAGACTAAATAATAATTGTAGATGCTCAGCCAGTAGCTCAGGCTTGTTACTAACTAGCTCTTACAACTTAAATTAACCCATTTCTATTAATCTATGCATTGCCACGTGGCTCACGGTTTTACCTTTCATCCAGCATGTCTTGCTCCCTCTGCATTTCCTGGTGATTTCCCTGACTCTTCCCTTGTTCCCAGAATTCTCAGTTTGGCTGTTCCGTCTATACTTCCTCCCTGGCTACTAGCCAGTCAGTTCTTTATTAACCAATGAGAGTAATATATATATTCATTGTGTACAGAAGGATTATTCCACAGCAATGTGACTCATTTCTGTCCAGTTTTCATATGAGGGATATAGGGCACTTGCCTCATGTCAGCACTCTTGGGTTATAACTTCTTATGTTCGAGGGCAGCATAGGTCATTTGGGAAATTCTGAGACTGGGAAAACAAAGCTCTCAGTACCATCCTGCTTGCTGATCACTTCATGTGTAAGGTTGCGATGATATGCTAAAAAGATACATTATTGGCTGGCAGTTCCGTTTCATGTGCTGCGTGGGCAAACCTTGGTCAGCCCATTTGACTTGTCTCTAAATTTTCATTCTTAGGTAGCAGTTCTTAAAAGCTATTTGAAAGCATCTCCCTTCCCTGTTTGGTAAATGACCCTGTATATGTCAGTGATACCCAGTTCTGTATTTGAACTGTATTACAGAATCAGAACAATCAAAAAAATGATGAGGTCCTAAACTGATGAAACATCTGATATTTGATGTAGTTGGAAATAGAGGGAGCCATTTATTTGGTCAGCCCCTAACTTAGGTTATGTTTGATGGCATCGTGCAGCTGCCAGGCAGTTTATCAGTCACTTTTCTACTGCTATGAAGAGACAGTGTAACCAGGCAACTTATAGAAGAGTTTGGGGGCTTACAGTTCCAGAGGGTTGGAGTCCATGACTGTCATGTTGGGAGGCATGGTAGCAGGCAATCAGACATGATGGGGAAACATTAGCTGAGCATTTACAGCTCATCCACAAACAAGGCAGAGAGCTAACCAAGAATGCCATGGGCTTTTGAAACCTCAAAATCTACCTCCAGTGGCACACCTCCTCCATCAAGGCCACACCTCCTCCATTAAGGCCACACCTCCTAATCCTTCCCAAAGAGTTCCACCAACTCAAGGCCAAGCATTTGAATATATGAGTCTATGAGATACATTATCATTCAGTCGCCACACAGTGTGATTGCATTAACTCTCAATATGCTGAGTTTTTCTTAAAAAACCATATTATCCTGAAAAAGGATTCCATTATTTTGTTAAAGGTGAAAACCTATGGATGTTGAATGGCTTTGAGTCTGTGGAGTGCTCCATTCATGCCTTGTTGAGTCTGCTTGAGCTTGCTAAGTGTGCAGTGAAAACCACATTGAAATCTGACAGGATCTGTTGACATTTTATTTCTAAGCATTATAATTTACTTTAGGGTGACCTGAACCTTTTATATTGTGGAATAATGATTTAGCCTATTTTCTCTGTTTGTCAATATTCATTTTTAATTATACACTGAGTGAAATTATTCTTCTAGGATATCTTAAGAGTTCAGTGAGGATTTTTAATAGTGTTCTGGGAGTTTTATGATGAAGCAGTACGTTGATGTACTAAGTGAAAGTTAATAATGGAGAAAATGTATTATATTGTCAAATAGATGTTAGAAGTTAAGGTTTCATTTTATTGATTAGATTTTATTTGTGTGTAGCTGTCTGTAAAATAAGCGGTCATCTAAATTTGGCTCCTAAGTGCAGCTGCCCACTCAGTGCTTTGTTTGCCTGTGTAGTAAAGCCTCAGAAGCGACAAGTACAGACTGAGATCCTTTGCACATCCCATTTCTGTGACCAGAATCCCTTTGTAATTAGTTAATAGCAAACCTGTCTTCCCAGTTAGGCCAGAGACTTTGGGGTCACTGTAGGGTCACCAATGATCCTGGGGCTCATCCATGCTTGCTTCCCTTTTTACTCTAAGTTGTCACCCAATTTTTGTGGCCCTGTCTTCAGAATACATCCCAAGTCTACTTAGTTCTCTTGCTTTGTGGTTACTGTCCTGGCCCAGGGCACCTTCAGTTCCTGATTCAGTTGTTGCCACAGCCTCCCAGGAGGTCTCTGTGTCCGTCCTTCCTTCTGTACAGCCTCCTCCTGGCAGGTTTCCATGTCTGTCCTTCCTTCTGTACAGCCTCCTCCCGGCAGGTCTCTGTGTCTGTCCTTCCTTCTCCTGTACAGCCTCCTCCCGGCAGGTCTCCGTGTCTGTCCTTCCTTCTGTACATCCTCCTCCCAGCAGGTCTCCGTGTCTGTCCTTCCTTCTGTACATCCTCCTCCCAGCAGGTCTCCGTGTCTGTCCTTCCTTCTGTACAGCCTCCTCCCGGCAGGTCTCCGTGTCTGTCCTTCCTTCTGTACATCCTCCTCCCAGCAGGTCTCCGTGTCTGTCCTTCCTCTGTACAGCCTCCTCCCGGCAGGTCTCCGTGTCTGTCCTTCCTTCTGTACATCCTCCTCCCAGCAGGTCTCCGTGTCTGTCCTTCCTTCTGTACATCCTCCTCCCAGCAGGTCTCCGTGTCTGTCCTTCCTCTGTACAGCCTCCTCCCAGCAGGTCTCCGTGTCTGTCCTTCCTTCTGTACATCCTCCTCTCAGGAGCTGCCCAGTGCTTTGCTGAGAGCCAATGGCTTCCTGCCCTTAGATCACTCTTTGTCTGTGGCTTGCTCGCGCTTTCCCCCTTCCCTCACCTTCTGCCCTCTGGACACTCTCCCTCCTACACTGTCCTCTGCCTTCCCTCGGTGGCTCTTTCCTCATCTTGTATTGCTCCCTTCCTGAACTGGCGCGTGGTTTTCCTCACCTCTGGTCTCTCTTTCAATGTCACCTCCTTCTGTGGTTCCCATACTGCTCCTCGAGTCTGTCTTGTGCTCTGCTCTGTTTCATTAGAATAGAACTCCAGACATTGACCTGTCTTGTTCCTCTGCTGTTCTGTGCTGTGTGTTCTCTTCAATTTAGTTGGAATAGTGCCTAGAACATACTAAGTATTTAGTACCTGCTCCTTATTGATGTGTATTGGCTAAAGAATATTTAGCATTACAGAAGCCCCCTCTTCTACTGTTCATGCCTCTGAACAGGGATTTCTTTCTTCTTTTTGACTGTGCTAGAGCTCAAACAGACGTGCCCAATATATGCAAGACAAATGCTCATAGAGTTATACCCTCAGCACTCATGCGGTGGTTTTAAAGTTACTGTTAACATGATCATTACTGTCATACAAATAAAGGGCATTCAGTGGCCTATGACACAGACCTTTGTTCCTTATGGAAGGTGTAAGCCAATGATGCCTTTTCATACTGCATTTTCTAGTAAAATCATAAGCATTCCACAGAGTCATGATGTATGTTTAGACAAGAACTGTTTGTTGAGTTTGTGGAGGAGAGTCTTATGTCTCAGAGATGACAGTCTCGATGTTTTATGAGAATTGTTAGTATTCAGAAGATCATTTTATACGGTTGAGTGCTTAGAGCACTGTGGGTATTCAGTTGTCATACTGCAGCATGAAGTTGCACATTCTGACTCAGAAGTCCTCTGATGAGAAGATCTTACTTCTTAGTTTAATGCACTGGCTTTATAGGAAACCCCCCCCCGCTTCTTCACCAAAGCCTGTGATCCTGGTGATTGGGTAAGTATTCTCATATTGAGCTGCTCCCATGGCCTGGAAAATCCCTCAGGTTCTTTCAAAAAAATCACTATAGTATTGTGTGTATGTGTGTGTGTGTGTGTGTGTGTGTGTGTGTGAGAGAGAGAGAGAGAGAGAGAGAGAGAGAGAAGGTACTGTGGAGGCCAGAAGAGGGTGGGTGCTGGAGTTACATTTGGTTGTGAGCTGCCTGCCATGAGTATTAGGATCCAAAGTTGGATTCTTTGCAAGAGTAGTAAGTGTTTTAACTGCTGAGCCATCTCTCCAGCACCCCACCCTCCTAATCTTCAATCCACTTATAACTGCTTTATTTGAGGTAGTAGTGCTGAAGCAGAACTAGCCGTAGGAAGATTAAATAGCTATCGTAGTCAAAGGGAAAGGCCGTTGCCTTGATGGGGTGTTTTGGTAAGTAAAACAGTTCAGCTGTCTCATTAATGCCAATATAATGGAAAGATGGTTTCGGTGCTGGTGATAAAGTCATCCGGTGAGCACATATGTGTCAGATCACAGCCTCAACTGTTAGGAAACCAGCAGTTCTGCATGGCAGGTGATGTAACCTCATTTTCCTCAACAAAAGCAACCCTACTCCTGTATGGCTTGTCTTACTATTTCGGCTTTAAGGCACTGTGGCTCAGTGTTCATTCAGCAGAAGCTTGGCTTTTGGCTTTGAATTTTCTTCCATGCTAGGACACAGGAAAGGTACACTTGGTACTGGGAGCAGCATGGGCGGCAGCTCCCACATAATCACATTGACCTCACAGGACCTCAGTCACATGACCACATGACACTGCCCAGAGTAGTCGGGTGGATGGGGTGCATTGTCATGTTCTGTATGTTGAGTCAGTTTACTGTGCACCAGGAACTGTGTGTGGATACTCAGTCCTTGAGCCCCAGTTCCCAGTGAGACATCCCCATTGTCTTCCACTGGCCTGTAGGGTCTTCCTGGTTTTTTACAAATTGTATATTTGATACTCTGCATTTTCTTTAAAGGTCAGCGTGTACTTACTTTAAAGTAGCGGCTTTACTTCAGAACTCAGTGTTTGTTAAGAATGATACTGTTTTGCGGCTCAGCCAGAAGTTGTCCCTCTGCTAGTAAGAGCACAGTTCTATTTTGCCACGTTTACTGACATTTTTTTCAGGCATTAATTAAGCTAATTAAATGTCTGAATACCTTTGTGCTGCTTAAGACATCTGAGATAGGTTTTACACAAGTGTATTTCTTTTTCTTAGCTCTCAGGCCTTCATGATGAAGGATTTCCAAGTTACATTCCTGAAAATACTAAAGCTAACAGGAGCCAGTGGCTTCTGTTTCACCTCAAGTTCAGTTAGCTAAGGTTCCGCCTTTTATGTTTGCGGTCTCAGCAGCTGCCTTTCATGAGAATATCAGGGTGTGCCAGGCTCTCACCCGTCCGCTTCTCTCTCATGCTCAGCTGCAGCTCGTCAATGACTCACGGGTAGGATTTCCCTTTCCTAGCATGGAACATTTGAAAGCCTCTGCAGCCTTTAACTATTTCTTTTTTTTTCTTTCATTAGGAAAGGAGAGAGAGAGAGCGCGCGCGCGCGCACAAAAGCATTTTGAGAGAGAGATTCATTGTGTAGTTCCATGCTGCTTTTTAATTTGAAATCTGGTAATACACCAAGCCACTAAACCCAGCAAGAATAAATTCTAAAACAGAAAAAAATTTACAACTTGCTTAAAGCAGCAACTACAACAGTATGTACTTGGGAGACTATCAAGGTGAAAAGCATTGTGCAGAAAATTTAATCAAGACGAGACGGTTGTCAAGTTGGCCTTTGCATATAAGATAGATTAGTATCGTGCTTTGCCCAAGTTTAGTTTGTATATACACCCTCCTCTTCTGGCAGGTTCCATGCCTCTCTCTGTGGTGGACTTTTCAGTCTCTGTGTTCATTATCTTCCTTAATGAAGATTTTTACAGTCAAAATGGAAGCGGGCCAACTTGTTATTGTTAGTGCAGCATCATAATTAACCATACAAGGTTTATTTATTAGGGCTGAATCCTAGAACAATGCCTCAAAGAGGAAAACACACAGAGAAGATTAGTAAGTAACAGCCGTGTGTGAGGTTGGCTGTGCTGACTGCCTTCTGAGGATGGCGCTTACATTTGTAAACACGTGCTTAGATTCTGCAGATGATAGCAGCCAAAATATTTCATTTTAATTGCCATTTTTATTGACGTGTTATAAGGAAATAATGGTGTTTTGCTTGGGTAAGTATCGGAAAAGAATAATACATACTTTTGAACATCTTTGGGACAACCAAGACTGTTTGAGGTCAGAGTTTTTTACATTACCTTTGCTGAGTCTGCCCAAGGCAGACGGCTACACTGCAGGTGGAGGTTTGCCCCAGGTCTACACTCTACAGAGCTGTCAGCATTGTGTGCAGTGCATGTGTCTACATAGGTCCTGATTTCAGTTCCAGAAAACCTTCCTTTCTCTGCATGTTAATACACTTGGAAAGAAAGATTTGGGGGGGAATTTAGTCTGGTCTAGAAAACACGATCGATCAACGTAGACAATCAGTATGGCTTTGTGAAGGTATTCAGAAGGTTGAGGGGCATTTGAGAGCTACTGGAATTCCAGTTCTCATTGTTTATAAACAGGAGGGTACAGGTGAACTAGCAGAATTCTGGTCTGGCCAGCAGTTTATATGTGGCTTAGGAGAAGATACAAGGAGATATTAAGTTCTCCTGTGTAGACATGCCGAATGTTGCCTTTGCCTTTATTCAAGTGTTGTGATTTCCTTATCAGCCACTTTTTATAGATGGAAAGACTAAATTTCAGAGAGCTTACATTGTTGAAGGTCATATGAGAGCAAACTCGAGATCCTAACTTGAAATTCCATTCTCCTCTTGTAAGTCATTGTTTAGAAGTCGGCCAAGTTAGAATTCCTCCAGAGCTAAATGGACTGGCACAGGCTCTTGACAACTTTAATCAAATACGATGCTGAGCATCATAAAGATGAAATAGACCTTGTTTAATTATCCATTGTAGCAGTTCAGATGGTAGGGGGGGCTTCTGAGACCCATAATAATCGTATGAGAAATCGACATCAAAAGAATAGCCAAGCGATGATTGGTTACATCAGAAAAGATTTAACAGTTCAAGAGAGTACGTTCATGTTTCCAACGCTTTTTACATTTGTTCTGCCAAATAATTGGTTTTGTTCTTTTCTGATCTGCTTCAAATGAAAGGGGAAAATGGCTGTTGGAGGTCAGGAGTCATCAGGAATGTTTGTGCACACTGCTTTCTCTCTTCCTCTTGTTCTTCAACCCATGGACACACGCGACTGAATAGACACTCGAGCATAAGAAGAGGAGCAGTTCCCACAAACCAGTAGCTTCAGAGAGATCCCAGAAGCTGTGGAAATAAGCGGAGGAATGTGAGCAGAGTTCCTGGGGATTACCAGTTAGAGTGAAGCACAGTGGCCCCCCATGGTGACCACTGCAGACCACCAGGGTCATTGGCACAGAATAGCCTTTTAATCACTGCTACTAAGGGAGTGACTTCCACAGCAGAGACTACATTTTAAGTTATTCCTAATACTGTCTCAAAAAGTCAGTTTCCAGAGACTACAAGAAGAGGATTTATGACTGAAACATTCTAGAAGGACTAGTTTTATATTATTGATCTGCTACTTCACTGTCTTATTCTTTCTTTGTTGCTGATATTTAGATAAAAACAATATGTCTGTATACTGTGCCTCTCAGTACATCATTTTAAAAAAGAAGTGGTTTAGAACAAGGAGAAGACTTCTCCATCAATGTGGCAATTTTTTTTTCTCCAACAGTAAGGTAAATTTGGAATCTTATCTGTGTACCTCCTCAAGATATTAGCTTATGAAGTAATTCTAACATTTTCTCTCTTCCTCTTTTTATTAAAGGGAGTAACTTGTGTGAATTCACTTGCAGATTCATATGTGACTTCCTTCTTTCTATTCACATAAGGTCCCTGTTAATGTCTCAGTGTTTGACCCCGTGGTGGGCTGCCATATGAATACAGTTGGGATCTGTTGCAGGTGCCACGCAGGTACATCCCCCACCCCCATAGACCCTGAAATGTGCTCTCTTTTCCCACTGTTGCAGAGTCATATGTTACATTGCTAAATTCTGTAGCTGACTGCATTTGTCTTCTCACAGAAAAGCAATTACTGGCCCTATAGGTCCTAGGCTCATTTATGCCCATAGATGCATCGATTAGCATAAAGACAGACCCCAGAGAGCATCCTCCACCCTCGGGAGACTCATTAGGCAGCGTGGACAGGAGCAGTTCGTAGTCTCCCTGTTTTCCTCTCCTTTTAAGTAGATAGGCTAGAGCGCTTTCCCAGACCTTTGCAAAGAGTGTCCCCTCCTCTCTGTCATCCTGAATTGAAGAAAGGATTAGGGATCAGGTGAGGTTTAAGTTCTGCTGACTGGGTGAGAAACTAAACTTTTAGAACACACAGAGCATCTTACCATGCAAACCTCTTTTAAAAGTTTGCCACATTAGCAGCTGAGGAGCTAGACCAGAATTCAGTCACCAGAAGCCTTTAGAAAAGCCAGGAATGGTGACATTCATGCGATCCCAACACTGGGAGGCTGAGACAGGTGCTGAGACCCACCAGCCTACCGTGCAGAGTTCCAGGCCAGTGGGAAAACCTGTCTCAAAAACAGGTGGACGACCCCTGAAAAATAATACCCAAAGTTCTCCTTTGGCTTCTACACACATGCATGCATGTGCACATGCAAATATCATTTGCCATGTTAGAGAAATAACTATATGCAGTATTACTGTTGCGTGGCATCAGACACATTAGGAATTTTTCAGGGACACGTCACCTCATGTGAACTGCAGCTTTAACCTGCAGAGTTCACTCCTCCTACTTTATCCTGTTTGCATTGAGAGAGCGCATAACTGAGGAAAATAGAGAAAGAGTGCAGGTGAGCCCCTTCTCCCTGACTGTGCCCCATGGTGGAAGCAGCTCCCTTCTGATAGAAATGTCACTGTCCTGAGTGCTGTGAGCTGAGACAGACAGCTGTTTGGCAGAACTTGAACACACACTGTAGGCCCTCTGAAAGCAACGCTCTTTATAAAAGACGAAGTGACCAAAGGTACTGCTGTTCTTGTCACTTACATTAGACTCTAGAACCGAGATAGTAAGTGAATTCAAGATGACCCCAGCAGAGCTAAGCCAAATCTGCGTGCCTGAGAACAAAGACTGAAAATTGTTAAATAGCTGGTAAGATACATGCAGAGAAATAGCTTCAATCAAACAGTTGTCCTTAAAATTTGCCTATATTTCCAATTTTAAAGTTTTGGTCACTGAGAACAAGAGGAAATAGAGGATGGATGAAGAGAAACATAAACTAGGTGATGAATAGGACATTGATAAAAGTGTATGTTAGTTGAAGCTTGGCGTTATTTTAATTAACTTTGTTAAGGGCATTTTATTTTTGTGGGTTCTTTCCTTTCCTTTTTCCTTTTCTTTCCTTTCCTCCTTTCCTTTCCTTTTTTCTTTTCTTTTCCAAAACAAGGTTTCTCTGTATAACAGCTCCATCTGTCCTTGTAGACCATCTCTGGTAGACCAGGCTGGCCTCGAACTCACAGACATCTGCCTACTTCTTCCTCCCAAGTTCTGGAATTAAAGGTGTGCGCCACCATCACCTGGCAAGGGCTGTTTATTTTAAACAGAACGCTAACCTTCTCTTTGAGGAGTGTCTACTTGCTGAAAGCTAGATCCTAATCAGTTAGATCATGGAATAACGGAGAGTGCACATGTCAGAGTTGACCTGAGAGACTTGACATCCCATGTGGTCCAGCTGGGCATGGAAGTTGTTCTACAACATCTATGTAGATGAGCTCACTTGGCTGTCAGCAGCCTAGGGATGAGACAGTTGCAAATAGAGACTAAGCAGAATGCTCAGCTCTGGAATAGGTGAGCATGACTCAGATGCAGAACTGTGTAGAAAGCAGCTCTCTCTGTAGTCTGTGCTCCTTTCTGTGACTGTTGCACATACAGAGGGCTCAGATTCCACTCCAGGCAACCCAGAATGGCTGCTCTGAACATCTGGAGTCTGACTACCCTCAGAAAAAGCCCTTTGGTTTTTGTACAAAAGGAGTTTTAGGAGTGATTTTGGAGAGCGGCACAATAACTTTATCTCTAATTTTATACCAAAGTAGATCACCAGGAAACCATTTAACCCTAGCTTTTATACTTCTAATTGGATGTCTGTACGGGATGTGTCTGGGCCTTCCCCATGGGTAACCTAACCTCAGTTTGGGCAGTAGGCAAAGGAAGAGTCTCAGGAACGGCTGGAATGGACTTTCAGATTTAGGGAGGGACTTTTCATGGGCAATGAGAATGGTGGGTACCGAAAGCATCCCTCCTGGAAAGGAGGGCTGTTCAGCTTGGTCCTTGATTGGTTGGTTATAACTGTGAGATGGGCCTGAGGGGTTGATTTGTTATCTGTTGACTGATCTTGTACGTCCCATTGGACCTGTGGCCTCCTGTGTGACATGCAGGTGTTTTTAAAAGTCTGCGTATTTCATTCCTAGAAGCTCTTTCAGTACAAAGATTCCTGCCTTTCCTATAAAGTGGCACAGTGCATTGTCTCTTACTGTGTTTAGCTCCTGTCATCAGAATTCACGTGACAGTCTCTGAGAATTTATTTTCAGAAGGCATGCTTCCCTCCTTATGATCTGGCACGGCTCCTCTGTGCACCAGAGAATTATGTAACTCATGTTTTCTGTTTGCTCTGGCTTCCAGGAAGCTTGGAGTCAAGTTTCCTTTTAATTATAGTAACTTTATTAGTCTGTGCCTTTGATGTGGGGAGTTTCTTCTCCAAGTCTCTGTAGCAGAAGTTTCAATCCATCCGCTGTAGATCTACTCTGGAATCTCACGGGTGCCTCTGAAGTTACAGGTAAGATTGTTTGCAAACAGTGGGCTTGGCAGGCAGCATGCCCTCAGTGTTCCCAGATTTTCAGAGACTTCTGCCAAGGACACCCCCAGTTCCCCCAACCACTCTCTGGCTTGGCTTTCAGTGGCCTGTCTGTAAGCCTCTGATAATCTCTTAACATTACCCTTGCTTGTCAATTTGTCCAGAAGTTAAAAAGCAGCCTCTTTTTAATCTCACAGAGGTTAAAAACACCTAGCCTTGAACACAGCAGGGGACTGTACAGGGATGCCAACTGTGGGACAACTGCAGTTATTATTATTTTTTTAATTATTAACTTTTAATGGAAACAGAAGTTTCCATCTCTTTTTAAAATTTTATTATTGTTTATTTGTCTGTGTGTCTCTCTGTACTTGCTTGTCTGAGTGTATACACAAGTGTTTGTACTTGAGCATTAGTTTATATGTGTACACACAGAGGTCAAAAGAGGATGTTGACCCCTTGAGAGCTGAAGGTGCAGATGCTTATGAGACGGCCTGGCATGGATGCAGGGCTTTGAGCGCCAATCTTCATGAGTACAGCATACGCTCTTAACTACTTAGCCAACTTTCCAGCCCAGGACATAACTAGTGAGTAGTGATTTGTTATTGAATTATATTCAGACTCAACATATTCCAGCCATAATAAAAATGAATATATAGAAAAAAATTCTTAAATCATCCTCTTTAGTTTTGAATGTAAACAGAAAATATGACACGACCCTAACCATCTCTCTGATGTGTCAACTAGGGGATGTAACTCTCCCGATATGCAGGATAGGGTTACCGCAATTATTTGATTTCTTCTACTTAGAACAAGAGAAATTTACTGTGACTAATCTTAAAACTGAAAATTTGAGGTGCTTCAAAATCCAGGGCAGTTTGAGGGCTGACTTGCTCTGGGGGAGAATTGCACACCCTACTGACAAGTCAGGGCACCGGTGCGCTGGAGCCCTGCAGGAAGCATCCTTCAGCTGGGTGGAAATGGCTGGAAGAAGTGTAAGTGAATCGTGTGTCCACCTCCCAAGAATCCCACTGTGGATATAAAAACATTCTCAAACTGAAATCTGGGTGTCTCTGGCCCCAAGCATTCCAGAGAAGGGACACCCATTCAGCATGCTTGTTTCGGTGCCTCAAAACTCACCAAGATTAACTCTCATGGCTGCCATCCTGCGGTGTTGTTGTGGGCCTTGAGATGGAGGTTAGATGAACGGATATTTTGCATACATACTGCAGCCTAGGGAGCACATGCATTATAGCTCATTATTTATTTATTATTGGTGCTGTGTTCTCTCTCTCTCTCTCTTTCTTTTTTTCTTTTTTCTTTTCTTTTTTTTTTTTGTCTAACCATTTCTGTGCAACAGAAAATTACAACTGAAGCTGGGGAGATGGCTCAGTAGGTAAAAACATTTGCTGTGTAAGCATGAGGACCTGCCTTCAGATCTAGCACCCATATATAAGCGGGCATGGTGATGTATACCCTCTAACTCCAGTGCCAAGAGATAGAGGATCTCACTGGCCAGCCAGCCTAGCTGAAATAGCAATTACCAGGTTTGCTGGCTAACCTTGTCTTTAAAACAAAACCCAAAATATAAGCCGGAGAACAGTAAAGGGAGACATTTGAGGATACCCTCTAGCTGCTGTACCTGCATACACAGGCACATGCATGTGCATACATGTGCACAGCCACAAACTAACTGAAAAGGTAGTCAGGCTAGAAAAGAGGAATAAAACTGCTCCTCATTGGGTGATATCTAGGGTATTTAAGTTTGTAAACTCCATATATAAGTTTTCTATTGTAGAGTGGGTGATTGACAGGAAGGTACCAAGCTGTCACAGTAGCAGAGTTGGATGCATGACTTGCATCTGTGTAAGTGATGGTGTGGGTTTTGTTTCTTAGTGCACAGTGTGAAGGCGACCTGAGGACTGTGACGAATATCACACCATCCTAGTGTCTCCGAGACTGCCGACTCTATGAAAGGGAGTTTGTGTGACCACCAACAGATGCCAACACGCAGCTTGCCAACAGAAACAGCTTTTCTTAAACCACGCGGTTGTTGAGTGACTCTATTGCTGGGGACATGAACTAACTTTTACTCACCCCAGATAGGGATTCGATGATAGCTCAGAGGAAGATACCACCGAAGTACAGCTTGGTGAACAACGAGTTTGCTGAGGTTACCTTCAGGAGCAGAAATGACTCAGAGTAGCATCATCACCGCAGCCCACCCCAGCATGGATGATAGCTTGTGGAGCTGGAAAGCCGGAAGGCAGAGCACAGTCTGTGGGCTGCCTGGCAGGTTGGAAATGTCTCTTCCAGGAAGCTTTGCTGGCCTTTGACTCTTCTAGGTGGTCTTTCAGCAACAGTACTTACTGCTTATGTAAGTGTGAGGAAGGAGGGACCTAGTCCATCCAGTCAGTTTCAGGGACTTTGTGAAGCTTTTGAGTTGTTTGTTTTCTGAGTTTTGAGGAACAGGGTGGAAGGCTTCCTTTAGAACATCCTGCCCTAAAGGCTTCCCCGCAGCATGCAACTCTTCCTCTTGCAGGAAAATGCTGCACCGAAGGGGTTTATGTTCCTGCAATGAGAGAGAAACAGAACTAAAGGTTGTCTTGCTATTGGTTACAGAGTGCCTCTTGCCTTTTGTGTTTAGTTTGTTAATTAATTTGGGAAGAGACTAATAAGATTTCAGTAATGGCTAGCATTTCCTAGTCCTTTAACAAAGACTAGTTAAGCACTCACTGAGTGCTGCATATATGAAACACACTGCAGTAAATTATTGGCAGGTGCAGAATGGCCCATCTCTCACTCATAAGTTAAAAGGGTAGGTTAAAAGAGGCCTACATTAAAAAAGAGTAAAATGAAGATAAACTTAGATGGTGAATTTTAGAAATGTTATATTTTTTATATTTATTTATTTGTTGTGTTCATGCGTACATGCATGCGTGCATGCACATTCAGTGTGTGCCATGCCATGCATATGGAACTCAGAGGACAATTTATATCATATGGGATTTGCAAATCAAGTTCATATCATTAGTCTTGTCAGCAGGCATCTTTAGTGGGCTGTGCGTGTAAAGTTCCTGCATCCTGGTAAGCCTCTTGCTGATAATAATCCAAATCAGACCAAATCAAACCAAATTAGAAAAAGTCCAGGTTTAATGGGTACCAACACCCCCGGATGGCTTTCCAGCATCCCCACCCCCTGGAGATAGGGAAGGAAGATTGGGAAACCACGTGTTTGTTCTCTGGGGGAAGGGCAGTTTAAATATGCTGTGGTCTTGAGCGTCTCTGGGGAGGGGGTCATCCTTTGGCAGACTTTCTCCGGGGTGGAGTCTGAACTGCGGCAACTTCCAGGGGAAGGAACTTGGGATGGAACTTCCACCCAAACATTTCAGACTCTTTGGGTATATGGATGCCAGGGGCTGGGGTGAGGCTTCCACTCAGACATCCCAGACTCTTTGGGTATAGGGGTGCATACTCAAGTCTGGCTACTTCCTGTGGACATGGGGCAATGTAGGGACAGGGAGAGTTGGGAGTTGCTGGGCTCACACTCAGCAGGAGGTGTGGTGGAGAGGCATAAGGTTTACTGCCATCCTGGAGACCTCAGGCGTCTATTCCTTGAGGGAGATGAGAAGGCAGGTTGCTAGTAGAAAAAATAGATTGTTAATATTGGCCTTAGGAATGGGAAGAATTCATAAGGGAAGAATGGATGGAGAAGTGCCCTGGTTGCACAGGAGAGGCAAGGATGAATGGATGAGATAAGAGCAGATCTGCCCTTTAAAACACGATTTCAGGTGCTGGGTAGGTGCTCATTTGAGCCTGGAGAGGTGATACCAATGGTGAAGTCTCAGGAGCTGGTGCAGGCGTTGGCGTTATCTGGAGAACCCTCTGGTCTTGGTCCAGGCAGGAGGAGTGACCTGTAAAATATGCTCAAAAATGGATGGGGGTCAAAATAGGCTCTGGAGATTGTTAGTTTTTACCAGACCTGATTTTTGATACAACAACAGAACATTTTCCAGGTATTTGTAAGACAGCTGTAACTGATTTACATCTTGGTGTCATAACAGAATGTTATGGCTTTAGGTTAAAAGATATGAACATTTTAGAAGACAATTAAAGGAAATTTAAGTTTTTGAATCTCTGAAGATATATCTGAAACCTATTAATTCTGGACCATGAAGTCTATGAAAGAGGCACACCTGTTTATATCTTTAGCAGGAAACTTAACAAATGAAGTAATAAGCTACCAGTACTCTTAAGTCATCAGGTGCCACCACACAGATCTGAGAGAGACAGGTAAATGAGCAGAAGCGAGACGGCCTTTTCCAGCTTCCCTGGCAATCCCAAGTCTCTCTGTGGTCTTTGGTGAACACCTATCTCAGAAACAGTACTCACCTTTAGCTGCTGAGTCCAAAAGGCCTCGCAAATTTTTCTGTGGGGGTAAGGTTCAGTCTATCTGTCTTGGCAGGATGAGGCAATTGATCTCCTGGTATAGTATCCTGGAAGCTGATGAGGTGAAAGGCAGGTGTTTTGCTGTGTGGGTGGCTTTTCCATACCCAAAGGCAAGCCTCCATGCGGAAGATCTTTTGCAACCATGCATCTCTTTGGAGGAGCTATAGGATTCTGCAGGAGCTGGCATGTCTCTGTCATAAGAAGATCTTCTGTTAAATGTCATGCTCTCAGATCTGTAAAGGCACTTGAGAGTTAGGGTACCATTACCTGTCAGATATATTTAATTTAGACATATAAGTTAAATTTAGACATATAGTTTACCCAATCAGTTACAGCTTACCAATGTCAGTAGAGGCAAGAAGATTAGAACGAATATTTCAGTAAGCTATAGTATATTGGAGGCAGAATGTCCCCTTGTTAGGACCAGTGCATGTGGGTATATTTACCAAAGATGGCGTTGAAGTTTCTGTTTTGACCTCAACCAAAAATGGTGGCTCTCCACATTTGTATTTTTCCAGAGCTGTTGTAATCTGGAGTTAAAAGTTTGACAAATCTTAAAACAAGCACACATATACACAGACATGAAACAAGCATACTGTTGACACATTATTTACACATATATATTAACAGACAGACGAACAAAACTTTTTCCAGGAAACTGTATCAGCTGAACAACTTAAAAATCTTGGAATAGGCAGCAGAAGCCGGGGGAGCACACAGGTGGTTCCCACTGAGGGCCAGCTCAGCAGATGCTACTATAAGAGAACAGAAACATAAGGACCAGAGGTGAAGGCAGGGCATAGTTTAAGGCCAGGCCTGGCTACATAATGAGGCTTGTCTCAAAACAAAATGTAACAGAAAAAAAAGGGAAAGGTTTATTGCTGCTCATTGTCTGGTGGTACAAGACGGAGGATACGTGGTGATGCCCTTCTTGCTGGGAGGTTACTGTGCAGTAGGAGGCACAGGTATCTGAGTATCTTTTAGTTTTCTTCCCTTTTATAAAGTTAGCAGCATTCAGTCACAGGAGCTCCACTATAATGACTTTGCCTGATCCTAATCCCCTCCCTTCCACCCTACCTGTGAATACCTAAGGGGATTAAGTTTCCCATAATGTGAAGTCTCATAGTGGGGATTAAATTTCAGCCCATGAAGACTTGGAGAACACACTTAAACCTTACAGCAAGCAGTCTGTCTGTCCTGGTCATGCCGGGCGGTCCAGAGAAGTAAGAAGTGGCAAGGAGGTTGCTAGGTGAAGTCAGCCTGTGAGGGAAGCCTCGTGAGCAGACTGGAGAGCAGGTATTTCCCCAGCCTAGATAATGGCTTACAGGGGAGGTACCAGGGTAGAAGACAGAAAACACTAGAGAGAGCCATAAAAGCCCAGAAAGTTTCATTTCTCCTACCCGTGAGTGAGTTACTGCTAGGTCTGACAATACTTACTCCTCCCCATGGGCTTTTTGGACCTGCACCTCCTGTGGTTGAGGTAGCAGGGACTGTTGGCAAGGAAGAGAGCTTGGCCTTGGTGGGCAGTCATTTGAAACTTGGTTGGAGTTGGCAAACAGAGTTAAAAGCTGAAGTCTATCCCAGAATATTCCTTTACACTGTGTGAAGGTGTGTCATTGTGACTGGTTTAATAAAGAGCTGAATGGCCATTAGCTGAGCAGAAATAGGTTAGATGGGACCTCTGGGGACAGAGGAGATTTGGAGAGGAGGAAAAGTGGGTTGCCAGCAAGACGTGGAGGAAGCAGGATGGGCAGTGCAGAGTAAAGGTAACTGAGCCATGTAAAAGAGCGCAGATTAAAAAATATGGGCTAATTTAAGTTACAAGAACTAGTTAGGAACAAGCCTAAGCCAAGGTCAACTTTCAGTATTAATAAGAAGTCTCCACGTGGTTATTTGGGAGCTGGCAGGTGGGACAGAGAAAGACTGGCTACAGAAGCCCAAAGGCTTGATCTGTGTTACTTTTGGGGCCACACTGAAGTTAAGAACTAGACCTTATGTATTAGCTAGAAAGGGGCACGTATTCTCAGGAAATGGACCCTCCCATTCCAAAGGGTTAGGACTGGGGATATGGAAAGAGAGAAAAGTCACACTATAGTTCACTATAGTTGCACAGAAAAAAAGCTCAGCTGCCTGAGTGCTAAAGAATACACGAAATAACTTGTGTAGGACCCAGAACTCTTCAGGGGTCTAGAACATGAAGCCCATGATGACAGAAGCAGAAGGGGAGAAATCACAGAGGAAGGATTTATGCAGCTCAGTGGGGCCAACCACCCTGTGGAAGGAGGGGGGCTATACCCCTTTTGTAAGGGAAAAACAGTTTTTCCTTAGGCACCAAGGGACCACGTATCAAAATAGTGGTCATGGTAACAGCACAAGCTGTTTTTCCCTGAAAAGCCTTGATTGTAGGGGTGGGGTCTCCCAGAAGCTCACTATTATGGAAGCCCGTATTAGCTCAAGCACAGATGCCAGAAGAGTCTCAGGTGGGTGAGGAAAGGTAGCTGAGAAGTTAGGGGCACTGACTGCTCTTCAGAGGACCCAGGTTCAATCCTCAGCACCCGCATGGTGACTCACAACTCTCTATAACTCCAGTCCCAGAGGATTCAATGGCCTCTTCTGGCTTCTGCAGGCACTAGGCCTGCGTCTGCTTCACAGACATGAAGGCAGATAAAAGATTCATATACATTAAATAAACAAAGAGACTCTAAAAATGACCCACTTCCCTACTCCCAACTGTCTACTGCCATAGCTCCTCAGTAAGGCTGGAACCTGGAAGCCGTGAATGAACTTGCTGACTTACAGCTCATTTCCTCCCTTTTCTGCATAGTTTATTTGAAATGGACAAAGTGCAGGCTGTTTAATGCCTGGTCCAGATGTTAGCAAACCTGACTGTTCATTGAACAATCATTGCTTAGAAGCCTTTTGATAAAACATGCAAAAACGCTTTTGATAAAATGTTACTAATATTGTTTTAGGTCTGTGAGTCTGGCTCGGTTTTAGAGAGAGCATTTGTCTTGCATGAGTAAAGCTCTGGCTTTAGTTTGCAGCATTGCAAAATAAAGTTATTTTTAAAAGATTTATTTCATTTCTTTTTAATATATGTATGAGGGGTGGGGGTGGAGTATGTGCTCATGAGTGCAGGTACCCATGGAGGCCAGGAGAAGATAGCCTGTTCCCTTGTCCCCTGGAGTTGGTGTTAGTAAGCCACTTAAAGTGGCTGTTGGGAGCTTAAGCTAGATCCTCTGTGCTTTTTCCTATCCAGTAACTGTGAACTGCTGAATTGTGCCCATCCCTGTATGGTGCTGGTATCTAATCTTGGAGCATATTTAAAACCAATGACAGTCTGTAAAGTAGCATTTTTTTAAGTTCTGAAAATTCATATTGTTAGATTGCTGGGATCATTAAGAAAATGAATTTTAGTGTCTGCATATTCTTGTGTCTGAATGACCCACACTTAATCTCTGATCAGTAAGTGGAGGTCTTTACTTTTAAAAATGATGGTCTCCTGGGTAGCATGCTTATTAATATTATGCAAAGTTCTCATCATTTGCTTTTTATCATTTTATAAAATCCCATTTATTTATGTTTTGTGGGAGGAGGGGAGTGTTGCCACAACACTCATTTTGTGGAAGTCAGAGGACAACTTGGAGAAGCTGCTTCTCTTCTTCTCCCACATGGAGTGTGGACTGAACTCAAGTCCCAAGGCCTGGCAGCAAGTGCCTCTTCCTACTGCGCTGTCCTTACTATTTCTTTATAATAAATGCTGTGGACTTCATATAAATGGAGTAGAGCTGTGTCGAACACCCACTTTCAAAGAGTTCTAGTCAATGCTGCCTAATTCAGCATCTATTCAGTCACACAGAGCATCCAGTGTGCTGATGGTAGCCAGGCCTTTATGTGGATTATTCAGTTTAATCTACAAGAGGACCTTATGAGATAAATTGTCGGCATCTGTGTGGGAACATGCAGATACCTGTTATGTTCAAAACCTGGTGCTAGGCAGTGTAACTGTAATGAGCAGAACCATTGCTGATGTCCTCTTCTGGAGTGAAGAACACAGCTACTGATGCTCTCTGGCGTATGAGGTTGGTACAGGGATAGGAAGAGAGATGTGGGCTACTCTGACAAAAGAGCACATGGGATAAGGGAGGCAATGACAGAAGGGAATTAGCCTTTGTTTTGAGTGTTTTTTTTTTTTTTTTGTGAGATAGGGTCTTGCTATGCAGCATCATGCTCAGTCTTCCAATGTTGTGTGACAGGTTTAGGTGACCATACCCATAGGAAAACTACGTCTGAAGAAAATGCCTCTGGAGCCCATAGTGAGTGTCCAGGGTGGAGGAAGAGAATTGTAGGCAGAGGGGTCCCTTGTGCAAAGGCCCTGGTGGGATCTGAGGAAGATGTGTTCCTGAGAAGGGCAGCCAGTGATGCCAAGATCCCTGGAGGAGTTCAGCTGAAGGTGCCCTGGTGCTGCTGCAGTCTTTTTTTTTGGCCAGGTTAAGGGCATTGTTCCTTCTCTAAGAGCCTTACAGAGCTTAGAAATGTTTCTATTAGAGGAGCCCCAAGAGAATAGATGCTTAAAAACCTTTACTCTGCTTGGTGAGTAGACTGTGGACTTGGAACTTGTGTAAAATTTTATCACCCTATGGTTTCAGTATCTTCATTATTGTCAGTTAACAAGGCTGGGCACTCACTTTTTTTTAATTAAAAAGAAACCAAAACAAAATTTAAACTCTGTAATTGTAGGGTAGGGATGGGGTGGGGCGAAGGACTGAAGGGTGACCTGGGGACCAGAAGGCAGGAATTGATCTATAGCTCAGAAATCCTACTTTGCCATCCTGATGGGAAGACTGAATTTGTGTTTGAAGGAACAGATTCTAATTCATTAAAAAATGACTTTTTATCTTTGTGTTTATAATAAACCATTTTATCTGATTTTCACAAACCACGTTTGAGACTGTTTCTGGTAAGGACTTACCAAAAGGTACAGAGTGTTTTCTAGACTGATATGGTGTGGTGCGAGGGCCAGAGTGCAAAGAGATAAGCTTCTATTTCTTTTCTTTTTTAAATGTTTCACTGTGTTCCTGGTAGAATGAAGCCTTTGGCTTATGTGTGCACAGACTGGCTCCTGGGCATGCTCCATGACCCCAGTTACTAATGTCTATGGCTTCTGGGCATGCTCCATGACCTCAGTTACTAATGTCTATGGCTTCTGGGCATGCACCATGACCTCAGTTACTAATGTCTATGGCTTCTGGGCATGCTCCATGACCTCAGTTACTAATGTCTACATTCTGCTTTGTTTCAAGGCACAGACTGTATTTCTGTAAAAGGCATATTTCTTGAATTTTTCTTTTTAGTTTTAAGAAACAAACATGTTATATACATTGACCATTCCTCCCTCCCTTTCCTCCTCCAATTCCTCCTAAATTCCTTCCCTCTAATTCCATCCCTGGGCCCCCTATTCTCAGACTGATAACCTCTTCTTCTGTGATTATTATTGTTACGTGTGTGTGTGTGTGTGTGTGTGTGTGTGTGTGTACAAATATATAAATACAACTTGATGAATCTGTTTTTGTTGTTGTGTGTTTATAGTTTTGGAGCTGACCCCTTAGCTTTGGATGACCAGTTAGGTAACCATTACTCTCCCTTGGGAGAGGTTATCTCATCAGTTCCCTGCCTCTAGTTCCTTATCCAGTGGCGTGACATGGTGACATCTTCTCCTGTCTTAGTAAGCTTGTCTGTTGAGGATCGCTATTGTTGAGATGTTCAGATCTTGTTTATGCAGCCATTCCTATGAGGGACTGAATGACAGCAGACTTCCAGTTATTACGGCTCTTACAATCTCTTCTGTGGTACTTCCTAAGCCATAGATGCACGAGCTTTAGTGTAGATGGGGACCTAGGCCCCCCATGGTTCATTGTTCTCTGCCTTGTGTCCAGCTGTGGTTTTCTGTGATGGTCCCCTGTGGAAGAAGACCACTTGTTGGTTCCTGGCTGCTCAGCCCCAAAATAATCACACAGAAACTATATTATTTAAATCTCTGCTTGGCCCATCAGATCTAGCTTCTTATTGGCTAACTCTTACATCTTAATTTAACCCATCTCTATTAATCTGTGTATCACCATGAGGTCGTGGCCTACCAGCAAAGTTTCAGTGCATCTGTCTCAGGTGGCAGTTCCATGGCTTCTCTCTAACTCCGCCCTTCTTTCTCCATCATTCAGTTCAGTCCTTACCACCTAGCTCTGTTCTACCCTGTCAAGCCAAGCCAGCTTCTTTATTTATTAATGATAATCACAGCATACAGAGGGGAATCCCACATCAGACCCCATTTGCTATAAAGAGAAGCTTCTTTGATGATGTATAAGGATGAGATTTATAATGTAGTTAGGAGTTATGCTGATATAGCAGAAGTTCATGACCTCACTAGCTGGCACAAGTTAGCCAAGTTTCCTTTTGTTGAGTAAGCCTTAATTCCAGTTAGGTAGCTGTAGGTGACTGCCGACATGTGAGTGCCACTTGTCACAGCTTTATGCATCTTGCCAGGCTAATCATCGTTATTTCATAGGTGTCACCGCTGGGTTTGATTGTCCCCCATCCCCTTAGCAGTTTGCAAAATATTTTATGGTGTCATGGAAGCTAGACCACAAGAAGAAGTCTTGATCCCTATTAAGTCATCCAAATCCTGTGTCCTAAGTGTGTTATATTTTCAGCAGCAGGGACTTATCTTCAGCCTCTGAGAGAGCCATAGTCTGTATTGCTTGGGAAACACTTGGATTGCCCTGACCAGTCATTCAAAATGAGATTTCCAATCCTGGTCCTGAGGGTTTTGTTAATCTATGGTTACTATAGTGAATATTGTTAGTATCAGTCTTAGTGTAATAACTTCCTTTAAGTAATACATACACATAATGTATTAACAATACATATATCTATATATTACATATGATTTTAGATAAATATAGAAGAATTAGATTTCTTGAGGTTTTATCAAACAACCTTGGTATTATTTGTTCCCTCTCCTTCCTTTTCCTTCTCCTTCTGTATTAACCCCTTGGTTTTATTTCTGCCTCATATTCCCTATATTCTGCTATACATGTCACATATATCATATATATATGTCTCATATTCCCTATATGTATCATATATATGTCTCATATTCCCTATATCCTGCTATATATGTCATATATGTGTATCATATTCCCTATATCCTGCTATATAGATCTCATATGTGTCTCATATTCCCTATATCCTGCTATATAGATCTCATATATGTCTCATATTCCCTATATCCTGCTATATAGATCTCATATTATGTCTCATATTCCCTATATCCTGATATATAGATCTCATATATATATCTCATATTCCCTTTATCCTGATATATATATATCTTATATTCCCTATATCCTGCTATATAGATCTCATGTATGTCTCATATTCCCTATATCCTGATATATAGATCTCATATATATATCTCATATTCCCTTTATCCTGATATATATATATTATATTCCCTATATCCTGCTATATAGATCTCATGTATGTCTCATATTCCCTATATCCTGATATATATCTCATATATATATCTCATATTCCCTTAATCCTGATATATATATTTATATATTATTCGCTATATCCTGCTATCCCCTCTTGAGTACTCTGTCTGTCTCTTTATACTTTCCTGTTTTCTGTGGTTTCTCCATGTATGCTCACATCTAAGGATTTGGAGCTAGAAACCACAGCTGAGAAGGCAAATGTGACACGGAACACATTTTTAACATTGAATATTAGAAAGCTAAAGTTACAGTTTTGTGGAGAAAGTTAAAAATAGTTTTTGCAGGGAAGCAAGATGACTCAGCAGGTAAACATGCCTGCTACTAACCCTGATGACTTGAGTTTGATCCCAGGAACCATGTGGCTAAAGACATTGAAGTCCTACAGGTTGTCCCTTGGACTGCCATGCTCATGCCATGGTACATGTGTATGTGCCCCAAATACATGCATTAAATAAATAAATGTTTAAAAGAATGCTTTTTTAAAAAAATACTGCTTTTGTAATAATGCCTGCTACCCTGTAGGACATGTGAATGGTCTCTTGTGGTGGGGTGAAGGCAGACTTACCCAGCTCACCCCTTCCTACCAGCGTGCACCCCTGGATAAAACCCATAGGCGGAGTCTGTGCCTTGTGGCCGCAGGTTTAGTAATTATGAACAGATTAAAATTGAAAGTTACTATTAAGATTTTGTATTTGGTTACCCATTTCCATTGTGAGCATTTTTGCCTGTGTAAAATTGTATTTCTGTTTCTAATCCTGACTATGCTTTCTGTTTTTCATGATATAAATGAGAACTGGTAAAGGAAAGCTATAGTTCTTTATGCTGTTAATATTTTAGCAGAATGATTTTTGTATCTGCTTAGGAAGAGACACAAGGGGGCTTTGCCTTCTTTTTCATTTTACAAACACATAACAAAACATAAGGGTGAGTTAATTTAAGCAGTTGTCATGTTTTGGGAAAACAAAGGCTTTGGTGAGCCAACCCTGACAGTAGACCGTGTGCCAAGTCCTGTAAACCATAGCAGATGGATCAACGAAGCATGAGGCCAATCAGATTTAACCATAGTTGAAGCCGTACAATAGGTTAATGATCATGCAACAGGAAGTAAAGTCAGGTTTTAAATAAGCTACGTTAAATACAAAGTAAGCCATGGAAGTATGTGTTATCCCACGCCATGTGCAGGACTCTGACTGAATTTTCAGACACTGGTCGCTGCGGGAGGCAAGGTGTGCTGATAATAAGATTCCCAAGATAATTGATGGTGTGGGTTTCAGGCAGTTATGATTTCCTGCAGGTTTCAAAGGTCAATGGTTTTATCTGTGGATTGTGTTTACTCTGTAAACCCCTCAGGCATCCAGCCCAGCTAAGAACTGTAGCCCAAACCAATACTTACTTTTCTAGGGTCAACAAAAGTATTTTTCAGAGGAATAAAATAAGCATTTTCATTTTAAAATTTGTCAAAATATTATGAGAAGTTAATTACATAAATAAGCCTTATCATGAGTTCCAGAAAGAGTGGTTGAGGGGATGAAGGAGGTGTTGGAGGGGTGGAAAGGTGCAAATACATTGTCCTCACAAAACCTTCAAGTTTAATAACAAGCCTTAAATTAGGAGCTGCGGCTTAATTATAATTCTGTTGTTAACTGTTTTGTAGTCCAGACTTTAGTGTTTAATGAGATTAACTTACTAAATGTTTGGAGAATTCTAACCATGCACAGGCTACTCTCCACTTGGGGCTATATTATTGAGCAATCTGTAAAGATTGGCCCCATTGCAATCATTGTTTGATGTGCTCAGAATCTGCAGGCCTGAGAACTCGTACCCAGACTGCCGAGAGACTGGCATCATGGTTGTGTGCCATGGTTTACGGCAATGCTTTATAACCTACTCGCTGTGATGACCACCTTCAGACTTGGCGTTCCAAAGCACTGACCTAGTAAAAGTCTTCTATCCAGTGCTATCCAGTTTGATGCTATCATTTCGAATTAAGGTAAATAATTGCTGATTAGTGAATGGGAAAGTTTGCAATGGATAAGGATCAATGCTTAGCATTTGAGAAAAGACTAACTACATTTCAGAGACCAATACATGCAAAAACCACTTGTCAGAGGGCATATCGCTGCACAGCTGTGTGCATGTGCGAACCATGATATGTATTAAATTCATCATGCCAGTTAATATTTCTGTCTTAAGTACATGGAAAGTCATCAATTTCTGCCATGAAAGTACAGTTATATAGTTAAGGAGTCTCCACTGGAAGACAGTATGAGAAGGGGTTTGGAAAGTCACCGAGCACGTGAAGCTAGGTGACTCGCTCAGCCTCCTTTAGACTCTAGTCTTGTATAAGACTAAAAGCATTGCAGATCCACGAGGAGTTATTTTGAGGAGTCTAAGTGCCAGTAAACAGAAGCTTACAATAAACACGTCTATTCAACTGTCACTGCAGTATGTCTTTAAATGTGTAATTTGTCTAGGTCATGTTGTATTTGTACAGAAACATCGATTGAATTGAATTAAATGTCTGCTTCCTAAATGTAGCTCTGAGGACGTATTGAGCAATTGTGCGACTACATTAAATTATAAACAGCCGTCTCATAACTATTAATTAATGAAACCTGAAACCAATTTAGAACAATAAAAAGAATTGATGAGTGTTAGAATTCAGCAGTATATTTTGCATAAATAAACTGGAAAGACCTAAAAAGCCCAAATGGCAGCAGCATGGAGCCAGATGTAGAAACTGGGAGGTGTCGTTTATGATTTGTTGATAGACTTATTTAAACGGGGATGCTTGTGTGAATTTGCTGCTTTCATGTGGCTTTTTAAAAATGAATTTTTCTTTATTAGAATCGATATACACTGGGCTAAGTTTTGAGTCATGGTATCAAATTTTAAGGGTTACGGGTTGGATATAATGATCTCATTTAAATTATATTTTGAAATTATAAACATGGTCTTAAAATACTTTCACTTTTAAATTATCATATCTTTCTTTGATTTTTAAGGTATGTGGCAGATTTGGTTCAGTTAAGCGAACTGGGGTTCCAAAACCTCGCAGCCTCTTCACCATTGTGTCAGCTGGATGCTTAGACGCCGTTGGCAGTCCTCGTTGTCTTTCTGTCACCTGGTCGATGTCCAGGCGTGCAAATTTGGTTCAGACCACTAAGTCACGTTGTTAGGTGGCTTTGACAGACAGGAGGACATTGTGGAGAGGACGGGGCTATAGAAAGGAAGGCCATAGGCACTTCTAATGACCTGTTGACCTTTCCGTTTGTAAAGGATTTGTCTGCAAGGCTTATTTTACTCTCTCCTTGGATCTCTTTGGTATTCAGATTGCTAGTGGTGTGGCTTGAATAGCGTTAGTGTTTCTCAGGAAATCTGTGTGTAGGCGTGCTGCAAGCTCCCTGCCTGCACCCTGTGGAGGGGGAGGGGTGCTGGCAGGACTGACCTCATGCCTGGGAAGTCTTCAGGGACTGTGAATGGGTATGGTCTCTAGCCCTTCTCTGTTCCGTGTTCACTTTTTTCTAAATGGAAGTTGGCAGCTGAGTTTGGAGGATGGCATTTCCTTGATAAACCTTTGCTTTGATTTGTTAGCTCGGATGAGCACTCAGAAATAGCACCTCAGGAAATTCTTTTCTTTGATAGAGTCTCACTCTGTAGCCTAGCCTGGCCTCTTGCCCCGGCTTCTTGAGTGGCGATAGGCATGTGCCACCATGCCTGGTCTTCACATTCTGCAACAGGACATTCACAGTGTCACCTTGTCATAGTTGTTCAGATATTTAACTTGACTCAGTAAATATTTGTTGACTGAAGAAGTAAATGGGACATTGGCTTCTGCCGGTCTGTTTCTCGTTCCTTTTGACTTCTTCTACACTAGTGCAGCCTCTCTCATTTCGCATTCAGAAGTCTTTTTTTTCTTTTTTTTTCTTGAGAAAAAAAAATTTCCGCCTCCTCCCAGCCTCCCACCCCTCCCCCCTCCCCCACTCCTCTCCTCGTCCCCCCACTCCTCTCCCTTTCCCTCTCAAGTCTGAAGAGCAGTCAGGGATCCCTGCCCTGTGGAAAGTCCAAAGTCCTCCCCGCTCCGTCCTGGTCTAGGAAGGTGAACATCCAAACTGGCTAGGCTCCCACAAAGCCAGAACATGTAGTAGGATCAAAACCCAGTGCCATTGTCCTTGGCTTCTCAGCAGCCCTCATTGTCCGCCATATTCAGAGAGTCCGGTTTTATCCCCTGCTTTTTCAGTCACAGTCCAGCTGGCCTTGGTGAGCTCCCAATAGATCAGCCCCACTGTCTCCGTCGGTGGGTGCACCCCTCTTGGTCCTGACTTCCTTGCTCATCTTCTCCCTCCTTCTGTTCCTCATTGGGACCCAGTCCAGTGCTCCAGTGTGGGTCTCTGCCAGGCAAAAAATTGGGATCTTAAGGGTGGGTGGGAGGGGGGGTAAGGGGAGATGGGGAGAGAAAAGTGAGAAGGGTAGGATGGGGAGAACTTGGGGCAACGGGATGATTGGGATAAAGGAAGGTTGGATAGGGGAGCAGGGAAGCACATATCTTAATTAAGGGAGCCATCTTAGGGTTGGGAAGAGACTTGGACCTAGAGGGGCTTCCAGGTGCCCAAGGCGAGGTCCCCAGTTAGTTCCTGGGGCAGCTGAAGATAGGGAACCTGAAATGATCCTATCCTATAGCCATACTGATGAATATTTTGCATATCACCATAGAACCTTTATCTGGCGATGGATGGAGATAGAGGCATTCAGAAGTCTTGATGGTGCCTCAGTTTGTGTTGCTGTACTTTAGCAGTGTAGGAGACGAGTCTGCCACGTGTGCTGTGCAGTGGAGGCAGGCGGCCTTCCTTCTCTTTGTGTCCTCACACAGTTGAGTTATCTTCCTTCTTTCGTTCTTTCTTTTTTCCTTTTTTTTTTTTTTAAAGATTTAAGAAACGCAAGCATTAAGCCTGTTAGGAGAATTGTACCCATAAGAACAGACACCAGTTACCTCCATTGCATCATTTCCAAATCTCTAACCTGGGGCTGTATGAAAAGTGAGGGGCAGTCAGTAGCAGAGGCTCTGTTCAGGTTTGCAGTCAGCATCGAGTCTGAGATGACCAGATGATGGGTTCTCATACAGTTATCACCAAGACCTCAGTTGCTCTCCTGTTAAATGCCCCCTGCCGTGTGTGTATGTGTGTGTGTGTGTGTATGTGTGTGTGTGTGTGTGTGTGTTTTGGAGCTTTCACTAGGGTGTGATGTCTTGTTGCCTATGACTTGGTTTAATAGAATCTACAGAGTAGGCGTGCTTTGTTTACCTCCCAGGTGACCTTTCCTTCCAAGGGAGGGGAGGAAGTTACTGAACCTGGCCACAAGTTGTTATTGGGGCAGAAGACTCAGAGATTGTGACAGGGAACCTAAGAAAGCCAATGTAGGAGAGGGAGATGGATCTAGGCTCAGTTTCAGGGGTATCGTTGCTTGGCCCCACATCTTGAAGCCTGAGATGACGAAGAGCATCGTAGCTGGGAGGCTGGAGTGAAAGAGGTGTTCTTATCTCACCTGGTGCTGAGTAAAGGCAAGGGAGGCCAGGCCCTCCATGCCTGGGCACAGCTGCAGTAACCTTTCTTTGTAGAACCCATCTCATTCATTAGCTGAGGACTAGGATTGCAGCCCAAAGACTTCCTGTCTGAGCCGCCCCAGGGACACTTTCACTGTGAATACCTAGGTCTTGGTGGCTCACCTAGGAAGCCCTGAGCATCTTGATCATTGAAGTTCACATGGCTCTCCTCACTGTTACCTTGAACAGAATCCAGCCAGTGTGATTTGTCTTCAGTTTTACCTGAAGTCTCCATAGACAAGTGTGATTTAAGCGGATATTCCTACTGTGCTGGGCCAGCGTAGCTGCTGCTTTAAAGCAAGGCCCCTGTTTCAGTTCTTAGCTGAAATGCTGTCATTTCTACTGCTGAAAAGTCACCTCCTGTCCTCCAGGGAAGCATTGATGGGACAACCTGGAGCAGCGTATATTTGGTTTCACTCTCACTTTATACAAGATTAAAACTGACCCTGGCAGCTCACTTTTGACCTTAGATAGATCAAAGACCAAGTCCAGTGAAGTAGCAGAAGGTACAGATATGTTCAGGTAGAGATGCTGGCTTGTCTTAGCAACATAGAGAGGTGGGTGAGATGACTCAGAAGATAAAGGCCCTTGCCACCAAACCTGACGACCTTAGCTCAGTTATCTGAAATTCTAACCATCGCACACACATCATAGACTCTACAGGAAGGCTGCCTTGTGCACGGGTCTGCAAACTAAAAGTTGAAGTAGCTGTTTTCTCAGAAATACAGAGAGCCACGGTCACCTGTGACAAAAGTGAGTGAAGCCCCAGTGTTACCGCAAAAGTAATTTTTCCTTTGTTGGCCATCTTAAGGACCACTGGATGACCGAGCACGCCATACCGGAAATCACAATTCAGCCCCTCATCGTAGATGCCAGTTCCTTCGTCTTCGGCAGCTTTAGCTCCTAGTGGTTCCTCTGTATCACTCACTTCATCGCTTATGTTCTTTGAAATGGGTGCTAAGGAAATTCTTAATCTTTCTAATACCAGCCTTAATTACTAGTTTTAGTATATTGCTCAAGTGTAAGCATGACTATATTGATAATAATTTCTAAATGAACCTTCAGAACTTTGGTGGTATTATTTAAAGATAGACTTTAGGTAGAGACTTTAAAATTATGGAAAATTTGTTTGAGAAACCTGCCTGCCCACTGAAATACTTAGGAAAGCTGAAGTAGCTTTCATTTCATAATGATAGTTGAGAATCAACTCAAATATCATGTGTGTTCTTCTCTAATTTCAAAGCAGTTCACTGTGCTTTGATGAACAGTTTCCCATTATAATTCTGGCATGTACAGGAAGCCGAGGTGGACTTCCATAGAAGGAAACAGCCCTTTTTGTGGGTTCACTAACAATGTTTCAGTTGTGGTTTTCATCAGAAGAGCAGAATTAGCTCAGTGCATACACACGCATGGCCGTACATGCACACAGCACACTTATTTGACTTGTAGAAACTGTCTGTGTTTGAGTGCTGTACAACCATTATCTGTCAACAAAAGTTAAAATGTTCTGGCTTAGGTGGTAGGCACAAAACAAAGACAGCGCCAATTTATATGGCTACAGCCATTTCGCTTATGCCACAGACATCAGAGTACTTCATGGTACCTACTTGTTATTTATGGCTGGACATGTGTGCATTTCTGCACTTGACTCGCTGCTTAGGCTACTTTGTGTGCCCTCCGTCTGAGTGCTGAGCGCATGGCTGTTGTAATTAGGAGCGGCAGGGCTGCGTCCCCGGCACCCCGCCGCCCGCACGGCTAGCTTTACCCGAAATAATTACACAGAAACTGTATTCTTTTAAACACTGCTTGGCCCATTTCTATCTTGCCTCTTCTAGGCTAGCTCTCGCACCTGGACTAGCCCATTTCTAATAATCTGCTGTAGCCCACGAGCTAGCTTACCAGAAATGATCTTAACCTGCGTCTGTCTGGAGTGGGAGAATCATGGCGACTCCTTGACTCAGCTTCTTTCTCCCTGCATTCTGTTCTGTTTACTCCACCCACCTATGTTTTAACCTATGAGGGCCAAAGCAGTTTCTTTATTGCTTAACCAATGAAATCAACAGATTGATATATGACACTCCCACATCACATGGAGGAACAGAAGCTGCCAGAACAACCAGTCCAGCTGAGACAGGAGCCTCTGTTTCCCACCTTGGCTGCTAATAAGTGCATTGTGTGAATAGTTTGATTTGATTGTCTTGCCACCAATTCAGAGCTTGAAGTAAGGAAAATTGACATCATTTTTTTAGTTTGTAGTAAGACTCAATTTCCTTATTAAGTTAGAGATGTGGGCTTTATAGTGAGAAGAAGCACTGAGAACTGATCTGGGAGTGCCAGGAGAAGCCATGCCCACATTTCCATCTCCAGTTCCTTGTGATTGTTCCCATCCCATCCTCCCTTCCCTTGTTCTCCCGCACCCCCCATTTCCCTTCTTTTTCTGGCTAATTGTATATATGTAATAATGGACCAGGTTTCTCAAAAGTTGGTTTATTTGCCTTCCAGGTTCCAGTTAATTTTCCTTCCTTCCCCCTGCTCTCACTGTGTGGGTCTTAGGAATTTCTCTTGTTTTAATAAGACCTTGTAAAAAGGTGTTTGTCTTTTCCTTTCACGTTTACTTCTTTACACGAAAGCACCTCAGAGTCTTATTTCAACTGGAATCAAGTTTGGCAGGCAAATGCTAGTCACTATGATAGTTCAAAAAACACTTTAGTGATCACATTTTTATTTTGTGGATCTCATTAAATAGCTGTGGCTTCAAAGTGGTCACTTATAAATGATCGTATTTATGGTGGTTCTCTGAAAAGGTTATGGTATTTTAAGACTAAATCGTGAATTATAAACCCCCCACATTTTCTTTAATGTTTGGCAGCTGTAACCAGATGTAGAACTTATTAATGTTCAAGAACTGAAGCAGTGACTCAGATTTTAGAGAGAGTCATAGGAGTCCAAGGCTAGTTTAAATACGTGTGGTTATTTCTATGACTTACATTTTCTTCCGAGTGATCAGGTGGCCCCTCTAGAAAAGGGAGTGTTAAGAATCCTAGCCTTGAGTTCTTATGAACACCCTAAAGTACTGCACATGGAAGTGAGATGATCAGTGGGGTGTCCCCAGGGCCAGAGTCAGCCAAGCCTGGTTTTCAATCCTGGCTTCATTGTCTGCTATCTCTGTTCGTCAGAGGACAAAAGCAGAAGTGATCTGAAGTGCTGCACCTGCTGCAGGGCCAAGCATGCAGATGCAGGCTTCTTGCCCTAGGAAGCTATTGTCTGGATTCTTCTCCTTGAGGGTGGGAGACAGATACCAGATCTTTCATCACTTTCCATTGCCTGTGGTTGATTTAAAACGTTATCACTCTTTACTGTGAGGAGTCTATTGTACACCATATTAAATAGGCAATAAAGTTGAAAGCTGATTCTATAGTAAGAGAAAGAAGCCATTAAACACTAATGATGTCACTTCATAAAAATGGGCTTGCTGTCTTTTTAAAACATGCTTTATAATGGAAAATAGTAAGTTTTGATCCTTTGAAGACAGGTATTCTTCTGATATTTGGTATCTGTTAATCTCAAATTTTACTGTGATTGAGACAGATTATTAGCTGGCAATAGCAAATACAGTTCCAAAAGCTTTTGTATTAGGCACTGTGTGGAATACCTGTGGGTTTTTTCCCCACTCATTCAGTCATTGGGCAATGGTGTCATCCAGCTGGACCAGGCCATAGTGGTGATGGTGAGAAGATGCATGAATCACCGTCACTACATACATGGCACATGACTCTGTAGGTGGTGACTGTCATGTAGTTCTGTAACTTCTGAGGGTAGGAGAGCAGGTGTGTAGACTTGTTAGCTGGACTTCTCCCTTTTGACATCTCTCAGAAGGTTGCTGCTGGGACACCTGCTGGCACCTTTCCTAGTATTTATGTGTATGAAAACATTCTGTTGTGTATATGAGTATATATGTCACCTTTCCTAGTATTTATGTGTGTGAAAACGTTCTGTTGTGTATATGAGTATATATGTCACCTTTCCTAGTATTTATGTGTGTGAAAACGTTCTGTTGTGTATATGAGTATATATGTCACCTTTCCTAGTATTTATGTGTATGAAAACATTCTGTTGTGTATATGAGTATATATGTCACCTTTCCTAGTATTAATGTGTGTGAAAACGTTCTGTTGTGTATATGAGTATATATGTCACCTTTCCTAGTATTTATGTGTGTGAAAACATTCTGTTGTGTATATGAGTATATATGTCACCTTTCCTAGTATTTATGTGTATGAAAACATTCTGTTGTGTATATGAGTATATATGTCACCTTTCCTAGTATTTATGTGTGTGAAAACGTTCTGTTGTGTATATGAGTATATATGTCACCTTTTCTAGTATTTATGTGTATGAAAACATTCTATTGTGTATATGAGTATATATGTCACTTTGACTTGAACCAAAAGTGATGTCTGCTGTGAACACTCTGGTATCACCTGAGGCTTTGCGAGGCTAGGGTATTTCAGCTCCTTACCTGTGAAATTGGACAGGGGCTTCTTTCCTCCTCATGTGGCCTCTTGCTTCAGTACCCTCCAGGTGTGGTGAGCTTCCAGCAGAGCAGGGAGTCAGAGAGGAGTAGGGAGGTAAAAAGGCAGAGGTAGGATGGGGAGCCCCAAAGGCTGTCTATACCTTCAGGGGGGCAGAGGGGCAGCCTCACTTCTACTGCGTTTTCAACAGAAGCGGGTTTGCCACTTCCCCTCGAGGAGGGTACCAGACAGTTCGTGCATATGACTCAGGGGTGGGAGTGACTGCAGTTCACTGTCGCGGGATGTCGCAGGGTTGCTTCCATGCTGACAAGAGCTGGGAAGGCGAGTGTGTGTGCAGAGCTGCCTCTTTCAGAGAAAGTGTGGCTAATCCGAGACTTTCTGAGTTGTATATTCTAGTTTTAAATAAGCATATCTGTAAGCAGACTGGGCAGCCAGGCCCCCAGCCAGCTTCCTGTCTGTTTTGCTGCTGTTCTCCCTGTCGTTGGAGCTGAAACTGGGCCATCCTTACCACCTCCCTCAGGCAGCCCCCAGAAAGGCGCATCTTGTCCCTTAGCGGTGTTCTAGGGAGGTCACCTTCCTCTGTTCGACAGGTGATCCTCTGAAAAGGTCTGCATCCGTTTTTATCTAGTTAACATTTCTTTGGCCTGAATCCTCTCTCTGTTGCCATTGCCTTATAATCAAGACCATGTGTTTGTTTTAGCTTATCAACTTTTAAAAGTCTGAGATCTGTCTCTCAATTTAACTTCTGAAAGCTTTATCTCTCCTCTCCCTTTTCTCTCCCTCTCTCCCTCTTCCCCTCCTTCCCTCCCTCCCTTTGTTCTTTTTTCTTTTTCCCAACATGAGTTTTCTTCATTGAAAATAGAAAGATTTAATAAAAGTAAGATAGTGCTGTCCATGAGCAGGCACAACCCAAACTCCTCTTTGTAATAATGTTTAATTCTTAGATGTTCTGTAACCAAAAACTAACCTCTCTTTCCATTTTTTAATAGGTTTTTTTTTTGGTTGACACCTGACCATAGACTATTATAGATAACCTAGATTTGGCAGGTCTGGCATTGTGATAGTTAGTGTTGATCGGCTGCTTAACAAGATCTGAATCTCTTAGGAGATGGCTCATGAGCGTAGCATGTTTGTTGGGGGAATTAATCTTGATTATATTAATTGATGTGGGAAAACCTGTTTGCTGTGGGTGGTACCATTCCCTAGGCTGGGGCTCCTCCATTCTATGAGTGGAGAAAGTGAGCTGAGTGTATTGACTAGAGAAGCCTCGCTGTCACAGGGTCGTGGCAGCAGCTGTGTCTGAAGTCTTCACCTAGGGACAAACAGGTTTAGCATGTTGGGTGGGGCTAGGTGTTGTCATCTGCTCCAGATACTGATCTGGGGTACAGAGGTTTGCATACTGTATTCTGCATTGGCTGCTGTTATAATCAACCTTCCTCTTAATTCCTCATGTCTGATCCACCAGTAACTCTACCAGCAGAGTTTCCTTGAAATTCCCTTCTCCCCTGTGCGCATAGACAAGATGGAAACTGTCACCTTCACCTTGAGCTGTTGTATGCTGTAGGCCCCCACTGCTTACATATTACCCTTCCTACATATTACACCTCTTACATGTTACCCCTCCTACATATTACACCTCCTACATATTATACCTCCTATATATTACCCCTCCTACATATTATACCTCTTACATATTACCCCTCTTACATATTACCCCTCTTACATATTACACCTCCTACATATTATTCCACTCTAGTCTCACACAAGTTGTGGCCAGATAGCTGCTGGCCACCTCCCCTCCCTCACTAGCCTTGTTAAGATAACATTCCCTAATCATTTACAAAATCTTAGCAAAAAGTAAGAAAAAATCCCATATCCATACTTCAAAAAGTATGGGACTAATTTGGTACATTCATACACTTTTGCACGTTTCCCTTTAAAAGGTAGTCTGTGCTCAGCCACTTTCATTTCCCTACAGGTAAACTAATGTACTTGTAGATGTGTCTACCATGCACATGTTTGAATTGAGTAGTTCAGGGTGCTGTGTGTGTGTGTGTGTGTGTGTGTGTGTGTGTCTGTCTGTCTGTCTGTCTGTCTGTGTGAGTGAGTGTGGCTAGTTTATTTTATATAGCATATTTCAAGGTCTGCTGGCTGCCAAGGACTCTGTCTGCTTTTCCCGAGGAGCAGCCTGGACTTGTGAATGGACTTGTGACTTCAGGAGGCTTTTCTTTGCCCCTCCATTACCCATGAAGCTCCACAGGTCATGTCTCTGGGGTAATGCTGTTGGCCTCTGCTAATTTCCGGATAGGTTAGTTTCCTGTTTCCTAGGGTAGCTGCCACAAATCTTCACATACTGTTTGCTTTGAAACAGTAGGAGTCTGCTGCATCATAACTCTGAAGGCTGGAAATCCAGAATCAAATACTGGGCAGAGCTGTGTTTCTTTAAAACCTGTAGAGAATTCTTCCTCAACTTTTCTGGCTTCTGGTGTTTGCTCAATGCCTCTGCCTCTGAATTTACATAGACTCCTTCTTCATGTGTCTGTGTATGTTCCTCTGTGTATGTCCTTAGTACCTTCTTATTAGGTCACCAGTCACTAGACAGAACCCACTCTGGTGACTAAAGGCTGGCATCCAAGAACTCCATGTCCAAAATATGTAGCTACAGATTTGGTAGAGGGGTTAATAAATCCTCAGCTTTTGAGGTAACACCATTCACCATAAGATTAGTTGCTGTACCTTTGTATTGGGGGGGGGGGGTGTCACACATTGCTTCTTAATCGGATCCAGAGAAAGCTTGGCTTCCTGGAAGGAGTGGGGCACTCGAACCTGTAAGACACATGTGCACGCTCTCCTGAGACTTGTACATGGAGCAGGAGCTGGGCATGAGTAGGGACTTGTTTTTCCCTGGTGTTTTCCCAGACCTGTGTTATGAGCGATTGTGTGAGTGTCCCCACAGGAGTTAGGAGCTGATCCTGCCATCTTGCTTGTTTAGTAGTGGGCGGGTGGTAGGAGAGGCAGATGGACATTCCTGGCTGCTGTCACCTGCATGGGGTAGGTTTCTTTGGGACAGAGGTGGGGGTGTGTGACACATGCTCATGTTATCAGCTGCTGCACGGTCCAGGAATGGCTTTCCTGCCCCAGGAGACTGTGAGCGGTGAGAACGACTGACGGACCTGTAACAGGACCGTGATGAGGCGGCGAAGCTCTGAGTCAAACGGCCCAGCTTCCGCTGAGCGTGCAGCTCATCAGGTGTTGTTGAGGACATGAGGTACAGTTGTTGCAGGCACTTTGTCTGCAGAGGTGGCCTTACTGTGGAGAAGGAAGAAAGCCTCTTTAGGCTTCTTTATCACCACATTAACCACCCTGCCCTGGATGGATCTTTTTTTTCTTTATTGATTGCATTAATCTCTACATTTTTCTCTGGTCCCCTCCCTTCTTCTCCCCCTCACATTCAATCTTCTCCCATGGTTCCCACACTCTCACTTTACTCAGGAGATCTTGTCTTTTTCTACTTCCCATGTAGATTAGATCCATGTATGTCTCTCTTAGGGTCCTCACTGTTATCTAGGTTCTCTATGGTTGTGAACTGTAGGCTGGTTTTCTTTGCTTTATTTCTAAAAGCCACTGAGGAATGAGTATATATATTTGTCTCTCTGGGTCTGGGTTACCTCACTCAATATGATGTTTTCTAGATCCATCTGTTTGCATGCAAATTTCGATACGTCATTATTTTTTTCTGCTGTGTAGTACTCCATTGCATAACCGTACCACATTTTCCTTATCCATGCTTCAGCTGAGGGGCATCTAGGTTGTTTCCAGGTTTTTGAAGCACTGCTTGGAGAAGACTGGATGCCATGAATCAGACTAATCGTGGGGAAATGACTCCCATTGGTGCCAGTTCCCAAACTATTCAACCACTGAGAAATTTTTAGGATCCATTATCACAAAGGCCAAAATTGTTTCCTAATTCAAAGAATGGCTCTTTGTATTTACACTGTGAAACATGGAAAAGCTTAATGCTTTGAGAAGAATAGTGATAATATTTAATTTCACTAAGTCAAACTTTCTTGAAATACTAAGTCACATCAGGAAAGCTGAGCCTTCTTTTAGCTAGACAGTGGAATTTAACATAATGAGCTAATGATAGTGCATCTCCTTCCTGAGATTCTTAATTGATGGAACCATCTCCATGTGGGCTGTGGGTTTTTGAGCTGAGTGGTCCTTCAGGGCTGTCTGCATGGCTTATTGAAGAATTTGCTCCCGCGGGTTAGTCTTTTTTCATTTCTTGGTTTATGTAAGCTCAGCACCGTAGGTAGAGAAATCTGGAATGGGGAATAGTCCCAAGTTTCTCTTACTTTACACAGACACAGGACTGCTTTTAGATGTAATCACGGAGTGTCTTTGTGTGGTTTTCCTAAAGCTTTTAGGCTGTGATTTATGGGGTGATGATTAGTTCCTGTGTGTGTTCACTTACTGCTAATGTTTTCCTCCAGTGTCAGACACGCTTGAGCCTTAGGTTTTATTTAGTATCATTTTGATGCAGTAATTGACTCCATAAAGGTCATGAAATTTGCTGACTCTTACAATTAAAGCAGGAACATGTCTAAGGCAAGAGCAAACCACAGCACTTCTACAAATCCATCGCTGCAGCTTATATCCAGAATCACTAGGAAATGCCATAGGTTTTCTTTAAAACTTACTGTAATTGCTTTGTCTAGCATTAGTTTGACATCTATTTCAGATATTTGGTTTTAGGCTTAACTAAATGCTATGAGGCCTATGAATTTTGTGGTTTTTGGATGAGTATTTCTCTTCTCAGCGGTTATGGTTCAGTAAAACAGAAACTAAGTTATTAATAGCATAGGTCAATTTTATGCATGTCAATTATTAGTCCTTTGAATCCACAAATCAGATATTTTCTAGTGTCAGTATTTATTAGGCCTTAACAAATAGTAATGGACTGTTGATTGACTGGTGGTTCTATATGGCGAACGCACTTGTCTGCGTGCAGGCCTGAAGCGTGGGAGCCGGTGCTGTCTCCAGACAGTGGACTATTCACACACTCCATAGTCCAGAGACCCCGGGCCTCAAAATCTACAATTCAAAGTTCACAACTTTTTCTTACAAGAAATGAAAAAATGGTTTTTAAAAATTCTTTTTAAATGAGTTTATTAGGAGTCAGTTGACAAGCCTCTGGAGCTAGTCCTGATGAAGCAGAAGTCACACGCTGCTTGTGCCCTCCCCCACCTCGTTGACTTCTGTCCTCTAGTTTCAGCTCGGTGTCATCTCCAGTGTCAAGACTGTCCTGTGCCTTTCACCGCACTCTGCTCTCTTCCTGTCTCTCCCTCTCTTACCGCGGACTGGATTGCCTGACCTGAGCTGGAGATCAAATGGATGGGTGAAGAAATGCTCCAGTCTTGCTGGGTGTTGTAAACTGTTTAGCCAGACAACACACCCTTCCAGACTCTGAGTTAGCTATGCAATGATAAACGTTTCTTAGACTAACTCATACTATGTCGGTTGTTTTTATTGCATGAATATTCTGGACTCGAGTTAGTACTCAGTTTATTACTTCTCTTCTTTATTGCTTGTGGTCTCTTGAGACCTGGGCTGAGCAGTCTCACTGGGATGCATAAGTTGAATATGTGACTACTAAAAATAAAGGATGTTTGTTATTCATGGAAGTTATGGTTTTTTATATGAAAAAATAAGGTTTTACTTTTGAGGGATCTCATTTTTGTATAAAAACTTTTAAGTTGTTATGTTTTTATTAATAGGATGTTTCATATTTTAATATCATTCAAATTTTTTAAGCTGGGCAGTGGTGGCGCACGTCTTTAATCCCAGCACTCGTAAGGCTGAGACTGGCGGATCTCTGTGAGTTTGGGGCCAGCCTGGTCCACAAGAACTAGTTCCAGGACAGGCTCCAAAGCTACAGAGAAATTTTGTCTCGGGAAAAAAAAAATTAAGGATGAAGACTTGACCGCCCCAGTAGGTTTTCAAAGGACCAGACTTCCTGTTACTGAGGGAGGGAGCTGTCAGAGTTGTCTCTAGTAACTGATGATGAGGGTCTGACAGCCCATATTCTCTCCTCGCTCCGCTGTCTCCTGTCCCCTTTAGCTGCCACTTTCACACAGGCCTCTGTTAGCTGCAAGATCGGAGAGTGGACTAGGAAATGAGGCTCACATCTTTCCATCTTGTTACACGTTATACAGCCTTAAGTCGTAGGTGTGAAGAAAGTTCAGAATAAAAATTACTCTCTGTGTCCTCTTTGTTTCTGCTTCCGTTTGTCACAATTAAGGATTTATGTAGACTTTTCCAAACCAGCACTGTAAGAAAGAAGAATAGGAAGTGGTCCCCAGGTTTCCAAGATTTGTTTCCCCTACGTCTTTCTTTCAGGAAGAAGAATTAGAAAGAACAAAGATCTGTGTGTATTCTGACTGTAATTTTGTGTGTTTGTGTTTTGTCGAACTCAGTGTTACGTAATGAATAATAGAATTGGGCACATATGATAAAGACTGTGGCTTTTATGTCTGTGCAACCATCCACACTGGAACAGAAATTAAGCCATAAATATTTTAACAACATGAATTGCTTTCCACCCCCAACCAGGACCAATACTGATGAAAACCGGATTTGCAGACTCAGAGTAGATGGGAGGCAGAGTGCCTCGCCATCGTCAGGACTGCAGCAGGCTGGAGCTGTCCAGGCACAGAGGAGTTTGACCACCGACAGTGACATTATTGCATCGTTCACACTTTTAAGAATTGAAGGTTGAGGATGTAGGTCAGTGGTGAAGTCCCACATACTGCCAAGGCCCTAGGTTCAGACCTTATTATTCACCAAAGGGTGAAGAGAAACAAACAACCCTCCCCCACTCCACCACCAAAAGAACAAACAAGAAGTCACAGTAAAACTAACATTTATTTATTTGTTATTATTATTGGGGATGATGGTGTCAGAATTTGAATTTAATAATAAAATGTATTTTCATGTGGTAGATACTTATGAAAATAATATAAAAAATAAAAATATTTACTTTGTGTATTCTTTTCCCAGCTTGCTGCTCAGCTGGGGAAAGGAGACACGTACAGATCACTAATCATCATCACAGTGCCTTCAGAGGCTGGTTTTCCAAAGAGGACATCCGTGAGCATTTCACGTTAGGATCTGAATGGTTCCAAGGCCTTTGTCCTCCCAGTTGTAGAGAACAGTAGAATATGTTTTAATGGGATAACTGAAATAGTTTCCTCCCTCCTCCTTTTCTTTTATACTTTGAGAAGCAGGGAGGGGCTCTTGTTTTTAAATCCAGACCTGTAAACTTATCATGTGCCAAGGAGTCTGAATGTGTGCCTAAGCGTATGTGGGGTGCATTTGTTCACCTCCCACATGTACGACATGTAAGCTGCTCTGTGCCTAAGCGTCTGTGGGGTGCATTTGTTCACCTCCCCACATGTAAGACATGTAAGCTGCTCTTGAGTGTACCCCGAGAAATGCATTTACAGCTCCCCGTATCATTGAGTTTTCATTTTGGTAGAGGACAGAGCATTATGAGACCACTAGGTTGCCAGTCTCTTTCATAGCCTGGCATAATTGTCATTACTCTTTTTACTTTGAAATGTCCTGCTTTGTCTAAGTTTTAAAGTTACACTGTGAATCACTATATTACCTTCATACCAAAGCAGTAGTCCTGTTGTCTGTCTTATTGAAAATAGATTCTTCATTCTTCTCTCATGCAATACTGTTGCGGGAGCTCCTCCCGCTCCTTCAGCCAATAGCTGCTGAGATAGCAGCCCATTGGGGCTTGGTCTCTCTCCCTTTAAAAAAGCGGCCACTTCCCTCTCCTCTCTCTCTTACTTCCTGCTTTGCTTCCGGCGACTAGACTCCCTTCCAGATTGCGCAGAGGGCTGTTGTCTGGGACGGTGATCTGTAAGTTTTTTTCCCCTTTAAATAAATAACCATTCTATTAATCAGAATTCCAAACTGGTGTGGAATTGTTGTGACTTACACCTTCGCCTTCATCTGGCGCCCAACGTTGGGCGCCATTCTGTAGTAGGAGCTGCGGGTTGCATTCCGCCACCCAGCTCCTGCCACCGGCTAGCTTTACCCGAAATAACAACACACAAACAGTATTCATTTAAACACTGCTTAACCAATGACCTTCCTCCATCACAATACGTCCTGACCACAGTTATCCTTCCCACTACTCCTCCCAGCTCTAACCCATTTCCCCTCTCCCTTACATCCACTCCCTATTCATCTCCCTTCAGAAAAGAGCAGGCCTGTAAGAGACCACAAGCAAATACAACAAAACAAAATAATATAAGACAAGGCCAAAGCACTCACACTGATGCTGGGCAAGGCACCAGCATCATAAGGAGGCAGAATCACAAGAGAGGCAAACAAATCAAGGACACTCCCAGTCCCTCAGTTAGGAGTCCCACAGAAACACCATCTAACAGCCACAGCACATGCAGACCCTGGGCTTGCTGTGTTAGGTCTCTGTGAGCCCATCTGAGCCCTGCTAAGTTGAATCAGTGGGCCATGTTCTCCTGGTGTCCCATTCCCTCTGACTCCTATGATCTTCTTTCTACTCTTCATTGGGATTTCCAGAGCTCGGAGGGAAGAGACCCAATGGAGACCTCTAGTTTAGACTCTCTCTGGATGTTTGGCTGTAGGTCTCTGTATCCACTCCTACCTAATAGCAGACTTCAAATGAAGCATTCTGGAAATTTAGAAGAAGGAGAAATTTAGTGTGTGAGGTAGTGAGAGATGAGCAGGTCAGAAACTCAACACAATGTCATCTTGATCCAGTTGAGAAGGGACTGCTGTTTGACAGTCGGAAACTCTCAAATAACCTGATCAGTAATTTCACATATAGATACATATATATTTTTTATGAATTGTGGTCTTTAAGAAGACGGGACAGGGGAGCATTCATTCTCCAGCATATTCATGTCCTGCCTCCACCACACCCAGATTTCCAGCGTGAGCTTTTGGGGACTTATTGAGCTTTTTAGTTTCAGCATTGAAAAGAGAAGAATTCAAGATGTGTTTGCCTCTTGCTTTTTCTAACTCGCCCCTTTTTGTAGGAATATTCTATATTAATTGACAGGAAGGCTCTGATTAAAGTCAAACATCTTCTTTAAAATGTCTGAAGTTGTGTGCAGCTTGACTTTAGAGATTCCCCACAGTCTATAGTGGCATATAAAGTGTGATTGACAGCCCTGGATGTGATTGTTTTCTCCATTTGCTCCAGCCTCAACTCTTCCATTTTGTCAGTAGAAACGCTGGTGCTTCTTAACTTGGAGAGGCTCTTGGAGAAAGCGGTGCAGACAAAAAATGGTTAATGTATCTATAGCTGGGTTTGTCCACGGGAATTGCTTGCCAGGCTGCCTCTCTGGGGCCTGTCTCTGCTCTTTCAGACAGCACAAATGTACCCCGGCATTCTCTCCTTTTCTCACTAAGCAAGAGTCTCTCTTGTCTAAGGATACCACAAAACAACCAATGTAGAACTTTTGGCCCACAAATACTTTATAGAATTGTTAGACCAGTCTCAGATAGGAAGAAGGGATACATGATGCAGAAGTTAGAATCACCTTCCTGATGTCAGGTCTAAAAGCCAGTGATAATCTAAGAAGTTCTGGCAGAGTGTGAACATTTGCAAAGTTCAGATAAAAGCTCTGGGGTTGGCCTGGGGTCACCCCTGGGGAAGGCACAGAATCTGACAGTTAATAGAGTATTTTCCTGATGAAGGCATTGAAAAGGGGCAGAGAGCTCCATGTGTGTGACGTCAGGATATGTGGAGGTGGAGCACTGTGTGTGACTTAGGGACGTGTGGAGGTGGAGCACTGTGTGACTTAGGGACGTGTGGAGGTGGAGCACTGGGACTTAGGGACGTGTGGAGGTGGAGCACTGGGACTTAGGGACGTGTGGAGGTGGAGCACTGGGACTTAGGGACGTGTGGAGGTGGAGCACTGGGACTTAGGGACGTGTGGAGGTGGAGCACTGTGTGTGACTTAGGGACGTGTGGAGGTGGAGCACTGTGTGACTTAGGGACGTGTGGAGGTGGAGCACTGGGACTTAGGGATGTGTGGAGGTGGAGCACTGGGACTTAGGGATGTGTGGAGGTGGAGCACTGTGTGTGACTTAGGGACGTGTGGAGGTGGAGCACTGGGACTTAGGGATGTGTGGAGGTGGAACACTGGGACTTAGGGATGTGTGGAGGTGGAGCACTGTGTGTGACTTAGGGACGTGTGGAGGTGGAGCACTGTGTGACTTAGGGATGTGTGGAGGTGGAGCACTGTGTGACTTAGGGACGTGTGGAGGTGGAGCACTGGGACTTAGGGACGTGTGGAGGTGGAGCACTGTGTGTGACTTAGGGACGTGTGGAGGTGGAGCACTGTGTGTGACTTAGGGATGTGTGGAGGTGGAGCACTGGGACTTAGGGATGTGTGGAGGTGGAGCACTGGGACTTAGGGATGTGTGGAGGTGGAGCACTGTGTGTGACTTAGGGACGTGTGGAGGTGGAGCACTGGGACTTAGGGATGTGTGGAGGTGGAGCACTGGGACTTAGGGATGTGTGGAGGTGGAGCACTGTGTGTGACTTAGGGACGTGTGGAGGTGGAGCACTGGGACTTAGGGATGTGTGGAGGTGGAGCACTGGGACTTAGGGATGTGTGGAGGTGGAGCACTGTGTGTGACTTAGGGACGTGTGGAGGTGGAGCACTGTGTGACTTAGGGATGTGTGGAGGTGGAGCACTGTGTGACTTAGGGACGTGTGGAGGTGGAGCACTGGGACTTAGGGACGTGTGGAGGTGGAGCACTGGGACTTAGGGACGTGTGGAGGTGGGCATTTGCTTTAGGAGTTTGGTGAGATTTAGGAATATGTGAAGATGAAGTTGTTTGGTTGATGCCATGAACTATAATTGTGGATTTTTAAAACTTCTATGTGTAACAATTGGTTTACATATTACCTCAGTTAAACAGAACAGTGGTTTAATACAGATGAAGAAGAAAGCACACCTTTTCTTTTTTGTGACCTAATATGAAAATACATGCAACATTTCTGGATAGTATGACAAATGAAACTAATCACACCAGTAATCTTGACAACTAGATTTCCTGATTTGTGAAATAGGAGGTTAAATAATTCTCAGAAATGATGTATACCTATGTCTTTGAGTTTGTGTAAATAAGACCCCTGTCATTGAGCTCAAATGTGGTACCCTCAGTCAGCAGTACTTTTGTGTACATGATTCAATTGAAGACCATATCACAGTGCAGGTCCTCTGTCACCTGCAGGTCCTCTGTCACCGGCAGGTCCTCTGTCACCTACAGGTCCTCCATCACCTGCAGGTCCATCTGGCTCATATTTGCTGGAATAGATGATGTTTCTGTTTCAATCAGCTGTCTCTTATGATACCACACCTAAGCTAAAGAAGAGAAGATGTTGTTCGACCTAATAGTTCCTAAGGTTCAGGTCCAGGATCAGTTGGTTCTGTGCTCTGGGCCTGTGCTGAGGCAGCTCTTTTGGATGGGAACATGTAGCATAGCAACCTGCTCACCTCAAGGTAGTTGGAAAGCAAAGACAGGAAAAGAGAAGGGAACAGGGCCTCAACATCTCCAGTGGTCCAGTGACTTTACTGTCTTCCCCTAGGCCCTATTTCTCTGAGTTCTGCCACTGCCCTGGGGCCAGCATTTGTTCTTAATTGCTTGAGTCACTGGGGGACATTAAAGATACAGGTTTTAAGTTTCTTTTAAGAATGTGTAAGGGCCACTTTTGATGGAATTTTTAGTGCTTACTGATAAAAAATTTTAAGGTAATAATTCATACATATGTGTTGTGTGTGTGTGTGTTCAAAGGTATGTGTGTACATATGCATAGGAATGCATGAGAGGCCCGAGGTCTAGATTGGATGTCTTCCTTGAGACTTTCCATGTTATTTTTTGGAACAGGTTTTCTCAATGAACCTGGAGTTCATGGTTTTGCCTAGACTGACTGGCCAATGAGCTACAGAGAGCTTGCCTCTGCTCCCCAACCCCAACTCTAAAACTGGGATTGCAGATGCATGCTACTATGTCCAGCTTTTATGCGGGTACTAGGGAGCCAAACTCAGGTCCTCGTGATCTAATGATAGGTACCTTCCTAACTGAGCCATCATCCCAGCCGCGCTATGGGAGTTTATTGTTTGATAATAAACACTACATACAGCTGAAGTGAAAAGTTGAGTGTTGCATTGAATCAAGCCAAGTGGACAGGTGTTGATGGAGCTTCTGACACGAGCGAGCCTCCATCTCCAGAGTATGTTGTAGCAGGGGCTGCTATGCAGTTGTATTGTTTTCTTGTCACCTTGACTTTTCTGAAGGCGATTAGCAACAAAACTAATACTGCATCGCAGCATAGTGGCAAGGCTGATTCGTTGCCAAGAAATTGGTGTGCTGTGCAACAGGTATCATGCCAGACTGTGCTGTGCGAGCCATGCAAGGGTTCAAAGAGCTTTGTGGGGGACTTGGGAGTCTCTGCAGTGGTGTTACCACTGTTATGCAAGCTAATCACATAGCAGCTGACTGCAGCTCCAACAGCTGCGCTCACCATCCAGTCATGCTGGTGTATAGATGTCAGAGCCAGCACCTCTCCTGTCAGGGTGTTTTCCATCATGGCTTCACTGTCACTGCCAGTTGAAGATCCTCCTAGTTGTCTCCAGGGAGCCTTGTCTCACATAGGCCTTTGTTAACGAGGACTTTTCTGGGAAATCCCCCACGACCTTCATTGTGATGTTCATGAAGTCTGTACTCCTCTTAATGTATTTTAGTATTCTCAAAGTGTTGCCACACTCAGAAGATGGAGAGATCCCCCATTTAGAAAAGTAAGTTGCTACAAAGCACCCTGCTTCTGTCTTAAGTGGTGGCTCACAGCCCAGGATGATCTCAGCCTTAACTGTGTATAAAATTGACTTAAACATGCGTACTCCCCTGACACTGCCCCATAAATTCCCATGCAGTAACTGGGGGATACACCAAACACTGTGGCTGTCAACCATTCCCTGCTGCTCCAGAATGGCACTCACCTCCCCAAATACTCAAACCCTGGCGATTATACAAGCTAAAGTACCGATAAACACACAGAGATTTGGTCAGTGAATATGTGTTTATGAGCCTTCAACCTCTAGGGTTTGTGAGGTGGAACTTGGGGAAGCTCTTGTGTGAAAATTAACACCGAGACATTAGGAGTCATCAAAAGTAGTATATTTTGCTCTTGAGGGATATTTGTTAACATTGAGAGATGTGTCTCTGCCTGAGATGCCTTCTGATTGGTTTAACAAAGAGCTAAATGACCAATAACTAGGCAGGAGAGAAAAGGAGGTACTTTTGGAGGGGGGGGGAGAAAACCAGGAGGAGGAGTCTAGGTTGCATGATTTCACCAGCAGACTCGGAGCAAGTCGGATGTGTCCTTCTAAAAGGAGGCAGCTGAACCATATGGCAGAACATAGATTTAAAGGGGGGAGTTATTTAAGGTATAAGAGCTAGTTGGGAAAAAGCCTAAACTAAAACCAAGTTTTCATAATTAATAATAAATCTCCTGCTCATTATTTGCTGGCTGGCAGTTCAAAGATAGTCTGACAAGAAAGCTTGCTACATTCTGCATTGATGGTTGGGACACATTTATCTCAATGACAGTTTTTAAAACAGACATACACTGGATGGTAGCACATGCCTTAACTCCATCGTGCTGGAGGCTGAGGCAAGAGGAGGCTATGAGTTCAAGACCAGTCTAGGGCATATAGAGAATCCCTGGTCAACCAGGGCTGCACAGAGAGGCCCTATCTCAAAAGAGGAACGCTCCAACAGAAGAAAACAAAACAAAGCTTTTGACACGTGCTGCGTACAAAGGTCCTCTTCTAGCTGGAGTCTTGGTATGCTTTAGATGCTGAATAGTGCCTGCTTACAAGGAAGGAGAGCTTAGGGGTTACCCGAGCAGGAACACGGTGGACAGCTTACTCTGGAGAAGGATGGAGTCCAGGTACCTCCTTTGCTCTACAGCACTTTATACACTGGCTTTGGATGTAGATTAATTCTGGAATAAATGAGTTAGGAAAAATACTTGGAGCCCTACTTTTATGTGTTTACATAATTGCTTCTAGGATGAGACCAAATTTAGAGACCTTGGCACAAAGCACACATTTGAGGCTACTTTGTTTTGCCTAAAGGGTTTATTATTCCTCAGTAAGAATAATAGATAAGAACGGATTTGATAGCACAGAGAAAGGTTAGAATGGCGTTGCTATACTATGGAGTTATTTTTAACTATCCTTTTTGGATTCTATAACACCTGGTATTTTCTGCATTGGCCATCATTACCAAACCTAATGATGTAAAGCTTTTACATGCTGTTTAAAATATGCTTTAGCCTTGGGTTCTTTTTCCTGCCCCTGGTGTCACTCAGTGCACCGGTTCACATGATATCGTGTCTTTTTAGAGTCTTCTATATGGTGCAGCTTTCCTTGACTGTATTAACAATTTTGGGAAACAGCTTAGGTATTTACAGAATATCTCTCAAATGTTTTATGCCTCTGTGTACACACACATACATGCATACGTGTGTGTGTGTGTGTGTGTGTGTGTGTGTGTAAGAGAGACAGACAGACAGACAGACAGACAGAGTTTGTGTGTTTATGATGTGGCCATTGGTACCTAGAACTCACAGAGATCATCTTGCTCTTCCTCCTAAGAGCTGGGATGATTATACCCAACTCAGATTCCGTCCAGTGTATTTGTTCTGATTAGACTGGACTTTTAGAAGACAGATTACAGTTACTTTTGTTTTCTCAGGTCCTGTCAACGGTAGGGATGACCACAGTGACATCACTGACAGGGCTGAGGTTTGATTGTGGTATGAGTATGTGAATTGGGTTCTCCATTGTCTAGCAGCCGACCTCGCTCACTGCACTGTAGCTTCAGAAGTCCCCATGTGCAGCTCACATGTGATGAGTCAGGAGTTGTGCTCCTCCTCACACAGTTCCGTATGTGCGTTTTCATTTTCATTTCCAGCCAGTTTGTATTTTTTCATTTACTTTGTCAAGGCTTCTTTGGAACATGCATTATTCATTATATATTGCTTGAAGATTTTCCCATTGGGTGTCTAATAATTTGTACTTTGATTCTTTTATAATAGAAAAGACACTATGATTTTAATTCACTCAAATTTTTGCAAGTTTCTTTACAACGCAGGGTATAGCCTGTTTTGATGACTGGTTTTAATAGGCTCCTAAAAAGTGTAACCACTGGTAGAGTGTTTTGAACGTAGTTACACCCTGCTGTTGGCTGCTGGCTCAGTTGCCTTCTTGAGTTTCTGACAGCAGTTTCGTCTGTTGCCAGTGGACGTTCTCAGCCACACTTGTAGACTTATCTGTTTCTCTGTGTGAACACTTCTGTAGGATACTGTTACATCTTCCTGATGCTGAGATCCTTCTGTCAGCAGCAAGTTCTGCATTTGCCTTCAGCACTTTTCTTTGTTTTAAAGACTACTTTTCTAATCCTGATATAGCCACTTTGCTCTGTTGTTAGTTTTATGATTTCTATCCATGAATTCCATTGAGTTACTTTGGACTTTCAGGGTAAATTCCAGCCAAGTTCAGAGTCAGGCTTCTGACACTTCTCTGCCTCAGCCTACCAAGTGTTATGACTACAGTTGTGCACCGCTATGCCCAGCTTTTCAGCTAAAGTTTAAATTAATTTCTTAAAAGATGAAATTGACGGCAAGCGGGTAGTCCAGTGGGTAAAGACATTTTCACCATGCTTGGCAACCTGATTTTAATCCCTGGCAGGGCTGACCCTACAGATCACCTTCCGACCTCTACACGTGTACTGTGGGGCATATGTCCGTCCAGCTATACATAAACACACAAAAACAAATAATGGTTTATAAAATAAAATGAATGAATTTGAATCAGATAAGTTTCTCCACTTTTAAAGCCATAAGTGTGTGTGTGTGTGTGTGTGTGTGTGTGTGTGTGTGTGTGTGTAAAGCCTTATATTGATTAGAAGTAATGATCTTTAACTCTTACCATATGGAGAGTATTATGGAATAACTGTGTCTGCTAAAGAGATTGCTGTGTGTTCCATGTATCCAGTGCACTATGTTGTTTAGACCCTGAAAGGGAAATGTGTGCATGGTGGTGATTAATGAGAAGCCACTGAGGGACGATTGCAGTCATGTGATCACGAACTGTAATGGTCTGTATGGTCACTTACAGAAAGATTGACAGGGCCTAAATAGCAGAAGGAAGAACAGAGGTTGCGACAGACAACTGGGCTAAGGGATGTGCCGCGTTTATGGACGATGACAGCGATGAGCTTTCCGGGATCCTGTCATGACTGTTTACTGTTGGCTTTGTGTGGCAGTTATGGGTATTAAATCATGATTCTTTTTGAACCCTGGGAACACATTGTTTCACTGAACCTTGGAATCATTTTGATAATTTTAAAGAAACTCAGCACCTTGTAAAAAGTGCTCCGCAACTCAGTGCTTTTCAGAAACGATGAAGGCATGTGCATTTGTCAGGCGCACGAAATGCAGCGACGTACTTAGTTACACAGGGAAGAAATCTCTTTCTTTCTTTGAAGCAGAGACGTTTGAGGAAGATGAGGAGAAGAATGACACAGGTGATCAGCCCTGTGCCCTCTCCCCACTCTGCCGGTCCAATGGGTCAGCCCTAATTGAAGTGGGTAGTATCTCCAGGTGGTAATGTGAGACCAGAGTCTTTCAAGCTGTGTTTGAGTTGTTTTGGTTGGGGGGGCAGCCATCGGGATTGGGGAGCTATGTGAAGTTTGGGGAAAGGCCCTCTTTTCCCTGGAAATATTTCCAACTACCACAGCATGAGCGCACTGTTTATCGCTGTGCCCAACCAGCAAGGTGTAAGGCATTCTTCCTACTAGACCAGCTTCCCATAGTTTCTCATCAGACTGACAGTTATTCGGACAGAAGATCTTGGCTCAGTGTGGATGAGGGAACTTTGGGTAGGATTTCTGGCTCTGAATCATAGCACTTGCCTACTTGACTCAATTTTTTTCAATTGTAAGAGAGATAAAAAACAAAACAAGACCCAGGAAGCTTCTGAGGCATTCCAGTCGTCTTGGAAGCAGCAGTCAGAAGGGTGAGTGACAGCACTGACATTACCTGAAACGGCTCATGGCCCTGCATGCTACTAGTCGTAAGGTGCTTACAGTTTACAGAAGGTCCAGTTAGTAAGTGGCCCTGTACGAGAGAAGTGTGCAAAGAGACACACACACTTACCACTCCGTTCAACAGAGGAACAAAGCAACTCTCCCAGGTTAACTGCCCTAAAAGAAGACGCTAGTGAACACGAGCACCTGACGTCTGCATCCATAGCCTGTTCTTTCCAGTGCGCTGTCTGTTAAAGGTTTCAGTTGATCGCTCATGTTTGTACTCATAGGAAAGTGGGCGTTAATGGGATTACTCAGAAACCGAAAAGAGACGGCTTCTACCCTCACCAAAGACAGGTTGGGATGCAAGTGTCCACTGTCATCTAATGAGAAGATACTTATATTTAATAATAAAAATATACTGTTTCTTCTCAAAGGACTTAACTATTTGGGGTGGGGTAATGATATAGAATAGACCAGGTTAAGTCTTCAGTTTGTAAAAATCCTCCTGTCTCAGCCTTGCAAATGAGCTGATTATGGGCCTGAACCACCATGGTTACTTTGTTATTTTAGTAAAGCTTACAAGGGCTCTTGAAGTGAATATTTTTATTGGCTTTTGAGATTTTGGGGAGGTTGTCATGAAATCACCTTTTCTGTCTGTTTTCTGAGCCCTCTTCATCAGTGACTGCCGCTGTGTAAACATCTCTTCAGGCCATGGTGGTGCATGCACATAGATGCCAGTGTGGAAAAAAGCAGAGTTTCTACATTTCATGCTTTCTTAATGACCAAAAATATTAAAATGAGATATACTAAATGAAAAGCAATCATAGTCACAGCACCAAAGAATCCTTTGAATCATGTAGAATGACTTTGCTGTCATTGGTGCATTTAGTAAAAATGGACGAAATGATGCAAGCATCCACAGAGCTGTATTAGCTCGTGTGGGTGTTCATTGGAGGTCAGAAACCGACCACACTGTTATTTGTGCTAAGGTGATGGTTTTTCTGGTCAGGAGCACATTTACCCACAGGCTTTGGAAAGAGGCAATTATCTGTGTGATTCAAGCTGAGAGATTGTCTGCTGAGATGTGAATTATCCAGAGTAGCTGTCTTTTCCATTGAAAATTCAGGTAATTTTCATTTTTTCTTTGTCTGTTCACAGAGATCTTAATGGGGCAGTAAGTCATTATTGCATGCAAATTTGAGAAAACTGGTCCTTGCGGCATCAAAAACTGTGGCAAATGTAACGTTCAATCTGCACATTAATGAAAAAGGCTGGAAAGATAACTAAATTGGCAAGGAGCTTTCCAGGTTTATACAAGGATCTGAGTTCAATTCTAGTACCTATCCAACAGACTCCTGGGGCTTTCTGGCCAGTCATCCAAGACGAATCTGTGCTCCCAGGTCCCAGAGAAAGACCCTGTCTCTTACACAAGGTGCACGGTGCTTGAGAACAGCACCCGAGGCTGAACTCTGCCCTTTCCACATGGGTGCACATTCACATCCACCCATGTGCACGTGGACATACTGCCTGCCATTCTTAGATACAATATACATCTTAGCCCATTTTCTGCTGCTAATATTGAATATCACACAATAAATTCATAAAGAATGAAAAGCCCATGTAGTACACAGTTCTGAAATAGCTCCACAGTGTAAGCAGAGATTGCACTTTTGTTCCTGGCTGTCCGGACCTGAAAATTCACACAGAAACTATATTAAAAGCACTGTTTGGCTTATTAGCTCAGGCTTCTTATTAACTAACTCTTAACATTTTAAATGAACTCATTTGTATAATTTTATATTTTACCACAATGCTTGTGGTTTGTTACCTCTTGCTTCTTGGGCAGCTACATGGTGTCTTTCTCCTTCGGCAGCTGCATGGCAACTGCCTGACTCCACCTTCTTTCTCCCTGCATTCAGTTTAGTTTTCCCACCTACCTATATTCTGCTCTGCCATAGGCCAAAGCAGTTTCTTTATTAACCAATGATAATAAAACATATTTATAGCATACAGAGGGGAATCCCACATCACCACAGCTTATACTTATACTCTACAGTTTATAATTTTTGAAAAATTATTTTGGTTTTAGATGTACATGTGCTGAGATGACAGTTTTTGTCAAATTGACACTAGAGTCACTGAGAGAAAGGTACCCTTGGCTGTGGCTATTCCTCCATCCTCTTGTTCTGCGAGCATGTCTATGCAGCATTTTAATGATTTAATGAAAGGTGGTCCTGCCTCGTAGAAGAAAGCAAGCTGAGCAAGCCAGCAGCTAGCTTTCCTTTTCCACTTCATTTTTAGCCTCTGGATTCCTACTGCTGCTCCCTTTCAGTCCTGGTGTTGATCATAGCAATAGATGCAAAGTACAACAGATATTATATAAATATGAATTAGTGGCTGTTATCATGTGGTGTGTGTGTAAGAGAGAGAGAGAGTGCCATCCAGGTACGTGTACACACACACACACACACACACACACACTGAGGATCCAGAAAGGGCTGTGTCCCTTCTAGGCAAATCCTAGCACTAAGTTGCATCCTCAGAGCTTAGATTTTTGAGTTGTAGCTGGCATTGAACTCCTGATTCTCCTGTCAGCTCATGAGTCTTGGGATTATCAGCTTGTACCATCATGCCTGACTAATATTTTTTCTGCATTGTTGTAGTTGACTTTTAAAGGTGTTTATTCACCTTAGTTGAGCTCTGTTCTTGTGACATGCCTTCTCTGTTGGGCCTGGAGTCTTTTAACAGTGTAAAATACAAAGTCTTTGTCCTTGGAGAGTATAATTTGACTAAAAAGGCTGGTTTTGAAATAACTATAAACATGCACAGATCACCGGAGAGCATTGCCAAGTGCTTTCGAATGAGTACAACTAGGGGCTGTCCCAGACTGGGGGTTCAGGAACAGCTTTTGGCAAGGAGATACTTATGTGAAATTTCAATATTGTTTAGAAGTTAGTGGGAATGAGGTAATAGGACCCCTTTAGGACAGTGAGAAGACAGTACATAGGACTCAGAAGAGGACTGTACAGATGGATCAGAGAGACTAGGAGGTCAGTACTGCAGGAGTTGAAGCTGGGCAGATTGGGAGAAGTCAGAGCATGTAGTGTGTTTAAAGTTACATGAAATACTTAAATTTTTGTCTGAAATACAGAGAAGAAAGAATGAAAGTAAAACAATTAGATTTGTGTGTTTAAAAAGCAAAAGACTAGCCTGAGCCTCATTCGGTCGGAGAAGAGAAATGAACATGTGGGTAAGCAGTTTGAGGGCTCCTTGGAGAGACAGTGGACAGGCCTTGGGAACGGAGAAGAAATGATGATGTATTTCTTCTTGACGTTGCTGTGTACCAGCGAGAAAGAATGGAAGTGGTGTTTATTGGTATACTTGAGGGTTGGCTGGATGAGCATGTACTTCGTGCAGTTAAGATCAGTGCAGTCCGAAGGACCATCAGAGGCACTGCGGTCTCACCTGGGAGTGAGCAGTTATAACATTTCATATGCTAAGACTGAATAAATAAATGATTATGGTTATTAAAATTAAGTTTTTATATCAGAAAAATATCATATAAGGTGTTAGACCACAGTGGTCTTCAGATTGAGTTGTACCTGGAGATATCTATATGAATGAATTGGATGACTAGATATGTGCATTCATTTTATATATATTCGTTATATATATTGATGTTTGTATGAATTTACATGTTTATACATATATAAAAACATACATATATATAAGCATGTAAATTTATACACACACATATATATTTGTGAGGATGCAGAAGCAGTGAAATCACAACAGCAGATGTCAGGGCTTCTAGTGCCCATATCTTGGTTACTTCCTGTCACGCATCATGAACTTGTAGACATAGCTGATCCCAGGACAGACAGAGAAAGCTTGGAATCGAAGTGCAAGAGAAAAGGAAAGTGTTAAAAAATGGGAGCTTGTCAAGAGGGTGTAGGAGGCTGGGGAATACAGTTTGATGGTACAGCCCAGTATGCGTGTTAACATACAGCGTGCATGCATTCCCCAAAAGCTGGACCAAGGAGTTATCTGTAAGAAGTCTCCACGGCCAGAATAGGGACGCCTTTGGACAATACTAGAAATGTAAACTCAGTAGACTAAAAAGAAATATGTCAATATTGTATCTAAGTAAATAGAAGAGAATTCTCCATCTTGCTATAGAATTTCAGTTAATAAATGTAGGAAGAATGGGAGAGAAAGGAAATTCCACAGTGCTAACTGTTTCAGCAGTCACTCAGCAGTGGACGGCAGTGTGCTCATGACCAGGAGAGTGACTTAGTGAAGAGCAGTGTCACGAACACATCCATCCCACTCCCCTGCCCACGGTGGGTATTCAGAAACCTCCAGCAGAGGCCTAAAACTGTGCGTGGAAATCCCAGAAAGATCACGACTGCTTAATTGGTTTGTTTTGTTGAGACACAGTCTCACTCTCTCTCCTGAGCTGACCTTGAACTCAGAACAGTCTCCTTCACCCTTTTGAATGCTGGAATTATAGGAATGACCCACCACACCTGACTTAATGTATTTTTCCCACTATCTTTATATATCCATGTTAAAGCTTAATTCATAAATTAGGTGCAGTAAAGAGATTAACAATAACTATAATACCATTATAACTATATACTTAGTACATTTTGGAGTGTCTCTCAAAACGTCTTAGTCTGGCCTCCTCCTTTCTGTTGTGAGAAGGTGCGATGCTAGAGTGTCCTTGTGGTGATAGGTAAGGTGGCTAACACAGGCATGTGACATAGTGGTAGGGTCATCTGGACAGCAGCACTGCTCCACCAGGTGATCTGAACATGGAGAAGCCAGAAGGTCACACGCAGGTGTGCGAGTTAACCATGCTCCTCAGAACAGCATGCAGCTTAAGCGTGTAACTCACATTGGACCACCATCAGTCCCTGCACTTGGGAGGCAAAGGCAGGTGCATCTCTATGAATATGAATGCAACCAAGTCTCTGTTAGATAGAGTTTCAGCTCAGCAAAGGCTGTGCCGTGAAACTGCTCTCAAAAATAACAGAAACAACAGCGATACAAAGTGCTGTTTATTACTAGAAGCACTCACTTAATGTTTGAAACTGTGTGGTTGGTGAGGGAAACTGAGACCTGGGGAGATGATAGTGATCACAAAGGGAGGCATAACTCTCACAGTTGAAGGTATCCAGCCATGTGATAAGACACCTGGATGCCATACTTTTTCTGACAGGAAGGCTCCAGAAGAATAGCACGTATGTGGTGTTCTTGGCAGAAGCGTAGTCACGGAAAATATCAAACTTGAGGCTCTGGGCCATGCTAAACAGTACCACGCTTCGGGAAGTAGGACTGAGGACCATGCCAGCCTAAAGGAATGGAGAGTTGGCAGCTCGATGTCAGGCAGGGTCCTTGTGGAACCCCCGTCAAGAAATACATCAGAAGACAAACAACAGCATTGAAATAAAGTCTTTCAGTCAGTCACTAGGACAGTTTCAGTTCTGATTTGTGACTGTGGGGAGGACACAGTGCAATTCTATGTGGAACATCTGTGCTAATTTGTGACTTTTTGAAAGACTGGAATCATTTAAAATTTTAAAATGAAAAAACCCGGAGCCTTTCATTAAGGCGTTGTCTTCCTTGTGAGGGTGCGTGATACAGTGGGGTTGGCCTTGTTCAGCTGAACTCTAGCTCCCTGTGAATCCCAGCTTCAGCGCCGCTCCTTGGCTGTTGCTCCCGCATGAGAACACAGTCTTCCCGTTCTCTTTTTAAAGAAGTGTCTTTGAACTGAGGGTATTGTTCCTGTTGGCAGCAGCATGTACCTTCAGAATATAATATTAAAGTTTAATAACTATGCTCTAAGAATCAACTTTATTTTGAGCTGACTTAAAGAAGTCAAAGTGATTAATTTTGCTTTATTTTTTAACTGGGGGAAAAGTGGAAATACTGGAATATTTATAAAAAAGGAAGCAGAGTAAAACAAGGAAAGCATTTGAGAAATACTGTAAATTTTTATTTATTAAACTCTTTATACTGAATGGTAAGCTGGAAGCTCTTACCATTTGGCTGGGCCACAGCATTAGCATATGTTGAAGGTGGCATTTAGCTTCCCGCTGTCTGGTAATAGTAAATAAAGCACATATGCACGTTTGCCGAGCCATTACTGTTGAAGTGTTTTCTCTTTGTCTGTTTGGAACCTGCCTTTTCAGACGGTAGGATTTTCAGTATTTATTTACAGCCATGTTTTAGCTAAAATATGAAGTATTTATGACCTGGATTTGAATTTGCATCTCCTGCTCACCATATCCTTTGTTGTTGTTGTTGTTGTTGTTGTTGTTGTTGTTGTTGTTAAGCGATTGCAATTGCCTGACATGCTTCTGAAAAAATATGGACTATGAACAGCTTGTGTTTATAAAAATAATTACATGTTGCCATTGTGAAGTGCACAATCACACCTAATCCTCCTCAAGATAAGAATGCATCTACCTACACTCAAATACATGCTTGAAAGTCTTAGATAAATTTCAAAGAGAACCCTGAAAAGTGTTTTTTGTTTGTTTGTTTTTTGACATATTATATGAGCATATGGTAGAAACAGTAAAAAATGATTAAAAAAAATAAAGTCTCTAACTCTGGGAATCCTTCTTGACTAATTCTGGAAATAATTTTTTAAAAAGTATCCTGTATATAAGTCAAACCCAGGAAGCGAGAAGACCAGTTGAGGTGTGTTTGTTATCTCTGCTAGTGGCTCAGAACTGTTTGTGAAGGAGTTGGGTTAGGTATCATCTTTAGGGCAGATTTATAAGCTACTTCTCTCCGAGTGTGTACATAGCTCGCTTTCCCTCCTAGTACCTCCGTGTGTGTTCTTTGCTGAGTCCGGCTCACCCAGCCTCAGCCCTGGAGGCCAGGCCTGAGGAAACAGCTGCTCTCCAGGAGGTTTGCTTCCTTGGCCTTTCTCACTATCTACTTGGTTGAAGAAGATTATCTTCTTCCACAAAAGCGACGAGTGCTTCTTTTGCAATGCATACTGTATTCCCAAGAAGTGCGTAGTCAGAGACCGAAATATAAGGATATAAGCTGTAAGTAGCCTAAAATTCTGCGTTCTGTTCAGCCATGGTGCTAAGTCCCGGAAACAGGGCTTCATTCCTGGACCATGCTGCTCTCGATGTCACCCGAGTGGTGGTTGCCGGTTATGGCAGCTGTGAACTTCTGTGGGTCTCCATGTCACTGTTTTAAGGGATCAATACCTATGAGTTCCTTTCGTCTTTGTAATCCTAGTTACTAACGCCATCCACTTTTCATGAAGGAAGAAATTGCGTTGTTTGCAGGGGAGGACGATCCCCAGAAACAGTCTGGCGTGTCGTTTTGGGGCACTTGCTTTACACTTCCACAGCTTATTGCCACAGAAGAGAGGGCAGTAAGAGCTCTTCCAGAGGGAAATGTTTTCTTATTGCTTTATAAACAGTTCACTGTAATTTCTGACCCATTTTATAAACTATCCTGCGTCATAGATTTGCCTTCTTAAACCGTGCCTTCCATTCGAGAATACAGGTGCATTTTGTAATACAACTGAGTATTAATTAGCTTTATTACTTACCCACATGTATATTCAAAAATTTCTAATGGTGCACCTGATACCTAGAGTACATACGTTTTCAAATGGGAAATAATAAGAAATCTAAGTCGATATTAGGTTGGCTTGTATTATCAAGTAGATTTTTTTAGAAATGAAAGTAAATGTCCTTCAATAAACCCTGAGTCCATGGAAAGAATTTCACATCATTTTTCCCCATTTTATAACTCTAAAGAATATAGCAGTCTTTTAATTCAGGACAAATAGTGTACAAACTTACAGTGTCTTTGGGGAGCTTGCCGCTTGCCATTGTTAACATGTTGGACTAATGGTGCATATGGTATTGGTAGCATATGTTTTTTTTAAAAAAAGCTACCTTTCATATCCATTCCCAGGGTCTAGCCTGGTGATTCTGCCTGACCCTCCTCTCAATACGCCCTCCTCAGCCTGCTTGCTTTAGCCTGGGTCTCACATCTAGTGCCCTGGCCTAGCACGACCATCGATTGCCTGCTCTGCAATCAGCTTCTAAGATTTTGCCAGAGCCCCCAGCCAGATTTACCCCACACTCCAGCCTTAGACCAGGACACACGTTCTGTACATGAGCCAGTTCCTCTTGCCCACCTGCCTTCAGTCCACCTAAATCATTTTATACCTCCAGACCCAGCTTGCCCCCATATCCTTTCTATTATCTTTCTGAGGAGGGGGAGAAAGATAAATACAGAAGGGGAGACAAGGGCGGAATAACAGTAAGGATGCCTGAAATAGTCTGTTACTTTATATGTAAAGTAAACCGTATAATGCATGTAAGTTTGCATATAAATATACATTTATCATTTAAACAACATTTTCCTACCTGGGCTAACCAACAAGGTTCCCAAGACCATCTATCAAAACTTGGAAAACCAGGCATGAGAAGCCTGCCTTTGAGTTGTTGGTCAGGGCTGTCCAAGAGACTCCCCTATTGCAGGCTCTTGCTATGTCCTTGTTCCCCCAGAGGTAGAAGATAAGTCCCTATTGCTGAAGACACTTTTCACATCAGACACAGGGCCCAGAGACCCCCGATCTCCAACTAACCTGACTGCCTTCTCCCTCAGGACTAGATTCCATAGTACCAGAAGGCATCACACAAGTTTCCAAACGAGAGGAGCAGCCGCAGTCCCTCCAGGCAGAACAGCAATGACACCAACCAGCATGGCAAGATGACCCTCAGTGTACACTAGTGGCCCACATGCTCTGGTGACAATCACTCTAACTGGATTTAAAACCTCTTAACAAGAGGGAAACCATGCCTGGTACTGGAAACAGCTAGGGCCAGTGAGTCATGAACCTTGGAAGAAAACGTACAAGCCACTAAACCAGCATAATTCCTTTTTCTCACAGATAAGTATAGTCCTTATTCCTCATCAAAGAAATGTCTCTTTGCAGCAGAGACCATTGCCAATAACCATAGTCAATCAAAATGCATAGTTGTGAACCTGTGTCTCAAAGGATATGTCTGAATACAATACCTGTCCTTAAGGCTCAGGGATCATTTTGAAAGAGCAGGCAGACACTGTAAGAGCCAGAGATCAGGGAGTTTGCTGTTGTGAGATTTTTTTTTTTTTTTTTTTTTTTTTTTTTTTTTTTTTTGGTTTTTCGAGACAGGGTTTCTCTGTGGCTTTGGAGCCTGTCCTGGAATTAGCTCCGTAGACCAGGCTGGCCTCGAACTCACAGAGATCCGCCTACCTCTGCCTCCCGAGTGCTGGGATTAAAGGCGTGCGCCACCACCGCCCGGCCTGTTGTGAGATTTTTGTCTCCTGAGCTTGTCAGGAGCTGCACCCGTGATGCACCCGTGAAGTCTCACTGACACGGCTACCTGAGCATGAGCTGAAGGAGAATGCCAGGAGGCATGCTAATGTGGGCAGGGGAAAGCCCAGGAGGCCTCCGCCCTTCACCAAGATCTATGGGCAAGTCATGCTGAGAGCGGGAGAAGTAGTCTTCCTTGTGGAAGAGCACCCCATTGGTCCTCCAGTACCAAATCATCAGCCCTGAAAACACACATGCAAGTAACATACAGACTGAGCAGGTTGTAGTTATATATATAGATATATAGATATAGATAGATAGATAGAGATAGATAGATAGATAGATAGATATAGATATATATCTGTGTGTGTTTGTATACGCATATTCGTATGTCAGCAATTAATGTAAAAAGAGGCCAAGAATTTGAAAGAGGGGCTATATAGGAGGGGTATATAAGAGGGGTATATAGGAGGGGGTATATAGGAGGGGTATATAGGAGAGGTATATAGGATGGATATATAGGAGGGGGTATATAGGAGGGGTATAAGGAGAGGTATATAGGATGGATATATAGGAGGGGGTATATAGGAGGGGTATAAGGAGAGGTATATAGGATGGATATATAGGAGGGGGTATATAGGAGGGGTATATAGGAGAGGTATATAGGATGGATATATAGGAGGGGGTATATAGGAGGGGTATAAGGAGAGGTATATAGGATGGATATATAGGAGGGGGTATATAGGAGGGGTATATAGGAGAGGTATATAGGATGGATATATAGGAGGGGGTATATAGGAGGGGTATAAGGAGAGGTATATAGGATGGATATATAGGAGGGGTATATAGGAGAGGTATATAGGAGAGGTATATAGGATGGATATATAGGATGGGGTATATAGGAGGAGTATATAGGAGGGTATATAGAAGGGGTATATAGGAGAGGGTATATAGGAGGGGTATATAGGAGAGGGTATATAGGAGGGGTATATAGGAGAGGGTATATAGGAGAGGGTATATAGGAGAGGGTATATAGGAGGGGTATATAGGAGAGGGTATATAGGAGGGGCATATAAGAGGGGGTATATAGGAGAGAGTATATAGGAGAAGGGTATATAGGAGGGGTATATAGGAGGTGTATATAGGAGAGGTATATAGGAGGGGTATATAGGAGAGGGTATATAGGAGGGGTATATAGGAGAGGGTATATAGGAGAGGGTATATAGGAGAGGGTATATAGGAGGGGTATATAGGAGAGGGTATATAGGAGGGGTATATAGGAGAGGGTATATAGGAGGGGCATATAAGAGGGGGTATATAGGAGAGAGTATATAGGAGAAGGGTATATAGGAGGGGTATATAGGAGGTGTATATAGGAGAGGTATATAGGAGGGGTATATAGGAGGTGTATATAGGAGAGGTATATAGGAGGGGTATATAGAAGAGGTATATAGGAGGGTTGGAAGCATTTAGAGGGAGGAAAAGGGGGGGTAAATGACATAACTACTATAATTTCAAACAATAAAATCACTTTTAAAATGGGAAACTTTTAGTAAACTTGGAATAATGCAAAATAATACTGTGTTTGCAAGACGAGAAGCATATTGTTATTCCTGCTTTCATTTTGTTTCTTGCCTATATCCTAAAAGTCAGAAAGATGAATTTTAGTTATGTTAGTATGTGTAAAACCTAGAGTCGATGTGTCTGTCCATTTATCAATTTTATATAACAGATTTTTAAACAAGCTTTCTTTTCATGTTTTTCTAAGTTATATTATTATTATGATAGTATTTTTTTAAGTGTGTGAATTCAGTACATTCTTTTTTCTAAATTTTACATTCCAAAGAAGTTTCTCTCTTCTCTCCTTCCATATCCTCCCCACTCCCTCCTCCTTTTCTGTTCAGAAATGGTAGTACCTTCACTCTGGCCTAGGAAAAGTGGGCTTTTGTTTGTTTTATTATTTTAAAAGAAAATTTGTTGGAGAAGAAACTGTAAAGCTGTTGCTGAGAATTTAGTTGTGGACACTTCCAAGTTTGTAATCTTGAATGATGGAAACAGTGTCGTCATGTGTTACTAGCAGAGGAGGGAAGACGCTTGGCCCCCAGCTGATTATCCCCCTGACTGGCCTCCTTCACTCAGGAGTTCTGTCTGACTGACTCTGGAGGACACTGAGAATGGCCCTTGACTGTAACGAGTTCTCTGTGTTAACAGAGAGGGGAATGGGAGCACACGATGTCCTGTCTTCTTTCTTTGGGACTTACATTAAATTCTAGTAAACACTGGTGTGCAGGGCAGCTTAATGACAGCGTTTTACTAGTTCAGCAGCTTTCAGTGCTGAACATCGGTTAGATCCAGTACATTTTTTTATTATTTTGTTACCTATTTTTACCATATGTGGCTTAAAAATAACATCACAAATCACTTTTCCGCTTCAGTTGCAGTAATTACTACAAAATCCTGTTTTAGCTATCGCGTACCTACAGGTGAATGTGAGCACCGCGCGTAATCACGGGGCTAGTGGCAGGGAGGAAGAGTGTCGCTGAAGCTTCAATTACACACACCAGAACTTTGCAGCCCGTGCTGAATCACGTTAAACATTTCAATGACCTCTGAAAACATCCTTCACCATCCTCTCTGAGCAGCTGCTGCTCTCTGGAACTGCAGGCTAGCAGAGCCTGAGGTGCTTAGGACAGTGACAGACAGACACTGTTCTTGAGCAGGGAGGAGCTCCCAGCAGCTGTGCATGAGGTGTTACCTCACTGGAATCCATTCTGGTCCAGGCCTCACTAATGCTGGGTTTCCCTCTCCTTAAAAGGCCTTTTCTAACAGTGTGTTTCTTTTACAGCTAATAATTAATGGTGAAGGAAAAGCTGGCATTGTTTTCAGTTTCTACAACAGTTAATCTTTTATAGGATTTGCACAAATAGTGTTCTTTATTTGTGATAAAGATAAAATAAAGCCCTCAACAATGTGGAAATATATCCTGCGTTTTCTGGATGTCTCTGTTGCATCACTGTGTTGTAGCTACTCATCCACAGGTATCACCTTTCATCTGTTCTATGGAGTCCAGAGCTGTCAGCCACTACTGTCACCCCGTCACCTGCAGCCTGCACGGTGGCACTCTGCTCCACAGCGAGGCGCAGCTTCGGTGACGGGCACAGCTGTCTAGGACAGTGGGCAGTCCACCGTGGAGAGTGCCTCTCTGGCTGAGAGTCTTGAAGTCTTAGCTGCCAAGTTCCTCTTTGTTAAGACATTTTGTGTTTCACTGAAGACTGCGTGTAATAATGTGTTCCTGTTTAAAGGCTCCAACCTAGATGGTTTTTTTTCTCTAACATTATCAAACTTTAAAAATGAACTGATAGCACTAGAAACAGGGGACTTCTCTATGTTTTCAGAATGTTTTTTAAGTTGTCACAACCATTGGAAGAAATGTTTTGTCAATTCCTTATTTAAAAAGAATATATATTTGTGTGTGTCTGTGTGTCAGTGTGCACACGTGTGTGGATACCCAGGAAGGATCGGAGAAGGTGCTGGATCTCCTGGATCAGGAGTTATAAGCAGTTGTGGATTTGCCCAAAATAGGTACTGAAAACTCAACTCTGGTCTTCTGCAACAGTGTGTTCTTTTTATAGCTGAGCCGTCTTCTAGGCCATACTTAGTATGTTTTTGAACACTTGGTTAATACCCAAGAGCTTATCCCTTGCCTGCGTACTAAAAGAGAAGACTCAACCATGTGTGAGTGCACTGTTGTATGTGCTCATGTCAGCGTCATAGTAGGGCTGTACTACGATGGTTGCAAGCAGAGGTATCCCCCTGCTGTGGTGCCTTTCTCTAGTAACCTCTTAGGCCCTAGGGTAGCACAGAATCCTCTTGAGTGCTCCTCAGTGTCAGTTTCTGTTCCAGTCATATTTCCCCCACTTTCTGACCCTCCCCTTACCTATTCCTAGTCTCATCCTGCATCATGAAGAATATTCCGTAGTAAATCAGGCACGCTGACACGAGCCTGTGGTCCCAGCACTAAGGGCGCTGGGGCAGGAGGCTCATAATGTTCAAAGCTAGCTAGGATATATAGTGAAACACTCTCTGGAACAGAATAGAATAATTGCCCATAATGCAAGAGCTTATTACTAGTGACACCGCTACAGTGGACCTCCCCAGACATCATGCCAGGCAGAGGAAGATAAGAGTCCTCAGAAAAGCCAGAGAAATCCCTGAAGCTTCAGCCTGGTGTTTAGTTTTCTTAGCATGGACTACAAAAGCCAGCAGCATTTTCATAACTCTTGATGGACTTTATGTGAAGATGGATCTCTTGGTGACCAGCCTCTGGCTTAGTCAGATGCTGTGGTTAGTTAGATGCTTGCTGAAGCTGTAGCAGGTCACCTCTGAGAAGCCAGAAGCTGTGTGCTGTACCAGTGTTCTGTCTCACCTGTCCAGCCTGGCCACTTCCCTAATTTTACAAAGGGCCAATTACCATTGGAGTTGTGAGAGTGTCAGGACCTGCTATTACATATTTATGAATGTGTAAGTGTGCGTATATGAACACATGAATGAGATGATAAGAACACCCGTATGAAATGTTTAAGTCAGTGGTTCGCAATCTGTGGCAACTCCTTGAGGGGTCAAATAACCCTTTCAGAGGGGCCGCCTAAGGCCATCAGAAAACACAGGATATTTATATTATAATCCATAATAGTAACAAAATCATAGTTATGAAATAGCAACAAAGATTGCTATGGTTGGGGGTAACTAAGGAACTGTATAAAAGGGCCACAGCTGTGGGAAGGTTGAGAACCACCTGTTCAAGTATTAAGTCCTTAGTACCTAGTATACATTTGGTAGTTTGAGATTATAAAGGTTATGTATGCGGAGTTACTTCAGAGGATTTGAGGTTCTCAGGGTCCATTCAAGGTCCTGCCGATCTCTCATTCAGCAGCTGCTATTTCAGAAGTAAACATAGCATAGTGAGGACGTCGAAAGCGTGCAGAACATAAGTGTGGGAGGGGTCTGAGCTGCAGCCCTTCCTGACTCTGATCTGAGAGCACATGACAGAAACAGGTACAAATTCTTCCTTTGAAACTATTGACCCTTCGCAGACGGGCGGGATCGTGTTGAAGGGAAGGAGAGTCAAGTCAGAGCCAATGGGAAAGAACATATGTATTCTCGGCAGCCTTTGTGGTTCTCTCAACTTTTAATTAACTACTGATTTTTTTTAATGCCAGAGAGGTCTGTTAAAATGTCCCTCTAAATATGAAATTACCAGAGCAAAACCAAAACAAATATAGTGAATTAAGTAAAAAAAGAAAGTTTTGCTTGTGTTATTTCCAAAGCCAGTGTTGCTCTAGGATTCATTAAGCCCTGCTAATAAAATGCTCTAGAACATAGAGTACATTGTCACAGTGACATGTTCTGATGTTCCGTATAACAAACCTCTTTTTTTAAAAGCATGAAAGCTTTAATAGCAACATCAAAAACTACTTCTGGGGGAAAAACACCCTGAAGTATAGTTGAGAGTTTTGGGGTTTAAAAAATACCTGTCAAAATCAAATTATATGGTTGAAGACAATTGTAACTTCTGTTTTGTTTATATCCATCTCTTCCTTTCCAAAGCAGCTGTCAGAACACAAGGGTACTCAAAACAAGACCCGAGTACTGACGTTTTTTCTCTAGTAATGGCAGAAAGGCACCTCTCAAGTTTCAGGTTCCCATGCAGCAGACCACCCCAGCTGAGTACAGCCTGCTTCAGAGCCTGTTCATTATGTGTGTACGGAAGCTCCTTTAATCTTATTTAATCTTTCTGTGATAACTGGGACTCACAGATACTCTATAAAATAGCGAATGACTAGCTAAGATTTCCCAAGGGTGTGTAGCTAAGGATGGAAGCAAAGCTGGGCTTAGTGTGTTCCTTCTCCTTGCTGTGTTCTGGCGTCCTGAGGTGTGGGGTTGAGATGGGAGTGGGAGGGAGAGACAGTAGCTGATAGAGAATGGCTGCTGTGTGGTCCCAGCCCTCTCAGCTGCTTAGTATCAGGGGCCTGGCTTCACTCATTGTCTGGACAGATTGACAACTTGTCTCTCATACGGCTCTAAGACCGTGCTGTGGGGCTGGTGGTGTTGCCAAGGGTGGGCACGCTCTGATCGTGTCCGCCATAGTGCTGTCATCCTCTTCGGAAACCTGTTTCTGCCAGACTTTGAGAAGATGGGGGTGAGATAGATGCTCTGAGCCTGAGTCTGGAGAGGTTGTTCTGGGTCCTCAGGTAGTAATCACACAGGAGAGACTGGTGTCAGGAAACTACCAATGTCTTTTCCAAACCAAACACCATCTTCTTATTTTTCTTGTAATTAAATGAACAGTGATGTGGAAATAATTTCTCACAGCTGTTCCAACTGGTATCTGCATGTGGGAAGCCTCTTTGGGGCTAGCATATTTAAAAGAGGCGTTGATCCACAAAATCAACATTTTTAGTGAAAGTCAGTATTAGTATTCAGGAGTTTTTCCTCTTCTTCCTCCTCCCTCGTCCTCCTCCTCCCTCCTCCTCCCTCGCCATCATCATTGTCATCTTCCTCCTCCTTTCATCTTCTTCCTCCCCTCTCCATCATCACCGTCTTCCTCCTCCTTCTTTCTTCTTTCTTTGATTGGATGTTCCTAATTGTATTTTTATCTTAATCAATTCTTAACTGAATATTCATATGATTTTGACTTTATATAAAACTAAAGATTAGGGGCCAGCAAGAGTGCTCAGTAAAGATGTTTACTGCATGCCTGATGACATGAGTTCAGTTCCCATGACCCTAAAGACGGAAGGAGAGAAATGACTCCCATGAGTTGTCCTCTGGCCTACACACAAATTCTGTGGCATGCATACACACACACACACACACACGCGCACACACACACATAAACACATACACACAATAATTTAAAATTAAGAATTTTATTAGGTATAATTATAATTTCATCTTTAATAAAAAATAAAATGCATTTTGTTACTTAAAATTATGCTTCCATCATCAATAAATAATTAAAATTTATTGAAGAATTTTATAACTTAAAAAGTTATACATCTGTCTTCAAGACACTTTGAAATTCCAGTGTCCTTAGGAGAGGGGAACCATGAAACAAAGAAAGTGGAATTGAAGATGAACTAGTTTCTAGACTCCCGACTGTAGGAACAGGCTGTGCATCTGTAGGAGTTCAAGGGTGCTCTTGATCTGTGCTGCCGTGGTGTCAGCCCCTGGCCTGCAGCTCACCAACCATCCAGGCTGTCCTGAGCGTTTTCAGCTCAGTCTGCTTACTTACCTCAACAGTCCCCTTAGCAACCACTGAGTGCTGCTGCAGGTTAAACATTCCAGAAGAACATCTCTTAGCAGATGAGTTCCTGGAACAGGGATTGGAATAGACTGAGAAGTCTCAGTACAGCAGAGGAGTTACTGCTGTTTCAGACTGGGGTCTCAGGTCATCCACAGAAATTTGCCTGTCTGTTTTTCTGTGCAGTAACAAAGAGAAGTAAGTGCTACAATTGTGAAAAGCTGTTTGATTCATTATGGCCAAAGAACTACTTCTTGTGAAGTTATGTATTTGAATATAAGTTATGCTTTAAATATTTCAACAGTTTTATGTAAACTTAATTTTATATATTGTCTGAGAATAATTCCATGACATTTTTTGAAGTAGATTTACTTAAAATTGGGTCCAGATATTCAGAGTATAATGTTGAAAAGGTATAAATAAATAAATAAATAAATAAATAAATAAATATGACTTTATTTCAACTAAGAAAACTTTATAATTAGAGTTGAAATTGTGTTCTATTTAACAAGTAAAAAGTAAACATTGGGGACCAGGTATGGTGTTGCACGCCTTTAATCCAGCATTGCGAAAGAAGATCTTTATGAGTTACATGAGTTAGAAGCCAGCCTGGTCTGCATTCTGAGTTCTAGGCTGAAAAAATAAAATAAAAGAACAAGAGTAAAGTTGGGTGCTTTCCTTGGCATAATTGTCTGTGCATAAATAGCTCATAAATCTTTTTTAGTACATATTTGACTATTGTATGAAGACACATTATGTTGACTAGAAGTATTAGGATTGTTCAGTTTCTCTAAAGGCTTTTCTTAGTCCTTTGGTAAACAAGTCATTCTGAAACATACCATGTTGTCACCTTTGTTAACTGCTCACTTCTGAGCAGCTTTACAAACATCTCAGTGGTCTTTCATCATGATTTTATGGTCTTTCTCGAGTGATTTCCAGTTTATGACTTAAGTTTTTGTATATTTGTTGAGAAACTGATCTCTTTGAAAGGATGGATGTGTGTACGCGCACACATACACACATACATATATATTATGTATATTAGTATTGGTGAGAGGAGCGACACTGGAGTTCTGGCTTGTTAATTTGGAAGTGGTACTGTGCTGGCTAGTTTGGGAGTTGACACTTTAGTCTTGCAATGCAACTTGTTTGTGTGTGTGTTGACTTTTAACTGTAGGAACTAACAAGACTGATATTTGTAGCTTAATAGAGCATATCACTTAATCTTTTATTTATTTGTAACATTATGTGTAGTTTGCACTTCATAAAAACAGTAGTCCTACATTAGAAACAGATAGACAGAGGGGCATAGTACAGATGGTCACTCCTGTTTGGAGCCAGCTCTAGTGTTGAGGTGTTGATGTGGTAGTGGTAGTCCTTCCTATACTTGACCTCATGACTAAAGAAACTGAGGACATGCGTGTGCATAGTGAGGGTCTAGGGTCTGGTGGTTAAGCCTGAGCCCTGTAAATGGCTGGTTTGTGGTCTCCCCAATGTACTGCTGCTTCCTTGGTAAGAAGATATGTTTGCTTTAGCATGTTCGCTTGCAAATTAGATTTTGGTTTTGGTGCAGAGTATAAAATTCATGTGGCTGAAGAGATAACTCTGTGGTTAAAGCTTTTTTCAGAAAACCAGAGTAAGTCAGACTCCAGTAGAGACAGTGCCTTTCTCTGGGCACCCCTGACTCATGCACACTTATGAAAACACACACACACACACACACACACACACACACACACACACACACACAAAGATAGCAAAGCAAATTTTTAAAATTCATAAAATTTGATTGCCTGCAATTTTAGGCATGCATTTCTGGTCTACATATGCTGAGTATCATTTCTTCCCTGCTTGTCCCTCAAAGCCATTCCACAGAGTAATTCAAATGATTCTAGTCAGAATAGAATGGAAGGCATAAAATTGGTGAAATTGGATTTTGACAACAAAAGCCATGAAATATAGTCATTTTTTTAAAAAAATTGTTTGACTGCATGAAGGACATCCATACCTAATAGCTTATTATCTTCAAAAGGAGAACTGTGTGCTATTTCCCAATGACTACTTAATGGAGATTGTGGTTGCCACTAGAATTGCAGCTATTTTACAATGAGTATTTTCATAACTCCTGGTACTCTGAAATACCAGGATGAAGCTCTAGTATTTTCTTGTGTTGAACAGCAGATATTTAGATACAGGTTCTTTATTATCCATTGTCTAAAACCCTGTGCTCCAGTAGTGTTTCCAACTTTGGAGGGCAGGGGCAATGTTACCGGCATGTCCTGGATGCTTGCATAGACTGTTGGTTCAGTATTCCTTATCCTAAGCCAGAAGTGGTCTGCAGTCTGACAGCTGTGAGCTCCTGTCAGTTCCCAGTCCTGTACTGTGGATCCACAACCTGTACTCTATAGATTCCTGTAACTGGAAACCCTGGGCTGTCAGGTGCTCAGTTGATACTGTGGTAAGTTTGCAACTCTAGGAAAGTTTTGCATAACTTTGGGCTTGGCGTTTAGTTCAAAGATGCTGTTGGTATTTAAAAAAAAAAAAAGAAAGAAAGAAAAGAAAAGAAAACCTCCTCAATATCAAATGGTATGTAAGGAAGAATTCCAGAACTAGGCTTTGAGTGAGGCATGCAGAACTCTGAATGAGTTCAGAAGCTACTGCTTTCCAGCTTGGGTTGCTCATTCTCTTCTACCATGTGTGATAAAATAAAGATGTGTTTCTGTGTGTGAGATGCCCTGAGTGGTCTTTTGTACTCAGATCTCTTGTTTTCTCTCCAAGAAAATCATGGAATTGCATTCCTGTTCTTTTTAAATTGCCTGACTCTGCGCATTAATCTACACACATCTCACGTGGTTTGGGTCCAGCTGATCCAGATTTGCAAGTGCTCACTTGTGCGCTCTCTCTCTCTCTCTCTCTCCCCACCCCCACCCCCCCCCCCCGCACTTCAGAGCTGCAGAGTCACCTAGACATTCAGTAGGCATTCAGCACACTATTTGGTTTGCCCCTAGGAATATGGAGTAAGGGGAGTAGGGAAGCCCTCCTGGTTTTTTTTTTTCTTCCTGCTTTGAAAGCATTTCTGTCTAGCATTAGAGGTAGGCATTGAAGCCCTGAATGTTGCCTGCTTGGGCAATAATGTACCGAAGGGAGACATTTCATTTTGATTGCATTCAGTGATCTTTTTATGCCCTAAAGCGTAAAGACTGATCTTTTATAATTCTGGCACAATGTAACATTAGCTATGTTCTTATTCATATAGGGCCCTAAGACAACCCTCTGTTGAGGGAATTTTAGGCTAATTTAGGTTAATTTTATGTAATCATTAAAAACAATCTTTAGAGTCCCTTAGATACTTTATTATCTGGTACCGGTGTGTATCTAAAACCCCCAGGTGTGAAGTGGGAAAGGTCAGCCCTCAGTGCTGATTGGAAAGTTTGAAAATGTCTCAAGCTTAGTCAGCAGACCCTATTTCTGAGCTGCTGCAATTTTTATGTTTTGATTTTCTGTTTCCTTCTGATTTGTATTGCCTCTCATGATCCGGCTTCTGACAAGCTTCTTCTGTCTACAAAAAGTTTGTGAAGCACTTTCCTCTTCTCATTGTTGTCTGTGCTATACTTCTATCACAGCTTGCCTTTTCTATGGTAAAGTCTACCGTATGAGAAGCCATATGTTTATAAGAAACAATCAGGCTTGTCATAGTGGCCCACAATTTAATATCTGCATTCCAAAGACAGAGGCAAGTGAATCTCTGTGAGTTCGAGACCAGCGTGGTCTCACATAGTGTGTTCCAGGACAGCCAGGACTACATAGTGAGACCTTACCTTGAAACAACAAAACATCAAACCTATACGTAGCATTTATGAATTAAGTTGACGGTATGGTGCGTGAGAACAAGCCTGGACACATTTGCTCAGACACAGCAGGAAACGGGGAGCTGTGAGGATGCGCTTCAGGGCCTAAGAAGCAGTGGGAGATGTGGAATCCCAGACTTACTTCGTTAGAAAGAGAAGAGTGTGTTGTGTTCTGCAAATGAAGAGGGCTAAAAGCTGCGGGTGATTAGACTCTGACATGTCAGCCCATGGCAAAATGTGTTGGCAATTATGAACCTTTTTTGTTGTCAGCGCACACTCCTGGGCTCCAGGGTCCTGCTGTAGTCCGTCTGCATCTAGCTTGTGACCATCTTTTAAGGGATGCCTTTTGAGTTGTTACATGAGCATAGTCTTCACCAGTTCCCTCCATCATTATAGTGTTTGTAATTTTGCCCAGTGTCATGGATGGCACCTTGTATTTTCTGAACTATATGTTTTCAAAGTAGCAAGTTTGCCAATGGGGCATTAATTTTGTTATTCAATTGAGACTTGCCTGTGAAGTAAGAGCTGGTCTGCCTTGCCTTTCTCTCCCCACTCCTTTTTCCTCTTTCTCCTCCTTTCTCTTTTCTTTTCCTCCCATTTTTGTTGTTCTTTCTTCCCCTCTACTCTGCTTTACAGATTTTTGTTTTGCTGTTCTTTCCATTGTTTAGTACTGGGAATTGAACCCAGGGCCTGGTGAATGCTAAGTGAAGTCTTCAGCCTACTACTATACAACTATATCATTTGCCTTTGGATGCGTGATTAATAAAAACTCAGAGAGAGAAATTGGGGTTCAGCCTGAAGGTTCTAAAAGCAAAACAGCCAGCCACTGGCTTTTATCTCTTCTTCAGTCAGAAATGGTGATCTTGCCTCCAAGAATCTCAGAATCAGACCGTGACTGAGAGATGTTTCGTCCCGTTTTATAATCCTCTCTAGGACTGGGATTAAAGGCATACGCTGTGGCAAACTAGTGTAGCTACTGAGATTAAAAGTGTGTGTTATCACTACCTGGTCTGTAAGACCAGTGGAGTTGTTCTGATCTTCAGGCAAGCTTTATTTATTAAAATACAAATGAAACGTCACTAAAGCCTTTAAAATAGTCTGTTTTCTTACATTTTGAAATGGCATTCCTACGAAGTCCATAATGCCTTTGGGTTTGTGATCCTCCTTCCCTAGCCTCTGGAGTGGAAAAGTGAGAGGTGTGGTGAGCGTTGTTGATTCTGTGCAGGAGGGACCTTGGCAGCAGTGAGGGCCCACAGCTGGTGAAGGATGGACAAATACACCATGCAGAGCTTAGGTGAGGAGTTTATTGAAGGGTAAAGGGGAGGGGAGAGAAAGAGAGACAGAGAGACGGAGACCTGCTTACCTCTTCAAGAAGAACATCTAGAAGAGAGCCAGGATGGGTGGAGCTTATCTCTTTTTTTTTTATTGAGAAAAGGGAAAAAAAAGTTTCCCCCTCCTCCCAGCCTCCCATTTCCCTCCCCCTCCTCCCACCCTTCTCCCCCTCCCCCCCGCTCCTCTCCCCCTCCCTCTCCAGTCCAAAGAGCAGTCAGGGTTCCCTGCCCTGTGTAAAGTCCAAGGTCCTCCCCACTCCGTCCATGTCTAGGAAGGTGAACATCCAAACTAGCTAGGCTCCCACAAAGCCAGAACATGAAGTAGGATCAAAACCCCATGCCATTGTCCTTGGCTTCTCATCAGCCCTCATTGTTCGCCATGTTCAGAGAGTCCGGTTTTATCCCATGCTTTTTCAGTCATAGTCCTGCTGACCTTGGTGAGCTCCCAATAGATCAGCCCCACTGTCTCAGTGGGTGGGTGCACCCCTCGTGGTCCTGACTTCCTTGCTCATCTTCTCCCTCCTTCCGCTCCTCATTGGGACCTTGGGAGCTCAGTCCAGTGCTCCAGTGTGGGTCTCTGTCTCTATCTCCATCCATCGCCAGATGAAGGTTCTATGGTGATATGCAAGATATTCGTCAGTATTGCTATAGGATAGGGTCGTTTCAGGTTCCCTATCCTCATCTGCCCAAGGAACTAACTGGGGACCTCGGCTTGGGCTCCTTGGAGCCACTCTAGGTTCAAGTCTCTTGTCAGCCCTAAGGTGGCTCCCTTAACTAAGAATTGTGGTTCCGTGCTTCCCTATCCAGCCTTCCTTTATCCCAATCATCCTGTTTCCCCAAGTTCCCCCCATCCTCCCCTAAGAGATGCCCAATCATGTGACAAAAGCATTTGTTCAACTATGTTCATCGCAGTAATATTTGTAATAGCCAGAACCTGGAAGCAACCTAGATGTCCTTCAATGGAAGAAGGGATGAAGAAAGTGTGGAATATATACACATTAGAGTACTACGCTGTGGTAAAAAACAATGGCTTCTCGAATTTTGCATGCAAATGGATGGAAATAGAAAACACTATCCTGAGTGAGGTAACCCAGACCCAAAAAGATGAACATGGGATGTACTCACTCATAATTGGTTTTTAGCCATAAATAAGGGTCACGGAGTCTACAATTGGTGAACCTAAAGAAGCTAAGTAAGAAGGTGAACCCAAGGAAAAACATATGGTTATCCTCTTGCCTATGGGAAGTAGACAAAATTGCCGGGGAGAAAAGTGGGATCTTGGGGGTGAGGTGGGTTGGGGGTAAGGGGAGATGGGGAGAGAAAAGTGGAGCATATCCCTTAAAGGGACCTTTTGGACCTGCGTACAGACTACATAGAGAGGTAGCAGCCATAGGTCCCTGGTCTTTTGGACCTGCGTACAGACTACATAGAGAGGTAGCAGCCATAGGACCCTGGTCTTTTGGACCTGCATACAGACTACATAGAGAGGTAGCAGCCATAGGACCCTGGTCTGGCCAGGGTGCTACTGCCTGACTGCATTCGGCCAAGTGACAGGGGCCAGCATGGTGCCAGAATCCCAACATTCCCATCTTCTATTATAAAAAGGTGGGGGAATTAACGGTGATATCAGGAGGCACAGGGGCAGGAGTGCCAGGTTCTCAAGACTGCTTCCTGCTTATCTGGGGCATTGACCATCCTTGGAGGCCCTCAGAAAGCTGGGATGTTGGCCACATTGAACTTGTCCTGGAGTAGCTGGCTGTTTCACTTCACTGTCCAGGCTATGAGGAACTGTCTGGTGCCTCTGGGACCTGGCAACATGTCGGCAGAGAAGAGGGCAAGGTTAAATTTAGGGAAAAAAATATTTCCTTAGGTCCTGGTAATTGAGGAAGAGGGGTGTCAAGATCAGGGAAACGGGAGGCCTAGGCTGTTTAGATCCTGTTTTAGGGGGATTCATCTGACCTGTTTGAGGTGAATGCAGTTTGACTTCCTGGCACTTACAAGAATTCTCTGAGTTTGTGAAAGTATAAGTTTTATACACATTAGCATTCTCACTGTTTATAATCTGTATTGAAATCTACACTGTATAAGCCGTAATATATTCTTGCCAGAAATGACTGTGACAGATTTTTTTGCACAATGAAAAGTATCTTTGAGATCTGTAGTTAGGTTGTGACTGTGATGATAGTGGTATCATATGGTGCTTAGTACTCTGTCAGAGTTGGCTTAGTAGCTTATTAGAACTTCACTGATTAATGTTAAGACTGCGGACCCTCAGAATCCTAATATAGAAGTAGCATAAGGAGAAATCTGGAGCCTGTTTTATTCTTTCAATGTCTCACTCACTTGCCTTTGTCATCACTTAAGCTTCTTATCCGCAGACCTTCACAATTGTATTTGCACACCTGAAGTCACTTTCTTGCACCTTGAAGCACTCTTAGATCCTCACAGCTTAAGCTTTGCATCTTAAAGCACCTTTTATTTAAGCAAAGGAATGATAAGAAATTATACTGAAATATGTTTTGTGGGTTTATCTCTTTTAGAGTATGGTAACAAAGTAAATTTGTCTAGACTTAGCCTTGGTTCCTGCTGTTAAACTGCATCAGAGATCTTGAGAAGGGTAAATTTTGCCCAAGTTAATGATTAAAAATAACTGAGACTTACTTGGTTGGGTACCTAGACAGCCACCCCGGGGTCTTCCATGGTCACTGAGGGCAGGTCTTAGGACAAAATCTGTCTTCTGGATGGTAGAGGTAGGCCAGGAAGACCCCAGAAGATCCCACAGACTGCTGTGAAGTAAGGTCCCATGGGAGGACCAGCCTACCTTTTGTCTAGGCGATATGAGGCATTTGATCCCAGCGTCTTGTCCACGGTCTGAAGAGGGTCTTAGCAGCAGCTGAGGTTAACGGCAGGTTTGCTTAATGGCTAGCATTTTCACCAGTGAAACGAGTTTTGGGCGGAGGGTCTTCTGTGCCCGTCCATCTTCTTTGGAGAAAATGGGGCCAGGAGCTGAGCTGTTTCTCTATTACAAAAAGCCGTTTTAATTAAGCATTGTAAATGCAATATTCCCCAGCTCCCTGAGCATCTGAGGGCTGTCTGTTGGGTATATATGAGCTGTGACTGTATTGACACTAGTGCAGGATCTGCCTGGAGAGCTGGGTCCAAGCTGAGAGGCCGTGGAGGAATGTTTTACCCAGAGTCCTCCAGCTTGACTGTAACTGGCTTAACTTGGCAGGTCAGATTCATACTTGTGAAGAACGAAGAAGTAAAGAAAAATTCCCTCTTAAACTAGAAACTTCACAGTGAAAACTGACAGTAGTGACGGTCTTGTCTTCTAAACAGTTTACAGGAAGGGCTGGGTAGTATAAATCTCTAGGGTAGCTTTTGTTAATCTGAAATAGATCTTTATAACCTTACATTTTTATCATATAAAATGGATTTGGAAGCAGAGTTAAATCACTTATATAGTGTGTTGCGACAGATCCAGCTATATTTTTATCATCATTTAAAAGGACATACCAAGTTAAAATATTTGAGACTTTTTTTGTCTAGAAGGAGATACAATGAACAGAGCTCATTAGGACTATTTAAAATATTTTTTGGACAATAATTATATGAACATATATGCAGAGTTGAACTTCAGTTACATACACTTATAGCATTGAAGCTAGCTTATATTCACATATATAGGGTTAAATCAAAAGTCACGTACATACACACACAAACTATATATATATAAAATTAAACAGGAATTGAGTAAGTAAGAAGAAAGGGAAAGCAGTGTGTGCTGGGTAAGATGAAGCTTCTTTCTCCATCTCTGATTCCCATGTTGCACACCTAGCTACTAATCTGAATGAAAGACAAAGCAGATTTGTTACAGGTGTGAGAAAGCAGATTCCTTACAGGCAGCTGGGGTCCCTGCATGAAGTGAATGCCTTGGCGGGTCTGGCCAAGGCGTACTATCACGCAAACATGCCACATGTAACAGTCAGTGTAAGAGGAATTTTTAAGAGCATAGCTAATGGCGTAAAGGCAGCTGGTGACAGATGATGATGTAACTGTTCTGGCTGTGGGGATAGACTTCTGTAGGCACCCTTGGCTAGAAGTGGAACCACACAAGTCTGCAGCTCCTCCTTGCCCCAATCACCATCTTGGGGCTGTGCGGTGCAGTCATGTGGCCACCCTTAGTAAATATGGCGTTTAAGACATCTGATCCGCCCTTAGCAAAGATGGTGCCTGCCCATGTGTTAGGTACCTACAAACCATGTGTTTTTAAAGAGTGTTTGTGCCCCATTAGCAAGACACGAACATAGGACGCATAAAACATGCATTTAAGCCGGGCGATGGTGGCGCATGCCTTTAATCCCAGCACTCGGGAGGCAGGGGCAGGTGGATCTCTGTGAGTTCAAGGCTAACTTGGTCTACAGAGCAAGTTTCAGGACAGGCTCCAAAGCTACACAGAGAAACCTTGTCTCAAAACACCAAAACACATACACACACACACACACAAAAACAACCCACAAAAAACTATATAAAGATGAGTTGCATTTATTTATGCTGCATTTGTTTGATTCTATAAAGATGTGCGGCTGTTTTACCCTGCCTACCTAAGGCACCTAATTGGTCTAATAAAAAGCTGAATGTCCAATGGCTAGGCAGAGAGGGATAGGTGGGGCTGGCGGGCAGAGAGAAAAGGGAAGTCAGCCAGCCAGCCAGGGGCTAGCCAGACATGGAGGAAAAAGGAAAGCAGGATGGACAGTTTATAGATGAGATAAACAAGCCTTGGCACAGCACATAGATCAATAGAAATAGGTTAATTTGAGTCTTTTCAAAAAAAACAAAAAAAACCTAGCTAGAAACAAGCTTAAGCTGAGGCTGAATGTTTATAATTAATAATATGTCATGATTTGGGGGACTAGTGGTCCAAGAAAGCCTGCTGCAATTCCTGCTGAAGAATTGCTTTTCGCTAGTCAGTAGTGGCTCATGCCTTTAAAAATCCCAGTACTCAGGAGGCAGAGGCAGGAGGATCTCCGTGAGCTTGAGGCCAACCTGGTCTACAGAGCTAGTTCCAGGACAGCCAGAGCTGTTACACAGAGAAACCCTGTCTCAAAAAACAATGAAAAAAATGGCTTTTCATTTAGCAGGGTATGAGGAACTAAGGCTGAGAAAGACAAAGGAATTGTTCTGGAAATACAGGAGGTGAGGCTGCAGTTTTAAATTAGGGTGTGTGTGCTCTTGGGTATGGGCCTGCATGTGACTTGAGAGCAACCAGAGGACTAGAAGTCATGCCGAAGCAGAGAGAACGTTCCAGGATGAGATCGTGTTGGATGCTTTGATCTGAGTGCTAATTTGTATAGATACATATCTTTTAAAAGATCACCAAGCTCTATAAGGTCTAATAAAACATTTACACATTTTGCTGCATGTTAATTAAAAACAGAGGAAGACACCCAAAATCTCATTAACGCTTCTGCTGACCTATTTTTTTTATATCAATTACATATATGTGACTTTTTTCTTTGCTACTTTTAAAAATATTCTCGAAATGATAGCCAAGAAGAGAAAGAAGCCAATATATTTCATTTATAGCTAACCTGGGTTTCAGATCCTTGCTGCTGCCTTTGCACTGTTAGTTGTGCCGGTGGGGGGTTAACAGCATTCAATTTAACCTTGTAATTTGTATTCTGTGTTGGAATTTTTCTTTTTTCCTCGTTTAACTCCCTTGTATAACCGATGCTCCGTGGGCTCTGCACACTGAAAAGGCTAGTGCAGATAAGCACACAGCACAAACACGCAGCAAGGCTGTCTTTCAGTGTGGAGGAATCGCCTGTGAAAATATCCCTGGAACAAGAGGAAAAGTGAGTCAGCTCATATACACTGTGATTTGTGTGAAAATTATAGACCTGTCCAAAGCTTGTGAGAATTGTGGAAAAGTCATATGTTCACATGGTGAGCTATCTCAGTAACTACCATGGCTGTTCCCACCATCCCCAGAAGACTTTCTCTTCTGCAGCGTGTCCCCCACCCCTGCACATAAACACACATTACTGACATTACTTTTTGACTTAATACTAATCAGTCATTGATGATAAAATCCTATGTAAGAGATACACCTTCTAATTATTAAAGTTCATAGTCTCCAGTGATCCTAATGTCCTTACAATAGGACATTAAGCATGCAGAACTCATTAATTATCACTTGTTAATATTGACTCTAACTTAATTTTTCTTCACCACTTCAGTGATGAGCCAATTAAAAATTATTATGTTCCTATTCAAAATGTGAGTTTGTTACCACCCACAGTAGACATTTGTGCTTGGACCTTCAAGATGGAATTGCCTTTGGGGACCGCCAAGTGAAATTATTAGTTTCCTAAAAATTATATTTTCGTTAGCATGCCATTAAATCAGTGGAGAGTTACGTTATTCTACAATAACAAAGCACAAAAGTAAACTTATGCTCATTTCTGTTTGAACATTATAAAAGAAGACATCAGAGATTGTGGTACAGTAAGAAGATTCGCTTATGGCCGAGTCCTGTTGATGTGCACTGGGGAAATTGGTGGTTGATTTATAGGAATGTATTAGAGACTCTGACCTTGTCCTCTCCTGTACCATTCTCCTGAAATCTAATTTTATCACTTTGCCCATGGGAATCAAACTCGGAAAAATTAATTTGTGCTAACCAAACTCACAAGAGATTGATTTGTAAACCAGTAAATCACTTTTTAATTTACTGTGGGAATGCTACCTAGCCCAAGAATGAGGAAATTTTTTCTGATGTTTTGAAGTTCTCTCTTTAGAAGAGGCACTTTAGTGCTAGGAAGATGGGAAACACCAAGCTTCTCCGCCCTCTCCCGACTGTATGTCCTGATTAAATGTGTATTGGAAGTCCCTTCCTTTCTGAGGAGACTCAGTAGAAGCCAAATTGCACTTGAGTGAATGTACTGCTATTTTAAGGATAATTTTCTTGAGCCCTTACTGAATAAATTATCTTTCTCCTGAAAATTTCTCTGTTGCTCAAGAGCAGCTGTTTATGTAGAGCACCCGGACTCAGGGCTATCCTGCTCTACAAGATCAAAACTGAATTAGGTTTAGTCACAGTCCATAAAGCCCCCAAATTGTCGTGTGTGGTGGCACACACCTGGAGTGCCGTGTATCAGGAGGATCATGAGTTCAGGGGTCAGCCTGGGCAATGTCTGTGAGCCCCTGTGTCAAAAATAAAACAGTTAAGCAAGAGGCACAAATCCTATAGATAGTTTATAAAACAGTACATTGGGCTTTATGATAGTATTCAATCATAAATAAATATAAATGTGTCTTGTTTGGTAGCACATAATAAAGTATGCACAGCCCAGATATACTGTTAGAGTACTTTAATGTTTGCAATAAGGAATCTGTATCAATGTTACGTCATGTGTGTGCTTTGTGAAACTGTCCTCAAGTTCGTGGTTCTTCTTCATTGGTGAGGTCTTAGGTGACGTCTACACAGCGGTGTCAGTGGGGCTTGCTGCTCTCCCACATCCAGTTCATGGTAGACATTTGTGTGGCTTTATTGCATGAGGTGGCTCATGTTTGATCTCCCGAGTTACCCACTCAGCCCCTTGGATCCATAGCCCTTGAAGAGGGAGAGCGCAGTGAGAGAAGACCTCACAACAAACTCTGACACTGAGGTGCACTGACCGCACAGTCGGAACCATTGCCATCTAGCTGTTTAGCAAGGCTGAAGGAAGGACGGTGTGAGTGCCCCTGTTTTTGAGCAGTTTCTTGGAGAACAGCATGGTGGAGTACCATAGTGACCTAAGATGGGTGGAAATGTTGGCTGGCAGGTTTCTGGAGCTACACCCGAAGGCTGACTGGATGTCACTTCTTTGTTTTAATGTCACGGCATCGGCTCCATCTGTCGCCTGAATTCTCCATGTTTGTCAGATTCTTAGGTTTATCTTTCCAGTTCTTAAATACACAACATATGTATCATACAAGTAGCAAACCTTGGTGTCATGAGAATTTTCACTCTGGGGAGATATAAACACCTATCTCTTCCCAGTGACAAACCAAAGTATGATTCCACCAGAATTCACTTGGTTGCCAGTGGGTTTATGAGACTTACTTATAGAACACACGCGAGGGGTCACGGGAGAAGTGTGGGTGGCCCTAAAGCAGCCATACTGGAAGGTTTACATGCAGTATGGATGATGGTTCTCCATGGCTACATAGATGGAGCCCCTCCTCAATTAACCACCTCTGTCCATGTCCTAGTGCTTCCTGAGAATGAATGTCCCATTTAATTAGAGCAGACTTGTACACAAAAGTGTGTTGGAACTCGGGTAAGGGTCCAGTGTCCCACCCCCCTCCATCCTTCCATGTCAGCAGCCCACAAGCCTGATAGTAATGCATTCTCACAAGGAGGCACAGCTCAGCTGCGGCTGTTTTACTTAGAAAATAATGCTTTATAACATGTAAATTTGTAATAGTTTCAAAGCTGAATAACGAAACTCCTGCCGACATCTGTCCTGGGCATCTCTTCTAGAGTTTCATGTTCATATTAACAGAACTCCTACTGACATCTGTCCTGGGTATCTCTTTTAGAGTTGAATATTGGTAATAACAGAACTCCTGCTGACATCTGTCCTTTGTATCTCTTCTAGAGTTTGATGTTTGTATTAACAGAATTCCTACTGACATCTGTCCTGGGTATCTCCTTTAGAGTTGAATATTGGAAATAACAGAACTCCTATTGACATCTTTCCTGGGCCTGTCTTCTAGAGTTTGATGTTCGTATTAACAGAACTCCTACTGACAACTGTCCTGGGTATCTCTTTTAGAGTTGGATGTTGGTAATAACAAAACCTCTGCCAACATCTGTTCTGCGTCTCTCCTGTAGAGTTGAATGTTAGCTGTGCTGCTCTCTGTTAATATGTTCACCTGAATGTACCACACAGGTGCCTAGCACTGTGCCCCACAGTCTGTCTGCAGTCATGAGTGGTTTTCAGGGAAGCAACTCTTTCACCTCCTGCTCTGCTGCACCATACTAAGGCGAGCCTATGAGGCTTATACACAAGGAATGTCAGAACAGTCGTCCTTAGCGAGCAGTCGGAGCTAATAGATGCCTGCATCTGCAGAGTGTTGCTGTGTGGCTTTCCTCAGTGGGACAGTCATTTGTAGTAGTTAATACTGATGCTGCTGCCACTGCCTTTAGGGGACTAGAATTCAAGGGACTGCAGAATCCTTGATTTGTTCATTTCAGATCATGGTTGCCACTCTTTGACATTCCTCATGACACCTAGAGGCTTGCTCAAGAGTGTTTTTGCAGGCTGGTGTTGAAGGTGTGTAGAACTTGGGCTCTGGGATCCAGCAGGGTCTGTGGACTGTGCATGCTTAACTTACAGGGTGAGTGAACTTCAGCAGGTCACTTCAAACTTTCAGAGTTTCCACTCTTTGTCTCCCTTAGGGTTTGAGACAGCAGAATAAATATAAAGTACTTAGCGGAGTGTCTGAGGTAGAGTGGGCACTTAATAAATGCCATTTGGGGTTTGGTCTTATTAATATTTGGGATTTCAGTTTTCCATCTTGTATATACACATAACCATGTGCCTTTAGCTGAGATGTCATAAATCAACAGTAAACCACACACTTTTCCTAAGGTAAGAATATAAAGTGTGCTGAGCTACCTGATATTTTAGACCTATCTGAAAAGGAAATGTATCTAGTGAACACAATATTCTCAAAGCTGACCTATAATAGGAATGAAAGTCGGCCACAATTTCCTTTATGCATATCCTGCTTTTGTTAGAATACATAGACATTTCAATTTGAACATCTGTTTAATTTCAGGACTGTGTATACCTCACCTGAATAATTTTCTCATGGTGTGGGTTATACTCTAAAACTTAGCAAGTTGAATTAAAGTTACTTTGTGCTTCCAAACTGTGGTAGCATACGGGCCATCTCACCAGAGCCTGTGCTCTCAAGAACCAGTAAGTTGTGCCCAGATTTCTTTATGTGAGCAGTGAAGTATGAGCATGCACATGTGCTGGTGTGTGTGTGTGTTGTGGAATATTAAATATGTGTTATGTTCATTTATGCTGTGGATATCTGTTTAATGATGCAAAAGATGTGTTGCATGCTTTTATGTTTCATTTGTTCAACTCAGTAGAACTGTGTTACTTTGCCTGCCTAAAACACCAGAATGTTCTAATAAAGAACTGAAAAACCAATAACTGGCAGGCAAAGAAAATAAATAGGAGGAGAAATTTAGGGAAGAGAGCAAGGAGTGAGAAAAGGAGGAGAGGAGGATGCCAGGAGCCAGTCACCCGGCCACATGGCCCCACAGCCACACGGCCACATGGCCCCACAGCCACACGGCCAACCACAGAGTAAGAAGGAATGAAAGATATGCAGAATAAAGAAGAGTAAAAAGCCGACAGGCAAAATGTAGTTAAAGAAAAATGGGATAATTTAAATTAGAATAACTGGTTAGAAACAAGCCAAGCTAAGGCTGGGCATTCAGAAGTAATAATAAGTCTCCATGTATTTATTTGGGAGCTGGGTGGCAGACCTCTGAAGAGTAAGAAAAAAAAGCAACTGCAACAAAGTGTGTGTGTGTGTGTGTGTGTGCGTACACCAGATACTGCACTTTTATAGTGTGCAGAGTGTTACGATGACATCGCTACTTGCATAGGAGTCAGCCTTTGTCCCTTGATATTAACCTCCACCCTCAGTTATCCCTTTGCAGTGCTGGGATGTCTGTCACTGCACACTTGCTAAGCAAATTCTCCATGACCTACTTTATGTAGCTGTGTCGTTTTTATAAATTAAGAACTTAGCTATATATGAAAGTATGGTATTCTTATCCTTATTTGATGCTACCTTCCACCATTTCCTAAAGTTTGATGGTACATACTTTTATTGATGGCATATACTTACATTGATGTACAGACTTAAAATGATGGTACATATTTAGACTGATGGCATATACTTACATTGATGTGATGTACATACTTACATTGATGCTATACATGTGTAAGATTTATTTTTCCGGGCGGGAGAGGTGGCTCAGAAGTTAAGAGCACTGGCTGCTCTTCCAGAGGTCCTGAGTTCAATTCCAGCAACCATATGGTGGCTCACAACCATCTGTACTGAGATCTGGCTCCCTACTCTGGCGTGCGGGCATACATGGAGGCAGAATGTTGTATACATAATAAATAAATCTTTTAAAAAAACGAAAGAAAAAACAATTTAAAAAAAGATTTATTTTTCCCTCATGCTAGGAACTAAAACTATGGCTGTATGCAAGTACTCTATCCATAGGCTACCTAGAGGCCCTTCTTCCTAAGTTTTCTTCACTGTTGTGCCAGTAGCAATGAATATTCACAGGCAAATGCAAGGAGAATTCTATGTGACCATTGGCCAAATGCATTCTTTTTCATGGAAACATACCAAGTTCCATTTTATAGAAAACCAACAATAAGTTAGTGCTGTTTTTCATTTAAGATGTCTTCGTCCAGAGGAAACAGAAATTAGCCCTGTGAACGGACATTGGCTATGTTGTTAAAATGAAGCCCAGTGTAATTTTAAGTTCTGTCTTAGAGTGACTGGGTCACTGAACCTCACTGAGGACATACTCCCAAGCAGCATTTGAATCTCTTTAAAGGAGGAATGTGGTTAATCCTGTTCATAATGGTTAAACCGTCCTTTGATCTGAGGAGCAGCTATCATTATAGATCTGCTTCCTACTTGAAAGCAGTTGTTTAGAAACATGCCTCTCTTGTGCTTTTACTGTAAAGGGATCTCTCAGTCCTGATTACTGTGTGCACAGAAACGATACTTCCTGGCCACCGTGAGTGTTGCTCTGTGATCTGACACCGTGAGCCAGTGTGCATTTGTCCTCTTCTGATTTAGCTCACTATATGGCAGCTGCTTCAGCTGCTCCCTGCCCTCTCTTGCAGTAGTGATGCACCACATTCTGCTGGGCTACAAGAATGATCACTTGTCAGGACTGGGCTTGCACTGTGGTCCTGCTTTTCACTTAATGGGAAGGAATCTCACAGCTGACACCCCACAGAACTGCTTAAGAAAGCAGATAAAATTCTTAGTGGTCCAAATCTCTCTTTCATCTGCAGGGTTAGTTCTGTTCTGAGCAGTGTTTCAGTAAGTTGAGTTACTCGTTAATGTTTGTGCCTTTTCCACTCGTCTGTACAATTCTCGTTTGTCAGAGTCCCGAAGTGGATTGATGATTTGTATTTGGACTAAAATCTGTCCCCTCAAACAGACTGGTGGGCTCCATCCATCAGCATATGATTTCACATTACTTTCCCCTGACATTGAAGTCATATTTTTTGCTATTTCATTTTTGGCAGTCATACTTGCTTCTGGTTGTTGGAGTTAATTGCTGTTTGTGGGAACAGAGACTTTAAATCTTTGCTTAGTGTTTCCTAGACAAAGCAGGGCAGCTGCACATCTGAACTCACAGTGATTGTGTCAGCATGCAGACCTGTGCAAACCCAAGCCAGACAAAACTCTCAGTCTGGAATCAGGGAGGTGAGAATCCAGCCCCTAACTGAGTAGTCATTAGCCTTTGACAGCTCCCAGGAAAGAGACTGTCAGTTTTCTTTAATGGTGTCATCATTTGGGAAGCTGATCAAACCTAGGGCAGGCTCCACACCCAAGAGTAGTTGTACAACATAAATTAGACTCAGTAGATTTAAAAGAAAAAAGAGACAACACAGAGAGAGTTGGGAGGGAGGGAGGGAGGGAGGGAGGAAGGGAGGGAGGGAAGGAGGGAGGGCGGGCATCTGGAAGGAGTTGGAGCTAGGTGAGTGACTAAGTACATGAGAATTTCTCAACAGAATTAATAAAAACATTTATTTTTAAAACTTTGCTTATTGAAACTTGTTTATAGGAAAATAAATTCTCAAAGTGCCAAAAAGAAAGAAGTTAGTTTTGAGTATGTTGCTTCAGGTTGTGCTTGGAGGAGCTTATTGGTGTAGATGTGAAGTCAAAGGGACAAGAAGAGTAATCACCAAGGAGTATAATTTGTAAATTAAAAGGATGGAGTCCTGATAACCTTCAGAGCACAGTGGAGAGTCGGTGTGTGGCCAGGGGATGTTTGCAGGAGCTGTGAGTGGCCGCATGGGAAGGAGAGCATAGTGTTAAACAGCCTAATTGTAGGGAAGAATAGGTTGACATGCGCAGAAGAGCCAAGGTATTTCTCAGGTCCTACATCATAAATTTTTAATAGTGTGGTAGAGACTGGAGCCATAGCATTTCAGAGACAGTGACAGTGTGGACTGTGTTGTGCCAGGCTTTCTTTTGTAGGCCACGAATAAGCTCCCAAATCACAACACAAAGACTTCTTATTAGTTATAAATGCTCAGCCTTGTTTTAGCTATTATTTTAACCAGTTTCTCTTTACAGTTTGCCTCTGGGCTCCCTCCCTCCCTCCCTCCCTCCCTTCCTTCCTACATATCTTACTTTTCCAGCTGTCTCCATGTCTGACTTCTGGCCCTGGGTATGTCCCTTTCTTTCCCCCTTGTTCTCTTCTCCTTCTCCTCTCTTTTCTTCTCTTGAGCCTAGATGTCTTCTCCTACTTTTTCTCTCTGCCCGCCACCCTGCCTATCTTTCTCATGCCTAGCTGTTTAGCGTTTTAGTAGACCAATCAGGTGCCTTAGGCAGGTAAGGTGAAACAGATCCAACACATCTTTACATAGCTAAACAAATATAGCACAAGCAAATGGAGCATACCTTTACATCATTAACAAAGGCTGCAGAAACAAATGTACACAATTTAAGTAATATTCCGCAGCATACACAAATGTGTAGCACATTTTTACATCATTAAAGCAATTTCCACAATTTCCACAACACTGTGTCACAGAAGCTTCATGCAGTTAGGACACTCAGGCATGCCACATAATGCCAAGTGTAGAGAAAGTTGTCTGGTTAAGAAGGACAGTCCAAGAGTAGGTAATGCTTGATTGGGAATACACATGACCTCAGCTGTCATCATCATTTTATTTTTATTATTCTTGTTGTGAAAACTGGAAAAATTAAGAATAAAAAAATGTTGCTTTGTGTGTTAGGATTAAACTTTTAAGAAACGAACCCAAAAGCTTCAACTTATTTTCCTCAGATAGGTCTAAATGTTCAATCTCCTTACCAACTTCATATTACTTGGTATACATTCTAGTTGTTAATAATTTTAGAACAAAGTCTTAGGTGATTTGGACTGCCCTGTGTCCTGGCAACAACTCCCAAATGATTCCTCAGAGACTTATTATTAATTATAAATGCTCAGCTGATAGCTCAGGCTTGTTACTAGCTAACTCTTATATTTTAAAATAACCCATACTTCTCCTCTACCCTCTGCCACATGGCAGTACATTCTTTCATCACGGTGGGTTCATCTTCCTTCTGTGTCTACTTGCAACTCCTGAGACTCAGCCCTTCTTCCCATCCCAGTGTCCTCTATGTTTGGCTCTCCTGCCTGTACCTCCTGCCTAGCTATTGGCTGGTCAGCCCTTTTATTAAACCAATCAAAAGGCATGGTGTACAAAATAATTATTCCATAATACAGGAGGTTCATACACAACAGAAGCTTGTTTCTTGGTATTCTGGAGGACAGGAAACACAGGATCAGGGAGCCATGAAGTTCACTGCCTGCATCAGGCATTGGTTTGCTTCTCTGTACTTTCTTGTATGTGTTCACTGGATTTAAGGATCACCTGAACTCCTTTAGTCTGAATTGTAAGGATACTATTCACATCCCTCAGGCTCTTTTTATGTGTATTATCCTGGCTGGGTAATTGGAGAGATAGGGAAAGAATGTTTCTTTTGTGTTACAGTAGAGCTTTTTAAAATGAATGGAAGTCCTGTTAGATATGTGGTGACACTATGATAAGATCTAATATGTCCCCAAGTTTATATATTGTAATCCTAATCTCTAAGGTAATAGCAGTAGGCAGAGGGGCCTTTGGTGTATCTAACACAGACAGCTGAAAGGAGAGACACGATCTGCTCATGATTTCAGGAATTTCCATCCATCCGTCATGGGGGAGAGGGCGTGCCAGAATGGATGGACAAGAATGAGAACAGGGCAGCAACAAAAGGGCCCTGAGGGGCATGGCCTGAGTCATGGCCTTCAAAGCAGGCCCTATCTTTCCAGTGCCCTATTCAAACTTCAGATCTTCCAGTGAATTAACTGTCCATTAGGCAGAGTCCTTATGACACAGTCCTCTCTGGAGATGGGCTCACAGATGCCTAGAGGTGCCCTTCCTTCACCATCTTCATTGTGTTTCTCAGTGTCAAGCCAGCAAGATTAACCATCACAGAGGGGACACACATGTGGACCATAGCATAGAATAAAAATAATTGCACATGGTTCAGTTCTGAGCTTATTCTGTAGGGAAGTATAAGATATGTGTGCAAGTGATATTATCAGATGAGAGCTGTTGCACTAGTACATTAATTTTAATGGGCTTGTTTAAATTTATACCATTTTAAAATATAGGACAGGCATATTTGACTAACAGCTATCGTCAAATGAGGATTTGTGGCATTGATACTACTTTGGGACGTTTGCTAATCAGTACATTTTAGAAAAATATTTCACATATTCAGATTAGAAAGTAGGATTTAGATTTGAGATAGAAGTACGTGCTTTTCCTTTTTAGATACAGATAGCTAAATCTTATGATTGTTCTGGGCATTTATTTTTAACAATAGATAAATCATGACCTGCTGTCAAACTCCATATCTTGTTATTTGAGTCAGAAAATACTCCCATTACTGACAATCCTCCACCCAACCTTCTGCATTAGGCAGTGCTTTAGAGCACTCGCTACTGGACAAGAACCTATAAAGACTTGGGAAAGGTTCCAGGCTGGGACCTGCGAAGTCTTCCTAGTTTAGGAGTGTGAGTTGGGTTCATAATGGAGCATAGTGAGACACAACAGTATGCCAAGACCTTTTGATTGTATAGGGATATGCTGCGGCATGATTGGATTTAAGTACACTGGTTGCACCTGCTTCTGGTGTGGGCCAGATTAACAAAGGCTGCAAGGTTCTCTTCATCTAACATGTGAAATTATGTCTTTGGTATTTATTTTTAGTTTTTTTCAAATCCTGAATTGGGTTAAATTTTACTTTATGTCTCAGATAAAGTCTATGTTTCTAGCCTCTGTAAACTCTGCTCTACTACAGTACTCATAAAAACCAGTCTCCGTGGATATAGCCATAGTGTATATGAGACTCAAGGCTCAGTCCTTCTGCATTTGTTACACCTGCACTATCAGGAATGTGGCTCTCTTCATCTGTGGGATGTGCAGCTTCCTCTTGTGTGTCTCTTCTTGCCAGGACCTCTGCTGACACCCTGGGAAAGCTTGTGGAGAGGCCCCCAGAATCCTCCTGAGTTTTGGGTTGTTACTTGCTGCTGTCAGGAGCTGCCCTGCCTCCCTCTTCTTAGGACTTCCTCTCTGCACTTCCTCTCCTGCTCCCTCTCTGCACTTCCTCTCCTGCTCCCTCTCTGCACTTCCTCTCCTGCTCCCTCTCTGCACTTCCTCTCCTGCTCCCTCTCTGCACTTCCTCTGCCTGCTCTTTGCTTGAAGCACTCAGTGGTTACTGGGAGTTTAAAGTGCCCAGCAGGCTGTTGCAAACAAGATCAGCTGCACCTGGCCAAAAGCTACAGTCTCTGGTTTTGATTTGGTACCTCTGTGCTGGCAAACTCTCTAAATGCCCTGTTAAACTGTTCTAAAGAAATCAAAGTCCCATGTAATTCTGCCACTGGAGTCCTGTCTTTTGAAGACATCCAAAAGAAACAACAGGCTCATGTGTGGCAGACAGCTGGGCACAAGCAGCCACGTACTTTTAGAATTCCGTTAGAGTAGCCAGCGAGGCAGAGAGTAGTTGCAGTCTTGAAAATTGGAATCTGAGCTTCAAGTGAATAAAACGTGACCTCATTCCTACACCCACCTACCCCGCCCCCACTGCCCAGCAAACCATTCAGAACCTTTACCAGCTCTCAGGGTCTTGCGGGGTGTGCACAGCTGGGCCTCATTCCTACACCCACCTACCCCGCCCCCACTGCCCAGCAAACCATTCAGAACCTTTACCAGCTCTCAGGGACTTGCGGGGTGTGCACAGCTGGGCCTCATTCCTACACCCACCTACCCCGCCCCCACTGCCCAGCAAACCATTCAGAACCTTTACCAGCTCTCAGGGACTTGCGGGGTGTGCACAGCTGGGCCTCATTCCCGAAGTTGAAGTCTTCATGATTAGGAAATAAATGGGGTAGGACAGTTGGTGAGGTGGCTCGCTGTTTGCTTCCGTGATTACATTGCAGTTCTTCTTTGACCTCCTTGACACAGCAGGTATTTCGTGTGTGTGGAATTCTCACATTAATCTCTTTTAAAATAATGGTGTTTAGTTAGGGACTGAGAGAGCCTTGTTAATCTTAGGACATCAAAGGGGACAAAATACCTCACTCCAAAGACCTCATAACAGTATGAGATCTAGTTATCAATGCATTTTATTGAAATTTTAGCTAATATCAAAGAAAATCTGATTAAAAATAACATTTTACTGATACTTCATAAATGTACTGTACAATAAAGCTTGAGTTGATACTCTAATACTAATGAAATCGTTCAGATTATTTTATGCATCATAAAGTACCACATATCTGACATTATCAGGTCCTGTTCTGTTGATTTTAAATACTGAGCTCTTATTTGTTAAAGAAAGTGGAAATGTACCAACACAGAAATCAGAGCTGGCTATTCTCTCTGTGCTCATACTCAGATGTGTTCTTGTATGGCCCACAAGTCAACTCAGTGTTTAAAGTTCTGAAAGCCTGTGTGGTGGGGTATGGAGAGTAAATGTGTACGCTTCTCTGCAGCGTTTCATGAGCCCCCAAAGGAGCTTGTTGGCAGTCTCCCCACTAGTGGTCATTCTTCTGGAACTCTAAGTACAAATCACTTCCCCTGGGAAGTTGCTCCCAGAAGCCTCAGCAGTGCTGCCCTGAGGTCTGTGCCTGCTTGTCCTCTGAGAGCTCACTGGGAGAACTCTGGGAGAGAAAATCTGTTTGTCCAGAAGGGGAACCTTTCCTTCCTTTGAGACACTTGAATAATTCTCAGCTGTGGGTTTTAAACTGAAAACAATGCGTACACTTTTAGTATTGCAGAAGTGAGATTTTGACATAAAATCCCTAAAAGCACCACTCAGGATTGAACTTGGTGCCTAATTTTATTAGTTTCAAGTACTTTAAAGAGATTGGAATTTCTTTTCCTTTGCAGCTTTTGAATGCAGATTTAGCATTCTAAGCCTGTCCCTTTTCCAGAGTGAACTGAAGAGGTGATCGGTTGGACAGTGGAAAGAATAAACCCTTAGTGTCTTCTCTGTCCTAGTGTACAGCTCCTGCCCCTGACGTTGAGCTGATTAGTGGGATATTTGACTGATCACATATCCTGTGAAATTCAGTGCTGCTTGGGTATACAGAAACATGTGTAAGACTAAAAAATCTGCCATATGGTAAAGGAGAGAAATCCTCAATGGGTTGTAATATTTGGACATAAACCTACAGTTATAACTTAAATGTTCTTTAGTAGTTTGCCTGTTGGTAATATTAGTCTTATAAATTACATTTTAGCCTACATATAAAATGGAATGAATATGCATGCCATTAGAAGTCAGAAAGTCTAACTAAAAGCATGGCACAGATATACAGTTCAAGACACATTAGTAAAGGAAGCCATCCTTTTCTGGCATCGGAGAAATAGTGTGGTTTTGTCAAGTGTTCTGCTTTTAGAAAGAACATAGCCACTTTTAATATTATGGCACAAAAAGGCCAGAAGCAATAGTGTCTTCATACAAGAGGCAATCACAGAGCTAAAGACTGTGAGATAATTAATGCCCAAATTTAGGAAACCCTGTGTGGGCGAGCTGAATTCTCACAGTAGGAAAGGAAACAGAAGCCAGAGGTAATTGTTGATTTTCACCATCAGCCATTCTGAGTTTTCATCTTATTGTGCACACACGTTTTGATTTTCAGCTTTCCACTTAAAAATATAGGAAGATATATTATGTAGGTAGAGCCTTTAAAAACTCTTAGTGCTTAAGTAAAAATTGAAAATAGGTGGCTGCCTGATAGATTCAATTTCTCTGCGTGTGCTGAAGGAATTAGAATGTGTTTCATGTGAGGAAGGCATAGAAGTGGGCGGAGGGGGCTGCAGCCCTGCGCTGGAAAGGGAAGGTGAGGCAGGGTCTGGTGCTGACTGACTGTACCGCTTCCCTCCAGCTTGTCTGAGCTCCTGGTTTCATGTCCTGACAGCCGTCCAGGAGCTCCTCAGCCACTGACCTCTGCTCTGGTTTGCTGTCTCCAGTCCAGTGATGGTGTGCAACAACCTACCTCACCCAGGGGGGAGAAGGCTCCTGTAATGTTAAAATTACATTGGTATTGTCAGTCTGAGCTCAGTGTTTCAAACTGTGTTTCCTGCTCTATCCATCAAGAGACAGCAGGGAGCCCTTCCAGTGACAGTGAAAATTCCTGGTGCTAGCTCTTGTTCTCTCACCCCCAACCCCAGACTCCATGGGAAAACGCCAGTTTCAGCTAGGAGGTCATCATGGGATCCCAGGATATTTGGGGCTAAAACACAAGAAAGTCCCCAGATGCCAGCGACGCTGCTAAATCATGAGACATCTTGGAATGAAAAGGATTACTAACTGTAATCGATTCAACATGGAGCAAACAAACAAAATGCATTGTTTTATATTCATTCCATGGGTCTAGATCTCTGCTAACCTGTCATTGTAATAACCCCATTGAAAACAAAATTAGGATATTTAGTATGACTTCTTTGAAAGTATACATGTTTCCTTAGAAATTACTGCTTCTCTTCCCACGGGTAGACAGAATCCATCCTTTAGCCAGGCGGTGGTGGTGCACCCCTTTAATCCCGGGCACTCCGGAGGCAGAGGCAGGCAGATATCTGTGAGTTCAAAGCCAGCCTGGTCTACACGAGCTAGTTCCAGGACAGGCTTGATATCTACAGTGAAACCCTGACTGGAAAAACAAAAACAACAACAAAAAGCATTTGCTTAATTTGCTGTCTCTTGCCTGCATTCTTACTCTTCTTTAAATAATATGGAAAAATTGTTTTAATTTAATTCTGTGTGCCTGATTTAAATTGGAATGCTTCTGATTTATCACACCAAAGTTAGCTATCTGAACCCAAGTACCTTTTTTTGCAAGATCCTTTAAAATTACGAATATATGTATGTGTCTGCATTGGGGTTTGTGTATGTGAGTGCAGTGCCTAAAGAGGCCAGAAGAGGGCATCAGAACTCCTGAAGCCAGAGTTGCTCAACATGTGCTGGGAACCAAACTTGGGTCTTCTGCAAGACCCGATGTTCTCAACCACTGAGCCACCTTTCCAACCCCACAGATACTTTCCTGCTGACACCTAACCTTCACTGTCAGCTTGGCTTGTATAGAAGAAGGCTGCCAAGGTGCGCCTCTGGGTATGTCTGTGATTAAGGAAGGGACAACCACCATGAACGTGAGCAACTCCATCCCAAGAAAAGGGGAATGTGGAGAAAAGGAAGAATGGCAAGTGTCTAGCATCCTATCCACCTCTTTGAGTTCAGTGGTGTTGGAGAGAGCTTTAGCATCCTGAAGGCACAGAGGGCAAAGGTCAGAAGGATCTTGGAGTATGTGTAAGGGACCAGGCGCCATCTTGTCTGGGTCACACCAACTCTGAATCTAGCAGAACTGTTTGTAAATGTCTTCCAGTTTCTTGGCTGTGGGTCAGTGGATGTATGGTTGGAAGGAGCTCATCTCGTAACCTATTTATATTATATGGTGTCATGAAGTATGAGTTACAAGTGTTTGCTTGAGAGTAAAACTGGAAACAGCCTTGAGTAAATAAAAGAGACAAGCACGTGATTGCATTAGGCAGATTCACAAAGACAGGAAGTAGAAGAGAGATCATTGGAGCCATGTGAGAAAGAAGCCTTTGAGGAGCTGTTATGTAGCAGGTACACAGTTTCTGTTTTGAGTGATGAAAAGACTTGTGAATACTCAATTGTATTGTTCATACAATATTGAAAATGTATTTTGTATGGCTAGTTTTATGTTAACTTGACACAAGCTAGAGTCATTTGGGAAGATCAATTGAGAAAATGCCCCTACTAGGTTTCCCCACAGGCAAGCCTGTGGGACATTTTCTTAGTGACAGATGAAGGGGGGCTAGTGGGGCCCTCCCCCATCAATCACTAACTAAGAAAATGCTTTACAGCCAGATCTTATGGAGGCATTTTCTCAATTGAAGCTCCCTCCTTTCAGATAACTCTCGCTTGTGTCGAGTTGACATAACAAAAACCAGCACACTCAGGTAATAACGTTAAGTGATGGTGACCACTTTTGAGTCAGATAAATATCTATGTTTTTGAACTCGGTTGAACACGGTAGTTGAAAACATAGCTGGGGGATTCCTGTAGCTAGAAAGCTTGGGGAATCTTAGCCAAGTGCCAGCTGATGGAACCACCCCTGTGAGCCAAATAAACAATCATTTTTTTTAGATAACATTTTCTTGGGGACTAGAGGTATTACTCGGTAGTTAAAAGTATTTGTTACTCTTGCAGAAGACCCAAGTTTATTTCCTACCCAGATGGTGTCTTACAGTCTCAAGTTTCAGGGACTTCAATGCCCTATTCTGATTTCCGTGGACAGCAGTCATGCATATGGTATACATACATCCATACAGACAAAATACTCATACACATAAAGTCAATTAAATCCTTTGAAAATTTTCTGGTATCCTTGTAGATATTCATCTACTTTGGACATCTACTCATGAAAGGGTATGTAAAATTCACAATGACTTGTTATGGTTTTTCACTTATTGTAAATTGACAAAAACCACTATTATGTTTTGTTTTGAACTTTAATACTAACCTATAATCTGTGTTATAATAGCCACCTCATTTTAATTAACCAATAATAAATAATGTATATATACAAGGCTATATCTACATAGAACAAGAAATTACACAGCAGCCAATACTTTATTGGATATTTATTTGCCTTCCATACAGTGAAAACATTCAGTCCTTAGTAATTCTGGGTGATTAGTATATTAGCTTCATTTTGTCCATGAGAAATCTAAACCTTTTGTATGGTTTTTACTTTTCTAAAGTCATTCACCTGGCAAGTGGCATGAATAATACTTCATAATCAGAGTTCTTTCTATTCCTTTGTTTTGCCTTAGTGTACACACTGTGTGTGTGTGTGTGTGTGTGTGTGTGTGTGTGTGTGTGTGTGTGTAAGTCAGAGGACAGCTTTGTGGTGTCTTTTCTCTCCTTCCACTTTTATGTTGGGTTTAGGGATTGATTTCAGACCTTCAGTTTTGCACAGCAAGTACCTTTATCTGCCAAGCCATTTGCCATATCCAGTGGCCAGGGTACTTACCTGTAACTGTAAGTGAGTGAATACGTAATGACTAGAAACCAGGTTGTTGCCTGTATTAACTGCTAGTTCAGCTATAAGTTTAAAATTACAATAATAGGGTCAAAATAAAATTGCAGTGCATATGTAGGATTGAGGATCCTGTCGTTTGTGTTTTTATGCATTCACCCAACATATCTATTAGGAAGCTACAATATGAGGTAGAGAGATAACACAAAAATTTAAGAATATGGCCTCTGTCCCCAGAAAGCTTTATAATGTAGTTAAATGTTTCTCAGCGCTTCTCCCCCTCCCGCTTAACCCCTGACTCTATTGGATCAGCAAACAAAATGGCATACTCTTGAAATCCAAAAATAAAGTTGGACATTTCTTACCATCTGCTTGGTTTCTGGGTTTGTACAGTGAGACATACTTTGCTATCTAAATATTTTTATCTGAGTCCCCCTGGCTAGTGAAGACATCTGAAAGTTTGAACAGCAGAGAATGCCATCACTGCCTAGAGAATCTGTCTGTTCACTCCCTGCATTGCACGGCCTCAGTCTGGCAGAGTTTGCATCACAAGGGATTATGTGTCGTAGCTTAAAGTAATAAAACAGCAGTAAGCAGAATGGAATGTTGTTTAAGGACCTGGTTCCTCTGGGCTGGGAATCTGGCTTATGGTTGGGTATGACCCTTGCTGCGGATGCTGCCAGGGTGGTTCTCCACCCACTGTGCTAGCCCCTCCTGATGCTGTTTCGTGGGAATACATCTTGCCACACAGTTCTGTTCTTCAACACTAAAGTGAGTCCTGGGCTGGTGGTGCAGATCAGTGGCATTGCCCTTGGTTCTCATGCAGGAAGCCCTGGGCTCCATCCTCAGTACCACCAAAAAAAAAAAAAAAAAAAAAAGATGTAAGAGATTTATTACTGGTCTCTCTGTCATTTTCTGTATTATACCTTTGAATCTAAAGATACTTCACAAGAATTCCTGTTTCAAAATGGTCACCAGTCACAGAAGTACAATAGCTAGGTTATATCGTCCGCTCTTAAAACCTTGCTGGCACACATTTACATGTAAGTGGGTGGAATTGCTTAGTATCCAGCTATAACGGCTGGGTATGAAAAGAATGAAAGGGCCTGACTTTGCTACCTGTGACAAGGTGGATCAGTTAGGGGTTGTTGCTGAGAGCAGTGGTGGAGTGCAAACTCCCTTTCGTGAAGTCAGCCTCAGTGACTCGGTCTAGTGAGCACTTAGTCAGTCTCTCAGTGTAACATGGTCTTTCTGTGTGGGCCTCTGTGAAGCCCTCTGCTTGGTGCTTGGCTGCATGCAGATAACTTGTGGAGTTCTTTATTCTTCCAGAGATGTAGGTGCTGTTTTGGTGCAGATGCATGGATTTGCATTCTGGCTCTCCTTCTGGCTGCTTGACCTTGTATGAACTTTGTAACCCCCTAAGCATGGGTTCCCTTGTAGACATTTTAGAAAGAAGAAAGAAAGAATGAATGAATGAAAGAAAGAAAGAAAGAAAGAAGAGGATGTGGGAGGTAGGAGGATATCTACAAAGTCTACTCACCCTGTGGTTAAAAGAACACAGACTGAGTGTGGAGTGAAATCTAGGGTAATCGGTGTAGACTAGTTCTGTTATCTGAATGTGGAGAGGACGCTTAGAGCAATTGCGTAGTGGTAGAATCGGCCCAGCCAGGGAGTCATGGGTGACCTTGCTGAGGGTGTGATATAAGCCCAGGAGGTGAAAAGGTCTCTAGTGGTAACTGAGTGAGGGGGGCAGCAGTGAAGTGAGACATCAGTTGGAAGAGGAGGGAGAACATGGTGGTTGCATGAGACAGTGTGGTCCAGAAGAGCTAAGCAGGGTGAGGCAGAAGAGATGATGGGAGCTTCAGAAAGCCTCTGAAGGTTGCTGTAAAGCAAGGAGGTACCTTACTTGTTATTTTTTGCATTGACTTCTCAGCATGTATTGAATTGGGATAGAGTGGGTGTGGGGAGTATAATCAGAAGGCTCTTAAAATTCAAAATTAATTCAGTGGTAAGATAGGAAACAGAAGTAGATAGAGTAATACATATTTAGGAGTTAATTGGTCGAGGCTAAATGATTTGTTTATATGCAAGATGAAGGAGGGGGAAGTGTCAGTGGGGATTCTCCAGTGTCAGGTAGAAGGCAGACAGCTTGCAGATCCGTCAAGAAAGTGAAGAGAAGAGAGTGATCTAAGAAACTGAAAACAGCTGTTATCAGAACAGTTGGTCCCCCATTGGTGGCTCTGGTGAAGTTATGGAACCTTTAGGAGGTAGAGACTTGCTGAAGCAAATGGATCACTAGCAGTGGAATTTGAGGGTTTATTTCTTGCCCCTTCTTTCTCTAACCTTATGTATGGGTAAGGATGTGATCTTTCAGCTTCCTGTGTCTAGTATCATGCCATGCCTACCCCACCATAGTGGACTCTGTACCCTGGAAATATAAGCCATAAAAACTCTTGGTCCTTTAAGTGGCCTTTCTTCATGGTATTTGAGCACAGCAGCTGAACAGTAACTCATACAGTTGACTCGTAAACTCACCTTCCTACCAAGAACAACTAGCAAAACAGTGAGATGAAGCAAGATGTTTCTGAAGCCATTGGTGAGCTGGCCTGATGGTGATGTGCTGAAAACTGGGACCCCAGAGCAAAGCAGCATTGGCAGATGCCGAATGTTTGCCCCATCTCTGCACCCCTGCCTGCACATTTGCCATCCTCTGGGTTTACCAGCAAGGAGTGGCCCAAGCAAAGACAAGGCTTCCATTTGAGAGTTCCAAAAGATAGACTTGAGAGTCCCAGTCTCCAGTGAGCACAGGCCTCCTCAGTTGGCATAGGTGGTCTGCCAGAGAATGCCTTTGACTTCAGTGTATTGCACCAGAATCCCTGTTAGTGTAGGCTTGAAGCCCAGTAATTAGGTCCTCTGTAGCTCTGGGGAAAACCAAGCTAATAAGAAGGAAACCAAAAACAGAGAAAAAACCATTTATTTGATTAAATCTGCAGCTACTTGTGACTAGGAGGATAAGAATGGGAAACCAGAAAAAAATGTTGTTTGGAAGATGTCTTGACAACCACCTGCCTGTAAATAGGCCAGGGAAGTGGCTCAGGGAGTAAAGGTCTGTAGGCGGTGAAGGCTCGCTCGTTTCCCAGAGCTCAGACCCGAATAATCACACTGAAACTTTAGTAATTACAATACTGTTGGGCCAGTGACTCAGGCATATTTGTAGCTAGCTCTTACATCTTGAATTAACCCATTTCTATTCATCTGTGTATGGCCACAAGGCTATGGTTTACCAGTAAGGTTCTGGCTGGCATCTTTTTCCTACAGCAGCTACATGGCATCTCCCTGACTCGGCCCACTCTCTTTATCTCTGTTCAGATTTTCTGCCTAACTTCACTCTGCTAAGCCATTGGCCAAAAGAGCTTTATTCATCAATCAATAAATCAACACATATACAGAAAGACATCCCACATCAAAGGTGGTTGTCACCAAGCCTGTCAGTTTGGGTTCAAACCCACATGGTAAAATGAGAGAGCCAATGCCTGCAGATTGTGCTTTGGCTCTCACATGGACGCTGTGGCTCCATACAGACTTGCATGGATACACACACACACACACACACACACACACACACACGTATAAAGTATATTGAAAATTAACTTAATTCCTCATTAATTTCCTCATGAGAAAAATCTCAACAGGAAATGGGAGCCAGGGACTAGACTCTGGTGAAGCCCTGTCCCTGTTTTTCCTTGTACATTTTTCAAAGTTTTAAGTTGGCACATAAAATTACGGGTGTGGTGGTATGTGACTGTAATTCATCACTTGGGAGGCAGAGTGGGAGGAGTACTAAGAACTCAAATCCAGCTTGGTCCACACAGTGAGTTAGAGGCCAGCCACGGGATACCTAGGGAGACATGTCTCAAGAAACTGAAGCAAACCAAATGAATGGGCTTTATTATGACCTTGTAGACATGTATTATTTATACATGGCTTTTATTTATTCCCTTTTTTGCTGTCCTCGCTGACATCTTTTTCTTGTCTCTTTGAATCAGAGTCCCAGTGCCTAAAACTTCAATACCTTTGAGTGTGAAGCTGCAGAAGAAAGATGAGCAGCTGTTACCATTTCTGGTGTTCTTTTGGCGCTTTCTTTCAGGGAGGCTTTGAGTATTACTTTGCTTGAAACCTGCAAGTAGCTTATAACGTGAACACGATGCAGCTAAGCAGAAATGTAGTGTATAACCACAGCCACGGGTCTTCGGACGAGGAAGAGCAAAATTAATGTGTCTCTGATTTGGAGACTTTGAGTTTAGTCATTCTTTTAGTGTGTTTATTCTCTTTGAAAGGCATTGGGTGTGTGTGTGTGTGTGTGTGTGTGTGTGTGTGTGTGTGTATGTACGTGTGCATGTGTACATGTCTGCATGCGCGTGTATACGTGTGTCTTCATGTTCTTTTCTGGATTCTAGGAATCCAACACATCACCTTGTGTACACTCAGCAAGTGCTCTGCCACTGATACGTTCTAGCTCTACCACCGTTTGGGTGGCTGTAAGTGTGAGTCAGCTTCAGTTTGCAGGCATAAAAAGAACAGAAGCCTTAATCCTTCTTCCTGTTAACTGCACCCTCTGTCTATCTCCAAAGTTAGAAAGGAAATTCTGGGAGGGATGCGTGATGCACACCACAGTCACATTGGCAGTGTGTGAAGGGACTCTCAAGGTAAACTGTGCCTGCTTGCGAGTTGGCTTTAGTTCCGCTGTGCATGAGTGGCTGTGGTGAAGGCGAATGGTGTACAGCTCAGTGGAGCCCCAACCCATGTTCAGTGCTCATTTTTATTGGTGAACTTAGGGACGCTCCTTACATTGTCATTGCCACAGTGAATATGTACTCAATTTTCTCATCACGTCTCTGTTGTAAAGACAAGTTCTCTTTTGAAAACTATTCTCCCCACCAACATAATATTTTTATTAATTATTTGGAAATTTTGTACAATGCACCCTGAGTACATTCAGTTCCCATTCATCTCAGTTCTACCTTCCCATCCTTGAGCAATCCCCAAAACAAGCAAACAAACAAAACAAAGCAAACCCACCAAGTCCAATTTATGTTGCTCATATACTCACTGGGGTGTGGTCTAACTCCCAGTGGTCAGCCCCTTAGAGAAAACTGAGCCCTTGCCCACCCCACCGTCTGCCAGAAGCCATCAGCTGTGAGCAGCTACTCTTCAACATTTTATGACAACTTTTAAGGACTCTCTTTAGTAGCTTTCTGTGTGGACTGTTTTTTGTTGGTTTGTTTTTCAGAGTGGGGAGAGGTTGTCATAAAAGCCTTCAATGTCTCTCGTTCTCAGTCATGAGTCTGCAGTCATGGACAGCACTGTAAAAGAAGCGTCCTTGCCCATAGCAGCCAGTGGCAGCAGGGATCATGAACCTCTACATGGTTTCTGACAGCCACACAGATGTTGGTGCCCTCACTGACACCAGGGCCCATACTGGTGTCTCTGATCCTGCCTTGACAGAGCTGCTGCCAGAAAGCTGTGCTTTTTAAGACTTTAAAATTTATCTCTTATATTTAATTATTTCACAGATTAGCATAATGACTATAATTAAGAACATTTCTTCTCATATATAGCAGAAGTTTCTTTCTGTAAATGACTAGAATATTTTCAGAATCTAAACTATCTCAATTTATACTTTAAATATTGGAACTTAAAGCTGAGCATGGTGACCCTGCTTCTCTGGAGGCAGAGACAGGAGGTTACAAGTTCAAAGCCAGTCTGTGTAACCTACCCAGAGTCTAACATGATGAGTTAAAATGACAAGATTTGGTAAATATGGGAAAAGATAAAACAAAATGAAGCAGTTGGTTACCATACAAGCGCCTCTGAATTCAATCCCTCTTAGTCCTGAAATAAACTACTGATCCTCTAGCAAATGCCAAGAGCAGTACTCTTGCCACACTCAAACCTAAGGAGAATGTTGTACATAGATTCTTAGGGAATATTCAGTGTCGTGTAGCAGGATCCTCAGCTTATTGCTTGATAGACACTGACTTGCCAAACTGCCAAGTTGGACAGTCTTGTACCTATCAAAGGAAAACATGAGTATCCTTACAGATTCAAATATTTGGCTGATTTTGTCTAATAAACCACTACTGTAAATGGACGTTACTCTCCTGACCACTGGGTATTTCTAAATATCCAGTGGCTGCTTTGTAGCTAATTGACTCAGAGGCTTAATATTACTTGTAAATGCTCAGCTGATATCTCAGCCTTGTTGCTTGGTAACTTTTAGACTTAAATTAATCCATATTTCTACTTGCACTCTGACACATGCCATGGCAGATTCATCTCCTGCTCCCTCTGCATCTGGCTGGTTACTCCTGACTCTGTCCTCCTTCCCATCATCCTTGGTTTGGTTGCCCCACCTATGCTTCCTGCCTGGCTACTGGCCAATCAGCATTTTATTGAACGAATTCAAGTGACAAATCTTCACAGTGAACAAAGGGATTATTCCTTAGTAACATATGTCCAGTGAGGGGGAGCAATGGAATGAAAAATTCAATTTATTTAACTTGTAGTTGGAAAGTAGTAGTTGGTTTTATGCATTCTGTGACTTAGAACAAATTGCTAATAATTACCTCTGAAATCTATCCCAAGATCTCTGGGTGGGTGTGGAATAAGTGAGTTTCTCCTTGTTTGCTTGTTTTGTGCCAGTCATTACTATTTAGGCATAGAAACTCATTGTGGTCCATCTGCACAGAATCAAACCCTCTATCAAATCATAGTAGTGTCTAATACCTCCCACCCATCTCCTTATAGGTTCAGACTTACCGCCTTCCCAGTTAGTTTCTCCTAAGTGCTAAGGACCAGTCTATGGACAAGTCTGCAGTAAACCTATAGTCAAGTGTAAAGACATACTAATCCAGTCAGAGTGTCAGGTGTGCAGCTGTGTTGAGTAGGTAATTGGAACACGGTTCTGCTGGTGAATGGCTGAGATAATTTCTGAGGATGGTTAGTGTGTTAGGTCTTATTATTGTTACTATGACGAAGTGTTCAAAAGAAACAACAGAGAAAGTGTGTTTTGCCACAGTTGGGCTGGCTCTATGGCTTTGGGCCTGAAGCCAGCAGAACGTCACTGTGAAGAGAACATGACCAAACAGAGCTGTGTCCCTCATGGCAGCCTGTGGCAGAGAGAAGAGCAGGAAGCATTCAGGGGCAACGGAATATCTTGAGAGTCCCTCCCCCAGTGACTTCCTTCATCCCCCTGGCCCCATCTCCTACTAGACTATTCCGCATGAAGTCACTGATGAAGGGGACAACCCCATGATGCAGTCACCTCTCAGGAGCACAACCAACTAGAGCAGGTTTTCAACATGAAAGCCTTTGATATAACTCAGACAAAGCACAGCACTTGGTCATGGAAGATCTCCTTCAGAACTGAGTTCTAAGCCACAGTCTGCGTCTCTAAGAACAGAACATCCTAAGCAGGAGAGCCAGCTAGGAACCTGCTCTTCTCTGTGGCAACAGAAGGAACCAGGCACATTACACAGAAAAATTAGCACAAGATGAGGCTCAGGGAGTGGGCAGGAAGCAGTCCCACATCCCTTGGTGGGCCAGCTAAGATGCACGAGGAAGAGACCTGGGGAGCAGTGGCAGCTACTGGTTCTTGATTCACTTCAGTGTGTGCCAACTACCCTGCTAAGACATGTCTTAGGTGTTGGGATTTAATCCTGAAACCCCTCATGGGTACAATTGATCAATTCCATTTTTCAGATGTTAAAATCAAGGCTCAGAGAGAACTCACTCAAGGTCAGATTGTCCTAAACAGGGTGAAATTGTGGGATTTATTTGAACCATGGTCCAGTGGGTTCCAAAACTTGTGCTCTCAGCTGTCCCAGGAAGAATCTGCTATTGCTCATCCTCCTTCCCATCTCCCTTCCTGCTCCCTTTCACCCGCTGAGCAGTGCTGACTTCAGGGAGACTAGTTCTGAGACACCACTAGAGAGACCCACTACTGCTGGGGACTGATTTCCATATTTGTGTACTTTTGATGCTCCTACTCAGCACTCTGTTTGATGATGTCATCTTGTTGCGTCTCTTTGCAGAGAGCCTTAGCTCTCTTAGTTGAGGTGTTGAAGAGTAGATTCCAGGTGATGCCAGAATTAAAAAGAACCCCTCCTTTGTGGTCATAGGTGCTTGAGGGCAGGTTTGTCACAGAAAAGACAATTGGGGAAAAAGAGGAGGAACTCTTCAGAATGCTTTGAAGTGCCCTAGTTTCAATAAGTTAGCGGTCCTGCTCCTAAGTAAAGAAATGTTAAGCTGGATAAATTTTCATTGAGGAAATCAAATTCAGTATTCGGAAATAACTACTTTAGCCACGTGCCTTGAAGATTTTTGGCATCTTTAGTCAGGAAATTGAGTAAGCAACACTAATGCCTGCCTTTCTTTAGATGCTTACAGAAGGCTTCACACAAAATCTTCCTCTGAGTATCCAGTACCACAGCTCTCAGCTGTGGGGGCTGCTCAGCACCAAGGCTTGTTTTTACTCAGAATGCCCGCCCCCTGTTTCACCTCAGGACACTCACCTGAAGGCTCAGGGTGAGTCCCCCTCACAGTGGCCCTGTGCCTCAGGCTGCTGGAGAAGAGGGAAGAGAGGACACCCCCCCACCCCCCATCCCCCCCCCCCACCCCGACTGCAGTGCTAGGTTGGTGCTGCTGTAGAAAGTGAGCAGCAGACCACAGGGGAGATGTTAGCTCTCACTCTGCAGATGGTGAGGACTTACTCAGAATCAAACTGATAACAAAAATTCATAAAATTAGCCAAAATAAAAAAGCATGAGAAAACTAAAATTAATTTGGCTTCCAGACGAAATGTAATGACTTTTTGCAGATTTCACTTAACTTGTATTTTGTAGTACTTTCTCACAGTTCAGAGAAATGGCCTTAGGCAGGACTTTCGGCATAAGCAGATAAAACCTTCACACCCTTCAAGTGTTCTGTGTTTCTTTTCTAGCACCCAGTAAGGTGTGTCCTTTACCAACACTGACCTCGTGTTTTGTTTGTCTGACAAAGGTGCTGTTGTCTTGAAGAGTTCTTTGCTGGCCCCCTGTGGACATTGTTGGTTTTTCCTAGATAGCACTGTAAGCTAGAACATAACAGACAACATAACTCTCAAGGAAAGCATGTGACTGATAGAGGACATTAGCGTCTTTGAAAATAGAGCAATCAGTACTTTTCCATTCGAGAGAAGAAGCAAAACTCTCCCCTGTGTCTTTTGTGTGCCAGGTGCCTCTGCCATATCTTTTCCTACCCAGAGGGACAGGTTCTGGGGGAGAACTCTTGACTGTGGTCCTGAGACAGAGCCTTCTGTTGCTACCTGTTCACACCACGCTTCTCCTTGGACACCACTTTCTAAGAGAACATCGGAGATTGCATCTGCACAAAACCATCGGATGCAAATTCAGAGGAGTGAGATTCCATGTGCTGGCATACTGTATGAGAACTATTTCTACCAGTACATGTTCGACATCAGCTCTTTATCTGTCTTCAATTTGATGACAGCTTCTGAATACTCTCCCATTCCACCATTTCCATTTGTTTTTATGACATGACACTTGTCCATTTATCAAAAATAAATGTCCATGCACACCTTTAATCTCAACACTCAGGAGGCAAAGGAAGGCTGATCTCTGTGAGTTTGGGACTAGCCTGGTCTACATAAGAAGGTCCAGACCAGTTGGAGTTACTTGGTGAGATCCTGTCTCAAAAAACAAACAAACGACAAAAATTGTCTACTCAATGGATTATTTCTGTAATGATAATAATCACTGGGCCTCACTACTTAGAGCTCACGCTCTTAGCTTACCTAATTGTTTCTACATTAGTAGGAACCAGGAGCCATGAGTTCATTTTGTTGTTTTTTGCATGAATGTAGCACTGCAATAACTGTTAGAAATCCAGCATTTAGAATTGTGTAAGTAATGGATGAGACTTCCTAATGTTTCCTTAAAGCTGTTGTTAGTGATTCTACTTATAACCCCAAGTATCTTATTTGCACATATTTTTGTTGAAATCAGCATTCTTCGCGATTATAAAACCTGATTTCTGTGCTTTGTGTTGAAAATAATTGTCAATTCTAGCATCCAAATATTTGCCCAGCTTAATATGTTTATATTCGGAACTCTTGTGGCAACAAGAACAAAGAATTTGCCTGTGAATTCATCGCTTTCTGGCACTGTCAGGTCATGCTATGGCCCTGCAGGTTACTGAGCTGTTACTGAGCTGTACCTCTGCAGCTCTGCTCAACCGAGCCACTTGGTTATAAAATCTCTCTTCTACACTTCGACTCTAGTGTGAAGTTGTTTTCTGATTCTGAATAATGTGAAACAAAGGTAGGACTTGACTGGCGGCTAATGCTATGGTAACCTATGTGGTTTTAAACATACCTTTCAGTGGTAGTTTCTTATATGTAATGGTTGGAATGAGAATGGCACCCATAGGCTCATGTGTTTGAATACTTGGTTCCCAGTCAGTGGAACTGCTTGGGAAGGATTAGGACCTATGGCCTTGTTAGAGGGGTGTGTCATTTGACTCCAACTATGAGGTTTTAAGAGCCCATACCATTTCCATTTAGCTCTCTCTGCCGCATGCCGGTGGATCAGATGTGAGCTCTCATCTGCTGCTCTCCTGCCATGTCTGCCTGCCTGCCTTCTGCCGTGCTCCCTGCCATAATGGTCATAGTCTCTAACGTCTGGAATTGTGAGCCCCAAATCAAAGATGTTCTTTTATAAGTTGTCTTGGTCATGGTGTTTTGTCATAGCTATAGAAAAAAACCTAAGACACTATACAATGGCCTTGGGATCTCTTGCATTTTAAGATTTTACAGATGAGGGGCTGGAGAGATGGCTCAGAGGTTAAGGGCACTGCCTGCTCTTCCAAAGGTCCTGAGTTCAATTCCCAGCAACCACATGGTGGCTCACAACCATCTGTAATGGGGTCTGGTGCCCTCTTCTGGCCTGCAGGCATACACACAGACAGAATATTGTATACATAATAAATAAATAAATAAATATTTTTTTAAAAAAAAAAGATTTTACAGATGAGAAGTTGTACAAGACAGTGTAACAGGTTCAAATCCCAAATCTCTCCAAACCTGGACTTGGTCTCTAACCCTATGGCCTTTGTAATGAGCAATATGCCTGTCTCATTAATTTTGGAGAATGCAATGAGGTTGTGTGAAGCACTGATCACAGATGCTGGTGTGCTCCTCTGGTCTGAAGATCCCAGAGTTGGCTAGTGCAGAACGGCAATCACACCAGCCCTGCGGACACGCACAGTGCACCTCGTGGTCATGATGCTGTGTGGAGTCCTGGGGTGATGGTGTGGCTGGCAATACACAGAGCTCAGATTTGTTTCAGATAACTTTTAACTTTTTCCAAGATTTGTGTGAGGCTCTCGGTTTGAGCACCACACTGTAAAAAGAAAGAAAGAGAGGAAAGAGAGAGATGTTAGAGACTTTGCTCAGCGAATTAGGTGAAATGCCATGGAAGAGTGCAAAGTGTCCAGGTTCCCCTGGGCAGCCAGGAGGAGCAGCAGCACAGCAAGTAGGATGAGGCCAACAAGCACAGATGGCACAGGTGCTAAGGTTTGGGGGCTTTAGTTACCGCTATTGCCCACTTTAAGGCATTTATAAATTCACATACCCTTCCTTTATGAGACACCCTTTAGCTGCCTCCTAAAAGTTTAGTGCAAATCAACAAATTTCGCGTCAGAAGCACCTTTAATTACATGAGCTGGTCCCACAAAAGAGTTACCTTTTCTATAGAGTTCCCTATCATTAGGGCCATGCTAAAAATCTCAGCCTTCTTTCTTCAGTGAAGATCTCAGTTAGGATCTAAATTGTGTTTTTAAAAAAAGAAAGAAAAAGGTAGTAAGTAGGTGGTGGCCTAGAGCGATGGCTCCAGGCTTAAGGACACTTCCTTCCCTGGCAGAGGCATGTGAGTTCTGTTCCCAGCATGCATATGGCAGACCACAGCAGTCTGTAACTTTAGTTCCAGGAGATCTAACACCCTGTCAACTTGCAAGGGCACAGCATGCACACGGTACACATACATACAACTTGCAAGGGCACAGCATGCACACGGTACACATACATACAACTTGCAAGGGCACAGCATGCACACGGTACACATACATACAACTTGCAAGGGCACAGCATGCACACGGTACACATACATACAACTTGCAAGGGCACAGCATGCACACTGTACACATACATACATGCACCCATACACACAAAATAAACACAAAACTTTCTATTTTTGAGTGAACAGAATAGGGTGAAGTTCAGAGATTGAGCATCTGTAGTATGCTTCAGATCCAAGGTTTGATTCCCCAGTGCCATGAAAATAAATATGAATAAAGAGAAACAAACCCTGAATTTCAAACTGGCTCACTTAGAGGTTCTGCACCGTAGTTTTACACTGACTGCCTGGAAGGAAAAGACATTTTCCATCTCTTCCAGGCTTACATAGTGTGGAGGAATCTGTTAGCAGAATTTTATTCCTGCAGCTTCTATCTTAAGCTTCCATCTTTCTTATTCTGCTTTTAGTTTTTCTTCTTTTTAGAGGTGATTTCAGTCTATTAGAAACAGTCTCTGCGGGCCAGTTAGATCCTGGCTGGTACACACTTGGTGTGTGAACTCAGGCTGACGTATTTAATCTTCTATATTAGCAGTTCTGCCTCACCTCTGCTCACTACCTGTGGACTCAGCAGATATTCCATATTCCTTATATATGTAAATTCCTGGGGTTTCCGCTGGAACCTTAGCTCAGTCTCACTGCTTCCCACACTGCCTGCTACTTCAGTCCTCCCATGCACACCTGGCCTTGTCTTTGACATCTGGGTGCAAGTTTCTGTGATTAGGCTGTAACTCTTACCTTCTACATGCCTGCAAAACTTGCATGGCTGATAGTCGGGACTTTGGTCTGCTGATAATGTAATCTGTGTCCCCTGGGTCCCCTTAAAACTCCAATTGCTACAGCCTTCGAATGCTTCCCAGGGAGACAGTTCCCTACAAGTCCCTGTACAAGGAGGATACCCTGGAGCTATCTTCCCAAAGTAAGTCTTTGAAATAAATTTATACTTCTACACTCTCATGATCTATAACAGATGGAGTCATGCTGAGTCCTAAGATAACCTTCAGACAGCTTTCTGCTTGTCTTGCTACAGTAACTTGTTTCTTTGATAGCTCTAATCTCTTTTTCGACCTTCTCCTGGTTGAAACTTCATGCATGCATGCTTCATCCTAGGCCGAAGTGTAAGTTTACATCCTTCCACTCTATTTTTTGCTCTCATGTTTCATGTAAGTCTGGCTAACATCAATCAGTACTAGCTCCACCATGACCTGAATACTAGGGAGTTTTGAAATGATCTCTCTCAGATGGATTAGTCACCTGCTCTGACACTCAGCCTCGCACAGTCAGTATGAACAGACCCTAGTTCATTTCCCAATGCGTGGTTCCAAGAGTCAGGTATTGCTGTGACAGGCATGTAGCTCACTGGTAAAATATGCACTTTGGGGTTTGGGATTAGGAAAGAAGTTGAACATTTTAAGTGGTCCTTAATGGTCCCTACCAGTAGAAGGGTGCAGTATGGTGGTGCTGAGAGCAGCGTAGACAGTGATGGACTGGCGCAGGAGGTCTCTGGGGAAGAGTATTAGCCATTGGTCTAGAGACCATTGTTGTGGTATTTTAGCAAATGTAGCTGTTTAGTTTGGGGTTGATGATGTTGGTAGAAAAAAATGTCAAGACAGCCTAGCATTGACTTTGTCATGTGGTTATTAGTGGTCACTCTTAGGCAGATCTACAGTGAAGGGGAACAAGCATGGTGGAAATATCCTGATTGACTACTTAGAAGAGAGAGCAGCTTGGGCAAACTGCTTAGCTCTTGTGGTTCATTTCCACCAAGCAGAAGATTGGGTTTGAAAAGTAAGTAGCACCTGCGGCCTTCTAAGGACTGGTGAATACCAGCTGCTGTTATAATCAGATATAATATTTTGGTCAGTTTATGAAAATCTTTGATACATCTTTGTTAACCATTTACTAAAATGAATTGTTATAATTGAGAGAAGTGTAAAATGACATTTTTGTGAGGTTTTGTTGTTTTTGGTGTCTGTGTGTGTGTGTGTGTGTGTGTGTGTGTGTGTGTGTGGACTGGCTATAAAATGAGTTGGTATAATGTGATTATTATGGAATCCATATGTTGAGTGGTAAACTTTCCAGCTATGGTGCGGAACCAGTCATCAATTATACTCCCACCAATTGATTTACAGAAGATGTAGCATAACCTATATAAACGCTGCCTTTGTTGATGAAGTGCACTGTAGTTGCTCATTATTTCCATTCTCACTACTTTGAAACCTATTTGCTGTGTTTTAAAGGAAAACATTGTTGCTGGTGCTAAAATCCCTTCAGCTCCGGTAGGAGCTTATTGGTTCACTAGATCATTCTGGAAGATAAGGCTGTCTGATGGGACTGACAGCTGCAGGACTAAATGGGTTTTAGTGGCTTTCAGAGGCTCGGTGCTCTTTCCAGGGGATGTTTCTTGTGAGCCATTTTTGAAAACCTAAAACTACTTGGCACTCTTCATGAAGTTAGCTATAGACTGCCAGTAGAATCCTATTAGTTCACAGTAAATTCAGACAGCAAGATTGGAATGCCACTTTTCCAAATGGTTAGAAATACAATTCTGCTCCAACCCTGGACTCAATTATATCTGGACAGCTGACTGTTGTGACCTTGACAAAGAGTTGAGAGCAGCTGCGCTTTCCTGGTCCCTGGTGCATGGGGCTCTGGTCCAGCAATGTGGTCTCAGGGATCTAGCGTTTGGATCACCTGAACAACAGAGAGTCATGCAAATCTCCAGTCCCCACTCCAGACTAGAACTGACACTGAGCGGGGAGCCAAGGGCCTCCTGTCCTCAGCAGCCTTCCAAGTGGGTGTGGTGTAGCTAAAGCTTGACCATCATTACTTTTCTATAGTAATGACTCCTGGACAACCGTATGGAAAATTTGACAAATTTGAGGATGCATTGCATCATAGATGGAGAACCAAGATGTAAATGCTCATTGGAAAGTTAATCTAGGGGAGATGGGATTGGAAAAGAAAACAAAGAAAAGGGTTAACCTGAACTTTCTAGTTTAGTAGTCATGTGGTCAGCACTAACTGTATACAAACTCCCTCTGACTCTGTGACAAAAAGCAATGCTTCAAGTCAACAATATGAAATACACATCATAGTTAGTTCCTGGAATAGCTTAGCTGGCATAACAGTGTCGTAATAGCACAGCTGGCTTAATAATGTTGTGACCATAAACCTTTAGGGAGAGACTAAAAGTGTTCAGTTTTAATTCAGCCAATTATTCTTCTGGCATTTTCCTGCCCTAACCTTATTGCCGCATCTCTTCTGTTTCACTTCTGTGAGGGCATAGGAGAACATTGACATAGGGTCTTGTTAGATAACCTGGGCTCACAACACAGCCCAGGGTGACCTGAAGCTTGAGGTCTGCCATCACCTCCCAACTGATACATACATACGTACATACATAGAATTATAGGTATGTATCAAATCTGCCTCTTTTTTTGTTTTGTTTTCGAGACAGGATTTTTCTGTGTCCTACCTGTCCTGGAATTAGCTCTTGTAGACCAGGCTTGCCTCGAACTCATGGAGATCTGCTTGTCTCTGCCTCCCGAGTGCTAGGATTAAAGGTGTGCTCCACCACCTCCCGGCTTCTCTCTCAGTCTTTGTCTTTTTCTCCATTTAATAGAAAGGATTCTCTTCCTTGGGAACACCTCCTTACCCCATTCCTCCCTTTGGCCAGCTAGTTCTTTAGGCTTTGGTTGAAATGTCACTTTATCAAGAGTAAATGTCCCTTCCCTCTGCATCTGTAACCTAGGGCTTCTTTTCTCACCTTAGACCATTAGAGAATAATTGCTTAGGTGCTGAGGTCAGAGGTTCTCCTCAGCCGCTCAGGATTTCGCATGTCTCAGACATTTAGCATGGAATAACCTCAACATGTGTCATCACAGATAACTAGCAACTACATTCAGAAAAGCAGAGTACACACGTGTATTCCCAGATATCCCATATCGCGTGGTATTTTACATTTTCCCATCGTTTTTGTGTTTGGAAAGTAAAACCCATAACGACTCCCTGTACCCCTTCCCTAGGACATTTTCCTACTTGATTGCCATCCCACTTGTCTGACAGATAGGACCCAGGTGATGGTCCTCCCAGTACTCAACAGCTCAGCATGAGAGCTTCTGTCTTAGCATGAGGGATCCTGCTGTGGAGCTCTTTCCTCCATGCTAGCCATGACCATGGTTATTTTGATTCAGAGCTGCTGTGATGACTCACGAGACCCTCACAAGACCAAGATTAAAATCAAGATGAGCTAGTATGGATTCCCTCCTGGAGGGAATAGGGCAGGACAGGACGCCGATGGCCTTCCTGAGATCCTTAGGCGGCACCTCTTCCCAAGACTGAACTCTTGTCTGGGGTTAGACTCTGCAGTAGTGTGGCTGTCCCCAAGGTGCCCAAGGGACTTCCTGATGGTATTGAGTTACTCGTGCTCTAATATGTAACCCCAATAACTCATTGATTTACCAAGCTTGACTTTCAGAGAATTCCTTCTTTGATTAGTTGATATTCTTCCTGTATGGATGAATAGTGTCCCCTACCCCAAAGTCACATGACAGAACCTTTGTCTGTTTGGGTCTTGATGCCACCTCTGAGGAGTTGTTCCTCAGCTGGCATGCTTTGATCTTGAACTTCTCTGCCTCCAGCACTGTGATAAGTTTCTATTGAAGTGTTTTGTTCCCACAGCCCAAGAGGTCTAAGACAAGTGGTGTTTGATGCAGAATACCTGAGGAAGGAGCTAGGCGATGTGGCTCATACCTGTGGTCCCAGCACTTTGGGGGCTGAGGCAGCAGGATTTAAATGAGCTCAAGGTCACCATGGGCTTTACTGAAAGCTTGATAATTACCTTAAAGCAAAACAAAGAATAACAATGAGACACTAAAGACTTATGTAATCTTGGATTTATTTTTTATTTCCAAGGGTAACAAGCTGCTGATTGCCAGGATGTGATGGCACTCCTGTCCTGCAGGGTGACAGAGCTTTTCTGTGTCTGGGGATGGTCTCTGTTTGGAAGACCATGTATTTTCCCTGTGTAGTTTGTTTTGAACCCATTTCGCTGCTTGTAGATGATTCCTTGGAGGAAATGCAGCTGATGCTTTTAGGTGCAGATTAGATTTGTTTGCCTCTGGAGTTAGAGCCCTGATGAAGTCCTTTACTTGTGCTACAACCACTGCCTGAGTGGTCATTCCTGATTCCATCCCATGATTGTCTGCTCGTGCAGAGGTTCATTGTGTTGTCTGTACAGTTGATTTTTCTCTTGAGTGTTGGGTTGTGCTGAGATTCATTGTGTGGTCTGTACAGTTGACTTTTCTCTTGAGTGTTAGGTTGTGCAGAGTTCATGGTGTGGTCGGTACAGTTGACTTTTCTCTTGAGTGTTGGGTTGTGCAGAGTTCATGGTGTGGTTGGTACAGTTGACTTTTCTCTTGAGTGTTGGGTTGTGCAGAGTTCATGGTGTGGTTGATACAGTTTGTTTATAATCACAGGTCTGATCTGTCAATGGGTTGTTAAATTAAACAACAAAACCAGCATCTTTGTCTTTTATTGCTTATCGTATTTGGTTTTGTTTCTACTGGACGTAAATGTAACTAGATGATCTTAGATATAATGTATTTGCATGGGTCATGGAAAAATGTTTGAAATCAATAGTATTTTAAAGTAAGTTATAGATGGTATAGGATCATAAGTGTAGTTAGTCGGGCCTAAGGATGTGGTGGATTGGAATTTATAACTTCTTGGGAGCGATTTCTGAACTTACATCATTCTTTCAACCGAATTGTCAGGCAAGATCATAACTGGAAAAACTTTGTTGAAGATCCAGTCATTAGGCATTCTGTCTACAGCAGATTGTTCTGGGGGTGTTGTGATGGAATTTTCTTCTTACTACCTGTGCGGACACCCGGGTCTTCAGAACAGCAGTGGGAAATGTGGGGGCTGCCATGATTACACAACACAGGCCCCAGGTGCTGAATTTTGCAGTATTCAAGTCACACTATTACTTTGCATTAAATATGCTTAAATATTGGTATATGCCTTTGATGGTAAGGGCATTGGATGGAAGCCTTAGCATGCTCCCAGTCTTTTTGCTTCTTTGTTCCCAAATGTTACTTCCTAATTAACTGGTGGTGATTCCTAAGCTTTGCCCTGTGGCTGTGCAGAGGGGTTTACCCTTCCCCTCAGAATGCATTCCTTCAGTTCTGTGTAGACAGTGACTGTCAGGGGTTAACACTTTCTCTTAGGAGAGCACTCCTTTGGGATCACCATAGTACTGCATGCTGCAAAAGCCACTCTGCTGCACAGGAAAGGCCATAATAATCACCCAGGAAGGTTCCAAGAGGTCATGGTGTTGCTTGAGAATTTGCTCAGTTAGGTAGATTCCCACTGAGGTTATTGTCACTTGTCTGCTGTATATACAGGCTAGACTGTGAGCTCGGAAAGCAGGAACATAGGAACACGCCCCTTTCTCTCGGCTATGGCTTCATGCCTTCCGAGAGGTGTGCGATACCGAGAAAAGGCTGCGGAATGAATGCGTGAACCAGCGAGCAAACATGAATGATTTCTTCAGCTCTGATTTCATTTAGCACCTCTCTCCTTTCTTTCGCATTAGCTTCTCTCAAGGTACTCGCCCTGAGGGTCTGGGTTGCCTGCTACTATATGCAGTAGGAGCTTGCTTGGCTACCTGTCTCGTTCAGGTCTTCAGAAGCTCAACACTTCTTCTCTAATATTGCTTTAAAACCAAGGGTCAGACCTCACGGCAGCTGTTGCTGCTGCTCATTCTGGACTGCAACCCCAAGAGCTCATGCTGTCTCCTGGGCATTTCAATGGGGCAGATGCTAATGGGACCAAGTCCTGAAGGAAAAATTGTAGTGAGCAGCCATTATTTATTATAGAACTTGTAATTTTATAACAGAACCATGATTATTGCTCAGAAGTCTGGACATCAGCTCTTTGAAGAAATGCCTGTATACATCCTAAGTGTAACCTCTAGAGAATCTCCCAGATGGCATGCGAGACAGGGGAGCCCAGAAAAGGCTAAGTGGAAGTACATATGGCCAGATTGCCCAGAAGAAATGCTGTACATGATTTTCTTTTTTAAAAAAATTAAAATAAGGAACTCCAAACTTCTATGAGACATTCCATCTTTCATCACAGTGCTGTGAGTTAGGGATAAAATCTTAAGTGATAATCTGTCATTTCAGAAGTATCATGTTCTTAGGATGTAAATAGAATTTAAAATTCATATTTAATCTCTTTCTTAAATAAGGAAGTTGAGGTTTGTTTTGCTTTGTTGTTGTTGTGTGGAAGTCCGAGGACAACTTGGAGTTAGTTCTCACCTTCCACCATGTGGGTCCAGGTGTCAGCCTTGGCAACAAGTATTGTCACACACTGAGCCATCTGACCCGCCCCATATTGTTGTCCTCTTTTTTAAATTGTTGCTACCTTTTAGTCCACCACTATCAGCAGTTAGGCCTCAAGGGACACAGGCTGAGGGAATTCTGGTCCTTCAGGCACCGACTTTCAAAGCAACTAAGGGAACTTAACTAAATTTCTGTCCCTCTAAAAACCTCAGGACTCACTGTTTGAGGTGGAATTCTGCTCCTCAGAGAGGCTGAATAGCAAGTAGCTCACCTCCTCTCCTGGCGTAGCTCCAAAAGCCTTCCTGCTTCTCACCTCTCCAGGCTCCCCCTACCACTTCCTATCAGCTAGTTGCTGATGCAGCCTCCTGATCGCAGGTGAATTTTATTTAATCAAACACATGTCTGCATCATTAAACAAATGATCCAGAGCAAAAACAAAAGTAACACACCTTAAAATAATACTCTACAACACATCTCTGAATAATAAATGCTGTTCAGAGATGTAACTCCCGATACACTGACTATGGTCCTTACAGTGTCCCTCATTGTAAAGAGGAACACCGTCTACACCAGACCCACGTGTGAAGCAAGGATATTCAGTGCCTTGAGTTGGGATGGATCTGGTTTTTATGCTTAAAAGTGCAGCAAATTTCTGTTTTTCCTAGACCCCTGATATCTTTCTTGGGAAAAACATTATCTTTGCGTGTAACTCCTCCATTTTCTGTACAGAAACCTCAGAACTCCTACCCGAGTGTTATCCATTAGGAACCCTGAGCTGGAAAAAATAGAAACTGTCTTCAGATGTCAGAAGAGAAAGTCACAGGGCCTGTAGATGAGGGAGCAGTCTGCCTTCCTTTTGCTTCCAAATGCATAAGGGGAAAATGTACAGGGAACAATATTTGACTTCAGTGGAAAAGGAGGACTTTTGTGAAATTGGGAGCCCTTTCAAGTGAGCCTGGGCAGGACTAGCGTGTACACAGCCAGGACTGTGAGGGCTTATGTGAGGGTCACTGTGTGGGTGCTTGCTCTGAGGACTTGTGTGAGGATCACTGTGTGGGTGCTTGCTTTGAGGTAAACTAAGTTACCTGAGAGCCACTCGTTAATGCAATAGCAAATATTTCAGTCTGTAGTCACAGCAATGAGAACTCTTTATTGGGCATTGTCTGGTATCTGTGGCCATCAACCATCATTTGGCTTAGAATGTCCTTGCTGAATGAGGCAATACCTGGAGCAAATGCTAGTCACCAAGTTGGGTGTTGCCAAACAGTGATACAGTTATGAATGAGAGGAGTGCCTATAGGAGGCGGCAGGAGATTTATTGGTCAGAGAATCAGAATGCTACTGAACTAGCAATAAAAATGAATGGTCTCTCTGTGCTGTCTGAACAATTTTCACAATTGTAGATCCGGGTGTGCATGGAACCAAGCAGTAAGGGAAAGTTGAGAGTAGTGGTGATCACATCATCCTTGGGGCCAAGTCCTTTAAGATCAGTTTCTTAGATACTGTGGACAAGAGGTGACAGAAAATACAGAAGAAAAGGCAAAAGACCATTTTAGATCCTGTGGGCTCTTAAGAGAAGTGACTGAGCGGGGAAGAGGCAGTGGAAAGCTAGGCAGAATGTCCCATCTCCCAGCAGGGTCTGTTCAGCTCCTGCAGGCAGTCCAGAGTGGCCAAAGCTGGTTTTTACAAGAAGCCATGAAGCCGTACTTCTTGATGATTTTTTTAAAAATATTGACCAGACAAGTCAGCATGCCTGAGAACTGACAGTTCTTTCCCATCAGCCTGTGTCCTCTCTGAGGAGTGAGTGTTCAAGGTCCTCAGCACTGTGCAGGGAGCATCGAAGGATCCTGAAACTGGTCCATGCTGTAGGTTTGGAAAGACGGGTTCTGTTTCCAGCCAGTTGAAAGGGAACTAGCTGAGAAAGCTGGGGGAAAGCAGGCTCAGAGCCTGGGAGACCCAGCAGAGCAGACTAGAACTGGCGTCATGTATGAGATACTGTTCAAGTATGTGGTGGGTGACATGTGGCCTGAACTGCCAAGCAAGGTTTAAACAGGGTGCTAAGGCCCTGCCAAGCTTCTCTCTAGGTTTTTATATTCAACCAGTAAGCTAGCATCCTCCCATGGGACAACATGGTTCCATGTCTACTTAAATGAGATAGTTGTTGCTCTGTGGTTCCTGTGAAAGATGTCCCTTTCTTGGTAAAGAGTCATAACACTCATGATCGAAACTTTAGAATCACTGATGCTGTCACCAACATCACATAGAGCAGTGTGGCAGCTCATGCTGCAGTTGAAGCCATTTCTGAACCTGGAGCTCCTCCCTTAGCGACGCAGGGTGACAAATTCAACTAGAATAATAACTCTGCCATTCTTTTTCTGATATATATAAAACCTTTGAACAAAAATTAATATAGAAAAAGGAAAATTGTTAATATAGCAATGTGTCTATTTTTATGTTTCTGTTGTTTACAATTGTGTAATGTCTCACCAGGATGGGGATTGAAATTCATGTGTTTTTCATGTGTTTGCCAGCCTAGATTAGAGCCCCTGCCTACCTGATGGTATAACATTTTATGTGTGGGGTAGAGGATGACATGCAGTTCTCTCTTTCCACCGTGTGGGTCCTAAGGATTCAACTCAGATTGTCAAGCTGGCCCCTTGTTCTTTTTTCATAGACTCCTGTTTTAACTCGTTTTCCACGCAGTGCTGTCATCTGAATATATGTACGTGGCCAGTGAAGAAGCTCAGTTTTACGTCAGCTGATGGAACAAGCACTAGGGGAGAATGTAGTCTACGTCCCACATCTCCTAGGCTCAGATCGGTCATAACGCTGCCTCCTCAGGGGGAGGAAGGTCCTTCCTTGACCTCCTGACTAGCGACAAGGGGATGCCGTAAACAATTTTGAGAGAATTGCGTGTGGCGGTATAGCTTTCTAGATTTCTGCCAATTTTTGTTTATAACTGGTTTGAGAGATAAGCACTATGTTTTGAGATATTTGATTACACTGTGTAAAGCAATGTTGGATAATTCTATTGAATTTTGCCATTATTTATTCTGCTAGATTGGAGACTACGAAATTGTATCAGACATAAACCTTTAAGACTTTATTTTTTATATTCATCCAGGTAAGTGAAAGAAATAAAAAGGAAATCCATGTAATGAGTAGTGGTTGATGAGAAGGTGGTGGAGGTTTGCAGCTACGTTGAGGTACAAATGGTTTCCTAACTGACTCATGCATCCACAATCAGCCACTAAAGAAGCAGTGGTCTGGGAGAGGCAGTCAGTCTTCGTGGGTGGAAGGAAAATGCTAGCAGGTGTGAGCACTCTGACTGGCTTGCCTTCTTGGATGCCGAGTGTCATTGCTTTTTCTTTGGCTTTCTATCATGCATTTAGAAACATTTAATCCTGCTGTTTGGATTAATGAGCATTCTTTTTAGAATCTGGGGTAAATTGTACAATTAATTGAAATTTTGTCTGCTGCAGGCAAAATACTTTGTTTAAGAATGAAAAGGCAAATTGAGCATTATTGTGTAAGAGATTTGTACTTATATAAAGTAATGTCAGGTTCATCTCACCTGGGGCCAAGGTATTCTGAAAGCTGTAAACCTTTGGCATGAATGTTCTGTCGGTACAGCAGTGTTCTTTGTCACTGGCAGAGTTGGCTTTACCTCTCTGAGTTACTACTTACACTGAGCCAGAGATCATTTTTAAGTCTATATCACATTCAAATGAATGTTTGTATACTGTGGGTTTGTATATTGCCTTTATTATGTTGAGATATGTCTGTCCCTTGTATCCCTAGATTTTCTAAGATCTTTATCATCAAGGAATGTTGGATTCTGCCAAAGGCCTTTTCTACATATACTGATATGATCATAGTTACTGTCTATGAGTCTATTTATGTGGTGGATTATGTTTAGTGGTTCACATATGTTGAATCATCCATATCTCTGTGATGAAGCTGCCTGGATCATAGTAGATGATGTGTTTTAACTTAATTTTTAAGTCTTCCATGTGTGTATGTCTGTCTCTTCCCCTCCCCCCCTCTCTCTCTCTCTGTGTGTGTGTATATGTGTGTTGTTATCAGAGTAATAGTAGATGATGTGTTTTAACTTAATTTTTAAGTATTCCATGTATGTCTGTCTGTCTCTCCATCTCTGTGTGTGTGTGTGTTGTTGTTGTTATCAGAGTAATAGTAGCTTCATAATAAGGATTTGGGAGGCTTGAGTGATGGCTTAGCAGTAAGGAACACCTGTTGCTTTTGCAGAGGGCTTGAGTTCAGTTCCCTGAGCCCACATAGCAACTCCCAGCCATGTGTAACTCCAGCTCCAGAGGATCCTTTAAGTATAAAGTGACTTTCCTATCTCTTCTGAGTAGTTTCGGTTTGAAGTGTATTTCGTCAAATACAAAATAGCTCTGCCTGCTTGCTTCTTAGTTTCATTTGCCTTGAGTACCTTTCTCTCTCCTTCTACCCTAAAATAGTGTCTGTTCTTGATGGGGAGGTATGTGTTTTGGAAGCAGCAAAGAGATGGATCCTGTTTTTTAATCCAGTCAGCTAGCCCATGTCTTTCTGATAGGGAATTGAGACTGCTAACATTGAGAGTTATCCCTGAACTGTGTGCATTAGCTCCTGTCACTGGGTTGACTGTGTGCTTTCCTAGGACCTCTTTCGCCTAACTAACATGGCATTTTTTATTCTCAGTGACATCTTGGGTGTGTTTATCATTCTCTTCAGACTGAAATGCCCCTTACAGTGCCCTAGGAATGACTGAGTAGCCACAAGTCCCTTTAATCTGTTTTTATTGTGAAAAGATTTTATTTCTCCTTCAATTTCGATAAACAGTTTTGCTCATGGTTGACATTTGTGGTCTTTCAATACTTGAAATATGTCTTTACAGGTTCCTCCAGCTGTAAAGGTTTCTGTTGACTAATCGGGTATTCCTCTCAGCCCGCCCTTATAACTAGCCTGGCCTTCCTCTCCTCACTTTCAATGCCAGTTCTCTCTTCTGCGCTTTTACTGTTCTGGCAGAGACAGTTAGTGGGGAGGATTCGCTTGGTGCTCAGTAGGTCTCTCACACCTGCATGGGCACCGTTCTCTAGGTTTGGGAATTTTTTCCTATGATAGTACTGAAGATATCCTGTATGCCTCTGCTGTCATCTTTTCTCCTTCTTCCAGGTCCATAACTCAGAGGTTAGGTCTTTCCATGGTGTCCCACAGCTCCCCCATTTCCCAGTCATGATTCTTTGTAGTTTAAATTTCTCACTGACTTTTGGTGAGTGATCCAATTCCTGTGCTTTGTCTTCCAGCCCTGGCTGTTTTCCACATTCTGCTGGGGAGGCCGCGGAGGCTTTCCACTGAGGATTTCCTTGACTCACTGAGTTTTTCATGCCCATCATCATTTCAGTTTCTATTTCTTCAGTAATTCTGTTTCTGTAATGAATTCTATTTTCATATCTTGCATGCCTTGTGAATTTCATCCCATTCTTCATTTTTATTGTCTTGGAGTTTATTCTTATCTTCTTCAAGTTGTGTGAGCATTATTATCATCGTTCTCTTCAGTTTCTTGTCTGGAACACCTTCCAGGTCATTCTCAGTAGGGTACATGACTATGGGTTTAGAAATTGGGAGGTGGGTGTCTTTGTTGGTTCACGTTTCTCGTTTCTGCGTTGGGACTTGTACATCTGAAGTGGTTTGTTAGCCTCATCTTTCTTCCCTCTGTTCAGATCATCTTCTTTCAGCGTAGGCCTGTGTAATGCTCAGGAAAGGGTTAAACTGTTAGAGGGCCGAGGTGCTTTCTTCTGTGGCACCAGCTCCTGAGAGCTGTGGGTTCTGTTCCCAGCCCTTTTGATTAGATTCTGCTAATGTGTGGGCGGACAGACAGTCCAGTAAGCGCACATTAAGACCTTTCTTCTCGCTGCAGCCCTCCCCTGCTGCCTTCAGGCATGACTCTCTGAGTCTGGTTGCCATACCTTCAGTAAGTTCACAACAGATTGCCCAGCCTGGTTCCCCAGAGCGGGTCAGGCCCAGTCAAGTAGCAGTTGGGGGCAGAAGATCTTGGTGACCTCGTTGTATAGTCTAGTGGAATGTGGGGTTGGGAGGGGCAGGGCCTAACCTGGGAGAACTGGGAAATAAAATCCCATTGGAGTGGATTGCTTCTAGGTTGGAAAGGAATTGGCCTAGTCTGAGGTATGGGGAGATCCAGAAAGAGCCATGGCAACTGGGCAACACTTATTGGCAAGATTCTGGAAGAGATGGGAGACCTCTGTGGGTAGGCAAAGCGATGCTTACCCAATGGCTCTGAGAAGTGAGGTTGCAGAAGGAATTGTCTGTCTGTGAGGTGAGAAAAGGAGCAGGGCCTACCTGAGGAACAGAGAAGGAGGCCTCTCTGTGGGAAGAAAGGTGGGGGCCTCCGGGGTAGAGGGAAAGTGACGTACCTGGTGCCACCAGAAAGAAGAGTCCTGTCCCTCAGTTGCTCTGTCAGGTATCTTATCCGAGCAACAGAAATGAAACTAGGACAAGGTGTCAATCAGACCACTAGGAGACGTTTCCATGAGACAGACTGCAGCCCTCTAATTCTAAAGTCTGAAGAGGTGAGCGGAATAAGGATACTCCGTGTCCACAGAGAGCACCACCATCCTGTCAGGACTACTTGGTGTGAGAGAACAGTTCAGCCCCAGTCAGAATGTCAGCCTTTGGGCCGCAGGATTGAGAGCAGCCTGACTTTCCCAGCTTAGTTTCAGAGGCTTTAATGACCCTTTGATACAGCGAGAGTCTTCATGGATGAACGGGCACACCATAATGGATCAGAGTAGGAGTTTGCACTGAAGAGAACAGGGCTTGAGACAGGAAGCCCTTGAAATGCTAGGTTGAAGCTGTCTGTGTAGTACGTAAGAGTGAAGATTGAGTGTGCAAACAGCCTGAGCAGACACCACCTCTCTCACCTTGCCGTGTGTGACCTCCAGTGAGTGTGTGACACTCCAGCCTTTGGTTTGTTTGTATTGCTCAGATGATGGTAAGGGGAGTATCTACTGCCAAGAGTTGGTGCACGGATTAAGTATTAAAGTATTAAAACAGCATCCGGCTCCCTTTGAACTCTTAATCTGTTGGTGATGGTAGTGCTTCCTTACATACATACTTAATATTTTACAGGCATCAGCAAACATCCAAACCAAGCAGGGAAATTATGAAATGCTGCATTCCACGGCCAGAGACTTGATTAATGAAGTGTAGACTTGGCCGAGTGTCTTAACAAATGCATGGTAATTGGCCGTAGCTAACCTTCGAGCTTCAGAGACAAACTGCAGGAAGCTCTGGTGTTAGTAGGGCTAGCACAGCAGTGGGACATGGCAAGACAAGTGGTCCCCTGAGAAACAAACAATCTACTTGTATTTTTATAGGGAACTGGAAGTTCGAGTGGAGACATTAAAAGGTCTTGAGGTATATGCTTGAGGTATAAACAGGATTTGGGCAGGATTTTCCGTGAAATACCATCTCAGATTCGGAGCCTGTTGCAGTCAGAGAATGCTCTCACCATGAAAAGAACGAGAGTTTAAAAAGGTGTTTGTCCGGGACTTTTTTTGTGTGATTGAGGGGATTTGGGGCCACTCAGTGGGCTCTTTAAAGAGGGGTACCCAGAGGTTTCTCCAGGAGAGGTGGGAAGTGAGGGGCTGCCTGAACGAGTGGTGTCCACTTGCCAGCCGTCCGTGTCTCAGCTAGGCTCAGGCAACAGAGAGCGAGCGCCATTCTGCCTGCAGGTGCAGGGCCACCGCAGCTGACACTCGGCCACTGTTTCTTCGTCTGCTGACAGGATAAACAGTTCTCCATAGCTTGCCAGTCTCCAGCTGTCATCTTTCTTACTTGTTGAAGGCCTGGTTTAGATTCCTTGTTTTCTAAGACCCAAGTTAAGATTGTCACCAAGATCTGCTCAGGAGCCCTTCCTTTTGTGTAGTTTGTCATTGGTAAGCAAGCACTGCTTAGTGTTTGTGTTTGTGTGAAATCTGCATAAGGACTTCTGTACTGTCCTGCCTTTGTTCATGTTGTGTGTAACAGGCAGGTGAAGAATAAGTAGATCCTGGTATGGGATTTTTCTCTGTTAATAAAGAAGGCTAATATTTTGGTGTTTTAGCTTTCATATCCATCTCTTCTCACATGAGACATCAGATCTATTTATTCTGTTTTAATGAAAGATATCTTTTTTTCTCCAGACTCTTCGTATTTCTCCTTCTTCTAACTTTACTGTCACAAATAAATTACCACAGAATAAAGCTTGTCTTATATATAAGAGCGAAAGGTAGAAAGACAAAATCTGGTCATTAAAACATAAAAAGAAATGCCTTTATGTTTCTGAGGCTAGGAGTGCAAGCTCCCCATCCCAGCTGTGAGTTAATCCGGCAGTTAAGTTTCTAGCTGGATTCCAGGTGTGCTGAGAAACCTTACTATGTTAGCCAGCATGGGTGCAAATCATTTAAGAACTGAGCCCACAGTGTAACACTGGGCAGGATGTTTCATAGAGCCTGGTGAAAGGCTTAGCATATGCTAAGAGATCCATGCATAAGAATGTGGGGACCCTGGGAAAACACTGCAGTGTAAAAGCAAGCCCCTTCCCTTCTCTGCCATCATAGGACTTGTTGTTTGTTTTTGTTTGTTTTTAAGTCCTTTGAAAGAAAATAATCTTCAGAAATACAGTTTTTGTTGAAGCCCTCAGCAATAGAGAACAAATGGGCTGCAAGTGATGACCGCGCTCTCGTGGCTTTCTAGGAACTCTGGGAGTCTCGCCGCCTTTGCCTGCCTCCTTGACAAACACTGAAGCAGGAAGGACAGACACACGAAGGCCATCGAAGTATTGAACTGTCGCTGGTGTCTGCATGTGTCTCTTGAAAACCAGTTTTACAGTTTGGAATCTTCTCCACCTTCCAGCATTTTAAGGCTAGTGGACAGCGGAAGTGGAGAGATGACGCACCCTGCATTTCAGGGACTTTCCATTTCCTTCCACTTCCTCCCCCACCTTTCACTGGCTGCCTTCAGGCCTCTGAAGTATAGGGGAGAATGAGTATGGGGGGGAAGTGGGGCTGGGGGAGGGGAAGACAGGACAAAAGCTACATTGTCAGTTTTGTAGTAGTTTAGATCATGTTTTTGGTTTTCATTATTAGCTGTGGTCAGACCAGATGTGATCCAAAACTCGAGAACATGTAAATCCGGGTGCTGCTGTGTTTGGAGCAGGATCACAGAGCTGAGCCCTCCTCCCTCATAGACTGCCACCTATCCTGAGTGTGGGAAAGAAGCTAAGGATCACCCTAGGCTGGTGAAACTGCGCAGTAGGGAAGCCCAACAACCTGGGTCCAACGCCCAGGCAGGACCCGCATGGTGGAAGGAGAAAACAAGTCCTAAAAGGTGTCCTGCTGTGTGCAGACTGTGCCATGTCAGAGAAGCGCACAGCACATACACACACACACAGACAGATGAATGAATGAATTCGTGGTTTTGGTTTTTTTAATTCATTGCTTGCACCACAGCCACGCTTCGCTTTGGCATGTGATTTGAGTTCAGCCTGCCATTTTGAAAGATCTGCCTCCAGGCCCCAGGGAGGAAATCGGGAGACTGTTTCATGGCATCAGGTAGCAAAGGTTTGTGTTGCTGGAGTGTGGCTCAGTGATGATGGTGCCTACTATGCACCGGGACCTAGGTTTGGTCTGGCACTGAAAAGAGAAGAATTAAAACTGGAAAGGTAGAGTAAGACCTTGGAGTGTCCGGGTGACCCATGCCCCCTCTCGTGCTCTTTCCTCTTGAGGTTGCTCTGTTGAGCAGAAAAGGAGGCGATTTCAGATTGCTGCTGCTCGTGAAAAGCGGTGTGATCCAGTGCGTTCCCGTCACAAAAGACCCCCTCAAGTTCCTCTTTCCTGTTCTTCTCAATGTTCATGCCTGTGTGTGTACAATTGCATACATGTGTGGGTGCTCAAAGGCCAGAGGCGACTCCCAGTGTTATATTCCACAATGCCACCTACCTTGTTAGAGACAAGGTCTCTCACTGGCCCACAGTTCACCTGTCAGAGCCTCCATGATGTGTCTGCTTCCTCCACACAAGACTGAGGTTACTGAAGGTTACAAGCCGAGCTTTTAATTTTTTTATAATTTACTCTTTGATTCTGTGGATGAAACTTGGGTCTTTGGACTTGCCAGGAAGTACTCCAGCAACTGAACTGTGTCTCCAGCCCTTTCTGCTGTGTCCCAAGCTGTAGTGTATGTCAGCCATCGTGTGACATTCAACAAAGCTGTCTTAGAAGCTACATGGTTTACATTACATATTTCTTATCACATCTGACATCTTTAGCTTTCTTTTTAAAAATGCAAGATGTGAGGGAGGAGATGGCTTAGCCAGCCACATGTTTGCTCAGCCAGTGTAAGACCCGGAGCTGCAATCCCTATGTAAAACATCAACACTGCTGTACAGGCCTGAAACCCAGCCCTGGGGAGGAGGAGGCTGAGGCTCCCAGGAGGACGCTGACCAGGTCGTCTTGTCAGATTTCATCAGTGAGCTCCAGGTTCAGTGAGAGATCTGTCGGTAATTAATAAGACGGGAAGGATAAGATACCTGACATAAACCTCTGGCCTTCACAAGCCTGTGCACGTGTTATGTGCATGCAGCGCTACATGTGTACACACGTGAACACACGTACATAGCACACAAATACAAAATATCACCAGGGGGTGGTGGTGCACACCTTTAATCTCAGCATTCTGAAGGCAGAGATGGGTGAATCTCTGTGAGTTCGAGGCCAGCCTGGTCTACAAAGTAAGTTCCAGAACAGCCAAGGGATCAAGAGATCCTATCCTGTCTTGAAAAAAAAAATACGTTTTCAATAAGAGTAAATTGGAGTAAACAAATTTGCTAGTGTCTGAGAAATATTTTATTTATATTACTAACCACTGCATGTAGACTTGCTTACTGTTCTCACTGTCCATCAGAGCCACTCCAACACACTGATTGGGCTGTATTAAGTGAGGACATTTTAAGAAGGGCAGTTACATTAGTGTTGAAGCTAATTTGAAATGTTTGAATTATACCGTGGCCAGGTTGGCTGTATACTATATCACAGGGGGGCAAATAGCAGTTGGAGCCCTACATTGTGGAGTTACCCAGCAACCTCACAGATCCATGTTCTGCAGATGTACAGGAACTCAGCTTTGCAGTGATTTCTGCAGAATGCTCTCTGTGTTATCAGATATGCCAACCGCATCACAATGTCAGATTCTAAATGTTGTATGAAGAAGGGGAGTGAGGGAAGAGTGTCAGATTGCTACAGTTGAGGGGGGGAAAAGCTGATTTCCTTTTTGATTAGCTAGTGTTTCAGGACGGTGGGTACCATGAAGTACAAATGACTTTATTTGTATAAAAGCCTTCAGACTTAATAGGCAAAAGGTAGAAGAAAGAGAAGGCCAAAGTTCTACCCAGTGGTGTCAGCATTTAAAATTCGTTTCTCTAAGTGATTGTTGTATTAGACTCGAAGCCAGCTTAACATCAGAGGGGATGATTTTAAAGTTTTTCTAGTATTGGGAAGGTTTCCATATTCCACCTTTTAGCAAAACAGTTTAAGTCTCTCTGTGATCTCAGACTTGCTTGCTTGCTTCCTTCCTTCCTTTCTTTTTCACTTTTTGTCCCAAGTTTAGTGCTGAAAACATTCCCTCATGATCTGGCAGTCTGAAGTGTATTCTGTTCAGTTTGAGCATACCTCACAACCTGGACGAGTATGCTCACTAACCCTAATGAGGGTCAGGCACACGGTGGAGTCATTCATGTGAGACAAGATCTCACACCATATCTCAGGATGGCCTGAAGTCAACCTGTAGCCCAGACTGTGGCCAAACTTCAACGCCCTCCAGCCTTGGCCTCCCAGGTGCTGGGATCACAGGGGTAAGCCACCATGCATGCCTGGCTTCTAAAGTGTTGTGGTGTAAATGAAGGACACTCTGGGGTTTCCTCTGGGTATACACAGCCCCGGAGAAGGGATGGATGAGTGTGTATACATCCTGCTGGCTCTTTTCTGCCCTGTAACGTGTTGACATTCACATAGACTAGGAGTGATAGAAATGTCTAATTACTTCGTAAGGAAAATGGAAATCTTCTGTCTTTCTCATTTGTGTTGAAATAACTTCTCAATGCTGGACGAGTTTATAACCTATATAGAAGTATTCCACTTGGGTATACAAACATACAGATGTTAAGTAATCTGGAGCTGATAATATACACTTTTTAAAGCTAATGGATAGCATAGCACAGCTGCTGTTTGAGCAGCAGTGAGTGCCTCTGAGCCCAGCTGGGATGTTAACTACTGAGTGTGAGCAGTAGGTATTCTGCTTATTTTTATTATAAACTTTATGACTGTACAGTTTTCCTACATGTTAACAATAATCCACTTCAAGCTAGTACTTAATATTTCTTGAATATGATATAGCCAAAGAGCTATGTTTAAAAGGTGCATTAAAAACATACCTGAATGTAGCATTCAGCTACTTACTAAGTAACATAGCCAAGATGATGGTTTGCCTCCGCTCTTAAGTGATAAATTACATTCCAGTATCAAGTGAATTTTGAAAAAAATAAATTCTGCATATGAAAAAGACACATTTGAGTATGAACTTTACTAACCTGGGCATTAAAAGTCAGATAGTTAATAGAAAAAAAAAAGCTACTCCAAAACCTTACAAATGGATTTCTTCTATACTAACGTTTCTTCGCCACTCCATTTTCAAGATTTTTTAAATTATGTGTAGAGAGGATGTATGGACCTATGAGTGTGGGCGCATACAGAAGTGGAGAGGCCACCAGAGCCTCTGGAGTAGAGTTACAGGCAGCTGTGAGCTGCCTGATGAAGGCGCTAGGAGCCAGACCCAATTCCTCTGCAAGAGTAGCACGTGCCCTTAACCACTGAGACCCCTGAGCCATCACCCATTTTAAAGCTCTCAATTTTTATTTTTATGAATAGAAATAAAATTACTTATTTTGTAAACTCCCTCATCTCTAAATACACAAGTACACAACTCATCTAGACAAGACACTTACATAAACTCTGAAAATGCATTAGGTACGCAGCACAGAATGCTGTAGATTCACACAGGCAGGTGCAACTGAGAGGTGAGAAAGAAAAAACAGTAAAGGAATTCTTTTAGGTAAAGTTGTATGAACTTCCCGTCTCAGAAGTAAACATTTTTAAGCACTTGCACGCAGTATATTAGCTTTTATAAATGGTTTTATTGTTAAAAATTAGGCCTCATTTGCATGTCCTGATTCACGGGTCAAAGTATTATGAAGCAGTTGTTTGGCATCCTGAAAGCAGTCTTGGTTTCTTGTCTGTTGGCATCATGTAAACTCTCTGGAGGGAGGTTCTGTGCTGGCTAGTCGGTAAGCCAGATAGGTGGCTTTTTAAATCAAGTCTGGTTGTTTGTCAACAACTTGCATCCCAACCTGTGGTTTTAAACTCTCAGTATTAATCTTAACATGATAGGTTCTGAATACGTGTAGCGGTCACAATGGCTGAAGAAGGCAGTTGGGCTAGATGGTACTTGTGAGACCAGCCGTGATGAAGCACTCCATGGGGAGGTGGTATGTGTATGCATGATCCCTAAGGGAAGTCTTAATCCTAACTCCCCAAGGAAGGAACTTGGAGATGAAAATTAAGTAGGTCGAGCTCTGGGCTCATTGCCTTAGTTTGGAAGAGGCTCTGGATCCTGCTGGTGAGGGAAGTCTCCTGCTATGGGCAAGTGATGGCTGAGCACACCTTACCAGATGAGGTGGACAGTGGGCCATGAGTTACTCTGGCAGAACACAGCGCATCCACAGTCCCACAGGCAGCTCGCACCTGGGAGGAGACTGGGCAGCAGGCTGTGGGATGCAGGCTTTATTGTGTGTAGAGAGTAGGGGAGAGAGTGGTGAACTTTTTGGATCACCCCTGCTGGAGGCAGCCAGCAGAGGCTCCTACTCCATAAGCAGGAGCTGCAGCCTAGCTGGAGTCCATGTAGAAAGTACCCTGTGGGTTAGGTCATTGGAGGCTATGCCAGATGTCAAGATAGGATAACATGTAACATTAGACCTTAAGTTTCAGTTTGATGCCACCTTAGCTAAGCTGGCCTTCTGAATGTGGGCTGTCTAGCTCAAGGCCCAGATCACTCCATTGTTCGAGTTGTTTCTCTGTTTTAGGGAGGATCCTGTTCACATTTTTAAAGTAGTTGTCTTAGTTAGGGTTTCTTTTGCTGTGATGAACACCATTGCCAAAAAGCAAGTTTGGGAAGAAAGGGTTTATTGAGCTTACACTTCCACATCACTGTTCCTCAGTGAAGGAAGTCAGGACAGGAATTCAAACAGCAGGAACCTAGAGACAGGAGCTGATGCAGAGGCCATGGAGGGAGTGTTGCTTACTGGCTTTCTCCTCATGGCTTGCTCACCCTGCTTTCTTATAAAACTCAGGACCACCCACCTGGAGATGCCCCACACACAATGGGCTAAGAACCCCCATCAATCACTAATTAAGAAAATGTCAAGGTCAGGCAGTGGTGGTGCACACCTTTAACACCAGCACTTGGGAGGCAGAGGCAGGCAGATCTCTGTGAGTTCGAGGCCAGCCTGACTTGCCTATAACCTGATCTTATAGAAGTATTTTCTCAATCAACATACTCCTTTCAGTTAGCTCTAGCTTGTGTCAAATTGACATAAAACTAGCCATCACAATAATACATTTTTATTCTTCGAAAATGCCGTATGTGTATACAATGTGTATTGGTCTCCCACTGCTAATCCTTTCCCTCTCCCTAATGCTCCCCACCAGATCTCCCTCCCAGCCTCAGGTCCTCTTTCTGTTTTCCGTGTTATTAGTAGCCCTCTGAGTCCAGTCTCTGCCTTCCGAGTGCTGGGATTAAAGGCATTAGCCACCATCGTCCTGCAGGCTAAGATGCTTTTGATGAGTTTACTGAACAAGTTATTGCTGCCTAGGGCCCTGCCCCCATAGTAACGGAAGGAAGCACTTACATTGTTTGAACTGTATTTCTTCTGAAACCACAAGAGCACCAGAATGTAGGCTTATGACTGTCAGGTTTGCCACCACGGCTCCAGAGTCTCTAGTGAACATCCCTCTGTGGCCCTGCAAACATGCCTGCATATCCGCCACACCATGCACTGCTGAGCAGTTGTCGTCTTTGTGTTAAGATATTACTGAGTTTGACCCAAAGATTCGAATGTTCATTTTCTTTCACCAGGAATGTAATCTGAGACAGGATTTAGAAGGGGAACACCCAGTTGCTCTTATAAATAGGGTTAGAAGAATCGAGATTTTTCTTATTTCTTGATGTTGGGTTTAGAGTGTTTTCTTTCACGTTTTTGAAAGGTATTGTTTATATAGGGCACTTTTCTCCAGCAGCTGCTGCCTCCCCTGTAGGATGTGGACTCCGCTGCGGACCCGGGCTTCTGAAAAATGGATAGGTTACAGGTGCTTTTGCTTCAGTGTGTTCAGTTAATGAAGTTTCAGCCAAAATGCATTGTACTTACATCCCTTGCACCTATCCAGAGGGTACCTAGAGTATGTGGCCAGCCCATTCTGCACTCGCCCTTCACGGTTGGTGGCTTCGAGACCCTGAAGCCTGCGGACACCCTGCAGTCCCTCGGGGAGTCACTGGTGGAAGCAGAGCCGCTGTACTGCTTACTTTTCGGGAGTCACTGGTGGAAGCAGAGCCGCTGTACTGCTTACTTTTCGGCATTCCTGTCCTTCTAGAACAAAAGCCTGAACATATGTAAGCTATTGATCTGTGCTATCTCTGCTTTAACACGCCACCTCGGAGTCTTTACCAAGATCACACTGTGTGAACAGAAGTCTGAGCAGCAAACAAAAGATGTGTTTCCTGATAGAAAGGAAATGGGCATAGGTCATGCCAGAGATAAACCTGGCAGCAGTTTGAAGTGTAGAGCCGTTAGGGGAGATGCTGAGATAAAGAAAACATTAAGAAAGGCCTACATGTTTCCAACAAGTCAGTTTGTATACTTCTTAGGAACTGTACTTGGGGAGGAATTGCTTTCAGACTTCAAATAACCCTGAAGATCTGAGTCTTCTTTTAAAGGCAATTGTAAGGAAAGAAAGTGGTGCTGCAGAGGTGACTTGGGGGTTAAGAGCACATACTGCTCTTGCAAAGTGCCCAGCATGTCAGCAGGCTCACAGTGGCATGTAACTTCACTCCAGAGCACCCAACATCTTCTCTGTCCTCAGGCACCTGTACCCACATGCACACACACACACACAATGTACATCATTTAAAATAAATGTTTGTTACAACTCTGAGATTCCATCCATCTTAAACATGTAAGAATGGCCAAGATCAAAAACACTGATGACAACTTATGCTGGAGAGGTTGTGGGGTGAAGGGAACATTTCTGCATTGCTGGTGGGAGTGCAAACTGGTATAGCCATGTTGGATTTCTGTAGTAATATGGGCAGCGGCGGGGCTGCATCCCCAACACCCCAGCCGCCTGCTCTGCTAGCTTTTGCCCTGAAATAATTACACGGACACTGTATTCTTTTAAACACTGCTTGGCTCATTTCTATCTAGCCTCTTCTAGGCTAACTCTCGCACCTGGACTAGCCCATTTCTTATCATCTGTGTAGCACCGGTCTTACCGGGAAGATTCTTGCCTAAGTCCATCCTGGGTCGGAGCTTCATCACGTGTGTCTGCCTGGGAGCTGGGAGCATGGCGTCTCTCTCTGAGGCGTCTGCTCCGGAGAGGAGAGCTGTCGAGTCTGAGCTCACTTCCTCTTCCTCCCGGCATTCTGTTCTGTTTACTCCACCTACCTATGTCCTAACCAATAACATGGGCCAAGGCAGTTCCTTTATTAGCCAGTGACCTTCCTCCATCAGATTTCAGTGTGGCGATTTCTTAGAAAATTAGGAAACAACCTTCCTCAAGACCCAGCAGTACCTCTTTTGGGTGTATATCCAAAGGGTGCTCAATCATGCCACAAGGACATGTGCTCAACTATGCTCATAGCAGCATTGTTTGTTATAGCCAGAACCTGAAAACAACCTAAATGCCCCTCAATCAAAGACTGGATAAGGAAAATGTGGTATATTTATGCAATGGAGTACTACACCGCAGAAAAAAATGACATTTTGAAATTTGCAGGCAAGTGGATGGAGCTAGAAAACATCATTTTGCATGAGGTAACCCAGACCCAGAAAGACAATTATCACATGTACTCACTCATAAGTGGTTTTTAGACATAAAACAAAGAAAAACAGCCCACAAACCACAATCCCAGAGAATTTAGGCAACAATGAGGATCTAATCTAATCTACATGGGAAGTAGAAAAAGACAAGATCTCCTGAGTAAATTGAGAGCATGGGGACCATGGGAGAGGGTTAAAGGGGAGGGGGGAGGAAAGGAGAGGAGCAGAGAAAAATGTAGAGATCAATAAAATCAATAAAAAATGTTTTTTAAAGGAAGGAAAAGGTTGTTCTGAGCAGTTTCCTACCAGTTTCCCCTCACACCTGTCCTACTGCTCCCACACCTGTCCTCCTGCTCCCACACCTGTCCTACTGCTCCCACACCTGTTATCCTGCTCCCACACCTGTCCTCCTGCTCCCACACCTGTCCTCCTGCTCCCACACCTGTCCTCCTGCTCCCACACCTGTCCTCCTGCTCCCATACCTGTCATCCTGCTCCCACACCTGTCATCCTGCTCCCACACCTGTCCTCCTGCTCCCACACCTGTCCTCCTGCTCCCACACCTGTCCTCCTGCTCGCATACCTGTTATCCTGCCCCCACACCTGTCCTCCTGCCCCCACACCTGTCCTCCTGCTCCCACACCTGTCCTCCTGCTCCCACTCCTGTCCTCCTGCTCCCACACCTGTCCTCCTGCTCCCACACCTGTTATCCTGCTCCCACACCTGTTGTCCTCTTCTCCTCCTAAAGAGAGCTCGTGCTTGCTGACCCCTAGCCCTGCAGCTGGCCATTTAAATTCCAAGAAGCTTGTTTATTCAAAGCCTGGTCTCTAGTCTCTTCCAACTAAAGGAGGAAAATGAAAACACTAAAGACTTCTAGAGACCCTGGTCACTAGCATCTTAGAAATCTGAAGAATTCTGGACTGGTTAGGTAAATACTGAGTTCTGGCGGAAAAGTACCAGAGCTTCAAGTCCAGTTTCAAACCACCGACACCATTGACCTTGGATTGGATCAGTTGGGCGTCCAGAACACCTGTAAACCAGCATTGGCTGGAGTGGGAGCAGCTCTCGGGTCACTCCCATAGTGCTGAAATAGATGTGCCCACATGCTCGCGGGTGGAGGAACTGGGAGAGAGGACAGCTTGGTATGCCGAGGCCATGCCACAACCTTTGAGTAGGGCAAATGGGGTACCACCCATCCCTCCAAGTTACCTCAGAGAAGCCTCTGAGTGGGACTGGTGCTTCTGTGGCTGAATCAGCCCTGAGTTGCACAGGCAGCATGCAGCTTCTGTTAGTGTTGCTGACGGCATGTTCCACATAGCTCTAAGACATGGGCCTTAAAAGGCATTTACTAATTGTACAACACTTGAGACATGATTAGGAATCAAAAAATTACATGTGTCATTTTTTTTATTTAATAAATATAGAAACAAAAATTAGAAATGCCCACTGGGGACCTTTAAATACTTAACATTTACCCTTGTTGTGACATTATATTCAGGGATGTTTCATATTCAAGCATGTTATTATAAAACATTGGTTTGTAATTTAAATCAAGGCTTTCCAGTGTTTTTATTGTTAATTATGATTTTAGATTTTAGCCCCTGGCTTTTCTATAGTTAGCTATAACTTTGAATTGTGAGGCCTGCCACACAAATAACACTTGTCTAGCAGTGCTTTTAAAATCCAGGCTGGGAGGTGCGGATGTGGCTCTGCTGGATTGCCTAGAGGGCAAACACCGTAAATTCAGCCCCCAGCTGAAGCAATCAGCCTGCCCCCTCCACCCCAGTGTGATCACCTGGCTGTCCTTCCGCCTTGGATTGAGGTGTGGTCTGTGCTGGTCGGGAAATCTGCAACGGCCTTTCCACAGGCGGCGAGGGAGCTTCCCGTGACTCTGCTAGCCCCATTGTGTCAGTTTTCTCGTGGCCTGCATGGGAGGCTGGCTGACAGCCATAGAGTGAGTCACCTTCCCAGCTCACTGTAGACAGTGGACTTGCATCTGGTGACTTTTGGCACACATCTCCTGGTAAACATTAGGACACAAAGCACCTGACTTGTGTCTAATCCATTTTCCCTGGGGGTCCTGATCCTGCAGTAATTCTCTGATTTCCCCAGGGCCCCTGTCGTCACAGCAAAACGCCTCCCCGTCCAGCAGTCTGGGATAAATATCGCTCAGGATATTTCCTCCTCTTTGATGCGGATGAGCAGGCTCAGGGCTGCAGCCGTGGCCAGGCTCTCTCTCTGTGGGTTGGAATTTGGCTGTAATACAGCCACAGCCGGTTCAAAGCTAGGTCTGACTTCCTTTGTTTTGTTTTGTACCACTGGGCCATGAAAAGGACAGTACTGGAGGAATGGGAATCCCGGTTACTTGTAAATGTACTTTTCCTGTGTCTTTCAAGCCTGTGTCGGCCTAACCCGGCGTGCTGTTTTCGTTGTACTGCCCACTGGCTTTGTTTCTCTGTAACTGACCCAGTGGGCACTCAGTCAGAATGAGCATCTCAGCCTCGTAACACACTAGGAACTTTGTTTTTTTAAACAGGAAATTGTTTTCTGTGACAGAATCCCAGTAATCTGCATGTGACTTCTCTTCTTGGTCTTACTGTGTAACCCACTGAATCACTGGATGCATGATTCCTCTGTAGCCCCCAGAGCCCTGCACCACTGTGGTCAGCTGTGATTGTCTTGGTGCTTGCAGATATGCCATGAATCCTTTATCTCCCAAGGACAAGTCTTGTGCCATCTGATCCACTGGTCACAGAAGTGTCATAGCCTGGACACTAAGTGCCTCTTGTTAAAACAGTATTATTAAGTATGTATATGCCTCCTGAATGCACAGCCTCCTGAATATATAGAAGTTTACCTCTTTCTAGATAGTGGATATGGAGAAATACATATTCTTCCCCTTAGAATCTCCTCTCTGTCTCTCAGAACTTCCTTAAGAATTCGAGATGCGTGCCATATTCCTTAATCGTACTGGGTGTATGGAACGTATGTTGTAGATTGTCTAGGTTCCTTTCCACTTCTTGGCTTGAGATCAAGGTACTGTGTAATTGTCCTTGTGGTGACCTGTGGAGATGAACCAGGAAACACCCAGGGAGTTGATGGTATTCCATGACAAAGCCGCAGCTGTCCCTGCCAGGGTGACAGTGGTCTGCTATTGATACCATCCTGTCAGTGCCTCAGCACACGGTGCCAGAAGCTGTTTAAGACCATCTCTAGCTTGACAGCTGTTGGGGACTCTACCAGTTTCAGAGCATAGGTCCGTATTCATGTTTTTATTTCTTATGTGATAGAGACCACATCTCCATGACTGTGTCTATGGCAGTGGGGCTCAAGTCTGCATTCCTTCCTAGCATGTTCAGCTTTGTTTTGATTTGCTGTGTTTCAGGATAGAGCAGGTGGAGGTAGATTCCAGCCTTTCTCATGGAAAAATAATCACACTCATCCCCTGCTGTGAGGCCACACTCCCACTGCAGTGCCTGGCAGCAGCACTCTAAAAACCCAAGGGTGTTGTCCTGTACTTGTCCTTCAAACAAGGTGTGGAGCTGAGAGATGGCTCAGCTGTTAAGAGTGCTTATCCTTTCAGAGGACCCAAGCTCTTTTCCCCGCATCCATGTCACGGAGCTCAGGACCACCTGGAACTCCGGCTCCAGGAACTCTGTCACCTCGTCTGGTACCTACACGGGCACCTACACATATGTGGCACACACGTGGTCCTCTCCTTCTCTCTCTCTCTCTCTCTCTCTCTCTCTCTCTCACACACACACACACACACACACACATACACATGCACAAATAAAATAAATCTGTTTTTTTTAAACCTGACTTTTCCCTTTCCTTAAAGCAGTTACCCATGCAGAGAAGTTCTTCTCTGTGTCTTCCTATAGGGTCTCTTCCCTGTGTCTTAATGCATTTCTTCCTCCCCTCCTTGCTTAGGTGTTAGAGTGTGGTGGTCAGGCTAAATATGCTAAATGTTACTGACCCTGTGCCCCACTTTTGGTAGTGGCTACCCCAAATGTATTTCATATTGATGTTCTGTGCTTCCTTAATGCCAGTCCCTACATAGGTCCCTAAAGGTCTTGTCAGTGTCTGGCTCTTGAATTTCCCTTTCCCTCATTCAAGGTCTGGGTCACAGATGGTATAATTAATAGCTATTTAACATCAGAGCCACTTGCTGACCTAAGATGCTGTTCTGTTCTTGGTCAGATGGCCGTTGATATTATTACTGCATGTATAGGCACACACAAAGGAAAATTAAGAAAAATAAATACCAGCAACTTGGAAGAATGTTCTCAGGGCAGCAGCAAGCGGCACTTGGAGCCACAGTGCATCAGGCTCTCTCGTCACTCAAAGGACTGGACGGTAGGAAACAGCCATCCCGGACCTGAAAGGGAATCCCAGAGATGTGGCTCCAAACGGGAAGCTGTTCCCATGCCTGTTTGTTTCACTCACGTAATCTTGTCTGGTGCCCAAGATTGAACCTATTATCAAACATCCCCATCTCAGCGAAATAAAATATTTATGTCTGAAAAGAAATCACTGTTATTGGCTATGGTGTTTTCCTAGTGGTTGATTAAATAACAGCCATTCTATGACCACTGAAATCAGACATTCTGTAGATGTCTTCAAAGTCTTTGTTAACATACGTGGTCTATTATGTGAATTTTAAAAAAGACATTTCTTCCTCAGGCCAGACAGCCTGAATCGTGCATGAGGTGGCAGATTTCAGCTTCTCTCCACCATGCCTTGGGTAGGAGACCCCACAGACAGCAGCTTCAGCTGTCTTCACAGTGGTCCATGCTTTAGAAAGAAAGGTCTCGCACAGAGCTGGAATAGGGCTCTCTCAGCTTTAGAGATCAGTGGGCCGTAGAGAGCTGATTGCATGTGGAAAGGCTGTGATTCTAGCCGAGTGGCTGTCGTGGGGTCAGTGGAGTGAGCTTCTCTTTTTCAGATCATTCTGTTTGTTTGGTTGGTTTTATTTTTCGAGATGGGATTTCTCTGTGTATCTCTGGTAGCTGTTCTGGAACTAGCTCTTGTAGACCAGGCTGGCTTCAGCCTCTCAGAGGTTCCCCTGCCTCTGCCTCCCGAGTGCTGGTATTAAAGGTGTGAGCCACCACCACTCGACTTCTAAAATCATTCTTAATCTAAGACAGTTTTTGGTTTTCAGGTTTGTTTGTTTGTTTTTCCCTAATAGCTAAGCGTATTGTGAAGAAGTTTTTATCTGTGGACATTAGGGTGTTAGTAGCTAGACAGGAAGCCTTACAGAACTTAATTTTGAATGGGTATGTCTGGGTCAGTGACCTCATAATCTTTCAGAATGAAGCTTGGCTGTGAAGCACTGGCATGCCCCACCTCTAGGAACTTTGGTCAGCTGCTGAGAAGCAAGCATGCTTGCCCTTCATGGTCGATAACAATCTTTATTTCTGTGCCTTTGGCAGCGTTTTTATCTGAGTGTACACTGGAGCTGTTCTCAAACTGAGGGCCTCAAGAGTTCAATTGTATTACCCTGCGCTTCCAGAAGTGAGCCTGACTTCCCTCACACATGGGAGGTTCCGAATCAGTTAGAACTAGTCTGTGTAGTGGACTCTTTTCTTGTTGCTCTGTCCAGTCACCTCACAAAAGCAAGTTAAGGAAAGGGTTTATTTTGGCTCGTGCTTAGAGGAGGTATAGTCCGTCTTGGTGGGAAAGGCAAGGTGGCAGGCAGGTGGCTGCTTCGGCAATGAGCGTATGAGACTGTTCCAGAGAGCAAAGAGAAGGGTGCCTTGCTCGGCTGCTTTCTTCCTTTGCTCTTCTTATCCGGTTGCTGACTTTATCCCATGGTGCACTCACACCCCATCCTCCACGGTCACTTCATCATCTCTGGAAAAGTTCTTACGGATGCATCAAAGCTTTATTGATGTCTGTGCATTAATCCCCCTAGGTGTCTCCTTATCCAGTCAAATAGGCCATCACAGTCTGCTAAATTAAATTATTCTCATGACAACATATCCTAAATACACCAACAGCCAAGTCGGGAGCGACTTTAAACTAACAGTAGCATTAACCTCGTGACTTACAAATACCCTCTGTCCTCAGTCAGTTTCTCCCACTGCTTGGAAGATGACATCATTTATGTCCCCATGTGTAGATACCTTTTCCTGCTGACGCACCCCCCTCCGTCCTTCCCTCCATACCACATTACAGACAGAGAGGCGGAGCTGAAAGCAGCTGACCTGGGAATTGCAGCTGTGCCCCAGCTATAAAACAGCAGCCAAGAAAGCTTGGGCCTGGGCTCTTCGGGTGACGTGAGAGACACCTTCGCTGTCGGTAGTCATTGTGTGCTGTACCTAAAGCAGTGGCTGTTCATCTCACAGAAGTAGAAACACTTGGAAATAGAAGGGCTTTGGGGAATTTTTATTGTTAGCTATGATTTATGTGTCAGCCAAGTGCTTACATGGATTTCTTATAATTTCTTTGAAAAGGAATTAAAAACCCCAGCCCTTCTTGTTTTTCTTGCCCATTTAATTAATTCTGTGTCTTAGGATTTCTATTGCTATGATGAAACATCATGTCAAAAGCATATTTGGGAGGAAAGTTTTTTTTGATTTCTACTTCTATATCACTGTTCATCATCTAAGGAAGTCAAAACAGAAACTCTAGCAGGGCAGGAACTTGAAGGCAGGAACTGATGCAGAGGACATGGAAGGGAGCTGCTTACTGGCTCACTCCCCAAGGCTTTCTCAGCCTGCTTTCTTAAAAAGCCAGGACCAGAGCCCAGGATTGGCCCCACCCACCATGGGCTGTGCCCTCCCACACTAGTCACAGATTAAGACAATGCCATACAAGCTTACCTAGCCTCTCAATTGAGGGCCCTCCTCTCGGATGACTTGTGTCAAGCTGACATGAAACTTTCCAGCACGTGCTGTTTGGTATCAGATTCCAAAGTGGTCAGAAATGGATGAAATTTGGACGTTTGCTTCCGTTTTCAATACTAATTTTAAAAGCTCAGTTGCAGTGAGAACTGGGTTTAGTGACCTTTGCAAGGGTTCTTGCTGCTTTTGGGGGGAAACCACTGCCCATTGCTGATAATATAAAAAAGCAATTACCATTATTTTTATTCTGATCAGAAAAGCCGTTACCTGGTTCAATCCCATCTGTGAGGCATTTAACAAAACCTAAGATTCAGTCAGCTGCACCTCAGGGACTGAAGAGCAGGCAGGATGGTCCTGCATCTTAGTTAATCAGTACTGAGAATTATCTCCAAGACTATGATTTGAATTAGCTAAATAGTCCAGTAAGCAATGATTTAGATGGCTCAAGGGGAAAGCTGACTAGCAGTGAAATTACCATTTTTCACTGACAGGGAGTCCCCCATCCCATGTGGGGGTGGCTCCCCCAGTATGAAGGCCTCCCTTGAGGCTCTTCCCAAGTTAAGACATGTACCTCTGAACCAAAGAGGAGCCTTTCTGGCCCCTGGGCCCACTGCTAACCTGCTGCTGAGTACAGACAACCTAAGCTCTGAGTACCATGTGTTCCCCTCAGCATCCTCAAAGGAGATAAAGCCTCTGTTTTCCCATATCTTTTTCTGCAAGTTTAATTTAAAAAAAAAAAAAAGTAGCCTGGAAAGAAGGCTCAGTGATGAAGAGAACTTGCTGTTCTTCCAGGGAACCCAAGCAGTTCCCAGTACCCATGTGGGGCAGCTCACAATCACCCGAAATTCCAGCTCCAGGAAATACAGCGGTCTCCAAGGGCACTTGCAAACTCTCTCTCTCTCTCTGTCTCTCTCTGTCTCTCTCTCTCTCTCTCTCTCTCTCTCTCTATATATATATATATATATATATATATATATACACACACACACACACACACACACACACACACAGAGTGTGAGGCACACACATATACACATGAATAAAAATAAATCTTTTAAAGAAGTTGTTTGGCCAAGAAGTTATGAACCTGTAGTCTTATAGAGACGAGAGCTCTCAGTAGACCTTTGTGTATTGGCGGGAATCTTCTAGATCGTGTGCTCAAACACAGTCACCATCAACCGGGGGATCTGACTAGTATTTTAAAAGTAGCTACAGACAGAATAATTCACTTCTCAATTTTATTTTGATGAGCTTAATTTGAGCTTAGTTCACTCTGGGACCCATGACGAGTAGGAGACAGTTGTGTTTACTGCTGTCAGACATACGCACCCTGAGCTTTTCTAGAGACACTTCTTTGCTCCTTTACCTCAGCACCTTAGAAAAATGAGCCCTGTGTTAATAATAATCATAAATATGGTCCTCTAAGGAAAAGGAACTTTGTAAGAATTTTCACTTCAAAATTCATTCACCTGTGTTGGCCTTACATAGTTTAAATCCTTTATGATATTAAGAAAATTTACTCAATATTAAAATTACAGATTAATATCTGTTAAAATATCTCAGGTTTATTTTCTGCTTTTATTTTAATTTGCAACTTCAATATATATGTAGAAGTAATTACATGCATTAAAATAACCTTTTCATTTATTATTCCTCTTTAATGAGACTATAAAATACAGCACATTAGCAGGGTGTGCAGGCAGCGCTGTGACAGCGCTCCATTTCTTGCTCGCTGACTAAAGTGTGGTGCTTGGAAGTCTCAAAGTTTGGTTCTGATAGGTGAGATACTGAAAATTTAAATTAAATTTATTTTATTTTGCCAACAGAGCAAATGTCCTTCCACTTCTGGGCCATCATTCGAATTTGCCTGTATCAAAAAATGCTTTAAAAGGGGACTGCAGTGGAGCCATGTGAGCCAGCCTTGAGCCCTTCCTGTCTGTGGCTGGTGCGGCGTGCGCCTGTAGTTGTGCATTCAACAGCTCCATTAGGAGGCCTGTAAGCTCCAGCCCAGGTCACATAGTGAGACTGTGTCTAAAAAACAAAATGGAAAACAGGACAGATTGTCATGAAAAATCACACCTGTCCCGCTATCCATTTGGCTTCTCTACCAAGTGTGCAAGCATCTAACACAAATTCCACATCGCTGGCGGGGACGTACAGCTCACCACGTGGTGTCACCAGACTGTCCCTGATAGTAGCGTATTCACAGCTGCGGCAGTATGATAGAGGGTAAAGAGTGATTGAGCTGGTCACTTAGCTCATTCACGTGAAAACTTAAGTCAGCATTTTCTGAGACTACAGCAATGTGTTTCTTAAGTGGGCACAGATAGAAGATCTGGTCTGTCTGCTGTCACCTGTAGCAGGACAAACTAAACCATACAGAATCCAAACAAGTCCATGGTCAATAATGAACCGCTCTTACCCTGTGAAGGCAGACACGTTATTTCTGCTACCGACACGCGGACTTCATTCTCATATGCTGGCTAGTTGCTTTTATGAGTGAAGTTCATATTCTCCTGACAAGAGTGTCCATGTTGTCTGTCTTTTAAAAATACATTTTCAGTGCCTGAATATGGTAGAATGAAAGAAAGAATGAAGGAAACATGCACACAGGGGAAGGAGGACAGCTGCAGCAGCTGTAGGGATTCAGAGTGTGTAGCTTACGATTCCTGATGCGATTACTCCAGTTGTTGAGCCGTAATGTCAGTTAATGAATGTCATTCTTCTTGTGTGCAAAATTTGATTGTTAAAATTTAAAAATGGAAAGTTATGACATTCAGCATTGTGGGCTTTCAAGGGAATTTCTTTGGATGGTAATAGAAAATAAAAAAGATGAGTGTTAGGTGTATAGTGGAAAACCGTAGAGAGGGAGAGCATTATAGCTGGTGTCGCGCTTGGTGTGGGTTCCCTACCCGTGCATATGTACCTGCCACATAGATCAGGTTTGCTTGTGACCATGTGACACAGTGGACAGCGCCTTAGGAGAACAGATGTCACAGCTGTACGCTGTTCCACGACCCTCCTGTCGGGTGTGTGTAATGACGGTTATTTCACAGAGACATGCAAGTGAATGCTTGCGATTGCCTGGTCTCTGTGCCCTGGCCGTTCTCTCAGTCACCCTGTCCACTCTTCAGTTCCTTGAACTTGGAAGACAGTGCTTTCTGAGAATGTGTATATTAAAAACTATTAATTTTTTAGATTCATTTTATGTGTATGAGTATTTGCCTGCATGTACACTACATACATATTGGTGCCTGCAGAAGTCAAAAGAAGAGATTGGGTCCCTGAAACTAGCGGTAAGGATGGTTGTGAATCACATATAGGGTACTAGGAACCAAATCCAGGTTCTCTACAAGAGTGCTGAGTGCTCTTACTCCTCAGCCCATTTCCCCAGTCCCTCATTAATGTTTTAAAAGACTTGACTGAGGCTGGGCGGCAGTAGTGCACACCTTTAATCCCAGCACTCGGGAGACAGAGGCAGGCGGATCTCTGTGAGTTCGAGGCCAGCCTGGTCTACAAGAGCTAGTTTGAGGATAGGCTCCAAAGCTACAGAGAGCCCTGTCTTGAAAAAGAAAAACAAAAAAACAAACAAACAAAAAGGCTTGAAAGCAAAGAGCAAAACTTAAGCTTGCAAAATAAGGGAATTATAAATTTTAGCAAACATTGACTAGCTAAATTAGAGACTTCTATTACTTTTAATTATGTATAAGTATGTGTCTACATATGGGTATGCGCCTATGGCAGAGCCAGTGCGGTGCCTGCAGAGCCATCAGTACCGTGAGGAGCTACCCTGAGTTAACTTGACCCAGGAAGAGGGAAGCTTTGTCCCTAGGAAGGATGACACTTTAATTCTCATTCGGAAAAGGGAAGAAAGCACACACACATCAGGGGCTCTTCTTGGCTCAGGAGTGGGCGGGGCTCATGGATTGATTAATCAAAATGCCCGTGACTGCACAGATAGGTATGCTAGCCCCAAGTCCATCCACTGTGTGCTTTTTTGAGTCTGAAGAACTTTGAAAGCATAGTGACCAGGTAATTCAGCATGGGGAGCACAGCTCAGCACCAGGAAGAGGTCCCGCTCTCACCATTAGAAGGCTTAACCAAGCTACATGCTTGTCACACACTTAGGTTGGTTCCATGCAGGCTACTTGAATAAAAAAAGAAAAGAAAATAGAAAGTCTAGCGAGTACTGAGTGGGGCACTGCAGACAGACTGTCAAACAGTGAGTGCGATAGTCCTTGTGGGTTTCCCTAATCCTCGGGACCCAGTTTTCTTCTGGAGAAAACTACTGCTGCTCTCCATTGCAGGCGTGTTTGCACACTGAGTGTGCCAGCCAGGCAGCACTCCTTCCCCAGCTCATGGCTGTGGTGACAGCCACTCCCTCAGAAGGGTAAGGATGCCTGCTGTAGTGTCCTCCAAGTACTGTTTCCTCTGCTCTTGAGCTTCGGAGAGGGGCAGCTCCGAGATAATTACAAATCATACACAGTCGTTCTGCTGACTGCGGGTGTAACCCGCCTGCATTACAGGCCACTGAAGTCAAAGGGGAGGTGAAGAGCTACGCTGTATTTTCCTCGCTTTTGTTTGCTTCAGTTTTCTTTTGATGAGAATATATATATATATATATATATATATATATATATATATTAGATGACCATTGTGCTGGCTAGTTGTATATAAATTCAGCACAATCTTGAACAGTTTGGGAAGAAATTCCCCCACTAGACTGGCCTGAGACCCAACATGTGGAGTGTTTTTATTGATTGGTGATTGATGTGGGAGGGCCCTGCTCACTGTGGGTGGGGCCTCCCCTGGACTGGTGGCCTGGGGTCTTTAAGAAAGCAGGCTGAACAAACCACGAGGAGCAAGCCAGTAAGCAGCATTCTGCCATGGCTTCTGCATCAGCTTCTGCCTTTAGGTTCCTGCCCTGTTTGAGTTCCTGCCCTGACTTCCCTGGATGATGGACTACATGCTGTAAGAGGAAATAAGTCCTGTCCTCCCCAAGTTGCTTTTCATCATGGTATTTATCACAGTGATAGCAACCCTAATCAAGACACCCATTAACTACTTTAAAATTAATAAGTATATTAACCTTCTCTATATGATGTGTTTATTAGTTATTATTTTATAGGAGAATTTCTTAGAGTTTATTATTTTAGAAAAACAAAAAAAATGTTAGAAAAAGAAGTCTCATGTTCTGTCTTGCACCTTGAGTCTCATCTAAAACTTTAAGATCCAAGTACAAAATAAACCGTGAGGAAACCCAAGACCAGAGCGGCAGGCTAGAGGAAGGGTAAACAGTGCTGGGGAAATGAGTATTCTGCACAGCGTTTCTTTTACAGCATAGAAAGGTCACCTCATGGCCTCCCGTGGACAGTGCTGCAGCCTGCATCTCAGACCCCTTAACCCCACCCCACCCCGTGTGTGATTCCCACAAGAAATAGTACTGACAGGATACACCCAGAGTAACAGCCCTTCCAAAACTACCTGAACTAAGAAAAACCCCACGCTGCTGAACCACTTCCCCACGGCACACGAATGTACACGAATGTTCCCTCTGTTGTTGTACGTGGCACTTACTCAGCTGAAGGAAGTTTTGAGTGTAGCTGAGCTGCACTCAGATTCTACCCTACATGAAAGTCTTGTGAGGACCGGGGTGGGGGTACCGCACACACATCGCCGTGTGAGGGCCGGGGTGGGGGGTACCGCACACACATCGCCGTGTGAGGGCCGGGGTGGGGGGTACCGCACACACATCGCCGTGTGAGGGCCGGGGTGGGGGGTACCGCACACACATCGCCGTGTGAGGGCCGGGGTGGGGGGTACCGCACACACATTGCCGTGTGAGGGCCGGGGTGGGGGTACCGCACACACATCGCCGTGTGAGGGCCGGGGTGGGGGTACCGCACACACATCGCCGTGTGAGGGCCGGGGTGGGGGTACCGCACACACATCGCCTTGTGCTCTGTTACAGGCGCAGTGTTTCTGTGCCCGTCACTGACACAGAAAGTGGGGTCTGCCTCCCTTTGTCCTGGCAGCCTCCCTGCCTAACCCAGGCTAGGGCAGGTTTTGTTCTCAGTTCCTTTTGAGATGCATGAAGTGTAGTTTGTAAAGGCTTCCCAACATGCAAAGGAAAGAAGGGGAATGGAGACGTGATTTAACAATTCCACTCTACAACGGAGCTGGCAAGAATACAGTTTGTGTCTGTCTTTGGTGTATGTGTGTGGCGGCGGGGGAGGGGGGACTGGAAACCAGGGTGCTGAGCAATCACCTGTGTCAACACATTGGCTGTGATCATTCAGACTCAATCTCATCATTTTGTGAATGATGGTTTGAACTAGAGTTCTATTTGGCTTCAATTTTCCACCTTAGTTACACGGGCACATGTATTGAAACTGAACAGAGGTCATGCATTATTTGCCTGTTATGCTTTGAGTTTGCCAGATGCTTCTTTCCGAGCCCACCTGCCCATGAGGAAGTCCATCAGGCTGCTCTTTGGCTCTGAAGAACATTCTTCTTTAAATGAATTTTTATTATTTAGTTATTTTGTAGCTAATAAAATGAAATTTTTTTCTTTTGTAAGCCTTCTTTTTGTAAGCCTACTCAGGTCAATGAAGATAAAAGACAAAAATACTAGTGATAAAACTTGTAGCTAATAGATAGACATTGTAAATTACCCCATAATTCATTGCACAGCCATTAAGAGCTATGTGATTGATAACTTTTAATTCATCTCCAAATTGTAATTGTGGAAAAACAAGCAGGACTAAATGAACCATTGCCTTGGTAAAACAGCACTTAAACTATCCAGAATCTGCACAGGCAAAGAGGGAAATGGAGCTATATGCCAGGGAGCTGTCACACCCCAGGACCTCTGTGGTGACCCTTCTCTGGAGCTGTGTGCTGGGGGACTGTCCACCCCCCAGGACCTCTGTGGTGACCCTTCTCTGGAGCTGTGTGCTGGGGAGCTGTCCACACCCCCCCAGGACCTCTGTGGTGACCCTTCTCTGGAGCTGTGTGCTGGGGTGCTGTCCACCCCCCAGGACCTCTGTGGTGACCCTTCTCTGGAGCTGTGTGCTGGGGAGCTGTCCACACACCCCCCAGGACCTCTGTGGTGACCCTTCTCTGGAGCTGTGTGCTGGGGTGCTGTCTACCCCCCAGGACCTCTGTGGTGACCCTTCTCTCTGGAGCTGTGTGCTGGGGTGCTGTCCACCCGCCAGGACCTCTGTGGTGACCCTTCTCTGTTCCAGGTCTACCACACAAACCCAGCATGTAAGTAGATTATACATGCCTGGGGCCATGTTGCAGTGTTAGGGAAGTTTCTGGAAAAGGTCCACGGACTGTTGTGGAGAGCTGTTTTGCCTGTTGTAATTGTGTGCGCCTTAGAATTTCTGTGCCCTGCTAAACCACAGGCCAGAATGAAGCCCCCTTTCTCAGATGTTTTAAAAGTATCAAGTTGATGTACTTGTGCTTCCCTTTAAATTTTGAAAAGAACACATCCTTTGGGCCAAACAGTTTTCTTCCGACAGCTAAAAGCTTCTTCCCACGCTCATCTCAGGTCGACTGGACTTCAGTAGGGTCAAGTGCTCATCTCTGCTTTGCTCATCTCCTGACAGGGAGCTAAAGTAGCCATTTCTCACAGAGCACAGTTGTGCCAAGCAGCCACCATTCACTGCGTGACACTGACTAGTTGGTACTTTGAGCCGTTGAGTTGCCTCTCTAAGATCATCAGATATACGGTTGGAGTTAGTGTAAAAGCCAGACATACAAGAAAAGTTGAGTTGAACTTAAAACCTGGTTCAAGCCTCGGCTACATCATCTGCCTGGGTGACCTTCAGGAGAAATGGCCATCTTGCCTGCCACACACTGTGCTGCAGAGATGACAGTGCCCACTTACATGGGCACTCAACCACTCTGTTCTCAGATTTTTCATCCATGGTTTATATAAAAAGCTTAGCATGATGCTTTTTAGGGAGATAAGCCATCTGTGGATGAGAGCAGGAGTTGGGAGGATACTCTGTTTGCCTTACAGTCAGAGGAAAGGAAATAGGGAGCTTCAGCAAGGCAGCAAAGACCTGAGGCATCATCCCCAGACTCCTGAGAATCCAGAAAAGGGAAAGTCTTCTCAACCGAGTGTTCTTCAGAAGACAGATTTGTGGGTTGGCCCTAAAGGATAGTGAAGGTCAAATATGTTAGAGCTGAGGCGTGGACACCCTGAGGGAAGCTGAGGCACGACTACCCTGAGGGCAGCTGGAGGCGTGGACACCCTCAGGGAAGCTGAGGCATTTAGATATCCTTGGGGCAAATAAAAGATGATGAAAACTAGACGATTTCTTGTTCATTTGAAGAAGCTATAATGTCTCACTTATGATCTTGTAACTGTCCAATAAGAGCTGAGCTGGCATTTCAGGTTCTTGTCATAGTTATAATTCACAGGACATTCAGTTCACTTCTCTTAGGAGGCATTGTTGTTTCCATTTGAACTAAGGAGACCGAGGTTCTAACACAGTAATGAGAGAGCACCAGTGTGCAGGTACTAGATTCAAATGCCGTACATTTCCAAGGCACTCCGCTGTCTCTGAGGCCCGCAACCATACCTGAATGAAGATTGTTTTCTTAAGATGTGTGCTTTTAATCTGAAAGGCTAAGGAAAGTTCAGGGGCCCTTGTGTCAGCTCTGCAGCATGACCATGAGAGAAATCCTGAACATCCAGAGCCCAGTCACAGAGCAAGAGACCTGTGAACATCTCATGGGGTCTTTCCCACCACCCACAGGGTTTCCCAGGGTCTCAGTTGGGGTCACTGTTGTTGTGGTGAAGCATCATAAACTAAGCAACTTGAGGGGAAAGGGTTTTGTCTTATTACAGTTTCTATTGTCTGAAGAGACACCATGACCACAGCAGCTCTTATAAAGGAAAGCATGTAATGTGGTGACTTACAATTCAGAGGTTTAGTCCATTATCATCATGGCAGGACATGGCTGTGTACAGGCAAACATGGCGCTGGAGAGAAAGTTGAAAGTCTTACATCTTGACCTGAAGGCAACAGGAAGTGAATTGAGACAGTGGGTATGTCTTGAGCATATTTGAAATCTCAAAGCCAACCTCCATAGTGACACAGTTCCTCCAAGACCACAACCACTCCAACAAAGCCACACCTCCTAATTGGGCCACTCCTATTGGAGGCCATTTTCTTTCAAAGGATCACAGATGTATTTCACTTACTTCCAAATCTCAGTCCATCATCCAAGGCATTCAGGACAGGAACTCAAATCGGGCAGGAGCTGATGCAGAGGCCTCAGAGGAACACTGCTTACTGGCTTGCACTACTTAGCCTGCTTCCATACAGCACCCAGGACCACCAGCCCATGCGTGGTGCCCACCGTGATCTGGGTCTGACCATATCAGTCACTAATTACAAAAATGCCTACAGGCCTGCCTACAGCCTGATCTTATAGAGACATTTTCTCAGTTGATGTTCCCTCTTCTCTGATAACTCTAGCTGATGTCAAGTAGACTTTAAAAAAAAAAAAAAAAGCCAGTGTAGGCAGGCAGCTTGGATACCAGTATCATTGTGTTTAGTTAATTAATGAAACTAACTTGGAGATGATCGAGTCTTAGTTTTTCCTCAGTGTGATTGATACATAGATCCTGTTCTTAATTGTTTTCTCACAAATACTTGGGGGTGGGAGAAAGGAATATGGGATTTTACATGTTGATAAGTTTATTATGGTCAAGTCATCAGGTCATTACATAACAGTATCCTATTTTATCACTAGTGTGATTTCTTTTTAAAGGCTGTACAGATAAAATATAATGACTTGCATTTGTGAAATGGTTTGGTTTCTGGAATAAAACACAAACACTCGTGGCTTTTCATCAGCTGTCCTAGGCAAATATCTGTGGTATTAAACAAATACAGTCTATTTTCCGTGATCATGTTATTTGAAGTATATTATATCTTGGATATGAAGATAACATATTCTGCTTGAAATGTCTTGATTACATTGCATATTCTAAAAGCTCCAACCACTGCGATAAAACTGCTACCTCCAGAATAATGTGACACCGTGATGTGACATTTATATTAAATGTGATTTTTCATCTATTGTGTAGACTTTTCTGAAATTATAACAAACTGTAATTTCATTGAGCTCTGGTTGCCATGTAAACTTGGGAGTGAGTGGAAGTGATCTGTCATAAATATCTCACTATGGAATTTATTTGAAATGCATTGTAGCATTTTTAATAATACAAGCTTTTAGCATCATTCAGGATGAAGCATTATATTGTTGCACAGCATAATTCAGAAATGTTTCCCTGTTGCTGTCACTGTATTGTATTAATTTCAACTTGATGTCTTCATTGTTAACACTTTCTGTACTTTATATGCTGCGTGTACTTCATATTGCTGAGAACTATTTGAGAACATAAACCATTGCTTTGGCGGATAGATACCTCAGGAACAATAGCTACTGTTTTGGAAAAGAACCAAGGCTTGCAAGATAACGTCTTAGAAGGATCTGAGTCCGAGTCTGAGTCTCGTGTGGTAACTCATCCCAGAAGTCTTGAATTTACCTGGAGAGCCCAGTGCGTCTGTTGGTCCTTGGTGTTTGTCTGCGCACGGGTGTGCTGGTGTGCTATTGGAGACGGTAGCTTCTCATATCCTGCATCTTCAAGCGTCTTCCTCTTACACCAAGAACAACACTGTCCCTGTCCTGCCCTCTGTGCCAAGCACCTCTAGGGAGACAAGAAACAGTGGATGGGTTTAAGAACAGGACAAGAGTTAAGTGGCACCTGGGTAGCAACAGTGTTAGCTTGGGCAAGTTACTTAAGGTCTCTGTGTCTTAGTTTCCGTAGCTGTAGAACTGTAGTTGTGGTGAGACTGCCCATATCTATAAGGGTGTAACGTGAGCACAGCGGTACACACCACGGAGCTGGCATTGCCCTCAGGTAACAGGAGTGATGAGAGGAAATGGTTGTTTTGCAGGTTCAGTGGTTAGCACGACTTTGCAAGTATACCTAGAAGGGACCCTAAAAGTATTAACTAAACTTGCAATGAAGGTCTTGTCATTTCTGATGCTCGGAATTACTTTCCGTTCTTGTCTCCATAGTAAGGATGTGTGTGTGCAGGGAGGGGTGTAATAATCACCAAACTGAATGGTTCTGATGTTCCTAATGGCCAACAACCGATGACATCTGGACACATGTGCTCTGTGTAGCCTGGATTCAGTGACAAAACTCTAAGCAAGGTAGAGTTAGAGAGAGGGAACTGCGCCTGTAACCAGGACACCCAAACCACCAGCAGCTGCTCCAGGAAATGCTGCTGTGCTGTCAGCCGTGAGGTCCTGGGGGGCAGTGACTTTGATGGTTTGACCTCCTGTGGGCCACACAGCAGCTTCTGGAACTACTCTCTTCCTCCCGTTAGTTCTCTAAAATGTTTGGGTGGCTTTTAAAAAAATACTATATACACTGCTAATTATTTCTCCCCAGTTACTACACAGTCGCTGTTGGCCACCTTGCTAATTGTATTTCAAAGCAAATCATCTTCTACTTTTTCTGCGCGATTCCGAAGGCTGCTCGTGCTTAGTGAAGTCATTTGTTACAACAGCAGAACTGTGAGCATCAGTTCTCAGCGTTCACTCCAGAGAATCAGAGGATTGATGCCACCCGTTTGCAAAGATCACAGTGTTGTTGATAAATTAAAATGGGCAGCGTATATGAGCTGACTCTAGGCCCCTTTGCCAAGCAGGGCGTTTGTGTGCTGTTCATACAACTGACCTGTACTTCTGGGCATAAGCTCCTGGCCTGCCTCCAGCTAGAAAAGCATGGTCAGTTCCAGCAGAGACACTTAGCCTGGCAACAGGTGAGCAGGCGTCTGCATTCGCCGTGAGGATGGTCTGTGAGGGCCAGCGGCAACCCCAACACAGTACAGACTGCCCATCAGGTGTCTTTATCACCGATAGAAATTAGCTCTGTAATCTGTTGTTAGAGGGCATTGAAAAGTCACCTCAAAGTCTTAAATGTTGAGTTCTTCAAGCCAGTATTAGACCATTAGTGGGAATATCCCGCGTGGACTGCCGAGTGATTGTGTGCTCTACAGGAATTCTCCTCTACAACAACGGGTCAGTCTAGAAAGACAGTCTGCTTAGCGTCTTAGTGACATCGACTATTGACAGAGCATGTGAGGTTCCATAAGTTAATAGTCCAGCACCTGTCAAAGTGATAAATCACATATAACCTAGAGAGCCACACATTCCTGGTCCACTCCTGTGAAATGATTTAACCTACCAGCAGTGTGACTGTGAGCTAGGAAAGGACCCACTTATTCACCTTTTCTCATTGAGAGTGGGTGGCAATGTCACTGCCCGATTTTAAGATGAAAATGCTTGGCTGCCTGGCCTCTCAGAGCCCATCAGTGCTTATGCGGTGGCCACATTTGAAATTCCATAGTAACAAGAGATACCCACGGAAGGAGCCCAAAATTTGAAATTCTGTAGTAACAAGAGATAACCACGGAAGGACCCAACATTTGATATTCTGTAGTAACAAGAGATACCCACGGAAGGAGCCCAACATTTGAGATTCTGTAGTAACAAGAGATACCCACGGCAGGAGCCCACTAACTCTTGCCTTCCCAGTGCTGGTCTGCAGAGTGGGCATGTCAGTTCACTTAGCCCTCATCTCCCCAGCTCAACACAGCTGGCTTTTTTGCTTAAATGTTAAGTGTTATGACTGGTTTACAGAACTGCTTAGGCCATTTTAAATGAGTGCCTACAAAACCCTCTCAGACAGATCTCAAAGGAAGAATAAATATTCATTCTGTCTAACCATAAGTTAGGTATTGAGTCTATTTCCACCACCCCCTTCCTTTTTTGTAGGGCCGCCAATCAACCCCAAGACCTTGTATCTCCTAGGCAAGCACTCTACCACTGAGCTTCATCCAAGCCCAACAGAATTTTTTATTGACTTGTTTTTTTAAGCACAGTGCAATTGGTGAGCACATGTTTTATAGTTAGGTCACACTCTGTAACAGAAAATACTTTTTAAAAAAAGATTTACCTCTGTGTGTGTGTGTGTGTGTGTGTGTGTGTGTGTGTGTGTGTGTGCCCATGCATGCACGTGCGTGCAAGCCCTAAAGCGTGTATATATACACATGTGAGTATGGGTGTTTGTGGAGACCAGAGAGAACGCTGGATTCCCTGGAGCTGGGGTGACAGCTGGAGAGCCACCTGACGTGGGTCCTGGGAGCAAAATGTAAGCCCTGAGCCATCTCATTGGCCCCAGAACCCATTTTGAGGTCTTACTTCATCCCTGCAGTGGGAAACCACCTCTAAATATATTGCTGGAAAAAAAAATTGCCTTACCACTAAAGCTGTGCAGAATGGTTTCTGGTAGTAAAGAGCAAGCACTGTGAAAATTTAGAATTATATATGTTAACCTTAACCTATATACATCAAAATATACATCAAAGCATGGTTTCATAATTTTTTAAGTCAAGGCTAAACTAACATAAGTAAAGTAAACTAAGTAAGTTATTCAGAAAAGGATTTAAATATTTTCAAGTTAATGGAAATATTAAGTGAAGAAAAGGTTCCTGAATAAGCAGGTGTCATATAGCTGAGATGTGGAAAACACTGGCCAGTTCCCCACCACATTGGTGTCCTGGATAACAGACACTGCCGTAGAAACAATGGTGGCTTGCTGTCTACCTAGTAGCTCGTTCCAGGATGCTCAGCTGCCAGTTGATCCCATGTCTGTCTTTTTCGTGACAGTGGGTCATTGCTCAACTGCTTCCCACTGGGTCAGGCTCCTTTAGGGTTACGGCAATGCACTTGTGAAGTGAATGCAAAACAACACCTATTTTTCAGCATTTTAGCTGAAATCTTGTGGGAAAGTGATAAAACCTCAAAGTTGTTATTACCTGGCAAAATTAAGAACTCAATAAATAAAGTTAGTTACAGGAAGAATACTAATGGCCTGTTGAGTACGAAGTGTGTGTTCCTTTAAGATTTAAAAGTAGCTGATGATCAGGTAATATAACTTTATTACATGTAGTTATGTATATATTCTTCATGTGGGCACGTGAGAGGCCTCACACTTAAAGGTGTCTTTTCTTGACTTTAGAATTTTTTTAAATCAATTCCCATTGAAAATTTTTTTCATGCAATATATTTTAACTTTTAATCTTTTAAATTTGTTTTACCCATTGGAGATTTTGAAAAATAATAAGATAAAGGACTAAGATTTATTCTTTGGAAAAGTTCTACATTGCCTAATCTTGTGGTTTTAATTGAGAACAACCTACTGCCAAAAATAATGTGGGTTTGGAAATCCAACTGACTTAGATTTGCATACTGATGGATTTACTTTCTCTTTCGTGGTTATAAAAATTGTGATGGGCCTGATAATTCTTCCTGTGTTGCCATAAGACTTGGTGGGGGTTGTTCTAAGGGGCTTCTGTAGTTCGGAAAGAGAGTAACAGATCATGGTATCAGTTTTCTTTTCAGCAATCTGTAGTTGATACATCACCATGCTTATGTAACCTCTGTCCCTAACACGCTCACACGCGCGCACGCACGCACACACATACACGCTCACACGCGCGCACACACACACACGCTCACACGCACGCACACACACACACGCACGCACGCACATACACGCTCACACACACGCATGCACACACATACACACACACACACACACGCGCGCACACGCACGCACACACACGCACGCTCACACGCGCGCACACGCACACACGCACACACGCACGCACACACACGCACACACACGCACACACACACGCGCACACACGCACGCACACACACACACGCACACACGCACGCACACACGCACGCACGCACGCACACACATACACGCTCACACGCACACGCACACACACACACGCTCACACACACGCACGCACGCACACACACACACGCTCACACGCGCGCACACACACACACGCTCACACGCGCGCACACACACACACGCTCACACGCACGCACGCGCACACACGCACACGCACACACGCACGCACGCACACACACACACACGCTCACACGCGCGCACCAGGAGCCTCACTGTGGGCAGCCTATTTATACACAGCTCCCACAGCCTCCTTACTCTTGCTTCATGTACACCACTCTGGAGTTTGGTACTCAGCAAATGTGGACCCACCCTCCCCATTCTGATCCTGCATCTTACTTTCCTCTTAATTGTCCCTGCTGCTGTCTTCCTTGCCCTTGAGGTTGACAGCACACCACTCACCAGGGTGTTCTCTCTATTTCTATTTAAAGATTATTTCTCGAACCAAAAAAAAAAAAAAAAAAGGTGCTTAAGATCTAAGAGAAGTCCATGTGGCCTCCCACATCCTTCACAATTGTGTGGCATCGTGCCAAAACTGAACAAATGGTGTTAAATCAGACCCACTGAGAAAATGGCCCAGTGGTCCCTAATCCAGCAAACACACCACAGAGTGAGTCACTTGGTCTGGGAATAGTCACTCAGAAGCAGTCCTAGATGTCTGCTTAGTTGACAGAGGTACCTAAGCACGGGTTAGCAGAAACACACCAGGGTAGAGGAAGAGTAGTGTAACCCTTGGTGTCACACCTGGGTTCAAGGTTTGCTGCTGTCGCTTCATGACTCCAGACAGGATGCCCCAGCAGGTGTGACATGGTGGAGCAGTGGGACGGGAGAGCAGAGCAAACAGCAGACACCAGAAGCCTAGCTGTGAACCCACACGCTGCCTGCATGGTTTTGAGCCAGTCATATACATCCCTTGATTTCCCTGATCTCTAAATTGAGCATGATGAAATCCATCTCACAGCCTGGTGGGATCCCATTAGGACACGATGTGTTGATGCCTGCTGTATTTGGAGTATTATTGGATCTCCACAGCCTCCTGTGGAAGGAGGGAGGGAGGGAGGGAGGGAGGGAGGGAGGGAGGGAGGGAAAGAGAGAATGCGTGTGTGTGTGTTCTGAGATGAGCTCTCACTGTGTTACCCACAGGCAGGTCATAAAGCCTTAGACACAAACAATCCTCCCACCTCAGCCTCTGAGGAACAGGAACTACAGGTCCGCACCTCAGTGTCCAGCTTAAGACAAAGGTCTTGTTGATCACCAGAATCCCTCTGAGCCCTTTCTAGGTCCAGGCTACATCACACAGCCCCGTGGCTGGTAGACTCAACAATAGAAATTTGTCATAGCTGGAGAGTCTGAAAGTCAGTTCAGGAGCAGGCTGCCAGTCTTCTCAGGTGCCAGTGAGGACTAGTCATAGCTACTGACCACCTCCTGAGGGTGACAGTGCTGTCTGAGGTCCCTTCCCATGGGATTCCATTTCCTAGGACTGCAGCCTCCCAAAGATGTACCTCATGCTAATCCCCCTGCACTGGAGACTGGGATTTCAGCATAGGAATTTGTGTGGCAATAGGCACCCAGAGTTCAGTTCGTAACAGGCTCTACCTGCATCGAGCACCTTACAGATGGAATATAACAGGGAAGACATGAAAATTGTTCATAAGCTCAGGAGGAGGTTCGAAAGGAAACTGTTGTCGTAACTATGAAGAGAGAAACGGATCTATCTAAGCTAAATAAGGCCCTAGTGGACAGATAAGCACAGTAGAATATGGTGTTCACATTACAACTTCGCCTTTGTAGTGTATGCTGGATACTATGGCCTGTTTCCCCGGGTTGGATGTTCACCACTGCCTAGTAAGAACCTCTATACTACACAGAGGTTCTCAAGTGCCCCAATAATGACTTCTAAAGCAGAGTTGACCATCAAGCTCATGGGTGATTCACTGAGGTCTGTTCCATCATGCCTACATCGGGTTTGCTTTCTCCTTCTAGTATACATGATTAAATAAACTACATGGGAATTAACATTGATCTGCCCATTTTTTAATGAGTGAGTCTATCTTATTGAAGATAAAAATGAAGTCTGATGCCGGTTTGGGTTTTGTATTTGAGGTCCTCTACCTTCTAAAATAAACACGTTCATTTTTAGGACATGTCTTCACACACATCTTGAACGTGGTCTTATCTCTCAGATTAGAAGGTTTCCAGAGAAGGTCTTGCTTACCTGTATGGAGGCCCAGCTCACACTTTAGAACCTCCAGCAGCTCTTAAAGCCAGACAGTATATATGTCTGGAGTTGCTGCTGCTGTGCCGTTGCCTCCCTGGCTTGCTACCATTCCCAGCATACTAATGTCCTCCCACTGATCACAGTGTCCCTGGAGGGAAAAGCTCTCTGCTCCTAAGAAGGTTGCAGACTCGTCCATCTTCTTTGGTCAAGTGGACATACAGGGCCAGTCCAGGAGCTCTGTCTCCGTGGGCATGTGGTTCACCACAGCATATACCAGAGTATTTGGTTTAATCACGGTGGGGCCCTATCTGCTCTTTACAGACGGCTATGTTTGGATCTTAAGGTTTTGATTTGTTTGGGGTTTTTCTTTTCCCCTAAAATTATGTTCTTTAAAATTTTCCATCCATAACATCTCTTGATGGCAGTTGGAATCTTGAACAGATAAGGCTAAGTGGGAAAATGTAATTTGGTTGATCTTTCCTGAGATTTTGAGTCTGTAATTTAATTTGAAATTTTACTTTGGATCTTAGAAAATGGTTCAACACAAGAAGCACCATGTCTGGTGCCACGAGTGACAGTCTGGCAGATGTTAAAGGGGAGGCCGGACCTGGGAGCACTCAGCTTCAGACTCGTGCAGAGCGCGCCTGCGGCCGCTTCCCACGCCTCAGAAACATGAGGGCTCTTTATACAGCTCCTGATGGAACTCCAGGACTTGAAATTAACTTTCTTGTCCCAGTTTGTCCCTGCAACACTCTTTTCTGAGAGCCAGTTCACCCTCTGAGATTTGGAGTTCTTATTTACACCCCAGCAGTGGTATTTGCTTTAAACCTATTACCCTTCACACAAAGCATTCCACAGAAGTCAAAATAAACACTTGCCGCTTGAGCATGGGAAATGCAGCTGTGTGTCCATGAATCTCTGCAGTTCCAAAGACTGTGTTTTGAAATCTCTAGAGTTTTCACCTTTTTGTTAGAATGACTGAGAACCACAGCTTTTATATCTCCAACAATAATTAGAGTGAAAAAAAAATACAAATATTGGGAAAAATCCTGAAAGATGGTGGTAGGGGTCACATTCCTGCAAATGCCCCAATAAACCAGGGAAACAAGCCTTGAAGACCAAAGTCCACTTGCAGCAGCTGTTTTGTTTTGTTTAAGATTTATTTATTTAAGCAGGTTGGTGGCGGCGGCACACGCCTTTAATCCCAGCTCTCGGGAGGCAGAGGCAGGTGGATCTCTGTGAGTTCGAGACCAGCCTGGTCTACAAGAGCTAGTTCCAGGAACCAAAAGCTACGGAGAAACCCTGTCTCGAAAATCCAAAAAAAAAAAAAAAAGTTTTATTTATTATGTATACCATGTTCTGCCTGCATGCATTCCTGCATGCCAGAAGAGGACACCAGATCTCATTACAGATAGTTGTGAGCCACCACGTGGTTGCTGGGAATTGAACTCAGGACCTCTGGAAGAGCAGGCAGTGCTCTTAACCACTGAACTATCTCTCCAGCCCACACCAGCTGTTTTAAAGCTGGCCATCTCCACATACCTCTGTGTCTTACAGGTTGAAGTCAAACCATCAACAACCATAAGATGAGTTTGTGCTGGGCCACTGTGCCTGGGGTATGTGTGTGTGCATGTGTGTATGTGTGTGTGCAGGGAGCAGAAGGAAGGAACAGGTAGTGTGTTAGCTAGAAGAAGAGAGCCCTCACCCTTCCCTCTAGTCTTTCCTGGGGTAGAGCTGGCCACAGAGGGACCGCTGAGACCACTAATGGATGCTTTAGAGCCTAAACCTAGTTGCCCACTGGGAAGCCATCAAGACGACAGAGCTGCCCCACAAATTCCAGGCCCTTCCTCTAAAATATTCCCTTGTCTTCTCCGGGCCTGCAGGTGCTGGTATGACGGACAGGTGGGCGGCACACGCCGGCACCGACGTCTCACACTGCGGTCACTGAAAGCCTTCTCAGTCCTCCAGTGCTCTACTGTCACTGCCTTCCCTGCTGTTGGAGCAATCTTTTTAAAATAAACATCTGTTCCAATTTGTCACTCCTTTTACAACTTGTCAGAGGTTCCTTTGTCCTGAGGATATGTCTGCCTTCACGTTGCATGGCAAAGACTGTCTTGATGTGCCCCCACGTCACTCTGGGACTCCGTATTACAGGGTGCAGTTGCCCACACGCCCACCCCACTGATCCTTGCCTGGCTGGGTTTTTCCTTTCCTGCCATTCTCGCTGTTCTCTGAAACCTAGGTAGCCATCACCCCACCCCACCAGCCCTAGAGACAGCACTCACTGCCTTGAATTCTCAGACTCTGCAAGAGTACAGGTCCCTCTTATACCAGTGTACTCCCAGGACGTGAGGTGCAGGTCTCTCTGATACCAGTGTACCACCAGGATGTGAAGTGCAGGTCTCTCTGATACCAGTGTGCCCCCAGGATGTGAGGTGCAGGTATCTCTGATACCGGTGTACCCCCAGGATGTGAGGTGCAGGTATCTCTGATACCGGTGTACCCCCAGGACATGAGGTACACATCTCTCTGATATAGGTGTACCCCCAGGATGTGAGTTACAGGTCCCTCTGATACCAGTGTACCACCAGGATGTGAGGTACAGGTATCTGTGATACCGGTATACTCCCAGGACGTGAGGTGCAAGTCCCTCTGATACAGGCGTACCCCTAGGACGTGAGATGCAGGTTTGTCTGATACAGGCGTACCCCCAGGATGTGAGGTGCAGGTTTGTCTGATACAGGCATACCCCCAGGACGTGAGGTGCAGGTTTGTCTGATACTAGTGTATCCCCAGGATGTGAGGTATAGGTTTGTGTGATAACAGTGTACCCCCAGGACGTGAGGTGCAGGTTTGTCTGACACTGGTGTATCCCCAGGACACAGCATACGCCTGGTTCTTCCTGTGGGCAAGTTTGTGCACCCTGTTTGGCTTTAGTTCAGACCTTTGCCACTGTGGAACAAAGGAACTGTCGCTCTTCCTTACTGATAAGGACCCAGTGCTCTCCCCGAAAACCTACCTAATTGTGTGAATGTTCTTAGACCTGTGGAATAAAAAGGTGTTTTTTATGAACTTCAGTGTTGCCTAAGAACAGGTGTCTGGCCTGAATATCAGGTAGGTGACAGTAAGTGCAGGACACGGCCTCCGCGCCCTCTTTCTAGATGGCATGCCAGCAGTTCTGATTGGCATTATTGCTGTGTGCGCCACCGTTGACACACTTTCAAACTCTACCTTTGTGCTTGTCAGTGGAGGGGCAGAGATTATTTTACTGAGGGGGGCGGTGTTGCTTTTTTGTTTTGTTTTTGTTTTGACCCAGGATGTCACTCTGTTGTGGTTTGGTCCAGAACTCACTGTGTAGCCCAGGCTGGCTTTAACTGATAGCGTCTATGCCTTAGCTTCCTGTGTGCTGTGGTCGCAGGTGGGCTTCCTAGGCCCAGCAGGACGTATTGCTTCCATGCTCCCGAGTGCAGCGTCCCCTCTATGGCCCTCCTCAGTGCACCTACCTCTCAGGGTCTCTCCCGTGCTCTGTCACCAGTGACTTCCAGGGTGGAGCTGGGCACATTGCTCAGTGTCTGGCCCCTGTCTGGTGCACATCTGCTGTTCTCTTCCCATAGGCCCTTTGCTGGGAGCTGTCTTCTGACAATTATCTTTGGTCCCATTATTTTTCTCTAGTTTATAATCAGGGCACCCTCCTCACCTGAAATAATGAAAGTCTGTGCTTATCTAGCATTCTTGATATTTATATAGTTTTAACATATATTAATTATACAGATAATGGACTTCATTATAGTTCATGGATGTCTAAAAAATAATTTGATCATACTTACCTTTGACGTTGATTTAACAGTCCCATCTAGATGCTTCTGTTCAGGTACCTAGTATGTCTTGTGCTCTGGTTCTAACACAGTAGTTCTTAACCTTCCTAATGCTGCGGCCCTTTAACACAATTCCTTAAATTGTCATGACCCCTCAACCATAAAATTATTTTCATTGCTATTTCATAACTGTAATTTTGATACTGTTATAAGTCAGAATGTTAAGTATCTGTGTTTTCCAATGGTCTTGGGCAAACCCCTGTGACCGGGTCATTTGACCCCACAAAGGTTGAAAACCACTGTTCTAAACCCATTCTGCTTAAGGTCTTTGAGGAACATTCTCCAGAAGAGTATCCTGTTCTCTCAGGTCTTCTCTCCTGGATCTTCACTGTTGGCCTGTATTCACACCTGCACTGCTCACAGGCTGTATTCACACCTGCACTGCTCACAGGCTGTATTCACACCTGCACTGCTCAGTCTGTATTCACACCTGCACTGCTCACAGGCTGCATTCACACCTGCACTGCTCACAGGCTGCATTCACACCTGCACTGCTCAGTCTGTATTCACACCTGCACTGCTCACACCTGCACTGCTCACAAGCTGCATTCACACCTGCACTGCTCAGTCTGTATTCACACCTGCACTGCTCACAGGCTGCATTCACACCTGCACTGCTCACAGGCTGCATTCACACCTGCACTGCTCAGTCTGTATTCACACCTGCACTGCTCACAGGCTGCATTCACAGCTGAACTGCTCATGGGCTCTACTCACACCTGCACTGCTCACGGACTGTATTCACACCTGCACTGCTCACGGGCTGTATTCATATCTGCACTGCTCACAGGTTGTATTCACATCTGCACTGCTCACGGGCTGCATTCACACCTGCACTGCTCACGGGCTGCATTCACACCTGCACTGCTCAGTCTGTATTCACACCTGCACTGCTCATGGGCTGTATTCACACCTGCACTGCTCATGGGCTGTACTCACACCTGCACTGCTCACTGTGCACAGGAAGAAGAATGCAGTGCCTTTCTTTCAGGATGCTGAGATCAGATGGAGACTAGCTGCGCCTGGGTCACAAAGCCTAGCACAGTGGGATGCATGTTTGCAGTTTGCATTTTAAGTAGGGTCAGCTGTGGAAGGGAAGTGGGTCTCCACTGGTTTTTCTGGACTCTTCAGGAAGACCAGTAAGAGACTCCTTTGAAACCGATGAGATGAATCTGCAGATTACATTTGCCAATCATCTCTTGGCAATAGGCCCGTCACAACAAACAGAGACATCATTATCCAGTTTATCTTTTCTGGCATAGTCAGGAGTTGCACTGTAACATTTCTACGTGGCACCAGGTTATTCCAAGAGAAATATGCTCGTAAATCATAGTTTCATAACTCAAAACACAGGTCCTTACCTATTGCTGGCACCATAGTGACTGTCTGAGACCAGTAGGCCTTCCTGCATACAGAGTCATAGTAAATCGGAGAGTTTGTAATATGCCTGTACCCAGCTGAGCCCTTTGACCTGGTGACCTCTGCTTCTAGAGTTCAAATGAGGGAAGTCGCTGGTCACTGGGGTTGGGAAACTGAGTCACACCAATCCATGGAGAGCAGGAAAGTCCCCCAAGGCTCCCTTTCCCTTTCAGTATAGGGAGTCTGGTTAGTTCCATGTAGGACGCACATCCGCCCCTCAACACTCCTGTCTGCATTGCTTAGGTACCAGGTAGATTGTTGTTCCTTTAATCCAGAATTCTTTCATCAGTATTGCTTTGCCTTCTGTCAGCCAAACCGAGGAACTGTCTCCTGTTTCTCAGACTTTGCTGCTGTGGACTTTGAACTCGTTCTGTTGTGAGAGCCTGAGCATCCTCTGTGTATTTTCAGCTCTGTGGACAGACAGTGAGCATAGTTATTATACTAGATATTCTGAAGCCTATGACATAGGCAGTCGAACACCACTCAAAGGGAGTGACCCACATGTAAATTTAACATAGCCAGATGCTATGCTTTTGTCTTTACTGTGCTGTGTTTAATAAGCTGTTACTCCCATTCTGTGTGTTATGCATGGCCCGTGCATCCAGAACCTTGGAGGCATGGTCAGGTTGGGATGGGGGATGGGGGCACGGAAGCACCATGTTGACTGCCTGGTGCTCATGGTGATTTAACTCTGGAAGTTTTATTTAAATTCCTTATTGTCCTTTTTATTAAAAAAATTTTTTTTCTTGTCTGTGTTTTTACATTATTACACTGAACTAAAGAGACGTAACCATTAACCAAATTGTCGTTTGAAAAATTGCTTTGTGAGTGCTTAACATGCTCTGGTCATAAACAGTATAATTGTATTTTCAGTGAATAAATTGTCAGCTTAAAATAGAATTTTACATAAATTAGGACAGAATTTCTCCTGGTATTTTGCAAACCCTTAATCAGCCATGAGTACACGAGCTGTTTTCCCAGACAAAGCCCTGCGTTGGGCACTGACAGGAGTTTAGCGGCTTTTGTATGATTCATTTTTAATGGGAACATGCAACTTCTGGAAGTAATTTCATAGACTAATACCTAAATGCCCTTACATAGGAAGGTTTAGAGGATTTTACTTGGTGAGCTTAATAACTGTTTTTGAATGACCACCATAACCAACTTTCTGGTTCATTGTCGTCCCTCACCTCCCCCTGTATCTCTAAAGCTGTGTGCACACGTGTATTCACACATGTGTGCACGCTGTATCTCTAAAGCTGTGTGCACACGTGTATTCACACATGTGTGCACGCTGTATCTCTAAAGCTGTGTGCACACGTGTATTCACACATGTGTGCACACTGTATCTCTAAAGCTGTGTGCACACTTGTGTTCACACATGTGTGCACTAGTGCTTTCACATGTACTGATGTGCATATATACAGCGTTCATTACTCCTCTCCAGAGGACATGCTCTGTGAATAAAACCATGGAGGTGTTTACCACTAAGTCTGCAGCACCTGGGGCGGTGCCTAGCTCATAGAAAGAGCTTGGAATGAGTATATTTTTAAGTTCTTACTATTTGAGAATTTTGCATATGGGTATAACGTGTTTTGATCGGCTCCTCCCCAGCTCCTCCCATACCTCTCTCTCAGCACTACTTTTCCCTTCCAGATTCATCGTGTGCTTTTCACTTCGCACATTTTGAGGATTTCTCCATGTTATCAGGTTGTAACATACATTCCAGGGGCAGGATGTGTACATTAAAGCATAGGTTTGCACTTAAATATAATAAAATTGTGAGTTGATAGTTTGTGCGTCTTGTACTCCGGTCCACCCTTTCTCTCCCACTCCCGGGGGTGAGGTGCACCAGTGGATTACAGTGAACTTTATCCTGAATTAGTGAAGACACCGCTCTCTCTTAACAGAAACTGGCCGTCACCCAGTGGAGGCCGTGTACATGTGCACACACTCAATGACATGCCGAGTGACCACGGCCTGTGTGGACAAAGTTCTCCTGGCAGGGAGGTGGGCTCTGTAGTGAGGGTGGGCAGTGACGTGCCTGAGAGAAAATCCCTGCCGGAACTCTTTAACTCTTGAGTGGAGAGCAATTGGTCTTGCAGCCCCCATTACCTGCCCCCCAAAAAGAACCATTGCCTGGTGAGCTCTGTATCACTTCAACATCTCTCAGCTGGTTCTGTGTGTTCCTTACATAAATGTATGTGAAGCTGATATCCCCCTGTTCTGACAAACTTAAATAAAAATTCTATAATCGGCCATTTCAAGGGAATTTTGTTTTTCTCTGCAGCCCTACTGGCTTCAGATGGCCATGCCTCTTCTTTATATACTTTAAATGTTATCTAAACAAAGTACATTTTATGTTCATCAAGGCTTAAACTGAAGTGGGTGATAAAATTTGATTCTACTAGCATTTAAAATTTCAGTACTAAGTTATAAATCTGTGCTGCCCCATTTTAATGTTCCTGTTTCTACTCCTACTGTGCTTTTTCCTTCCTCTCTTCCCTTCTCCCTTCTTCCCTCCCTCCCTCCCTGCTGTTCATCGCCCCTTTCTCTTCCAAGTCAGAGGCACAGCCTGCACACACTTGCTGCTGACCCACTCCTGCTCTTTCCCAGGGTTCCCACAGCTCACCACTCTCAGCACTTCCCATCCTGCACTGCTCTTCATCGGCACATTTTGTCACACAAGTGTGTAGGCGAAGAGGGACTTTAAGGACACTGGGAAGAGATTTCTAACAACTCTCTGGAATGTGATTATCCTGGACCTGCTTTGCTAACCTTGGTTGATTCTGTGCATCTGTTACAGAAAGTTACAGGAACGGTCAGCTCTATTCTCTGTCCATTTTCTTGACTCTTAATAATTCTTAAGAACTCACATATCGCCAGGTTGGTGCACACCTTTAATTCCAGCACTCGGGAGGCAGGTGGATTTCTATGAGGTCGAGGCCAATCTGGTCTACAAGAGCTAGTTCCAGGACAGCTAGGGCTATCTCAAAAAAACAAAACAAAAGAAGAAGTAGCTCACATATGAAGGGGTAGAAGGTTTGAACATTAGCTACAATGACAGTAATGTCAAACATTTCACATTATGTGGGAGAAATCTCCACCTAAAGAAATGGGTGAATAATCATATACATTCATTTAAACTTTAAATATGTTATTGAGGCTAAACATACAGGTGTTTTCATTAAAGGAAACCAGGGAGATATTGAGATTCTCATTATGAACTTCTTAAAATAGCATTTCATTTCCTAATAACTTCAGCTCTGCAGGAAATTTGAAAGATAATACAGAACTTCTCCTTAATTGTTCCATTTCTCAACTTAAGTTCTAAAGAAGCGTGTCTCCTTCTAGGCTTGAATATGTTTCCCTCCACAACTCCTGTTAAAGTCAGTCCGCATTCTGAGATGAGTGAGTTGGGACCAGGTAAGGCTCTTAAGCCAGGAGGGGCTCTGCTTTTGTGAGTGATGAGGCACTGGCGTGGTTTATCAGTCAGTGGGTCACCCTGCAAGTCGGTCAGCTACAAAATCCCATGGGGCTGGGTATTTGATGGCCACCTTGCCCTCGCCGATGCCCTGCTGCCTGCACCACAGTATGATTCTGCTCACAAGGACAGCCCTGGTAGATGACCGTTAGCCCTTGGCCTTGAACCGTAGGCAGAATAAATCTTTATGTGGCCTCATTCTGTGGCTTTGTGACTTTGGCAATGAACTGTGACTGACAGCTGCATTATGCATCGTGGTGTCCCGAATGGAAGCTGGGAACAGAAAAAGAACATTAGACAAAAATAAAGGTAGTCTCAATTAAGTACGGGTTCCTAGTTAGGATAGAAACTGGGAACAGAAAAAGAACATTAGACCAAAGTAAAGGCAGTCTCAAGTCGGGTTCCTAGTTAGGGTAGAAACTGGGAACAGAAAAAGAACATTAAACCAAAGTAAAGGCAGTTTCAATTAAGTACGGGTTCTAGTTAGTTAGAGACCATGACAAAAATACCATTGTAACAGAAGGTGCATGATGAAGGAATTGGAGCCCAGCACTCCAGAACCCTGGCTTTGCACTGTTCCCATCAACTTTCCTGGTGCTGAGGATCTACCCAGAGCATTGCCCATGTAGGCAGGCTCTCTAACACTGTACCCAGCCGGACTGTAGCCTAGCCCTTAAGTCTAGGACCTTGGAAATCAAATTTTAATTTTTAAAGATGGGCATCCCCAAAGGAGAAGAAAATTTGGTTACTCACGTATTCACTCAGTCCTCGGGCTGTGAGGTCCCTGTGAATTCACAGCTTCAGTCAGAACGTGCCCTCATTCCCGTGTCTTCACTCCTGTGCAGCTGCAGGACACGAAGGTGAGGCAGGCCAGTGCAGCCCTGAGGCACTGCAGTCTGGAAAGGCCGGCTGTGGCAGACAGGGCCAGTCTGTCATCTCCTGCCAGCTATTAATCTCCAGGTTAGTACACAAAATTCAGATAAGAGCCAGAGAACTGAAGGAAGCATTTCAAAACAAAAAAACAAAACTCATTTTACAAACCATAAAACAGCTCAGTGCAGGAAAAAAGCTTTGATTTCCTAACTTCCCAGGCTGCACTGACATCCTCCTGTCTAGGACGCAGGTGAGACAGTGTGGGGCCGCGGCAAAAGGGGTCAGCAACCTTTAGAGAAAAACTTCCTAGCGGAAAAAAAAAATTAAGCATCCGTGACTCATGTTCAGTCATGTGGAAAGCTTCCCTTTGCTTCAGGGGATGAGCCTGTGCTTTGCTGAAGGTCTTGGAAGGAGGTAAACACGGAGAGATTGGATCAGTGATTGGAGGCTCCCGGCTCTTCCGATAAATGGAGTACTCCTCGGCTTAAAAATCATGCGGGTAGTGACAGAGCTTTAACATGTTCTGTCACTGCCCTTCCGTAATCTTAACACAGAATTACAACAGGTTTGCTTTCGAGCATTGACCTCCCCAAAGGAAAATTAAATCCATCAAAGCAAAGAAGCCCAGCTGGCTGCACACTCACAGAATCAAGGAAGGCCGCCCTGTCATGTGCTACCCCTTTGTCTCAGGTCTAGCCCTTCAAGGGCTGCTGCAGCCAGTCCCCCTGCATCTGTCCGGAGCGGCCATTCACAGGTCGGCATGGAGCAGGAGAGCCCCGCCTGAAAGGGTGGTTTTCTTCTGGGAATCCCACTACCCTACTTCTTTTGAACTGATCACTTAGCGCTCTCCAAAGCATTGCTTTTCGTATTGTGCATGCACAGTGGCCACCCTGGGTACCTAGCATTTGTTCCATTGGTGCTGAGTACAATTAGCCTTTTAACTGAACTGCTAGGTTCAGTCGCAAATTAAAGCTCCCCCGGTGGTCAGGGTTGGTCTTTCTGAGGCTGAGAAGGTGGCTTTAATTATGCATCCCTCAGTCTGTTTCTTTTAGGAACCTCAGCTGCACTTTATTGTTGGGGGCTGATGCAGACGTGCAGCTGGGGAAGTGGATCGATTAAGCCTGCTTGGCATCGGTAACCCACAGCACCCCCTCCAACCCCACGCTGTGAGATGGACATGGGCAGTTATTTCTCAGTCTCTCAGAGACAGCCCACCTTGACAGGAATTGAGACTTTCACAGAGCGGTGGCTGGCTCTCAGAACAAACCTTCTGTGGACTCTGTGTGTTTTGCCTACAGAGAGAGAAGGCAGAGGTTGCAGTCTGAAAAGCAGCAATAGCTGCTACAGAAAATTGATGTCGATATCATGACTAATGAACTGTGGAGATCCCAAATCACCAAGCTGGGTGCTAAAAGTCACTTCCCTAAATGTTTTACAAGGGCAGACTGCAGGGTTGCTCAGGAACGCCAGAAAGTAATGGGCAGCCCTCCACCAAGCTGTTGAATAGTAGCATGACGTCATTGGGAACAGCTGTCAGGAGAGCTATGAGGAGCGCCCGGTTCCCACATCCTTGCCACCCCCCTCCTTTGGAAAACTCGCTCTTCAGGGCTATGTAACAAGGAGGGTTGGGGACTCCAAAGGAGAAGCTGGATGGAAATGCTGACCCAAATGGTGGGTGCAGGGTAGCTCCTTTAATTGCGGAGAATAATGTCAGCGAGTAAGCTGCTTAGTGGTTGTGTTTCCCTCCTCCCTTCTCCCCCACCCCCACCCCCAAGTCTTCCATGCATGCAGCTGCTTTCTTAGTCATTTCCAGGTGGGGTGGCAGCGCTTTGGGGCCATGCTAAGCCCTGCTCCCACAGGCATCCATCCTGTTTTTGTCTTTAATCTCTTCTCTCCAAACACACAGACCACCCTGAGTGCCGGTGGGCTGCAGAAGGAATGGGTAGGAAATCAGAGCTGCGCATTGGAGTGTTTTGTTGGTTTTTAAGCACAGAGTCTGATTTCATGAAAGGCGCTGAAAAGCTCTGGGAAACCAGGTTTCCACGTGTTTAAAGAGAAGTGGGGCACTCTCCCTTAAGAATAAAGCCCACCTGGGGAGCTGTAATGGTGAAGATGAAGCACACGTCCCAGTCCCTTGCTGGAGTGACCGTCGTGGAGAGCATTGCTGAGTTACTAGTGTCTCGGTGATGTGAAGACGTATATTTCGTCAGACCGTGGCTTCTCTAGTGTGCCTCTAGCCCACTTGGTTGTTGTTTTGGCCAGCTCTAGCCTCTTAAGCAAAAATGTAAAGAGCTACATTTAGCTCATTTTTGGTCATAGACTCTTACTTTTCCTGTGCACCATCGCACAGAGAATTGCTATTAGTGCCAGAGACACAAAATTTTTTTTTCCCCTGGTTGGAATCAGTTCTAACATTTACTGGGTCACTGTTGCTAAACCTCTTCATTTCTTTACCCCTTAGTTTTAGCTATGATATTGAGTAGCAACTATTTGGAGGAACAGACTTTAATAGTAAGATGCTGCTTTTAGAGAACTAAATTGTTCCCCAAATCTTCACTTGGTTCTGTAAATATATTAATATAAAATATCCAGTTCTGCACCAGATGGATGGCTCAAAGGGTAAGAGCAGCCAAACATGGTGACCTGAGTTTCATCTTGGCTCCCATATGGACAGAACTGTCTCCCACAAATACTCTTCTGACCTCCATATGTGGGCCATGGCATACATACATGCACCCACATACAAAATTAATTAACTCATTAACCTAAGCCATTAAATTTAAAAGTCCAATTCTTACGATCCCCTTCACAGTGTTCTCTTTTACAGACAGGAAAAGCGAGACTGAGGTCGAGGAAGTGAAGTGTCTGAGCCATAGGAGGCCCAGTCAGTGATGATCACACGGTTTCACTTTGTCTTCCCTGCTTTGACTCTCCACCAGTGCTGTTCCCTCTCATGGACACAGTCACCTGCACATCTGTCACCTAGAGAGCTTAAGAATGTAGGTTCTGGCTCTGCGCATCCAACAAGCGCCACACCCTAAGCCCTCAGTCACTCTGCCGTGTTGATGCTTACATCATGATGCTCCCAGGTGCCAAGTCAGTTCTGCTTCAGATTTGTGTGGTCTGCTTTGGGGATTCTGGAGGCCTTTTCTTTAGTAAGTTATCAGTCAGCAGAGACTGACAGTACCAAACATCCGTTGATTACTTTTGTGAGGTAAGCATCTACAGGAGAAGAGGCCCAGGGGATCTTTAGCATGCAGGACACCGTATGGCAGGTGTATGAGAGGCAGGTCACAGAGGGCGGTTGGCACCCGTAAACAGAAGCTCTTCTATCACCGTGTCCTGCCCAGGGTCAGGAGAGATGCGGATTTCCAAACCACTCAGCTCTCTGGTCCCTCTCATCACCCATCACAGCAGGAGCCTAAACCTTTGTAGCCTTGCTGGCAGGCCAGGCACTGTTGTGAGCGCTTCATGTATCACTGCCTTGATGCCCCTGCGACTGAAATGGAGCCTCTCTGGAGAGGGCTGAGACACTAGGTGGTTTGATAAATTGCACTGAGCCATGGCAGTCCCAGGATTCAGGGCCGGCAACCTGGAGTCGGATGCATGACTTTTTTTTTTTTTAATTTTATTTTAAAAACAAGTTTCCACCTCCTCCCAGCCTCCCATTTCCCTCCCCCTCCTCCCACCCTTCTCCCCCTCCCCCCACTCCTCTCCCCCTCCCTCTCCAGTCCACAGAGCAGTCCGGGTACCCTGCCCTGTGGTAAGTCCTAGGTCCTCCCCCCTCCGTCCATATCTAGGAAGGTGAACATCCAAACTGGCTAGGCTCCCACAAAGCCAGCACATTAAGTAGGATCAAAACCCCGTGCCATTGTCCTTTTGTACGGTGCTGGTAATCCAGTGCCCTGCTGAGGTTTAAGTTCCTCATTCTCCAGCAGACCCCGTGGAGTGCCCATGTGTGCCGGCCACTACCAGGGTCCCTCTTCCTCTCCCGACATTCACCCTGGTAAGAAAGCTTAGTGATGGAGTTAAAGGGCAGCGGGATTAGGGGAGAGGTGCATGTGTGTGTTAGGAAGAAGGGGGAAAGGAGCAGTGACTCCCATTGAGTTCCTGCTGGACTGAGAAAACAAAGTAAGGAAGGGGTTCTGAAAGTGAAGTGACTGATTGGTACCCTGGATGCATGCATAGGACTAAAGGCGGGTTCCCAGACCTGCAGCTGCGGCTTGGAGCTCTGCTCTCCAGCTGTGACAGCAGCAACAATGCAGTTACTGCACTAGGGGTCCCTGCTGTAGGGTTAGGGGACTGGGGTTCCCTTCCAGGAGCACAGCCTCGAACAAAACCCCAGACTTTGCCAATCCTGAATTCCCGGGAGGAGAAGTTTTGGATTTACCTGTTTATTCCTCCTATCCACCCACCACATAACCCTCCTGTTCCTTCCTCTGCACATGCTGAGAATTGTTCCTGACCTGGGTCCTTTTCTCTAGGAGCTGCAGCGGGTATACTGGGGAACAGGAGTGTCTTAGTTAGGGTTTCTATTGCTGTGATGAACACCGGAAGGGGTTATTCTTCTTAAGCTAGCTCTCAGGTCTCTCCATCACTAAGGAAGCCGGGCAGGAACCCAAGGCAGGGGCCCAGAGGCAGTAAGTGAAGCAGAGGCCATGGAGGAGTGCTGCTTATTGGCTAGTTCCCTGGGACTCACTCAGCCTGCTTCCTTAGACCACTCGGGAACATCTGCCCAGAGGTGGCAATGTCCACAGTGGCCTGGGCTCTCCTACATCAATCATCCATAAGGGAATGACCCACAGACATGCCCACAGGCCAGTCTGGTGGAGGTGTGTTCACAGTTGAGGTCCCCTCTTTCCAAATGACCCGAACTCATGTCAGGTTGACAGAACACTAGCCAGCACAGGAAGGAAGGCCGAAAGCATCCGGGTACTCATTTGTCATTCCTTCCAGGGAACTGAAGGCTTAAACGTACTCAACTCTGTATTTTAAGTGCTCTGATTGTCTGGCTCAGTGGACTCCAAGTTCTGTTCTAAGCTTGCTTCTGTTGAAGCACATGCTTTCCAAACCATTTATACTTTAATGGCACAGATACACACACATTCAGATGCACACATACGGACACACACACATAAATGCACAATACAGACATACATGTGCACACAAAAAGGTACACAGAGATGCACAATACAGACATACATGTGCATACACAAAAATGCACACAGATGCACACATACAGACATACCCACACATAGATATACACATACAGACATACACATGTGCACACACCAAGATACACAGATGCACACATGCAGACATACACACATGTGCACGTGCACAGATGCATACATATGGACATGCACACTCACAAATGCACACATACAGATATACACACATATGCACACAAAAAGATACAGACAGATGCACACTTACAGACATACACAGAGTAAGATTTGGTTCTGTTCTTTGGCTTCTGTTTGTGTCCTAAGTGTACATGACTTACAGAGTATCACTTGGAAGGATGAGGACTGTGTCTCAGTGGCCGAACACTCACATAGTACGTGTGAGGTACTGGGTTCAATCCCCAAAACCACAGAAATAAAAAGGGAAAGGAAACATTTTTCCAGCAACGTTCCCTAAACATTCAGTACACCGTTTGCTAGCATTTGCATAGTGCTAGGTGTTGTAAGTTATCTAAAGGGGATTTAAAGTACACAGGGAGATGTTATCCACCAATTCTGGTGTCTGAGGGGTTTCTGTCAGGACAGAAACGGGACAAGAGAAGAGTGGCAGCAACCAGCTGCGTTATTCACCTGGCTAGTTACACGTGACTAGCACTCCCACTGGCTATGCAGCATGCTCTGGATTTCTAAAGACTTGGGGAGCATTGCTGACCCCATGCGTACAAATCCTGATGTTCAACTACGTCTGCTGACACATCAGGTCTCCCAAGTGTCAAGCTGTCGTCCACTGTAATGACGTCACAAGTTCTGCTGTACCCAGATGTGTGTCAATGGTGGGGTCACGAGACCATCACCGCCATCTTTGTCATGGCTTTTCAAACTTTCCACTCCTAGCCCTGTGAGTCTGAGACCCTGCTTATACTTTATAGCTAATTAATTTTTGAGTGCATTTATGAATGTGTGTGTTGTTCACCATGCTCAACCACCACAACCGCAGCTGACTGTAGTAATAGGGGCGGCGGGGCTGCGTCCCCAGCACTCCGGCTGCCTACATGGCTAGCTTATGCTCCGAAATAACAACACACAAACTGTATTCATTTAAACACTGCTTGGCCCTTTAGCTCTAGCACTTACAGGCTAATTCTCACATCCCGATCAACCCATCTCTAATAATCTGTGAGAACCAGTCTTACCGGGAAGATTCTAGCCTAGTCCATCCTGGGTCGGAACTTCATGGCGTGTGTCTGCCCAGGAGCAGGGCATGGCGTCTCTCTCAGGCGTCTGCTCCCGAGAGGAGAGCTGTGGAGTCTGACCTCACTTCCTCTTCCTCCCAGCATTTTGTTCTGTTTACTCCACCCACAGGGCCAAGCAGTTTCTTTATTGCTTAACCAATGAAATCAACAGATTGATATATGACACTCCCACATCAGCTGACATTTCCTCACTGGACTCTTACAGACTGGATGTCCCAAGCTTATGGTAAAATTCCGCTACTCAGTGGGGTTAATGTCGTAATCAGCTGGTCATACAGAGCAGGAAGCTAGAACACGGGCATTCTGTGTGTTCACTCATCCTCGCAGCAGGCTTTAACTGACAGGGCCACAGTTCACGCGAGTACGTCTGAGGGCAGAGCCGTCCGTGTGCGTTCCTGCAGCTCAGTATTCCAGATGTCCTCTGCCAGCAGGACAGCTTAGGGAAGAGTGGCCACTGAGATTACAAACCAGTCACCAGTATGACTCCTCACGCCCACAATCTGGGTGAAGAATACACAGACCCGTCTGCTTTGTGCAAGGTAAATAGTCCGTGACACTCAGAACCACTTTGGCTATTCTTGATTGGCCCAGGCTCTGAACGCTGGCTCTCCAGTAGAGTAGCTGCTGGCCACATGGAACTGTTTAGATTTAAATTCCTTCTGACCAAATGAGGTTGTAATTCCCATTCTGCTCCCACAGCCTCACTCACTCTGGGTGTTTAATGGCCACATGTGGCTAGTGGCTGCCGAGTCAGATAAGGATGAGCTGAGGCAGAACCCCATGTTCTCACACAAGTTTTACTGGACAGCTCCCCCAGGACAGCACTGGGCAACAAAACTGTACTCTGAGCTTTTAAGACCACATAAGTTCTTTATAATGTATTTGGCCCAGCAGATGTAAAATATTACCATTTGAGCATGTAATATCTTAGATCAGCGGTTTTCAAGCTGTGGTCACAACTCCTTTGGGGGAATCAAACAACCCTTTCACAGGGGTCACCTAAAACCACTGGAAAACACAGGGATTTACATTACAGTTCATAGCAGTAGCAAAATTACAGTTTATGGGGGGGGGGGTCACCATAGCACAAGGAACTGTATTGAAGGGTCACAGCATTAGGACAATTGAGAACCACTGCCCTCGATGGCCTTCATTAATAATATATACTTCCCTCTGCATTTACAGCATTTGTCCCTTGCTCCTAATCATGTGTCAGTCCCTCCGTAGCACGTGGCTGCCGTAGAGTATAGCACACTTCAAGACTCTGTTTCGCTCCCGGCGTTCTCACCTGCAACATGCCACGTGGGGGTGGGGTGGAGACCTGTGTAACTCCAGTGCCACTGTCCTGACTGTAAGATTGTAAGTAGTGCACGAATGCTTCCTAAGGTGGCTGGGGGAGCAGACAGCTGAGGTGCAGTCTGAGGAGTGAGTGGGCGAATGAGGTTTAAAACCCAAGTCTGTTTTCCAGACCGCTTGTTCCTACTGACTGAGCACTTTAAAAGACACACCATGGCCAGATAGAGCAACCCGAAGTGATAAGATCAGCCGTGTTGATTTTAATCCAACCTCAGCTGCATACACAGCTGACTTCAATAAAATCTGGCTTTCTGATTGGAAGGCAGATACAGTCTGTGAGCAGAAATTCAGTTTAAATAGTCCAGAGCCAGTGCCCTTCTTGCTAACGTATCTGTCTTCTACTCCTGAGTCCCTCTTGATGGCCCTGTGTTGGGACAACTTACTTGACCCATGGTTTTCATTCCTGGAAGATTATCTTAAAACTTCTCAGAGTGATCCCTGGAAATTACGTCTTCACACTTGAAGAGGTGTTTGTACATAGTTTCATCGCTGTGTGTTTTTTTTTAACTGACTTTCATCTGCCTTGAGATAATGTTGTAAGCAGAACCTATAATTTACTCTCCTTAAGCTTTTCCTCATGGTAAACTCCTCTATTCATCGTGGGTTTAATTATAGCTCAGAGTGTAAGTGTGTGCATTACTCATCTAAGAGTGTGCTCATGTGGCAGCGAGAGGCTGCGCTGTGAAAGCAGCCTTGTCTTCTGCACGGGACACAGTCCTCTGCCTCACCGCCAGCTCAGCCAGTGGGAGGATGAGGCAGAATATCGTTGTGACCCCATGGCTCACTTTTTGCAATGAATTAGGTTAACTGTGTTTTTTATGAGAGAGAGAGAGAGAGAGAGAGAGAGAGAGAGAGAGAGAGGGAGAGAGGTGCTGAAGAGATGTTCCAGTGGCTAAAAGCACTGGCTGCTCTTCCAAAGGACCTGGGTTAGTTCCCCAGCACCCACGTGGCTGACCACAACCATCTGTACCTCCAGTTCCAGGGAATCTGATGTCCTCTCTGCCCTATACAGACACCAAGGCACACATGTGGTACACTTACATACTTCCATGCAAGACACACACATAAAGTAAAAATAAATCTAAAAACAAAAGAGAAAAGAGAGAGAAAAAACAAATACTTGAAATAAAATTGAATGGGCCTTCATCTTCATTGCTGGATCTGTCAGATTCCGCTTCCCCCATCCCCCTTAACCCTTGTTCTTATGGTCACTTGTGAATTGAGGTCCATCTTAACAGTCCATGTCTTTTGAAATAGATTCATTTCTTTGTTTTGTGGGAAACTGAGCTCAAAGCCTCATAGCTAGTAGACAAGTGCTTTATGACAATGTTGTGTTTACATCCTTTTCATCTCCTCCTTTACCCTTCCAATTCCTTGTCCCTCCCCAGTCTCAAATTCATGACTCTGTGTGTGTGTGTGTGTGTGTGTGTGTGTGTGTGTGTGTGTGTAAAACCTGCTGTCTCTGAGTGTTGCCATCTGTATATGTATTGGGACTAGATAAACTATCAAAGAACTTCTCCCTCTCCCAGCAGCCATTTATTGCCTGCAGCTCTTCGCCTGTGGGTCAGGCCTTGTGAGATGCCCGCCATCCACACTTGTTTGTCAGTTTGGGTTGTCATGGTACAGGTCTTATTTAGTCAGTCATATTTTTTTTATATTTAATGGGTGTACCCTTCCGATCATATATGGTAGACACCATTTACAGCAGATGGCCTCTTGATCTCACAGTCTTCCCATCTCCCCTTTCTGTGATGCGCCCTGAGCCTTAGGTGTTGGCGTGGTATTATGTGTGTATCGGTGGTTGATCTGTTTTCTGACCAGTCATGGACATCTGTAATTGTCTCCAGCTGCTGCCAGAAGCAGCTTTGTTGATGAGCGGGGAGAGCTACTGTGAGTAGCAGAGTCGGTGCAGAGACTACAGCTGGGAGTCTTAGACTGGTTTAAGACAGTGGCAGCCATGTAGGCTCTCCTAGGACCCACGACCTCACCCGCCATGGGTGGTTGGCTGGGTTTATAGGACCGGGCATGAATTCCCTGCTATTGAGCAGGCCTTAAGTCTAATTAAATGGCTGTTCGCTACTCGTAAGAAGTGCCACTATTGTACCCTTGGGGGCATTGTGCCAAAGCCACTCGTTGTAGTTCATGAACTTTACAGCTGGGTAGAACACTAGGTCATTTTTTTAATGCACAGTAGGTTCACAGAACCTTCTCAATTCACATAGCATCTTATGGCCTTTTTAACATACTTTCCCACTTCCTGATGTTATTGTATTTGTACTTTGTGTGCACGGATGTGTGGATATGTATACATACACATGCCCTAGTTCATATTTGAAAGTCGGAGGACAACTTGCAGGAGTGGGTTCTCTCCATCGTACACTTCCTGGGGATCAAATTCATGTCATCAGGCATCTTTACCTACTGAGCCACCTTACTGACTCTCAGACTTTCTCTTTATATAAAATTTGATACATACAAATGAACATACTTGACACTACACGATTAGATTATCAAACATTGCTCCTAAGAGCACCACGCGTGGTGTAGTAGAGTGTGGTTGTTTGAATGAGAATCCCCCATGGGCTCATGTGTTTGAACATGTGCTCCTTACTTGGTGGAACTGTTTGGGAAGGATAAGGAAGCATGGACTTGTGGGGGAGACCTGTTACTGTAGTGAGGCTTTGAGGTTCAAGAGTTAGCTCTCTCTGCCTCTCACTTGTGGAACGAATGTGAGTGAACGCTCAGCTAACTCTCCTGTTCCATGGCAGCTGCCATGCTCCCAGCCATGAGGGTCATGGTATTTTAATCCCAGCAATAGAAAGGTAACTAAGACATAGGAGAACGCCAAGAAACCATGCCTCTGAACTCGTTCCTTGTTCAGTTTCTTGTTTTACACCATAGCTGTGTCAGCAATATATTCTCTTTCCTGCTGGGTTCTCCGGTGACTTTTGAACTTGAGAATCTGCTCCTGCTGATATGCAGAGTCTCACAACCACATGGCTTCCCTCTAGGTAAGTTTGTTTGCTTCCAGTTAGAGTATAGATAGATACACCACCAAGGCTGTCACAGCGACCCTCTGATGTGCATACACCACTGCGTCTGTGGGTTTGCGTGCAGATGTTCTGCTCTATGGCAAGGGTGTGTTCAGTTGAGTCAAAGTCTGCATTCTTAATTAACATGTGTTTTTATTTTTAATTGAAGTGGCCATTGGATATATAACAAGGCACAGCGCAGCTCTGATATAGATGTGTGTAGGGATCAAAGCGCTAGCTGGTGTATCCTTTACCTCAGACATCAGCCGTCTGTTTGTGTTTGGAACATTAGAAGAAAAGTTTGCTACTAGATATTTTGAAATATTTAATGAATTCTTGTCAACTATACTGTAGTTGCCCTCATGTGACACAGGACATTAAAACTGACTCCTGTTATTTAGTTGCACCCCTGAAAGATGTTATCTAGAAAAGCTTTCTCCTGAGTTCTTGCCTTCTCAAATGAATGATTCTGCTGAGAGGCAAGGAGAGTTTAAGCGGAGGTTTACTGAGCAGAGCATAGCAAAGCAGTAGTGTGCTCAAGGGAGTAACTGGAGTGGGCTGACCAAAGGAGGAACATCATTCCATGTTGTGCATTTTAGGGAAGTTTGCAACTTTTAAATGGGTGGTATGTTAATGGGCGACAGTGACTTTCTTCTTTCCCAAATCGTGATGTGTGGCTTCTCTCTCTTAGGGTCTTTCTGCCAATGATCCACGGGTGGAGGGAAGGAGGGAGAGGGTCTAAAACACAATGCAAACGATAATGGAGCCACAGTCTTCTGAGGGCACCCCCGTTAGCATGCATGTGTGGCAACTAGCAACGTGCCCTGCTGCCTTAGTTCCTGGTACAGCAGGAAGACCCTACTGCAGTATCAACAATGTCTAAGCACAAAAGGCTGGCACAGCTGCCAAGATACAGTTGCACTTTCCTCGCATCCCTTACTAGCTCTTTGCCCAACCAGGAAACACAGTTCTGGTGATAGAACTTAATTTGCTAGGCTCCCTCACATCCAAACCCTTATCTACCTGGCTCATACCCACTAACCAGTCTGTCTTCATACCCAGCTCTCAGAGCAGCTGTTCTACTCTCCACTGCTAAGATCCCAGTGTTGTAGCTAGCACATACGGGGGAGAAATCTCAGCATTTGCCATCCAGCACCTGCCTTTGCTGAGCTCAGCACCTTCCTGTCCACCCATGGCACTGCAAAGTACAGAATTTCCCTCCTTCCTTTATAAAGACTGGTGTGTTCTCCAATGTATTTGAACATCCTTATCTGCAGTGTGTAGAAATCAGATTTTCCCAAGTCCTTATCTCTGCCAAGTTTTGTTTGTTTAGCATTTACTTTTGTCAGTCGGATTGTTATTTTTCCCAATTTTGACAAAACTAAGTGTTTTAATTTTTATTTCTGTCTCTTAGAAATGTCTATTTGTGTCTTTCTAGTGGATTATTAGTCTTTTTCCTATTAATTCATAAGATTTTCTGTTTGGGCCCTAAGATTTGGTCAGTTTTACATGATCTAGATATTATTTCTTAGTTTATAAACATGAACTGCCATTCAGACTCTAAAGATTTTATTTTTGCACAGAAGAAAAGGAAGAGGGTTGGGGAAGGAGGAAGGGAAGGGAGAAAGAAAGGAAGGAAGAGGGAAGGAGGAGGGGGAGGAAAAGAGAGTGGAGGAAGTCTCTTTCTCCGTAACCTCAGAATGATGTTTTCTTGCTAGTGAGGTGAATTACTCTGAAAGTTTTGTCACTGTGTAGTCTCATCTTGGTTCTGATCAATATTTTTACAGTGACTTCGGAGTAAAATCATCCCTAAGCATTCATATGATGGAGGAAGGTCATTGGTTAAGTAATAAAGAAACTGCTTGGCCTCATAGGTTAAAACATAGGTGGGAGGAGTAAACAGAACAGAATGCTGGGAGGAAGAGGAAGTGAGGTAAGATGCCTCAGACAGAGGCCATGCTCCCCTCTCCCGGGCAGACGCACGCGATGAAGCAAGCCACCAGGTCAGACATGCTGAATCTTTCCCAGTAAGACAGGTGCTACACAGTTTATTAGAGATGGGTTGATCGGGATATCAGAATTAGCCAGTAAGGGCTACAGCTAATGGGCCAAGCAGTGTTTAAAAGAATACAGTGTCCGTGTAATTATTTCGGGGCATAAGCTAGCAGGCGGCCAGGGTGCTGGGGACACAGTCCCGCCGCTCATATTACAACATTTATATAGTTATTTTTATTATAAATAATAGCCTGATAACACAGAGACAATCCCGGATAACGTTTTGAGTTATTTGGGGTTTCTCCTACTTCTCCTGGGCAGGGAAAAGAGTGGCTCTGAGATCAGGCCCAGGGCACCAGGAGCACGGTACCACTGAGTACACCCAGCTCCGGGAATGCTGCCTTTCTGACGAGTAATGCTGTTCATTTTTACCCGGGCTTTATTCTCCTTAGTGAATGTGATAGAGATGCAGATTTCTGTTGGCCACGCGTTGTCACATGACCTGCTCAGCTGTTAGTCTGTCATTGTCCAACAGATGTGCACTTAGAAGGAAGTCTACTCCCCAAAGAATTTTTATTCTAGGTAGGAACAGAGACAATGTCATCAAATACAATCATGAAATAAAATGTCACTTCTTATCATCTAGGAGATGGGGGCAGGAGGGAGAGGTGGCATGTCGCAGGGTGGATCTCCTGAATGTGGCTGTTTCTGGCATCGTGGTGCCTGTTTTCAGTTCTTCGTGCTTAGGGGAGGGTGACCAGCTGCCCTGCATTAGCCTCTCACTTGGAGATTTGTGTCGTGGGCTCCCAGGGCTACGTCACCCTTCTCAAGACTTCACAGGTAATTTCATATTTATACAAGGCTGGTGTCCTTGGAAACTTGCTCCGTGGTGTTTGGGTTATGAGCCTTACGGGCAGAACCTTCAACTCTGTTGCATTAAGTAACACCAGAATGTTCCATTTCTAGAACAATGATGTTGACCTGAGCAATATGTGAGATAAAGTTAACCTCTTAACTTTGCTATATTTTATGGAATTACTCAATTTATTATTACATAAATATATATATTTTTTAATTCCAAACTTTATGTAGTTTGTAAGCACATTTCATTTCTGTGTCTTATTTCAGCGCTGGACCCAAAGGAGACAACATCTATGAATGGAGGTCAACTATATTGGGGCCCCCAGGATCTGTGTATGAAGGAGGGGTGTTCTTTCTTGACATCACCTTTTCACCAGACTATCCATTTAAACCCCCCAAGGTCAGTATGATGCATTTATCTTTTTTTAGCAATGTGTATTGTGTGTGTACATGCTGAACGTATGCTTAGGGATGTGTATCTGCTCTGTTGGTGTAAGCAGCTTCCCAGGGCCTGCCATGCTTCGAAGGAGACAAATGGGAGACATTATACATTGTTCCTCCACCTCGGCTTTCACCCGTTTCATTGCTCCTCCTCGTTATCTCTTCTCTGTAGTACAGAAAATGCCATGTCTTATGGGTCAAATGGGAAAGTGGGGTTGGACACAGGCAGAGGAGGTTGCCACATCTGCAGGACTCTGCTGCCTGAACGGCTCGACTGCTCACACGAAGCCCAGAGAAACTGCAGCAATATCAACAAGATTCATATGGAAATATTTTGAGGACTGGGAAGATAACTTGTTGATGAAATCCTGGGTTTAAGTGCTAATTCCAAATATGTGTTTATACATATATATGTATTTTTAATAGCCCATTAATGAAATTAACTTTTTTCATGCCTGACACTGTAAGAGTACAATACAGTCGGAGCATTGCACTGTCTTTTATTAAGATGAGGTGGCATACTTTAAAGTACTTTGTCATTCATCTCTGCCCCTGCCATTAGCGCTTATTCTCCATTCTGGCAGAGGAGAGACCCTGAGGTCACTGGCTGTGTCTTTCAGTCACCTGGAAAAGTCCCATCTGCCTCTGAGTTGTCGTCTGCGTGGAAAGCTCGGGTACATAGTAAAGAAGAGGAAATGTATTCAGGGGCCTGGGCTGCTCGTAAGTGTGTTGTGACCTGTTCATCCACCTGTGTGACAACGGCTTTAGATCAAGCAATGCTAAAAGTAAGAAGTATTAAATTGGGTAAAAGAATTTAGTGTTTGAAGAGGCCTTGACGCAATGGGATAAGCCAAAATCGCAGAGATGGAGGGGACCAAGAGATGGCTCAGAGGCTAAGAGTGGTGCCTGCTGCTCTTCCAGAAGACCCAGGTTTGATTCCCAGAACCACATAGTGCTAAGCTGTCTAAAACTCCAGTTCCAGGAGGTCCAGCATGCTCTTCTGGCCTCCATGGCTCTGCCGGCATGTGGTGCACAGACATGTATCCAGCCAAAATATCCATAGACATAAAATAAAAATAAATAGATGGAGGTGACATTTGCCATGTCTAAGTATAAGAAGCATTAAAAAAAGTCATGATAATCAAGATAGAAAGGCGAGACCTCCTTTATAGTCACATAAATAGGATTTATGGGCTGGGAGGCTGGGGCTCTTGTTCCTTTAAGGAGATGGTTTTAGGAGTGATGTTTCTGAGCTAGTCACCTCTGGAACTTTCATCAACCTTTGGAATAGGAGGGAGTTGTGAGCATCTTTGGTCAGCTGATTTTGTTCTCTGGTAGGGGCCCTCAGTGGGGTGCTCTCTGTTAGAATAGGAACTCAGGTGAGGCTTGGCAAGGCTTCCAGCTGCATTGCATCAGCAGTCTTAAGACCATATACTCTGCAGCAAACAATCCAGCGCCACCCTGGAGGGCTTACCGTGAGATCAGAGCTCAGGAGGAATGCGCTATGGATAGATGTGCCAGGACCTCGGTGGGGCCCAGCTCACCCTTCATCCTGGATGACTGAATGGGACGGAAGGAGAAGCACGAAGCTGTTGGCTACAGGGATGTAGATGTCTGTTCTTCATGAGAAAACCCTGACTCACTTTGAAACTGCCCACTTTGACTGGCTCCACTTCCAAGACACTGGCTTCCCTTCATCCAAAGTGTCCAAAGAAAGCTGAATTACACGGAATCCTTCCACTGGCAGAACTGAGCTGGACAGTCTGTACGGGAAAATTTGACTTTGGCAGCTGGAATCACAATTTAACCATTCATTTCCCAGAATCATATAGGAAATTTGAAAAAGCAAAGTGTTGCCTTCTAAGCTCCAGTTTCAGAGCTGGGTGTTGAAGGTTGGTCCCTTAAAGGAGACAGCAGTTAGCCCAAACCAGGCTTTTGTTTGCCTTTAAAGTGCTTGTCCAGGCCTCTCCAGCCCCTCTTCCCCCTACCATCCACCTTCAGGGTTACCTGTATCCTTTGCCCACCTCTCTCACCTGGTGCATCTCTTCCTCTTAGTGCAGCATGTCCTTGTACTGTGAAAACTGAAGTATCTGTTTAGATGCCCATGCCAAGAATATCAGTCAAGACACGACATGTTGTTACTGTTGCTGCTGCAAGCTCTGCTTCAGCCCTTCAGTGAGAAAGATAACTTGCAGCAGAGCTAACTGCAACTTGGAGGATCTGGGAGGGAGCGAGAGCATCCTGTCCTGCTTTGTGAGCATAGGGAGAGCCGCATCAACTTGAAGACACCACATTTCAGTACCTAGTTTTTCAAAATCAGTTCATTTACTCAACAATAATATTTCTCTGTGACGGTGCCTGTTGAATGGGCCTCTGTCTAGGAATAGCACATTAATACCAAAAACGGGAGTGTAATAAACTGTTGGTATATCTAAATGGTTTTTAGTGCCATTTGTATTTTGTAGTACAGAGAAATAGTTTAGTGTTAGGATTCAGATATCTGCTTATTTATGAAAGAGAAGCAGCTTTGTATTTTGCTGGGGATTATATTTTCTTATTTATATTGTAAATATTTCTAATCTCAAAATTTGTGCTTATAAGATTTTAATTTTGCATTCTGCTGTAGAATAAAAAGCAGTTGTAACAAGAAGAAAAAAGAAAATGTACCTATAATTTAATCACCAAAATAGACTATTCACACAGTTTCAGTCTGTCCCTTTGGAGATTTTTGTTCTTTTTTTTTTTTTTGTATATGTGCATGTTGATATGTATCATGCTGACACACATGCACACACTGTTATCAGAACAGTTCCTCACTCTCCATGGCTTCATGATTATTGTGTTTTCTCCTGGTGCTACATATTTCCAGTGAGCAGGTCACTGTATTACAGTTCCAGAACCTACATAACACTCCATTGTGTAACTGTACCAAAATAAATTGGTCTCCTGTGGTTGAACACTTAGGGTCCTGTCAGTACTTGTATTATAGTTGGTGATGCGGTGGCATCCTGAAAATTAGCATTCTTTGTGTTCTTGTACATTTATTCCTTGAGGCTAAATTTGTTGATATGAAATTTCTGAATGGGTAGATAAACTTGCACAGTTATAGAGGGTTTTTTTTTATAAAGGTTGACAAATTTACCCTCCAGAAAAGCTGTAAGTTCACATCATGGCCATCGCCATGTGACGATGGGACAGAATTTCCCTATTCTACCCTCAGGGTTTTTTTTTTTAATCTCTAAAGGTCTGAGGTATGAAAATGACACCCCCAGTTGTTCTAACCTGTGCTGACTTGACACCAGTAAGGAGTGGGATGGTTTGCATTTTCCTGTGTCCTCTTCCCCACTTGTCCATTTGGTGAAAGAATGTCAAAGTACTTTTCCTGAAGGTGCCACTCCACATAAAACCACCAGGAGATGTAGTAACAGACTGTGTTAAATTCTTGTACCTGTACTCTTTCTTTAAAAGAAAACAAAACCAGAAAACACTTTGAAAGTATCAGACATTCTATCCGATGCCTTGTGTTCCAGAGACTTTAATAACACACATCTTAATTAACGGGTGAGGCTAAATAACTGGTCAGCTGTTTCTCTGTAGAATAGAAACACATAGCTTCCTCTGCTTTCCCGGGGAGCTGCGAATTTTATACAATAGGAGTGAGCTTCCGGGCCCTTGGCAATTAAGTCTGTTTGTTATTTATGCTTGTTCAGGCAGCCTGTCCACACAGCAGGCATGCTGTGTCAGTATTCACACCCATTACTAGTAACTATCTTTATAGGCAATAGTATATATCAGTGGATGTTCTCCAAAAAGCAATGGTAAAGTGTATACCTAGGGTATTTTTTAAACAATATTAAAATTACATATATACATAGTATTTGTATATGCAAAATTAAGAAAAATACCAAGGTATCAGTAAATGACCCAATAGGTAAAGGCGCTTGCCACCAAGTGTGGCAGCCTGAATGTGATCCCTGGGACCCACATAGTAGGAGAAAAACAACGCATGCAAGTTATTTTTTTGTCTCCACTTATGCCTTGGTACAGACATGCACACAAGCTTGCACGCGTGTGCACACGCACACACACACAGACACACTAAATAAATAAATGGGTATCACTATTACATTTTTAAAAGAATAATATTAAAAAGCTTTTTAAATGTAGTTTTTTTTTATTAAAGTTACCAAGTACATCTTAAACTACATCTGAGTTAATCTGGAGTGTGTCTTATTTGGAGAGGCAGGACAGTAGTTTCCTTTTTCAGATCTAAACAAGTTGTTTAATAATGGAAAGATGTTATCTATGCTAGAACAACAAGAGAGACTGCTGAAATCACTGGGGAATACATTTATGTATTTATGGTTCTTGTTAGGTTTTGCTTTAAAGGGCTGGGTGAAAAAGTCTCCCTGGGAAAAAGGAAGGTGATCAGTTAGTAAGAAATAGTGATACCCAGCATTTGGAAGCCCAGAGGACTCTAACTAAAGCTCAGAAAAGAACTGTGTAACCACCTCCTGCCTAGGCGATTGTGCTTTACCTGTCGTCACACACAAAAAAAAAGGTGTATATGCCTCCTGTAATTTTCACAAAGAACTGGTGTAAAGCCAGCTGCCAACTCCTGAACACCAGCCTTGCATAGAGAACAGATGGTTGTCATGAAGTCACATGAGTTTATAAATTTTTTTTTAAGTTTGGCCAGGACCCAGTCCCTTCTCTGTATTGAATTGACTACTTGTAATCTCTCCTTGAATGTAGACAGTCATCTCAAACTATTGACCATAAGCCCTCACTGCATCCCCGCAGACCACATCACCCGTCTTCCCTTCTTTTCAGTGGCCTCACCTCTTTCCTATTGGCTCAGACTGAAACCTTGCAGCCATCCTGGATCCTCTCACGCACACCATCCCAGGCCAGTCCTGACTCAGTCCTCATCATCTCCCTCTCTTGTCTGGTCTCTGCCCCTACACAGCCTGACCATACCCAGCTCCAAGTAATGGTGGAGGTCTCTGTGTAGCTGTTCTCTGCTTCAAACCCTCCAGGGGCTTCCAGCTTGTTGAATGAACACCAGAATCTCGATGCAGAGTCCCTGCCCTCGCCCCAGTCAGGCGCCCACACCTGCTGCTTCCCCGGACCCTGGCATTTGTTCTTCCTTCTTCCTGCTTTTGAATTTTCCCAGAAATGTATCTGCCTCACGCCACTCCCCCTCCGCTTTTATTCAAATGCCACCTCAAAGAGGCTTTCCTATGTGATAAATTCCACTGTCCCTCAGTTCCCTAAAACCTTCTCACCATGACCTTCGGATGTGACTTTTGGCTTTAGCATTTCTTGCTCATGCATTATGTATGTCTTTGTCTGTTGTTTCCCTTCCTGCAGTTCTCACCAAAACTCCATAAAGACAGGATTTCTCTCTGGAAAGAAAATGTGGATTATTTCCCACTTTATAGATAAGAAAACCAAGGCCTTTGAAGGTTAAGTGACCGCAGGAAATGGTAGCTCAGCTGGAACCCAGCACAATTCCAAACTGAGTTTTTCTTACATCCTTGGAGAAGGACTGCTTCTTTGTTTATTTTTGTTTTATTTTTGTTTTTTTCAAGTCAAGCTTTGTCTATATAGCATCTCCGGCTGCTCACTTTGTGGACCAGGCTGGCTTCGAACTCACAGAGATGCGCCCACCTCTACAATATTAAAGGTGCATGCCACCACTGCGCGACTTGAGGACCACTTCTTAAATTCCATGTTCTGTGTCAGCTAATTACATCACACTATTCAGAGATGGCAAGTCAAGATCTGATCCAGGGAAGAAAGACTATTTAAAAGAGAGTTTGGGTGCCTGTTCTGGAATTTTCCAAGAGCTTTTTTTTCCAGAAGCATGGGAAGAAGGACGTTGGAGAGAAGCCTCGGTGGTCAAGAGGACCTGCTGCTCCTGCAGCAGTTCCCAACACACACTTCCAACAGCTCACAGCTGCCTGAAACTCAAGCTCCGGGAGAGCCAGCATCTTCTCTGGCCTTTGCCTGGCACTCATACATAAAATTAAATCAAAAAGCTTTTTCTGAAAAGGCATGGGAGCCAGGCATGTTGGTGCACACCTTTTCCCAGCACTCAGGAGGCAGAGGCAGGTGGATCTTGTGAACTCGAGGTCAGCCTGGTTTACATCGTGAGTCCCAAGACAGCCAGGGCTACATAGAGAGAGCCTAGCCAAAAAGAAAAAGATGAGGGACTCTAATTTGCAAAGACTGTGACATAAAATTATGTTGAATGCTTAGGTACTGATTTCTGAAAACCATTTCCTATTTCACAGGCTGTTTTCATATTTGATTAATGTCCAAACCACCTTGCATTCTCAGTATCACGACTGGGGGGGGGGGAGCACTGCTTACATTTGTGGTCAGTAGTACTTAGATCTATGCTTCTCTCTAGGATTTGGGGCAGGGTGTTGCTTGGTTGTGCTGTAGTTAGACCCCACCTAGGCTCCTTTTTTTTTGTCAAACCCCAGGTAATATCATTCTGGCCTTTAATGTGTAAAATGCTTAAATTGATGTGATCATCAAAAGTAGAACAAGATAGGTCCATGTGTGTGCCTGCCATCTAGTTCTCAGAGGGAAGAGAGAGGCAGGAGGACCGTGAGTTTGATGCCAACCTGGACTATCTATAGTGAGAGCCTGTTTCAAATATAATTAATTAATATTTCTGCCTTCATGCTTTTTAAAACTGTGCACATAGTAACTGTATTTGTTACAAAATAAAAAAAAGACCAACACTCCAGGATTGGATGTCAGACATTCAAAGAATACCAGCTTTATTGATATAAACCAAATTAAATATACCTGTAAGCTAACAGAACATCAGCCACTTGACTGAGAGGAAATTGACATTTGTGTATCTTGGAGGGACCGCCTGTGTATACTAGCTTTCTATAGTATGTAACAACCTGTAGTTTGGGGGCGTTTAGTCTCCAATAAGATGCTGATTGCCCAAGCCAATGTCATCTTTTTAGACCGGGTCTACTCAGCCCCTCTGAGCCCTGTGAGCTGGCATTGACTTTTACTACTGCCAGCGTAACTGTGCTAAGGCCCTCCTCCAAGATCAGTTCTGTGAGCAGGAGACAGAGAGACATTCAGGTATGTGCGGAGTAAGAGGCTTCTCTGCCTCTGGGACTAGGAAAAGATGGCCAGTCGCCTCAGAAAGGTGGCTTTCCAAGAGGAACACCCTCCCCATGCTTGACTAGACTAATTCTTCACATTTATGTCTTCAGTGTCCCACACACGATAGCTAATAAGTGGCCTGCTCGTCAGTCCCAGGAAACATTCTTTTATGAAAGTCCTTGAGTTACAGACAGATTGGACTAGTCTTATAAAGAGAAACTCTTTCACTTTAGCTAGGTTGAAGAAGCTTCAAATTTGGTGTTTCCTTAACCTTGTGGGAAAGGCCCCTGAGCCCTGATCAAGACTTTGCTAGGGAAACCTTTCCCCCAGAGCAGAGCTGTAAGCAGCTGCGTTTGGAGTGACTTTGTGGTACTCTTTGGCTCCAGGCTGCCAGGATCGCTTTCTGCTGGAGCTGTAATGCTTACAGGTGATAAGCTGGCCACGTGCAGATATTATAAGTCTTTGCCTCATAGGAAGTAAGGAGAACAGGGTCAGGAGGAGATGGTGATGAATGGCCCCAATCCAGGACTTTGGATACATTTTTATTACCGTCTCAGTATGTTAGCAGACACCGGCCCAATTTTCTGAGGTTGTTTGTGTTTTAAAATCCCCGTTTTAATGCTAATTTATAAAGACATCCCTGAACCCCCTACTTTCAGGCCTTTATTCTTTGTAAATGAGAGAGGCGCAGCCCGGGAGCACGCAGGCAGGAAGGCACTTAGGCTCAAGCTAGTGCCGTGGCCGAGGCCAGAAGAGCAGCAAGGCTAAGCTGAGAGACTCAGAACAAGAGCAGTCCTGTTTGAGCTCTTTCCTTCCTTTATTCCGGAAGTGCACAGCGTGTAGCCATCCAGACGCTGAGCACACCAAGCCGAGCAAGAAGGGGCCCTTCCAGGGTAGAGTTCGCATCCAGGATGATAGATTCTGACGTCTAGAATCCTTTTCTCAACTTGGGCACAAAAGACATTTGAGCATAACTGTGTGCTGTGGAACAATGTCCCTTGTAATATAGTATACATAATGGCATCCCTGGCTCCTGCCCACAATATGCCAATATTAATTTCTTTTTGCCTCCTTGGGACAAAGAGAAATATCTCTAAGTTGCCAAATGTTTCCTGGACGAGCAGTATCATGCCTGGCTGGCAACCACTGTATTCTATTGTCAATCCTGTCTATTAGCAACTGACTCAAGACATTTGTGAGGACTCTGGGCTCTGAGGAACTCACTGGCACCTGCTGGGACATGCTCAGAGTGCCCAGCTGACAGGCCGGAAGTTCAGGTTACGGACGGGTGTTTGAGAGTCAGTAGATAGGGATTTGGGCGTTCCTAGACCCAGGAATCTGACCATAGACATGTGCTGATTTGACCCAATCTGATTTTTTTCATCTGTACATTTCCAGAATGAATTTCCCAAAAGAAAACATCAATTATTGAAAAAACTAAAAGTAACATTTTCTCCATTTCATGTTCTCAGTTCTTGGAGATTAGAAAGATATTTCTCATGTGAAGTATTGTTGCTGGCAGCCTTATACAGCATTACGTAAAATATCTTAGTAAAAGAAATAGCTTAATGCTAATAAATTTTGAAAACAGCTGGACCAAGCAGATAATTCCTACAGGTTTTCAAATCAGTCTTTAGTAATTTACTTTTAAGTAATGCCCTGCTGTTCAAGTTGGTCTCTGCAGGGGTGGACTGCATGACCTTTCTCGGGCTTTCTGTTTCAAAAACAGACATCACAGGAAACTTAATCTTACATCTAGGAAGCGATTACAGTTATGATCCTATAGCTAGTAAGTCCCAGGCCAGGGACCTCCCACCTCCTGAATCCCCTGGCTTGTCACCCCCTATCCATCTGAGCCAGAAGACCCTCCAGGTCACAGTGCTAGACAGATCACCCCGGCACCGTTTTCTGAGGCAAATGGAACATACATGTTTGGCTTCTGCTCTGGGTAAGCATTAAGGAAGCATTAAATAAGGATTTTGTGTTTTGTTTTGGTATTTACCAAATTATAGACCTGTGTGTGTACAATGGTTGCCATGTACCTAACTTACCTTTACTCTGTCCTGTGGTGTGTAAGACGGCAGTGTGTTAAGACCTGTGTGTGTACAATGGTTGCCATGTACCTAACTTACCTTTACTCTGTCCTGTGGTGTGGAAGACGGCAGTGTGTTAAGGAAAAGGGCAGAGCGCAGTATGTCCATTCCAAGGCATTTTCATTTCCATTTGTTTTCTTCCTTTCTTCCTTGGAAATTTCCTACTTTAGCAATTTACTTTGAAAACCAAAATATTACATTTTTAAGATAGTTTTTAAAAAGCATAGTAAGCACTGGCATCCACACAGCCCAAGGGCCTGTAGTGTTGTTAATGCTCATTGCCCCATTGCCCATTCTGTTTTCCGTATTTTCTTACTGTGTGTCCAGAAGTCTGTCCCATGCATGTGGATCAGTATCATGCTTCCATAATACTTTGTCAATGTGTGCTTTGTCACCTCAGCAGTCTCCTGTGATGGGCAATTTTTCTGATTTTGCTTTTCATCAAAAGCAGTGTTTCACTGAGTATCTCTGTGGGGGTGGGGGTGTACAAAATATAAACAGGATAAAAATCCTAGAACAGGAATCAGTAGGTTACTCTCTCAGGTATTAAAATGAGCAGTTGCAACATTGCTCATCAAAAACGTGTGAGCCACTCCAACAAGGAGGAAAGAAAGTGTATTATAATTGCATTGTTCTTGCTGAGAAATGCCTTGTCGAAAGCTGTGCTGCCTCAGCACCTCATTACAGCCTCCAAACTTGTAAAACTTGTAAAAAGGCAGCACGACCCTTTCCAACTTAGTAGATTGTTTTTAGTTGGTTGAAGTCTGATTTATGTAGCCCAAACTAGCCTCAGACTCACTGTGTAGCCAAGGATACCCTTGAACTCCTCCTCATCCTCCAGCCCCTGTTGCTAGAATGCTGGGATCATAGGTGTGCTCTGCCATACCCAACTTGGACTTGGTATTTTCATAACAAAAGCAGAGAGTTCATGTGATACGGCATCACAGTCATGTCCACCCAGCAGTCCTGACCGCCTGTACAAAAGAAACATCAGGATAAGAGGTGGGCTAGACAGGACGACATGATTCAGCAGGGGTGATTAAGACTGGGTAGCAGGCTGTGAAAGCGATCTCAGTGACATCTCCTCACGTGTGAGTGTCATACATAAGTGTAAACATGAAAAAAGAGCCTTATCCACAGTCTGCAGGACTGCTGTGTCTTATCCACAGATGATTTCCTGCCCACAGGGCCCAGGGCCCTGTGCGGTCTTCCCACCTCACTGCGCTGTTCCTGTCTGACGTCTAGAATCCTGTGCTTTCCTGACACATGTCCCATCCGGACACATTCCTCAGTCCTCATCTTCAGGGTTCTCGCCCATGTCTCCTGACGACTTCACACAAATACACGATCCACTGCATTTTCTCCCTCCTCTCCTCCAGCTCAGTGAAAGCAAAACCTACCCATCCCGCAGATGGTAGGGTTGATGGAACAAAGGGATATTCCTCCTTCTTCTCATATCGGAACATTTCTGGATCTGTTTTTGCTCTGCTGGCTTTTTTTGTATCTCATAGTAATAGGATTCAGTAAGCGTGCATTCTGCGACTCCTCTTGCCTTGTCTCCGCTCTGCTCCTTTTCCCACAGAATTAGATACACTTTGAAGACATGAGCTTTTCGTTCTGCAGAGACAGCTGCTATAGTGGCATTCAGACGACTACACAGAAAGTAATATGCTTCACTTTAAAACCTCAGATGGTAGCACAGTTCATCTTCAAGTGCTTAAAATTGTTGTAGATGCTGGCATCTTACTTGGCTGTCTCAACAAGAAATTAATCAATCTTAAAGAAGTTTGTTTCTTTACTTCCATCTTGTTAGAAATTGGATGTTCTTAGTTTCTTTAAAGTATCTAGGCAATGCAGACCATCTGCAACACAAATGATAAACAAACATTGGCATCTCTCAGCGTTGGTTTAGATAACCCCTCCATGTGCAGGCAGAACTTTGCAGAACAAGATAAGAGTCTAGGAAGGAAGTGTTTCTTCCTGGGGATATTACCCCCTGCAATATAAACATGCTTAATTTTCTATACTTAATTTTTATAACTTCAGAGTTTGAAGTCACATCATAAAAGCTTAATACACAAGCTCATTTTCTAAGCTAAACTTAGGGCAGGTGTGTGAGCTTTGTCCTCGTCTCCACCTTTGTACGTTGCACAACTAGTACTTAGTTTTATTTGAACAGAAAATTACTAGAGGGAGAGACCCATATGTAGTAGAATAGAATAGCAAACTCTGCTATATTTATATAATGAATAGTACATGATGGTGAAATTAAAGTGTAGAAGAATTTGCAACTCATGAACCTCACAAGTATGACATTCAAAGAAAGAAGCCTTGAGATTACTGATTCGTGTCATATATAAATCAAGGAACAGGAAGACTGATGGATAGGAGCAGGAAGCAGAATGCTGGCCACCTTTAGGGTTGGTGGTGACAGGGAAGAGGCGCAAGGAGGATTCTAAGGTACTGTCATGTTCAGGGTCTCATTCTAGGCAGTGGGGACTGGGCTGTGTTGTCTTCATAATGCTCCAGCCCTACGGTAACTGTCATCCAGCATTATGTTAGTCGTAGCTTGGATGAACCATTCTTTTGTGCCTCTTCCCATTGGTAAAAATCTCAGCAATCTAGATGTGGCCATGTTTTGTGCCAACTCCACTTATTTAGTTTGAATATCTTCACCAAAACTCATGCTGAGATGTAACTCCTAAAGTGGGGTTTCTTGAGAGTAGAAGGTCAGTCCAGCTGTCGTGTCTGAACTGTTGGAGCAGTTAGGATGGAGAAATAGTTTGATGGTATGATCCGATATTCTGCCTTCTGGGGAACAGTTGAGACTTCATAAGGCTGTCACCTTACACAGCCTCTCAAACCCCTGACTTCCAGAGATGAGGCAAAACAAACTCATTTTCTTCATAAATTGCCCAATCTCAAGTTTCCTGTTATCACAGCAGAAATCAGGCTAAGATTTGCAGTCAGGCCCGGTCCATGGCTCCTAGGCTGGGATGTCTTTCAGCATGGAGAGAACGCTGGCCCACGGGATGAGCCCAAGGGAACCTAGCAACCCAGTTTGGTTTTAGATCCCATTGTTTACAGTCGCTTCAGTTATGAATAATAACTCCATAATAATTCCCCATAATACTTCAGTTTATGATTGCCAAGCCAGCCCGTGTATTTAATATTATATCCAGCTTTAGTTGCATATGAGCTTGACCAGAACAGTGAGAACTGCCTGTGGAGATAAGCAAAGGATCTGACAGCCCCGGGGGTGTAACTGGCTGACAGAGCACCCACATTCATGGAAACTGCAGAAGACCCAGGATGTGATGTGACTTCAGTCCTTCAAAGGACTGAGGCCCTTAGAGTACTGTGTCTGCGTCCTGTGTCTGCCCCATCTCCTCACAGTGAAGCGCAGTTAGAAAGAACATGGAGTCCCACATCATTCGGTTCGTTGTCGGCTTCTGTGCTTAGACCCAGCTGATCGCAATGTCATTTTTTGAGGTATAAAAAATAATCTCTTTGAGAATCCTTTCTAGAGTATTGTTTAAACCCATAGCATTCTTCTTGTTAATAAAAGAAATAGAACCTAATATAATTGAGCTGAGTAGAGCTGAAAGTCTTTGCTCCTTGCCATCTGATAATATGTTATTGTCATTTACTGTAGAATGATTCTCTTACTTGCCCTGCGCTTTCCTGGAAAGGTCTTTTGTCCCCTAAAATTTATTTCTGGATCTGTTTAAACCTATGTAATGATTCTAATCACAACATTTTACAATATTAAAAAGTAAAGAGTGCCTGTTCGGAAAAAATGACCAAGCGCAACCCTGGTCCTCGTGGAATTTAGCACCATGGGAGACAGATGTGCCAAACACTGCCCTGTGGATAGCAGCATCGAGAACTAGAGCAGACCCCAAGTCCATCTGAGGCATCAGCAAGGTCTTGAGAGAAGATGTTCAGACTAGGACCTAAGGAGAGCACGTTCTGTTTCCAGTCTCCCCTAGCAGCTAACACACACCCACGTGCATAAGCTGCAGAGTTCAGTAACTGCGTCTTTGCTTTGCTAATAGACTGATTCCGCTGAAATCAGGTTTGAAGACAAAGGGAACAGAACTGTGACTTCTCTCCACCAAGCCACTCCAGGAGTCTCACCTGTCTGGGCAGTGCTCACCTTTAAGCACTAACAAATGAGTTTGTGCTAGCAAGTGTTTGAAGCTTGTTAGGGTTAAGTAACTAACCAGCACGGGCAACTATCTAGAATCAAAACCTATTGTCTGTCATATCCACATCTCCTAAGACTAGACATCCCAAACTGCCTGCATTAAGATAAGACTTAAATACAAAGTTTTTAAGTTTTTAATTAGTAAATATATTCAGATGTCCTAAAAAGAATACCATTTATTCACCCAATAAGCCTACACACATGCACACTAACACACACACATGCATACATGCACTCTACTAAATGTGTATAGCGGTTGGTACCCTGAATATTCTAAAGCAGTAGTTCTCGACCTGTGGGTTGTGACCGATTCTCTCTAGAGGTCAGACAACCCATCCATACAGGACTCATATCAGATATCCTGCGTATCAGGTACTTACATTGTGATTCATGGCAGTAGTAAAATTACAGTTAAGAAGTAGCAGTGACAATAATTCTGTGTTTGGGAGGGTCAGCACAGCATGAGTGTGGACTTTGACATCTGTGTGTGAGATCTGAGGACCTGAAAGAACGGGGTGGACTAGGCTAATGGTGTAGACAGCCCTACTTCTCTTCTAGTGTTCTATCATACATGAATGAAGCAAAGAAGCAGTGATCCAAGGAAGGCTGTTTGGTTCAGGAAAAAACCATGTAAGTAAACGTCACTAAGCACATACTCAATATTACCAGCCCTTTCCCAGGACAGACCAATTTAAACACAATTGCCTGGTACGTACTATAGGTTAGATCTGGGAAAGCAAGGCAGAAGGCCATATCCAGGTTCAGGGTACACTGACCACACTGGCTTCTATAGCTGTGTTCTGACGTCTAACAAGAATGAGCATGTCTTATAAGTTGAATGCAAATATTTGTTAAGGGAGGCACGAAATCATATCCAGGGAACAAGATGCTCCTGAGGTCATGGCCCTCGGCCTTTTTTTCCTGGAGCCTCTCACAGCTCCCCAAGGCATTGTTGACCATGCATCATTCTTTGGACTGTGTTCTGACACATGAGGAGCTATATTAAAAGACTGCAGCATTAGGAAGGTTGAGACAACTGTTCTAAAGGAATTGACATGTCCTACTCTCAAATAACGGTCAGTCTATATAAGAGAAAGATGCGCACACACAGACATGTACAAGTAATATCAGAGCGGTTCAGAAATGTTGAGTGCTGTGATCTGGGATAGGCAGGGGAGAGATTACCACAGAGGACAGAGTGTTTTCATAGGTGATAGAAACCAGTGGGCTGTTGAAATGGTGGGCCTCAGAGGCCTTGAAAAGGCACACTGTTCCACCCTGTATCCTAACACAGTGATCTCTTGCGGGTAGGAAGGCTGAACGCAGTGGGTTACTGCATCCAGAGCAGTGTGAACTGAGAGGTTGGTCGGAGTTTAAACAGAAGAATCAGTATATGAGATGTGGAGGGCGATCTGACCATGAAAGTTCCATGTGAAAAGAGACCATCTCAGAGGTGGTGCCGTGTGTGAGCACGGGCCCCGAGCCAACACAAATAAAGACAACTGTCCTGGTCAAAGGCAGGGTTGTGGTCAACCCGAGAGTTGAGAGAGAGTGGAAATCAAGACCAGAGTGTTGAAATGGCAAACTCTGAGACTGTGACGGTGCGGATGAGACCCAGTGTTACCCCAGACAGTCACGGGGTAGGAGTCAGATGGACTTCCTGCTCAACCCCAGTCTGAGATGTGGCATTGGTCTCTTCCTTTGGAAGACCAACCATCCAGCCTTTTGGATTGTCACTTTTAAAACCTCTGAACTTGGCATGATCAGTAATTGTGTAATCTGTTCCCAAAAATAGCCTTTATAGCTTTTGTAACATAAATAGTTTCAGGGGAAAAATAGATTGTTCAAGTTTTGTAGAATAGATTTGGAAAAGTGTTACAGTTAATGAGTCCATTCACTATATTTGGGTTTTTTTTTTTCCTTTTCTGGTTTTTTGAGACAGGCTTTCTCTGTGAAGCCCTGGCTGTCCTGGAACTCACTCCGTAGACCAGGCTGGCCTTGAACTCACAGAGACCCGCCTGCCTCTGCCTCCGGACTGCTGGAGTTGAAGATTTGCGCCATCATTCCCTGTTTAGTTTTTCTTAAATAAAAGATTGCAAGTAGGAAGCTTTTTCTGCTTTCAGCACATACTCTAGAATACTGCTATTAGACAACCCCGTAGGTGTAGACAGCCTTGAAGGACTGTACAGCCAGCACAGGGCAGACGGGGACAGCCTTGAAGGTTGTAGGGGCAAGACCAGGAAAAAGAGAATCTAAGTTTCTCATGCCTCAGAACGACTGTTGCGGAGACTGGAAATGTAGACTTTTTGCACCCGTCTGGTAGAGACACTGGGAATTATATTAATGCAGACATATTAACAACATCTGCACTCAACTCTACAAATAAGAGAAAGACACACAAAATTATACTTATTCATATGAATATATGAAAAATATATGAATAAACTTTTAAGAAGTAACCAGGATGATGGTTCTTTATAAAGTTTTCTTTTTATTTTATGTGTAATGAATGCATCCCTGCTTGTATGCATGTGTACCACATGTGTCTGGTACCCACGGAAGCCAGTGGAAGATTCCCCAGAGCCCCTGGAATTGTATTATAGATGGTTGTGAGCCATTTTATGGGTGCCAGGAACTGAATTTGGGTCCTCTCAAGAGCAGCCAGTTTTCTTTGCACTAAGGCATCTCTAGCCCCAGATTAATATTTTTATGATTATCCTGTTTCTATCTTCTCCAAAGATACCACAGTTCATTTGCCCGCTGAGGGCTGGAAGGCAGCTGACAGTGGCCTTACCGAAATGCCACTTACTGCTTTTTTACAGCATGTCTAGGTCCCGAGCTAGAAGAAGTGTGCGTGTGTGTGTGTGTGTGTGCAACTGTCAGTGTATTTGAACTATTTGCTTATAAAATAATTTAAAGCATTTTTTATTGATTATTGGTATATATGTGTGATGAGGGAGTGAAGGTGCACATTCATGGCAGGGAGGTCAGAGGACACCTGCAGTCAGGTCTCTCCATGAGCCTTTACACAGGGTACGGGGATCGAACCTAGGTCTCCAGACTTGACCACAAGCACCTTTCCTTGCAGAGCCATCCCAATGACCCGTGAAAGCGCCTTCTTAGAGCAGCACCGGAACCTCCATTACTCTAGCAAGATTGCGGGAAACTGTGGACAGAATCTACAAAGCAGATAACTGAGGAGGCGTGGTCCTTCAGTCATCCTCAGGAACTATTAGCGAGGCGGGAAAGCTCTGTCACAAAGAAAACTTAGAACAGCAATATCCCTAGCCAAAGCTGTCTTCACGCGAAGGGAGCAAATGTACTTAGAGCAGCCAGCATGCATGAAAATGGTGTTCCTGCTTCAAACTGAAGTGCGAAGTGAAATGGGTGAGGCTCGGGTGTGGCTCAGTAGCACATGGCGGCTTAGCATGCAGCCCTGGCTCAATCCCCAGCCAGGTATTAGCAGTATAAAACAGAAATAATAAGCAGTAAGGAAACTGGGAGTGTTTAAAATGTGGAGGTGAGCATGGTGGCACACACCTTTAATCCCAGCACTCAGGAGACTGAGGCAGGCGAATCTCTGTGAGCTTGAGGCCACTCTGGTCTATAAGGGAGATCCAGGACATCCAGGGCTGTGTAGAAAGAAACTGTTTAAATAAATATTCAGTCATCAATATTAGAGGTATTCTTGTGTCCTCTCTTCTTAACCTCTTTCATGAGATGATTTTTTTTAATGGGTAACTAGGCTTTTATTTTACACATAGAACCTTTGGGAGTCTTGCCTTTGGCATCCGGGAGATCATACTGGAGGTCAGAAACTCCAGACACAAGTGAGGTGCCAGAAACAGAGTTGGGCTAATCACGTGATTACAGAGCTGGGATTTCCAGTAGGGTTCCAGTCAAGTATGGCTTCCATCTCCTGAGGAAGAAGTGGGGATATGTGGGGGATGGGGTAAACTAGCCTCCCCTGTGATATCAGGGACAGGGTCTAAGCAGCCAGTGGTGACTGAGGGTTCCAGAGGTTGCCAGCCCTTGGTTTTTTTGGCCAGAGGAGTTCTCAAGGACCTGATGGCAAACTTCGCCTTCATGCCAAGCCTCAGTTTTGAGAATTTGATTTCATTGGCCTGGTGCTTGTATTGGCAAGGTGCACACCAGTATGTCCAGCGCTTGATGTGCTCACCGCCAGGTGGGTCTCTCCCCAGAGCGATGGAACACCACAACGCCCCAACCTTTGTGTTGAGCCACCTTGCACACCTGCAAAGACTGAATGAGAGCCAGTCTTGTTCACTCTGAGCAGGGGACAAAATGAACTTGTCACCTATAGCCTTGGCAGTCTGCTTAGGGTTGATCGCCATGGTGGAGAGCATCCTCAGGCACCTGGATGCCTGCACTAGCTGTGGACTTCTGCCAGGCTTCCCAGTCATCCTGGTCAAAGGGGCCTTCAGTGGACACCACTGTACACTTCCATATGATAATTTATACAGGTCAACCAGACAGGCCAGCATGATGAACCTGTTGGCGACATCAAGAACCTTGAAGTCCAAGTCATATTTGCCATCTCTGAGGACTCTGAAGCATCCCACATCTATGCCGATGACAACTGGGTCAGTGTAGCTGGCTGGCCCTTTGCAGTCTTCAGCAGCCACAGAGATTCTTTGTTCCCCAGGATGTTTCGGTTAGGGTGATGCCCACCTTCATCATGTCACTTGCATGGGTGACATCTTCCCCCTTTTCTGTGGCCTCACTTTTGCAGACAGCCACGGACACCCCCAGGATGGCCATGCCCCAAGTTTGGATTTGTGCCTCTCTTCTCCACAGCATTTGTGTTCTGGCTAGCCAGAGCAGGCGCAACATTCTGATGGTGTGCTCAGCAGCCGTTGAGTCACCCTGTCCCATGTGCCACGTCTTCTCATTGTCCCAGAGTCCCAGGGCCTCACAGATGCCTGTGGAGGCAACAATGGGCACGGCAGCTGGGGAGAGACCTTTCCAGGTGCAGAGATTAACTCAACAGTGAGCGTCCCAGTGGAGCCGAAGATCTCTCCCTCTCTCTCCCTCTTCCTCCCTCTCTTCTCTTCTCTTCTCTTCTCTTCTTCCTCTCTCTCTCTCTCCCTCCCTCCCCCCCTCCCCCTGTCCCCCCCACCACCAGTGGATCTCAAAGATAGACGTGGTGAATTTCTGAGCGCCAATCACCGTGCAGGAAAGGAGCAGGGGTTGCCGACACTAGGGAGAGCACTGAGGAGACATAAATGTTCACCTCGAGTTCCTGAGGTGCTCTATCATAAGATGACTTCCGTGGTTAGAAGGAAATATAATTGCTTCTAGTCAGAGCAGAGCTACTCTATCATATACCTATAAAGTAATGGCACAGCTTTTAAGTGCATGCTTGGAAAGAGAGTCTTGCTGCATCCAAGAAAGTGAAGCCATCTGTCATCGTAATTGTGAGACCATTAACATGTATATCCTTATTGCAACCTTGGGGCTTATTAGCGTGATAGTGAGTGCTCCCTCTTTATTGTTCTGATATACTTACTATTTATTACAAACAAAAGGTCGATTTCTTTGTTCTTTAATCCATATGTCAGAAAGTAATGCTAACCAAAAGAGAGATATGGAAAAGAAAATAACAAACATTGACCGTGTAGGCCTCTGAAAAATGATCCATTCTTCTAATACTGTCAGAATAAAAGGATAGGTCTCTCCTGGAAGCAGAGTCTGTTGGTCGGTCTTCTGTCTCAGGCTTTATTTTAAAGTTCATGTGGAGTAGTGGGATCTGTTGGTCCCACACCTTCTAACTCTACAGAATTTGAGACTCTTAACCCAGTGCTTCAGTTAATGCTTAAGATGCCCGTAAATCTCTACTAACTAAACTATTAATCACAAATTTGCCCTAACGTAAATCAAAATTTAAAGAACAAAACAGTTTTCTTTAAGAACTTAGGGGAACTGTCAGTTGACACCTCAAAAAAGTTACCTTCAAACTGAGAGTTGTTCCTAATGCGTTATTGTCACTTTTAATTATAGTATTTATGGCCTCTTTGCAAATATAAATATTCTGTATTTTTCCAGCTAATTTATTTGTCAAACAAATACACGCTGACATTCTATTCTTCCCTAGAGGCAATAAAAATCAGTATTGTATATAAATTGTTTATATAAATTCTTACATAAAGTTATTCTCCAGTAAATAAACATCTTTGCTAGCCTGTCTACAGAAATTCACTTCCAAGATCCTTATTTGCTAATACACACAGCTATGGGCTTTGTAAAATGAGGCTGGCGCTGTTGATAAAAGCCTCGTACCGTGCAATTGTTTGCTTTCAGAGGTAATATTTGTTGTTACTCTGCAGCAGCCAGTTTCCTACAATACAAAGATGAATGTTACAAATTACAGGGAAAGGAAGAAAGCAGCCTGGTGTGTGTTTAAGATAGGACTTCAGATTTCTCTTAGGGACACAAGACTCAGCGGGGTGACACACTAGAAAACGGATGTGTTTTTCCATACAGCTCTCAGCCATCGAGGTTGGCCTTCTTCCATCCACTGCCACCACCACTTCCTCACTCCTCCTTTTTTTAAGATTCGATTTTTATGTGTGTGCAAGAGATGGGAACATGCGTACAGCCTTAGGGACATTTAACCTATTTTTAGAACAGTAGTTGTATAGAAAATGCTGCAAGAAGGAAAAAGCTAAACTCAAAGGTAGGCTTTGGGATTCCTAGGATGCCGATGAAGCCAGATAACCCAAAAGGTGGAGATGAAGATGAGAGAAATAACTTTAGTCACGAATGTCAGCCAGCTTGTTGTATGTGTTCTCCACAAACTCTTAAAGACTAACCTGCTCTAAATACTGACATTAAAACAGCTCCATGGTTGGACAGATGTTAGTTAACTGATGTAGGACAAGTCTATAATCTGTCAGTTATGTTTTAAATAAACGCTGATTGGCCAGAAGCCAGGCAGGAAGTATAGGCAAGACAACCAAACAGGAAGTAGAAGCGAGGCAATGAGAACAGGAGTATTCTGGGAAGAAGGAAGCTCTCTCCCCAGTCCTGTCCAGACACCGGAAAAAGCAGGATGTGACCTGACCCGCTGAAAAGGGTACTGAGCCATGTAGCTAACATATATTAGAATAATGGGCTAATGTAAGTTATAAGAGCTAATAAGAAGCCTGAGCTAATGGGCCAATCAGTTTATAACTTATGTAAACCTCTGTGTGATTTTTCTTTGGGACATAACATCTGCGGGAACCTGGCTGGACAGAAACCTCATGTTACAGTTAACAGTTCTCAAATCATGTTGGTTTGTTCCTGACTAACGTCTTCCTGTAAGTGCAGAGGTGCCAGGTCAGTGCATGCAGGAATACTGATCAGTGGGTGGCACTCTGCATGGCTTATCTATGGTCACTTTCCGTGCCTCCTGTCTCATGAGAGCTCAGTTCACTAGAACTGTAGAGACCCTGTATCATCAGCTTTCTTCACTAAGTTAAACTGTTGAGACTTAGGGGTCATGTAATTGTTTTTATTCCCTTCCGACTGTCATGTTTTAAAGTCAGGAGGTTAATGTGTTTGTTTTCTTTCCTCTCTGACTTTCCTCGCTATTAGACTTGACTCAGTGTTGAGCAGTTAGTTGAGTATCCCAGTTTCTTATTTGTAAAATGAGAGTAATAATAGTCTTTTTGGTGACTGAAAATTAAATTGTATGAATAAATGCAAGTTCTTAGAACAGCGTCTAAGCATAACCATAAACATTTCACAGTTTTGACTGTTTTCATTTGTGTTGTTTTTGGTCACAGCGTTCCATGATAAACACACAGAAATTTTAAACTTCGTGCTGTAAATTTAAGGCAACATAACTCTGGCTCTGAATAGACATGGAAATTCTCACACTATTCAAAGCTGTCCACCTCTCCCAAAAGTGTGCCTTTTGAGCTGAATGTTGTAGCACACGTCTTTAATTCTAGCACTCCAGAGGCAGAGACAGGTGGATGTCTGTGAGTCCGAGGCCAGCCTGGTCTTCATAGCAAGTTCCAGGCCAGCCAGGGCTACAAAGTGAGATCTCAAGCCCTTCCCCCACCAAAAATGGGTTTTGGTGTGTTATTTAAGCATTCACTAAGAGCACAGGCATCTGGCCAATTCTGTAATTGCCACAGATTTACCATATTGTTAGCATATTAGTCTTTGTTTTACTTTAAATCATGCTAAGATATATTTTACCTTTATGCTGCTGTGGGCTACATAGAAGATGAATCATCACTTCTAGCCATTGTTTACAGATATTTTGTGTTGTGCTTTATATGTATTGATTGTTCATCTCTTAAATTAATAACTAACACCCCATGTGTCAACAAGCATAAAACTTAGTAATTGTTTCCTGAAAGAGGAAGGGAACCTGTATGTTCCTTCCAGTTTCCATCTAGATTAATTTACATTAATCTCTAAATGTGCTGTGTCTTACAGACTGGGCTAGGTGGTGTGAGACCTGTGAAAATGTAAACAAAGAGAAAACAAGACAACTCCTTCTGTTTATGTTTCTGTTTTTAATAGTGTAAAGCTTTTTACGGCCCAACAAACCTCTGCACCGATGCAGTAATCCAAATTAGACCAAATTAAACCAAATTAGAAAAAGCCCAGGTTTAATGGGTACCAGTGCTCCCCGGTGGCCTTCCAATCCCCAGAGAGGAAGACAAGGAAAACACAGAGAGGGGAAAGGAAAACCAGAAAGACCACGTGTTTGTTGGGAGGAGGGGATGCAGTTTAAATAGCCTTTGGGGTGGTCTTGACCCTCTCTGGGGAGGGGTGACCTTTTGACCGCCTTAGAGGCGGAGTCCAGACTTCAGTAGTTCCCGGGGGAGGGGCCTTGGAATGAAACTTTCCACCAATCAAATAGCAGATGATGCTTGTCACTCATTTATTATATTTGGTATAGAGTCATTTTCTCAGTTATTAGGTTTCCTAATAATTGTTATGTATTTGACACTTTGCACTTAAAAAACAGAACAGAATCAACTTGTCTATGAGTTGTAAGTTTATTGGAGTCTGCTTTGTTGTCTGTATGGTGCCAATTATGAAATAAGTATCATTGGCATAACACAACCCATGTAATGGTTGTCAGTCCTCTGCTCAGGAGCAACTGCTGTGGCGTCTGGTGTGGGGCCGATGCTGCTGGGGGTCAGATAGACGGGTGTGTCCTCCGATGCACATTGTGTTTGTCTCAGCAAACCAACGCAGAGACTGTGTAAGCATGTCTTTGAGAACCTGCTTAACTTAGGTCATTTCTACCCACGGTTTGTGACTTGGCAGTTATTTAACCTACACACAATTATGTTATTGGGAAACCCATCCCACTCTACAAAAATTCACTTGTTTAAAACACTTAACCCAAATTTCCCAAGCTTCTTAATTGTTTTACATTGTTGTCTTGGATTAAAGGCTTGTTAAAACCCAAGCATTCTGATGGTAAATTTCTACTCCTAGACCCCTGTGATGCTTCTGTTCTCTTTATCTCTATGTTAACCCCCTCAAGGAGGCAAACCTCTGTCTATACTTCACACAGTTCTCGGTTAAGCTGGTTTCAGACTCTACTGTGTCCTTTCCAGGGTGTATGTTATTCAAAATAAAGTGGTATATCCCTTCTACAACGTTTGAACTTCATATAAAGAGCTGAATGTGAACCTCTTCTTTTCCTAACGGCTCTGTGGTTTTGATTTTATATCTGAAATATGTGGGCAGTCCCGTCCCAAGCTAATATTATCCCTGAGGCCTTTGAAGAAACAAATGTAATGTACCCCACAATCCCTGCCTCTAGGACTTCTAGAAAAAAGTAAACACGGCCTCACACCATGTGAATCTGACACAGAAAGAACTGTCAACAATGCCATTCCTGAACTTCAGACAACAGAGCAAGTCAAAAGAAGTGTGATGTAGAATAAGATGAAAGACCACATCTGTTGATGGAAAAAGGGCCTGCTTTTCATCCCAGCCGCCCGGCTAGCTTACACCTGAAATAACCACACAGAAATGTATTCATTAAATCACTGCCTGACCCATTATCTCTAGCCTCTTACTGGCTAACTCTCACATCTTGATTTAACCCATTTCTATTAATCTGTATATCACCATGAGGTTGTGGCTTACCAGGAAAGGTTCAGCATGTCTCATTCTGGCAGCTCCAAGGCGGCTCTCCTACTCTGCCTTTATTGATTAACCAGTGAAGGCAACACATAAACAGAAGGACCTCCTATGCCACCCATCATGCGTGAGACAGAGCCCCAAAGCATATGTGTAATCCCAGCACTGGAGGGGCGCGCGCATTCTCTCTCTCTCTCTCTCTCTCTCTCTCTCTCTCTCTCTCTCTCTCTCTCTCCACACACACACACCAAAATTGTTTTAAGTTATTTGGTATGTAGGATCTGGGTATGACTCAGTGGTGAAGTACTTGTCTCTTATGCACAAGGCCATGGGTTCAGTCTCAACACCTAAGTTTTTTTTTTTCAAGGAATGGTGACTATGAAATGCAGAAGTACTCACTTATCTTAAGAGACTTTTTAAAAAATAGCAAAGAAAGGATAAAATTAGTAATGGGTTTTCTGGGGTGGGGGGATGTTCTGCCAGATGATCACAAACTCACTGGCTCAAAACAGTTTGGCTTCACTCTAGGAAATAGTCAAAGCATGATGAGCTCTATTTAAAGGCTTAATGAAAATCATTTAGTTGGCTTTTATGATTTCCAGAAGCCATCTGCATCCCTTGGCCCTTGGCCCCTTCGCCTGTCATTTAACACATCCCTGATCTTCCTGCCTCCCTGTTGTTGATTCCCTTATGAATGTATTGGGCCCATCCAGTAGACCTAGGAAAAATCACCCAGCATTAGGACTCCAAGTTGATGGGAGATGACAATATTCATGAGTCCCAGAGACTTGATTGTACACATTTGAGAGAGAAGGCCATTATTCTGTCCACTACATACATGCACCTTATGTGCCTATAAACCCTGTGAATTAACCATGTCCAAGTAAATTTATTTCCTGTGTCTTTCTAATCGGATCATGTTTCTGAAACACCTGAATTTATGGGGAATGTTTGGAAGTTACAATCTTCCCTCTCCTTCATGAGGGCTGTTGCTGTATGAGCAGTCGGGCTGTATTCTGAGGACAGCTGTAGATGCAGATGTAGGTGTCAGTTATTTGGTACACAGAACTCGGGCATTGTTAACTGAAGCTGCTATGTGGTCATTTCCTTATCATTTTTTTCTTTGTCGGGAGCATGAAGGGAAAGACACAAACACAACCTCATGAGCAAGAGCGAAGGAGCCTGCATTGGGAGGTGTATTTTCAAAAGGTGGGGGTAGGGACTTTCATAGCCTTTGAAATTCTCGCTGTTTGTTAATATTCAAAACATCCTTTCCCGTTGTGAAGGACTGACATCTAAGGCTGTGTATCCCCTTATTATGTGGATTCATCCCTGTTTCCATATATTTCTCAGGATCTGGAAGGATCATCTCAGGTCCTGGCTGTTCCGACACTCCACTAAGAAGTTTTTGCTTCAGTTGCAGGACATACTTGTTGATGTGACTTTGCCACTATTAACATTTTTAGGTTTATAAATGAAAAATAGAAACAGCAAAAATATTTATATTGAATGCTTGCTAGTTTACGGGGTTTTTTTGTTTGTTTTTGTTTTTTGTTTTGTTTTTTTTTTGTTTAAAATTATTATTATGTATACAGTGTTCTGTCTGTCTGTATGCTTGCATGACAGAAAAGGGCACCAGATCTCATTACAGATGGCTGTGGGCCACCATGTGGGTGCTGGGAATTGAACTCGGGACCTCTGGAAGAGCAGTCAGTGCTCTTAACCTCTGAGCCATCTTTCCAGCCCAGCTAGTTTACGTTTTAAGAATGCTTGGCAGTTTAAGTTTTATGACCTATCTTCTGAAATTATCTGCCAGAAAACCTAGTAAAGTTGCATGGGACAGAAAAATGTCCAGAGCATCTTCTTATCCAGGCATGGTGTTAGTGATATGTTAGTGGCCTGCAGTCCAAGCCATTGAAGATGAAGACAGAAGGATCTGCAGTTCAAGTCCAGTCTAGGCTACATAAGCAGTTTGAGGCTAGCCTGGATTACATGAGACCCTATCTCAAAAAAAAAAAAAAGTCACATACAGTCCCCATGCCTTGAATTGCATTCTTGTAATCACAGCTTCAGAAGACTGGGACAGGAGGATCGCAAGTTCAAGGCCAGCATGGCCTACTTGTGACACCACGTCTACAATATTAACAGAAACGACTCCTGCTCCCTCCAGGAGTTCCTTCTCGTTTCCTATTGTTCTTGTTCTAAATATCTAAGGAACATGAGATGTTTGGTGTCTGCCATTTCAGATTCACATCTGCTCAGCACCGAGTGGGCTCTTGCTCAGTGCCAGGCACTGGAGCTCAGTTGAAAGAAAACACTTCAATAAATAACTTAGTACAGTGAAGGGGCATGGCCAGCCTGGGACCAGGATAGGGATGTGGCACGGAATGCTGGCCAGATCCTGCATCATATTGCAGAAGTGGAACCTGCTCCAAACTCTGGGACCTGAGTCTTTCTTCCTCCTGGGACCACCATTGCATCAGTACGTGCACAAGCATCTGTTCCATCGGCATTTGTAAACACACCAGAACACCCACTGTCCAAAGCATTCTTAGGACTCTGCACCTTTGTGGCTCATTATTTTTTTAAACAAGTGTATCTCAGTTTCTGTTAGGAGCAGAGTCTGGTAACCTGTGCTTGCAAGCCCTGTACTCGGAGACTTAAGCCGTAGGATCATGAGTTCTAGACAAACCTGGTCTGCCTAGAGACCTTGTCTCTAAAAAGCAACCACCAACAAGATACCATTAGAGTCATTAGTAAAAAAGCAACAATACTCAAACATCCTTTAGGTAGAAAAGAGAGCAGAGCATAAAGGTTCCCCATATGGTACAGGAGCGCATGGTGTACAGCCTCATCAGCCAGGGATATGCAAACTGAAACCCCCATACCCAAGCAGGGTGCTCTAAAACAAGCAAAGGGAGGCACCCGATGCTGGCATCGTGTAGAAAAGCTGCATCCCAAAGCCATTGGGGTTGTAAATGGTATTGCCGGTCATCCAGCTGACCCACCAGTTACATGTGCTCTTAGATGTTTATCCCAGAGAGAGAGATGTTCCTAACAGCTTTGTTTGTGATAGCCAAAACCCAGAGTATGCCAGTGTCTCCTAAGTCTAGGTATTGGCCAGTGATGTAATCAAACATGGCCAGGCAGTAAACCCCAGCCATCAGGGCTCAGGAGCGTCCATGGAGGTGGGTGTACCAAGGAGTACCACCCCTCCTTCTACACACCCTGTGCGTCCTCTGTGATGTTTAGGACAGAGCTGGGATGTGGGTACAGACGTATTAGAGTACAAGACACCGGTGAGTGGATGCAGGGGAGGGGCTGAGGCAGATCAGCTGCAGGCCATTGGTCAGAAATTCCACAGGCCCAGACTAGAGAGTGATGTCTGAGGTAGGAGGTGGCAGCCCTCTAAAGAACTGATTCTTTAGGCTGCGGGACCTGACTGCCTTCTGAGGATAGTTGTCGAATTAGCCCAGCTGGTGTCAAATAAATGTTATTGGCAGGTAATTCCCACCCCACGTGTAATAATAAAAATATTCTGCATTGTGTATAAGAGTAGGGAAAAAAAGAGGGATTTTCTTTGCTTTTTATTGTTTTATTTTTGTCTTTGGAAAACCCAGATGTCCTTTACTTAGAAAGTGGCTTGAATTAGCACGGCCTCCATAGGCTTGTATATTTGCATTCTTAGTGCCCATTTATGAGGTTGGAAGGATTAGGAGGTGTGGCCTTGTTGGATGCAGTGTGTCTCTGGGGGTGAGCTTTGAGGTTTCAAAAGCCCGTGCCAGGCATTCTGCCTCCAAATTGGTATATAAAGCTCTTAGTCAGTGCTCCAGTGCCCTGCCTGTCTGTCATAATGATAATGGACTAACCCTCTGAAACTAAAAGCAAGCCTCCAATTAAGTGCTTTCCTTTATGAGTTGCCGTGGTCATGGTGTCTCTTCACGCAATAGAACAGTGACAGACTGACACATCCATGCCATAAAATACTGCTGAGCATCAGAGAATAAATTACTGGTATTGAGTGAAAGGAGCAGTTTGAAAGGTTTAGTAGTGCACAATTCCATGGTTGAATTTCTTTCTTCTCTCTTCTTCTTCGTTGTCGTCGTCTTCTTCTTCTTCTTTTTTTTTTTTTTTGTTTGTTTGTTTGTTTGATTTTTCGAGACAGGGTTTCTCTGTAGCTTTGGAGCCTGTCCTGAAACTAGCTCTTGTAGACCAGGCTGTCCTAAAACTCACAGAGAACCGCCCCTGAATGCTGGGATTAAAGGTGTACCACCACTGCCTGGCTGTTGAAGCATTCTTGCCACAAGAAACAGCTGTGGTAGCCAGGAGCTAAAGAACTAAGAGAAGACAGTTATGCAGGTCAAAAGTTGTACATAGTATCAACATCCCCAGGTCTTCCGGAACATGGAGGAAGATGGGGTGGAAAGAATGCAAGAGACAGAGGATGTGGGGAGGTGCTGTGAGATGCTGTCTTCTGCGTATAATGTGCAGTTGCACCCTTGAACAAGACCAGCACAGTCAACACCACAAGACAGCACTCCATCAGGCTGCTGACGTTGCACTCAGTGGGCGACAAGAGAAAAAAGACAGCGCCTGAATGTGGGTGGGAGATGTTTTGGGAAGTGTCCAGAGGAGAGCAGGAGGGGATAGGATATAGATATAGTATATGAATTATGAAATTGTCAACAAGTAAATTTTCAAAAGATAGTATTTGTGATGGGATCCTTCTGTATCCTGACAGTATACACATACATACACATAGAAATAAATGTAAACATAAAATAAAATGTAAACATAAGATAGAAAATTAAGATCCAGGAAATATGTTTCTGCAGTATATGATACTTCTGAGACATACTGCCATAATAGAAACTGGACTAAGAATGCATGTGGTCTCTGAGTGTTCTTTCTTACAGCAGAATTTACAAGTATCCCAGAATTAAAGGTGAAGTATTGGAGAAAGGGCAGGAGCGCCAAGGCTTCATGGCATAGCACCAGACTCAGTTTCCTGAACTTTGACGCTCTCATCGCTGAGTTGTTTTGAGAATTAACTCTGTGGTTAATACTTGATGGGGGTTTTCCATGTCACACATGCATGAGCCACTCTTCTTTACAATGAATTGTCAAAAACCATTCAGTCTGTTCATTTAGCACTTGGGGCTGAGCAATCTGGCTTCTCTGAGACATTGTCATGATGAGTGTTTGTATTCACTATGTTCATCTCTTTCTTCTTTCAAGCTGTTTATCCCCTCATTCAGTTTTCTAGGTCAGACACTTGGCTCATTTTTCAGTGAGTCTTTCACTTTGTAATATAAACATTTAAAATATATATTTTATGGTCATGTCTATTTGACTGTTGTTTTGGCTAGAGACAGATTTTTATATTGGCAGCTCAACCTCTGCGTTGTCATTTAGCTGAGTCTTGTGGGGTTGGGTTTGGTTTGGTTTTAATCAAAGAATTATTTGCATCTGGTCTTGATGGTGCACATGGTGCACCTTGTAATCACAGCATGTGGGAGCATGTGGACCAATAGTTTGGGGCCAGCCTGGGCTACATAGCTAGAGTCTATCTTGAAAAATAAAAACAGAAAGAAACAACAAAAGGGAATTATTTGCAGATGTGTTTTTCAATTTCCAAAGATGACTGAGAGGCAGAGGGGGCTCTTTCCTGTGTTGATTCTGATCTTTCATTATGGTTTTCATAGCCATAGGTTTGCTCTGTGCCTCAGCATGTAGCCAGTGTTTGTAGGTGTTTCATACATGATTGACATGAATATATACTCTTTAGTTGTCAAATGTAATGTTTGTAACCATTCAGTCCTTGATTTTGTTTGTGGTTTAAATTTTCAGGCTCTTGCCAGCACATGGCCTGGCTGACCTAGCAGTTACATGGTGATGCATTCCTCCTTGATTATAAATACACCATTTTCTCATTGATCTGCCAGTTTTTACTGTATAATTTTTGGCTATTTAGCTACAGCCAATTTCAAATTGATGTTTTCCTGGTGCATTCTTTCATAATACAGTGTTCCCCAGTTACATCAGCCCCCTGGTCTGTACTTACACCAGTAGTCACAAAATCATGTCAGCTCTTGGTTGGCATTTTGTGTGTGTGATGAATCTGTTTGTAGTGAGAATTCCTGCTTCGCTTTCACTATCAGGTGCCTCACCGTCTCCTCTAAGGCACACACTTCCTGTACATGAGCCACTGAGTGTCCTGATTGAGGTGCAGGCTCTGGTTTCAAACCCCCGGCCACATACAGGCCTACAAGCTCATCTGCCTTCTCCATGAAGGTTATCAGAAATCAAAGCTTTCATTTTGTTAAGGCTGCCTTCCACCCTTCAGCCCTTCCTTGTCCCCAAACCTGCCCCAGCACACACACGGCCCACTTGTCTAATGTAGGTTTGGGATTTTAGCTGTGGCCTCCAGGAATTCTCCTAGCTGATTCTGCTGTGCATTTTGAAGAAGGTTGGTTCTACTTTCCTCAAGGTCTCTGGACATTTAAGATCTATGTGGGGAGAGAGGTTGAGAGTGGTCTGGAGTGATGCTGGATTCTGATCCTACCTGAGAATGGGGTATGGCGTTCAACAACCTTTGACACATTGACTCTGCCCTCCTGGAATGTGGCTGCTTACAACTTACATCAGCTTCTGGTGTCTGAACGGATGCTGGATGCCTGTTTGTGTGCCAGGCCCTACAGCGGCCTCCCTCTCATGGGTGTTTTTCCTGTTCTTAGTGATTATAAATTCAGGGTACCAGACTAGTCTCTAGAACACCAAGATTTATTTATAAATTTGAGAACATTTACAAATTTACAGTCATAATAAGTAGCATTTAAATATTGATATTGCTTAACCAAAACTGAGCTGGACTTGTTGTCAATATTAAAGGTTTTTTAAGGTTTTTATTTTACTTTATACGTATAAGTGTTGTGTGCACATACATATATGTGTAGCATGTGTGTGCCTGGTGCCCTGGAGACCAAAAGAGAGCATGGGATCCTCTAGAACCATAGTTGCCAGCAGTTGTCAGTCACCATGCCAGTCAGTGCTGGGAACCAAGCCTGGGGCCTCTGTAGGAACAAAGGTACTCTTACCCACTGAGTCACCTAGAATATTTTTTGTTATAACTTTCCAAATTATATTTAAGTCAAGTTTAATGGTGACTCTCATAGGAAAAGACTGTACACTCAAAATATAAAATTTAATAAGGAGTAGGTTTGTAAATTGTAACAATATGGTAAGATAATTATAACAAATGCAGTTTTAACACACAGTTGTATAAGAGGCATGTGATATGCTTACATGCCCTCATCCATGTTTAACACACAGTTGTATAAGAGGCACGTGATATGCTTACATGCCCTCATCCATGTTTAAAACAGTATTAAAGGACATTTATCTTTGTTGTATTATTCCCAAGCTTTCTGGTGTTTTGGATCTTCTAAATGTAAAGCAACTAGAATCCACCAGAAGTTTTTAAAAATATTTCAGGGGTCAGAGCTCATTTCTGCTCATAAACACACCAAGTTTGAAGTCCTCAGCCACACCCAGAAGCCGTGTCCTGATTCTGCTAGGAGTGTTGTTTTCTGATGTGAAATAACTCTATTTTTAATATATTGATTATTATCATGTACCTAATTTAAAAAAAAAAAGTGACTTCTAATTACTGCATCTCCACTCACAGCGACTTTGTATTTTCTCCCAGGTCACCTTCCGAACGAGAATCTACCACTGTAATATCAACAGCCAAGGGGTGATCTGTCTGGACATCCTCAAGGACAACTGGAGCCCAGCCCTGACCATCTCGAAAGTCCTCCTGTCCATCTGCTCACTCCTCACAGACTGCAACCCTGGTGAGTGGCCCTGGAACTGGTAGCAGACTGAGAAAGAAGGGCGCAGCTGCCCTTGAGTGTGTTGTTGCTGCTGCGAGCGTTCCTGACCCCGCTGCTCATTACTGTTGATTTTAACTTTACATACTGCATAACTGTGTTCTTTTTAAATTGGTTCTTTTCATTTACCTTTTTTAAACCTATTATTTAGCAAAAAAATTAAAACAAAATATGATAAAAAAATGAAAAATAATTTTAAATGAGAAAAGTATATTTTAGAATGTATTAAATTCTTCTACCAAATAACAATAAAAATTCAAATTGACACACTTAATCTTTAATTAGATGCCTACTAGGCATGTTAATTTGAGAGATTTGGGGGATTAAAATCTATGACAGCCACAGCAGCACCACACAGATGTGACCTCCAGTGTGGTGGTAGCAGCCCTGTGTCCTGACAAGCTGTTAGCAGAAAACTGGCTGGGTCTGAATCAGGAAACAGGGCTTTCCAGGAAGCTAAGGTGGTTATGGACACGCCTTGGTAGCCCCTGCCCTTTGCACTCAGTTCTCAGCCGGTTCCTTCCTCTGCATATGATCGTGTGCCTTTGACAGCTTTCGTTTAGCTACAGGGCAAACCAACTACAGATTGTGTTCATATATGGGATTACTCTGCAAAATTCAGAAATCGCAGAGTAGTCTTTGTTCATGTTCTCCATGGAACTTGCTTTTTTCAGTATTTTATTAATTGCCATAAAATCCCAGCTCCTGTGTAAGGCCACTGTGAAATGTTTCTAGTTAGCTCACCAGGTAGATAGTAAACTCCTGTCAGATGAAACCAAGAGAGTTGATTGTTCCTGCAGGCCCACCCCTGGCAGAGCCCGATTCTGTCTGTCTCATGAGTGACTTTACTGAGAGGTGATGCTGCGAGGAGACTTTCTTTGCTGTTGCTTTTGTTTTGACGATTTGTGACCTGTTACCCTGTGAGCCCCTGCATTCAGAACAGGTTCCCTGAACTCATCCGCCTTTCTCTAAAGAGACAGCTGTCAGTAAGTCAGGAGGTGGGCGGGAGGGGTTGGAATTTTAGTTATTGGTTGGATTTTGTTTGTTTATTTCTTTGGTTGATATTGCTGTCTCTCAAAAAATTACAGACCCGTCGTCTATAAAGGTAAAACTCACCCCTGAGCAAAGCAAAAGCTCAGGGGTGCTGGCCTGAGCCGGGGGTGCTGGCCTGAGCCAAGGATGCTGGCACACATCTGAAATCCCCGCACTCACTTGGGAGGCTGGAACAGAAGGACTGAGGTCCAGGGCAGCCTGAGTGACATAGTGAGGCCCTGCCTGACGAGTCTCATCCCCACAAAAGAAGTCACATTTTTTTAAACACTGATGTTTAGTAGGAATATCAGGCCAGAAAATAATAATGACCCTTAGAAGATGACATCTTTTGTGATAAGAGACTAGAAAAGGGGCCAAAGAGCACTGACAGCTCTTCCAAAGGACCCCAGTTCGGTTCCCAGCACTCATGTGGCAGTTCACAACCATCTGTAACTCCTGTGGCAGGAGATCCAACACCTCTTTCTGACCTCCTCAGGCACCTGGCACATAGGTGCTGCACAGACATACCTGCAAGGAAACCCCCATACACATAAAAAAATTTAAAAAGATACTAGAAGCGTTTATGGTATATGCTAATCATCACTTTCTGATGTGTATATGAAGATCTCCTGAGTGACACCTCACTGTTATGAATATTGGCATTCCGAAGACAAAGCAAACTGTGTTATGTCCTGCTAGGGTGGTGCTCCATGTCCTGCTAGGGTGGTGCTCCATGCCCTCCTTAAGCTACTCCTCTTAGAAAGCAGAAGCCGGTTTTAAGCCGGCTCCTGAGCCAGCTCACATGGGGACCTGAGTGTGATCCCCAGAACCCACATGGTGGAGAGAGGGAAGTGACTCCCACAAATTGTCCTCTGGTATGGTTTACTGCTGTTCAGCGAGCAGGATTCATGGATGTCCCAACAAGAGGGTAGCACTAAGAAAGAGAATCGCCGCTCTCTGTGGAATTCTGTGACTTTCAAATCTGTGTTCTCAAGTGATTGTTCTACACTTACAAATTTTAAATTCTGAGCCCTGTGTTCTGAGCACACGCCTGTAATCCCAGCCCTGGGCATGCTGGGGGGAGATTGTGAGTCCAAGACAGCCTGAGCCACATAGTGAGGCCTTTTCTCACATTTTGAGATTTGTTTGTTTGTTTGTTTGGTTGGTTGGTTGGTTGGTTGGTTGAATACCAGTCCTGTGCATATGCACAGCATTATTTAGACTCAGCAGGTTATTTTTGAAAAGGATATGAAGTTGGGAAGGGGTATAGAAGGGGACCGTGAAGGGGTAAGAACATACTTGTCTATATTATACACAGTATGAAATTCTCAAAGAATAAATGAAATTATTATCATTTTAAGTGGTAATTTTATAAGAACCCTGTTTCTTTACGTATTATTTTAAGTGAGCTTATGTTGAGGTATTCATACCTATAAACAATGAGAGTTTGCCACATACTTAATCAGGCACACCGGGAGCAAAGCAAGGAGAGAAAGGTTCCCTGGAGTCAGGAACTAGGGATACCCCCCTGTTTATCTGAAAAGCGAGTGGCACCGGTGATCTGAACCTCAGTTTGCCTTTCTCATCTGCTGCTGTTGCTGCTGCAGTTTTGGAGATAACATCTCTCCACACAGCCCAGGCTTCGGGGGACTGCAGGTGTGCGCTACCAGGCCCCACACAGTGCTATGACTCACTGCAGCATGAGGGTTTATTTCCTTAGGCATATTTCTGGTGTGATATCATTTTTTAAATTCCAAAGCCCTCCTAACTCTTATGAAGGAACTGGAAATTTAACAAAAAGCATTTGATGTCGGAAAACTTCTGTTTTAGTCATACTAATGAGATCATGAGTGTGAGGTTTTATAGGACCTAAGCTGTAGACTAAAATGTTTGCAAATACAATTTTGGTAACTAGAATTTACTTCTGGATAGTCTAGAAAGGTTGGAGGTGGGATTAAGGCTATCAGAAACCAAGATCCACCATTGTAATAATTAATTCGGAATGAGAAATATGTGAAAGTTCTTAATATTTTTCTTTCTACTTTGGTTATGTTTGAAATTTTCCAAAATAAAGATTTTTTATTACTATAATTTGTAAACTGTGAAAGCTGGCTGTTGTCCACCTCGTGGATCATCTGGGTTCTAGCACTGGCCCTCGGTGCCTCCTTCCACATCATCTGCCCTCTTAAGCCCCCTTGAAGTGTTATCTGTCTGCCTACAGTGGGCCGAACAGCTCAGGCCAGGGCAAAGCACACCACAGACATCACCTATCATCTTTCCATTAAATATTGAATACCAGGGGGTTGGAGAGATAGCTCTGCAGTTAGGAGCACTTGCTGTTCTTGTAGAGGGATCTGGGTTGTGTTGCCAGCACTCACATGGCCACATATAACCTTTTGTAACTCCAGTTCTGGGGCTACATGCCTGTCTTTGATCTCATACATGGTGTATGTGCATACATGTGAACAAACACTTATACCCATGAAACAAAAATGAATCTAAAAATAAAATAAAATTTGAGTGTCAGTTGCCCCAGTCTTAAATTTATCCAGGTCTTTATTAGAATAACTCATTAGCACACCCTCAATTAGGCTGGGGGCCCTGAAGTGGCAGTGTCAGGGTCACTGGTAAAAGCTACATTTTCTCAAATGCACTGAGCAAATGAAAACAGTCACTTGCTCCCAGAGCTCTTCTCCTGTGATCTTTGAATGCCAGAAGCTCGCTGATTCGGGTCACTGAGGACCATGCTCCAGCCCAGCAATGCTCTTTCTTACCTGTGGCCACCTCCAAGGCCTTAGCTCGTCTTTGCCTGGCTCCGAGTGCATAATGAAGGTTATTACGAAGCATTGAGATTTTATGCTTGATAATGGCTTCTGGTGGCTTAGAGCCTGTAACACAGGATTAAGTATTTCAATTGGCCGAGATCTGTGTGGACTGTGAGCTGCTGGAGGGACTGAAGGTACCTGGGCTCTTTAGCAGAATCTCCCATTTTCCAGTTCCAGGGCTGTGCTATCTCATGCCCCATCCTGCCTCACATAAGAACCGGACAAGAACAGTTCTGTTAACCGAATGAAATCCTGTGAAAATACAAGCAACCAGTTATTAAAGTGGGCTTTCCTAGCAGGCATGCAAAATATCTTGGCCTTTCCTAGAAGCCATTGCAGCTGGTCCTGCAGGTACAACTTTCTTCTGCAGACTACAACCTTGGTTAAAATAAGAAACAAGCGGCCTAAGGAGATGGCTTAGCTGGTATAAAAAAAAAAAAATCTTGCCCACACCTGAGTTTGGATCCTAAGAACCCATATTTAAAAGCCTGGGGTGGAGGCTTTTAAACTCTTTAAACTCCCTAAAACTCTTGCTGGAGGAGGGTGGTATGGAAACAGGCAGATCCCCGAGGCTCCTTGGCCAGCTAGCCTAGCTGAGTCGATGAGCTTCAGAATCCCTGGGACGCTGTCTCAAAATAATCGAGGCCATCAAGGAAAGCTAAGCCCCTGCACAGCCGAGCACACGCATGCGTGCACATGAACAATACAACATGCCCACACCAAAAGCATTAGTGAGAGCCGAGAAGTGCCCAGCACAGCATGTGGCTAGCTGCCTTGGCACCACTGGCCTGTGAAGAACTGGTTTCTTCTGGATTGCCACGGGCTGAATTCAAGTCCTGCTCTGTGTGATCACATATGGAGCAGACGAATGTAAGATTACCAAGGGAAGGGCTGGGGTCTAATGAGTCCGAATGTGATGTTACCAACTCTGAGCAGGGTTTACGTTTGAGTTTTTTATATTTTTATAATTATAAAAATCTTAAGGATGGGGGTCAGAGTATGGTCTTTCACAGCTGGATTCACTCTCCAGCTCAGTTTCTCATCTGGTGGAAACGATGAAATGTCAGGTTCACTGTTAGTGTGCAGCCTCAGTGGCTTTCTCTCTCTCTCTCTCTCTCTCTCTCTCTCTCCCTCCCTCCCTCCCTCCCTCCCTCCCTCCCTCCCTCTCTCTCTCTTTCTCTCTCTCTCTCTCTCTCCATGATTAGAAGACCATGGGGCCCAGTGTTGATTATAACAGGACTTGCAGTTTTGACACACTTTACATAATAGATGTGTTCCCGGGAAAATTATAAATTAAACTATATTAGCTCATCATGATAACACTAATCTTAGTACTTGGGCAGCAGAGGCAGGAGGCACTGGAGTTCACAGTTGTCCTGAGCTGTATAGCAAGTTCAAAACCAACCTAGGCAACCCAGGGACCTTCGGTCAAAGCACCATCAATAAATAAATAGTAGTAGATGCATTTGAAAACCTTTTTGACTGAGAGTGTCCTACAGAAAAACTTCTTGTCAAATTAACACTTTAAAAATTGAGTTTTTCTCATTTTGAAAATACAGTGAACCGTTTGCACTTGAGTGAGCTCTGCATTTCCTCCGAACGTGTTGCCTTCAAATAAATTGTGTTGGTTTTGGTGCTCAGGTGTCTAGGCCAGCCAGCAGAGTCCTGTCTGGCTGTGCACTGGGCAGGTTCAGGGCACCCCTTTATCAGGAATGTTCAGTCTGCTACACCACCCTCATTCTGTTCAGAGCATTGCTGCCATCTGGGGCTTCCGCCTTGTGTGGCACTGAGGCCAGCTGCTTTCCTGTCCACACTGGCTCCTTTGAAGGACACACATCGGGTACAGTCTAAGGCAGATGCAACTGGTCTCACAGCTCATCTGGCTTTGGGGTCAGCAGTGTCTTTCATAGAAGAAGTCTATGGCTGAAGACATAGCTCCGCAGTCGAGAATATTTGCTCCTCTCACAGAGGCCCATGTTCAGCTTCCAGCGCCAACATGGTAGCTCACAACCATCCTAACTCCAGTTCCAGGGGATCCAAAAGCACACGTGCTGAACATACGTGCATTCAGACAAAACATTCATCCACATAAAGTAAAATAAATAAATATGAGAAATGTAAAGAGAAGATAGATTCTAGAAGCAAACGCTCAGCCGACAGTGTGTGAAGAACGTAAGTGGGGAGTCGCCACCCTGTCCCCTCCAGAGGGCACACTTGCCTGAGGAGGCATGCATGCTGTGACTCGGGCTATCCGCACAACTGAAGGGGTCACATCAGCATCACTCAAAAGGCTTCTGTGGCTGCTTGAATACGCCCGTCAGTCATGTTGTGGGCCGTGCAGACCGTGATTAACCGTGTGTGCGCTCAGTGAGTGAATAGCCTGTCTCTAACTTGATAAAAGTTTTTGTGTGCAAAATATTTGGAGGAAAGTTTTATTTTGTTATTTAAAATGATTTAAAGTATCAATATTGTAACTGGACACACACACACACAAAAAAAAAAAAACCCACTCCTTTACATTAGGAGTAGCATTTGGGGAGCTCAGGCCTCAGGTAGATTCAGGGTGTTCATGTGCTTTGAGTCTGGGAACGTTTTGTTTTTTATTAAGATGGTCCCTCTTATTAACATTTCTAAGCATCTAGAGAGGTGACATGTGTGTTTGCAGAGGACTCGTGTTCCGTTCCCAGTGCCCCCATAGCAGCTCACAGCTGGCTGCGACTCCAGGATCCCATGCCTCTTCCAGCCTCTGAAGATGCACAATGTCAGGACACACCCAAGCAAGGAAATAAAAGTAAATAAGTCTTAAAAGTCTTTCTTCAGTGAAGCATCATTTGAAGGTCAGTATTTGCTTTGGGAACTCAGGTTTAGCTGGATTCAGCAGTCTGACTAGCACTGGGTGGTCTTTGTGTGAAGACAGGCCGCAGCTTCTAACCCTGGCTTTGGCCTGTTTGGCTGTTCTCACTGCAAACTTTCCTGGCCCCTCTCAGTAAAAATCTCGTCACAGATTAGCTGTTGCTAAACAATTTTTATTGCTCTCCAATTTTGTCAGTTTGGACGTTGTTTGCATTAAAAACTTTTATAACTGAACTTAGTATGAAAATCTCTGTTTACTTTTTATCGACAATGTCCTGAGTTTTCCTCCTCACAGATCACCACTTATGTGCCATTAGCTTCTCTCATTATTTTATTCTTTTAGGAATGGAACTTCATGCCTCCACCCTGCTGGCAACAGTGACTTGATTTTGATGTTGGGTGGCCTAGATCCCCGAATGCTGATATATGTGTGTATATATATGTATGTATGTATAATCTCCACGCAAATTGAGGTCTTCTCTAGTAGAACCAGCCTCTCCCACTGTTCAGTGTTATGCTATGTTAGTATCTTAGATGTTTCCTTTCCCCACTTACCTAAATCTTGTGTGTCTGAAGTTCATTAGGGAATTGGGCAAAGGTGTCAGAACTATGCATTTGTCCACTGTCAGTGGGAGACACTGAAGACGTAAATGGAACAGTAAGAAGATCTGCAGTGAAGCTTGGCTGCAACCCCTGAACTTGGGGCTTTGGTGCGGGTGGGGGTCTAAAGCAGGAGGATTGCCAGTTTGCAGCCAGCATAAGCTACATAATGAACCTGTTGGGGGAGGGGGGATGAAAAGATTGCCAGGAAGTGATGATGCACGCTTTTAATCCCAGCACTCGGGAGGCAGAGGCAGGTGGATCTCTGTGAGTTCGAGGACAGCCTGGTCCACAAAGCAAGTTTCAGGACAGCCAGAGCTATTACACAGAGAAACCCTGACCCCTCCCCCCCCCAAAAAAAACTGAAAAACAGACACAACCCCTCAATATAAATAAGCAAAGGCCATTCGCTCACTCCAGTCTGTCTGCTCAGAGGTGCCCGTGAGGGCGCCTCACGCAGACTGGCCCCTGCCTTGATGTCTGAGGACTCAAGGGCATTTGCTGTGGACTTTTTTTTTTATTGAGAAAAGGAAAAAAAAAAGTTTCCCCCTCCTCCCAGCCTCCCATTTCCCTCCCCCTCCTCCCACCCTTCTCCCCCTCCTCCCACTTCTCTTCCCCTCCCTCTCCAGTCCAAAGAGCAGTCAGGGTTCCCTGCCCTGTGGAAAGTCCAAGGTCCTCAATGGATGTGTTCTTCACTGTTCTTTAGGGGAAAGTAACTAAAGATGGTGACTTAAGACTTTGGATGGTTAACTCTTCCCATTCTAAGGTTAAAAGAACATTTTTTAATGATGAGAAAGAATTGTGTATTTTGTCAGATAGCTTTTCCTTTATTGATATATTTATGTTGGCATGCCGTTTTTGTTTTCTTACTGTTTGCTGTTTTACTCTGACCATCAGATAACACGGGCCTGTTTAGAAACATTTTATATATCCTGGTATATAATAACTGCTTCTTTCCTGTAGCTTTATCTATGCTTTTTTAAATAACGTCTATATGTGCTGTAGTTATCTTGTTGAGCAATTGTGTTTCACTAAGTTATTTGACTCTTGTACAGCAAAGTGAAGTGTGTAAACAGAGACTGAAGATTTGGCTTGTGGTGGGGTCGAGAGCCTAGGTCATGACCGCTGTGTCCTTAGCGTTTGAGTCTGTTTACAGCTGGAAGTGTCCAGCTGTTCTGCATTACAAGGCCTTGCCCTCTGCGAGGCTCACACTTTGAGAAGTCGGCTTTTGTATACTTGGTATTTCACACACACACACCTTTTTTTAAGCCCATATTTGAAGGAACTTTACAGACTTGACTCTGGAAGGTACACTTGGCCACTCTCAGCTGCATATGGCCCCATGACTATGGTTTGGCCTTGCCGACAATGTCTCTCCAGAGTGGCACAGCTGTCAGGCTATGAGCTGCAGCTTTGTCCCAATGAAACTTACTGTTTTTCCTGTGTCCACATTCTAGCTGTGCAGCAGACTCTTGGTGGCCACATAAATAGAAAGGTTTTACGTGCTGTGCACAAGCTAGATTTGCCATGTTCCACAGCATAAAATGCCTAGAAGCAAGACTGGTGCGGCTCAGTGGTGGAGTCAGTGCCTAACCAGGTACTCAGACCTGGGATTAACTACCAGCACAGTACGCGTAGAAAGTAAAAATAAAACCCTGGGCTCAGTGGCACACACCTACAGGTAGAAGCAAGAGGATCAGGAGTTCAAGGCCAGTTTGGGCTATAGAAAGCTGTGTCTCCAAAGAAAAGAAAAACAATAATATACAATGAATTAAAATGCTATCATTAAGTACCTGACTGCAGTCTGTGTGGTTGTCCTATTTCCATACCACCTGACACTTGAGAAACTAAATGCTCTTTTTCTTGTTAATTTATTTTGTAGTTTAATTTTGACTCCTCTGAGTCCATGTCCTGTGGCCTCTTGTTAGTGGGAAATGGTATCACTCAGGGGGACTGGCTCTCAGCAACGTCTGTGCATGGCTGATACTAAATTGCAGCAGTTTTCACTTCATGTCGGTTTAAAGTCTGGGAAGAATGTAAACCATTCTACAAGATGTGGACTCGTGCGCTGTGCTTATAAAGATCCCCAAGCCAAGAGCCATGGCCTTGAGCCTCTCTTGTTAAACTGCGGGGCCTCTTCTTGGTAAAGTACAGTCCCTATGTGCCCGCCACATCTCCACCTCCCTCCACCTCTCAGGGCGTCCTGCCATCTCGGGCCATCAGGGAGGACACAGATGTCCTAGGTCAGTGCCCCCTGGCTGTACCCCAACCCCAGGTGGACTCTTGGTGCCTGAAGGATTTATTACTGCATGAACTCTTCAGTTTCATTCCTGGTGTCTGATGTCCTCAGGGCACAGGTATGAGAACGAAGGGAAGATGATACTCTGTCAGCCTTCAGGGCTGCAGCCATAGCAGCGTGACTAGCCAGTGCTCACATTCTCACTTGGACTGTCCAGGACTGCTGTCCTTCTCCTTCCCTTCCAGATCCTTGGTAGAAAAGGCAGTTCAGAGGAGAGTGAACCATGTCCTAGGCCTCAGGAAAGGTCTGATGGCAGATAGAGCCTGCTGTGTCCCCTCTGCTCCTTTGTGTCCCACACCAGAAGTCTCTGGAGCTCTCCACTCCCTTCATCAGTAGCTCTGACTGTCTAGGGGTCTATAACATGAACTCTACCTCCACCCAAATCAAGTGGTCTCCACCTTGAGCCCGATGTGCACCTGTCTCCAGATAGGAATCCCTGAGCTGCAGCCTCTAACTGAGCAGGTAACAGTAGTGCCTCTTGCAGGCGGGATTCCAAAAGTTTACAGTGCCCTGCCCTTCCACCTCCTCTCTACCCTGCCTCCCCCACCTCTGCCCTCCTGCCTCCTGGTGCCTTGTGACTTCTCACTCATACCTGCTGCCCGCTTTACTTTTAATTTCATTTATCTTTTCATGCACCTATGCGTGCATGCATGCGTTTGTGCATATGTATACATTCATGTGACATGCCTGTGCATGCAGAGGTTGACACTGGATGTTTTTTGCTCTCCATCATATGTATCATGTATATGGCTGTTTTGCCTGCATGTATGTCTATGTATATTACATGTATGCCTGGTGCCCTTGGAGGTCAGAAAACGTGTCAGATCCCCTGGAACAGGAGTTCTAAAGGGTTGTGAACTGACTTGTGGTACTGGAAATTGAACCCTCTTCCTCTGGAAGAGCAGCCAGTGCTCCTAACTGCTGAGCCGTCTGTCTAGCTTTTTAGCCTACTTTTTTGGCACAGACTCTCTCACTGCATCTGGCTGGTCAGCGAGCTCTGGAATCCACCCGCGTCCTGCCCCCACCACCCCAGCAATGGGATTCTAGGCACCTAGTGTGGCCTCTAGCTTTCGTGTGGGTGGAGGGGTCAGAACCCGGTCCTGAGGCTCGCACAGCAAACACTTTCCCACCCAGCCGTCTCTCCAGCCCGTTAGTCTGTTCGAGCACTGCTTTAGTCGCTGTGAGACAGCTGTACGATGACGGTGCCTAGTAGGAAGCCATGTTGTGGACTTGAATGACAGGGCCATGACTTAAAATGTGCACATTCTCCACACAGAGGTGGACACTGGACAACCTGTTATCCATTCTCATCTGAATGGTTTTTGTTTTTATTAGTAACTGTGATATAGAAAGAATATTTTTACATGTTTTATGTCAGTAACTTTGCAGGGAAGGAAAACACCATTCGGGGAAGGGCTCAAAGCTTTGGTACATGCCCAGATGTTTGCAAGAGCTTGAGCCCTTGAAGCCACTCACAGATTCTATCTATGCTCTCTGTGTAAGGAATAGCCTCCGTACAAGGCACCTTGTTCATGCTTAAGCTCAGACAGTTTGTTGTTGAATGAATAGTTACCAAATTGATTCCTGCCAGGGCCAGGGGAATAGATTTAAAAAAAAAGAAGAAGAAGAAGAAGAAGAAGAAGAAGAAGAAGAAGAAGAAGAAGAAGAAGAAGAAGAAGAAGAAGAAAGAAAAGAAAAGACCAGCCAGGCATAGTGGTGCATGACTTTTATCTCAGCAGTTAGAAGGCAGAGGCAGGTAGATCTGATCTTTGTGAATTTGGGGCCAGCCTGGACTACATCTCAAGTTCCGGGGCAGTCAGGGACTGTACACAGAGAAACCTGTCTTAAAAAAAATTTATGCAGAAATCCATTTCCATTTTCACCCCCACCTAATGCATTCCTGTGACTGCCTGTCCTTGGGGAGCTCTGCCTGCTTTGCTTGCATTTCTGTAGAGCATCATAGCCCTTCCAGGTGGGGCTGGCATCAAGCTGTGTCAAGGGACTAACAAGGTGGAGACACAGGAGAGCAGTGGCTGTGTTCCTGTAAATCAGCTTCCTCTAGGATCAAACATGCAGCCCTGAAGGTGAGCATCTACACTGTACCCCACCTCCCCAGCAAAGATGCTGATCTCAGACCCCAATTCAGAGGACCTGCAGATCTCTGGGGACAGAGCAGGGCTGCTCTGTAGGGACTCTCAGAAGCAGGTTTGAGAAGAGTCATCCAAGAGTGAACAGATCTTACCTGCACCCCCTCCTGTGCCCCAAGAGTACAGTCTAATGGACTTAAATTGGCTTACAGGGTGAGGTGGGGTTATGTAGTTATGAAAGCCTTTTAAACTTTTTTTTTCATTCATTCTTTGTGTCTTTTACAACATGCATCTTGATAACATTCATTTCCCAATCTCTTTAAAATCATCCCTCAGGACCTTTTTATACAAAAGCCTGGAATGACCTATAAATGCCCTTGGAGTTTACTCCTGGGGCCTTGTGTAGAATCCTTAACCCCTGTTGACAGCTGGTGACTGCAGAGTGCCATTGTCTTTTCCAAGATGCCTCTGGCCATTGAGTGCTTGCTCTTGGCATCAGAACGGTACACTGTGATCTGGCTGTGAAAGCATGGGGAAGCAGTCTATCAAGTGAGTCTCTGTCCAGCCTATCTTTTAATATCTACTTACACACTTACTCCTCATAAACACCATTCCTGCAGGTTCCCAAATGTGAAATTGCAAACTTTTCTGTGCACCATTATTCATCCAAAATTGCCCCTCACAGTCACTGCTTCTGATGAACTCGCAGCATCCCTTGGGCTCTCCGTTTAGTAGATAATATTTTCAGTGACAGAAGCTGGAGGCAGCTTAGCTCAGAAGCTCTGGAGACACTCCCTCAGCTGCCCTCAGGAAAGCTCGCCTGCAGCCAGTGGGCAACACCTGAGTTGTGTCAAGGGAAAAATAGGAGTCTTCTGTTCAGGTTAGAGCTTCTATTGTGTGAAGAGAAACCGTGACCACAGCAACTCTTATAAAGGAAGCCATTTAATTGGGGCTGGCTTACAGTTCAGAGGTTCAGTCCATTATAATCATGGTAGGACATGGCTACGGACAGACATGGTGCTGGAGAGGTAGCTGAGAATTCTACATCTTACATGCAACAGGAAGTGAACTATCTCACTGGGCATGACTTGAGCATATATGAGACCTCAAAGCCCACTTCCACAGTGACACACTTCTTACAAAACCACACATACTCCAAGAAGGCCACACCTCCAAATAGTGCCACTCCCTTTTGGGGCCATTCTCTTTCAGACCACAACTTCTCACGTTTTTTGAAATAAGAGCTAGCTCTGTAACCCAGGCTGGCTTGAAACTTACTATAAAGCCCAGTCTATCCTCAAACTCAGCATTGGTCATCCTGCCTCAGCATGTCAAGTGCTGGAATTATCCGTGTGATGAGCCAGGTACTTACCTGTTACTATGAAACTCCACCCCACCCTGTAGTAGCCAATTTAAATTCATTAGACTGTACTCTTGGGGCACTGTAAGTGTGTGTTCACACAGGAGGGGGTGCAGATAAGATCTGTTCACTCTGGGATGACTCTTCTCAAGCCTGCTTCTGAGAGTCCTCACAGAGGAGCCCTGCTCTGTCCCCAGAGATCTGCAGGTCCTCTGAATTGGGGTCTGAGATCAGCATCTTTGCTGGGGAGGTGGGGTACAGTGTAGATGCTCACCTTCAGGTTTGCATGCTTGCCATGAGGACCCAAGTTTGATCCCTAGAACCCATGCTGAGAAGCAAGGAATGATGGCATGCACTTGTAATCCCAACTCTGGGAAACCAGAGACAGGAGGATCCCTGGGGCTCTCTCGCCAGACAGCCTATGCTACTCAGCAAGGTCCAGCTCAGCCAGAAACCTGTCTCAGAAAAAAATATATGGCAACAAGGATGTCATCCGAGGTTGTTCTCTGGCCTCTTCACACACACACACTCACACATACACACGCACACAGGAAGAGGAAGCCTACACCTTATTTAAATAAAGGTTTTAAAATTAATAAATGACTTGGCATGTCTCCTGTTACCAAAGCCCAGAGTGTTCTGCATTTTCTTCCTCGAGTGTGATAAAGGTACAGATTATACTCTGGGGAAAGCAGAATGCTTACCAAGGATCTGTGGGCGTGTGAAAGAGCAGTTTCCTGTTGTAGTCTCTGTGTTCGTTTTGGTCCCTGTTTCAGCACATGGCAGCCATAGCATGAAGGCCCATGTCTTGTTCACTGATATGTAAACTATCATGTGTGTGAATAAACTGTAGTGATTGTGTATTAGCCACCTAAAATTTGCCCTTTGTTTTTGAGGGATTGGGTTTGGTTTTCCTAAAGGCCTCTTTTCCATTTGTGTTTATTTTTCTAACCATTAACAGTAGTTCTCTGGATTTAGACATAAAGAAGCTTTCGCATAAACTATGACTGTGAAATAAATAAATTCAGTACAAGATATAAAAACAAGAAATAAAAGTCTGAATGTTCTTATATACAAACAACTGACCGAACTGAAGAAGAAAGAAAACAGTTTGATTTATAATAGCATCCAAAAAGTCCTTATGAAGGCAGGAGAGATGGCTCGGTGGTCAGGAGGCAGGAGAGATGGCTTGGTGGTCAGGAGGCTGGAGAGATGGCTCAGGAGGCAGGACAGATGGCTTGATGGTCAGGAGGCAGGAAAGATGGCTCGGTGGTTAAGAGACTGGAGAGATGGCTCAGTGGTTAGGAGGCTGGAGAGATGGCTCAGTGGTTAAGAGCACTGGATGCTGTTGGAGAGGACCTGAGTTCAGTTCCCCCATGGCGCTCAAAACTGTCTCTAACTCCAGGTCCGGAGGATCTAGTGTCCTCGTCCAGGCTTCATGGGCACCAGCCACACATGTGGTACACAACACAGAAATGACAGTGCTCATGCATACACATAAAATTAAAAATAAGCAAATATTTTAAAATAAACACTTAGGAATAATTTAACCAAGGAGGTCAACAGCCTGACGCTGAAGTGTACTCCCTAGAGAAGTTCAAAGGGCATTTCATGGTTATGGCTCAGAAGAATTCGTGTTCAGATGTCTACATAGCCAAAACAGTGCCCTGGAACCTCAGTCTCTCAGGTCCACTAATGTCCGGGGATTTTAGGAGACTTGGGCCATTCAGAGTCTACAAAATGAAAAGCTCTAAGAAACAGCTTGTTGCAAATACATAAAATACATACATAATAGCCTCCTGTGTATTTCTGAAAGACATATAAATCTATTAAAAGTTATTATATGTGCACAAGCACCAATTGTTCTGATCAAGACCAGCTTAGGGAAGGAAGGGTTTATTATACTTCCTGGTCATAGTCCACCGTCGAGGGACATCAGGACAAGAAGTCAAGCAAGAATTGAAGCATAAACCATGGAAAAATGCTGCTTACTATCTCGCTGCCTCTGGTTCTTGTCAGCAGTCTTTCTTATACAACCCAGGAACTTCTGCATAGGGGTTGTACCACCTAAAGTGGGTTAGGCCTTCCTAAATCAATTAAAAATTGAGACTATGTCCCCATATACATGCCCAAAGACCAGTCTGTTCAACACAATTGACCCTTTAAGACTCTCTCAGATAACTCTGAACTATGGGGAGTTGACAGTTAAAACTAAGAGACTTCATCCTCCTCAGCTTGGCATACAAACACACTACCTTCAGCCATAACCTTTCCTTTCTTATGTGTCCCTAAGATCTCACATTAAATTATTATAAAAAACACAGGACAGCTTTAAAATCCCACAGACTTTAAATTTTAGAAGTTCAGTTTCCCTTTAAAATAACAAAAGTCTCTCAACTGGGGCTTGTGCAAAATCAAAAATAAGTTAAATACTCTCTTACTCAAAAAAGGGGGGGGGGTTAGAACAGAGCAGAAATGCAAAGCCAGCGTCCAGTGGTGTAAACCAAGTCTGTAGCTCGTTGTTTAGAACCTGAGATTTGTGGCATAATCCTCTAGACTCCAAAGGGCGCACAGTCCCACCTCTCCAGGTCTGCAGTCTGCAGCTCACACAGCTTGTCTCAGGCTCACACCAGCTCTACTTCTCATATGCCCAACCCTTGGCAGACATCCCACAATCCTCGTGTCTCCAGCATCCTGGGATTTCCTTTGTAACCGAGGCTGCCCCTGTACAAGTAACCTTTCTGGGTCTGTCTTCAAGGACTCTGATTCTGCCACATGGTGGCAAGCCTCAGCTTCTCTCGTGACTCCTTCAATCCTGCCGTCGTCACTGCAGCTGAGGCTCCACCTTCTCCAGTGGTCCATTAACGCCTTAGCTCCTCTCTGCAGTGGCTCGTACCCTGACTCAGAGCCATACCAAAAGTGCTCCCCATAACCTCTTCATGGCTTAAAACCAGTGCCATGTAGGAGACTATTGCATAGTATCTGCCAAGTTCTGCTGCAAGCTTAGTGTAGCCTTGGCCCTTGTGCCACCACTTGTGCTGCTGCCCTCCTGCTAGTCATGGCTTATCCTTAGACCCAGCAAACCAGCATCTTCTGTCCCAATGATTCTGAGGTTTCACGTCCACAGATTCTTAAATACGTCACACGAGCAACCGAACAGTCTTTGAACTTCATCATGTGCCTTTTTCTCTACATTGTTCCAAGTTCCCACAATAGAGACCATCAAATTCTGATCACTCAGATGGTTTTTCTCTAACTCAGAGTTCCAGACACTTCTGCAGTCCTCCCCTGCCCCAATAACCCCTCCCCGCCACACACACACACACACACACACACACAAACCATAGTTAGGTCCATCACAGCAACACACTATTCCTGATACCAATTTCTGCCCTGATTTGCTTTTGGTTGCTATGTCAAAACACCATGACCAAAAGCAGATTAGACAAGACAGGGTTTATTCCAGGGTATGTTTCCAGGTAAGAGTCCATCATTAAGAAAGTCAGAGCAGGGGCAGACACGGGAAACATGGAGGAAGCTGCTTACTGGCTTGCTTCCTTTGGCTCGTGACCAGATAACTGTAGACTATATCCAGCTGTAATTTTGCTCAGTCAGGATTTAATGCTTACATTTATCTATGGTTTTTTCTCATCTGCCAAAGGTGCCATGTATATTGTAAGTGCCCTAGTTAACTTCAGCTGTCAACTTGGCACAGCCTAGAGGTGTGTGGTACAAGCCACACTGCTGTAGTCACTTCTGGCCACCTCTTCTTGCCATGAGCACTGTGTGGTGCTGGTCACCTCTGTGTGGATAGTTAGTTCAGTCTCCATACTGTATACTGTAGTATACTGTAGTGATTCTAGGGGACTCTGGCATACTTCGTACCATGTAGACAAGACATAGAATATATGTTCCTTAGCTGCTTATGTTCCTGGTAAGGAACATCCTATGAGCAGGCTACCAGTAGTTAACATTTGTTAGGGGTCAAAAGTAATACACGGATTTTTGGCTCTGAGTTGAGGACTGTTCCCTATATATTTGCGGTCAAATATACAGATTTAGTATGTTCCCTATCAAAATATTGTGAGCATTCTTTACAGAGATAAAAAGAAGAAAATGGAAAACAACCTAAAATCATATGGAACCACAGAAGAGCTCAAATAGCCAAATTAATCCTTAGGGGTGGGGATAGCTGGAAGTAAATCCTCTGATTAGAAATGATGTCACAGGGGCTGGGATGAAGCTTCCTGATGGTTTCCTGGCATGCACCAGACCCTGGGTTCCGGCCCAGTACAAAACATAAGACAAACATATCACAAAGTTATAGGACTCAAATTAGTGAGTACCAACATAAAAACAGACATGTAGATTAAGGATCCAAATAGAAAGCTCAGGCTGACTAATTTTGACACGGGCCCAAGAAGATAGAATGGGAAAAGAATGAGTAAATGAAAATTGGGTTCCCGTGCAGAAAACAAAAAAGAAAAAGCCATTAAATTAAACTCCCGATCTTGTGTCACACTCAAAATGGTTGGATGGACGGACGGACGGACGGACGGACGGACAGATGATGATCTGCAGCCATGAAAGTCCCAGAAGATAAGGTTGAGGAAGGATTCTTTAGTACTGGCATTGGCAGAGTTTTTTGAAATATCGTGCCGAAACCTCAGGTACAAAGGCAAAAGAGATGAATAAATGGACTATGTCAAACTGAAAAGCTTCTACATGGCAGAGGGAAGCTTTGAACAAACTGAAAGGGGAACTTGCAGGAGGGAAAATTTGCCAACTATATGTCTGATAATCAGATCAATTAATGTGATAGACACACTGTCCAGAATGTACAACGAACCCATAAAACCTCAAGAAGTGGCAAGAAAACATGCAGCCCACTGAGCTTGCGTCACATACATGTAGCACTTGGGAGGCTGGTGCAGGAGGAGGCTCGTAGTCTTAGGCCAGCCTAGAGGTAGAAATTGACAAGATCAAGTATATAGACACAGGATGTATAAGTAGCTCCCAGGACGGGAGTGGAAAGACAAAAATGAGACACAGAGAAGCCAGTCTGTGCCGTGAACTGGTTAAAAGTTGCTTATGATACTTAGGATTTTGTATTAATGGCAGTTATAGCTGGTCTGGGTAGCTGAAATGAAGCTTTGTTCATTGATTTAACTGTAGTGTCCCTGCAAAAACGTGCCTCAGATACAGTCAGAGATAATTTATGAGTAATTATGGCCCAGGCACACAGATTCAGGTCACCCCAAATATCGTGTTCTAATATGGTCACAGTTTTATTATGTTTTTATAGTAATAAAAAAATTTATAAATCAAGGCACTTTTAAAATATGTTGATGGGTTACTGCCAAGCAGAAAGTTCTCTGCTGAGGGTTCAAGTGATGTCTGCTATACTTGGCTTTAGATTGTGAGAGTTAGTGGTTTGCGAATACGTCTCAAAAGTTGGGTCAGGCATAAGGATGGGCAACGTCCCTTCAGAAGGACTGAAGGTAGCCCAAGATAATTTGGCTCCAGTATGCAGCATTTTAACTTCCAGTCATTTGGCCATTTTACCATAATGCAAAAAGTACATTTCATAGACAGCTTCATTCTGCATTACTGGTATCTATTAAGAATTTCTTGTGGACGCGGGGTTTAAGAAAATGTGTCAGTTTGTAAGCTTGTTACTGTGTATTGGGGGAGGTTTATATATGTAAAAGTATTCCAGCACTTGGTGGGGTGGGGAGTGAGCAGCAATACAGGTGAACTCTGGGGGCTGCTGACCAGCAAGTCCAGCAGAAACTGTAGGTCGTGTTCCATGAGAAACCTCGTCTCAAAAGTTTTAGGTAGAAAAGAGGAAGACTCCTGATGTGGACCTTGAATTCCACACACACATATATACCACAGGTATATGTACCCCACACACATGTACACATGCATGTACACCACACACACACACACACACACACACACACACACACACACACACCAAAAACTAGAAATTGTAATGAGGTCAGTGAAAGAAGGCATAGGAAAATTCTTGTCTCAATACAAATGCAGCAGGGTGTTTGCTGGAGATACGGGCCGAATGCTGTTGACTTTAGTTTTGACAGATTAAAATAACCAGCTACTGACATTAGCCCACTAAAGTTTTATTCTTACGTTTTCCCTGGAGATATAATTATTCATCTTAATTTTAGTTTATAACTTCATTGTAAATTGAGGTTGACTTGTTAGTATAGCCGTGAGCCGTTTAAGGACTCCAGGTGTATTTGATTAAGCATTTCCCTTTACTCCAGGGCCAGAGGATCTCGGTACCACTGGGCAGGATGGCTAAAAACATCCTGCTTGCCTGCCCTGTGATCAAGCTTCCTGTGGGGCTCTCTGATGTCAGGAAAGCTTTACACGGACTTGAACTTAGTCATCGTGAGAATTGGACTTAAATTACTAAGCTAATTTTTCTTTCCAATCCTAGTCAACTAACTTGAAGCAGAAGTTAAAGGAGGTCTCATGTTTATGGAATACCACAGTGCGTGCACTCTGAGCAGTGTCTGTCCTTCCTTCGTTTCCTGACATCTTTCTTAACACTATTGGGTTGAGGCATAAATACCTGCCTGTCCCTCCAATAGTAACTTTCAAGTCTGACTCAGTGCTTTGGCTACGAATTGACAGCTGAGTGACTGTTAAAGGTCAAATCCAGATGTTTAATGCTCTTATCTTTGCGTATGTAATTATTAATTTAACTGATATTTTTTGCCATTATCAGGCTAGGTCATTTAAATATGTAAATTTCCATAGGTGCTTGCTTGACCTAATTTGCAAGACAGAAACAATTGTTGGTTCTGCAGAGAGCCTGGTCTTTAGGGCTCCTGCCCCTTTGTCCCTGTGGAGGTGAAGCTCAGTGTGTGTTCAGCATGGGCTCAGTGGGTCACTATATTCTCCTTGATGTCTTTACTGTGAAGCTTTGCATTCTGTCTGGACTGCATCCTTCAGAGGCTTCAGTAAACTTCAAAGTTATCGTCTAAGGATGAAGCAAGCATCCTCAATAAAATCATTTCATGTATGAAATACTAGCAAATGGATATAATTAAAAGGGCATCCACTCTATTAATGTTTGCCCACAACGATTACTGAGGTGCATATTTTCGTGGGCCTGCATTGTTTGCTTTTGTTTTTCACTACGTAAACTAGATGACATAGTAAGTGTGACTCGCAAAACTCTACTCCCAGTTCCTCAGACAGAAGGAAACTTTAGGCAGAGAAGGTTACTTTAACCTTGCAAAACAGTGTCTGCGCGTTTATACCACCCCTCAGAATAGTCCCTGCAGTGTTAAGAATAAGCAAGACAAATGAGAACTCATTTACAAGCAAGACAGTATATTTGTTCATGCAGATGTGAGCACAGTCTCATTTAGGGATGGTGGGTGTATTTCCAGCCTCTTTCCCCGCCCCCGTACTGTTCTAGACATATAATTTCTATGCAAATCCAGGCAGCATATTTATAACAGAAGCAAATGTGGTGAATTACAGGAAAAATAGGTGGAGATATTTTAAGTATTCGTTAAAGCTTTCAGGGCAAGAGAGTGAATTAAACTTCATAAGGCTGCTGTAAAAATAACTATTTTAGAATTTAAATGGATTGTATGATTTAGATCATGTTACAAATTTAATTTTGACACCAAAATGCAGCCTCCAAAACATACTCCAAATGAGACTCATTTGTGAACTGTGACCGTGCCCACCAGGCAAAGCATTTAAAAATTAGGGCCTTAGCCCATTTTTTATTTTTCTTATGCAGAATTAAAAGTGGCCTTTGTATTGCTAGTGCAAATTCTGTAATGGTACCTAAGCTCAGTGGCAGATCACCTGTTTATCATGTACCAGGTCCTGGGTTCACTCCTCAGCTCCCCCCAAAAAACAAATTTCATGGTTTGACCGTGTAATGTAGGTGAAATCTGGTGGACTTATCCACATGGGGAGTGTTGTATTCCTCACCTAGTCTACATGGTCACAGCCCAGTGTCTACAGCCTGCTCTCCTAGGTGTAATGGTATATCCTGCAGAGAAAAGGAAAACAGGGTAATATGAATATTCATCCATACTTTCAAAAGCCAAATTCTTCTGCCCAGTCCGTGGGGGACCCCAAAAGACCACCAAGGAGATCAAGTCACCAAAATGCAAAAAGCAAGGTTTATTGTGTGCACATTACAAGCCGCAGGGACCCAGTCAGTGCAGGAACAAGAAGAGGTGTCCCGTCCCCCCACCCTGTCCCCCTGCCCCTCCCCCCCACCACCACCGCCTGTGTCCAGAGGTCACTATTTAAAGGCAAGAACCAGAAAAGTTACTTTAGCAGGGTGTGGAGTGACCGGCTTAACCCTGATTGGCTGACATTTGTCTGGGGGGTTTCTTGGTGAAAAGCTATGGGTTTGTGCTGGCAGGCAATCCTACCTGCAATGGTTGGAACATTAGGAATTTCTTTTGGATGGTCTGTTTCTGGGTGGTGCCTGGGTGGTCTCAGTTTGTGTTCTTTCTCAGAACCAGGTATTGCCTTAGGGTAAACTACTGAGACTTGGGCCTTTATTGAGCTACACAAATCTCTTGGGAGAGGCAAGAGGATGTAAAGGACCAGGCCAGCCTTGGGCTGCACAGTGAGATTGTCTCAGAACAACAGTTAGTGAGATAGAATCATCCAAACTTGCCTTAGAAGGAGAAGGTATGGTTGGCCCATGACGTTTTGCTGACTGCAGTGGTGGAGTAGATGGTGATTCCCAGGGTGTGACAGGAAGAACACAAAATTCCCTTTCCGAAGATGGGGCTGAATTCATATCCCCCTCTTTCTCCTTCCCCCTCTCTCCCTCCCTCCTGCTCATCCCCACCTCTCTCACACCCGCGCGGCTGCACACACACACACAGCATGTATTAGTTGCTTTCATTGTTGCTATTACAAATATCTCACAGAAGCAATGTAAAGGTTTATTTTAGCTCACAGTTGAAAGGGAAGTCCTCTTGGCAGGAGGGTGGAGCCGTTGGTCACATGACATCACAGCCTGGAAGCACAAAGAGTGCTAGTTCTCAGCTTGAAGTGCATTCCTGTGGAGCAGATGGCCCTCAGGTGACATCACATCTGATGAGAATCAGAACAGGAACTTTTTTTTTTCTCAGTAGAATGTCTAAGTCAGGAAAGGGCAACAGGCCTGAGAAATAGGCAAATGATGCCAGCTGGGCTCACAACTGTAGAGTCACTCTGTAGTCATTGGAGATGCCAGCTAGAATCTCCACGCTCCTGTGAAGGCTCGGGCACTTGGAGGAGTCATTTGTTGGTCCTGGTGGTTTTGTGCTGGTTGTTGTGTTTTAAGTGAGAGAAACTTCAGTTAGTGTTGTGCTCAAATCCATGGGTCCCCACAAATCCAACAAAGGAGACCGAGTCCCATATGTAAAAGCAAAGAGCCTTTATTTTAATCAAGTTTGCAAACTCGGTCTCTCAGCATGTCCAACGTATTGGAATAACCGGAGAGCCCCGAGGTCAATTAGAATTGGGTTTTTATAGTAGTAAAGGTGGGGGTGAGGGGTCTCTGAGGTTCAGGACCCCTGATTGACTGACATTTGTCTAGGGGTGTCCTGGTGAAGTGCTGGCAGGTGTTTGTATCTACAGTGCTTGGAATGACAGGAATTTCCTTTGAATGGTCTGCTCTTGGGTAGGGGTCAGGTAGTCTAGGCCTGCCCGGCACTGTCTCAGGGTAAACTATTGAGACTCTAGGCTCCATTTAAATTTATGGAAGGCCAGAGTCCCAGGTGATAATGGTTGGAGGCAGTAAAGAACTTCCTTTCTGCCCAGACTTAGATTATCTTGGTTGGCCCTCAGTTAAAGAAGTCAGCAGGTTGCATAGGCCAGTGCAACTGTGTGAAATGTTTATCTAATTATTCTTTATCAATAAAAACTTAGGAGTCATATGTCAGGGTGAGAACCTGAATGATCAGAGAAGCAGCAGAGAACCCAGTGATTCATTCTCTCTCCCTCTCTCTCTCTCTCTCTCTCTCTCTCTCTCTCTCCCTACTACTTCTGTATCTCTCTATTTGTCATTGGTCCTCCAAAATCTCCATGTCTAATTTTGGTCATCTCATAGTTAGCTCTGCCCTCTGATTCAAAGTAAATTTAATTACTAGTCTCAGGAGTGTCAGAATGCGATCAGAATATCCACAGCAGTGTGTGGGATCCTGAAAGATGTAGGTCAGAATATCCACAGCAGTGTGTGGGGTCCTGAAAGATGCAGGTCAGAATATCCACAGCAGTGTGTGGGGTCCTGAAAGATGCAGGTCAGAATATCCACAGCAGTGTGTGGGGTCCTGAAAGATGCAGGTCAGAATATCCACAGCAGTGTGTGGGGTCCTGAAAGATGCAGGTCAGAATATCCACAGCAGTGTGTGGGGTCCTGAAAGATGCAGGTCAGAATATCCACAGCAGTGTGTGGGGTCCTGAAAGATGCAGGTCAGAATATTCCACAATAGTGTGTTGGGGTCCTGAAAGATGCAGGTCAGAATATCCACAGCAGTGTGTGGGGTCCTGAAAGATGCAGGTCAGAATATCCACAGCAGTGTGTGGGGTCCTGAAAGATGCAGGTCAGAATATTCCACAATAGTGTGTTGGGGTCCTGAAAGATGCAGGTCAGAATATCCACAGCAGTGTGTGGGATCCTGAAAGATGCAGGTCAGAATATCCCACAGCAGTGTGTGGGATCCTGAAAGATGCAGGTCAGAAACAGCAGAGGATCAAGATTTCTGTCCTAGAGCGCTCACAAGGCCAGCTGGCCAAAAAGAAGTTGCTTCTGTGTCTAAAGGATTTAGAATCCGTTTTGAAGTGCTGGTTAGAAAAACCTCCTCCTGGTTTGCCCTTATGTGTGGAACAAGGTTCCGCTTGAGTCCAGCACTGCTCGAGAGGAAGTGATGCTGAAGATCACCTTTACCAGAGTTTCCGTTGTCCTACTCCTGTGTCTTCCTGTCAGCGGACTCCTTCTGTCAACCCACAGCAGCCTGAGGAGTTCACTAATCCTCTAGAGACCTCAGCTCAAGCAAAACTGGATCCTTAACTTCAAGGCAGAAATCACATCTGGCTTGGTGGGTAGAGCACTTGCTGGTCAAGTATGAGGACCTGAGTGTTCAAACCCCAGCTCCCTCACAAAGCCGGCTTTGGGGTGTGTGTCTGTAATCGCAGTGCCAGGGGGCACAGACACGTAGTTCCTAGGGGCTCAGTAACAAGCTGCAAACCTAGTGAGCTCCAGGTTCAGTGAGAAACCCTGTCTCCAAAAACTAAGATAGGGAAGTAATTGAGGAGCCTCCAGGCACATGTGCAGGAATGCTTGTGTGCACATGGAATGCCAATATGAAGCAGAGCCGTGGTCTGTTAGAAATGGAGAGGAAGGCTTTGAAGGAAAGAACAAAGGACACCCAAGTGTTGGGGGCCGTGAGAAGCAGGTGGCAACTAGTGTTAGATGTCAAGCCACCAGTGTCATGGCTGTCTGATGGAGGATTACTGCTGCCCAGACAGGGTCTGCAGGGCCATTGCCTCTGAAAGCTGTTGCTCGCTTTTGCTGAAGCAGCTTGGTGTCTCCCCATTACCTGCATTGTAGTGTGTAATCTCATGTGATGTGTTTATGTAATCTCACGATTGCATCTCAATCTTACAGGCTCATGTATCTGTGAGTGGTCAGGGGGATGATCTTTTATTTAGCTATATAGTTCTGATATATAGAACATATACTGGGACTTACTTCATAACTGGATCTGTTTGTCCTACACGGACTGTGAGCATTTAAAATCCTGCCTTGTTCTTTTGCCTACTGGATAGCTTCCACCACCCCATTAGACCTTCAATGAGAGAATTTAGTCACCTAGCCAGAAACCTTGGTTCCCACAGTGATATCTCTGTTCTGCTCCCTGAGATAGATTAGAAGCCACCTCCCTACAACTATCTTACATTTGGCAGGACGTGCAATCAGGAAAGGAGTCTTTCAAATAGATCACATTGGGACCTCCAAAGATAAAGGAACATCCAAGCTCAGAGAATTGCCCTTGTTTTGCATGTGTATATAAACGGGAAACTATGCAGAACTAGGGAGAATGGCAGGAGAAAAATAAAGAAACCAACGCAGAAGAGTATAGGGCGAAGAGTTCACTTCTCCCGCAAAGCCTCCTGAGTCCTGCTCTGGCTCTGATCCTTCTGTCTGAACCCTGAGGGGACACTGAGCTGGCCCCTGGTACCCAAGTACTTGGATGGGAGCGTCTCAAAGAAGCAATTGCAGTGTATTAAAAGAATCTTTAAATTATTGCATTTGTTTAGAGGGAGAAGGGTCATTAACATGGCACAACACACACACAGAGTCAACTTTCGGAACTGTCCTCTCCTTTGGCCATGTGGGACTTGGAGATAGAACACAGGCCAACAGCCTTGGCAACAAGTACGTTTCTCTGATAAGCTGTCTTGCTGGTCTTAAAGATATTTTTACCACATATTTTTAGCACGGGATTTAAAAGAAAGAGACACAGGCAATGAATAAGACAGACCCGAGCGTGAATGTGAGTATGAGAGTCACCACCGTCTTAGGGTTAGCCTCATGGACCGTTTTTGATGACGCAGTTTATGTGACAAGATGTTGCTTTAAAAGATTTTCTCCCTTTTCTTTCTCTTCCTAATAAGTTAGCTTTCTAACACCCAGTGGTGACTCTGAGCCTCTGTGGTGATTTGAATGAAAATGGCATCCAAAGGCCCATAGAGAGTGGCACTATTAGGAGGTGTGGCCTTCTGGGAGTGTGTGTGGCCTTTGATGTCTCAAATGCTCAAGCCAGGCCCAGTGGCTTACTCTCTCTCTCGCTGCTGCCTCCCAATCCAGATGTAGCTCTCAGCTCTCAGCTGCCTCTCCAACACCATGTCTGCCTGCATGCTACCATACTCCCCACCGTGATGATAATGGACTAAACTTCTGAGCTGTAAACCAGCCACAATTAAATGTTTTCCTCTGTAAGAGTTGCTGTAGTCATAGTGTCTCTTCACAGCAGTAGAAACCCTAACTAAAACAGAGGTCTTAGATGGGATTATCCATCATGATAAGATAGGAGCCCCTAGGTGCTTGGGATATGCTTAAATGGTTAAGTGTTGTTTATGGTGCAAGTTCTAGGAAATTGGGGGTTTAAAATAGATGAGAAAGAAGAAAGCCCCTGAGTAAATATTATTGGGCTAGAATTATTTTTTAAGATTTATTTTTTTTAATTTTTTATGATTTATTTATCTTTATTTTATGTGCATTGGTGTGAAGGTGTCAGATCCCCCTGGAACTGGATTTTCAGACCGTTGTGAGCTGCCATGTGGGTGCTGGGAATTGAACCTGGGTCCTCTGGAAGAACAGCCAGTGTTCTTAACCGCTGAGCCATTTCTCCAGCCCCTTTAAGATTTATTTTTGTGTGTATGTGTGTGAGCCTGTGGGAATATGAGTACAATATGTGTACGGGGGTTGGGGGGGCAGCTCACAGAAGCAGACATTGGATGTCCTGAAACTTGATCTTTGTGAGCCACCATATGGGTCCTGGGTCTTCTGCAAGATCATCATGTGCTCCTAACCACTGAGCCATCTAACCAGACTTGGAATTCATGATTCCAACCATGTAACTGGCTTCAACCAGGCTTCTACATGAGGGACTCCTTTTTCTTCTTATGTCCCCTTACTTTTGCCTGAGCCGCTCTCCTGCCCACCTCTTCCTGGGCACTAATGGCCCCTTGTATAGTCTCTGGTCTCTGCTTTCTCCTTTCTTAGATGCTGGTGTGTCTAGGAAGAGTAATCTGACTGCATAGACTTGTAGTTGTTATTCCTGAGGTAACCTCATGTGGTACATTGGCTGAATACAGGCCAGCCATGCCTTTGGTGGGTAGTCCTTCCTACAGGGACTCTCCCAGCCCCTGGACCACAGGCTTCCATAGCCAATGGTAGGAAGAAAGCTCTTGGAAACTGAACCACCAAGGCTCTGAGCCAGGGTATTTGTGCCTATGGATTCAAGTCCACACTCGTAGACCTGGTGGAGACATGGTGTGTGTGAAGTTCCAGAGTGCAATCACTGTGGACACCCATCCTCTGGCTGCCCACAGCTGCTGAAGAGGAAGTGAGCAGAAAGTCCTGGTATCAGAGTGTTGGCAGAGGCTGCTTGTTCATTCCTAGCCGCCCAGACTCAAAATAACCACACAGAAACTATGTTAATTACAATACTGTTTGACCAATAGCTTAAGCATATTTCTAGCTAGCTCTCATATCCTAAACTAACCCATCTCCATTAATCTGTGCATCACCACGAGGTTGTGGCCTACTGGCAAAGTTTCAACAGGCTCAGGCAGAGGCCTCTGTCTCCTATGGCGGCTACATGGCTGCTCTCTGACTCTGCCTACTATCTCCCAGCATTCAGTTTAGTTTTCCCGCCAGCTTTATTCTATCACAGGTCATAGCAGCTTCTGTATTCATTAATCAATAAAAACAACACATATACAGAAGGACTTCCCACACCATCAGACAACATGTGTTTGTCCTGAGTAGACTGCGTTTGACCACATGGGTTAAAAAATATTTTAAACAAAAGTCACATGACACAAACAAGTCTTATTGGATTGCTGTTGTTTTTAGACTTCCATCAGGGATAGGCAAAGGGTAGGGTAATTCACCTCTCATAGAGAACACTCAGTGAGCAAATTTCCTTTCCATAGCTGTCAGGAACAAGCATTTGCAGAGAGCGTGTTTTTATAAAGCAAAACACCTGGACACATGATACATGAAAGCTCACAGCATTTAGCTCAGTGGTAGAGCTTGTGTCTTGCATGCTTGAGGTCCTGGGTTCAATCCTCAGAACCAGGAATAAAATAAGATTAGCATCTACAGATACTAGCAACTATTAAGGAGGATATGGAAAACTGGAAACTTTATACATTGCTAATAAGAATGTAAATGGCACCTGGGCCTTCAGTAGCATGTACCAGTTCCTTGAGTAGTTAAACACAGAATCACATGACCAAGAAATTCTGCAACCCAAAAAAAATGAATATGTGTGTATACATCTGTACATGGGCTTGTTATCATGGTCCATGCTTGTAATCCCAACACTAAGAAGGCCGAGTGAGGCATGAGATCTCAAAAGAAAGAGTGTGTGTGTGTGTGTGTGTGTGTGTGTGTGTGTGTGTGTGTATGCACACATTTTCTTTATAGCATTGTTCGTAATTCACATATTCATTGGTGAACAGATAAATATGATATGATTATTTTAGCTAGCTTTCTGTGACTGTGTCAGAATACCTGAAATATATCAACTTAAAAAGAAAAAAAGGTTTCATTTGGGCTCATAGTTGCCAAGATTTCAGCCCATGGTTGCTTGGCCCTGGTGCTGTGGGCGGTGGGAGCGCAGCACATGGTTGTCGGAGCCCTTGGCAGAGGAACTTTGTTCATCTTAAGACAGCTGGGAAGCAAAGAGAGACCGAAGGTGGCCAGGGTCCCAATATCCCCTTCAAGAGGATATTAATGACCTAACTTCCTAACTCTATGGCCTGCCTTCTGAATGTCCTGTTTCCTCCAAGGGGCCCAAGCTGAAGGCTAGGCCTTCAGTACATGGGACATTTCGAGGGACTTCTCACATCCAGATGCCAACATAGGTGGATCCGTACAGTAGAGAGGCAGACAGCAGTAAAAAGAATGAACCAGAGATGCATGCCAGCATGGGTGAGCCTTGAAACATGCTCTAGATATGGGAATTCACGTGGTGATTCCATCTGTTGATATGTCCAGCAAACCTGTAGACCCAAGAGTTCCCTGGGCACTGGAACAGTTGTCCGGGGGCTAAAGGAGTCGTCCAGGGGTCTGGAGGAAACATCTTGGGGTTTGGAGGAATTGGCTGGAACTTAAGAGTCATCTGAGGGACTTGGGGAGCCATTTTGGGACTGAAGTTGTCATCTGGGGACTGGGGGAGTCGTCTGGAGGCCAGAGGATTTGGGTGGAAGAGAAGTGACTGCTAATGGACTTCTTTGAGAGAAAGTGAAAGCTGTTAGCAATTGTGAGGGTGATTGCACAACTGTGATTAGACTGCGGACCGTCGGCATGCAGACTTTAATGAGATGAATCGAATAGTGCATTAACTGTGTGTCTCCTTAATACTGTTCACATGCTTTAATCTCTTCCCATATCTTGGCATGTTTGTTTCCAGGACTACTTGCTGCATCTGAAGCTTTGGGCTGTAGAATTTGGGTCAAGAAATGTGTAGGTCCCTTGGGTCTGAAGTACCATAAAATGAGGGCAGGTTTTAAGTCCCTATTGGGAAATATTGCTTAACTGTGCCTGGAATTGCTGCCCGCAGCTTTGTAGCAGGTGTCGTTGTCTGTGCTGAACTCCAGGTCAACTCTCCACAGCACACTCCGTAGTTGAAAACACAATGATTAAATGTGCTAACACAGAGACTTGAAGAGCTCTTCAAAATTTTAGAACTATATATATCGTGTGTATGTTCATCTGTGTATTCAAGTTTGTGTGTGCATACATGTAGGAGCCAGGGTTGGTGTCAAATGTCTTCCTCCGTCTCTCTCCACCTATTTCTTTTGAGGCAGTATCTCTTACTGAAACTGGAACTCACTGCTTCAACTCTCCTGGCAGGCCAGAAGCTCCAGGGCTCCTTCTGGGTCTCCTTAGATCACAGGCATGCAACTTCTCTCCCCGCACCCCCCCCCCCCCCGGCTTTGTATTAGTGCATTAGTACCAGCGTGCCCACATGGTTACGGTTATGCAGTTATGTAGCAAACGCTTCCCCAGCTGAGCTATCTCCCAGCCCCTGAAAGTATCTTTTGAGGCGTGTGTTTTTACCATTTACTGGACAGCCTTAAGAGGTATTCCTCTGGAGCTGGTTTCCTTCTCCCTCACTGCCCCCACCATCCTGCTGATTCTCGCTTTTTCCGTCCCTGGACAATGTCCAGCAGATCCTCCACTCTTCTGGCCACTTTCTGTTCTCCGAAGGTCAGTCAGGTCTGTCTTGAAACCATCCCATGCTCAACTGAAATCATTTCCTCCTCCCTCTGCGTGACTCTCAGGTGCCAACCCTTACTCTTCAAGGCCTGACTCCTCGGGGCTGGGAGCTGAGAATTGTGCTGATGGTGTCTCTGAGCCCACCTTCTCACAGGTACCATGCTCCTTGCGTCTTCCACAAACCTGTCATTACCTGCATGCCTTCTGGTGACAGGATCAGAGGCCACTTCACATCAGGGAGTTTCACACTCCCTTCCCAGTTCCTTGATGCTCAGGACTGGGTACTGACTCAAGCTCCTTGGCCATGCCTTCCCAGGTGATGTTCTGGTAAATGCTTGACAGCTCAGGGGCAGGGACTGTGTTGTTGGTTGTTTTTACTCTTTTCTCTTTTGGGAGCCCACCACTCAGCTCCCAAATAAATCACATTGAGGCTTATTGTTACCTATAAATGCCTTGCCTTAACTTTGCTTGTTTCTTGCCAGCTTTTCTTAAATTATCTTTTGCCTCTGGACTTTTATCTTCTCCTATTTCTGTATACCTTTCCTTACGTCTACCCCGTGGCTTGCTGTGTAACTGCGTGTCTGGCCCCTGGAGTCCTCCTCTCACTCCTAGATCTCCTCTTCCCAGATTTCTCCTCCTATATGTTCTGTCTGCCTGCCAGCCCCGCCTACAGTTTCTCCTACTTATTGGCTGTTCAGCTCTTTATTAAACCAATCAGCTGTTTTAGACAGACATAACAAATCTCTAACTAGTATTCCACAACACCTGTGTGTGCATAAATCTATTTCTTGCTCTGCTATGAAGTGAATCCATAATCTACAAACAAGAACACTCTGTGCAGTGTTCTTCATACAGGTCCTGTGTGGTCAAACAGTTCTTCCAGAAAGCTTGAGCTGGTTTTTCCTTCACTTTTTGTCTGCTTTCATCCTATGGTTATGGCTTGCAAATGAATATAGTGTCATTTTCTTTTAAGAAATGAGACAGAGGGAAGCACAGGCAGACATGGGAGCCTGCACATTAGTGCCAGCCCCTCCCTTGTTCAGACACAGACACATGGTGCTGTTTTCTGTTCTTGCAGTTACTGCAGTGGACTGCATTCTGAAACTATTAAAACTTCAGAAATAAGCAGATTCCACATTTTAAATTCCGTGCTGTTCTTAGTAGCAAGATGAGACCTCACGAACTGTCTATGCTATGAATGCCTCCCGACCCTTAGCCATCAGTGACTGCTGTCACTGTCGGGTCAACTGCCATATTGCCGGTCTCACACCAGGCAGTCCTTATTCTGCTTAGTAACAGTGCTGAAGCATGAGCTGTCAGGGAAGGCCTGGGCCGTAGACAAGGAAGGTGGCATGAACGCGGGCTAGTGTACCGTTGGCCACCTTGTCAACGGTGACAAGGAATGCTTGTAGGCTTTGGTCCCATCCACAGTTTCCGGCTTCCCCTGCATGTCTGAGAGGTGAGGGGAGACTCCTACAGTAGAATTCAAGTTTTGTGCAATTAGAATGTCAGGCGTCGGGTACAGCGTACCTGCAGTGTGCTCTGAACTGTTTCCTTGTAGCTCATCCCTTCTTAAGCCTAGGATGGGCAGTCAGCAAAGCAGTGGTCAGGTCCAGTCTGTAGCGTATGCCGATTTCAAGCTGCCAACGTGATCCTTATTGAATGCACGGTTTAAACAAAGTGTCCAGAGTCATGCTGGATCTCCCACCATGCCGGGAAACACAGAAGATGTGAGCAATGATAATAACAAAGGGTGGGGAAATCATGAAGTGCAGAGGTGCAGGTTTTATCACCCTTGTCTTTAATATCATTGTAAGTGTATGTAATTTTACTTTTAATAGTGGCCGAGTTTGAATCCCTACAAAGTGCAGAATTGGTGGGCAGATAGGCTCGAGAGCACACTACCCTCCCTCATGACTGTCTCTTACCAGAAGTCTCTTCACCCCTGGAGTGCCCTCTGCCTGCCAATGGCCTCCTGACACACATGCAAGACGGCAGTGACCACGCAGGCTGCATCCAGGAGCAAATCAGCGTGCGGGCCAGCTGCCGTGCAGCTCACCTGACTCAGCCTCAGCCAGGGACCACACTAACAGTTGCCTTTCTGCCAACACCCTCTACGAGCTTGCCACAGGTGCCGCTCCACCCCCACACCTGGAAAGTCATCTTTTCACATTTTCACAGAAGCCAGGAGACAGGGCATCCCCCCATAGCAGCCAACACCTTACTCCCGAGGCTGGCGCTCCCTGCTGGTATGATAAAGACTTCTAGAGCTGAGACAGAGCATCTTCCTCCTAATTAGTCCCAATGGAAACATTACTGTCTATAGAACATGGGATACTTGATGCCTCTTTTAGCATTCTTAACCCTTAACTAATGACAGCACATCTTGCTAGATGTACACAGTTATATTTCATATTGTCAGCTTTAAATCTAGTTTAAGCATGTCTTCCATTTAACTAAAATCCCTTTCTCCCTGATGTGGCTTGACTCTCAAGTACCCACAGGCTTGGTTCCTGGCCGAGGGCCTGCTGGGAGGTGGTAAAGTAGCTAGGACTTGGGACATGTCTTAAGGGTCTCCTTCCTCTCTCCTTTACTCACCAGAGTAAAGTCCCTTATGAGTCCTCTGAGCAGTTCCTCCACCCTCCACCACTTTCTTCTGCCATGATAAACTGAGCCAACACAGGCCCAGAGCAGCACCGCCAAACTGAAGCCTCTGAGGCTGGGACCATCTCTCTTAAAGCTTGTCTTGCTCAGGTGTTTTGCAGCAATTGAAAGCTGACAAACTCCTTAGAACAGTCTTTATGTTGCACACAGGCACACATAAAGCACATCTTTCAAGAGAATCTTTCTGCCTTCAGTAGATGCGTAATTATTGGTATAGTTCCCCCAACATACAGATCCCAGCTTTGTCTGATAGCAGCTTGGTCCTTAGCTAGTTTAACTAGCAGAGCAGAGGAAAGCCGGTCTTCCAGAGCCGTGCAGCCTGCTACAGATGGACAGGAGTCTTGCAGGCCTGAGGTGGAAGAACTTGAATTGCTCCGAATCTGATCTCATCAAGGCTCTGAAAGGTCACAGAAGGAAAGGCAGCAGGTGTGTAGAGGCTCACCCAACCAGTACACCTCCTACAGCAGTGCGTATTCCAATAGGAGCCAGGGGAGCCCAGTGATGCGAAGTGTTTGTCTAGTGTGTGCAAGGCCTGGGGTTGGTTCTGGAAGAGAGGTTGCTTTAAAAAGGGACTGGTGAGTTGGCTCCGCAGATAAAGGCTCTTGCTGCCAAGTCTAATGGCCCGAGTTTAGTCCCCAGGACCCACATGATGAAAGGAGAGAACCAAACCCTGTAGGCTGTCCTCTGACCCCCAGACATGTGTGCTCACACACACACACACACGCACCCACAGATGTAGTAAATAATAATAAAAAATCAATAAACTGTGCATCCAGATCCACTGAGCAGCCTTGTGTCTGAGGGGAGGTGGCCTCGTAAACATGACATCACACCAGAAGATACTAGAGAATGATTTGCTACTTTCGCCATGTACAAACTTTAGCCTGTATGTGGCAGGAGATCTCAGAACTGGGTTAAAGGACAAGAGATGCTCAGGGACCATCTCCTTCTCTCACATAGCGCGGCTGACCGGCTCAGGGACCATCTCCTTCTCCAACGTGGTGCGACTGGCCGGTGTTGTCCTGAGACAGACACCAGGGTTTATTGGATTGAACCCTGCGTAGTGTGCAGTTGGAATCAATGAACAGCCTGAGGCAAAGTTAAATGTTGCCATCGTAATACGAACTTCTGTGTTACAAGAAGAAGCAGGAAACTTGGGGGTTTAAAACCTCAGTAAACCCTGCAGTCTTATTACAGTGTTGTGTGGTGTGTGTGCAGTCTTATTACGGTGTGTGTTTACAGTGTAGTGGTTTCGTTTCTTACTACTGCCAGCTGCTCCACGGCCCCTCTGCGTACTTAACTAGAAACTGGTTTCCAGACGATGGAAAGTACGGATGTTAGATCCACATGTGCCAGCACAGGTTACTATGGGTGGAGATGGTCCAGTCAGCAGGCGTTTCTTCTCTTCCCATACTGATAGGAAGGTGAGGGCTACTCCGCTCTCAGAGTCTGCTGTTGGTGACAGGGAAGCGTTGGCGAGGCTGTCCCACACACTAAAGCTCCAGCTTTTGCTCTGATTTTTCTGTATCCTTTTCTTGTGTCTCCCAGTCACTGGAGGTACGGCTCCCAGACAGATGCATTGGTCCCTAGCAAGTCCTTTCTGTGAGTGTCAGACTCCACAGCAGACCTATTTTGTTCCCAAGTCTTCTTTGATTGTGGGGCAGCTAGTCTTTCTGCTCACATGAGCACTTGTGTAAATACGAGTGTAGTCAGTTCTGAGTTGGGGGGTAGCTTGGTGATAGACTGTTTGCCAGGCATGAACAAGGCCTTGACTCCAATCTCCAGCACCACCAAGTATGGCAAAAACAAACATGATAGTTGCAAGCCTTCCCATGTGTATTCCGTCTTATCCTTGGTTTTCAGCCCCATGTCCTACTTAGGACACTTACCACACTTAAAAAGTACTGTGTGTTTTTTAGATGTCACAGTGACCAGTGTGATCCTGGCATGCCGCATATTTAGGATGAAAAACTGAAGGAGACATTTATCTTTGGAGTCTTCCAAAGGCCGAAGCAGACGCTGGCTAAGACGAAAGCTGACCTTCAGTTCTTCTCACATACAGTGTGTAACTTGGTAAAGTACAGAGGACACAGCAGGCAGCTTCTAGAAGATGAAGTGCAGATGAGGAGCAAACGCCAGAAGAGGTAGATCTCGGTCAGCATCAGGTCAGACACAAAGCCATCAAGGACAGGCACTTTTTTTCCTATTAGAATGGGAAAAAATAGTAATTAGTAATAGCTGGTAGGAATGTTTCAGAAAGAGTACATTTTCTTCCTCTCATTGAAAGGCACTCGGACAATGTTTGCTCAAAGCTTAAAATGTTCACCCTCTGGTCCCCAGTGTGTCTTGGGCATGCCCGCCCTCCCGGGATCCTCCAGATTGGAACAGCAGCTCTTTTGTATTTCTTTGTCTGTTTGGTTCAGTTCCATTTGGAGTTTCGTGTCTTTGAGCAATCTGTCTCTGAAGCCCAGGGTGGCCTTGAATTCATGCTCATCCTGCCTCAGCCGCCTGTGTTCTGGGATCAGAGATATGTGCCACCATGCCTGGCTTATAGTGTTACTTCTCCTGGCAGCGATAATCAAATGTGATCACCGGAGAATGGGAAGCAGTGCTGACAATGGGGAGGAGTGTGTAGGTGGCTAGTAAAGATGGCAAGCGTGACCTGCGGTGCCGCCTGGGAAACACAGCTCCACAGCACCACGACAGAGGAAGGGAGAAGCCACAGAGCATCCATCATGAGATCCCGTCCACTGAGACAGGAAGGGCGTGACATACTTTACTTCATATTTCTTCATGTTAGATTTTATTATGGTGCACATCTATTACCGATGTGGGATTCCCATCTGTATGCTGTGAATATGTTTTATTGCCATTGGTTAATAACGAATCTGCTTTGGGCCTATAGACAGAGCAGAATAGAGCAAGGCAGGAAATCCGAACAGAGATGTAGAGAGAGAATAGGCAGAGTCAAAGAGACGCTTTGTAGCTGCTGAAGAAGACAGACATGCAGGAACCTTGCCGGTGAACCACGAGCCTCATGGTAAAATATAAAATAATAGAAATGGGTTAATTTAAGATATAAGAACTAGCTAGCAATGCGCCTAAGTGACTGGCCAAGCAGTGTTGTAATTAATATAGTTTCTGTGTAATTATTTCGGGTCTGGGCAGCCAGGAAACAAGCAGCCTCCATCTACATATTACTAGTAAGTTTTGCAAAAGCTTTAAACAAACTAGAACCAGGCTAGTTCTGTGCAGGAAGCAAAAGTGAACTCTTTATCAGTCCATCCACACAAAGCCTCCAGAGACTCCGTGGGAACTGAAGAGAGAAGCAGAATGTTGACTGCGTGGGCGAGGGCAACCAGAGAAGCAATGGGCATAGCACTCTAGTAGCCACACGGAGGCACAGTGAAGAAACAAGAAAGAACTGCCACATCACAGGCTCTGACGTGCGGGAAGTCTGCAGAGAGCACAGACTTCCTTTTCTGTGGAGGGCACAGGACAGTCCTAAGCATGTTCCTCACTTTCTGTCTTGTTTGAGACAAGGTCTCACATTGTTCATCACTGTGTGTGCCAGGCTAGCTCTCCACTGTGTGCCAGGCTAGCTCTCCACTGTGTATGCCAGGCTAGCTCTCCACTGTGTATGCCAGGCTAGCTCTCCACTGTGTGCCAGGCTAGCTCTCCACTGTGTATACCAGGCTAGCTCTCCACTCTGTGTGCCAGGCTAGCTCTCCACTGTGTGCCAGGCTAGCTCTCCACTGTGTGCCAGGCTAGCTCTCCACTGTGTATGCCAGGCTAGCTCTCCACTGTGTATACCAGGCTAGCTCTCCACTGTGTGCCAGGCTAGCTCTCCACTGTGTATGCCAGGCTAGCTCTCCACTGTGTACCAGGCTAGCTCTCCACTGTGTGCCAGGCTAGCTCTCCACTGTGTATGCCAGGCTAGCTCTCCACTGTGTGCCAGGCTAGCTCTCCACTGTGTATACCAGGCTAGCTCTCCACTGTGTATACCAGGCTAGCTCTCCACTCTGTGTGCCAGGCTAGCTCTCCACTGTGTATACCAGGCTAGCTCTCCACTCTGTGTGCCAGGCTAGCTCTCCACTATGTGCCAGGCTAGCTCTCCACTGTGTGCCAGGCTAGCTCTCCACTGTGTATGCCAGGCTAGCTCTCCACTGTGTATACCAGGCTAGCTCTCCACTGTGTGCCAGGCTAGCTCTCCACTGTGTATGCCAGGCTAGCTCTCCACTGTGTGCCAGGCTAGCTCTCCACTGTGTGCCAGGCTAGCTCTCCACTGTGTATGCCAGGCTAGCTCTCCACTGTGTGCCAGGCTAGCTCTCCGCTATTGAAAGTAGCTAAATTTCAATTAATCCACTGATAAGTTTTGTATAGAGGAAAAAAACTGATAGATTAAAAAAACAGAGATTAATGATGGTTTGGGAAAATTGTAACTATCTTTTTAAAAAAAAATACAGTAATGAGAGAGAATTTCTATTCAGAGCAGATTGTTCCAGAATCGCTCCTTGAACTACTAAAGCCTGTGAGACCATTCATAGTTAAAGATGAGGAAAAATAACATCCTGACTCCTCTTTAGCCACTTTGACACTGCAGATCTTTGACTCAGTTATCTTGGGTCCTTTCAACCCTCAGACCATTTAACCTCAGGAGCGACTTTATTGGGGCTGAAGAGATGCTCAGGGGTTCAGTTCCTAAAACACTCTCATAGTGGCTCACGACTGTCTGTACATCACTCAGCTGGAGCATCCATGGGATGGACCAAGTATGTCACTAATACAGGTTCTGTAGAACAAAGCGCATGTCCCAAGTCCAGTGTGTCGGGACACTGAGCTTTGCACTGTCAACTGCCGATCCTGGACCATGTCATTAATCCAAGGCAGAGAAATGTGGCACTGGCTGCACTTCTGCCCCCACCCGTGGTACCTGATCTCAACTTAGAGATCACGTTTTCAAGAAGTGCCGTGGCCAGTCTGCACCAGGCCGTGTCTGTGGGTTGTGACTCCTGGCGGGGCTGGCTTGCAGAGGTAGTTTCCATGATGTGAGAGCGAGGAGGAGGGTCACGGAAGAACAGAGCAAGCCCAGAGACTTCTGTGACCCTGCGAATGTCAGGCCCGGCCTCTTCCATGGTCTTGGTTGAGGGGACGGCTAAGCTTGGAGCTGTAAGCTGATCCTCCTGTGGCTTCTGTGAGCCTTGCTAGCTCACGGGCAGGGCTGACCACGGGTGTCTTCCACACACTCTGCTTGTAGTCTAGATGTAGCATTAGCCCTTGCTGCCTTTCCCCTCTTAGTCCCTTTGCGGGTAACTGCCAGGAAAAATCCACATTTTCAACACAAATATAAGGGAAATAAAATTCAAGAGAAAGAAAGAAATTAGAGAATTAGAACAAACTGGGTGGAAAATGGGTGCTCCAGAAAGCTCTTGGTGCTTTGAAATTTGACTTTTTTTTTTCCCAATAAACACAGAGGCCCCTGTCCCACTCCCTGTGGCCAAGGGCAGCCCCCTGGCTCCAGGCCCTCCTCTTTCTCCTTCCTCCCATCAGCCCTGTGAGATCGGTGCAATGAGTTTGTTAAGCTGTTACCAGTATTTCTATAATAATGAACCACATGGACCTTGGTTGGCGGAGGTCTTCTTTCTCCTGTTTTGTTTGAGGTGAGCAGAGCCACCACTCAGGTTCCACTTAGCTGTGCCCATACTGTGGAACAGGAAGGCAGGGCTGAGAGTCACTGCTGTGGTGGTAAGCCCATGTCAAAGCCGCCAACCTGTCTGAGCCACCTCCCAGCAAATCTCCCCTGGACTCTGCAGCCCCCTCCACAACCCAGCTGCACTTCCCCAGGGCACAAGAGCAGGGCAGCTGCCTGGGAAGGCGTGAGGTCAGGGAGAACACGAAATGTGACTTGTCTGCCCTGTGGTGACGCTCCAGTGTGGGCATTAGAGCACCTCCTGCGCCCTAAACTTGGACCACCGTGCAGGGCCCTCTCCTGATGTCACGCTGCTGTGTACTGACTCCTGACTCTGCCTCTCTTACAGCCGACCCTCTGGTGGGCAGCATTGCCACACAGTACATGACCAACAGAGCCGAGCATGACCGGATGGCCAGACAGTGGACCAAGCGGTACGCCACCTAGGGGCCTCCATGTGCCTGCTGTGTGCGAGCACATTCACCAAGTGCATCGATAGCCCGCCTGCCCTCCAGACCTCCGTTCTGTTTCCTGTTTTTATTAAATTTTGAACTGTTTTGTGATGGTATGTCATTTGTCCCTCCTCCTTCCTACCCTCACCCTCCTCCCCTTCTCTCTGGCCCTCTTTTCTCCCTTTTATTCTGTTAACTTGAAAGATTTGGGATTCTCCCCACTGCAGTGTGGATGGGAGCTTCTGTTTTAAGTGCAAACCATGTCAGATCTGTGCTAGTAAGAGCTTTCCTACAAAGCTTTGTATTACTGTGTGGTTTGGGGTTTTTTTGTTGTTGTTGTTTTCTTTTATCTTTTTTTTTTCTTTTATGTGCTCTTCAGAAAAACACACATTCAGAATTATATCTCGTTTCTACTTAAAGGTAGTGCTTAGGGTTAATTTTTTTGTACTGAAGTCTTTATTGGTGGGTGCATGCTACTGGGAACAAGGTTTTGTACAAAAGGTCCAATCAGAATCACTGTGCATCACTGAGACCCTGTTTATCACAAGCCTTCTGTCCCCCACGCAGAAGACTGTTAGACTGAACAAAATAATATGTATTTTGATTTACTTAAGTGCTTGTAAATTTCCTAGGGACCTGCCACTGTTGACTGTGGATCGGTTGATGTACACTTGTATTATTAATGCCTCAATAAATCACTGTGGCGGATCAGTGCCCTTCTGCACCAGCCTTTGCTTTGTGTGCTGTGACCCCGCAGCCGCACACGCACCGAGGCCTGCCCCTCCTCAGTCCTTCAGTTTCCCATCTCCTTCCCTCCAGGAGCTAAGGCTCTTTGTAGTGGAGCTGCTGCTGATTAGCATGTGGATCTCTCCAGCTGCCTGGTGATTTCATGGTCATTTCAGACCCTGGCCCTCCTTCTTTCTGTTAACGCCATCTCCATTCAGCGGTGACAATATGACTGTAATAACAGCCTGCTTGTGAACGTGCGTGCTGAGCCGATGATGGGCCCAGTCGCTTTCAAGTTCATCCTTTTCTGTTTCCTGGTGTAGTTCGCGCTTGCTGTGTGGCCTTCTTTTGTTCTGCTTTTCCCCCCATGATTCTGGCGGCAGCAAACCCTCTGTGTGTGTCACGGTCACACAGTCAACGGCATGCACAGTGGCTCAACATTCAGGGGCTGCAGGAGACAGATGGAGCCGTGATCCGTGCTGGTTTAGCACTGTTATGCAAGTGGTTTTCAGGTTCTTCTACTGGAACTTCTACCAATCGGCACACTGCACTCACTAACACCTTTACAGCTAAGTGATATAATTTATGAAGCCATATAGGCCTGACTACTTCACACTTTAAATGTCTGTCATAAAAGATGCTGATTTTGCTAGTCTTAAGTGGTTAAGATTTCTTGAGAAATTTAAATATTTGAAATGATAATTTTTAAAACCTATTTTATGCATATGGGTGTTTTACCTGCATGCGTGTCAGTGTACCTAGTAGATGAAGTGCCCAGGGAGGCCAGAGGAGGATTTCCGGTCCCCCGGAGCTGGTTGTGAGCTGCCAGGTGGTTGCTGGGAATTGCAGCTGGGCCATCTAGAAAAGTAGCCCGTGCTCTCAGCTGCTGAGATCTCTTCAGCGCTTTGAAATATGTTTAAAGCAAAGCACCCATGGGTGTCTTTTAAGATGTATTTCTGTTTGTGTGCATGTGTGTTGTCTGTGTGTGTGTGTGTGTGTGTGTGTGTGTGTGTGTGTGTGTGTGCCCCCCAAGGCCAGAAGGTGCCAGAGCCCCTGGAGTCACAGTCCCTAGTATGGGAACAGCAGCAAGCCCTCCAATGGCTCAACTCCATCTCCGATCCTTTCTTTCTCTTTTTCGTAATGACTCGAGCATACGTTATCTAAAAGCCTGCCCCAGAATCCCAGAACTGTGTGATCTCTGCTGAATTTTGTCACTTCTGTAACTAGCAAAAGGGGCCACAGAGGGCTCACCAGCTCCAACAGTCCTCTGCCCAGCAGCAATACCCACATATGGCTCATGGCTTTGCCAGCCCCTGACACAGGCCAGGTCACAGGACTAGGCCAAGTGCTGTGTCAGCTCTTTCTTCACGATAAAGCACTTAGAATTGGCGCGCTGCATCCCCGGCACCCGGCCGCCCACATGGCTAGCTCTAGCTTATGCCCCGAAATAATTACACGGAAACTGTATTCTTTTAAACACCGCTTGGCCCATTATATCTAGCCTTTTCTCGGCTAACTCTCACACCTGGACTAGCCCATTTCTAATAATGTATGTAGCCCACGAGCTGGCTTACCAGGAATGATCTTAACCTGCGTCTGCCTGGAGTGGGAGAATCATGGCGACTCCTTGACTCAGCTTCTTTCTCCCAGCATTCTGTTCTGTTTACTCCACCCACCTATGTTTTAACCTATGAGGGCCAAGCAGTTTCTTTATTGCTTAACCAATGAAATCAACAGATTGATATATAACACTCCCACATCACTACAAGAATAATCCTTTTTTTCAGTTGCCAAGAAAGATTTATTGCTCTACAAACTCTCCATGCAGGTTTATTTTTACTTTAGATTTAAAAACTCAGGCATAAAAACACCGAGCTTCTGTAAATTTTGTTTTATTGAGTTTTTGGAGTGATTACAGTGGACTGTGCTATGGCTTGCACAGACAGTGCACTGAGAATGTCAGCTCCATTTGACACATATTTTAATAATACATTAACACAGCACTCCCATTCCCTACCTGCCCTGACTCACGTTACTTCACAATGCATGGTGAAGCTGCTGAAATGGCTCAGTGCTTAGTACCACACAGGACATGGGTTCTGTTCCTAAAACCTTCATGCAGCGCATAACTGACTATAACTCCAACCCCAGCGGACCCAGCTCCCCGTCTTTCAACTTCTGTAGAGACCCAATGCCACACACACAAGCAAATAAAAACTAATAATTTTTAAAGAAAAAATGTTGCCAAGCAGTGGTGGTGCACGCTTTTAATCCCAGCACTCGGGAGGCAGAGGCAGGCAGATCTCTTTGAGTTCGAGGCCAGCCTGGTCAACAAGAGTTAGTTCCAGGACAGCCAGGGCTACAGAGAAACCTTGTCTCAAAAAAAAAAGAAAAGGAAAGGAAAGGAAAGGAAAGAAAAAGAAAGGAAAGAAAAGGAAAGGAAGGAAGGAAGAAAGAAAAGAAAGAGAAAGGAGAAGAAGAGAATGTTATTTCAGAGGTAGAAATTGAGACAGTTCTCATAGGAAATCCTGTCCCAAGTCTGTTTGCTTGTCTAGAAACCATTTTGGGGTTTATGCCAATCAGATATGAAGAGACTGTAAAATACATCTTTGTGAGCTCTAAATACTTCATGTCAAACACATCTACTTTGCTCTCAACATGTGAAAGCTAGGGAGACTCCAGAGATAGCCACACACTCTTAGGAGATCCCCTTGAGTCCGAACTCCAGATAACAGGGTAATGTAGTCACAGTAGGTGAAGCAATCCCAGGAGGCATTGTGAACTGTTTATAAAATGACTTTGGAGGGCGTTTGGCACCCAAAGTACTAGATAGTCTTGATGACAAATACAGATGTTATATCTCAAAAATGTAAGCACGGTTTTGTTCCGTAAGTCTGTGAAACTTTCCAGACTACCAGCAGTTGTTTGTGTTAAATTTAAATATTGGCAGATCCTCAGTCACTGACAAAGTAGTCTGAGGTGTTTATTGATCCTAAATCATTCAGAAGATTGTGGCCTTAATGTGTGGACAAACAAAATCCACAGAGTGGTCTTCGTCTGTCCTGTGGAAGCCATTGAGGTACAATTGCAGAAATAGTTCATCTTGAAATCTGTGGATTAGACCCGGCCACTCACACATGCCAGGCAAGCACCCTACCACCGAGTCCCATCCTGGTCTTAGGTTCCGTCCCTGTGATAAAACACCATGATCAAAAGCAACCTGGAGAGGAAAGAGTTCATCTCCTCGCACAGCTCACAGCCCATCCTGAAGGGACGTCAGCACAGGAACTACAGGCTGGAGCTGAAGCAAAGGTCATGGAGGAACACCACTCACTGCCTTGGTCCCCTGGCTCCCTCAGTTTGCTTTCTTACACATCCCAGCCCTGCTCTTCCAGGGGTAGCACTGCCCACAGTGAGCGGGGCCATCCACATCAATCATCCATCAAGGAAAGGGAATCTTCATTAGACCCTCCCCTCAGGGTTCTCTCCTACAGAAGAGGAGACGGATTGGAAGAGCCAGAAGGCATGGGTGGCACCAAGGAAACAGTATCTTCCAGACACAATAGGACTGGCATACATAGGAACTCGCCGAGACTGTGTAAGAAGGCCTGAACAGGTTCTAGCCGGATGGGGTCCCAGCACTGGAAGGGAGAAGTGGACATGAGCCCTATCCCTAACCAAGAAGTTATCTCCAAGTGTCCAATGCTTCCAAAGGAGTCTCACTGAGTGGATTCCCTATATACCCAGCAGGGGATGGTCAACACAAAAACAGAGATTTGCTGTCTCATATTTCCTTAGACATTTTTTAATCTTACTATTCTTTTTCTTGTGTATTGTGTTCCAATTGTGTGTGTGTGTGTGTGTGTGTGTGTGTGTGTGTGTGTGTTGTACTTTTTCCTTGTTTTTGTTTTGTTCAATTCCGGCTTGTTTATTGGTTGGTTTTATTTGCTGTTTGATTTCTGAAGAAAGGAGGAGAAAGGCATAGAGTTGGACAGGCGGGAGGAGATTGGGGAGAGGAAACCATGAAGAGAGTATATTGTATGAAGAGAGTATATTGTATGAAGAGATGTATTTTTCAATCAAAATAAGGTTGTAGGCCAATCTTATGGAGGTATTTTCTCAGTTGAGGTCCCCTCTTCTCAGATGGCACCAGCCAATATTAGGTTGACAGCAACAACAAAAGCAACCAGGACAGCCCCCGGGCCTTTTGTACTTTCTGCTTTAAGACAGGGATTTGCTAAACTGCCCAGCATTCTGATTCTAAGCACATGCGTCCTGGCTCAGTTCCTAACCCTAAAGTCAGGTGAGGGGATTAAGCCAGCTGCAATGTCTTTCATATTGCAAACATGGCTGAAGCTGTGTGTGCTTTTTGTGAATGAGGAACTCAAAGCATAACCTAGCACAGCCTGCCTTTTAATATTTATTTATTTATTATGTATACAATCTTCTGTCTGTGTGCATGTCTGCAGGCCGGAAGAGGGCACCAGACCTCTTTACAGATGGTTGTGAGCCACCATGTGGTTGCCAGGAATTGAACTCAGGACCTTTGGAAGAGCAGGCAATGCTCTTAACCACTGAGCCATCTCTCCAGCCCACAGCCTGCCTTTTTGACGGTATTCTTTCAGCTGTGTATAAATAAGTCCACATGATCAGAACCAACCCAAGCCATTTCAGAATGCTCTTGTGATGACTGTTCTTGGTTGCAAAAAATGACCACATCTGGAATTAACTAAAACCCCCAAATGGAAGTGCATACCTGGGAGGGATTTTTGCTTAACTTGAAGTGGGAAGATCCAGTTCTAATCTGGATCTTTGAGGGGGGGAAGACACACCTTTAAATTCCATGTTTTGAGGTATGAAGACCCACCTCTCATCTGGGCCAGGCCTTCTGCTGGAAGCCTCTATAAGGACATGGAAGAAGGAAGCTTTGCCCTTTGCCTGTCTGCTCTCACTTTGCTAGGAAGACCATTCCTTCACTGGCATTAGAATCTCCTTCAGGATTGCAGCCTACACTGAAGACCAGCTGAGACATCCCGACTCCTGGCCTGAGCCACTACTGGATTCCATTCGTAGGCAGCCATTGTTGAATTAGCTGGACCACAGCCTGTAAATCATGCTGATTTTTAGCATATAAAGAGATTCATACTATAAATTCTGTTATTCTAGAGAACCCTGACTAATATAGCCCTGTCTCAAGGTTTTCTGTGCTGACTGTATGGCAGAGTTGGGGGAACCTTACCCAACTATGGGGGCAGCTTTTGGTACCATGTAACAACCTTTAATCCCACTCTGCAATGGCAGCGCATCTGCCTTTACAGACGAGGTGGGAGGTCAGAGTTTGCAGCAACAGTCACATCCTGGAGTCTTCTGAAAGGGTCTGCTGAGCTCTGCTGGCAGAATGGCAGATGCCTTCTGCAAGTTGCCTCAGAGCACAGAAAATGCAACAGGGGTTTCCTTAATCCCCGGGTGCAGGCACAGGCAGGGAGAGGTCATGATCACAGTGTGAGACAGCTGCCAGCCTCCGTGTTGAAATCGCCCAGAAGATGAGCCTGCTCTCATCTGCTCAGGACGACAAACTAATAAATGAAAGAGGTTACCACCATGAACTGCACCGGCCGGCGCTGACCTGCTGCATGCCACCAGACAGCTCCCAAGCGCTGTGGTTTACAAGCTCTGACCAGCCATGCCAGCTGCAAGACTTCTGATGGGAATCCCCAGGAGCTGGTCTGAGCCCCTGAGAGCCCCAACTCCCTGCAACAGCATAACCCAAGCATGACGCTGCACTTTTCCTTAGACCAAAGAATTCCCAGATTCCCTTGTAGGGTTTTTTAAAAGGGGTGTGTGTGTGTGTGTGTGTGTGTGTGTGTGTGTGTGTAAAATAGTAAGAAGCGGTCATGAAGTTGAGAGGGGATGAAATGGTACAGGAATATTTGCAAGAAGGTGAATGTGAAGGAAATTACATAAGTACAGTATTCATGTATGAAATTCTCAAAAATAAGCATTTCAAATGTACTCAGCAAGAGAGTGCAGGAGACACCGCTGAGTGAACACTGGGTCAGCAGCAGAGGTCAAGGAAAGTCACAAATGAGAGCTGTTTAAGAAGAATGAAAAAAAAGACATTTTTCTAAAGAATGAGGTTTTTTTCCCCACAGGGATAATATTATTTGTGCTAAGAATTTGAGAGTGTACTTGAGGGAAGATGAACAGAGAACTATAATTCTAAGACAAAAATCTATAAATAATAAATAATCCCTCCTACTATCTTATTTTTTCTAACTTTCTTTTTATTTATTCTCATCTCCCTTCCCACCCCCAAAAAGTAGAATAACATTTAAGAGGGAAAAAAAAGCAGGTGGGGGAGGAGAGAAAGGGGAAATCTCATCGTAGAAGCTGCAGTGTGGCACAGGGAGTCACACAGTAAACCCCTTTATCTGGACATCTTTACATGCAAGTGTCCATCACAGAGAATCACTGGTCTGGTTCCAGGCCCCTGTTCACTGGGACTCTTCCTGGACATCCCTGAATCATGAAGATCCTGAGTCCTGGCACTCTGGGACCGACTCCCCACACACACACGGCCACGCTCCAGCACATTACAGAATCACAGATGGGGTGGGTGTTGGGGTGGGCCAACACTGCCCCCCACCCTCTTATGAACAGAACCGCGGACCAGGTAACTATGCTGGCTCCTTTTCTATCAAGTTGACACCAGCTACAGTCAAGAGGGAACCTCAACTGGAAAAATGCCACACTGATAGGCCTATGGGCAAACCTGGGGTGCATTTTCTGGATTGATGATTGATGATGGAGAGTCCTGCTGTCTGTGGGCACTGCACCCCTGGGCTGAGAGCCGTGGGTGGTATAAAGAAGCAGGCTGAGGAAGCCATGAGGAGCGAGTCAGTAGGCAGCACTCGCTCCGTGGTCTCTGCTTCCTGCCTGACCTCCCTGGATGATAGATAGCTACAAAATGAAATAACCCTTTTCCTCTTCACGTTGCTCCGCTCATGGTATTTCATCACAGCAGTACAAACTAGAACTAAGACAAAACGGTTTCCTGGTGCCCTTCTGGTAGTTGACTACATAAAAAGGAAGTGGTCTCAGTGCCTGGTTCTTCACAATCCTTCCATGCTTCCCAGAGCCTCGTGTGAAGAGATCACGCTCTGCCCTGACCCAGACTTGGGCTATGCTGAGCTGCTCGGACCAGCGCATTGGTAGAGATAGCCTCTGCCCATCTCACCCACTGGTGGCTAGGGTTGTGCACACCCCCATTTTAAAGACCCCACCCCCTGCCCTGAGAGTAAACCCAGATCAGCCTCCTAGAAGATGACGAGCCATGTGGAGAAGAACTGAGACTATTCTAAACCAATCAATCTGCCAGTGTGGAGAGACCAGCCACTGCCCATCAATCCCCTGCCACACGCCGAGGAAACTCCTGGTTCTTACACTGGGTTGGAGCACTAAGCGGTATTGTAAGCCTGTGGGAGTGGGCCGGTCACACAGAAATAACCAACTCAAGTACGGAAGAGGGTTCTGATCGAGGGGAGAGGGCAAACTCTAGGTCTCAGCCTTGGCTCCCTCTTTCTCTTCTCTGTAATTACTGTATAGCCGTTCCAGCTGTGAGCGTGCCACCACAGGCAACAGTGAGACCGCGAGCAGCAAGAAAAATACCGGGCGGTTTCCAGTGTGCTGAGGTCAGGAGTGCCTAGGCACTCACCAGGCACAAGGGGCAGCCACTTGGTACGTCCCCCACCTCCTCGGAAAGGCTCATAGTGGGGTCCTAGTCAGAAGGGACACGTGTATCCAGGAAAGGAATGATGTTTGGAGAAGTTAGTGTGTGGATGAGAAGGCAAGAGTGGAGCCGAGCCTTGCAGGTAAACACTTAGCTTACTAACTACTCATCCTGCCTGGAATGCCCAGATGGCATGTTAATACTTCCTAGTTAGAGCTGGAGACGGAGCACATGCCAGCCAATGTTCTGCCCTCCCCCCAGCCCAAGATGTTTGTTTCTCAAATATTCTGTAATCCTGACGAAAATAAAAAGGGTCACCAGCGGAAGAAATGCTTTGAGAAGAATGGGAGGGCAGAACAAGTGGAGTTTGGGGTGCAGTCCAGAGGAGACCTGAGGTCGAGGTGCAAAAGCCCAGGGGACTGTGGGGATTTGAACCAGAAATGTCTCCCCAGGGCCTCGTGTGTTTGGACCTTTGTGCCCTGTTGGTGGCACTGTTTAGGAGTGCTATGGAATCTAAAGGGGGTAGTCTTGCTGGAGGAAGTACACCCCTCGAGGCAGGCTTTGAGGTTATAACCACCCCACTTCCTGACCTCTCTCTGCCTCCTGTGTGCCCGGGAAATGTGATCTGTTCCTACCTCTGCTGCCATGCCACGCCTCCCTGCCGTGCCACGCCTCCCTGCCGTGCTAACCTCTCCTCTGGAACCTCTGCCCAAACAAACCCATTTCTCCAACAGCTACTAACTAATACAGGAATAGTCTAGACTAGAGTGACCCACACTCCAGGGTCATCCCTACCTCTCAGTGCTCAGGGGCACTGCTTGCAGCTGACCTGAGCCTAGGAAATTTACACACAGGCGGAGCAGTGGTGGGCACACCTTTAATCCCAGCACTCAGGAGGCAGAGGCAGGTGGATCTCTGTGAATCCAAGGTCAGGCTGATCTACAAGAGCTAGTTCCAGGACAGGCTCCAAAGCTACAGAGAAAGCCTGTTTCGGAAAGGGGGGGGGGGAGGAGAAATATAGACACATACCCTGATGATCAATAGCAATGGGCCCTAAGGAGCAGCCAATGCCAGAGGCACTAGGAAAATGGTTCTGTTTTCTCTTATTTGTTTTTATGGTGCTATGAAGTCAGTATATGTGGTGTTGACACTGTGTTAAGTATATAGGTGACGCCAGTATATGCGCTTTGACGCTGTGGTTAAGTATATAGCTGTTTCTTATGTTACCGCCTATGTTTATCTCTATGTAAATTATTTCAAATTAAGAAATTAAGATGAAAAGAATAGATCAAAAACAAGCCTTCGGGCCAGCAAAATGACTCAGCCTGTCAACCTTTGATCCTCAGAGCCTACATACATGTGGGAGAGAACCGACTTCACAGCGCTGCTCTTTGACCTGCACCCATGCACTAGCATGCACAGACACACAATTAAAAATACTAAATCAAGCTTTTTATAAGGTGGAAGCGCTTTAGTTTCTGTGTTTCACACACATGTGATGTATATCCACACACAGATATAATGTATGTTACTTTTATAATAAAAAGTGTAAAGATCAAAAAATGGTAAAATTTGGGATAAGTGGAGGCTGCCTAGGTGGAAAAGTCCTTGAGTGTTGCTTTATCAGGAGACAGAGATGGGAGAGTCTAGCAACCACTGCTCTCGTTGCTATGGCAAAACACCTGACAAAGCAACTTGAAGAAGGGAAAGTTTATTTTGCCTCATAATTTAAGAAGGAATACTGTCCATCGTGGTGGGGAGGGCATGGCAGCGAGAGCCTGAGGTGACTGGTCACGTGGTTCTCACAGTCAGGAAGGAGAGAGAGAGAGAGAGAGAGAAGAGAGAGAAGAGAGATATGAATTCTGACCCTTAGCTCAATTTCTCCTCTTCTCTCCGGGATCCCATGGGATGCTGCTACCCACACTCAGGGTGGGACTCCCCCTCCTTGGGTGGACACTTGTGCAAACACCTTCATAGATTACACACGCTAAGGTGTGTAGATTAGCCATCACAGCTAGCTCAAGAAAGGTGTTTGGGCAAAGGAAAGGGTTAATGCTGCTCTTAGCCTTAATCAGGGGAGCCTCCGAGGTGAGTGCTGATGACTGCAGAGAATCATGGCTGCACACGGTGTTGTGAAGAGCTAACAGCTGAGTGCTGAGCAGTGCCTCCGTGTGTTTCAGGGGCACTGCAGAGAGAGCTGTGGGAAGAAGGTGAGAGCCGGAAAATAGGGGGGAGGACTGTCTGTTCACATCTGTGCACAGCCGTGAACACAGACAGAAGCTGCCAATACCTGCACAGGTGCGCAGAAGAACAGGTCTGTCAGCAGTCAGGCAGGCTGGAGACAGCTCTGAGGACCCGTCGAGGAAATGAGAAAACCATAACCTTCAGTCAAGTGCTGCTTGACCCCAGAAGGCTCCAGTGGACACTTCCAGTTTGGTGGTTATGCAGATGGCCCGGGTTAAATTAAATGGGTCAAAACAAAACCAAAACTCAATGAGTCTGGGAAGAAATGGGGAGGGTGTTGGCAAGGATGGGCAAGAGATAATGGAGAGAAAGATCAGAATAGATTATAAATATGTATGAAATTGTCAAGTAGCAAAATTAGTCAATAAAAAGTATAATAAAAACGAGGGGTTTAAGAATGGAAGGTAGCCATGCCTAGGGGCATAGACCTGAAGTCCCAGCTAATCCATGGGCGAAGACTGAGCAACTGTGCAGACCTTGTCTTACAGTCATCTGTAATGAGATCTGGTGCCCTCTTCTGGCATACAAACATACATGGAAGGAATGTTGTATACATAATAAATAAATAAATCTTTTTTAAAAAAAAGTAAAAGGAGGAAGAGAAGGAGGAAGGGAATGGGACTGGAGATATAGCTCAGTGGAAGAGTACTTGCCTAGCATGCAAGAGGCTCTCAGTTCAATCCTTATTACCACCAGAGAAAAAAGCAAAAAATATGGACAGTATGAGGAACCTGCCTGTGGAGAAAGCGACCGGGAGAAAGGAGGTCATCAGAACGCCATTGGCTGCTGGGAGCACTGGCATCATCAGGATCATGACAAAAATGCAGTCCCAGGGACGTGAACTAGACATACAGAACCAGACGACTTCATAGCACCCAAGGCCTGCAGAGAAGGGAGGACAACCCCGCTGTGGCCAGATGGCTGTACTGACTGAGGATCCTGCGGGCTGGATCTCCAAGACTATGAGCAGGGTCACTCTACAGACTGGGAGGAGACAGGTTTCAGGGAGAGGTGTCTGCGAGAGTGGGGTTGTCCTACTGATGTGCAGTTGGTGATGGCCAAGGATGGGTCTCAGCCGACCGGGAGGCTGAGAGTGGGGGATTGCACATTCAGGCTGCAGAGCAAATTCAAGGATAGCTTTGAGCAACTGATGGAGACCTGGATTCAAAATTAAAAATAAAATGGGTCAGTTCTTGCCCAACATGAGTGGGAACTAGGCTGTGTGGATCTAGCACAGGTCTAGGACTCCATGTGTGTCCTAACAGGAAGGGAAGATGCCCAGGAATGGGCTCCGCTGTGCCACAGGACAAGACATTGAAGAAAGGGCTCAAGAAGTGGACAGTGAACTCCATCCTGCCAGGAGGCATGCAGCAGCCAGGGGAGGGTGGGAGGAAAGTGGTAGTTAATTAGGTTAATTGTGTTGCCCTGGCTGAAGATTAGTCTGACAGCCTGGCCAGGCGAGGAGCCAGCTTAGCTGTGAGTAGAGTTTGGAGATGTGGCCCGCTGTCTCTGTGGGCTGGCACCGCAGAATCGGGGTTCAGGTTACAGGTAGACACAGATCTAAGAGCCACAATAACCCGAACCACCACAGGCTGCCAGGGGTTCTTGACATCTCTCTCCTCAGATCCCCAAAACAAGCCCTCTAAGTTAGGGAGCAACACTGCCTCCCACTTATCAGTGAGGAGATGAACCCGGAAAGCCTGTGACCTTAGCTGAGGTGGTCCATCTAAGAAGAGTGACTTCCTGAAGTCCCAATCCTCTCAGGCTCTGCAGACTCCACGACTATCTTCCCACCTTTCTCTGTATGAAGGCCAGCCTGGGTGAGCAAGTATTCAAACCACCCACACTGCACAGCCTTAGTTCTGGCCACATTTTAATTAAAGCAGCAAGGGGCCCTGGACAGTACATTCTCATGTGGGGATAAGGCAGAGGCCTTCCAGGGGATGCTAACTAAAGTTCCTTTTAGGAAAATTCACTTTGATTTATTTACTGTGGAGAGGGGGAGGCATATGTGCCATACCACTCCTGTGAAGTCGGAGGAAAACTTTCAGTTGGGAATTCTCTCTCTCCCCCGTGTGAGTCCCAGACCCAACTTAGATGGTCAGTCTTGGTGGCTGGCATCTACCCATCTCACTAGCTTGGCCTTTCAATCGAAAGGAAACACTTTAGTTTGAAAACCAGGGCTTCTCAACAATTGAGAAGATCGCACGTCTTTGGGTAATAGAAACGAGAATGAATAAAGAGATCTGTCTACTGGGATAGAAGTCTGCATTTATCTCATTATTTCTACATCGCTGTCTCTGCCATCGTCTCAGAATAATAATTCCCCTTCTCCTCTCCCCTTTTTGGTCTTGTCCCTAACCCTTCTTAATTCTTCCCAATAAATGTTCAGCCCAGTGTGTGTGTGTGTGTGTGTGTGTGTGTGTGTGTGTGTGTACACTCTTTCCTTCCTTTAATCCCCCAGGCTCTACACCTCTACACTACTCATTCCCCTGTAGACAAGCTGGCTGAGCCAGTTTGAATAGCCACTAAGGAACTGAACCTTAAAGGGATGTCCGAGTGGCTGGGAAGCTCACATGCAAAATAACCTTGTGCAGCACGGCTTCCCAGTGCACATGAATTTGATGTACATAATTATAAATTTACTAATTGCTTAATTAGGAGCCCAGACCGTTGAACCAAAGGCATGCTGGGCCAGCTGTTGAATGGACCTCAGGTAATGAGTAAATGGGGTGAAGCTGGAGGAAATTGGAGCAATCCTTACAGCCTGGTATTTGGGCAGGCGACCCAGACTGCCTGCAGGCAGGGAGGTCCATTGTGCTGCAGCCAGCGTGGTCAGCTCTGGGACTCGCTTCTCCTGGCAGTAAGGCTCTGCGCTGCTGTGTGGTTTTGTTGTTTTTGTTTTCTCTTTCCAATTCTCATAGAAAGATTTCCCGTTGTTTTAGAGCTGAATGCAGTGGGAAAGCAGTGTTTATTCTTTTCACGGCCAATTTGGACCGATCCCATTTCTGTTCCCTAAAATAAAGCGTTGATGCATTCATGAGTCAGGATTACAGGCACGTTCCTGGGTCTGCTTGTGTTCTGAACTGGGTAAAATTAAAATATCACTTTCCTTCTGCTTTCCTGCGGATTCTCTTGAGTTCCCCTCTTTAGTCAGAAGGGGTGCTTTGGGGAGAAATGCCAGGCTTTGGAATAAAGGCCTAGCCAGCCTATCCTGGAGAGGATCAACAGCCACAGAATGGAGGCCAGCAGGTTCTAGGGTAAGTCCTCTCTCCTCCCACTTCATGTTTCTCCCCCACTCCTCCTCCTTCTCCTCTCTCTCCTATCCTTCTCCACCTCCCACCTCCCCCGCTCAGCACTATCGAAACCACATCTTGAAGTGACCAAGGACAGAATAGAACCACTGATTGACTACTTTCCAGAAGCCCTGCTGGCCTTGTCCTGCAGGTAGGCAAACTTCATTCATTTCTAACGAAGCAAAGGTAATAGGCCCTGGACCTGTTGGAGTGTGTCCACGGAGCTTTCTCCATCCCTTACTGTGACCCAGACCTTACGCATTCTGTTGCTGAGCAGAGACCTGATCTTGTCACTTCTAGTGACTTGGGTTTGGTTTTGGTTTTTGTTTGCTTTTTTGTTTGTTTGGGGCATTTTTTTTTTTTTTTGGAGCAATAGAGCCTTTCTCATCACTTAGAGTTAGGGCATGGGACAAACCACGATCACTAAAGTCACCCTGCGCCAATGGCTTCCAGACTCGTGGTCTCAGGCCCAAGAAGAGTAAGAAAACATGAACCAGGAGGGAGGAGGATATTGTCCCGCCCAGTGCCCTTTTATGGGTCTTGTGGTAGGAAGCAGTTGGAGACTGAGGTATTCTTTACTGAGGTGGGTCATTTCTGAGTATACTGAGGGTCAAACTAGTGAGCAGCCTGCACCATCCAACACACAGGACTCGGCGGAGTGCTCAAACCTATGTCCACCTGCGTCCACTCCCTTTCCGAACTTGTCTTTACTAGTTTTGTAGGCTATGGATTGAGTCTCTCTCTCTCTGTGACTCGCATGTCCCACAGGCCCTGCCCCTTCTTCCTTTGGGGCACCAGCTCTGGTTCTCATAGCAAGTGACATCTAGTTTAGAAAGAACTTTCTCCTGAGTAACCGCTGTGCTGCCCCAGAATGCTGTATAGGGAGGTTGCCTGTCTTGTCGTTGAGGCCTCTGTGAAGGGGATTTGAGTTGGCTTCCATTGTCTCTACCCAGGAAGCATCAATACTGTGTCCCAACCACAGGGCTGGTCCTTCATCCAGGCTTGAAGCCTCATCCAAGCCCAGGACTTCACATGTTCTCAGTCTAGAGACAAGACCCTGGGTATAAGCTTCTCCAAGATGATGGCATGTCACTGACCACACTCTGGAGAGCTCAGCATTATAGCCCTGCTTTGAAGTTCCCTGGGTTTATGAGGGATCCATCTTTCCCTCCATTCGCCTTGCAAAGTTCGCCCTGAAAGAGCAGCAGGTGTTTCTCAGAGCCTTGATGGAAACTCTGCATCTGTCCATCCTCTGCCTCACCTTAAGTGAGGCCCAGATTTCAAGAGGATTATTGTGTTTGCCCCCTCTGTCCTTCTAGGCCAGTATCTAGGTGCCACCTCTACACCAAAAGCAGCATCTCCTGAAGACTATGTATGTAGCCAGCACCTGCCCTACCCTGGACGGCTACTGAAGAGCATAGGATGGTGAACTCTTTTTTGGAACCCCCCCTCCCTCTGCTCCCATCCAGATGGGCCACAGTTTGAGAATCATCTCTCTAGTCCCCGCCCCCTGCTTTTGCCCTGGCCAGCTCTTGGTGTTCTGAGTAACATCTAGAACTAGGTATGGCACCTCAGATTTCCAGAGCCCGGCTGGGTCTGAGGAGCCAAGCTTCAACATCTTAACTGCTTGAGAGATAGTCTACCCACAATCAACTGCAGACGTTCTGAGTGCAGTTTGTCGAGTTTGGGTTGTGCCTGCCAAGAAACTGCGACACCCCTGTGACCATAAACTCTCTCAATAGCGGAGCAGGTTTCCAGTTCCGTCTGGACTTGGCTTCTGTTTGCAAGTTCCCTGCTCCCAGGCAGGGCAACCCTCATTTTCTCGGGCGTCTCTCGTTTCCATCACATCTGCTGAGTTAGTTGAGCATGCGGCCTGGTTTCTTGCTCTTCTACAAAAGCATGTACGCTGTTAACTAATGTTTCATTTGCAGAACCAGTTATGATAGAATAAGAATGAGCAGAAGTTGGAGAAAATGAAATTTTCGGTTGGCAAATACATTCTCTTCCATTTATGAAGCACCAGCTTTTCAGGAAAATATAAGCAAGCTTTTCAGGATATGAAGGAGGTATTATCTAAAGCTTCCGAGTTGATCCACCTGAAGAGAAATGAACTTACACACACAGACAAAGTGACCCCATCATTCTGCTGGAATTTCTCCATGCTTATGCGCATTGTTGCTTTTCTGTATTTTCCATGTTGGTTTTGAGGTCCCTGTTTATATAACACCTACTTTTGGGCATCACAGTTTGCAATATGTGTGTGTGTGTGCATGTGTGTGTGTGTGAATATATGTATACATGTATGTATATTCCTAGACGAAATGGCAGTTATCTTAGAAATGCCGCAGAGAATTCCTTAAGCTTCTGTAGAAGGTCAGTTTCTTAGCATTATGCTGGGGTCAGGCTGCCAGAATGAAGAATCCAAACCTTGATCCTGAGCCAGTATCTGGAAGAAATGTACACTTCCATTCTGAACGGTTCCAGGTTTCAAACTCAAGGGGCCGCTGAGGCAGACTGTCCTCGGGAGTAAGACTTACTCACAAAGGAGCTGTAAGGAGAACCTGGTGTCGCTTCTCATAGGAAACAGGGAGGTTCTGAGCCACGTGACAGGTGAGCCCATAGTCTGTGCTTGCAGACAGGCTGCCTTTGAATCCAGGTAGAGAAAGCAAGAATCTCACAAAACAAGTTGCTTTAGGTCTGGAAACTGAATTACAATAGTTTGGGGAATTATCCCAGGTCAGCAAAAATGGAGGAACTTTACAAAATAGCCCCGGATGACTTGCTATTGATGGGTATTGGGGTTCAGTGGTCCCTTCAGGGAGGGGCTCTGGATTCTTGTGTCATTAAACCAGGAATTGCACAGAGACGTATGGGCAGCTGCAGAAGATCTTTACCAGAAAAAGGTCTGTCCAAGAAACAGGAAGCAGGCCAGAGCAAAGAGAAAGCACAGAAGCTGAATCGGCAAGGCTGTTCAGAGCAAGCAGGTAGTCTCACGGTCTGAGCTTTAGGAGTCATTTGCATAGCAAGGCTTGCAAGCTCATTTGCATAGCATAGGCTTTCTCACTCCTCTGTGACACTTAGTTCTACACACAGCCCCAAGGCTGGGCGCCTAGTTAGCGTTTCCAGTCTTCACTGATAGATGTGCATTCTAGTATGATATTGACACTGTCAGTGACTCCAGGAGTTTCTAGCCTTCCCTTTTGCTGGTGTGTGTGTGTGTGTGTGTGTGTGTGTGTGTGTGTGTGTGTGGCGGGGAAGGGGGGTGTTCTGGGGGAGGTATATTAATTTCTCAGCATGTGTGCAGAAGCTCCCCTGAACTTCACGCTCTCCTTCAGACCTAGCCGGGGAAGCTGGGAATATAGTTCAGCCGACAGACGGCTTGCCTAGAATGCACGCAGCCCTGGGTTTGATTCCCCACACCGCATAAACTCAGCATGGGGGCACATGCCTGTAATTTAATCCCAGCACATAGAAGGTGGACATAGGAGGAGCAGAAGCTCAAGCTCCTCCCCCTCATGCGATGGAGCATGACAGTTTCATTTGAGGCCAGCCTGGGCTGTCTGAGCTGATGTCTCAAAGAACAAACTAAAATAGTCCAGTAGAGAGCAGAGTAGGGCAGGCTACTCTTCTTTGAGAACCCTACACCCATGCTCTCGGGTGTGTCTCACTTTTCTCCCTCGTACCCCACACTTTATATGCTATAGGTGCCAAACGGTGGAGGCCCATGCCTTTAATTCCAGCACTCAGGAGGCAGAGGCCGGCAGATCTCTGAGTCTGAGGCCAGCCTCGTCTACAGAGCAAGTTCCAGGACATCCAGGGGTACACAGAGAAACCCTGCTCAAAAGACCTAAAAGAGGGAAAAAAGTTTTAGGAAAGCACTCCACCAACTGAGCTACGTCCCCAACTCTAAAAATGTCTTTTAGTAAGCTCCAATTCAACTTTTAAAAACAAAACAAAAACAAACAAACACACTGGAGTCAGTTTCACGGTAAGGGGAAAAAAAGAAAAAGTTTGACCTTGAACCTGGTTTGAATCCACAGAGCAAGCAAGTTTCAAGCAGCAAAAGCGGGTAGCCACACCCTGCAGCGCTGGAGAAGGGGCTTCGCAAGCTGCCCTCCACTCCTGGATCTAGTCTTCCTCTGAGTCGTTCCAGAACTCTGGGGGCAGCCTTCTCTCTGCTCTTTGTATGTAGCTGGAAGAACTGGATCAGAATTCTGCAAGTTATAGATTAGCACATGGAACATTCATTTGTGTCTCCAAGGTGGCATTATAGGACAATACTCATGAGCTGCTGACCCATACAGTATGCTTCGTCCCTGTTCATCATGGACTGACAGGTACCCAGGGTTCCTTTCAGCCCCACTTCCGTCATGCGCTTCTAGTCCCCAACAAGAACCTTGATGTTCACATCGTCTCATGGGCCAGTTAAGGCTGGTGTTGGCCCTAGACAGCTCTAGGGACGAACTATCCCTGAACCCAAGGACAAGAGCACTCAGGATGTCAGATAGAGCTAGCGAAACCACACCAACTTCCTGGATGAACAAGCCTGCTTACATACAGGCGTGCACCAAATAAAGAGGGGAGAAAACACATCAAGATAGGAGTGGAGGGCTGGAGAGATGACTCAGCAGGCAAAGGGTGGGGGCTAAAAGGAACGCGTATTGTCCCCACGACCCTCAACCCCACAAGTGACCTGTAGACCGGCGTGTTGCTGTGGCGCCGAGGAAGGGCAAAGTCAGGCGGGACCCAGAGCCCAGCCCTGAGGCCCTGTCGCGGTAAACTTGGGAAATGAACTGGGACCTCTCCAAATTGCTCACTGCGGAGATGGCGGCACATGACTACCGTCCACTCTTGGAGAGCCGCCGTTACGGAAGGCCAATGGCCCCATCTTCCAAATTATCCCCTTTAAGATAAAAACAAAGCACGGTCATTTTCCTGCACGTAGCGTGGGGAGATGGCGCTGCCGTTGCTGCAGCTCCTCAGACCAGGCAGAATTGATTTTGTTTCTGATTTCTCATCTTTTTTTTTCCTTTAAAGGCTTTCCAGAAGTGGCAGATCAGTCCCCAGTGCCATCAGGGAAGCCATTAAGAGGACCCATGTGGCTGCTCTTGGTGGCAGAAGGGCAGGCCAGGGTGGGGATTTGTCACTTTCTGGGTACCATAGCATTTTCTGCAGCCAATGGGGAACAGAGGATCCACGTACTGGGAAAAACGGAAAGAAAATTCCATGAAGGGGGTCTCACTTTAGATGCTTCCTCCATCTTCTCTCTAGGGATATGGATCGATGATCCTGTGGAGCCTGAAAGGCAGGATGGAGAAACAAACCAGATTCGACTCTGTCCAACAGAGGCTCCCTAAGCAGAGTGCCAGGCGACAGACACAGTTCTCTGAAAGGACTGAGATGGGGCCTGTGCCCTCGAAGGTGCTACCCAGTCTGGGGGGAGGGGCAGACTAGAGGGGGGCTGGGATGTGTGTTGGCATGGCTCTGAGTGTGTGTGTGGGGGGGGGGGGGTCATGGTCAACGCCCTGTGGGATGTGGGGATGCAGCAGAAAGGCCAGGCTGGGAGTGAATGGGAGGGACGCTGGCTGGTGAACTATGGTTACAATGTATCACTGTACACCTGGCCCTTGAGCAAGCACGGGCAGGCCTGAGATGGCTGGCAGGCTGGCTTGGATGGGTGGCCCTGTGACACTCTGATTGGCGTGGTGGGCTTGCCTCCTCATGTTGTAGGAGAGGGGCAGCTTGTTCGTTCCCGGCTGCCCAGACTCGAAATAACCACACAGAAACTATATTATTTAAATCACTGCTTGGGCAATTACTTAATCATATTGCTAGGTAACTCTTATATATTTGGTTAACCCATTATTATTATTATTATTATTATTATTATTATTATTATTATTATTATTTTTATTTTACCATGAGGCTCGTGGCCTACTGGCAAGGTTCCAGCTGGCATCTTGAGTCTTTCCCCTCTAGCCGCTCCATGGCTTCTCTTTGACTCTGCCTACTTTCTGTATGTATCGTTTTCAGCCTGGCTATATTCTGTTAAGCCGTTGGCCGAAAGCAGCTTCTTTATTCATTAACCAATATAAAACAACACGTATACAGAAGGACTTCCCACACCATCCTCGGTTTGTGGAACCCATGCCTGTGCCAACTTGGCTCCTCTCGTGGTGACTCTGAGGAACGAGGGGTCACTCCAATGGCTCAAGTGTGCTCCAGCCTCTGCTTGTGTCCCCCACCAACCGCCACTGACCACCGGCTAGAGCAAGTAACGTGGCAAACTCAGGAAGAGGAAGAGACTCCAGGATGAGGGGGAGAGCTGGAGGTTAGAAGGGAATGGAGGCACACTACAGAATCGTGGATGGAGGGCAAAGGTGAGAAACTGAGCCCGTTTCTCAGACTGCTTGAAAGGACCAGGCCCAGGGTAGGAGTGTGAGAGCTGAAACTGGAGGAGGCATTGAAGGCTGAGTTAGGAGATGGCTGAGAACAAGAGATACTCAGGGTTAGAAATGCGGGACGGCCGGGCAGTGGTGGCCCACGCCTTTAATCCCAGCACTCAGGAGGCAAAGACAGGCAGATCTCTGTGAGTTCGAGGCCAGCCTGGTCTACAAGAGCTAGTTCCAGGACAGTCACCGAAGCTACAGAGAAACCCTGTCTCAAAAAACAAAACAAAACAAAAAAAGCTCCGGAAAGCCTTAGAGGTTGTTTGCCTGGACTCGGTGCTGCCTGGCCCTGTCCTGGCTCAGACCCCACCCTCCCACCAGTCACTACAATCGGACAGATGCCCCTGAGTGACACTAGACACAAAGTGCCACGAGAAAAGTGGTCAGTCCGTATGCGAGTCCCTCACAGTGTTAAAGGTGACCTGACCGAAGCACTTCTTGCCTATTCCACTCCTTGGCTTATGGAAATTTGCTATCAATAAATCTCTAATTTAGTTTCCTGAGAACTAAAATCTGTAGTAAGCTATCTCCCAAAAATCATGTTTCCAAGCTAAGTCACTTGTGCATCAAGGTGTGTGGGGGGGAGGGGGGGTTGTGTATGTGTGAAGTGTTGTATGTGTGTGGAAGGGTTGTATGTGTGTATGTGAGTACATGCATGTGGAAGTAAGTCAGAGATCATCAACAGGTGTCTCAACTACTCCTCACCTTATTTCTTGAGATGTGGTCCTTCACTGAACCTAGAACCCACTGGCTTGGCTGGACTGGCAAGTGATCTTCCTGTTTCTGTCTCCCGAGCACTAGAATACAGATGGATACACTAGGATACATGTATACAAGTGCTACCTTGACCAAGTTTGGGCTTGGGTATTGGGGATCTGACTTAGCATCACCTCTGCAGACCCGCGATCTTTTTTGCTTATTTATATATTTACTTATTTACTGCTTATTTTGTTTGTTTATGTTTTGAGGCAGTGTCTCAATCTGAAGGCCAAGCATATCCTGCAACTCATTACATAGCTGCAGATGGCCTCCGACTCTCAACCCTGACATTGGAGGTTTTTCTCCCACCCACCAGTTCCCAAATATCCACTCAGAGGCTTAATATTACTTATAAATGCTTGACCAATGGCTCAGGCTTATTATTAACTAGCTCTTACATTTAAATTAACCCATTTCTATTAATCCTTGTACTTCTGCGTGGCTGTGGCATTCTGGTCTTCTGGCATGTTGTTCCAGGGAGAGGATGGCCTTTCCCTGACTCCGCCCTTCTTCTCCTCTTTCTTTGCTTGGATTTCCCACTGGCTCCCTCCTGCCTTGCCAGAAGTAAAAGCAGAGCTTGTCTCTTAAAGGGGGCCTTTTGTGTGCAGAGCCTTACACAGCCACACGGTCCTTGTACGTAGATTATGTTGTGACGTAGGGACGTAGGACCCTAGGCTGACTAAGTATTTGCCTGAGTACTGGCAAGCACATCCTGCCAGGTGACAGGGACGGGCCAGCATAAGCCTGAATGCTAGCAGTGTGTAATGTCAATCCAGCACAGACCTGCCCTCCGCTTCATGACGCCCTCCACATTGCCAGCTGCTGTAGGTATTGGTTGGCTTGTCCGTTTCTCTGGAGAGCAGAGACTGAGTCTGTGTGACTCCTGCCCATCTTGGTCCAGTGTGGGGCATGTGGAAGTTTCTCAGCAAAAACACTTGTGGATTCCAGAATTATATTTTCTGAAGAACAGTTTGTGTTTCAAAAGCCTGTTCTAGCTGGCATGTGGGTAGGATAAATCCTACTGGTTACAAATTCCTTAGAAAAGACAAGTTTTAAAATCTCCCAGGATCTTGGTGTTTGCCAAAGCTTATTTCTGATGGCATCAGATCCAGGTCTGATGGCTTTTGATAGTTTTCTGGGTTGTTTCTACTCACTAATAAAAACCCTAATGAGGCTTTCTAAGTCACAGACTTAACATGGGGGTTTCTTCCATGGTCTGATGAAATTCACAGGTGCTTTTCCACTCCCTAAGCCCTAAGCTGGCAGCTATGTGGCAAAAGGCCGCATTAGTGTTAATGGTGTTGAGGGGGTCTCAGCAGTTTCCATGTTCAAATCCCTCCTCACCTTTCTCTCTCCTGCTAGGGATTGACACTGGTGTGGCATACACTAGGCACAAAATTTTCTACTGAGTTGCATTCCCAGGCCTTGCAAAAAGGTTTGTATTTGGAGACTGTGTCTTACTAAGCTACCCAGGCTGGCTTTGAACTCACTCTGCAGCCCTGATCCTTATACCTCAATTCAGCCTCCCAAGTGCTGGTATCCCAGGACTGCCCCACTATACCCAATGGTCTCCTGGAAACAGTTCGTTTCCATGTGTGAAGTACAGAGCTAACTAATATGCTTGTGCTGGCGCTCTCTCTCTCTTCTCTCTCTCTCTCTCTCTCTCTCTCTCTCTCTCTCTCTCTGTGTGTGTGTGTGTGTGTGTGTGTGTGTGTGTGCGTGTGTGTGTGTGTTACTTTATATTTAGTGACACAGACCTCACTCTGCAAAACTATGTGTATCACAGAATCTGCCATTCTCCTGCCTCAGCTTTCCCAATGCTGAGATTGCAGATCTGTACAAGCAAGATTCCCAGGAAAGGCAGCCTGGTTGGCTAGCTAACTCCTGTTGGCTGGTAGGATAGCAACCTATGGAGGCCACCAGGACCACTTGGCCTTCCTGCTACAAGGGCTAGATGCCATAGCTTCTACCTTTTCCTCTTCTTTCTTCTAGTCTGAAACCAAGTACAGAGGAAGGGGAGGTCTAGCACACACTTCAAGTCACTCTAGGGTCTAAGGAGAGGTAGCAAGGCCACTTTGGGGTTTGAAGTGCTGTGACTGTCAGAGGAACCCCAGTCTCCTGGAAACAGACCCATGGCGACAGCATCTGCACCAAGTCCACGGCTGGGAGCCACTGTGGAAAGCAAGGCTTTGGCACACCCTGAGAAAGGTGAAGGGCAGACCTCATCTAGATACTTCATACTTCACAAAATCTGTGATGCAGGCATGAATATTGTCTCTCTTTACAGACAAAGGACTCTGGAGCAGAGAGATTAAGTAATTTGCCCCAAATTGCACACACAGCTGTTAAATGTTAGAGGCAGGATTTGACCTTAGACAAACTAGACCAGATACAGTTTTCTACTGTAGTTTATTAATATGTTCAGAATAATGATATGTATTTGTTGAATGCCTAATCATCCATTCATTAGTCATAATGGATGACTAACCATCCCATTAATTTGGTATGTGAAAGGTTTTTACGTCCCAATAAGCCTCTCTGCCGATGCAATAATCCAAATCAGTTCAAATCAAACTGAATTTTAAAAAGCCCAGGTTTAATGGATGCCAGTGCTCCCGGTTGTTTTTTCCAGCCTCCCCGGGAAGACTGGGAAAACCACAGAGAGGTGAAAGGAAGAATGAGAAGACCATGTGTTCATTCTCTGGGGGCAGTTTAAATACCCTGTGGGAGTGGTCTTGACCCTCTCTGGGGAGAGGTCACCATTTGGCAGGCTTTCTTAGAGGTAGAGTCTGGACTGAGGCAACTCCCAGAGGAGGGGGGCCTGGAACAGAAAGTTTCACCCAAACATTCTAAACTCCCAGGAACACATGGATGTCAGGGGCTGCCTCCAGACAAACGGTGTGGACTAGATCCATTCCTGGGAGCTCAAAGACACATCCAAATCATTTCTATAAAATACCCCAAACCATCCGGGTGGTGATGGCACATGTCTTTAATCCCAGCACTCAGGAGGCAGGGCCAGGCTGATCTCTGTGAGTTTGAGGCCAGCCTGGTATACAAGAGGTAGTTCCAAGACAGGCTTCAAAGCTACAGAGAAACCCTGTCTTAAAGAAGAAAAAAAAAAATGCCCCAAAGCATGAAGATCGTATATTTTCTATTGAGCAACTTTGGATACTATGATATCCTTAATCTCCTGTGCCTTCTGGCTTTCTGCCAGGAAGAGATGTTTGTTATCAACGGCTGTGTGGCAAATGTATTCCAATGCACTTAAGTATCGCAAATGTTGGGGTTCTGTGTGAAGTAAGGGTAGCTTGTTCTCGCCCTTCTCCTGGAGGATATCCTCGCTGAGTATCAGGTAGTGTGGAGCCCACAGTTATTAGGAGGTCTGTTCACATTCCTTCCTGGCAGTTGATGTTAGTAATAACCCAACCACTGCCAATGTGGGCTTCCTTCTGACAGGAAAGTGGGTAGCTGGGAAAGTGGAGAGAGAGAATCGAAGACCAAGTCAAACAATCAAATCAAACCAAAATATAATCAAAGTTGTCTTGCCTTTATGACCTCCAAAATCACATAATTCACACCCCTCCTGCTTCCTGCTGTCACAGCAGCTGCAAAGGTCCAGCTGGGTTCAAGGGCATAGATTCTGCCTCTCAGCCAAGGATGTGGCAGGTCCTATTACACGGAAAGTCATAGAGTTGAATGCAGGAAGCCATGTAATAAATTCTCTTTTGAGACTGAAAAGGGGTAACATTTTGGTTATCAAGACAGGTTCCCAACTCTTTAGTCCAAACCAGCTTCTGATTCTCTGTATCTCAGGCTGGTCTGGAGCTTGCAATCCTCCTGCCTCCACCCCCCAAGTGTTTGTCCTACAACCATGTCCTACACTGGGCTTCAGAGTTGTTTGGGGTTTTTTTTGTTTGTTTGTTTTAAACTAATTGGGTCTCTTTAGTATTTGTGAGACCGGACTTAAACACAATGCCTGGTACTAAAGTCTCTGCTTCTGCAACGGCATAACTATTATCATGGTTTTCCTTTAACTCTTCAATTCTTATAAACCCCTCCCCCAACACTGTAAGACAGGCACTGTTGGAAACATCTAGAATGTTCTCTCTCCGGCAACTGGAGCCAGGTTCCTCCCTACCATGGCTTTGTGAACCCACTAATCACCTACAGGTCGGTCCAGCTGGGATAGATTCATCAGCCCCAGCTTCACCTACAGTTTTATTCATGACCATGAACAGATGAGCATGAGGTCGGGGGTGCTGCAGTCCAGCAAGTGGAAAGGAAGAACCACTGTTAGGCTTCTTTATACTCCTGGAATGGAGCACAAGCAATTCGTGTCTTGAAGAAATAAAGCCAACACCCCATTCAACAGTTCAAAAACTGTGAGGGCCCATAGTTTTGGATCCATTTCATCTCAACTAAAGGTCTGAGAGTTCAAACCTATTCTTGCTCCTCAAGGATGAACAACAGGACATTTGACCAAAGGTGCAGCTACTGGATGTTTTGCTCCTCACAAGCCAGATAACAGGATGTCTGACTGGGGGCGTGGTTACCAGGTGTTCTGAGATGTAAGGAGGTAATTAAGCTTGCTTGTTCTTTGTGTCAGGGAAGTCTATGCCCTCCTCTCTTGATTGGGCTCTGTAAGGGACTGTGAGTAATAAACTCTAGGCTTTTTTTTTTTTTTTTTTTTTTTTTTTTTTACAATATTCACTGGAAGCCCTTCTTTCCTCAGTTCACACTCCCCTTTTCAGGAATGTAAGGATCTGTTGAGCCAGACCCAACAAAAGACTCACTCTTTGTCCTGATGGAAAAAAGTATCTACTTCCCAGAGGCAAGCAGGGAAACTGTAATAAACGGTCGATGCCTCTTAGAGAAAAGGTCCTGGCATCTCTGCCTTGAAGGAGAACTGCAGGTGTGTGGAGGGCACAAATAACGTTCTCCTTAGGTGTAACCTAAGAAGGCGCTAAGTGTGCTGAGTTGAGGCACATCTGTCTCCTGTGAGTACACGTAAGCCTCTTGGCAATGTGTGTCTTGCTGAAGGCTGTCTGTAGAGCGTGGCTCTGATGGTACTGTTTGTGGGCATCCTTGCCTCTCTGTTGCTGAAGACTCTCCCATTTCCTGTGACCGTGTGGTCTCTATTGTCAATGAATAAATAGCTCTGTGGTTTGGCCGGAAGTTTCCTAAGGAGTGAGGTATTTAAGGCCTCTAATTTAATCATCTCCAGATGATCTCCCTGCCTCCATTTAATAAAGAAAATTAAAATGGCTTGATTTTTGAGAGTCTCCTCAGCCACCATCTGCTTAACAATGTGCATGTGATCCGCCTCTGCAAAGGATGGGAGCAGATCATGTCTATAGGGAAGTTTCTCTTTTTCTCAAAAGCATGTGCATAAAATTTTTAAATCCCCAAAGGGTATGGGGAATCGGCCAGAAGTTTTAGCTGAGATTTCATTTCCTACAAGAGCAAGTCATGTAAAATGATCTCTCCAGACATAAACCCCAGCTTCCTGGTAATTGTCTTATTTTTAAACAAACACAGAATTTTAAAAATCGTATTGTTTTCCAGAAACCCTTTCTGCCATCAGTCTGGTAGCAGTCAACCGGACCAAATTCACGTCACCTGTTCCTGTTGCTTTTCAGTCTTATGTGTCTGGAAAATGGCTCTAGTCGTCTTTGCCTCATACAGATTATTCTGGAAGGACAGATATGTTTTTTATATTAGTATGAATGTTTTTGGAAGAAAGGGAACTAAGATTTTTAAACTACTTGGAAGACTGACAATTGCTTTTTTCCTTCATTAAGGAAACAATGTTTTTTAAGCATTATTAAGACAGAATTAACATGCAATTAATTTAAGGCATGAACTCAATTTTTTAGTACTTTCATAAAATTGAACACCCATTATGCCAACCTTTAGAATACTTAAAAAGCTAAGCCATCAGCTTTCCTTATCAGTGGCTCCAGTTTCTCCCACTAGCACCTTAGGTCCCCCTGTCTGATCTTTCTGGTTGCTAGGAAGGTGCTTAAATGCCATGTGGTTGTTTTTTAAGGTTATGTAAGAGGAAGCATCAATAGCTGCTCATAATTCATTCCTTTGCCTTGCCAAATAAAATGATACTCCATTATTCAAGTACAATACATTCGTTTATGCATTCATCAGGTGGGAAGCACTCAGCTTGTTTCAGCTCTTTGGTTATCATGAATAATGGCGCCCCAAACAGTCATAGACAAGTTTGTGTGGAGACACATGTTTTAACTATGTACATTCTGATGTGTATATTTTCCTTTGGTGATACGCCTATGAATGGAGCTGATGGGTCATCGATAGTTCAATATTTAAGTTTTAAGGATCACCAAACTGTTTTCTATAGTCGTGGCGCCATCTTGGTCTTTCACAAGCAGTGTACGCAGTTCTAGATCTTGTCATTTGCTCACCCATTGTTTTATTCGCTTGAGTTTCAGGTTTAATGTCTGCACTTGTTCTTTGTATGCATGGCCATCCCGATGGATATCGAATACTGTTTGTTTATTTTCATTTCTGTTGTCGTTTTTTTAAGGCAGGGCCTCACCAAGTAGCTCTGGCTGTCCTGGGACTCTCTGTGTAGACCAGGCTGGCCTCAAACTCACAGAGATCCACCTTCTGCTGCCTCCAGAGTTCTGGAATGAAAGGTGTGTGTCACCACACCAGGCCTTCACTGTGGTTTTGATTTACATTTTCTAATGAGAATGAAACATTTAGCATGTTTTCATTGGCTTATAGGCCATTTTCTTTCTAATACAGGGGGAAAGGTTCAAATACTTTGCCCATTTAAAATTGATTATTGAATTACAAGAGGTACCTACATATTTTGGAAATATCAGGTATATTTAGAGTATCAGATATATGACTTGTCAATGTTTCATTATTCAGTAGCTTATCATTTCACCATGTTGATAACATCTTTCTTTGAACATTTTAAAAATTTTTATGAGGCCCAATTTCTCTGCTTTTCTTTTTGCTCTCCACACTTGGTGCCATACCTAAAAATCCATCACCCAATGGAAGCTCACACAAACTGTCTGCTTTTTCTCTTTTTGTTTTATAAATAAGGAACTTAGGGCACGCGTTCGTCTCCATCATCTTTGATGTGAACACATGGCAAATCTTAAGCATGGCAATAGTTCTTTTAGCTCCTACATTGATATTCTCAGCCCACTTGTACAAGGGCACTGAAGGCCACCCACTATGTTGTTTGCTATCAGAACACCCAGGTGTCCCAGCACCGCTGATAGCAAGTTTCTTTCCGCATTACTGTGACGTAGACAAGAAACAGGTACTGCCTCTGAATCCAGCTTTCTTCCTGCTGAGGGGCTCAGTGGCACTGCAGCCATGTTTAAATAAGTCGTGAAAATGACAGACCTCAGTGTCCACCTGAACATGGTTCTTCGGGTGCACAAAATACAACAGTCATGGGGTCATAATGAAGTCCACCAAGATTTCAAAGAAAAGTCTGGGAAGCTTGGCAAAAGCATTCCGCAGGGTTGGAAGCTCTCTGGAGAATACTGTGGGGGCAATGCCTAGCGGACCGTTAGTGGGGACTTTGGAAGGTGAAGAAAACAACAGATTGTCGTGTTGATCTTGGGAAGACACACAGATCGGTGTGCATTCCCCAGAAATAACCAGGAGGCTACAACCAGCAAAACCACAGGAAGGACATGCACAGGCCTGAGGTATCCATCTCTCACCTCAGTATGCATGGGATGCTAGACTTGGACTTGAGGTTCATGGTCATGTCTTTTTTTTTTTTTTCAAACCCCTTACTCCTTCCTATTTGTATCTCCCTCCCTTTTGGAATAGGGATGTATACCCTGTGCCTGTCACACCAATGTATATTGGAAATCAATAACTTATTTTAACATAGTAGGCTCATGACCACAAGGAAATTGCCTTGAGTCTCAAATGAGACATTAGATGGTTGAATTGCAGAACAAGTTAAGGCTTCAGGGTTTGGGGAGATGGATTATTTTAATGAGAAGGAGATGAGCCATGGGGGCTGGAGTAAGGATGTTATTGGATGTGGTGTGTGTTTCCCCAAGGGTTCATGAGTATAAACCTAGTCCTCAGTGAAGAGGTAATAAAAAAAGAGAAACTTAATCTGTGTTGTCTAGAGGTGGGGCCTTGGGGGGCTGATTAGAGTTTGACAGTGTCCTCGCAGAGGCCCATGACTCAATCCCATGGGGCTTCGTAAGAGGGAGAGGTCTCTTGTTGTGTGATAGGTATGCAGCCTCTCTGGAATCTCCCAACAAGAAGGCCATTCCAAGACAGAGCGCGAAAACATGGAACTGTCAACCAAAGTAAAACTTTTTGTTAAAATATACTTCACCTGTGGTATTGTTACATACAATGCATTGATAGGGCTACTGGCAGCCTTGTTGATAGCATGGAGGCTCATCCCTGGCTTCCCAGTTCTGTTCTGCTGGTGTTCATGATCAGCACTCAGTGCCACCGTTTAGAATATCATGGATCCGGAGCAAGTTTTAAAGTCAAGGAAGACACGCCCACTGGCTTTAATCTTTTCTGAGGTCATTTTTACTTATTCTGGGTCCCTTCTATTCCTATATGCATTTTAGGGTCTGCCTATAAAATTATGCTGAGATTTTGCCTTTAATGTGCAAATCAACTTGGGGAGTGTTACCATTCTAATGGCACTGCCCTTCAGACCACGGTTTGGCCCCTTCTGATTAATGCAGGTCATCCCTCCTGATATATTAATGCAGGTCAGCATCAATTTCTATGAACATTTTCTGTTTTCTTGTGTAGGAGTTATGCATTTTTGTCATTGTTGAATTTATGCCTATTTTTGTGTTGGTGCTATTGCCAATGACATTGCTTTTATGGATTTTTAGTGCATGGAAATGAAGTTGACTATTGTTTATTCATCATATGTCCTATAACCCCGATAACTGAGCTCATTAGTTCTAATGGTAGATTCTTCCAAATTTTCTATATTCAATATCATGTCATCAGTAAAATCTCTAGTACATATGTTGTATTCTATTAATAGTGTATACCATATTCTTTCACTTCTTCCATAAGATTATACTCTGTATCCCGGGCTAGCACAACGCTTCCTGGGTGGTTCAGGCTGACTTGAGACTTACACTGATTCTTCTGCCTCAACCTTGGGGGTGTTAGGATTGCAGGCATGTGCTATCATGCCCACATGACATTGACTTCTGGCTATGAACTTTCCTCATATTCCTGATATAAATCTGACTTGACTGGGTGTATAATCTTTAATTTGTTGCTGTATTCTGTTTGCTACCATTTTGTTGAAATTTTTTACAGATTTTCATAAAGAATATTAATATTTAAGCTTCTTAAGGACCACCGTCTCATTTTGATATCAGAGTACTGGCAGCTTCAGAGAATGATCTGCAGTGGGTTACTCTTCTATTTCTGGAAGAATTTGTCAAGAATTCTCCTATTTCTTCTGTAAATGTTTGGGAGAATTGGTCTGTGAGGACAACTGCATATGGGTTTTCTTTCCTGGAATGTGTCTAAGTGACTAACTTGACCTCTTTGCTTCATGCGGGTCTACTCAGAGTTCCTACTTCTGTAATCAGTTTCAGGATCATGTGTCTTCCTGGGGAATTTGTCCATATAATCTAAATTATCTAGATTTTGCTTCTTGTGCATCACAGGCTCCCCTCACACTTTTCTATATTTCTGTAAGGTCTGTAGCAATAGCTCATCCTTCATTCACGTGGAGGCTACCATACACACATACATTCAGCTGAGCTTGACCCATTTCGGTCTCAGCTCCATGTTTACAACAAAACTGACCTACAGACACACCATGAAATACAGATCCATCCATACACACAACACAGACAGACAATTACAACAACAAAACAAGACGTTTTCCACATGAAACAGACAGAACTTTCCAACCAACCAGAACCAGGTGGGCAGCTGACAAATCACTTTTTGCCCTGGATGGGAAAATCCTGGGGTCCTATTGAACCCCCTCCACATCCCAGATCAGGATCCCACAGAAGAGAACAGACTGTTACTCACCAGAAGGGCTCTATATATGCTTGCTGCCAAATCTAGTGCCCAATGGGCAATAGTGCCTGCCTGCATCATAGGGGAAGGGAAGACAATGGATCTTCTGATGCGATGGTATCAGAAGGCTGCTGATCAGTGCTGATCCAGCAGCTGGCTGCTCTAGTCACAGAGCCAAGCTGCAGTGGCCACCCACCAGTTTCTGCACCAGGCCCAGGGCTTTTCTTCAAGGCTGCCCACCAAGTCCCTAGCCTGGCTCTGGGCATTGTACTCTGCCCCTGCCACAGATCAACCCCCACATACTAAACCCCATGCTCCAAAAGGTCCACCATTTCTCAAGTGACCTCTCCAAGAGCAGCACAAAGCTACCCAGCTTAGAAGTCTTGTTCGTCCGTTCTGTCTCCTCAAGTCAGCACATACAGACAGGAGACTGGTGCAGACACAGACAAGACACAGCCAAATGACAACAGAAAGCCTGCAGACAACATCAACAATTGGAGTCATTCAGAGAGATCCACCTGTCTGACCTTGAGAAATCCTCTTAAGCACTCCTCCTCCCCTTTAAAAATAAAAAATAAATAACTCCAGAAACCAGGGAGGCCACCACTAAATTAAAAAAAAAAAGTGGGCGCTTGCTATCGCCTTTTTCAGGCATAGTGTTCACTGTGGGGGTTCAAAGGAGCAGTGCACACCTTCGGAGGCAGCTCAGCTCTTCTAAGGTTCTGCAGTGAAGGGTCCAGTGCACAGTCCTTCTTGCTGGGGAACCCCAAATGTTAATCCTGAGAGTCGCGAGAGAAAGGCCAGTTTCACAATTTTTGAGCCAAATTTGAAGCAATCTTTTTTTAATTAAATGCTGGCCAAGAATATGGGCTCTGGCCACGACCTTTCTGGAGTCTCCAGGAAATGGCCACAAGTCACATTTTACAGAGGATTAAAAAGGCAAACCCATAGGGCCCCCGAATTTCCCATCAGGTCCAATGAGGGCCAAGCAATATCCTGATGTACTTCCTACCTGCATACCGCCTGCCTACATCCAATCAGGGGCAAGCATTTAGTGCCACCCACTTGTGATCAAACAGATGCCTCAAACAAACGCAGGACAAGCCGGAACCGATCCTTAACTGTCTTAACTGCAAACAGATCCCCTTAACCCGCAAGGTGTATTCCTTCTGTTCTGGTCTTCTGTTAACTTGCAAGGTGCCTTGTCTATGTGCGTGCGTGGTTAACATCCTACGACTGATCTATAACCCTGGCCCCTGGCATCTTCTCTTGATGAGACACTGTCATCTACCTCCCCTTGGGTTTGGGCGCATGATTTCCTTAGATCATTGCTGCTGCCGCTGAAGTCCATCCCTAATCTCTAGACACAGCCCTGAGCTCCCGATCCTGATGGTAGGTAAGCTAGGACAAGCGTGGCTTGTTTGCAGGGAGGGCTGGCTGAGGGTGGAGACAGCAGAGACCCACGTATTCGCTGCCTGCGGCGTCTGGAGGGGCGTGGGTGGGCAAAGATTCCCCCACCCCCACGTACTGCTGGAAGAGAGCTTCCCGAAGCAGAACCAGACTGGGAGCTGGCGGGTTAGAGTGAGGGCCCGGTGCAGGTAACACTTCACAGCACAGAGCTGGGAGGCGGTAGCAGAGGCAGGATGTGGCTCCCAGGCCACAGACTCTCACTCTTCTAAGATTTCATAGACTTTCTTGAATGACTGTTCCCGTTTCCGGTACCTCCTTTTACATTTTTTTTTTTTTTTTTTTTTAGGTTTGTTACTGCCCTCCCCCACCTCTGTTGTTACTTGGACGGCTAAGCTCCTTTCTCAACCCGGAAGTCCTGGCTCTGCCTAGATACTTTGATCTTGATAGTTAATTGGATTGATGAGTGACTGATCCACTGGGAAGACCAAAAGCTAAGACAGTCATTAAGAGCTGAGAGGAGGAAGTAATGGTGTGTGGGCGTGACCTAAAACAAGCAGTTGCTTAATGCAAACCCTGGTTGTCGCGTAAAATTCCAAGTGCTGTCGTACACACACACACACACACACACACACACACACACACTCCCCCCACCCACGCCACTTGTTGTCACGCAGAACGCTGGCCCAGTGTTCTTGTCACACACATGTAATAGAGTATTTTCAAGTTGGCAGGAAAGCCCGCAGACGAATGAGGACAGGAGTCCCAGGAGGACAGGATGACGGGCGATTCTTGTTTTCCAATTTTTCTGCGCAAAGTAAGAAATGATCATCAAACAACAGACGGTGTCCAAATCAACCATGGTTTCTGGGTAGCGCGCTTTTCTTGTTCCTCGGCTGTTTCCACACCAGGTTTATGTTCTCCAAAGACTGTCTTTTCTTGTTTGTTTGTTTTTTTTGTTTGTTTTTTTTTTTTTTTTTTTTTTTGCTTTTCGAGACAGGGTTTCTCTGTGGCTTTGGAGCCTGTCCTGGATCTAGCTCTTGTAGACCAGGCTGGTCTCGAACTCACAGAGATCCGCCTGCCTCTGCCTCCCGAGTGCTGGGATTAAAGGCGTGGGCCACCACCGCCCGGCTAAAGACTGTCTTTTCTTTCCGGAGTCACAGGGTTTCAGACAAAGAAACAGTGAAGGCATTCTAGCATGCCGGCTACAATTTGTGGACTTCAATTCAAATACAACTTGGAGTCTAAAAACACTTGAATATAACATTTGAAAATTCAAAACAATTTTTTTTTCTCCTGGCTTACTATGTCATTTGTGTTTAAAAAGAAAAAGCATGTTTGGGAGATACTTCTTTGAGAGTGATAAAACCACAATTTTTAATATTCTGTGCCATACTTGTTCTGCTAACATGATTGTGCCTGAGACGCCTAAACTGAGAATTAATTTTTTCTGAAAATCGATCTAAATCTAACAGAGCATTTTAAGTTTCCATTCACAGAACTTCCAGGTGTTGTTGTTGTTGTTGTTGTTGTTGTTTTACCTAATATATGGCATAGAGACATGACTGCAGTCTGAAAATAGTTTTAATAATTCTGTTCATGGGCTGGAGAGATGGCTCAGTGGTTAAGAGCATTGCCTGCTCTTCCAAAGGTCCTGAGTTCAATTCCCAGCAACCACATGGTGGCTCACAACCATCTGTAATAGGGTCTGGTGCCCTCTTCTGGCCTGCAGACATACACACAGACTGAACATTGTATACATAATAAATAAATAAATAAATAAATAAATAAATAAAAAATAATTCTGTTCATTTCTGTGTCCCCACGCCTCTCTGCCACGGGTGACTGAGCAGCTGTCTCATAATGCTTACAGCACCTTACCAAGTGTTTACAGGAATGTTCTAGAAAGCTATAGAGTGCTAAGATATAATCTCTGGGGAAATGAGACGAGGGAACGGGCACTGGTTTTTCCCAGACCTCAAAATCAGTAACTAGTTTTAGATAAAAACTAAAATCTAGGTCTTGCAAAACAGCGGCTACAGAACAGAAAAAGACCTTCACCAACCCCACATCAGACAGAGGTCCAATCTCCAAAATATACAAGAAGTCAGGAAATTGGTCATCAAAAGAACAAATAACCCAATAAAAAAAATGGGGTACAGACCTAAACAGAGAACTTTCAACAGAGGAATCCAAAATAGCTGAAAGATACTTAAGGAAATGCTTAACATCCTTAGCCATCAGAGAAATGCAAATCAAAACAACTGTGAGATTCCATCTTACACCTGTAAGAATGGCCAAAATACTAACGACAACTTATGCTGGAGAGGATGTGGGGTAAAGGAAACCTGCATTGCTGGTGGGAGTGCAAACTGGTACAGCTGCTTTGGAAATCAGTATGGTGATTTCTCAGAAAATTAGGAAACAACCTTCCTCAAGACCCAGTAATACCACTTTTGGGTATATACCCAAAGGATCCTTAATCATACCACAAGGACATGTGCTCAACTATGTTCATAGCAACATTATTTGTCATACAAAACCTGGAAACAACCTAAATGCCACTCAACTGAAGAATGGATAAGGAAATGTGGTACATTTACACAATGGTGGAGTACTACACAGCAAAAAAAAACCCGGTGGTGGTGGCACATATCTTTAATCCCAGCACTCAGGAGACAGAGGCAGGTGGATCTCTGTGAGTTCAAGGCCAGCCTGGTCTACAAGAGCTAGTTCCAGGACATGCTTCACAGTTACAGAGAAACCATGTCTTGAAAAACAAAACAAAACAAAATGACATCTTGAAATGGCAAATGGCTGGATCTAGAAAACATCATATTGTGTAAGATAACCCAGACTCAGAAAGACAAATATCATATGTACTCACTCATAAGAGGATTTACACATAAAGCAAAGAAAACCCAGCCTACAATTCACAATCCCAGAGACCCAAGACAACAAAGACCCTAAGAGAAACATACTTGGATCTAATCTACATGGGAAGTAGAGAAAGACAAGATCTCGAGAGTAAATTGGGAGCATGGGGACCATGGAAGAGGGTAGAAGGGGAGTGGGTAGAAGAGCAGAGAAAAAATATATAGCTCAACAAAAACAAAAAAACTTAATGGCCAGCCTGGTCTACATAGTGAGTTTCAGTACAGCTGGAGCTGTGTAGAGAGATCCTGTCTCAAAAAACAAACAAAGCACGCGCGCGCACACACACACACACACACACACACACACACACACACAAAGTCAAACTGTCAGTAGAACAGAGCTAATTCACCTGGTACCAAGCTGGTGTTGGAGGGCCATGATGAACAAGTATCACTTTGAGGGCAAGTTCTGCTCATCATCCTCCTGCCTTCCATACACAGGGACTAATTCCACATGTAAGACACGGCTCAACATTAACAAGCCAGACTTTGAGGCACTCTTGTAATTCCAGCTTTGGGGAAGGACAAGACATAGAGATTGTAGGTGTGAGGCCAGCCTGTGCTACACAGGGACACTTGGTCTTCAAAATGAAAAAAGAAAAAGAAAAAAAAGAAAAGGAAAGGAGGTGTGTAATATTGAGTTGGAAGTGTCACCCCAGCCTCTGGCCTGGGAATTGCCCTGATCAGGACTCCAATTCCCAACCTGCCAAGCACTTAGACTCCAATTCCCAACCTGCCAAGCACTTGGACTCTAATTCCCAGCCTGCCAAGCGCTTGGACTCCCAGCCTGACAAGTGCTGACCTCTCCCCGGGGGAGGGTCAGGACCACTCCCACAGTGTATTTAGGCTCACACTGGAAAAAGGTCTCGGGGGGTTTGTTGGGCTCCTCTCCCTGCCATGCCGTCTCAGTCCACCCATGAAGCATTTATTAAACGTGGGCATTTTTGATTCGTTCTGATTTGGTTTGATTGGAGTTCTTTGCGCCAGCAGAGAGGCTCTTAGGAATACTCCTAACAAGGTGGTGATGATAACTAGGACCGCAAGAGAAAACATGAACTAGGAAGTTTCTCAAGCAAGATAATGATAGCTCAGTTGGTAAAATGTTAGCCTTCATGAAGTCCTGGTTTTAATCCTTAACTCCACACATAACAGGTTATAGTGTTAAAAAATTCTAACACTTGGGAGGTAGAGAGAGAAGAATCAGGCCTTCCTCAGCTGCACTTTGAGTTCACGGTCAGCCTGGGCTACACGAGATCAGTCTCAAAAAGAAAGAAAAGAAAGGAAAGAAGGAAGAAAGGAAAAGAGGGAGGGAGGGAGGGAGGGAGGGAAGAAGAAAGAAAGAAAGAAAGAAAGAAGAAAGAAGAAATCACCCTGTCTTAGTTAGGGTTCCTACTGCTGCGATGAGACCATGACCACCACAACTCTTACGAAGAAAAACATTTCATTGTATCTGGCTTACAGTTCAGAGGTTCAGTCTGTTTTCATCATGGTGGGGAGCATGTACACAGACAGACATGGAGAAGGAACTGAGAGTTCTACATTTAGATCAGCAGGCAGCAGGAAGAGAGCGTCACTGGGCATGGCTTGAGCTTCTGAAACCTCAAAGCCCACCTTAGTGGCATACTTCCTCCAACAAGGCCACATCTCCTAATAGTAACACTCCCTTTGAGTCTAGGGGGCCATTTTCATTCAAACTATCACATTCCACTCCCTAGCCCTTATATAGCTCGTAGCCATATCATAATGCAAAATGCATCTATCCAACTTTATAAGTCCCCATAGACTATCACAGTCTCAACAACATTTAAAAGTCTGACATCTCTTTGGAGACTCATGGCAATCTTTTAACTGTAAAACCCCTGCAAAATCAAAATCAGAAAGCATATCACATACTTCCAACATGCAATGGCATGGGATATACTTTATCATTCCAAAATGGAGGAAAGGGAGCATAATGAGGAAATACTGAACTAAAGCAAGACCAAAATCCAGCTGTGCAAACTCCAAACTCTACATCTCCATGTCTGATGTCAAAGTGCTCTTCAGATCTCCAACTCCTTTCCATTTTGTTGACCGAAACACACTTCTGTCTCTTGGGCTGGTTCCACTTCCTGGTAGCAGCTCTCCTCAGCAGGTATCCTACAGTTCTGGCATCTCCAACATCTTGAGGTCTCCAAGGCAATCCAGGCTTTAACTTCATAGCTGCATGCAATGGTCTCTCTTGGCCTCCATGCAGGGACACCCCTGCCTCATGCCTGGCCTCATAGCTTTCTTGAGCTGTGGATGGCAATTCTATAACCCCTTTCTTCTGTCCTTGACTCTAAAGCCAGAACCATGGGACTGATGTTGCCAGGTTCTGTTGCTTGCTGAGGCTGGAACATGGCCTCTCATTCAATTACATTTTCACCAGCTTTCTGCTTTCCGTGATTTCCTTCACTGTCTAAGATGACTGTCCTGGAACTCATTCTGCAGCCCAGGCTGGCCTTGAACTCAGAGATCTACCTGCATCTTCCTCCCAAGGGCTGGGATTGAAGGCCATTCAAACTACAACGTGCCCCCTCTCCTCTCCCCTCCCCCCTACTCTCCGCCATGCAGCTTTAATTCTACAGTTAAAGTACTGCCTCTCTTCCATGAAGGCATTCATTCTGCATTCCCTGACAGCAAACTGAATGTAAGGATTGAAATATCATCAGCGAGGGCTGGAGAGAGTTGTAACTGAGAAGTGGCCGCTGTCATTTATTGGTCCATAGCAAAACCACTCCTAAAACTCAGTCTTAAACAGCAATGAATGTATTATTCCCCCTTATTCCCTAGTGCTACCTGGAGACACTTAAGCAGCTATGGGCTGACATCTCTGCTGTCTTTCCCATAGCCCCATTCACAAAACCAGCTTGGGCTCTGAACTCAATGAAGGCTCAGGGTTTGAAAGGGCACAGACAGAGGCTGCCAGGCCTCTTAAGGGTTAAATAGAACAGCATGATTGTGAGTCACAAAAGTCAACTCAGACTCAGGTGGAAGTGGGACTTGCCCGTTAAAGAACAGAAGAAGCTTGGCAGCTGTGCTCTGGTTGGGCCTTTGGCTGGGTTTTGTCACAAAGGCAGGAGTCATCTGGGACAAGGAGCCTCTGTTGAAGAATTGCGGCTACTGATTGGCCTGCGAGCAAGCCTTGATTAATGATTGATGTGGGAGGGCCCAGCCCTGCACCTGTGCGGGTAGCTCTGAGGTGTATAAGAAAGCAGGCTGATCAAGCCATGAGGAGCAAACCAAAACGCGGTGTTAGCACAAAATGCCTGGCAGGGTTGGCGGGGGTGGGGGATGGGGTCGGGAGATATTTAAAGAAAGAAAGATTTATTTGGGCTCAGGGTTTCAGACCATGGTCAGCTGGATCCATTGCTTTCAGGCCTGGGACAAGAAAGCAACACTGTGGTAGAAAGGTGTGACAGAGGAAAGCCTCACCTCGTCTTAATTGGGAAACGGAGCTAGCGAGGAGGCTTCCAAAAAGACCCACAACTGATGCACTTTCTCTGTTTTGACTCTGCTTCCTAACAACCCATTCATCTGTGAACCCATCAATGGATTAATCCCCGGATTTGTTCAAGACCCCGTGATTCAATCACTACTGCTCAATAGTGCCACCCTCTGGGAATTAAGTCTTTAACATAGGAGTCTTGGGGCTTGGAAGAACTTTGCATCCAAACCACAGCAGTAGCGGTAAGGGACCAGTTGATCTGTTCAAGTTTAAGGAGGGGTGATTCAATCTTAGGCCTTCAGGAAGCATTCTCCTTCGGAAACTGCACAGGAAAGACTCTCCTCTCCTGAGAGGAGTTGGGGCCAAGCTAAGTAAAGCTTTGGAAGACGACTGATATCTGTATCAAAACCTATACGTCGACATCCCAGCCTGCAGAATCACAGAACGCAACTGTATTTGGAGATAAGGCTTTCAGAGAGCCAGCAAGGTGCTATGCTCTTGGCCAGGAATGGTGAGGATGGAGCCCTGGCTTTCGGCATTATGTAAAAGCAATTAACAGAGACGAGTATGAAAGAGCAGAAAGGCCTAAGGGAAGGAAAGCTCCGGGATCAGAGCCGCTAACTCCGAGACACCCAGAACTGATGTGACTGCAGTGTGCGCCTGAATTCTGGGCCCAGAAATTAGATGAACAAGAGAAACAGCTCCAAGCATAGTCAGATGACTCAGACTGGTCTGAACCAGTTTGATCAGGTCAGAACCGGTTGATCTGGTCGGAACCAGTTTAGACCAGTTTGCTCCGATTTGATCCAGTCGGAACCGGTTTGGTCCAGTCAGAACCGGTTTAAACTGGTTTGATCCAGTCAGAACTGGTTTGTTCAGGTCAGAACCGGTTTAAACCGGTTTAATCTGGTTTGAGTCGTGGAGCTGGTTTGATCCAGTTGGAACCGGTTTGATCTGGTCAGAACCGGTTTAAGCTGGTTTGATCCGGTCAGAACCGGCTTGATCCGGTGGAAACCGGTTTGATCCAGTCAGAACCGGCTTGATCTGGTTTGATCCGGTCGGAACCAGTTTGATCCAATTGGGACCAGTTTGAACTGGTTTGATCCGGTCAGAACCAGCTTGAGCTGGTTTGATCCAGTCAGGACCAGTTTGATCCTGTTTGATCCGGTTGGAACTGGTTTGGACCAGTCTGAACCTGTCTAATCCAGCCAGAGCTGGTTTGATCCATTCAGAACCGGTCGGAACAGGCTTGATCCAGTCCGAGCCGGTCTGGACCATTTTGATAGGGTCCGAACCGGTTTGAACCTGTCTGTGCCGGCTTGAACCATTCTGAACTGGTTTGAACCGGTCGAAACTGGTTTAAACCAGTCTTGACCAGTTGGGACCAGACTGAACTGGTCTGAGCCGTTCGGAACTGGTCTGAACTGGTTCCTTTATGGGCATTCCTGTCTTGCCATTGTGCTACCCAAGGGTGTGATTCACCTGCTGGGCTTTGCTGATTTACCGCAGTGGAAGTTACATAATTAGCCACGCCCAGCAGCCCTGGAAGCTTCCACGGCCCAAGTAGGGCTTGGAAAGGGCTTTTGCCATCCTAAGCTGAGTTTTTATAGTTGTTAGTGTTTCTAGAAGACATTAGAAAGAGCTTCAAGCATCCATGAGTGCTCAACTTCTGCTTGACACTCGGACGCACACCAGCAGCCACCAAAGTGCCTCGTTCAGTGCAAAGGAGTTCTCACTTTAACCAAGAGCGCCTCAGTTAGGCTCGCTGTGGGGGCAGGGTCTTGATTGAATTTCTAGGCTTTTGAGAAACAACGCTTGCTTTCTTCACACAGGAAGCCTGAGACAGAATTAGCAACAAAAAATACTGTTCAGCCCTGGCTTCCTTCCTCTCTTCCCAGGCACTTTGCATATTTGATGGAGAATTCTCCCTGTTCCGAGGTTAAATGAAATGGTTGGGGACTCTGGAGTCCCTTTCTTAGGCCCGAGGAACCTGTGCTGGAGAAGTCTGGGGCCAGCGGCTCACACCTGAGCTTCAATGAGACTTCTAGCAGCCTGCCTATAAATCCTTGGGTAGTTGATTCCCCTCACCCCAAGTCCCTTAGCTGGCAGAGCTACATTGTGATCTCTCTCTCTCTCTCTCTCTCTCTCTCTCTCTCTCTCTCTCTTGCACACACTGTGCACACATACCATGCACACACACTCACACTGCTTTTCAGCTGTTCCTGGGAGAACCACACACTTCAGGCCTCGCTGGATCAATACTCCTGATGCTCTTTCCCCCTGATTTCTTGCAGTCATTTTTTCTCTGGCAGCTGCTGTTTCCCTCCGGCCGACTAGTCCAAGATCCATCAAGGATGTGAGAACAATTGTCATCTGTCTGCCACCTTCTGGAAGTCCTGCCTCATTCCACTGCAGACCGGAATCCAGCAAGCAGGATTAGACACTGAAGCCGGCCTGTATAGGGGTCATTCATAGACGCCTGACTGTGCTGGGGGTGGGAGGGTCACGCCTCAAACCAACACCTCTATACACCAGGGCTCTTAGAGAACAGAAAACCAGGGCACACATTCACCTCCAATTCACACAGCGGCAAAAGCAGAGCTGACTGTTGAACCCAGGCAACCTCTACCTGGAGTCCTAAAGGTATGCGTGTATTAACAAGAGTTGCTTCTGCATTTTTGCAAGTCCCACCTTGCTCTGGAAGATTTCCAGCAGTTCACAAAAACACACAAAAATCTAAGATAAGATAAACGGGAGCGTAAGATAAATGGGAGCGTGAGTCAGGACAACAGGACTCGAGGACAAGAGCCAGAGTGTGGCTCACCTGTGCCCCTTCAGGGAGCAGACCATCAGCAGTATGGACTTCTCCACAGTTTACACCCAACGGTACTTATTCCTGGGCTGACTAGGAAGAAAGGTGTGTTTTCTCCCTTTCTGTCCTCTTCTCCTGAGTCCTTTTTGGTGACCTTTGGATCCACGCTAGGGAAGAGGAGGAACTCAGTGGCTGGTGGCTGGAGGAGGGACAGGAACTGCCCTGCTGGCTGTGGTTTCTCTGCAGGATGGGTCTCACTCTTTCAAAAGCCCTGCTTCATGGGCCAAGGTGGCCACTCTCCTAGGGCTCACCCGGGCTGGCTGACGGTGAGGCTACTTCCTGAAGGGGACAGGGAATGGGTGTGGAAGATGCCAAGGTCCTTCAGTTGTTTCAGATGGGCACAGTCTAAACCCACAGTGGGGGTGGAGACGTTTAACAGGCAATTGCTAGAATATTCACCTAGCATGTCTAAGGCTCCACGAAAATCAGAAAGGATGCTTGTGGGCCAACTTCTTTGACTCCAGATCCTGCTCTTGCAGTAAAAATGAAGGGTGTGCTTTTTCCCCTAACTAATGTAGAGATCCATTGCCTAAATACAGGCTCAAACAAGGAAGGAATGAGTAGGTGGTTTTGGACTTTGAAATTACAGCTAATAATTCAGCTTCTCACACATTTGGGAGAGAAACTGATTTTAAACAACCAAGACTCGAGGCCCACATGGCAGCGTGAATTCGGGTGTCTCCAGGATTTGTGGGCACCAGGATAAGATGAGCTAAGCAGTTTATTGTCAGCCATGCTAGTGAGAGAGGAAAAGGGACCGTGGAGGGAACCTGCAGCCCGGGATGCTGGCCTGACCCTGTGAAGACGACAGGATTGGAGATGTCGGGCTACTGTGCAGGCCCAGGCACAGGGCCAAAGCTGACAGGCTGCCCTTGGCACAGAACCTGCCACTAGGGTTCTCTGTCACAGGGAATGGTCCTGCAGCAGCTCTGCAGCTGTGCTCAGGAAAAGTGTGTGGGAAGCTTGGCCTCAGCATCAGCCTGCTATGAGGACTTGCCGCAGGAGGCCCCAGCAGCGCTCTTTGTGGTACCACAATGACTGAACCTCGGTCAAGTCTGACAGCACCATGATAGTGGGTCTTCATTAGGTGCATGTCGGTGGCATCAAGGCTGGGGTTACCCAGTTTCCAAATGCCTCCGTGGCCCAGGAGTCACCCCTAGGCCACAGGGAGAAAAGCAGATGGTACACCACCTTCACTACCGGAGACATTACCACTGAGCCCTGAAGAAGGCCTAACAGCGGCGTCTCCAGCCCACACAGATGCTATGTTGAGTGGCTAACCCAGGATCCATCACGCTCTAGCAGGAGCTTCCCAAAGCAGCTGGCAGCTAAGCCTTGATGCGATGCATGGAAGTCTCCTAGAAAGCTTCCTAAGGGTCATCCTGGTGCAGGATATCACACAAATTAGGAGGTCGTATCTGCCCTCTCAGGAAGGCATTACGGTTTCTATGAAGGGCTAACACTGTGGACTTAGAAGGGAAGAGGCTCATGTTGTTTGCCCACTCTACCGAATACAGTTATTTGTTTTTTTAAGTTTACAAACATTTCTATTCGTGTGTGTGTGATGTGTGTGAAGAAGGTATATGTCATATGCGTGCAGATGCCAGAAAAGGCCAGAATAGTGTGTCAGATGCCCTGGTTCTGCCGTTACAAATGGTTTCAGGTGGTTGTGAGCTGCCCAGCTCAGGTGCTGAGAACCAAACTCAGGTCCTCTGCAAGAACAGTAAACACTCTTCACTGCTGGGGTATCTCTCCAGCCCCACCTTTTTTAAAAAGCGAACTTTTGAAAAAGAGTTTATTTGGGGCCAAATATGAATGGCCCTGACCCAGGAATGTGAATTTCTGTGAAGAAGACCTGACTTTGCAAACTCCATTTTAAAGAAGGGGCTTCATTTTAAGCCACGTAATTAGCTGGGGGTGGGGGGTGCAGAGATCAGCTCCAGAAATGCTAAAAATAGCCAAGTAAGGAGCTAAGGAGTAAGGAGCTAAGGTCCAGATGTTCCTAGGAGGCATCCTGTCCTTGAAGATACCTTGTCAGTTATTTGTGGCTCTTTGTTAGGTTTTCGCACCCCAAAACTGACAAATGGTTTCAGAAACTACCTTACCCTATGCCCTCTTTACCCAACCCCAAGTCGACAGGACATGAACTCCCTGATTATGCTGTTTCTCCTTTGAAAGTTCTACCCTCCTGGGGCTCCCTGCCACACTTTCCATACCTCCCATGCTAGGGTACTGGAAAAGGTGTTGGTCCAAACTCGAGTTTGAATATTAAAAAACCCTGATGTAATTTGTAGCAGAAATCTGGCTCCGTGAATTCATTTGGGAACCAGAAACTTGGGCAGAACATTTACATTTCCCTGAGTAATGTGTTCCTCAGGACCGCCTAATCTTCACCAGGACTTTGTGTACACAGACCATTTACATTTCCCTGAGTAATGTGTTCCTCAGGACCTCCTAATCTTCACCAGGACTTTGTGCACACAGAACATTTACATTTCCCTGAGTAATGTGTTCCTCAGGACCGCCTAATCTTCACCAGGACTTTGTGCACACAGAACATTTACATTTCCCTGAGTAATGTGTTCCTCAGGACCGCCTAATCTTCACCAGGACCTTGTGCTCAAATCTGGAGCTAGTTTAGGCATCTGGGTTTGTCTATCTGGGTCTGCTCTACTCTGCTGTCTACGGCAGCCACAGGGGTGGGATATGGTAGGTGGGTTAATCTTAATCTTAATCTTGGGTGGTCTGGATTAATCTGAACCAATAGAGGTGACCTCATTCTCTTGGAAGTTACGTGGTTCAAAAATGGGTTGTGAGTTGGCTCAATGAGATTCAGGGGAAGGTGGCTGGAGCTTGGGGGAAATTCTTGTCTTTGAGTAGAGAGAAAGCTTGTCAGGGTCTAGACTTGATGGGTTTGTATGTTCCAGGGTAGGGGTGTGTGGATTCGAAATGCTAGACAGAAAATACAGGGATACAAAAGAAAAGACAGAGGAGACACAGAATAGAATCGGGAGGGCAGCCCAGCGAATACTGAATCCGCTGGTGTTTCTTTCTCATGATTTTTAAATAATTGAACCCAAAACAGGGGAAGAAGGTAAGATTTCTTTACCATGGTACAAGCAAGGAACAAAGTAATTGCCATCTTAAAACCCAAAACACCAAGTAATCACACTCTAGATCAAAACATCCTGTCGGTAGCCACACCTTGGGTCAAACCTCCTGTGAATGATCTCAAAGGAGCAAGAATAGGTCCGAACCCTCTGACCTTTAGACGAGGTGGGACAGATCTACCTCTGTGGACTCCAACAGAAACCCCTGGGACAGCTTATGTCTGTCTTCAGCAGACATGAACAAGAAAACTAGGACTCCTGATTGTTCCCCACCTCCATCCTGGAACCCTGAAGGGTGTCTCTGTAGAGAAGCCGGCTCTTTGGGCAGCAGCCTTAGAATCAGAAGCAGGGTCCTAGAGAACATTAACTGCTAGGGGAACCACTTGTTGAAGCCTCTAAAATACGCAAGCGCGTAGGGATGTCGGTCCATTGTTCATTACGCGTGCTTTTAATTTTTATTTTATGTGTATGGGTGTTTTGCCTGCCTGTTGCCCACTGGAAGGCCAGAAGAGGGCTTTGGACTCCCTGAATTTGGAGCTGCAAAAGGCTTGAGCTGCTTTGTATGTGCTGGGACCCTGTGTGTGCTGGGAACCCAACAGAACCTGGGTCCTTTGCAAGAGTGGCGAGTATTCTTAACCACGGAGCCATCTCTTCAGCCCCTCCAGGTGGCTTTGGTTGGTATCTCTGCTACACTGAAAGCATTCTACCTGCCCCAGGTGTGCTGCCCATTCTAGGGAAGGCTGAGCAAATGTGCTGGACCCGGAACAGAGGTCTGAATGCTGCCTCCACACCCTGGGAGAGCTGATCCACGTGTTTCAAGATTGTAGGATTGCATTAGCATGAAGCTGGCATTGGGCATGGTGCACTTCCTCTGGGCTCTTTCCCAGGTAGCAGTGGCCGCTGGAACCTCAAAGACTTCACAATCATGGTAAGTGTCAAAACAGACTTATCACCAGGTCCAGGGCAACATCAATACTTTTTCTTCATCTTTTAAAAGCAGGCAGTGGTGTCGCTAGAGGATGAGACAAATACACAGCAGATACAGGCTTTCAATTTTCACTCATCACAGTTGAAAAAAATGCTCCATACCTTGTGGAAAGATTGTGGGTTAGGACGCATCGAGTCACCAGTAAGTTTTCATACTCTGTTAGAAACAGAGTTGTATTAGAACAAAAGTCAGAGACTTTTTTCTAGAACAATTTACAAACTCAGACCTGAGAGCAGTTGGTCCAGCCTCCCATCTTGGCCTTTGGATGCTGGGCCAGGCTGGATTCTCCTCTCTCTCTTAGCTAGAGGGGCTTCCGTGCTTGACCTTGTCTTCTGCTATAAACAGTTACTACTCTTCAGAAAGGAAAATCAGTGAACAGAAGCCTGTCAAAGACAAACGCTGACAATTCATTTGTTCTACATCCCAAAGATGGTCTGAGATGCTGCCATTAACAGATACCCCAGGGGCTGGGGAGATGGCTCAGAGGGTAGGAGTGCACAAACTTGAAGACCTGAGTTCAAATTCTCAGCTCCCAGATAACCGGGCGTGGCCGCATAGGCCTGTAAACCCCAAATCTGTGTATGTGAAGTGCACACAGTTACTAGCGTACCTCTAGGTTCAAGGAGAGACACTGTCTCGAGGGAAGAAGGCAGAGTGATGATGTATCAGAACACTGGCTTCTTTCTCTGATTTCCCACATGTACACACAGGCAAATATATGTGCACAAACATATATACACACATACCACGCCACACCAGCACTAGTGCACCACCTGATACCCCCTGTGCAGTGACTATCATGGTTTCAGTCTGAAACATCAGCAGGCATGTGCTAAAGGCCTAGAGCCAGCCTGTGACACTACTGGGAGGTGGCACAATCTTTAGGCACAGGATCTAGCAGGAAGAACACTGATGGGTGCCCTGGAAGGCTGTTTGGGAATGCAGACTCCTTCTTTTACTCTGATTCCCAGTTGCCATGAGGTAAGCAGTTCCACATCAACAGACCTTTCCTACTGTGTCCTTCCGCCTTCCCACAGGCCACACAAAGAGACCAAGGGCCTACGCATTGACTGAAGCCTCTGAACTGTGAGCTATCCTAACACTGGGCTAAAGCTAATGTCATTATTATTCTTTTGGGAAGGCAAGGACTGGGCACGTACACCTAGGTGTACACCTTAAGGGCCTGGCAACCCCCCCCTTTTTATTTTGTTTTGTCTTAAGTTCAATGAAATATTATTAAAAACCAAAAGAGAGCTGGGTGTGGTGGCTCGAACCTCTAATCCCAGCAGAGCAAGGCAGGAAGATAATGGAATGGAGGCCAGCCTGGATTCATATTCTAGTGAAATGGAGGCCAGCCTGGGTTATATTCTAGGAATTCTGTGGACAGTAGTGAGAATTTTATTTATTTCAAGTAAATAAGTTAGTTAAACAAGCAGACAAACCTTTTGAGAGAGTTCTTGCCTTGCTCTGGCTTCCTCTCTATAGAAGTAGACTTGCTCGGGATCTGGCTGAGTTAATGAAGCGCAGCTTAGCCTGTGCTAACATGCTTGTTACACTGCTTTCTTTTTCTCTTCTTTTTAGTTTTGTAGTCTGGTTTTCACTTTTTACATTTTTATTACCTTGATTTACTTACCATGTGTGTAAGTGGGTGTACGTGTGGAAGTCCAAGAACAAGTTGCAGGAGTCTGTTCTCTCTGTGCACCATCTCGGACCCAGGAACCAAACCAGGTTGTCAGTCTTGGCAGCAAAGGCCTTGACCCACTGAGCCATCTTGCTCGCTCAGTTTTTGGTGAGTCCCACTCTGTTTTAGGCTGACTTTGAACTCCTAGGCCACCTAGGTTGGCCTCCAACTCATGGCAATGTTCTCGCTTCAGCTGCCCAAGGTCTGGAATTACAGGCGTGAACCATCATGTCTGTGTTTATTTTTGTGAAGGCGTAAGTCACAAACAATGCCACACCAATTCGGGGTTATGATTATTAGGGTGGTATTTATTTAAAGGGGAAAAAACTTACAGATCACTGTCCCAGGCAACAGCCCTCTTCGCAACCAGGAAAGGAGTCTAGTCGCAGGCGGAGCAGGAAGTGAAGAGAGCGAGAAGAGGGAAGTGGCCGCTTTTTTAAAGGGAGAGAAACCACGCCCCAGTGGGCTGGTACCTCAGCGGTGATAGGCTGGAGGAGTGGGAGGACCTCCCGCAACATTTTTGTTTTAGTTTCTTGGACTTTTTGTTTCTTTGTTGTCCTCCTTTTCTTCCTGGTTCTTGAGGCAGGCTTTGGTTTTGTACCCAGGCTGGCCTTGAACTCCCTCTACAGCAGCTCAGCTTCTACCCATTTCACCCTCTTCATAGACAGAAGACAGAAGAGGCAAACCCTCTTCATAGACACAGGGTATTCCTGCTGAATTCCTGCCAAGGCTGAAGGGAAGTCTAATTGATGAGGTTTATATTTCTTTGAATTGTCTCCGAAAGGAACTAATTCTATACAGCTAGTGGCCACCTTTCTTTTTGGTGTGTGGAAGAGAAACACAAACACTAATGGGGAGTATTGTGAGGTGCAGGGATAAGGGAGAGAGAGAGGAAAGGAGGGAGGGAGGGAAAGAGGGAGGGAGGGAGGGAAGAAGGAAGGGAGGGAGGGAAGAAGGGAGGGAGGGAAGAAGGGAGGGAGGGAGGGAAAAAGGGAGGGAGGGAGGGAGGGAGGGAGGGAGTTGGTTATGTGTTGTGCCGCCCTGGTCTCTCACCCCTAACACTAATTTAGTCACCACGGCAACTCCAAGGGAATATTTGTAGTCTTTTTTTACTACAGAACACAGACTCAGAGAGTTTCCTGAGAGTACTCCATTGGTGGGCAGCAGTTTAGGAATTGACATCTAGATCAGCGATCTGCTGACTGCATGGTTGTTGATAGCATCAGAAAAACAGCCCTCCTCCCCTTATTATCAATTGAGGGCCCTCAGCGAGACAAAGGCAACCCAGTCCCACAAACGGCCCAGCTGCCTGGTGGTCTGTTACGGAGCCGAGACTCAGCCCCCAGTGTAATTCAGAGGTAACGTCTGGAGTAGGTAGGAAACCAAAAGACTATGAGACTCTCTTCTGCTCTCTTCTACCTTGCACCCTTTCCAGGCTGGGGTAGCACAGCCAGGGCAGGCCTTGAGTACATCTGAAGAGACATGAAGGCTGGTCCCCTAATTTCTCTAAAAGACACACTGGCCTGTCACAGCTCTAGAGGCAGTGGGACCTAGGAGAATGGAGTCGATAAACCAGGTGGACTAAAGTCTCACGCGATAGCCACCTCTATTCAGAAGCCCAGACAGTATGTACTCTGAGGGTTAGCAAAGGTCTCGGTAGTAAGGTTCTCAATAAGTTCAAGCTGTGTACAATCACAAGGACTAGCCACACGCGGCAAAAACAAGTTTTTTTCAGAGACTTAAAAAGAATGCTTTAAACATTTGCTTGAAAAACAACAGCAAACAATGCTGGTTAATCTGAAGTAAACTCACTCCTATCCGCTACACCTGGGAGGAGAACACACACACACATCCCAAGAACAATTCTAGGTGTTGAAGAAACTGAGGTCACACAACTCTTGTCTGTTTTCCCCAGAGTTTTCTCACAAGCACTCAGAATGCTCCTCACACGGCTTCGTTCTTGGACTGTGTTCTAACACTGGCCCAGCATGTACCTGCTCCAATCACTTTAAAAAACTATTGGGAGCTGGGGTGATGGCCCAGTGGTCAAAGCCTTTGCCATGCGTACCTGAGAAGTAACATTTGGGTCCCCAGAAACCCACACGAATGCTGGGTGGGTGTGGTGGCTTGCATGAGATTCCAGATGTTTAACTTGTAATAAAGGTCCTGCTCTTAGGATCTTATCATTGGCTCTTCGTCCCCATTGAAACAAAGTGTTAGTGTACAACGATTACAGAGAATTCAAGCCCAAAACCCTGTACTGAGTTGTGATGAGGGAAGTGGTCCAGATTCCTACTTCTTCATAGGTTCCTTCCCCTAGTTTCTACAAACACCCAGACCCTACTGTTCTAGGCAAGTGATTAGCATATCTTCATGCTTAATAACAAGTTATTGGATCTATTACACACTGAAGTCCCTGGCTATAAGCATATAATTAGATCCCTGGGTGCTTTGAAGGAGAGGAGCTTCATATAAATCAAGATTCAGCAACAAAGCCTATGAGCTGTTCTGCCAGGATGCTGTGTGCTCAGAGCGCCCGTGGAGGGTTCCCAGGAAACACTTAAGGAATGTTGGTGGTAGAGGCTTTTCATGGGAGCCGTATCAAATTCCTAGTCTATATTTAAGCCAGCATTAAATGACTTTAAGCGTAAACTGATGGTCTTTTTAGAAACTCACAGCTAAAATAACAGGACTTTTTTCTGCAGAGGTTTTATATGCACAGAAGGGTGCAAGTGCTCACTTCATCTCAGCGGTCAGGACCTTGCGCAGCCTTCCTCTTCTTCTTGGCCTGAGGGGTTCCCCCTTTTCTTCATGAACTTGAGGCCCCATTTGTCCTTGGAGACCTTAAACACGTCCATGGTCTGTTGACAAAACCACACAGCTCTCTGATCGACTTGGCATGTTTTATGAAGAGCTAACGTCCATTTCTTGCTTCTTCTGCTTGCCATGTGGTCCCCAATGAGCTCTTGGCATAGCACAGAGCCTCGTCTGCTGTTCATTAGTGGCTTATGTGCCTGCAGGCAAATATCAGGGTAATTTTTTTCTACAAGCAATTGTAAAAACCCTGGTAATAAACTGCCAGGAATATTAAGGAAAAGCAAATCGAGCCCTATTCTCAATTACAAAAAGGAATGAAGAGAGATTCAGCGCACCATTAGCAGACTCCATGCTGGAGGACGGACCTTGCCGTTGGTGTCACAGCAGAGGTGAACAGTAATTGACCCACTACAGAGACGACTCTGTTCCTGGCCTGGAAGCAGGGGTGGCCTCAGGGTCCGAATCCCCAGCTCTGGCACTAAACTCCTACTGCCCAGCTGCTCTTCCAGAGCATGACCTCAGTCCGCCTCATTTCCTTTATCTCTTTCCCTTAGCTTTCTTTCTGTCCCCAAAAAGTATAAGAAATAAGTTTAAAGTCCAGGAAACATTCTAAAGGGAATCCTCTCAGGTAAACCTTATTTGATCTCCGTTGTTCCTTTCCAAAGTTCTGCGGCTTAAGTAATATTTTTGATTTACTTGATAGAAATGTCTTAAGTAAAGCAGACTGAAAAAAAATACCTATATGCCCGTGAACCAGAGTGAGAAAAGATTGACATTTTATCGAGAAAAAGATGATCAATAGCTGTTGTCGGGCTACTCAAGAGAAGGGTAGTCAGGAGAGCCTAGAGCCTAGAGTTCTAGACCAGTTTGGTGGGAGGGAGATGGATCGGAGGGTGAAAGTGTTTGCTCCACAAGACTGACCACCTGAGTTCAGATTCCCAAAACCCACCGAAAAAAAACAATGTAGTATCACAAATTTCTGTAACCTCAGCACTCCCTCCAGGGAGAAGGGAGGCAGAAACCAGAGACTCTCAGGGGCTGGCAGCTGGCTTCTGCAGGGAGGAGACCTTGTGTGAAGGCTGATTTTCACTGTCTACTTGACCTAACCTAGAATCACCTGGAAAGAGAGTCTAATTACATAGGATTGGCCTATGGGCAGGCCTGGGGGAAGTGTTAATTGATGTGGGAAGACCAGCCTAGTGTGGGTGGTACCATTCCCAGGGCAGTAGATCCTGAATGCGTAAATGGAGTTGAGCACAAACAAGAGAAGGTGTCATCATTTCTCTCAGCTTTTGCCTGTGAATGTGATGTTAGTGTCTCAAACTTCTGCCACTGTGATCTCTCCATCTTCTAACTTCGAATTGCGAGATAATAAATCCTTTGTCCCCCCCAACTTCCTTTCATAACAACAGAAATGAAGCTAAAATAACCTCTCTCGAAAGAGAGGGAAGGAAAGAACTGAACCCCTGGAGGTAGTCTGCCCATATTCCCAAGTTTACACACACACACACACACAGAGAGAGAGAGAGAGAGAGAGAGAGAGAGAGAGAGAGAGAGAGCTTGTGTAATTTAGTGAGAACCTATCTTACAATCATGAAAATAGTAATAATCAGAAACACAATGTGACATATTAAAGGAAAGGTTCTGGTGCCTGATTTAATCATACTCTCTTCCCTTCCATGGCACACACAGCCACTAGCCTGTTCTAGATGTCTAATGAATTATCATTTTGCCTTTCACATGCAGGGATTTGCATCCTTCTATAAGTGCCGCAGGCATGAATTGCTGACATTCATCCCTTTAACTGCCCCACAGTGGTCTAGTGTGTCGTAGACATTGGAGTGGATTCCTTCCTTCCTAAAGGCCATCCAGGTTGCTTACCACTTGTAGAGATGGCCAAATTCTCTGCCAACTATGCTTACCCAGTTGACAGTCCCACCCACAGTTCCTGGACAGATGCTTGCTTTCCTACTTTGCTCTAGGAAGATTCTTGTATGAGAGAGAAAGATGGGCGTCTTGCTATCTTGCACCCAGGGTAACTTGAATTCCTGGGCTCTGGCAGTTCTCTGGGCTCAGCTTCCAGATGACCGCCCTGCATATGGGCCACCACACCGGCTAAGTAGGATTGATTCCAGCAAATCTGACGTGAGGTGCTGTCAAGTTTTAACCTGAGTTTCCCAGTGACTGGGAGCCTTGAGTCCATGTTCAATGGTTCTGGCTGGTTGTGTGTTCTTGAATGCTCCCTCTTATTCCTGTGTGGGTTCTTTCTCTTGGGTTTTCTTTTTCTTATTAACTTATGCTTCTTTTATATTTTCAATATAATAGTTCATCTTTTTCATCTGCTGCAAATATCCTAGTCTGTCATCGGTCTTAACACTTTTGTGATGTCTACAGATGGTTTTGGTTTCTGATAACGAAACACACCCACTTTTTTTTTCCTTTTCTTTTTTTTCTTTTTTTTTAATTAATTTATTTATTTATTAAGGATTTTTGCCTCCTCCCTGCAACCGCTTTCCATTTCCCTCCCCCTCCCCCGATCAAGTCCCACTCCCTCATCTGCTCAAAGAGCAATCAGGGTTCCCTGACCTGTGGGATAGGACCTGTGGCCCAAGGACCGCCCACCTCTATCCAGGTCTTGTAAGGTGAGCATCCAAACTGCCTAGGCTCCCCCAAAGCCAGTACGTGCAGTAGGATCAAAAACCCATTGCCATTGTTCTTGAGTTCTCAGTATTCCTCATTGTCCGCTATGTTCAGCTAGTCCGGATTTATCCCATGCTTTTTCAGACCTAGGCCAGCTGGCCTTGGTGAGTTCCCGATAGAACATCCCCATTGTCTCAGTGTGTGGGTGCACCCCTCGTGGTCCTGAGTTCCTTGCTCGTGCTCCGTCTCCTTCTGCTCCTGATTTGGACCTTGAGATTTCTGTTCGGTGCTCCAGTGTGGGTCTCTGTCTCTGTCTCCTTTCATTGCCTGATGAAGGTTAATATTCATGAGGATGCCTATGTGTTTGTCTTTGGATTCACCTTCTTATTTAGCTTCTCTAGGAACATGAATTATAAGCTCAATGTCCTTTATTTATGGCTAGAAACCAAATATGAGTGAGTACATCCCATGTTCCTCTTTTTGGGTCTGGCTTACCTCACTCAGGATAGTGTTTTCTATTTCCGTCCATTTGTATGCAAAATTCAAGAAGTCCTTGTTTTTTACTGATGAGTAATACTCTAATATGTATATATTCCATACTTTCTTCATCCATTCTTCCGTTGAAGAGCATCTAGGTTGTTTCCAGGTTCTGGCTATTACAAACAATGCTGCCATGAACATAGTTGAGCATGTACTTTTGTTGTATGATAGGGCCTCTCTTGGGTATATTCCCAAGAGTGGTATTGCTGGATCCAGGGGTAGGTTGATCCCGAATTTCCTGAGAAACCGAGGAACATGAATTATAAGCTCAATGTCCTTTATTTATGGCTAGAAACCAAATATGAGTGAGTACATCCCATGTTCCTCTTTTTGGGTCTGGCTTACCTCACTCAGGATAGTGTTTTCTATTTCCATCCATTTGTATGCAAAATTCAAGAAGTCCTTGTTTTTTACTGCTGAGTAATACTCTAATATGTATATATTCCATACTTTCTTCATCCATTCTTCCGTTGAAGGGCATCTAGGTTGTTTCCAGGTTCTGGCTATTACAAACAATGCTGCCATGAACATAGTTGAGCATATACTTTTGTTGTATGATAGGGCCTCCCTTGGGTATATTCCCAAGAGTGGTATTGCTGGATCCAGGGGTAGGTTGATCCTGAATTTCCTGAGAAACCGAAACACTGCTTTCCAGAGTGGTTGCACAAGTTTGCATTCCCACCAGCAATGGGTGAGTGTACCCCTTTCTCCACAACCTCTCCAGCAAAGGCTATCATTGGTGTTTTTGATTTTAGCCATTCTGACAGGTGTAAGATGGTATCTTAAAGTTGTCTTGATTTGCATTTCCCTGATCGCTAGGGAAGTTGAGCATGACCTTAAGTGTCTTTTGGCCATTTGAAGTTCTTCTGTTGAGAGTTCTCTGTTCAGCTCAATGCCCCATTTTATAATTGGGTTGATTAGCCTTTTACGGTCTAGTTTCTTGAGTTCTCTATATATTTTGGAGATCAGACCTTTGTCAGTTGCGGGGTTGGTGAAAATCTTCTCCCAGTAAGTGGGTTGCCTTTTTGTCTTAGTGACAGTGTCCTTTGCTTTACAGAAGCTTCTCAGCCTCAGGAGGTCCCATTTATTCAATGATGCCCTTAGTGTCTGTGCTGCTGGGGTTATACGTAGGAAGTGGTCTCCTGTGCCCATGTGCTGTAGAGTACTTCCCAGTTTCTCTTCTATCAGGTTCAGTGTGTTCAGACTGATATTGAGGTATTTAATCTATTTGGACTTGAGTTTTGTGCATGGTGATAGATAGGGATCTACTTTCATTCTTCTACAGGTTGACATCCAGTTTTGCCAGCACAATTTGTTGAAGATGCTCTCTTTTTTCCATTGTATACTTTTAGCTCCTTTATCAAAAATCAGGTGTTCATAGGTTTGTGGGTTAAAGTCAGGGTCTTCTATTCGATTCCATTGGTTGACTTCTCTTTTTTTATGCCAATACCAAGCTGTTTTCAATACTGTAGCTCTGTAATAGAGTTTGAAGTCAGGGATGGTAATGCCTCCAGAAGATCCTTTATTGTATACGATTGTTTTGGCTATCCTGGGTTTTTTGTTTTTCCATATAAAGTTGATTATTGTATTCTCCAGATCTGTAAAGAATTTTGATGGGATTTTGATGGGGATTGCATTGAATCTATAGATTGCTTTTGGTAGAATTGCCATTTTTACTATGTTGATCCTCCCAATCCAGGAGCAAGGGAGGTCCATCCATTTTCTGGTGTCTTCTTCAATTTCTTTCTTCAAAGACTTATAGTTCTTGTCAAATAGATCTTTCACTTCCTTGGTCAGAGTTACCCCAAGATATTTTATGCTATTTGTGGCTATCATGAAAGGTGATGCTTCTCTGATTTCCCTCTCTGCTTCCTTATCCTTAGTGTATAGGAAGGCAACTGATTTTTTGGAGTTGATCTTGTATCCTGCCACATTACTAAAGGTGTTTATCAGTTGTAGGAGTTCTTTGGTAGAGTTTTTGGGGTCGCTTATGTATACTATCTTATCATCTGCAAATAACGAAAGCTTAACTTCTTCCTTTCCAATACGAATCCCCTTGATCCCCTTATGTTGTCTTATTGCTATTGCTAGAACTTCAAGCACTATATTGAAGAAGCATGGAGAGAGTGGACATCCTTGTCATGTTCCTGATTTTAGTGGGATAGCTTTGAGTTTTTCTCCGCTTAATTTAATGTTAGCTGTCGGCTTGCTGTAAATAGCTTTTATTATATTTAGGTATGACCCTTGTATCCCTAATCTCTCCAAGACCTTTATCATAAAGGGGTGTTGAATTTTGTCGAATGCTTTTTCAGCATCTAATGAAATGATCATATGGTTTTTTTCTTTCAGTTTGTTTATATGGTGGATTACATTGATAGATTTGCGTATGTTGAGCCAACCCTGCATCTCTGGGATGAAGCCTACTTGATCATAATGGATAATATTTCTTATGTGTTCTTGGATTCGGTTCGCCAGTATTTTATTGAGAATTTTTGTGTCAATGTTCATGAGTGAGATCGGTCTGTAATTCTCTTTCTTGGTTGGGTCTTTGTTTGGTTTTGGTATCAGGGTAACTGTAGCTTCATAAAAGGAATTTGGCAATGACTCTTCTGTTTCTATATTGTGAAATACCTTAAGGAGTATAGGTATTAGTTCTTCTTGGAAGTTCTGGTAGAATTCTGCATTGAAACCATCTGGTCCTGGGCTTTTTTTCGAAGGGAGATTTTTGATAACCATTTCTAATTCTTCGCGAGTAACCGGTCTGTTTAGATCATTCACCTGGTCTTGGTTTAGCTTTGGTATATGGTACATATTTAAAAAAAATGTCCATTTCTTTTGTATTTTCCAGTGTTGTGGCATACAGGCTTTTGTAGTAAGATCTAATGATTCTCTGAATTTCCTCTGTGTCTGTGGTTATGTCCCCCTTTTCATTTCTGATCTTATTTATTTGTGTGTTCTCTCTCTATCGTTTAATTAGTTTGGACAGGGGTTTGTCGATCTTGTTGATTTTCTCCAAGAACCAGCTTTTTGTTTCATTGATTCTTTGGACTGTTTTCTGTGTTTCTATTTTGTTGATTTCAGCCCTCAGTTTTATTATTTCCAGTCTTCTACTTCTCCTGGGTGCGTCTGCTTCTTTTTTTTCTAGAGCTTTCAGGTGTGTTGTTAAGTCCCCAATGTATACATTCTCCGTTTTCTTTAAGTGGGCACTTAGTGCAATGAACTCTTAGCACTGCTTTCATTGTGTCCCATAGGTTTGAGTATGTTGTCCCTTTATTTTCATTAAATTCAAGGAAGACTTTAATTTCTTTCTTGATTTCTTCTTTGACCCAGGTGTGGTTCAGTAGTTGACTGTTCAATTTCCATGAGTTTGTCGGTTTTTGGGGGGTAGCGTGGTTGTTGCCTTCTAACTTTAATCCGTGGTGATCTGATAAGACACAGGTGGACACTGATATTTTTTTGTATCTGTGGAGGTTTCCTTTGTTTCCGAGTATGTGGTCAATTTTTGAGAAGGTTCCATGAGCTGCAGAGAAGAAGGTATATTCTTTCCTATTTGGGTGGAATGTTCTATAGATGTCTGTTAAGTCCATTTGCTTCATTACCTCCAATAATTCTCTTAATTCTCTATTAGGTTTCTGTCTGATTGACCTGTCCCTTGGAGAGAGAGGTGTGTTGAAGTCTCCTACTACTAGTGTGTGTGTGGTTTGATGTCTGCCTTGAGTTCTAGTAATATTTCTTTTACATAAGTAGGTGCTTTTATATTGGGGGCGTAGATATTCAGGATTGAGACGTCATCCTGACGAATTGTTCCTGTTATGAGTATAAAGTGACCATCTCGGTCTCTTCTAATTGATTTTAGTTTGAAGTCAGTTTTGTTAGAAATTAGTATGGCCACACCTGCTTTTTTCTTAGGACCATTTGCTTGAAACACCTTTTCCCAACCCTTTACTCTGAGTAGGTGCCTGTCTTTGTGGTTGAGATGTGTTTCTTGCCAACAGCAGAATGTTGGATCCTGTTTTCGTATCCAATCTTTTAGCCTGTGCCTTTTTATAGGTGAATTGAGCCCATTAATATTAAGTGATATTAATGACCAGTGGTTGTTTACTCCGGTTATTCTTATTGCTTTTGGTAGTAGAGATTGTAACACACCCACTTTTTAAAATGATTATTATTGCCTTAAAGCAGAGTCTATCTCTGTGACTCAGGCTGGTCTGGAACTCATGACCTTCCTCCTACCTAGCTTCCTCCAAACCGGGATTACAGGTATACCCCTCCACATGAAGGTTCTTTCCACTTTTTTTTTGTTTGGTTGATTTTGTTTTTGTTAAGACAGCATTTCTCTGTGTAGCCCTGGCTGTCCTGGAACTTGCTCTATAGACCAGGGTGGTCTCCAACTCAGAGACCTTCCTGCCTCTGCCTCCTGAATGCTGGGGTCAAAGGCATGCCGCTTCATGCCTGGCCTTCTTTCCACTTCCTGTGGGCCGTGTCTATGAGACTGATGCCTGTGCCTAAGAGTTTAAGAATATATCACGAAGTCTTATTTTTCACATGTGAGACTTCAGTACCATTAAGAGTCTGTTTCCATATGGTAGGCAAAGTAGAGACCTACTTTTATGTTTTCTATTTGGACAGCCAGCTGTCCCAACTGATCCTGATTTGTAGGAAAATAGCAAGTACATTCAAATTCTCAAGTATGTGTAGAACAGTGTCTGAGCTTTATTTAGCCCTCCTCTGCCCACCCCACCCCACCTTTAATATTGAGTTCTTCTATACAGTCACACTGCGAAATATTTATTTGCTGTAATAAAAATCTGCATGGGGAGTGGTAAGGTTTTGCTTCAAGAAGGCCTGCCCATCTCTTTGGGTAAGGTTTAGTCCATGTTTAATAAGCAAAGACTCAGAACCGGGTGACTGGTACAGACGCCTATCGGGCCTAGCTGGTTAGCTTGTTTAGCCTCAGCAGCCCTGTGAAACAAGGTTGATCTTGTTCCCACTTTTACAGATGGAAAGCAGGAGACACGGGGAGCTCAGCTAACCGGGTCTGGAAAGCCCCCCCCCCCCCGCTAGCTGGTCACAGGCACAGACAGATAATGACTCTCTAGGCCCACCTGTCTCCAAAGCCGTTAGCCTTTCTACGTCCCCAAAGATTGCTTGAGCTGGGTCAGGCCATCTCATGTGGGAAACTGGTGCTTCTCAGCTAAGAGAAATCGCTTCACCATGACACATCTGAGCTGGGGCTAGACCAGATGAGTGTGTGCAGGAGAGCATCCCCTTGCTGGGGTGTCGCCACGTACTCCACACCTGCAAACTCGTCACCACAGCAGAACAGGAATTATTATTTGCTTCCGGATGAGGAGTCTGAGTTGCAGGGAGAGCAAGGATTTCCTGGTGTCTCACTGTTACTAATAAGCAACTGGGACCATGTACAACCTGTATCTTACAAAAGACAGCCAGCCATTATCTCCTGAGCTGGTGGAAACCCTGAAACAGACCTCAGTTGGCAGAATGTGAACTGAATTTCAACCCCATGAGCCACATATCTGGAAGAAACACAAGCATGGGAAGATTTGGACGCATTTATTACCAACTGACTGCATGATCTAGCACCCGTTCTTTCCCCATGGGCACTTTTCTGAGCGGAGTCCATAAGACAACAGCTTTCTGAGACACACAAATCACTCTGTTGAGATGACCACAGCCTCCACAGACCAGCAAGAAAAAATGTGAAGGGGAGCAGAAGGGATGCTGAGGATCGGAACCGATTCACTCTGCAGGAAAAGCTATAATGGTGGCCATTACTACCAGAAATGCAAGTTTGAAGGAAAGGAGACAAACGACTCAGCCGAAGTTCTGGGGAGAAAACGACCTCCGCCTATCTTAAATCCAGCTAGTGTTCTCAAAAGATAAAGCGCAGAACAAACAATGCCCTTCGGGAAGGAGAGCCAGAAGCAGCGGCTCCTACTCCATGTTGATGGCTTTTCTCTCCCATCTGCCAGGGGCCCAAACTCCATGGAGTTAAGCCCACCCCTCTTCACTGTTTTCTGAGTGCACTGCCTGTTTATCATACATACAGTCGACCTTTTAAAGAGAAAGGTGGCAAAATAATGGACCCTGATTTACCCTTCTGGAAAATAAGAGGGAGAGATAACAATTTTCATTTGCTTTTTGGAAGGGGATCTTCTCTTGGTTTGGTTCCTGCTGCGACCAAGAGGATGGCATACCAACGCTGACTTTGGTGACTCGGACATTCTGTGACCCCCACATTCAGGACTCAAAGATTCCCAGATGCTCGAGGACAGGCATCTTCATAATTAAGGGTCCCTTTTTTCTCTGGCTGCATTTTCAACCGTTCCTCAAATAAATGCGACTCTGCCCTTTCAGGTTTAGGGGCTGGTGTGAGGCATTAGGTTTGGAGAAATCCCTTCCTTGGAATCATTATCACTGTGGCAATCCATAGCCCTTTGCTACCCTCGTGTGTAGTGGACCAGCCTCGAACACCAGACTGGCTTTTACGGCAAAGCCAGTCGTTGCAGCGGACCACACCCGTCTGTGCTCTATGCGCCACCATACAGTTCAAGAACCGGGCAAGGGGCTGGAGATTGAAACACACAAAGACACAGAGACAGAGAGACAGGAGTCATCCTTGAAACAAGAATGCCCCCTTTATTGTGTTCAGGGGCAGCTTATATAGGGATAGCCACGCCTCAACCAAACGCACCAGAAACCATTCCCCTGCCATTAGGAACCCCTGAGGGTCTCATGCTCAGAGCACCTGTAGACGCTCAGATCAGGGGAAAACAAATTGTTTACAAGAAATTCAGGATCTGGGGGTTCACAGCTCCCAATAAATAGTCACTTTCTGGCAATGAATATGAATATTTAACATTTTTAACAGTCAGAAAAGATTTCTTCTTTCCCCTTCCCTTGACCCCTGCCACACCAACAATAACAGACAAGGAAAGCCTAACTCATCTTGACTAAGGTGAGCAACCAGCCGCTTGGCAATTTTGGCCACAAAAACTTGGGTTTCACATGAGGCCGAATAAGGGAGTCATCTGTTTTTCTAAGTCCACCCACCATAATGTCACTGGTGGGCTTCAGCTGATATGGAAAAACTAGAACTGCAGCACGGGACGAGATTTGAAAAGTCATTTAGTACAGCTATCCAACGGAAGCTTCACTGTCCTCTATGCACCGATGCCCCCCATCCCCCACAACAAGGCTGCACACCGAAGCAACAGCAAGAACTGGCTCCAGATAAACCTGGCTTCACCTGGAGACACTCTGGCCCTGCCATCTGAGTGGGCGTGTTTCTCCTGAGTCCTGTCTAGGTGATCCTGATGAGGCCGGACCTCGCAGCGCCAGAGCGCCACCTGACCAGACCCCAGCGCAGGGACCCTTGCCAGCAGTCAAAGCCTTTGCTTGACCTTCCGCAGCACCTAGTCCTTGCTGCCTTCCAAATAAACCAAACTGGAGGGCTCTGCCTGCTGCCAAGTTCTCCCTCAGTCTTGGCAGAGGAGCCCTTCCCTCTCACTACTCACACAGAGACACACCGGAAGGCCTGGCCCTTATGGCCTCCAGAACCTTGAGGAGCCTGCTCATACATCTTTCCTGACCCTTGTCACTGGACATCCCCTACTCCTTCAGTCCCCCAGGGCGGGATTCTGACCTTCCCAGCAGGTTTCTCTGGACTCTGAACTTCGGAATTCCCACACGTAAGTCCATACTCTTCTGAGCTGTACAGCTCAGACTGCAACGTCCAGCCTTTGTGCCCCTCCACTTCGCCATCCACAAGCCTACATAAAAGTAGAGGGAGGGCTTCACCTCCCAAAAGCTGTCCTCAGACACCAACACGTGCAGCCTCAAATGTGTGTGCCTGTCCTCTCACATATACATCATACACACGCAATAATAATAACATTTTGAAATTTAGAAAAATAAATAAAATAAAATGCCACCTGAACATAGAACTGACAATGCAACATTTTACAGCTTCCTCCGATCTTATTAGCGTCTGGTGTGTATCTTACCGTAATAGCACATCTCCATCTGGATTCGTTCTTTTCAAGTGCTCAGAGCTCCAAATAGTGACAGCATTGAACTACACAGCTTGGCAGGTATCTGTCTGCTCTTAGACCCTGCCTGTGGCCTTTGCAAGCTCACAATTCTCCTCCTGTCTCTGTCTTGAATAGTTTCTTCATCTTCAAATAATTGCCTGAGATCAGGTCCTCTCTCCAAGCTCCCAAACCTCGAGTAATAGTTCAACAATTCATTATCACATGTTGAGTATCATATCCATCATTTCTTCCATCAACGTGACAAAATACCCTGGCACACACAGATGGAGGGAGGAAAGATGGATCTGGTTCACAGTTCCTGGGAGAACAGCCCATCACATCTAGGGAGACACCTTGCATGAGTTCTCATCGGGGTAAATGCTGAAAGACCAGAGAGAGAGACAAAGGAGGCAGCCACAGCCAACTCTTACCTGGCTAACTCCCCAGGCGATAAAAGGGCCGAGCTCCTGTCTCCTCCTGCCTTATATTCCTCTCTCCACCCAGTCATATCACTTCCTGTCTGGCTGTACAGACCTCCATGCTGGCTTCTTTGAGCCTCCATATTCCCCTAGTTGTTGCTAGGCCTTCTTATTCCCCAGCGAAAGGGGAGTGCGCTATCTGCTCATTCTGCAGCCCCAGGATGCAGGACAATCAGACGCGATAGGGAGTCCAGTCAAGCAGGAACTCTGTTTATTACTGTGAGTGTCAGCTTATATAGCTTAAGTGACATGGTGTGATGTGGGGGTACATCTGTCCAATGAGAGGCAGCCAAACCCACCCTCTGGCTGTAGGGGTGTCTACCTATTTATGCTGTCTCATCCTCACTCAAACTCAAGCCAGACTTTTCTCTGTCCTCCAGACCTCGAGGAACAGGCCCTGAGATAATTTTGGTCCAACACCTCCAGACCCCTATGGTTAACTAGTGGCTAGCTCTGTCCTCTGATCTTCAGGAAGCTTTATTTGTTAGAGCACAAACAAAATATCCCCACGGAGACATGGAAGCTGGTAGGGCATGGTGGCCAGAGATGCGGCATGAATTATCCATGCCTTGGTGTGCCAGGAAAGAGAGTCAAAAGTAGGACTGTGTTTGCTCTCAGAGGTGTGCCTGCAGCACCCTTCCTCTCTGATCCAGACACCACTACCAAAACAGAAAGCCTGCAGCCAGGGGACCAGGGATTCAAACATACTAGCCTGTGCAGGTGGGGTAGGATTCAATTCTATGCCCCGGCGAGAGCTAAGAACCAAGGAACCCTGTTGTTAACAAAACCCATGCTTGCCATCAAGGTGCCAAGAAAACTGTCAAGTCACTCCAGGATTATGTACACGAGGAATCAATATCTTCACGTAAACTCTTGCCCTCCTTCAGCCACACCGCCAGGTTGCTGAGTCAGTCAGGCTCATAGGCAACTTACGCGATGTGCTGGTTATATTACTAATAGCACTGTATTAGTCACAGAGGACACGGTAAAGCCACAGAGGCTGTGAGGACACAAGCATATCAAGTTAGTCCTACACGGACTTCTGAAACAAAGGCAAGGTGACAAGATGGGTGTCAGAGAAGGGTTGCTTGTTGGTTCCTGGCCACCTGGCTAGCTTAGACTCAAATAATCATGTAGAAACTGTATTATTTAAATCACTACTTGACCCATTAGCTCTAGCTTCTTATTGGCTAACTCTTACATATAAATTTAACCCATCTCTATTAATCTGTGTATCGCCACATGGCAGTGGCTTACCGGCAAAGTTTCGGCATGTCTGACTCTGGCTTCCTGAGTACTGTTTTAGGATTGTGTACATGTACCACCATGTCTGGTTTAAAAGCTAGTTTATTATTATCATCATCATCATCATCAAAGTATTATACAAAGTAATGGTTTCGTTATGGCATTTTCATTCGTGTGTCATTATAGTGTTTTAATTTGCCTCTCTCCTCGCCTGCCCTATCCCATACTCCCTGCCCCCTTCCCTTTTTTTGTCTTAATTTAATTTTATTTGTATAGGTGCTTTCTCTGTATGTATGTCTGTGAACCATGCGCTTGTATACAGTGCCCAGGGAGACTGGTGGAGTGCATCGGGCCTCCCAGAACTGCAGCTACGGATGGTTATGAGCTGCCACACAGGTGCTGGGAATCAAACCTGGGAGCGCTGCAAGAGCAACAGGTGCTCTTGACCAGCCCCTTCCCTTTCTTAAGAATAAAAATTACATGTGGAAGCCAAAAAAGTTGAGCTGAGGGACTAGAGAGGTGGCTTAGAGGTTAAAAGTGCACACGGCTCTGCAGAGAACCGGTTTAACTCCTGTCCTTCACGTGGGGCGGCTTACAAACACTGAAAACTCCAGACACCTGCACTCAGGTGCACGCTGTTGTAGTTTAGCAACTCGGCAAGAACAAACCACAATATACAACAGACTCCCGTGGGAGTTTATTGATAGAGAAGCAAAAGGGGGGTTCACGATAGCTGACAGGGAAAGAGAAGAGGTGAGTTACAGAGCGAAGGGCAGGCAGAGCTTGCTTAAAAGGGACCCTTTGGGCATGCATACAGCAGAGCCTTCCACAACCATGCAACGCATGATGCAGCCATGCAATGCATGACGTAAACACACAGTGCATGTACAGCCATAGGGTTCCAGGGCTAGCTAAGTATTTGCCTGACAAGCACAAGCACAGCTGTAAGACTCTGAGGCTGGCTAGGTATTTGCCTGCGCGCTGGCAAATCTGAGACGGGGTGGACTAGCATAATACCTGAATACTAACCCACATAACTGTATAACTATATAATTATATATAAATATATATATTTAAAAATAATTAGAGCCAGGAGGTGGTGGCACATGCCTTTAATCCCAGCAATCGGGAAGCAAAGGCAGGAGAATCTCTGTGAGTTCAAGACCAACCTGATTTACAGCACAAGTTCCAGGACACCCCATCACGAAAACATAAAAAATTAAAATAAATATATTTTTAGAAGTTGACCTGAATGTAGAATAGGAATCACTTGAGATTGAGATAGGGTGGAAGAGGGTGGTAATTTTAGTCAGGGCAGGCCAATGTGTGTATGGAAATAGCACCCAGAATTCTAATACATGTACAATCAGCAATGCTAATAAAAACGACCTAAGAGAAAAAGAATTCAAAAGTCTAAGATAGAGCTGACGTTATACACAGATGACTTCCCATCTCACTTCACAGCGTGTTATTGGTGATACCCATGGAATGTAATGACTCGGGGTGAGATGGCTCAGCAGGGTAAGGATGCTTGATGATCTGAGTTCAGTCCCCGGAACCCACATAGCAGAAGGAAAGCATCAGCTTCTACCGCTGTCCTCAGACCTTTACACGCAAGCCATGGCCCAAGTGACACCAACCACCTACCTACACATACAAATAAGTAAATAAATTTTTAAATGTGATGATTCCTGGTTTAACCTAGGCTCTGACTATCCTTGTGTTAGTGGGAGGGGGAGGGGGGTTCTGGAAGAACAGAACTAAAAAGATGACTATGTGATCATTAGATTGACTTTCAGAATACAGTTGTTATAATCCAGCATTGGCTGTTTCCCATCAGAGAAGCCAGCTAAGGACCTGGTAGTTGATTGATCCATGAGACTGGGTACTTCAACAATCCTTCGCTAACACCAAAAGGCCTGGAGGATTCCTGGAGAGCTACTGGTTTTCAGTCCACATTGAAAGCCAGGGAATGGAGAGAAGGCACCATGGTTAAGATCACTGTCTGTTCTTCCAGAGGAACTCGCTTGGATTCCCAGCACCTATGTGGCTACTCACCTTGGAAGCCCAAAGACGCTGGTTTCAATGTTAGCAAAGGAACAGCAGCAACAGCTGGGTAGATGAACTCAGCAGAGGGTGCGAAGGCCAGGTCATCAAAATGTAAAAAGGTTTCCTTCAAGTCCATTCATCCGGGCTCTTCCCAGAAGCCACAGGCCACATTTAGGTGGGTCTTCTCACATTAGTTAAGGTGATCGAGACGATCCCCCACATATGGGCCAATAGGATAAGATAGGAAAGTCCCATGTCAGTGCTCTTCCCAGGCAACCCCCCACATCGAGGCCAGCAGGACGACCTAAGATAGAAAACTCCCGCAAACACTTTCCCCAGGTGATTCTCAGTTGTGTCACGTTGATAATAAAAACCATCAAAAGCCTCGCCCACCATTTGGAAAGATTCCACACCAAGAAGAACCCTACAATAACGGAAGAGGATGGGCATGGGGGCATCCACCTGTCATCCAGACTCTTGGGAGGAAGATCGGTAACTCAAGGCGATCCTCAGCGACAAGGCCAGCCCAGACTATACAAGACCCTCTCTCAAAAAGATGAAATAATAATGATGATAGTAATAACAATGGGATAAAGGAGCCAACATCAATTAATTATCATGTTCTACAAAGAGCAACCGAGTCCCTTACATGACAAGAAAGATGAACCATTGCTTGCAATGCGGGCTGGACCGTCTCGAGGAAGAAAGCTCAGTTTCAGCTGCCTGTTGATTCCTCTGATGCTCTAATGTCCCAGCACTCAAGGCAAATATATTTTTATGACAGCCCTTAAAATATTGAGAAACATATCATGGAATAAGAAAGTATATAATATATGCACACCACTTAAGATTAATAATAAAGCAAACACAACGCACTTTATAAAAGAAATAACAGTGAGCATGTAAAGACTCAGTATCACCAGGGAATGAAATATTTGACATTCTATTGTAGAAATACCAACACACAAATTATCCTCGTTCATTTTTATTGCTGGAACTCCTTACTTCCCCATACAGGGCTGTGCAAACATTTTATCAGAAATGGAAAAAAAGCCACTGTTAACCATAGCCCGTCAAGTAATTTGGTTGCAGATATAACAGCCTTGGCAGCTGGGTAGTTAAAATAGTTGCTGCGCTCAGCAAGGCGTAAGAACAACACCTTGAGGGTGATAGGGAAAGTTTGAAAGGCTAACACAGGTAAGAGAGCTGGCTCCTTTTCCAGAGGACCTGAGTTTGGGCCCTAGAATTCATGCTGAGCCATTCACAGCTGGCTGTAACTCCAGCTCTAGGAGATCTGACGCCCTCTTTGGGCTTCTGTAGGTACCCACACACTTATGACATACACAAAGAGAGAAATACAAACACATACAAATATTTTTAATCTAAATAAAAGGTCAGCCATGTGGTGCTGGGGCAGTGCAGACCTTTAACCCCAGCACTCCGGAGGCAGAGGCAGGTGGATCTCTCTCTGGGTTCAAGGCCAGCCTGGTCTACAGAGTGAGTTCCAGGCCAGCCAGGGCTACACCAAGAATCTCTGGGCGGGGGTGGGGGGGGTCAATGTGCCATTATATTCCACCTTCCTGGTTCTACCACTTGCAGCCCGTTTTGAAGATAATGCAATAGCAAGCCCATTCGCAGAGTGATGTCTTGGACTTGGGTCAGAAGCAGATAGGACATGCAACAAGGGTTTGGGCCACACTGGAATCTGATCTAGGCCGTTTTCTAAAGAGCAGGCAGTGTGAGGAGGAGGGGGTGGCTAGGCCACTTGGGCCAGAGGCCTGGCATCCCTCTCAGTGGCTGTTTGGTCATGGGAGCTCCCCAACCCCTCCCAGGCCCTCGGCCCTTCCTCATCCCCTCACGGCACCAATCTGTGCATGTTATTTCTTTAATGCATTTATTACCATTTGAAGGTTTTATTCAATTTTATTTCTTCGGGGATAGCATGAACAAAGTCCCCCACTGCTACAAATTAGGTAGTCAAGTTTCCCACGTTGAGGCATAAATTGAAGGGTCAGAATATCCATAGTGCAGTGGATAAGCATTACCCTGGGAAAACTGCCTTCACGGTTATGGAATCTCCCCTGACAAGTAAGTGTTGAAATGCACGTGTGCGGGCATGTGCGCGTACACACACACACACACACACACACACGTGTAAATATGTATGTGTACTATATATGTTATATATAATTATATATACATATATGTTGAAGGAGCACGCTGCCTGGCTCCCAGCTAGCTTTACCCGAAATAATTACATGGAAACTGTATTCTTTTAAACACTGCCTGGCCCATTAGTTCCAGCCTCTTATTGGCTAGCTCTTACATATTGATCTAACCCATTTCTAATATTCTGTGTAGCACCACGAGCTGGCTTACCAGGAAAGATCTTAGCCTGCATCTGTCTGGAGCCGGAGAATCATGGCGACTCCTGACTCGGCTTCTTTCTCCCAGCATTCTATTCTGTTTACTCCGCCTATCTAAATTCTACCCTATCAGAGGGCCAAGCAGTTTCTTAATTAACCAATGAAAGCAACAGATAGACAGATGACCCACCTCCATCACATATATATGTGTGTGTATATATATATATATATATATATATATATATATATATATATATATACATTTTTTTAATGAGACAAAGTCTCCCCTGTGTAAGCCAGGCTGGATTGGAACTCACAATCCTCCTGCCTCAAAATTCCAAATGCTTTAACAGGCCAGAGTCACCCCGCCTATCTCTTACCTTTTGAAATTATTGCATTTTACTACATATTTGTTATAAGTCTCCCCACAATAGAGTAACCACCTTGCCCCAGTTTGCCCAGGACTTTCCCAGTTTTTGCTCGGGAAGCTTCCTATAAATGCCAGTCTAAGCAGCCTCTGCTCAGGGTAAGTTATCTGAAGTCAGGGACTAGTCCCCTGCTGTCTCTGTGCCTGACCAGCAACCATCCCACAGCAGCTCCCAGCTCACATCAGGGATAAACAAAGACTAAAGCAGTCAACCCAATGGGGACTCAGTAGAGGAAACTCACTGTGAAGCGCAGCCGACTGACTCAGCAAGAGACAGACCTGGTGACACACTTCCATCATCTGTCAAAGCTGCATCAACACTGCCGCCTTAAGTGAGACTAGCCACCTGATTCTGCCACACTCACTGGTGTCTTTATTCCTGTCTCTATGGTTACTCAGACGCCTTCAAGGCCAGCGGCTCCTTTGCACCCCAAGATCAACACACACCATGTCTGGGGACTGGGTGATCAAGGCCAGGTGTATGTTTAGAAGTCAACCCAAAAGCACGCGTCATTTCCTTGTGGACTGAATGCCTGGAGGCAGACAGTCACATTCCCTCACCCTACAAGCTGTAGACAAAGAAAGGAGACTCTCTCTCTCTCTCTCTCTCTCTCTCTCTCTCTCTACACACACACACACACACACACACACACACACACACACACACGCTGTCTAAACAGGAGGAAGAGATGTTTCACATAGAAGGATGTTTCACAGATGGACAGGTTTCTTTTTCCTATAATAAGCAAAGTCCTACCACCTGGCCACTTAGGAAACTATAAGTTGAAAAGAGGAAGTCGGGAACCCCGCCCTGCACCCCAGGTGACTGTGAGGATGACAGTGAGCGCCTCTCCTGTGTGCCTGAGAGTGGTACCTAATTTGCTCCAGCTGTTAGGTGGGAATGTCATTTCCACCCAGACTTTGTGCACGAAGATGTTTGTTCAATCCCAGAGACCCCAAGGATTTAACCCGAAGGATAAGTGATCTTAATTTGACTTCAGATGTTAACACTTAATATTCATCCTTGAAGCCACGAAGGTAAAATGTTTCAGAGTATATCCCTTTAAACAAGAGGGTAGGGACTTTGAGTTGCACACTGCCCTATGGGACAGAGGTGTCTACCGCCTACAGCTGGCATCACAAGCCAGCGCGGTTTCTACTTCGGGAAGTGCTCCAGCTTTTTGGTTCACAGAAAGATCAACCTTGCTTGTCGTCCCTCCCTTAAAATTCCCCTGCTCTGGGCAACCTTCCCTCCGTACTTTTATTTACCTAATGCTTTCCTGCTTTTGATCTCCCTTTGTAGCCTGGGCATTCTTCCAGTCTGCCCCTCTCATGTCACCATCCCGGGAGCACACCCATCCCAAGGGCACCGTTCTGTGCTGGTCCGGGAGGTCTCCTCACAGGCACCATTGATACCTCCCCCTTCAGTCTAGACCACGAACTTCTGCGGGCAGATCCTGTGTGCTGTTAATGCTGACTGTATTCTCCCAGAGCCCAACACAGTGCTCCGCTCAACACGGGAGCTCAGTACGTACTCATGAAATTGAATCCAGGTAGAAATCGGGGCCACCTGGTCTCCATAACAAGGCCCAGGCCAGCCAGGGCTGCATAGTGAAACCCTATTTAAAAAATAAAATTGAATCCAAGTGGGACAATCTCTGAAGTTGGCAGAACAATGGAGTGAGCTGAGGAAGAAGTGTGTCAGAGCTGAGTTCCTAGTGCCTCGGTCTACCTTAGGCCTCAGATGGGTGGAATGTGGCTAATGTCACAAACATTTTCCACCAACAAGCAGTATGTGTATGTGTGTCGTGTGTGCTGAGTGTGTTTTGTGTGTTGTGCAGTGTGTGTAATTTGTGTATATGTGTGTGAATAATGTGTATGTGTTTTGTGTGTTGTGTGTGTGCAGTACGTGTGATTTGTGTGTATATGTGTGTTGTATGTGTATTGTGTGTATGTGATTTGTGTGTGCAGTGTGTGTTTTGTATATGTTATGTGTATGTGTGTTGTGTGTATGTGTTATGTGTATGTGTTGTATGTATGTGTTATGGGTGTTGTGTGTGTTTTTGTGTGTTTGCTATGGTGTCATTTATCTGGAGATTTGGAATCTCAACTGGAAAGTGTCTCTTTCAAGAATCTTACTTCATAACATGGCCATTCAGAGGGAAACCTAGGTCCAATTCTTGTATGTGCTGGGCCACAGGTCTTGCATAAGTCACTTTGACGTCAGAGAACAGGGAGCCAGAAATGGCTGTGGACTAAGAGCCACGAGGACTTGTTTGATCAAAAGATAATCACAGTGAGAAAAAGTCTGCTGTCTCCGTGGAAAAATCTCCACCATCTTCCACCAGCTGTGGCGGAGGGGTGGGGCAATGTGTAGTAATTTGCACCTCTGCCCAGAGGATGAGTTGTGTGGCATTTTCCCTGCAACACTCTGTGCTGCTGGCTGACAGCATGGAATTTCCTCCTAGACTGAGCTGGCAATGGCTCTCACAAGTAGCCAATCGGGCTGTGCAACGGCTGCAGCAGCTTGCTTGGGTCTGCTAGAGGAAGGAGGAGGGAGAGAGAGGAAGGGCCAACTTGGCTTTTGTGGTCAACACTCACCAAGTTCTGTTCATTCTGTGTGATTTCATTCCTCAGTACCCTTCATATCCACATACCCCTACCTCCCCCCGCCGCCTTCCCTCCACCCTCAATCTATCCCCACTCACTAGCATACCTGACACTTGGCCAAAGTCCTTGGTCAGGCCCTGCCTGGGCCTAGGGTTGCAGGGCTGCTCTTCCACCCCATAGAGCCTGGGGCACAGTGCTGTATAACCCAGGGAGATTGTGGTGGCCCCCATAGGCTCCTGGATTTGAAGACTTAGTCACCAGGGAGTGATACTATTTGAAAGCATTAAAAGGATTGAGAGGAGTGGCCTTGCTGGAGGAAGTGTGTCACTGGAGATGAGCTTTGAAGTTTCAAAAGCCCATGCCAAGCCCTGTCTCATTCTCTCTGCTTCCAGACCAGGATGTAACTCTCAGCTCCTGTTCCAGCACCATGCTCCCTGCCATGCTGACAATGAACTGATCCTCTGCAACAGTAAGTGAGCCCCCAATTAAATGCTTTTATAAGCATTGCTGTGGTCATGGCATCTCTTCACAGCAGTAGAACACTGACTAAGAGACAGAGGTCTTCCTGGAATGTTTGCAGAGATGCTGTCTAGCTGCTCTGATAATTAATCTTGACTGTCCACCTGACTGGACCAATAGCTACCTGGGAGTAGTAAGATTAGCCTCTGAGTGTGCATGCCGGGGGTTTCAGGGGAGGACGACATGCGGAAAAGACAGTCCCTGAATGGGGTGACACTGTCCACTAGGTTAGGGTCCCAGGTGAAGTAAAAGTAGGAACGGCAGATGGCAGCCTTTCAACGCAGAATCATGCTACAGCTCCAGGGGCTTCCAGGCGCCCTCTCTGTCTGGGCTGCATCACTGGTCTGCCTTGTTCAGAAGCTTCCAACTTCTTGCCCTGAGCACTGCTAGGTTCTCCACCTGCCCATCCACCCACCCAGCCTTCAGACAGCCATTGTGGGGTGACCCCACCTCCAATCATGTGAGCCAACCCGGCAAATCTTCTTTTATATTTAAAGCTATAATCTCCTATTGGTTCTGTTCCTCTAGAGAACCCCAACCAATACAGATTCTGCTACGACACCGCTGTGTACACAAGCACCCCAACATTCAATGGCTTATGGCAAAAATTATTTCTTCTCATGATTGTGTGGGTCAACAGGAAGTCCGATGATGGCATCTTGGTTGCTTTTGTTTTTCTTCTTATTCCTGGAACCTGAGGCCTAGCCTAGGAAGGTCCTTGTCATGGTGGCTATTGCTTAAATTTCTTCCCAGGAGGAAACATAAGCAATGCCTACTCCTCCTCCTAGGTCTCATTGATAAACTAAAGCACAGTCCCACCAAAGTTTACTCTCGGGCACCAATGTGTTTGTTAGGTCTCTTTACAGAGCATAGATGAGGGGTTACTTATAGGGTGAAAGCCTTTACTCAGCAGGGATGAGGGCTTCCATGTAGACATACGGATATGTTCCTTTTCCTCGTCTTCCTGGGACTAGATAACTTAACCCCTCCCTGTGGCCATGTGCGGAGTTGCACGCTTACAAGTGGTACTCTCTCTCATGGCCCTTCCTACCTCTCCATGAGTGGGTATAAGCCTAACTGCTGTAATTCTTTTGCAGGGGGCCACAGATGAACTCCCAAGATGGCAGACGCTTGGCTTGGGAGGAGTCACCGACAGCTCAGGGCGGAAGAAGCATGCCTCAGGCTTCTGGCAACACTACAGACACTGGTATTTTGTTAGCCAAACACTTGACCCAGTAAATGACAGAACAAAGACAAACTGTGAAGGGTGTGGTATTAGGAGAGGCAAGGGCTTGGCCAGTGTTTCCTGGTCCATGAAGCAGGACTGTGGTTGGTAGTATGGTCTGATAGAGGGATCACTGAACACTAGATATCATCACAGTCAGGCCCAGGCGAAGGTTGTTCAGCGTCACTTCCAGTTTCTCTAAACCGTAAATCTCTCTCTTTCTATTCTAAGCTCCCATGACTAATACGGCTGGAACGGCACACAGAGACCTGCCCCGCCATTGGATAAGGTACCTAGCTGCTTACTTATCCCTTCTGCCTTCCTCATTCATGATGCCAGATCCCAGAATTCTCATCCCATCCCCCAGGCCGTACCCGGACTGTGGCAAAGACCTGACCCGATATTCTACTGTTTAAACAGCTTCTGAGCCTGGTGCTGTTTCCTGAGCCACTGGGCAGGGTCCTGAGTACAGATCTGAGTGAAGCCGTCTCCAAAACCCTGCTCTTGAGGCTCAACTTTAGATTCTTGTACTTAACATAGTAATAGAAGCTACCTTCTGGAAAGGTTTTCAAACTCTCTCTCCTTCTCTCTCTCTCTCTCTCTCTCTCTCTCTCTCTCTCTCTCTCTCTCTCTCTGTGTGTGTGTGTGTGTGTGTGCCACAGCATGTGTATGAAGGTCAGAGAATAATTTGAAGGATCTCTCTCTCTCTCTCTCTCTCTCTCTCTCTCTCTCTGGACCAAGGATCAAACTTGGGTTGTAGCCTTGGCAGCAGGCACTTTACCCACAATGAGTCATCTATCTCATCAGTCCTATTTTTTCTTTTTCTTTCTTTCTTTCTTTCTTTCTTTCTTTTTTTTTTGAGATAGGGTCTCACTAACTAGTTCAAACTTCCCTGAAAGTATACAGTCCAGTCAAATTCCAGATCCTCCTGCCGCAGCCTCCTGAGTGCTAGGATTAAAGACCAGTGTCATCATATACTGCACGTGGATGGGATAGTTGTTTTATTATCATTTTATTTTAGAGTTTGTCTAAAATAAAACAGTCCAGGCTGGCCACAAACATACCATGCACCAAGTATGACCCGGGGCTTCTGATGTTCTTTTCTATATCTCCTGATTTTCTATACCTCCTGAGACCTTGGCTGTCAGGCATGCGTCACCATGCCCAGCTGGGATGTTTATTTCAAAGGTTCCATGAGTTTTTGTGCTCGTCTGTCTCCTTGTATGGGACTCCATACATCTTGGTAGGGATTTGTGTAGGTTTTCTTGGCGGTTTTCTTATTATTATTGGCGGAGGGGGTGCATGCCACCACAAACTGCAAACCCCTGAAGGTCAGAGGACAAGCTTTGGGACTCAGTTCTTTCTTTTCTCCGTGTGGATCCAGGAATCAGTCCGGGTCATCAGGCCTGGCAGCAAGTGCCTCGCCCACTGAGCCATCTAGTTGGCCCCAATTTCTTATTTTCAGTTTCATTTTTACTACCTCCAGTTGTGTGGTGGCTCTTCCCTTTTCTCCGATAACTTAGCTCTCCTGTTTAAGTTCCCTTCAGTTCCTTGTGTTGGTTTCTCGGAATTCTTCCCTGTGCTTCTCTTTATTTTTGCCTCTTTCAGGCTAGAATAAAGCTTTCCCCATGTGGCTGGTGGTCTTCAGTTCTGTGCTCCTGTAAAAACCACAATAGAGGCTTAGGAGCCTTCAAGATGTTCCCAGTGATTTCCCAAACCTATCCTCCTAGGACTCGGACTTCCTGTGTCATCCAGCCCAGTACCCCCCATCCCCCAAATACTGAGTTGAACTGGCGTATGTAAACAATGTGGCATTGCAGAAATGAGGAAGCGAGACCAGGCCACAGCATAAAAGACGTTGCAGTTTCCACCTCTCAGCTACAACTCCCTAGCAGGGAAAGCAGCCGCGATGAAAGGTTACTCAGGCAGTAAATGTCTATGCACAGATGAACAGATGAAGAGAATGTGGTGTAGACCCCACGGGATCCTATGCAGCTCTAAAAATGAATAAACCCATGGCACTTACAGGAGAAAGAATGGCCCTGGAAATCATTAAGCAAAATAAGCCAGACTCAGAAAGACAAAATGTATGGCCTCTTTTATGCGCAAAAACTAGATTTAAAATCTCTCTCTCTCTCTCTCTCTCTCTCTCTCTCTCTGTGTGTGTGTGTGTGTGTGTGTGTATGTGTGTATGTATGTGTGTGTGTGTGTGTATATGTTATCAAACTAGAAAAAGGATCATGTCAGAGGAGGAAGAGAACTCAAGAGAGGGGAGGAAGAATGGGCAACAACAGATATGTAGTAAGGTAGAGGGGAAGCGACCTAGAGAGGGAAAGACAGAGGGCTCCATGTTGAGGGAAAACATCCTAACAGGGAACATATAATGGAACAAAGCCACTCAGCTCATGGTGGCTGGGAATCAGGGTAAGAGAGGGGTGATGGGACAGGGTTCGCTTACACACGGCAGAGGTCCTTTCTCCCTTGTGACATACTTTTCCCACCACGGTCAATTCCAATACCTTGCAATAGCAACACCAGGTAGAGGCCACACCTTCAATGTCTTAGAAACCTTCCAGAGCCAATGAAAATGGACCCTGAGCCCAAATTGCCCGGCTTTGTTTCCCAGAATCGCCCTACAGAAACTGGGACATGATAAAGGCTCATTTTGATTCGGAGCCACTAAACCATGAGGCAGCTTATTATGCAGTAGTAGATATTAATTCAGAGAGGTGGAGAGGTGGTGTATGGGTAAAATGCCTGTCGTGCAAGCATGAGGACCTGAGTTCAGATCCTCAGCATCTACATAAAAGCTGGGAATGGTGTGGACCTCTGTAACCACAGAGCTGTGGGGATGTGAAGGTGGGCGTGTCCTCCAAGTCATTGGCCAGCTAGGCTCACCAAATCAGTGACCTTCAGGTTCAGCAAGAGACCCTACCCCCAAATAGTAAGGTGGAGAGCAATGTTAGAAGACATCCCAAGTTGACCTCTGCCCTCCACATACTCAAATGCATACACAAACACATGTACCCCCACACAGAAATAGTCCACACGCTAGAGAGGGAGGGAGGGGGCACGGGGGAGGGCTGCTGGCCATCTGGGCTGGAGGAGGGAATTTGAATGGCTAACTAGTCATCATCATTTAAAGCTCTAAGCAGTTGTGGGCCTTGCCCCTCCCTGTACCCAGCTTGCAGAGGTGACTGCCCTTCCTAATCTTTAGCTTCTAGTTCTTACCAGATCTCAGTTTCTTCCCCCCCCCCCCCCCCGCTCAGTCTGCTATCACTTTCCGATTTGCTTTTCCATTTCCAGACTACTGCCAGCATTGCTCCTCTGCTGCCAAGTCCTATCTTTTGTTTTGTTTCATTGTCCCTGTGGGTTTCCGCAGCTTTTGATTTACTGTCCTTTGAGCAGCGTATGAGGAGAGGACAGACTTACTGATCTTCAGTCTGCCGCATGAGGTCAAATCAGAGGCTGTCTTTGGATGTGTGGGGAAACAGATGTGGGGGTGCACAATGAAGAGGTTGAGGATGGCTTCTTCTATCATCTTCCGCCTCCGTTTTTGAGGCAGCACTTCTCACTGAATCTGGAGCACTCTGGCTAGACTGGCTGGCCAGTGAACCCTGGGGCTCCTCCCCAATGCTCCTCCCCAGTGCTAGGATTCCAGGAACATGCCCTGCATCCAGGGTCTTACATGAGTTCTTACTCTGCCAACTAACCCCCTCTACCCCATCCTCAGAGGTGACCTCTAACAGGTTTGCAAGTCTCCTTGGCTGCTGAAGACTGTGACTGCTATGGCCACTTTCTTATTTGTTTCTTTTTTCTTCCTCCATTTGCATGCGTGTGGTGAGGGGAACTGAACTCAGGGACTTGCATACATGCCCAAGTACTCTGCAACTAAGCTGCATCTTGAGAAGGATGGTTATTATACAGACAAGTGTTTAGAGGGACCCCGCAGGCCTAGGAATGTCTGTGTGCCCTGCGGGGTTGCACTAACCACAGAGGGGGCTCATCCCAGCCCTATGAAGAGACATCAAGCAGGGTGGCTGGAAAAAGGGAAGATGCTGAGAATGAAGAACCTGAATGGGTTGAAGCTGGAAGAGGAGGGGCTTGTGGGACAGCCATGAGCGTGTGAAAAAGCCCAGACCCCTCCTTTGGCACAGCTGATGCGATAAATCACCCCAGAGTTGGTATGCTGATGCCCGCCTATAATTCTAGTGTCGGAGAAGCAAAGGTACAAAAGGTTCTGTAAGTTCAGGGCCAGCCTGGTCCTTAAATAGAGAGAGTTTGGGGATAGCCAGGACTGTAAAGGGACACTTGTCTCTAGATAACTGGAGTGAGTAGAAAGAGGCCCATGGCTTCACACTGCAGGGTCTCCAGAGCAGAGGCAGACGGCCAATGCGCTGTCCAGCACACAATGAAAGAACCCTGCAGCAATGTAGCAATTAAAGCTCAGGTGATGTCTCAAGGCTGGCTGGACCTAGGCGTCCTCATTTTCTTTCTAATGTGTAGTCGGCTCTCAAGGTTGCCTGTGATCCAAGTCAGAGCAAGACACGCAAGGACAGAGAAAGGACTCTTGTTGTGGCTACTTTCCTAGAAGGCCTAACGTGTATCCATCTCCTTGATCAGGAGCAAGTTACATATTCAGATTTAGCAACAAGAATAATCAAACTGATTGATTGATTGATTGATTTTGATACTGGGGATGGAACCCAGGGCGTCATATAAACTAGGCAAGGTCCCTGCTAAAGCCACTCCCACGTCCTAGGAAATCATTATTTATTCTTGGTCATGGGGTACCCAATAAGGAAAGAGGAAGTAGAGGCGAGATACAGGGGTGTTTGACAGGTCGCAAAAGTCAGGCCTTGCATTGGAATATTCAGGGCAGAAGTGTTTCAGGCTCTCAAGAGAATGCCTCTTCTAGCTTTGCCTGCTTTGCCTACGGAGGCTCTTCCTGGAAGGAAGACAAGTCTGAGGGCAGAAATATCCTAGTTTAGAGAGTTGTGTTTATTTATTCAGAAGCCTTGGACCCAAAATCAATTAAAAAATAAAAGTAAAGACTAGCTGAGCATGCTCAGGTGGGCTGCAGCCGCGCAATAACAACGCAGGGCAGTGGAGTGCCCGTCCTTGGGTGGCCTGTGAACTAGACAAGGGAGGATCTATCCTGGTTCCTGGTCTAAAGGGTGTGCTTGTTTGAATGAGAAACGCCCCCCACAGGCTCAGGTATCTGAACACTTGGTTCCCAGTTGCAGATGCTGTTTGAAGAGGTTTGCGTGAAGCTGCCTTGCTGGAGGATCCTCCTTAGGGACAGGCTTTGAGACTATATTGCCCCATTTCCTGTTTGCTTTCTCTGCTTCATGCTTGGGTTTAAAGACATGCACTCCCAGCTTGGTGCTCCAGACACTATAGGCCGCGTGCTGCTATGCCTCCCTGCCATGATGTACCACTTATCACTCCGGAACCGTAAGCCCAAGCAAACTCTGCTATAACCTGCCTCGGTCACCGTGTGCCATCACAGAAGCAGAAAGTGACTGGCACAAAGGGATATACCGTCCATTACAGTGGGGAAGGCAGGACGGCAGGACTGGCAATGGTTGCTCGCACCAGCTAGTACAGTGCTCCTCGTGTGACCGTGTGTGCCACTCACGGCAGATCCGTGCACGCTTCTGTGACCACGGCAGTTCCGCAGCGCCCAGCTGTGATGGAGAGTATGCTCAGCCTAACGGGATCTAGAACCCACTTTGACGGTGAGCGACATCATTCCCTGGGCCGACGTTCCAGACAGAAAAAGAGAAAGCGAAGCTGAGCAGCAGCACACAGTGGTACTCTGCTTCCTGTCTGTGGGCGTGACATGGCCTCGTGCTGGATGGTCTTACGTCAACTTGACACACAAGGCAGAATTCTCTGAGAGGAGGGAACTTCAATAGAGAAAATGTCTCCAGAAGATTCGGCCTTAGGCAAACCTACAGGGCTTTTCTTAATTAATGATTAACAGGGAAGGCTCAACCCATTGTGGGTGGGCCATCCTTGGGCTGGTGGTCCTGGGTTCTATAAGAAAGGCTGAGAAAGCCAGTAAGTAATCAGAACTCCCCCATGGCATCTGCATCAGCTCCTGCCTCCAGGTTCCTGTCCTGACTTTCTTCTGATGAAAACTCTGACGAAGGAATAAACCCTTTCCTCCCCAAGGTCACAGTGTTTCATTACAGGATTAGTAATCCTGAGACCTCCCTCAGGTTCCTGCAACTGTGACTTTCGCACCATGACTGTCTAAACCCTTGAACTGCGAGCCAAACCCTCTCTCCCACAAGTTGCTTCACTGGGGTGTTTTCTCACAGCAACACACCAACCTACCCCATTCCTAGATCTGTAAGACCTCTGAGCACAAGCCTGGGTGTGCCCCAAGGCCAACTTGCCACAGCCTGCACGCTGTTTCCTGGGGGAAGAGGCCATGAACCAAGCCCATTGTTGTGGCACACACAGCCTGCTATGACAAAGAAGTCCATAACCCAAGTGCCTTGTGGTATCAGTTACTCTTCTCCTCACAGTGAGAAAACACCCAGAGAAACAGCTTGAAGAAGGGGGGATTTGTTGCGGTCTGCGGTCTAAGGGGTTACAGTTCGCCATGGTGTTATTAGCATGGCTGCGGGAACTTTTCAGGGCTGTGGCCTCAAGAACGTGAGGCATCTTGCTCACGCGGCTTAAGCAGCCAAGCAACAGCAAGGGAGGTGAATGCTGACATTCAGCTGTCTCCTTTTTCCCTTTTTATTCAGTCTGGGAATCCAGCCCACGGGATGGTACAGCCTATATTTAAGGCACTTCTTTTCTCCCCCTTAGTTAATCCTCTCTGGAAATACACCCAAAGGTATACCTCACCAGTGCCCTAGGTATTTCTTAATCCAGTCACATTGACAAGTGAAATTAACCATCGCACTCACAAACAATGGATCTTTATTACTCATGGTTCCAGAAGGCAGGGAGTCCAACACTGGCCGCTGGCGTGTTTGCATCATAGACAAGGCCTTTTCCCTGTACCTTTATGGGATGGAGGAGGATATGGGTTCCCAAGGATGCTTGTCTAAGACCCTCTCCATCTCTGCCTTCCTATCCTCTGTATCTCCAAAAGGTCCTTATTTTGGCAAGTGTTGCTGCCTACCTGCTGGGTTTTAAAAAGGCCCGAATGATACTACCATCATGGCACTGTTTTTACTAAGGTCTGGGGGTCTGTTACACTGCCTCAAAAGAACAAAAAACAAAAATAAATAAATCGAAACAATCATAGCTTGCTGATCACTGGCTGAACATTGACTATCATGAACACTGCAAGTAAAGCTCTTCTCAGACCCTGGCTCAGAGGAAAAGCAAGCATCTTGGCCATGTGTGGGATCTTCACGTGTAACTTTGTCTCCTTACTGTCCAGTGCCAGCCCCCAGCCCCAGTACCGGGGATCTGCCATCCTGTGTCATTTTATGAGAAAAGGAGGCACAAGAAATCACAACTTCCTTCTTGGTGGGGAAGACTTGGGCCTGCCCAGGGCCATGTTCTCTTTCAGGAGTTTGGGGGCTGAATGAAGGATACAAAGACCAAACACAGGGAGAAACGAGGGTGCAAAGAAGATTCCCGCCTGCCTGCTGCCCCTGCCTTCGCTCACACTGGCTTACTGTGACCCCTGGCTTCCTGCCCGATCCCACAAGACTGGGTTTGCTTCTGTTCTAGAAGCACCCCCTTTGGCTGCTGTAGGCACTTGGTTTCTGCAGCATGAACATCACTGATGTGCAGTTACTATGCCCACTGTGTAGAAGTCAAGGTGCCCGGGACAATGACCGTGATGGTTTAAATGTGAACCGTACCCCATGTTTTCACGTGTTTGATCCTCAGCTGCTGGTGATGTTTCAAGAGGCTGTGGAATCTTTAGGGGGTAGAGCCTCTAATGAAGGAAATGAGGTGGGGTGGACCTTGGGGTGCAACGGACCTTGGGGTGGAATGAACCTTGGGGTGGGATGGACCTTGGGGTAGGATGGACTTCGCCCAGCCTCACTTTCTACTTATACTCTGCTTCCTTGTGGTAGGCACAGTATGATCAGCCTCATGTTCCTGCCTGATGTGCCTTCCCTACCGTGACCAACGATGCTTTCTCTTAAACTACATCAAATAAAGTCTCCCTCCCTCGAACTGGGTTCTGGCCAGGCATTTGGACACAGAACAAGACAAGCAAAGGATACAGCAACTCTCCTGACTGCAAGGAGACAGAGGTTTATTAGTACACGGGCTAGGTAGTCCAGCGTTATCTGCATTCTGACATGCTCCAGAACCCAGGCGGCTGCTCAGTCCACAAAGAGGGTGTTTTCCACTGACCCGCTCACTGCGCATGCCTCTCCTACAGAGCGGAAATAAGGGTGGTGCCAAAGCTGTTCGAAGTTTCCCCACCTTCCCTGGCTTAGCTGACCTTTACTTTTAAACCCAGATTCCCATCTCCACTTCGTGTTCACAGAAGTGGGTTCCTTTAGTCTTCTGCACTGACAGGAGTAATTCCTCTGGAATTTGACCTTTTATAGCATGGTCCTCACTAATATTCTTTTTTAAAAAATGCTGCAAGATCCCAGCGGCAGTAGGCAGCAGAAATGCTGTAGGTCCCAAATGGTGGTAGCGGGCCATGTGGCAGCAGACAGCGGGCCCTGGGAGCAGCCAGTCCCAGGCAGAGACGGCTGCTGGTCTCAGAGCAGTGGTGGTGGGCCATGTGGCAGCAGGCAGTGGGCCCCAGGCAGAGACGGCTGCTGGTCCCTGAGCAATGGCTGGTCCTAGGCAGGGAGACACATGGCGGGCGGGCAGAAGACAGAAACATGGATAGACACGACATGCAGGGTGAGGTTGAATGTTTATTCAGGGGGTTATGGAGGAGGAAGGGTGAAAGGGGGGGACAGAGAGAGAGGGAGAAAGAGAGAGAGAGGAGGAGGAGGAGAAAGAGACAGAGAAGGGGAAGCAGAGAAGTGGGGAGAGAGACAGAAGCGAACCTGCCTCTCCTAGAGGAAGACGGAAAAGAGGAGCGAGCTCAGGCAGGAAGCTGAAGATCAGCCTGCCTCAGCGGATGGGGGAGGGAGTGGGCGTGGCTTGTCTCTTAAAGGGACCAAAACCATAGCGCTCACACTGTTGGAAAGCGGGCCCTTAGGACTTGCCTTTTTGGACGTGACGAGCCTCCTCCCCACACGGGGGGCCTGTGCCGGGAACAGGGAACGCACACCTTGAGGTTTCCTGGGGCGTGGCAAGCCCAGGCAGTGCAGGGAAGGACGCTCTCTACTCTGACCTGGCTTTCTTCCAGGGTTGTACTCCAAGGCCAACCTTGGAGGAAGGAGGGGCTGAGAGAGGCTGAAGAGCAGAGGAGAGGAACAGGCTGGGACACAAGGGACCGTCTTGAAGAAAGTTAGGGACGCAGAATCAAGGACAGCCCACCCTACAACTGCTGGCTTCACCGCTGGCGGCTAAACAAGAGCACACCCTGGGGGGGGGGAGGGGGCTACAGGGTGGCTAACTAGAGGCACACTGCCTGGAGCTTTTTCTTTTGTTTTTGTTTTGCGTTGATTCAGGGAAAGGGGTCTGGGGGTGGGGTGTTCCAGAGGTAACTGCGTGCATGTGAACACCACTAAAAGGTGAAGGGGGAGAGCCTAACCCTCAGCTCCTGAGAAGGCTGGCCTCTGCAGCTGTCAGCTCAGCTTGTCACACTTCCAAGTGACCCACAAGCAGTGAAGACCAGCGGGGGCAGAAAGGCCAGGCTGCTTCAGCTGGGGACAGCTCTTATCCCTGATGGCTACCCTGGTGACTCAGCTCAGCTTGCCTCTCATTCTGCTCCCTTCTGGGAACTCTTCCCAGGAGCGGCCCCTGTTTAAGCAGTCTACCAAAGACAGCTTCCTGGGGCTCGCCTAGGAACACCCTTAGCACAGAAAAAGTGTAGTGGGATAGAGCAGGCCTTTACGAGAGATAATTATAAGTTGACTTTCAAATCCCCATTCACGATATGTGCTATATATGGTACCTTGTGTCTATATGGCATCTCTGGGTTTCTCATTTGGAGATGTAAAAGGTCATCCTCGCAGTTACAGAAGCCTCAGCCGAGGGATGGGCAGGCAGAAGGCTTGCGGGAAGTGACACACCTTCTACAGCACCAGCATTTGACCCCAGACGGGCCGACTCTATGCTGAGTGCCTCTTCATCACGGGGCTCTGCCTGCTTTGTCTGTCTTGGGCCTGTCTCTCTACCCTGCTGGGATATGAAGTCGTGGGATCAAGTTCCATCTTAAACACGGTCATGGCCAAGGGGGGTAGAAACAAATACAAAACTGTGTGAGGAAAGAATCGCATGCAGCCAGATGTTGTGAAACACACCTGGAATCCCAGAGCTAGGGAGCCTGAGGCAGGAGGATTGAAAGCTCCAGAAAGAACAGGCTGGGCTACATAATGAGGCACTGTCCCAAGAAGGAAAAGGAAAGAGGAAAAGTGAGAAGAGACCAGAACCACAAAGGTTTCAGCACCAACGAGCAAATGGCGGGGGGCGAGGGGGGGGACACGGGGGACTTTTAGTTCACTTTGTTTTTTAAGACAGGGCCTCATTGAGCCCAGGATAGCCTCAAACACACTGTGTAGCTGAGGCTAGCCTTGAACTCTTAATCATCCTCCTGTCTCTACTTGAAATAACCTTAAAAACTGAATGGTTAATAGCATCCTGGACAGGAAATTTGTTATCTCTGGGTAATCTTTTCCCAAAGACAGGCTTCTCATTGGGCAAAAAGTCTGTAAGAGAACACATGAACCTGTCACAGACTCTAGGCCCTAACAATAGTAACTCGAACCAGGTCTATTTGCCAGATCCCCAGGCTTCAACAGCGCTTCCTGGCTCCACATAGTCCACCCCTGTGCTGATCATCCACCACGCCTCCAGCGCTCATTGTGCCTAGAAGCTCCGGAACACGGTGCTGTGACAGCACAACTGGCTTTTCATTTCAAATCCATTTATTGCAGTATAGCCAGGAATGGGCTAGCAGGGCTGTGCTGCCTCAGCCGAGTGTGATGTGCTGTGGGAAGGATGCCCTAGCTCAGCTGGGAGCACACAGCTGTAATCCTAACCGCGTGTCTGACTGCGGCACTAAGTTCCTAAGTGTGAGACCTGCAGAGTGAGTGCAAGGTCAGCCTCGGCAATCTAGTGATGCCCTGTCTCAGAGCGAACAATCTAAAAAGGGCTGAGGACATAGCTCAGTGGAAGAGCCCAGCCTGTCCAAGGCGAGCACCAGAAAGGAGACGGGGCTGTTGTCATACTTTTAACTATGCAGCCTACGGAGAACAGTAAAGACTGGGAAATGGAAATTATGTGTCTACAGGACCAGGAAAGTCTTCCACATAGCTACAGTTCATCATTGCTTTGATGCCAGACTCTGTATTTTCATAAAAGATAGCAATGTAGGGTTTTATGCAAAGTCGTACTATTTACGCATTAGCCAGAGACTTGTGAACTCTCTGGAGACTCATGTCATGTTGAAGAAGTTCTCCTGTACCTAATATTCTCTGCTGTCCCGCACTGTGCGGGGCACATCTTAGAATTCCTAGCAGTACGAATCATCTCAACTCAAGAAGCATTCGCTGAATGCCTAGGGAACAGCAGGAAGTAGGACAAGATAAAAGAGACGAAGGGGCCACTCTCGTTTCCCTTTGCTCACGTTCTAACAGACACGACAAACAGTCCGTTGTAAAGGGAGGACTCAAGGCACCAGGCCCAGGGATGAGGGCAGCAATGAGGGCTGGAAGACATAACAACTGGACAGGAACTGGACCGAGTAAGCCCTGGCCCAGTGGTAGAAAGAACGTGCCGAGCAGCTGCACTTCTGGGTGAGCAGGGAAGAGTGTCCACGAGCAGTGCATGGGTGAGCGGCATCCCAGCAATCAGAAAGGACTAAAGCATCGAATGTGAAGCTGGAAGGGACAAGAAGGATGGAAGAAAAGAAGGACAGATGGCAGTCAGTCTGTCGTGATCTAGTCTATGGTCATCTCTGGTTTGCCAAGCCCTTTCCCTCGGTCACATTTGGATAGCTTTATCTATTTTCATGCTCATGAACATAAACATCTTTACACGCATATCTTCTTCTCCCCTCTTCTTACCCATAATTTCCTTAGGTTAAATTTCTGGAAGTAGGAAATGAATGGGTCAAAGTAAATACTTAAGAATTTGCATTGCGAGTCACCAAACTGATTTACAGTGGATGTCAAAGGTCAATGGTAAAAAAGAAGCTGGAGCAAAAAGGAGAGCGGGAGAAACAAGCAGAAACTGCATCACCAAAGAGCGTATCCTGATTGACTTTTCTTCGTATGTATGCAGTGCCTGCCTCACAGAAAGCAACCAATGAAAGAATGAGTCGCTGACTTCTGTATTCACATTTTACAGTTCAAAGTTGATTTATTTCAGGGTTCCGAGAGAGGGATCAGTGGTTAAGAGCACTTACTGCTCTTGCAGAAGACCGAGGTTCAGTCCCCAGCACGCAAATGGCAATGCATAGTCACTGTAGCCCAGTCCCAGGGGATCCGATGCCTTCTGTGACCTCTTCTGGCTCCTGCACACACACAGTGCACATAAATACATTTAGGCGCGCGCGCACACACACACACACACACATAAAATATAGTAAAATATTATTTAGATTTATCCTACTTTCAAAGATGTGTAAATGTGTTTGTGTGAATGTATAGTGTGTGTGTGTGTGTGTGTGTGTGTGTGTGTGTGTGTGTGTGTCTAAGGAGGCCAAAGGTATCAGATCCCCTGAAGCTGGAATTTCAGACAGTTGTGAGCTGCCTGATGAGGGTCCTAGGGATCGAACATGGGTCCTCTGGAAGAGTACAGCATGCCTTTAACCACTGAGCCAGCGCTCCAGTCCCTAATTTTCTCTTTGTAAGACTCATTTCTCAGGTGCCAATGAGATGGCTTAAAGCAGTGGCTCTCGACCTTCCCAGTGCTGCGACCCTTTAATACAGTTCCTCATGTTGTGATGACCCCAACCATAAAACTATTTTCCTTGCTACTTCAGAACTGTAATTTTGATACGGTTATTACTCATAACATAAACATCTGTGTTTTCCGATGTTCTTAGGTGACTCCCGCGAAAGGGTCTTTCAACGCCCAACGGGGTTGCAACTCACAGGTTGAGACCGCTACCTGAGAGGGTTAAGATGCTCACCACCAAGTCTGATGACCTGAGTTTGAGCCCTGACCCACACGGTGGAAGACAAGAACTGACTCCTGGCAGGTGCCCTCTGACCTCTACAGAACACATAGTACATAAAAATGTTTTTATTTTCAGGACTAGAGAGATGGCTCCATGGTTGAAGTTGCACACTGCTCTTGCAGAGGATCCAAGTTGAGTTCCCAGCAGCCACGTCTGGCAGGTCACATATATTTGTAACTTCCGGGGATCCAACACTTCCAGGATCTATGGACATCTACGCTCCTGAGGGGAGCATGTACGGTGCTCCCCTCAGGTCTCTACATATAAACACGAATTTTTATAAGTTGTTAAAGTCTGACTTTCAAGTAAATTTGCTGCTCCCTGAAGAGCAGAAATTGAACAGGTGGGAGTGGAAGTTTTGCAATGCTCTGCTTTTGTTGCTCTGGCAACAAAAATAAAATAAAATTAATGTGGATTGGGAGCTTGGGAGAGGGCTTGGTGGCTGGAGTGCTTGTTGCTTGAAGGGAAGACTTGAGCTTGGATCCCCAATACCTGTATAAATGCCATGTGCCATAACCCCAGTTCTGGGGGCTTGGCCAGAGACAGGAAGATCCCAAATGCTCACTGACACAAGCTCCGGGTTCAGGGGCCGACTCTGTCTCAAAGGATGAGATGGAAAGCAATTGAGGAAGACACCCAGCATTAGTTTTCTGCTGCCACGTGCACACACATTGACAAGTACACACACGTATCACACACACACATATCACACACACACAATTAATTAATTAGTTATTTAATTAAAATAAAAATAGTTTGCTCTAAGATGACATGATGGGAATCTGTTTCAGATTCCCCTCTAAATCCCTGGAGAACAACGCATAGACTTTCTGGACATGGGGTCACGTGCCTGCAGTCCTACCACATGAGAAGCTGAGGCAGGGAAATCCAGAGTTCCAGGACAGCCTGGGATACAGAGTAAGTTCAGGACCAGCATGGACAACTTAGTTAACCCTTGCTCCAAAGTTAAAGAGGGCTTGGAATAGAGCTCAGCGGTAGAACACTTGTCTGGTAGAGATGAACCGCTAAATTCAAGCCCCAATGCCGCGAAAAGAAAAGAAGGATGGAAGGATGGAGGGAAGGAGAAAAGAAGGGAGGGAGGGACCATTAGGGTCAGGAGGAGAATTCTATGTGCGGCCCCCATCCTTGCAATCTCAGCGTTTTGGTGGAGACAGGAGGATCAAGGGTTCAAGGTTATCTTGAACTATTGAGTTCAGTGTTAGCCTGGGCTACATCAGGTGTGTCTCAAAAAAAAACATACAATAACAATAAAAAGTAAATAAAGTCACCAAGATCCCATACATCTTATCTGCATCAAACATCAAAATCGGCCATAATGGTGTTTTTGTTTATTTAACTTTTTGGTTTCTGATTGCGCAGGTTGGCCTTGCACTCCTAATCCTCCTGCCTCTACCTCCCACGTGCTAGGATTATAGGCACACATGACCACACCCAGCCAGGTGTTTTGTGAACACATTCAGGTTCTCACATTCTCACGACACAGCCTAGATTGGCCCCGTACTCACTATGTAGTTCAGGCTGGTCTTGAACTCACAGCAATGCTCCAGCCTCATCCTTACTCCCCTACCTTCAGTGCTTTGATTACAAGTGTGGGTCACCAAAACTGGCTGACAAGGGTCCTATGGGGAATGGCAAAATCTGTATTGTGTGAGGGCATCAAACGAGCAGGCTACAGCCGAGGGAGGGAAACCACAGTCACAAAACTCCGTGTGAGGCAACGACAGAGAACAAAATACAGTTTAAGAAGAGCCACAGTGCGGAGAAGCAGTCACCAGAGGCGGAATGTAACGTGGAAAAACGCAAGTGCTCACCAGGTGAATTCAGCTCCCGTGCAGCCATCGGAACTCTGCTTATATCACCTTCAGAGAAGGGGAAGCTGGGGAGCATGCCCAAATGGGTGGCGGCTTCCATCTTTGAATGACCTCATTAAGGATGGGCAAATGCCACCTAAGGGAAGGTGTGAATTAGAATCCAGGAAAGCTACATACAGCACAAGGTGACCCACAGTCTTTGCCCCTCAGTAGGACAGACTCCTTGCACCAGCTGCCTTCCCCACTGGGCCACCGTCTTCCCTGCTCAAACCAAAGGCTCACCACTTCCAGGCTCTCTGGCAGACTCACAATTAGTTATGTAATTTGGCTTTCTGGCCTTACTCTTAGAGCATTTAGATTATCACACGGACTCCTTTCCAGAGTGTCTGAATCTTAGCACTGACTGGGAGGGAAACCGAATAAGAAATGAACTCAAGTTCTGAGAGAGACTAGCTTGAGCAGGGAAGCTTAGCAGGGTCGGGGGTGTGGATGCTTTCAACCATTTTGCTTCAGTTTCTGTTTCTAACCCTACCCCAAGGCTAAGACTCCCCAGATTGGTCTAACGCTGGCATTCACCAGTTCCTTCCATTTGGGGGCTGGAATCTGGGTGGACTCCTTTATTTCAGAACCCAGGGCCATTGGTTAAGATCAATACATTCTCACTTTTATAGGAAGCTGTCAATAGCCATCTCCTGAGGGATGAGACAAACTCTATTACCCTCTCTACAAAATAGGAAGCCTGCTGCGGCAGGGCAGCTCCGCCGGCTCTCTAAAAATAGAGACTGTGGGTTATTTTTAAAAACCCTCACCAAGGGAGGGATCCTGGCCGTGAGTCACAGTTTTCTCTGGTGTTTCTCTGATGAAGGAAAACCACACGGCCATGTGGACATTTTCAACCTTCTGAAACCTTGCCCTGTGGGCAGAACCAACCATGCCAGCTCTCAGTGCGGAAATGCAGACAATGTATGTACCGGGCTTGTCGAGGCCTGGGCTGACTATGTGCCTGAGGTGCCGAGGCCTGGGCTGATTATGTGCCCGGGGTGCCGAGACCTGAGTTGACTACGTGTTAGGGTGCCGAGACCTGGGCTGACTACGTGTTAGGGTGCCAAGACCTGGGCTGACTATGTGCCAGGCTTGTCGAGACCTGGGCTGACTATGTGCCTGGGGTGCCGAGACCTGGGCTGACGTAAAACACGTAGTCCATGACAGTAGGATAGAGTTGCTTTCTGTGCCAGCTCTCGGTGGTGTTCAGCAGGGTGACTTTTTGCTTCTCGTTGGCTTTAATCTTCCTGGCTCCAGGAAGATTCATAACCTAATGGGGAAAATATTTGCTGAGGAGAACTTGCCTGGCGTGAGAAGAATCAGTCTTCCTGAGATATCAATTTAACTTGCTTTTCAGAACATGGAGAAGAAATCTTAAGTGTGATAAACGCATTAATCCACGGCTACTAAATTGGCCTGCTCTGGCTGAAACAGGGATGCATTATCTGCGAGACATCTTTCCTACTCCCAAGGCACTGTTAAAATAATGAAAACATATAAAATCATATCTGCGTAATTAAAGTAATGGCAAATAAAAACCTAGCTCTGTATGGAATTGCCTATCAGAGCAATGCATCTCTTTTTATAAGTCCTTTGTGATATTTCTATTAATTTTTAAGTAACAAAATATTGCTCCTGAACCAAAAATGGGATATTAACTAACACATACACAATTAATTGCTTTGCAAATGCAAAGCCTTAGGTTCTAGTTTACACAAAGGAACTTCTGTGGGTATCTAGTAAATCCTACACCTAGTGGCCACTTGCCTAGCATGTAAGCTATAGAGGAGACTGTATTGGGTCTTTAAGAGAGAGAGAGAGAGAGAGAGAAGTCAGGGCTGTGGAGATGCCTCAGCAATAGAAATGTTTGCCAAGCAAGCCTGATAACCCAAGTTCCGTTAGCAGCTCCCACCTAAAGAATCAGATGTGCTAGCTCACGTCCATGATCCCTGCACTACTAAATTGAGGTGGTTAAGGTGGAAGTGGAGACAGGAGTGTCAGCTGAAGGCTCATGAGAGCACACCCTTTCTTAAAAACAAGATGGAAGAAGAAAACAGACCCTCTGACATTGTTCTCTGACCTCTCCATATACTAAGTCTCTCCCCTGACCCTCGTCCTTCTGTCCCTCGCCCTCTTTCTTCCTCTCTCTCACCCACAAACACACACTAAAAATAAAAAAATAAAATCTTCAAAGAGAGAGGGGGGAGGTCTTGCTCACTCACATCTTTAATCCCAGGTGTTTTTGCACTAAGGATCACTGAAGTTCGAGGCCTGGGTTATCCAGATGTTTGAGGCCAGCCTGGGCTAGAGAGGGGACTCTCTCACTGGGAGTGGGGTGGGTGGGTTTTGAATCAGCTCTCTCGATAGTTGGATTTGTATGGGTAGAAAGCCTGGTCCTGTCTACTCTTCCCCCACCTCACTCACCTCAGGGTCCTCACCCTCTTCTTGAGTTGGGGACTTATTCTCTCATCCCTTTTCCTCCAGTGGACCATTGAGTCACAAAGGCCCTGTTAACACTTTCTGAGCTGCTGCCTTCTGACTGGTGGCCATCTGTTTCTACACCGACCTATCAGTGACCTCCAGGACCATGTGTCTTCACTCACTAGAATGTGATGGATGGCTTTGGGGCATTCTGAGTTACCTAGTCCAAGGGGACCTGTTTCTAGGGACTCCTCAATGCCTGTGTACACGCCACTCTTTCCCAAGCCCTGGTTAGCCTAACCACATGGTCTGAGTCGGTTCTCCTGGATTCAGACATGAGCAGGGCTGGCATTTGTGTACCTGGACACTGCACACCTGGATATGCACACCTGGACACTGCACACCTGGACATGCACACCTGGACACTGCACACCCGGACACTGCACACCTGGACACTGCGCACCTGGACACTGCACACCTGGACACTGCATGCCTGGACACTGCACACCTGGATATGCACACCTGGACACTGCACACCTGGACTTGCACACCTGGACACTGCGCACCTGGACATGCACACCTGGACACTGCACACCCGGACACTGCACACCTGGACACTGCGCACCTGGACTTTCACTTGCTTGTAGGTCAACTTCTCCAGCTCTCAGGCTACATGCACATTTAAGTGAAAATGGCCAGCACAGGAGACAGGGGGTTAAAGTAGGAAACGACTCCAACGTGGGCACAAGTCTTCCTTTTCCTACCATACTCAGGAATGCCCATTTCTTGTGAAACCTGTATATTTGGACTGGTGGAATAAACCCAATAGCTTCCGAAACAAACTTGATTTTAATTTATGAGCTAATATGTCTTACTAAGATTCTCACAACCTGGAGGTATAGCCCTTGAATAACACAGTTATTCATTTGTGACTTCACCTAACTATTGTATGAAACAGGATCTCACCTTGTAACCCAGGCTGCCCTTACATGTGTGATCCTCCTGCCTCAGCCTCCCTAGACCTCACAACACTGGCAATTTTGTTCTTAACAAAGTCTTCCAGACTGGCCTTGCACCCCTGGGCTCAAGCAATCTTCCTGCCTCAGCTTTCCAAATAGCTGGAGAGACCAGCATACCAACTGACATTTTTGAGGGTGCCCATGTTACCTCTTACATATCTTAAATAAATACTAATGTATTTAAGAATTCAAAAATTTCTGAAGGAGAAAAAAAGCAGTCTGTTTAAATTGGCTTTGCCTCCTGTTTTGGGAGATGGGCGCATCTAGTCTACTTGTGCAAAAAGTACTGGATTTGAACATCAGGACACGGAACTTGGACCAGATGAAAGCCAAGACTCTTATAGCTAAAAGACAGAAACACCCAGTGCCTCTGCTTCTCCTCTCTTTCCCTTGGGGCCACCCTTGTCTGATGGCTCCCATCTTTATTTACCAACGTACCAGCCCCAAGTTGGGGCTCTCATTCTCACCTGCAGAACAAGAACAAGCTCTGAAGTAGACTTTTCCAGAACCCAGGGGAGTGACCTGAGTCTTGAACCTGAGCCTGCTTACACATATGAGAAACACATTTAGGCTGGGTGCGGTGCTCAGAAGTAGAGCACTGGCCTAGCATTCTTGAGGGCCTGGGTTTGACTCCACACATAGCAGGGAGGCAGGCAGGGAAGAAAACAGGCATTCAGGTAAAGCCAAATCACAGGGTCAGGCTCCCAGAAAGATGCAGCTGCCCCTACATCCTCCTAGAGTTGTGTCTCTTTGATAAGGCACAGGTGTTCCCCTGCATTGGTGAACGCTGTCTTTGGTTAATTCTAGCTTCAAGTGAACCTTGGGCATTAGTACTGATTAATTGTCAACCTGATCTTTATTCAAATATATCAATATATTTAAGGCTGACACATAAAAGCAAATATTTGCCTTTTGAGCTAAAAGTAGGCGACTTTTAAACAAACACACACACACACACACACACACACAAAATAGGCTTTGCCTGAATCATTAACCAGCATTTTTAAATCATTTTTTGCCTCCCAAGTTTTGAGAGAACTTGTCTAGCAAACTATATTTACCAAGTAATTAATTTGTTTTCCCTTAAAGAAAATTAATCCCAAACACATTATCACTTGGCTGCCTTCCCAGCCAAAGAGAGACACTTGTTGTCTGAATTCTATTCATTTGTTGAGTTTTAAGTTTTTGGTTTATTGTGACTTCCAGTACATCACACCATGTCTAAGCAAACATGCAGAACCTTCATGGTTCTGTTGAATGGCGCCCTTAGTGAGCAGGGGTTGTGAGCACAGCCGCTGCTGGCAGTCTGTGCAATGGAGCAGGTGTGCATTGGAATTTATTTGCTCGCTCCTCGTCTTTCCGTGAGGACCGTGGGCTCTTGCTGACGGACAGTCAGTGCCCAAGGAAATTTCCTGTCTTTAGTGTAATAAACCCACTACTGAGATCCTGATGCCTTGTAAGGAAACCTTGCTAACTGCAGCTCTGTGATGCTCGGCACACCTCACCCAGGTTCCTGAGGCTGATGACGGTTCCATGGCACCACCTGAAGCTTCAGTAGACCCTTCTCTAGGCCTGTCTGCGGAAGGGGCATCTAGCTCTGTAGTTCTGGAGCTGAGGGAGTTCCCTGTCATCTCCTCTTACATGCAGGGTTACTCTTTTTTATGAGGCAAGGGAAATAAGATGGCCAAGACTAGTCTTGATCTCCCTACGCAGCCGAGAATGACCTTGAACTCTTGAGAATAGTCTACTTCCCAAGACAAGAATTACAGACTACATCACAAAGGCCAACTTTCATGATTACTGGGGGTCGGGGGGAGTCCTCTCTGTTTAGTCCTAACTGACTTCGAACTCACTATCTTCCTGCCTTGGACTCTCAAGTGCTAGGATTCTACCCTCAGTGAGGGTAAGCTGGTCTATGGAGGTGTCCCCTCATCTGTCTAAACTGCAGTCTGGGGGACACCAAGTGTGAGGAAAATGCTAAAGACAGATGCGGGAGGGAAGATGCCCTGGCTTTGTTCTCATGGTCCCCCGGCATGGGAAGAAGGCCCAAACAGAAGAGCTCCCTAAGTCTGAAATGGGGTTGATGTTTCAGCCTCCCTGCCCCCACCCAGCTGCTCAGTACATCACTGCTCTGAGCCAAGCCTGCCAGGCAGCTAGCTGCTCCTTGTCCAGGGAGGATGTACCTGGGCAAAGCAAAACCAGACACATTTTCCCCTGCTGAGCTCCAGGAGCTGACAAACAGCAAGTATAAGATGTCGATTAGAAGCTTCCTCCAGAGCTGGCCAGAGAGGAGAGAGACTTGAAAAGAGAATGGGTGTGGGAGGGGCCACATGCCTGCTTATAGAACACTCTAGGAAGGCCAGGATACCCTAAAGGAGTTTGTGGAATTCACAATTTCGAGTTCACAAATTCAATCTGAAACAACCTTGTCCTACTTCTGATGAGGAAGTCCCCTCCGTGTGTTGCTTGTATTGGCTAATGAATAAAGAAACTGCTTTGACCTGATAAGGCAGAACTTAGGTAGGCAGAGAAGACAGAACTGAATTCTGGGAGGAAGAAAGCAGAGTCAAGGAGACGCAATGGATCTGCTGCCTGAGTAAGACATGCTGCCGAAATTTAGGCAGTAAGCCACTGCTACGTTACAATACACAGATTAATAGAAATGGGTTAAATTAAGATGTAAGAGTTAGCCAATAAGAAGCTAGGGCTAATGGGCCAAGCAGTGTTTTAATTAATACAGTTTCTGTGTGGTTATTTCGGGGCTAAGCTAGCCAGGCGGCCGGGAAGAACAGGTGGCTCTCTCCTTGCAGCATACTTCCCCCGAGCCCCACATGGAAGAAGGCAGAGGAGCAAAGGGCTCTGTAGTATGACCAAGATCCTACCCCAGTCCTCCCCTACCCCACCCCCAAAGGCAAAGGCTGGGGCCTCTACTACAACACAGGACACACGGACCTGGGACAACCTAAATACAGTGACAGCCGCTGGCCAGTGACCCACCCGTGCATGGCCACAATACTTCCCCCAGGCAACGAGGAAATGACTTAGACGGAGGTTCCAGCATCCTGGCAGCCATAGAAGCCTGCACTAGAGCTGCATTAAAGTTGTTCTAGAACGAAACTGTGTGTCTTAGGTATCCAAGTTGTGGACTGGGACCCTCTTCCCAGCCTGTGGTAAAGATGGGGAAACAGAGAGGCTTAGCCATCTGAGCAAGGGCCTCACTCCCAGCCCCCGCCCCAACCTAGCTCACTGAACTCATTCTTCCCACCTGTCTTCCCAGACGGGCGATCTGCCCCTCTGCAGGTCTGGGATGTCTTCCTCAGCAGCCAGGGCTCCAGTTCACAGTGGTCTGTACAGTTTCCAGTCCGGGCAGGTGTGCAGATGCCAAGGATTTACTTCCAAACACAATTGTAAAGACCTGGAGGAGATCCAAGGATGAAGAATGTATTCTTTGAGGGTGAACGCGCTGTCAGGAAGCCACTGTGTTCTAGTATACCCAAGGGTGTAGAGAGGCTTGTGGGAGATCATTCGGTCCTTTTTGCTCCTTGGGTTACATTACTTTTGATCTTCAAGGTGTGGGGCCAGCCCAGACGTCTGTCCACACGTGAACAGATAAGGAAAATGTTGCCAGACTCCTAGCTGTCAGAAGAGTGAAATGAACGCCTTTGGGGGTAAATGGCAGAACTGGACATCATCATGCTAAAAAAAAATAAATAAATAAACACGATCCAAAAAACCAAATATTGCATATTTTCTCTCATTTGCAGAATCTAGATTAAATTTGTATGTGTGCTGTATTTCTGTGTATTTGTATACATGTGATAATACATGTGGGACACAAAAGTAAAATGGGGGTGCTATGAGAGAGAAAGAAGATGTCTGAAAGAAACACAATGGAATATGTGTGGTATAAAAGCAGGACGGGGGCTGTACTGGTCCAAAAAGAGTGGATAGTGTAAACTTGAGATACTCCAGACAACTGATGCCCAGAGAGCTGGAGAAAAAAAAAAAAGATAAATGATTGAGGCAGAGTTTCACTTCTCACATTCTAACATCTGAAGACAGCGCTAATGAGCTCTGTTTCCCCCAGGAAAGACAAAAATGAGGACCCAGGGGTCTGGACGAGCACTACATAGTGTCTCAAAGTTGCCTGAATTTTTCATCAGATGTGACTTGGGTTTGACTTCTCTGAAAGTGTTCTGTCAACTCGACACAAGCTAGGGTCATCTGGGTAGAGGGACCCTCAATTGAGAAAATCCCCTCATTAGACTGGTCTGGAGGCAAGTCTATGAGGCATTTTCTTGATTAATGATTTATATGAAATGGCCCAACCAATGTGGGCGGTGCTCCCCTGGGCAGGGGGTCCCGGGTGTGTAAGAAAACAGACTGGTCCTGGCATGGTGTGCATACCTTCAGACACAGCACTCCAGCACTGGGGACGCAGAGGCAGGTGGGTCTCTATGAGTCTAAATCCAGCCTGATCTACACAGTGAGTTCCACTGTGGGGAATAAACGCTCCTCCACGGCCTGTCCATCAGCTCCCGTGTCCAGGTCCCCAAGTCCTGCCCTGACTGCACTCAGTGGTGGACTGTGACCAGAAAGTTGGAAGATGAAGTCAACCCTTTGCTTCCCAGTTACTTTCAGTCGTGGGGTTTATTTTTATTTTTTTTCGAGGCAGGATTTCTCTGTAGCTTTGGAGCCTGTCCTGGAACTAGCTCTTGTAGACCAAGCTGGCCTCAAACTCACAGAGATCTGCCTGCCTCTGCCTTCCAAGTGCTGGGATTAAAGACGTGCGCCACCAACACCCAGCAGTCATGATGTTTATTGCAGCAACAGAAAGCAAACCATGGCACCAGGTCTCACTGGTCATTAAAAACACAAATTAGGGGCCAGAGACTTGGCTTGGTGCTCGTAGATGCTTGTCACCAAGCCTAACTTGAGTGTTATCCTCTCTAGGACCCGTGTGACAGAGGTGAGGGAATTGACTATTACAAGTTGTCCTCTAACCTACACACCTAAACACACACACACACACACACACACAACAGAAAAATGCAAGTAAGTTAGATTCCTCTAGAGAATGATTTCTACCTCAGTCTGTCTTTCCCTCCCTCCCTCCCTCCCTCCCTCCCTCCCTCCCTCCCTCCTGCCCTTCTTTCCCAGCAACAAAGGCACACATTATAGCATTTATCACAGAGCCAGCTGGAATAGCTGGGGCCTGAAAATGAACAAAAAGGCAGCTCAGGGCTGGGCAGTCTGTGTGTTTGTTACATATTGTAGCTCATTCGCTTCTGTCTTTTTTTTTTTTTTTTTTTTTTTTTTTTTGGTTTTTCGAGACAGAGTTTCTCTGTAGCTTCGGAGCCTGTCCTAGAACTAGCTTTTATAGACCAGGCTGGCCTCGAACTCACAAAGATCCGCCTGTCTCTGCCTCCCGAGTGCTGGGATTAAAGGCGTGTGCCACCACCGCCCAGCTCCTGTTCTGTCTTTGTCTCCTAGAATGTCTTCTTTGTCTTGTCTTATTTGAAGGGCAGACCCTGTCTCTTTAATGCAGCCACTGAGTAATGAACGAAGGGGAACTGTCTTCTGGCGTTTTCTTAGAAAGCAGTTCAGGAAGCAGGAGATGAACACTAGGAATTCTCCGCGGCATCTTCAGAACACCCAAGTCTGGGTAAATCAGCGCACAAGGGCATGACCCCTTCGGTGCAAGGGACACCAACCTTGCTTCGGAGTTCACTTGTGAGATAGAATGCAGATGTGCCTGACTGAGGAAAAACCTACATTTGGCCTTTTGGGCACCAGCATTTATTAGGGGCAGTTACTCTGAAGTTAGATGTGGTGTTGCTTTAAGTCGAATAGAAGAAGTATTACTTCACTAATCGGTGGAAAGAAGAAGGAGCACTCCCTTCCCAGACCTTGTCTCTTGTCACCCTGACAAGGTTTTCCTGGTCCAGGATTTTCTGTGTGGTATTTGTCTTCTGAGAGGCAAATGCCGGGAAGGTTTGCCTGGAAACTGAAGTTTTAACAAACAACGACATCAGGGCTCTCTCCTGGAATTGGGCTAACCTTACATTTTCCACACAAGTCACTTAAAGAATCTGATGACAAGCTGGGGATATAGCCCAGGGGTAGAGCACTTCTCCCTGCCTGAGGCCCTGGGTTCAATTGCTAATTCAATGCCAGCCTGGGTTACATAAGACCCTGTAACTAAACACACACACACACACACAGAAGAATAGATAAAGAAAATGTGATGTATAAGAAATGTAATTTATTATATATAATAAATATATATAATTGATTTTTTTCATTCATAAAGAAGAATGAAGTTTTGTCGTTTGCAAGAAAATGAAGGCAGCCCTAGGTAAATCATATTAAGGAAACCAAGCCATTCTCAGAAAGACAAACATTTGCTTTTCCTCATTTGTGGTTCCTATATTTTACATATAACATAATCTATGAAGACGGCTCAGACCTGAAGAGTGATTGTTGTTCTTCCAGAAGTCCTGAGTTCAGTTCTCAGCACTCACCATTGATGTGGGAGTGTCATATATCAATCTGTTGATTTCATTGGTTAAGCAATAAAGAAACTGCTTGCCCTCATAGGTTAAAACATAGGTGGGAGGAGTAAACAGAACAGAATGCTGGGAGGAAGAGGAAGTGAGCTCAAACTCGACAGCTCTGCTCGCTGGAGCAGAGACACCATGCCCCGCTCCTGGGCAGACACACGCGATGAAGCTCCGACCCAGGATGGACGTAGGCTAGAATCTTCCCGGTAAGACCGGTCACAGATGATTAGAGATGGGTTGCTCGGGATATCAGAATTAGCCAGTAAGGGCTAGAGCTAAAGGGCCAAGCAGTGTTTAAATGAATACAGTTTGTGTGTTGTTATTTCGGGGCATAAGCTAGTGAGGCGGCCGGGGTGCTGGGGACGCAGCCCCGCCGCTTGTAATACAACACACCATGGGTAGCTCACAATCACCTGACTCTAGCTCCGGGGAATCAGACACTCTCTCCTGGTTTCCACTAGTTCTCACCTGGCACACACACCACATACACCCAGTAGAAGAACGACATGTATGTATGCACGACATGAAAGGAGGAGCGGAAGTGTCTAGGAGACGACAGAGGATGACAAAATGGGAAAGGGAGGGTAGGCAGGGGACGGCGCTCACTGTGTAACACTGTATGGGTTCTTCTCACGGTGATGGAGGGAGAAGCTGGCTGTGTGGTTTAAGAGCTCTGGTTTCTCCTCTAGATGACTGGGGTTGATGCCCAAGCACCCATTGTCACCCACAACTGTCTGTAATTCTGGTTCTAAGAAAGTCAAGACTTTCTCTCAGGCTCAGAGACGCCAAGCGCACATGGGATGCACAGACATCCATACAGGCAAAACACCCAGAAAGTAAAAATATATAAATAAAAGAGAAAGAAAAAGAAGGACAGGGAAGAAGAGAGAGAGAGACAGACAGAGACAGAGAGAGGAGAGAACCATTGAAGAAGGTTGAGAGAGAGAGAGAGAGAGAGAGAAAGAGAGAGAGAGAGAGAGAGAGGAGAGAATCATTGAAGGAAGTCTAATTTTGATAGACTACAGGCGCAGAATTAGACAAACCCAAAGGTCTGTCCCAGAATCCATCCGTTTAGCTTATCCCAGGTGGCTCTCCACGTTCCTACCCATCCATCCCTTACTTATTAGACAATACTGAAGAAAATGCTGTAAAGATAAAACATCTGTGAGCCAGATGAGCATAAAGACTTACTTAAGGACCAGGCCCCGTGGGTCATGCCTATAAGCCCAGACACTTGGGAGGCAGAAACAAGAGGATCAAAATTTCAAGACCAGCCTCAGTTACATAACGAGTCCAAGGCCAGTCTGGGCTATACAATCAGACACAGTTTAACACCAAGACAAAAAGTTAGTGGGCAACAGAAAAGGAGAGGTGTATTAGTCAGAGTTCTTCAGAGTCACAGAACTTATGCAATAGGTATATGTGTGTGTGTGTGTGTCTATTTATATGCATGTATGTTTATGCATATATAAATACTTGTATCGCCAGGCCCTCCTAGGAATTTATCCAATATGCCACCAAAATACTTGCTTTGTATATTCAAAATAAAAGCCACCCTGGATCTAGCTTTCTTTATGACCAAAGGGCACCTAGTTTGAGTCTTTCTGCCAATACGTCATTGCCACAGGATCAAGATGGATAATGGCTTGGGACACGCAGAAGGAATTCCAGGGACAAAGTCCTCAGAGAGGGGACACACTCCTTTCAAGGAGGTCAGGGTTAGGATGGCTACCCCGTGTCACCATTTGCCTGGGACGATGTCACTTATCTCTGTTGCCCCTAAGTAATTATCAATAGCATTGTCTTTTTTCTTTCAATTATCCCAGTCAGGGAAACAAATTATTTCTTTCGATCTTAACGAAGTTTAACATACAAAGAGTCACGGGCTCTCTGTGAATTTGTGAGGTGTAGAATTCAGCCCACAGAGTAGGAATTAAACTCCAGCAGGCTGGGATGTGTCTTCAGGTGAGAGCTGGGATGTGAGCTGTCCACACACCCTCAGTTGCTTGGGGCAGAGCTCATGGCTTGGCTGCACTCTGGTGGCAGTGAGCACACACTTCATAAGCCTGCCCCCTTGACACTGCCACCCTCCCCCCTGCACCCTCCTGAGAGGAGCAGCACCACCCAGACCGTGATGTGATTGCTTCCCCGCCCTGCTGCCTCACTTCCTGTCAAGTCCCTGGTCACTGTGCTTGTGACTGGCCTTTCCTTTCCCCCTGCCCACACCCTCTCTGCTGTAGCTCGTACCTGGACAATCTCCACAGCCTAACAGGTCTTCCCTCCCAACCCACCTTCATCCTGGCACAGATGATGCAAAGCTACCACCGGGATGGCACCCCGCCAGAGATATCCAAGGCATCGGCTGGCCCTGCCTGCTCAGTTAGGCCTCAGTCTCTCTTTGCGATGTCCCCAGTGACCCTCCTAGCTCCCAGCATCCTCACCTTGGGGCAGTGCTCACAGTGGCTCTAGTCTGGCAGCCTGAGCCCTGAGGCCGTCTGGATACCTCAGTGTAATTATTGAGTGCAGCTATTTCTGTCTGACTCCCCAGCTATTAGCCATCCAAATTACCTAGGCTGTCCTGGACTGCAGCAAACATACAGGCTGAGAGAGTGGACTCTCCCTGGCTCCCCCATAAAGAATGAAAAGTATTTCCCCCTTCCTCCTCCTCCCTTCTCCCTCTCCCCGGAGAAGGGAGAAAGCAGCCTGGCCTTCGAGTCCAGAAAGCTTGGCTGCCAGTGAAGCCGGAAGAGTTAGCAACCTGCCTGCGTGTCTTCTATGAAGAAGTCCGTCCATAGACTGGACTCCCTTTGTTTTGAAAGGTTGAAAACTGATATAACTCAGACCAGCTTTGATTTGACTTATGAAGTATTTTACATGAAATGTAAATATTAGTTGCGATTCTCAAAATGTTGGCACGGTGACGGGTAATCTTGCTCATTAACGAACCAGCTAACATCCAAACTCTGGGTGCTCCAGTGAGAGTTCTTTCCATCGGATTATTTGAAGCAGGAAGTCCCACCCTAAATCTGAGCCACGCCTTCTGGGGGCAGCCCCTGGAAAAGGACAGGGAAGAAGGAAGCTTTTCTCTCTGCAGGCTTGCCCTCACTCCGCTGGCCTCTATCCTGTTGCTGAGACGGTCCTTCACTGATCTCAGAACCAACTTCTTCTAGATTCCAAATGTACGCTGAAGAGCGGCATCTGCCAGGGATCCTCCAGGACTCCAGCACCAGAGCGGGACTACTGAGCCAGCCGGCCTCTTGGAGCCGAACAGTGCCTGAACAACATGAGACCGCTGTTGAACAACTTGGACCACTGTCTATGAGCCAGTCTAATAAATCCTGATGCATATATGATTTTTTTTTTCATTCTATCAGTCCTATTCCTTTAGAGACCCATGACTAATAGGGATATTCTGTCAAATAACTCTTGCTGGGCGTGGTGGCACACACATATAATCCCAGCACTCCGGAGGCAGGTGGCTCTCTGTTGAGTTCAAGGTCAACCTGCTCTACAAAGCAAGTTCCAGGACAGTCAAGGCTGTTACACAGAGATACCCTGTTGCGAATCCCTCCCCCCAAATGAAAAGTAAAACTCAATTAAACTCTAGGCCCATGTTTTTACGTGGCTGCAAGTGGCAGGATCAGAGAGGAGCTAGGCAGCTACTTTCCATTTTGCACCACTGAAGGGGCCCAGCCTCTTAAATTGAGGGGGGCTGGTAAGATGGCCCAGAGGGTAGACATGTGTGTCCAATAAGCCCTGCTGGCCTTGGTTCAACACCCAGAACACACGGGGCGTGGGGGTTTGTCCTCCACCTCCATAAGGTGAAAGGATGAAGGGCTGTTCCAGACTGAAGAAGCGCCAAGAGAAGACAAATGAGCGGGACCCGTGTTGGAGAACAGCTCTGTTTCTGTGGAGACGAAGTTCTGGGGCAGCTGGCAGCATGGAGTGGAACCCATACCTGTGGTGATGTACCCAGGCGAACTTGCTAACTTTTAAGATGGCCATATTGCACATAAAGAAGGTTGTCCTCCTTAGAAGGAAATGTGTTCTAGAACTCGCAGGTGTCTGTTAGGTCTGCAGCTCTCAGACTGTTCAGGAGCAAGGCACTCGATGGATGTTCCCCTCACCTTTCCTGTTATTTTAAGGAAGGAGGCTGTTTCTGCTACATCTGTGCATCCGAGACACATGGATGGAGCAGGAGAGCAGGGCAGGAGGTGCTCCTGGGCTCCGTGTGGAGAGGCTGCTTGCCATTGCGTAGAGGAATGGATTGAGAGACTGGGGACTCGGGAGATGGGCTAGGGCTTGAACAATGACGGCCAGTAAAGCAAAAGACAGATCTGAGACTCCAAGAGGAGTTTCTATAAATCTCGGAAACTTGGGAGGCATGGAGGAGCAAAGGGTGGCTTCAAACTTCAAAAAAGATGGTGTGGCCTTACACACACACACACACACACACACACACACCTGCCAGTCTCGGCTATCCAGGCTGCGCTGTCCACAGCACTGAAGAGTGCTGAGTTAGGGAGCAATCTGGCAGTGACCTCGAGCTCCAAGCTGGGCTCTGGGATTTCAGCCCTTGTTACTCATCTTCCTAGGGGTGGAATTTGACGGCAAGGGATGGCATTTTCACCAGGGTGGAGTATGGACTGGAACTCTGAAGAAAGATATAGTAAGTGGCACGTCTTGAGGCTTTCCTGCTTCGAGGCTCATGAAGGAGGGAGGAGGCTTTGGAGAAGACTGGGGTGGAGTGGGAGGAGCCTGCAAAGGGGAAGGAGAAGGTAGACTAGAGGATCCCAGGGAAACCTTCTGTGCCTTCAGAGTGGCACAGATAAAGCCTGTTTTCCTCTGTCCACTAAATCAGAGGGGCTTCCTACTTACTTTCTTATATTCTCTCTCTCTTTCTCTCTCTCTCTCTCTCTCTCTCTCTCTCTCTCTCTCTCTCTCTCTCTCACACACACACACACACACACACACACACACACACACGCCAAGATTAAAAGTAGGTCCCTCCCCTTACCACATACACCGTCCACATGATTCCCTTTAGTTTAATTTTAGCAGAAACCTTGGTCAAAAGGTTAGAAAGAAGGCAGAGTATAGTCATGAAGAACCTGGGGTCTTCCTTCCTGGGTTCAAGGTTTCCCTCTACCATTTATCAATGGTATAAGCCCGGGAGAATAACTGGACATGTCAGTGCCTTGCCCTCCCCATCTGCACAACAGAGATGTCAGTATTCCCCATCCCGAGAGTTGTCCGAGGGTTAAGAAGTGGTCCTACTTGATGACACTCGGGTGGTGGCTAGTGTGCTGTGAGTGTATGTGTTACTGAATTGCTGTGGCCCTTCGCGGGCGCCTGACTGTGCGGTTCAGTCATTGGCTCTCCCGACCAGCCAGCGTGCTGTTGAGTGACTCCTAGGTGACACTTCTCTCGTGCCTTTCCTGCAGGCTTCAAACCCTTTCAGGCTTAGGCCAGTTTAGCCATCCATGTAGAAGGATTAGCCCCAGGACATGTCCTGGATTTTTACAGCCTTGATGCTTTTGAAGATTACAGAGAGGGTACCACTCCATCGTGGTGTCACTCAGTTTCCCTCGATGGGATTCGGGCAGGAATAGCGCAGGTGCTGGGCTGGGTTCTGTTCACTGCAGCATCTTGGGTGGGTACATTTGATCATTCTGTCCCCCGACCCCCGGATGTCAGCCTGGCTCTTCCTCAATGACTCTTTCACTTTTATAAGAATTTGGAAAAGCCTCTGAGCCCATGTAAATGTCCCATTTCTCATCCCTTTTAGTCAGAATGGACCAGGAGTCTCCCATCTGTGATGGTTAATCTTGGTGGTCAATTTGCCTAAATCAGCTAAAAGATGAGGCTCTGGGCACACTGAGGATTTTCTTGACCAGGTTTATTGAAGTATGAAGACCCACCTGAATGTGACCATACCTTCCCGTTGTGGCATGTGTATTCATTCCAAGGGAAAGCTTTGCTTTTGCCTGCTTGCCTCAGCCCCTTGCTCATCTACCTGTTGGTGAGCACAGCCATGTTGCTGCCGGCACCACTATTGTGACTATGACACTCTGTCGTTCACATTAGAACCTAGCTTCTTTGGGCTTCCCATGTGAACTGAACACTGGTGGATCTCTAAGAATCTGTCAGGCCTTTAGCACCAGGGTGGAACTGCTGAGGTACCCAGCCAACAATTACCAGTTCTCAGCCTTTCCAGCATGAAAAGACATAGTTTTAATATCAGACTATCATGTAAGCCTACCTAATAAATCTTCATATGTGTAATATTTATGTGTGTAATATATATATATATATATAATATGTGTGTGATATATAATGTATGTACACACACATATTCATTCTTCCAATTCTGTTCCTCTAGAGAACCCTGACTAATGCACCATTTTCCCTACTGGGCTATGAACAATCTGTTATGACCAATACTTTGCTGCTCTCATTGACATCTCTATCCTCCCACAATTGCCTATCTAAAGATGTTTTCAAGCAGAGCATGGTGGTACACATCTCTAATCCCCAGAGGATGAGGCAGGAGGATTGCTGCAAATTGGGGATTCAATCTCGAGCTACAAAGCAAAACCTGATCTCAAAAAGCAAGGTGGGAGCTGGGCGGTGGTGGTGGCGCACGCCTTTAATCCCAGCACTCGGGAGGCAGAGGCAGGAGGATCTCTGTGAGTTCGAGGCCAGCCTGGTCTACAAGAGCTAGTTCCAGGACAGGCACCAAAGCTACAGAGAAAACCTGCCTCGAAAAACCAAAAAAAAAAAAAAAAAAAAAAAAGCAAGGTGGGTGGGGGCTCAGTGACATCTCTGGCTACAGAAATTTATGTTTATCCAAACCTTGGGCTTTTTTCTTATGCAGGGGACAGTAGTTATCTAAGTATTTGTACCCATGTGCCTATATCAGGTAGCAATGGCTTTCATAACAAGAAAACATGTTCACAGCTGTTTGGCGGCGACGCATGACTTTAATCCCAGGACTTGGAAGGCAAAGGCAGGTGATCTCTGTATCCAAAACCAGTCTGGTCTACAGAGCAAGTTCAGGACAATCAGGGCCATGCAGAGAACCCTTGTCTTGAAAATCAAAATAAATTTTTAAAAAAGGAAAGCATTTGTTAGGAGACCATAACACAGTCTTGTTGGTGATAACCTCTGCCTGTTGCAGGCCCCAGACATCTCTACCCGGCACACTGACACTTGTGTGGTTTCTAGACACATCCACAATTACAATTCAGACTCAGTGCAAACGGGACCAGAAGGTGACATTCAAACCTTGCAAAGGTACACAATGACGCCCAGGGAAGCAATATCCAGCTTGGAGTAAGACTAGACAGAGGCCACCCACAGAAAACAGATAAGAAAAAGACTGTATGAACACACAGGAACCAGAAACAACCACAAAAACTTGATAAGACTCTCAAGCATTTTGGGGGGAAAATGACTCTTTTTGTACATGAACTGAAAGTCAAAAATGAGGGGGGAAAACGTCCACAATGAAGTGAAGGATAGCATCTATTGTTTGTTGGGATTGGATGTCATGGTATATCCCAGGCTGGCTTTGAACTTGTGATCCTTCTTCCTCAATGTCCTAGGTAGCTGGGATCTACAGGCTTATACCAGTGTGTCTAATGGGCACTATACAATTTCAACAGGAAAGATAATAAAATGCTTTACCCTCTCTGTTCTTAGAATTAGCCCGTAACTAAATTATAATCTATTTTTTGTTGTTGTTGTTTTTGTTCTTTGGAAGCGAGCTCACTACGTAGTACTGAACGGTGTGCGATGGTCCAGGCATCCTTAGTGCCATGCTTTCCATTTGGGCTTCAACTGAGAAAGCCATGAGATAGTAGAGAAGAAACCATTTAAAGGAAACACCATAGGGCTGGGATGTAGCTTAGTTGGCAGAGGGCTTGCCTAGCATGCACAACATTCCGGGTTTGGTTCCCAGCACTGCATAAACTTGATATAGGAAAACATGTCTTCAATCTCAGAAAGCAGAAAATTAGAAATTCAGGGTTATCATTGACTCTGTAGGGAGCTCAAGGCCAGCCTGTAGGCTATATGATTGTCTTTAAAAAAAAAAAAAAAAGAAGAAGAGGGGGAAAAATAAAGGCTCTCTCTCTTTTTCGCTCCCCCTCTGTGCGTGCATGCGTGCATGTGTACATGTACTTCGAAGCCAAAATACTTAGACCCCAATATATTCCACTACTGGCACCCAGTGGCACTCACAGGCATTGCCTAACCCCACTCAGCCACGGCAGACAGAAACAGCAGGTGTGGTGGTCATGCCTGACGTCTCCACACTGCTGAGCCTGCAAAGTGACAACTGCACGCTGGAGGCCAGCCTGCGCTGGAGAGTGAGACCTGTCCAAAAAACAAACAAAACAAAACAAAACAAAACATAGAACAGCAAAACAGACTGAGGAGGAGTAGCTCCACATAGCTCAGTTTAGCTCTGCTACGATCATGTGGCTCTCACTCACTGCTCCAGACCCGGGTCTGGTGACACCAATCAGGCCCTTAATTGGAAGTTTGCTTTCTGGCAAGTAACAGAGGAATCCGGATTATCAGTGAGGGTCTAGCGTTTACCGTTTAAAAATGCAAATCGGGGTTGCTAAATGCCCCCATGGAAGATGGTGACCATCCAGTCTGTCGCCTGGAGCCCTCAGTTTCAAAAGAAAGGGGCTGTTTTAGTCAGGATTCTCCAGAGCAGTGCTTCTCAACCTGTAGGTCACAACCATCGAAAAACACATATTTCCGGTGGTTTTAGGAACTGAGACACCGCTCAGGGCAAAATCAGTTATGAAGTAGCAACAAAAATATTGTTACGGGTGGCGGTCACCCCAACATGAAGAACTGCATTAAAGTGTTGCAGCTTTAGGAAAGTTGAGAACCACTGCTCTAAAGGAACAGAACCAAGAGGGTGAAATGCAAGCGTTTGCACGCGCGCACACACACACACACCAGCCAGAGTAATCCCAGAATAGCTGTCTCTTAGTGGAGCACCACAACCCGTGGTCACTCACTCAGTCCACGAAGCAGGGTACCTCAGCAGTGCCAGTCTGGCACCGGGAGCCCGGAAAGTTCCTGGAGAGCCACTGGCCCCTATTCCACAATGAAAACTTGGAAATACTGGGAAGTACTGGTTCTACTGTCGAAAGAATCAGCAGCAGGAGGGAAGACCAGGAGAAGGGGAGATAAACTTCCCTCTGACAGAGCCTTTTTATCCGGGCTGCTATCAAAAGATGCTACCTACGATCAGGGTGGGCTTTCCCATCAATCAAGGCAATCAGGATATTGCTTCGGATGATAGTCCCTTCTCAGGTCAGTCTAATTTGTGGCAGGATGACGTTCAAACCAAATATAACAACAGGAGATACTGGATGCCATAGCTACCTCCAAGGAGACCCCTTGTGAGCTGGAAATGGGGCTGCTCCCAGCAGATGAAGCATGGCCTGCCTACTGCTTGGCAAGAGAATGGCTCCTTTGGCCTGCTCCGCTCCGGAAAGACATAGCTCCACTCACAAGACACACTGCTGGGTGAGCCCAGCTAAAAGCTAGTGTCAGTACTGGCTCTTCAGCTCGATATCCCGGCTCAGTGTGGCGATACGACACACTGCCCCGGCAGTGGCAAGTGAGCAAACCCCACAGACATCTTCAACACCGACCCCCAGACTGCCCTGCATATTCGCCCCGCGGTTTCTAGCCGGAAATGCTTAAACTATGACTTGAGGCCAAGCTGTTTCATAACTTCATGTTGGGTGTGAGATGCTAAGTGCAAAGGGAGCAGGGATGGAAGGGTCCACCGGCCTCTATGATTAGCTCTCTGAGCTCTACCATCTGGGCATGCTCACTCTAGTACCATCTGGGCATGCCCACTCTAGTAGTTTGGCAGGGAAGGGTGGGGAGGAGGCGGTCAACTTTCTCTGCATAAGAGCAAAGGGACCCCCTAAGGGACCCTTCCCTTTTACCCAAAGCCAGATTAAAAAGAGGACTGTGATTTAGGGGTACCTCCTTTTCTTCCAGTCTCCCCTGCTGTGTCAATAAGTACAATTCTTCTTCTACCTCATCCCTGACCCCCAGACAAATCTCAGTCTTTTGTTAGATTCAGATGCCTCCAGATATTTCTTTCCCCCAAGACATGCGCTCATGCTGGTGACATGCACAGCCCCTCGGGCCTTCTTGACAAATGAGCGCTCACACCCTGGGCCTAAGCCCCTTAGAAGCCCGCTAGAACAGGCACCGTTGGCCTTCTACAGAAGTGCCTGGCAGCTTGTGGTCGATTGCCGTGGCTAACCCCAACTGCCTCTAGCAGAGCCAACTGCTCCCTGTTCTCAATCCTGTTGTTTTGAGCATCCCAACTCCTATCAGCACCCCCAGGAAGAGACCAGTGACCTCCGCCCATCCTCAGTTTAAGGATGATCCCTGACTCCATAGGAAGAAGCTGGAGGATTATTGCTGCATTGGGACTGAGGCAACCTGTTGCTCTCAGAAGACCCTTGGGAAAGTTTGAATCTTGGAATCAACTGAGCCTTCCAGACTCATCCCCTCAGTTTCCCACTTACATGAACCCTCTCTTTCTCCCTGAGGCTATGCCAGGTTTGCCTCTGTTCCTTATAATTAAACATCCCAACCAGGGCTGGAAAGACGGCTCAAGTAGACAAAGTGCTTGTGGTACAAGCACGGTGACCACAGTTCCGATCCTCAGAATCCACCCAAATGCCAGGTGTGTTACCTGTCATCCTAGCATCTGGGAGGCAGGAGTGCGATGTGGCAAGTGGTATGAGCTCCGGGTTCAGTGAGAGATCCTGCGTCAAAAACAGAGGACCAGGGGTGACGGCACCTTCCACCAAGACCGATGACCCGAGTTCAATCCCCAAAACCCACATGGCAGAAGTGACTCCCCAAAATTGTCTGCTGACTTCTACATGCACACTTCATGCCCTCGCATGTGCCTTTGCCGGAAAAAACCACACCCAATAAACAAATTGAAGAATATATAAAATTATTGAACTAATTAAGACATGAAATGAAGAGTGTCATCAGAAGACCCAAAGTAACACCGTCAGGCCTCTACGTGTACCGTGTGTGTCCTCACAAATTCATGTGTTCACATACACACACGTGCACGCACACACGTGCAAACACATATATACCCATGTACACCGCACATGCATTCAAAAAAAGGTCCCAGCCGAAGCCGGTGATATAGTTCAATTGTTAAGTGCTTGCCTAGTATGTACAAGACTCTGGGTTCAATCTTCTGCATTACATAAATGGTGGTTGCTTGTAATCTCAGAACTCAGGAGGTAGAGACAAGAGGATTAGAAATTCTAGGTCACTCCCAGATACATCCCCAATTTGAGGTCAGCCTACGTGAAACCCAGTCTAAAATTCCAACCTAAGGCTGCCGTGAGCCAGAGGAGCAGAGTCACCTCTAAGGTAGCACCTCTAGTGGACTGTAAGGCATCATCCCACACTCAAAGCTCCGCTAAAGTCCCCACCCCCACACTCCAGCTCCCTAGGGTCAGTGAGCAATGGAGGCAAGCGAACTATGGGGAGGATGACAGCACACACCTGCTCCTGCCCTTTCTCTCTTAAGATGCCGGATCGGGTTATTATACAGGGGAGGAAACACCTGCTTTGTAAATTCCATCTCCACTCTTTCTGAAGAGTTTCAGAACCCAGCGAGACAGCCATGGAAAACACCACTCTCTTATTACAGTGCGGGAACAGAGATGTTTAATGGCTTTGTCCACTGGTGTATGAAGATGCGGGCCAGATGTGTTTTGAAAAGGCTAGTCAAGCCCCTGCTTCAAACAAAACCCTCTGATTCTCCTCCCCTCCCATGCCCACTGGTCTCTCTCGCGTCATTTTCCGTAGCTTCATTAAGATGAAATCTGTAAAGTGGCCTTAAAAATCCTTCTCTTTCCAAAACCACAGTGAAACCTGTCTCGAAAAACTAAAAAAAAAAAAAAAAAAAAAAAAAATCCTTCTCTTTGCTCTTCCTCTAGTCAAAGGGACAGTTGGGAGCCATGTGACACAGGACAGCAGCGGCTTTGCAGAGGAGGAAGTCCTCGTGCAGCTCAGACCCCATGGCTCAGCTGGCTGGGAACAAAGTCCTCGCGCAACTCCGCAGGAGCAGATTCCATGCTGGCTGTCTTTAAATAGAACCACCCAGGACCCAGCTTCTGCTTCGTTTTCCAGACGAGCCCCTAAATCTCCTGCCACCGTTTTTTAAACCTCTCCAGTTATTTTTAGCATACTAGCCCATGGAGCCCAGCAGGCCCGTGATGTCCTAATAATGTCCCTCCATCCTCATCAGAGGTGGCCCTGAAGAATGCAAAGGAGAAGAAAACTAAACCCAAACACATCACCATCACCACTGTGGCCAACTACAACAACAAAACCAGACCCGGTTTGGGTGGCCCCAATGTCACTGTGCCAAACTAGGTTCTACCCACTGGAAATACAATTCATGTTAGGATTATCTGGCTATTTTCAAAATGAGTTTGTTTTCCTGAAAATGAAAAGCTGCCGTGGAGTGGGAAGAGATGCTTCCCTCAGCATCTGTGCATGGAGGGCCCCATAGTCTTGACACCAGGGTATGGATGGTCAGCTAAGGAGGGGACATCCTTCCGGCTAGCCCCGCAGGCATTCCTCCCAAGTTGGCACACAAGGGGAGTAAAGCTGGCTGGCTCACTGGGGGGGGTTCTCTCCCACTTCTGGGTCAGAAACCACAGAGTTGTATCTCATAGCTTCGTGGGGGGTCCTTTCCACTCTCTCTGCTAGAGAACCCACCCCACACACAGCTAACGCCTGCTTGGGAATGTATCAATTGCTCTTCTGTTGCTGGGATAAACACAACAATCAAAGGCAACTTGAGGAAGAGTTGATTTTGGCACACAATTCCGGAGGAGAAGACTCCGTCATGACAGGACGGCAAGGTGTGGCAGCAGAAGCGGGAAGCTGACTGATCACGAGGTGACTGATCACGAGGTAGGCGCGTGTGAGAAGCAGAGAGCACAAGCAGGGAGTGGAGTGACCCTGTCCCCCTCAGAGCCTGCCCTGGTGTCACAAAGGTTCCATAGCCCACCCCAAAAGTGTCACCGACTGGGGACTAAGTGCCCAAACACCTGAACCTACTAGTGGGCAGTTCTCATTTAAATCATCAAAGAATAATCAACAACTTGAATTCTCTTCAATTATTTTATAGTCAGCAATCCCTCGGTGATACCCAAAGAAAAAGAATGATTAAAGCTTTTACCCATGTGGGTAATCCCCCTCCCAGCCCTTATTTCGCACATCCATCTCCCGACGCGTACATTAGCTATTATTCCACATCAGAGTACCCGAAATCTCTGTTCCTGTTTCAATACGGCGCCTTGGTGTCTGTCTGAGTCAGTGTTCTATTGCTGTGAAGAGACACCATGACCATGGCAACTCACAAAGGAAAACATTTCATCAGGGAACCTTGTGCTTTCAGAGGTTTAGTCCATTATCATCACCCGCAGGACATGGTGGCATGCTAGCAGACATGGCGCCGGAGAAGGAGCTGAGAGATGCAAGGGAGCAGGAAGAGAGACACTGGGTCTTTCTTGGGCCCTTGAAACCTCAAAGCCCACCTCCAGTGACACACTTATTCCAACAAGGGATGCCTTGTTTCAGACCCTCCCAAGTAGTGGCACTCCCTGATGGCCAAGCACTGAACTATATGAACCTCTGGGGGCCGTTCCTATTTAAGCCACCAGGGTCCTAGTTTGCTTTCTATTGCTGTGACTGAAAGCAACTTGGGGAGGAAATGGGTTTAGGGTTACATTTTAGGTCCCAGTCGATCATCAAGAAAAGGGACTTGAGGCATGAACCGCCGCAGAAACCACAGAAGAATGCTGCTTACTGGCTTGCTCCCCGTGGCTTGCTCAGCCTGATCTCTTATACAACCAGGGCCATCTGCACAGGGTAGTGTAGTCCGCCATGACTGGGCCCTTCCACACCAATCATTAATCCAGAAAAGGTCCCACAGTCTTGCCTACAGGCCAGTCTGATGGAGGCATCTTCTCAGTTAAGGCTCCCTCTTCCCAAGCGACCCTAGTTCATGGCAAGATGACAAACTCCCCAACATAATCATCTTACAATAATTTCAAGGATTTCTAGTCTTCTTCTTCATCTCCTTTGTTTTTGACAGGGCTTCTCACTATACAGTCCAGGCTGGACTAGAACTCAGAATTCTCCCGACTCGGCCTCCCAAGTGCTTGGATGTGAGTGTCACCATGGGACGACAGCAACACAGTTCCCAAGAGCTGACCTAAGTGCTGCTCATAGGAATTCGGGGCCTCCAGCAATCACTAAGCTCATCCTCCTGCCTCAGATCGCAGAGTGCTGGAGTTGCAGGAGTGTGCCCACAACTGATGATGATGATTTTAACCTACTCAGGTTCAGCTCACCTCCGTCAGGAAGATTTCCAGAAAGGAATCTCAGTTTCCCATGATGCCATTCACAAGCGCACACTTCCCTGCCCATGCTCACTCCTGCATGAGGCTGTTTCCCACGAGGCCCATTCACAAGCGTGCAGTTCCCTGCCCATGCTCACTCCTGCATGCAACTAGTAAGTAGACTCTGTAGCTAGAAATCTCCTAGTGACACCCACAGAGAAGGAAAGCCTCGCTTCCCCATCAGGGACTGACTCTCGGTCGAGGAACATTCTAGAGGCACTTTCCACAGGCATGACCCTCACATTTTCCCTCTGGACTTCCCCAGCAAGCAGCCAGGCCTCCATTCCAAGTCTTTGCATTCCCACATGGATAGCCAAGCGCCTGTCATCTCACCCCACTCTCCTGGGAGGACGCTGCCTTCCCTTCTGCCCAGATGCAAGGGCTATTTTTCATTATTTTTTTTCTTTGAACTACTTTCAAGCTTTGAAAACATTTGTAAAAACATAAGATTGGGAAATTAATGTGGATACTTTGTTAGCTTCTTTCAAAGTTAAATATGGATTTACCAAATGACACAATAATTCCATGCCAAGGCATGCAACCAATAAAACTGAAAACAGACAGGCACATGAACAAGTTGTACTTCTGTACATTTATAATGTACAACATAACCATAGCCAGAAACAGAAACCACCCATGTCCATCAGCAAACAGAAAAATGAAAATAGGTCCCCCATACAGTAAAATATTATTCAGTTATTTAAAAGAATAAGTATTGACCTATGCTACAATGAGGATAAATTTTAAAACATTATGTTAAGCCAATGAGACCACTCATCAGGGAAAGGGGCTTGTCACCTGTCCGGAATCCACATGATGAAAGGAAAAAGCCAACTCCAGTGATTGCCCATGGCTTACACATGCCCCGCAGCCCCCACCCCAAAACATACACCAACTAAACAATGTAATCATTTAAAAGTCACATGGTACTAAAGAACCCAAGCTGGGGCACAGGGGCACCCGCCTGTGCTTCCTGCACTCAGCCTGAGTCAGGAGGGTTGCTGTTAGTTCCAGGGCAGCCAGGGCTTAACTGACCCAACTTTAAAAAGGGAAGGAAGTGGAGGGAAAGAGGGCCAAGGGAGGAGATGGGGGAGGGAGCCAGATACAAAATAGTTAAATCTATACAGATGAAAGTAGGTTAGTGGTTGCTAGGGGCTGTCAGAAAAGAAAACAAGAAGTAATGTGTTCAAAGGTTCTGAGTTTGTTCCTGAGGTGGTGAAATCCTTGGAATAAACAGAGGTGGTGGCCACATAACATTACAACAGAACTATCCACTGTTTTTAAAGAATTACTCATTTTATTCTGTGTATGTGTCTTGCCGCGCGTGTGTGCGTGTGTGTGTGAGTGTGTGTGTGTGTGCGTGTGCGTGTGTGTTCGCCTGTCTGTCTGCCTGATACTGTAAATCTGGCCAAGGATCATCATTGGAACTTTCACACGTCCCGAGGGTAAGCCTACTACGGGTTATTCTGCTAACTGACAGGGTAAATGTGCATCTCTCTACCTGTAGATCTGTTCAACTCTCAGAGCTCGTCAGAAAAGAGTCTCTGTAAGTGCACAGTGATCCATGCAGAAATGCACACCTGGGCTAACTGCAGAGAACAGGGTTAGTAGAGTGTTCAGCCCTAAATAGGACGTCTCCATCATACCCGCCTTCTCACCCTCCCATGGCTTGGGGCAAGACTGTAGAAGTCAGAGGTCAACAGTGCACTCAGAACCTCCCAGCCTCGACGGCTGCCTGAAGAAGATTAAGCCTCTGGAAGCACAGTCAGCGCTCTTAACCTCTGAGCCTCCGCTCAGCCTCCTGTTTAGGTATTTTGTACTTGTAAAGCACTAACGGCTTTTTCTTTGACTTTAATATGTTTAGTGGGCTGAATCTCTGAATTGCCTAAAAGATTACTGGGAAGGCAAGGACAAGTAAGCCCCCACACCTCAAGTTCGGCTAAACTGGCTGTCATGTGATTGCCAGTGTTTTCAGTCCAATAGCCTAGAATAGTTCACACAATATTCTAGCATGAAGTGACAAGTGGTTCATAAGCCCACCCCTCCTTGAGCTCCTGGGGTTGGAGAGGTGGTTTTCTTTCAGGGTGTGACTCTTGATAGGTCGGCCACAGTCTAGTGGATGGCCCCTCGCCAGGAGTAGAGTATGTTGGCAGCACACATTGGAGTCCATACATTATTATTAAAAAGAGGGAAGGACACAAAATAGGAGTGTATCTGGGAGCAACTAAGGATGGCTATGATCAAAATATATTGTATGTAATAGCAAAGAATTATAAATATACATATTTATACACACATGTATAATGTATTTATGCACATTTATTTATACATACATATACAGATACATGCTAGGAATGTAACTCAGTTGGCAAAGCACTTGTTAGCATAAACAAAGCAAAGTTCTGGGTTCACGACCCAACATAACATAAACCAGCCATGATGGCTCATACCCACGATCGCAGCACTCACGTGAAGGTGAGAGGTTCTGAAGGGTAAAGCCATCCTCAGTACATAGCGAGTTCAAGGCCAGTCTGGAATACATGAGATTGTGGGTAAAGAGGGGGAGAGAGGGAAGGGGGGGAAGCGGGGAGAGGAAGAGAGGAAGGATGAGAACACACACAATAAAACAGATATGACCACTTTGGCCATGACAGACAAGCTGCTAGATGTATTTTACAAACCTTAGGATCAATAAGCCTAAACTATCCAGCAAATTGTTTTAAAAAGAGCTGAGATGAGGCTGGAATGCAGACTTTTGATGTAAAACCTGTTTCAGTGTTTTTTAATTGTTTAAACTTTATTTTATGTGTATGGTCAATTTGCCTGCACGTATGTTCATGCATCAGTGTGTGCAGTACCCTTGGAGGCCAGAAGAGGGCATCAGATCCCCCTGGGGCTACAGTCTCAGATGATGTGTGTGCTGAAAATCGAACTCCCATCCTCTGTAAGGTTCTTAGCCGCCGAGCCCTTTATAGCCTCCTGTTGTGTTATTGCCAATGTTTCCACACATTCATTTTCTCATCTGTTATTAATCTGTATTGTCCACAGTATAAACTTTCAAAATGGAGAAGCATATTGGCAAAAATCATACTTCGTATGCAGCCTCCATGTATGTATCCCATTGTATTGCGTTATCAATTTGAGAGCTCGAAGCACAGAACTTAAGGGTAATATATATGTAACTCTTGTGAAGATAGTTCTGAGTCTGTCTCTCTATTTATGCCATTTAAAAATTATTTTGCAGTTAAAATTATTTGCTTTGGCTAGTCCTAGTGAAGGTGTCCTGCTGTCCCAACTGCTCAAGAGGCTGACAACAGCAGAAAAATAGAAAATTCCAAGCCTCCCAGGGTTACAGAGCGAGTTCAAGTTTGGCTTGGGATACTTACTATGCCTCTGAGTGAAAAATACAAGGTAAGAATTTTGTTGGTGATGACGGGGCAGTGTGATCTCTGTAACCACTTCCTAGCTGAAATCAGGACCTTATCAGAGCCTGGGAAGGCTGGAATGTGGAAGGACTGGATGCAGGGGGAGGATTCATTCCAGGGACATCTGTTTCACTTGCTTCCCAGGTTCTGTGGGACTAGCAAAGTGCAGGCCACGTTGGGACAGTCAGGGATGCTGCCCAAAGCTGGGGCTCAGGCCAGTTGAAAATTCTGTCAGAAGCATTTAGTTTACAACTTTTATCACATTCCAGGGCTCACTGGTTACAGTTTTAAGCGGTTTGCAGTTGACTGGAAATCTGCTGGGACAGAAGAGGGGAAAATCTTTATCCTCGGTGTGCACCTGAAACTTCCAGGCTGGTAGTTAGTCGGGGGGTTCCAGGACCAGGGGAAGGAGAGACCCCAACCTCAGGGGTAGGCAGTCGGTGAGAAAACTTAAACTGTTGACTGGCATACTTATCTGGAGTCCATTTGACCTGTGACAAATGGATCCAAGCGAAGATCCCTAGAATTTGTGTGAATTTTTTTTAAGTTTTCAAAAAGAGACACCGTTCTCAATAGCTGGGTACAACCACTGTCTGTAATCTGCACTCAAATCCACGCTGTGAAAAAGCTGTTAACAAGTGTCTGCAGAGAGCTGAAGTAGCCTCACGCCTTTGAGTCAGAGCAAAAGCTGTGGTTTGGGCTTTAAAGCATGAACACTCCATCCTCTGTCTAGAGGGCTGGGTAGACAGACTCAACAGCAGTGGCCTCTGCACACTTTTAAGTCTTTACTTAGAAAACAATCCCAGGGCTGGAGAAATGGCTCAGTGGTTAAGAGCATTGCCTGCTCTTCCAAAGGTCCCGAGTTCAATTCCCGGCAACCATATGGTGGCTCACAACCATCTGTAATGAGGTCTGGTGCCCTCTTCTGACCTACAGATATACACACAGACAGAATATTGTATACATAATAAATAAATAAATATTTAAAAAAAAAAAAGAAAACAATCCCAGGGGTTGATAGCTTGCTGTTGTTCAATTGATAAAACTACAGCTAGTCACCAACATCACCAGAGGGCTGAGGACAAATCTGAGCGGGAAGTATAACCCAAATGACCTCTGTATCGATTCCTTGGATGATTGCCCTGGGCTCCTCTGTGGTGATCTCAATGACTTGTTTGGAGGCAGAGGACAGCATTAAGTCTTCCACTGCTCCACAAGGGGGTGACAGTCTTCAGCGGCCAGACCCAAAAGGTCTGAGAGACTTTCCTATGGAAGAGGAACTTAGGACAACTGGCCTATCTTAACAAGGCAGTGTAGGGCAGTCAATTAAGAAGTGTCCCCGGTTTGGGCAAGGGCCCTGGTGGCAGGTGAGGCACGGGGCAGTTCTTTGGCCAATGGCCAGTGTTACCACAATGCAGGTAGAGTTACATCATCTTCTTTGAAGGACCTAATGGCTCCTGCGAGGATCTGTCATTTTTCTGTCTAACAGGGAAAGATTTTTTCATTAAATACTCTAAATGCCATGTTCAGCAGGTTTCTGAAGAGTTTGAGGGCCATCATCTATTAAGTATACCTGATTTTAAGCAAACTCACTTCTTTAGTTACTAGCTTGGGGCATTTGCGAGTGACTAAATCCGACAGCGTTTACAGAAGACTAAAGGTTGTCACTATAAATGAACTACGTTTGCACTTGGCATGACTGCTTGCGTAGTTCTGAGCACACTGGAAAATCTGATCACGTATAAGGTGACTGACCATTAACTTTCATGTCTTAATTATCTTTAACAATCTACAACTTAATGTCTTTTATAAGATAAGCATTTTACAGTTTTATCCATGTGTAGTTTGACCCTTAAAATTTTTGAATTGAATACTTAATTGAAGATCCTTTAGGATTATAAAACTTAAAACCATAAATAAATCCATAGAGAGCTTGGGAACTGTCTTGGTCCTGTCATACTGCGCTACTACAGAATATCACGGGGGTTTTTTATGACTCAGTTCTCCAAACAGCTAAAGCTTAACAAAGTTAGCAAAGACAAGAGGCTAGATGCATATATCCAAGCCAGTGTCTGCTAGCCTGAAGAGACCTTAGGAATTGATAAACCTTATTTATCAAATATACCTTATTCATCAAACATATATTGCTCCTTATCTAAAATTTCTCAAAAGTCTAGTTTTGAACACAATTACAAAGACATAGTGGTTAGACATACATACCCAAGTCAGATTTTGTTAACACGAGTAGACTTTTATAACCTTAGGGATTTATAAACCTTATTTATCAAACATACACTATTAAAGTTTTTACTCTGAGGACAAAATCCTCATACAAAATCCATCCTAATCCAAAAATACCTTGGAGAATGGCCGTTACCGCCTTAGTCTGAAAGGAGATACCGAGAAGCAGAGGACTTACTAGGAATAAAAGGTTTTATAGCTGCTGCTTAGTCAGTTTATACCATGTGATCACCTTAATCAAGGTTGGGGTGAAACTGCATGGTGTGTCCCTTTATTAACTTTAGTAAAGATGGCTGTGAATCACATGGTTGCCTCCATCCTGATGAGGATATCAATCAAGAGGAAGGCAAGCCACATGGCTGTTATTTAAAAATCGATTCTCCTAAATAAGAGTTTAATGCAAGTTACATACAAGTATGTTGTAGGAAATTAAGATGAACTATGTATAGATTTGTTTTTAGCTATCAGATTTTTGTTACAAATTATAATCTAACTTTTGTTATAGACCTTAGAGATTCTGAACCACACCATTAAACTTGCAAATACTCAAATAAGGGATTTACACAAAGGTCCTAAGAGTTTTATTTTTAAATCTAATGCATATTTATTATGCTTTCCTAATTTGTTGGGATTTTTTCGATAATTTTTTTGCTTCTTGGGGTTTTTAACATAATTCCTTATTGATTCTTCAGGAATTTCACATAATGCATCTCAATACCATTCACCTCCCAGCCCCTCTATATCTACCCCTCACCCCTGTAGGATGCCCCCCAAAATTAATTAAAGACAAAACAAACAAAAGAACCCCCCCTCACTCTGTCTTTCCAACACCTCTTCCTTCATCCTAGTGGCATCAGGAGCAGTGGTGTGTCACAGTGTTCCCTTTTGTCCAATCGGCCCCACCCACAAAATCTTCATCACAGGGAGTCATTGGTCTAGTTCAAGGACTCTAGCACACTTTTGGCCCTCACCAAAAGTCCTCTTGGATATCCTGCTGCTGTTACCCGAGTCATGGAGATGCTGTGGCTATTGTTCCACAGTATCAACCCCCGCAGGTCACAGATGAGGCAGATGTTCAGGTGGACCAACCCAAGGTCCAGGATGTGGGTCTAGGTGGTAGCTGAGCTGGTCACTCCAGGTTCTACCCCTTCAGGTGAGGGACAAAGCCAGTTTTCCTATGCCCATGCTCTCCCATACCTGTAGAGAGGGAGACATGGAATCATGTCTCCTGCATAACGGGGAGGGGGGCAGCTCCCACGGATCCAGTCATGATCCTCAGTAGCAGCCTGGACTTGGGTGTCACCATGGCCCCGGGTGTCAGTGTAGGCCGTCCCGATTAGCACAGCCCTCGGATACCAACATGGATTCAGGTACTTTTCCAGATCCCTGCCATCTGCACGGCCTTCAGTGGTTACTCAAGCCATAGACATCAACACAGACCCCAGCTGCTGCAGGGCCCTGGACCCAATCAAGGCCCCCCTGGCAGCAGCTCGGGTCTGGATGTCATCATGTCCCCTGGTGGCAAGACAGGTCACTCAGATCAGCATGGCCCAGGAGGCGGCAAGGCCCTTAAACATTAAAATGGCCATAAGTGGCATCCCTGTAACCTTGGTGGAAACATGTGTCATGGACATCAACACAGACCCTGGCTGCGGTAAGACCACTGACGGAGACAAGGCCCTAGTCAGCAGCCCGGGGCACAGACGCCACCGTGGCGATGGCCCTGGGTGGCAAGCAGGCCGCTCCCATCAGCCTGCACCTTGTCCCTTATCACCAAGGCCCGCAAGAGCGCGCGGGGGGAGGGGGGGAGGCAGGGCGGGAGGGGCGGGGGAGTGGAGCAGGCCAACCACATCAGCTTGTGCTTCTCCGCCCTCACTTCTTCAGAACTGCCTTTACCACAGTACAAGAACCATTCCACCTCTTTCTCGACCTCGAATTTGTTCATTCTAATGGCACCCCCTGGTGGGCCTGTGGATGCTTCAGGCAGGATGGACCCTGTGGACCGTGGCTGCCCTGTGACTGTCTCCAGGCAGGACCTCTTAAGAAATTTTTTGAGAGCAGAAAGCAAAGAAAACAACGAGATAAAAGGTTTTCAAATGGGAAGTAGAAAAGGCTTACAGATAAGAGACTTTTGGGTTAACCTGGGTGAATTTGGGATTCACGGGTCCCGTTTTAGCCACTGAGCTGTCCCGAAGCCAAGACATTTGCAGTAAGACATCGAGGCTTTAATGAAATCTCTGAATCGAGGAGGAAAAAACCTTAGAGAAGGAGGGAAAGGTTTGAACTGGAGCTCCCCACCCCCACCCCCAGAGGGTGGGTTTCAATAGCGTTGTGAGCAGCCCTGGAGCTAGCTCCAGTCAGCCAATGAGGGGAACACAGACAGAGCAGGCAGCCCCTAGGGGGCGGGAGGAAGCTCAGGGAGGGACAGGTGGAAGCTGGAATTCCTGGTGACAAGAATTTCAATCCAAGCCGACTGAGAGACTTGGCACAGAAAAATGTCCCCTGTCACAAAGAGTCATAGCTTTCCAAGTAATGGGGGCCCCGTAGGGCGAGTGGTGCCCCCCCCCCGCACACTACTGTGACATTTAAAGTAATAATAGGCTCCAGAGAGTCAACAGACAGCTCCAGGGTGACACCCGATAGATAAGGAGGGGGAGCCGGAGCCCTCCCACGTGACACCCAGGCTGGCCTCGCGCTCCAGGCACCCAGGATGGTATAGCAGGCTCCAGGCGTCAGAAAGACCAAGAGATGCCCAGCATCAGCGTGGAGGAGCCCAGCAGGTGGAGGGAGGCGTGGCTGGAGAGGCAGACTCTAGAATTTGGAGTCAAACACGGTGGGTGGCAGAAACCAGTGGAAACAACTGCTCACACACTTTAGGAGAATTGAGTCAGCAGCTTGGTTTTGACTAGGAGGGACCAGAGCCCAGGGAAGAGGGCCATTTATGCCCCACAAGGAGGTTTCAGCACCAGATTATAAATCAAGGGCATGACTGCTCTATGGAATGTTTGAGAGGAAGGTTTATCAATATCATCATCATCATTACTACTGCTGCTGCTGCTTTTATAGATATGAAGACAAATACAGCCAGAGTCAATTACAGGTGTTCAGAGCAGGGAGAGAAAGTAGTAGCTGAAACATGGCTAGCAGGACCAGGCCATGAGATGAGAGAGAGATGGAGGGTCAAAGAAAGAGATGAAGAGAGAGAGGCAAGAGAGAGGGGACAGAAAGAGGGAGGTGAAAGAGAGCACAAAACCAAATCCTCCCCCCCCCCCAAAAATAGGGGGATTATAAGGGAACAGAAGCTGGGGAAGAAAGTCGATGAGCTGGGGAAGTTTAGGGTAGGGGATGGGGCCAGAAGAGCTGCGAGGAGCCACAGGTACCTGGGATAAGGAGAGAGCCTAGAGGCCAGCAGGTGATTGGGTAGTTAATAGGCACCAGAGAGGGTGGTGAGGAAATACCTCCTTTGGTGGAGGGGAACAGGTACCAGAACCTGGGCAGCAGAGTTGCCTTTGTGGGCAGCAGAGTTGCCTTTGGACCTGGCAGAGGTGTAGCCTTGAATTCCAGCAATCCTTCCTTAGTTTGTCACAACGTGGCAAAGGGGATCACATGACGCGAAAACAAGCTAGAGAGAGTGGCAAACACCTGAGATTCCAGCTCACACTGAAAAACCCCCAGTGCTGGGGAGACTCTCACTCAAGTCTTGGGATAACACGACCCCCCCCCCCCCCAGTAACTCACGAGAGACCGTCCTTGATGCAATCACACGAGGCTTTAATGATGAGATGAGACGGGAACCGGTGCACTGGGGGCCGAGACTCACAACCCACTCAGGGGGAGAGTTTGACCCCGAGTGACTGGGAGAAGCGATTTTTAAGGGAAGAAACCACAGCCCAGTGATCCGGAATTGGCAGGGAGTGTGTCACAGAAAATTCTGAAGATACCAGTGACTATTACCCCCTGCCTCTCAGGACCACTCCCAAGGTCATTATCAGCTAGTTCTTAAAACACATTACAATGACAATCACAAGGGGGAAACTCCCTGTTTCTCAAGATTATTCTCAAGATTACAACCTAACTTTATCTTCAGCTAGTTCCTGAAACACAGTCACTAAACTAGCTAATCCTAGATTTTTGATTCTTCTCTTCCTGCTTGGATTTTTGGCTATTTTCTTCCTGCTGGGGAGGTCTGGATTTATCCAGGTCTTTCAACGCAAGGCTGAGGCGAAGGGAGTTCCAGGAACTCAAGGTTGGCCTTAGCTGCAGAGAAAGCTCCAGAATGAGACCCAATCTCAAAATAAATAAAGAAAAAAGAGCAAGGCTGGAGAGGCGGTTCAGCAGTTAAGAGCACACAGTGCTCACGCAGAGGACCTGGTCCTGTTCCCAGCACCCCTGTCAGGCAGCTCACGACCCCACCACCTGTAACTCCAGCTCCAGAGGATCCAATGCCCTCTTCAGGCCTCGCAGGCGCTGCGCTCACCACAAACTCACGGTTAAAAATAAGATTTAGCCGGGCAGTGGTGGTGCACGCCTTTAATCCCAGCACTCGGGAGGCAGAGGCAGGCGGATCTCTGTGAGTTCGAGGCCAGCCTGGTCTACAAGAGCTAGTGCCAGGACAGGAACCAAAAGCCAAAAGCTACAGAGAAACCCTGTCTCGAAAATCCAAATAAAAGATGAATGAAAGAACAAAGGGAAAAAAGCAAAAGAAAAGGAGGGGGAGCCCTCCATTTCCTAACTAGCTCACTTCCCGAACACACCATTAATTTCTGCGGAAGGGTGGCTCCCACAGAGCTGCATCAGCCCTGAGACCTGGCTTTGAGCTGGTGCAGTGGCACAGATGGTAAAGATGCTGACGACCGCCCAAGCTCCATCCCCGGAACCCACACAGTGGTCCTCCACATACACTCCATGACACACACATACGCACGATAAATTAGTTATTATTAAAAGACCTAACCTCTCCACACTGCTGCAATTGAAGTTCAATGTCAATTTGAATTTGGAGAGGGATATTCAGACCACAGAACCCTTGTACCATAGCACATAGCACCATAGGTAGACTGTGGCTCTGGGGGGGGGGGGGAATACAGGACTGGAGAGGTGGCTCCACCATTAAGAAGTGGGGAGATGGAGATGAAAGACCTGGATAAATCAGACCTCCTCAGCAGGAAGAAAATAGCCAAAAAAATCCAAGCAGGAAGAGAAGATTCAAAAATCTAGGATTAGCTAGTTTAGTGACTGTGTTTCAGGAACCAGCTGAAGATAAAGTTAGGTTGTAATCTTGAGAATAATCTTGAGAAACAGGGAGTTTCCCCCTTGTGATTGTCATTGTAATGTGTTTTAAGAACTAGCTGATAATGACCTTGGGAGTGGTCCTGAGAGGCAGGGGGTAATAGTCACTGGTATCTTCAGAATTTTCTGTGACACACTCCCTGCCAATTCCGGATCACTGGGCTGTGGTTTCTTCCCTTAAAAATCGCTTCTCCTGGTCACTCAGGGTCGAACTCCCCCCCTGCGTGGGTTATGAGTCTCGGCCCCCAGTGCACTGGTTCCCGTCTCATCTCCAATATTAAAGCCTGTGTGGTTGCAGCAAAAAAAAAAAAAAAAAAGAGTATTTGCCGAGGATTTGTTTGGGTCCCAGAACCCGTGACAGGAAACTCACGACCGACTGTAATTCTAGTTCCAAGGGATCCAACACCCTCTTCCAGCCTTCGAAGACACCCATATATGTGTGGCATACGTTCACACAACCACTCATTCTCTGTGTAACAGCCCTGGCTGTCCTAGAACTGGTTCTGTAGACCAGGCTGGCCTCAAACTCACAGAGCCAGAGCGCCTGCCCCTGCCTCCCGAGTGTGGGATTAAAGGTGTGCGCCACCACACCTGGATTAAAAACAAACCATAAAGAAGAGAAGACTCAAGGTCTTCAATGTGCTCTGGGCAAATGAGACACGGAGCTCTACTGTGAAGGCACAGGATGCTACGGACATAAAGAGCTGGTGGAGAGAATCCCAGGACCCAGACTTCTGAATTGAGGTTCCCAGAAATCACGGCAGTTTCGTAAGGAGCCGCTGCTGGAGGAGGTTTGCTGAGGATCTCAAGGCCTTGGTTTCTTATGCCCTTTCTAAGGGAACAGCTAAGAGGAGTTTCACTTTTTAAAAAAATATTATTACTATTTGTGTGTATGTGGGGGGGAGGGGAATGTGATGCGTGTGTGGCATCCATGTGTGGTATGTGTGTACGGTATGTGTGTGTGTGTGTGGTGCGTGTGTGAATATGTGTATGTGATACATGTGTATGGTATGTGTGCAGTGAGTGTGTGTGGTTCTATGGTATGTATGTATGATGTGTGTGGTATATGTGTATAGTGTGTGTGGTATTGTGGTGTATGTATGATGTGTGTATATGGTGTGTATGTATGATGTTTGTATGTGTATGATATGTATGTATGAGGTGTGTATGGTATGTGTAAATGGTGTGTGTGGTGTATGTGTATGGTGTGTGTGGTGTGTGTGCATGGTGTATGAATGTGTGTTGTATGTGTGATGTTGTGTATGGTATATGTGTGTGATGTGTGTATACTGTGCATGTGTGTGTATGGTGTATTGTGTGGTGTAGGTATGGTGGGCGTATGGTGTATGTTTGTGTGTGATGTATGTATGGTGTATGCTTGGCATGTATGTTGCATGTGTGGTGCGTGTGTGGTGTGCATGTGTATGATGTATGTGTGTATGTGTGTCTGTATGGTGTGTGTGTATGGTGTGTGTGTGTGTGTGCACGCACACAGAGGCATAGTGTGGAAATTTGAGGGCAGCTTTCTTTTTTTTTTAATTTATTTATTTATTAAAGATTTCTGTCTCCTCCCTGCCACCGCCTCCCATTTCCCTCCCCCTCCCCCAGTCAACTCCCCCTCCCTCATCAGCCCAAAGAGCAATCAGGGTTCCCTGCCCTGTGGGAAGTCCAAGGACCTCCCACCTCCTTCCAGGTCTAGTAAGGTGAACAACCAAACAGCCTAGGCTCCCACAAAGCCAGTACGTGCAGTAGGATCAAAACCCAATGCCATTGTTCTTGAGTTCTCAGTAGTCCTCATTGTCCGCTATGTTCAGCGAGTCCGGTTTTATCCCAGGCCTTTTCAGACCCAGGCCAGCTGGCCTTGGTGAGTTCCCGATAGAACATCCCCATTGTCTCAGTGTGTGGGTGCACCCCTCGCGGTCCTGAGTTCCTTGCTCATGCTCTCTCTCCATCTGCTCCTGATTTGGACCTTGAGATTTCTGTCCAGTGCTCCAATGTGGGTCTCTGTCTCTGTCTCCTTTCATCACCTGATGAAGGTTAATATCCAGGAGGATGCCTATATGTTTTTCTTTGGGTTCACCTTCTTATTTAGCTTCTCTTGGATCACGAATTATAGGCTCAATGTCCTTTATTTATGGCTAGAAACCAATTATGAGTAGTACATCCCATGTTCCTCTTTTTGGGTCTGGCTTACCTCACTCAGGATAGTGTTTTCTATTTCCATCCATTTGCATGCAAAATTCAAGAAGTCATTGTTTTTTCCTGCTGAGTAGTACTCTAACATGTATATATTCCATACTTTCTTCATCCATTCTTCCATTGAAGGGCATCTAGGTTGTTTCCAGATTCTGGCTATTACAAACAATGCTGCTATGAACATAGTTAAGCATATACTTTTGTTGTATGATAGGGCATCTCTTGGGTATATTTGAGGGCAGCTTTCAAGAGTCAGCTCTTTCCTTCCACCTCAGGTCACTGGTCTGCCCCATGAGCATCTCTACTCCCTGAGTCATCTCACCAGCTCTCAGATCATACACGGGAAGCCAGTTACGGCATTGCTCACCTGTAACCCAGCACTTCAGAGTTAGGCTTTGAGGCTAACCTGAGCTACGCAGCACACACACCATACACATACACCACACACACACCATATACACACACACCATACACATCTCATACACACATACCCTGCCTCTCACAAACCAACCAAACAAGAAACCCCTCTGATCAACAAGGCACTGAAGCCACAGCCAAGGCTCCTATTGCCCTGCCCAGTCCCCCTTCCATTTGGCTGTACGCAGCCTGGTTCCCAGTAGCCAGACCCCGCATCTATGTCCACCTTGCCTGTGACCATGACAGACTAGACATTCCTGTGAGTGGCCTGTCCCTGGAAGCTCTTCATGTCTCTTCATGTCTAACTCCCGACTCTGTTTCCTGGGGTGAGTTAGGGGGCTCTCTGCAGGCCCAAGCTGCAGCAACCTGCTTTGCAGCTGGCTTGACAAAGCTTCCCTCCCTCCCTCTGCCTGTCCCTTCACCTCCCAGGCACTGGACAGATATCTCTTTGTAGGGTTAGCATCTGTCAGGAACTCAAGCTACTGAAAGGTCAGGCAGCCTGCAGCTTGCAGTTCGGTCATGAAGGATGCAAACACAGAGCTAAGGTCAGAAATGAGGAGTCTCCCACCAGAACCAATCTCCTAGACAAGTATGGATTACCTCCCTGATTTGGGGCCCCCCTGTGATAGACCTGCACTTTTGGCTGGCCGTCTCAAAGTGGTAGTGGGGGAGGAGGGGACTTCTCCAGTGTGAAAACCAAGGATAACCAAAATACCTCTGCTCAGCACAGAGGTCACCTCCTCCCTCCTTACTACCCCAGCAAAGGAAAACACACTGTCCCTTTGTCTTCCAAAGCAGGCTGGTTGTGGAGACCTCTCTCCTCTCACTGTACCATCCACAAATGGTCGTGGAGGGGCACAGGCAGGCCTGAGCTCTTCCCTCGCAGCTGTGCAGGCTGGGGACAGCAGCCGTGGCCATCTTCATTCCTGACCTAGCTTCTCAGCGAGAGGCCTGGCAGAAGCAGGAGCTCTGCCCTCCGTGTGGCAGCCGGGCAGAAAGTTTGTGCAGTCTGGAGACCTGGCTCCAAGCCCCAGAAGGACACACACATGCCTTTGTGGCGGATGCCAGAGCTGAATCGTGTCACCACGAGTCTTGTGACATCCTTTAAAAAGAGGAGGCAGCTTTCCCATCAAAAGAAAACCTGTGCTTGAGGAGCAGAGAGAGCGAGCAGCCAGACGACTGAAATCATTATCCTTTGTCCCTCTGGGAGTGAGCGTGAGGCTGCAAATTTCCCAAGACAAGCATGTGACTCTTCTGTGAGGAGTGACTCATGCCGAGACGGCCACTCTGTCCCCTAACAGGGGGAATCAGAATCTGCATCTTGAACGTATAAACAGAGCACAGTCTCTATTAACACATGACAGAAAGAATCGTTTCTGTAGAACGTCATCCAAGGAAGGGAGGAAAGCTTTCGAAGCTTCCAGGTCCTGAGTGGTGGAAATATTTTCATGCCACTTTACCCAGTGCCAAAGCGTTGCTCAAGAGGCATCTTGGTGCTAAGAAGACCACTGAGGCAGCGGCTTCTTCATTTCTTCGCTGGCAGGTGCCGGCCATGAGGATCTTGAAAAGTCAGCTCCCAGAGGACTTCTTCATGAATGCTGGAAGCATTGTAGGCCGCAGTTCTGGGGACCAGAGACCAGGGTGAGGCAGGGAGGGCCACAGCCTGGACAAAAGTTTGCGCGGGACAGCACTTTGGGAATGTACCAGAAAGTGCCCCTACTAAGTAATTGCACTTTACTCCTGAATCTGGACTTTTATTTATTTATTTTTTGTTTTGTTTTCCGAGACAGGGTTTCTCTGTGGCTTTGGAGCCTGTCCTGGAACTAGCTCTGTAGACCAGGCTGGTCTCGAACTCTCAGAGATCCGTGCGCCACCACCGGCCGGCGAATCTGGACTTTTATTTCTAACCTTTAAAACTTTACTGGGGTTACACTTCCTCAGAACTAACTTCTGAGGGCAGTGGTGGTGCACACCTTTAATCCCAGCACCCGGGAGGCAGAGGCAGGCGGATCTCCGCGAGTTCAAGGCCAGCCTAATCTACAGAGCGGGTTCTAGGACAGGCTCCAGAGCCACAGAGAAACCCTGTCTCAAAAAATCCTCCCCAAAAAAGAAAAAAAAAAAGGTAACTTCTGAACACATTCTATTCTCCTTTAGGTTGAAATGCTTAGTTCACCACTCTTTAGGGGCTGTCGGCTTACTAGACATGTATGTTCATCCCTCAGGAGTGTGGGAAGGAAGATGACAGCACTAGAAGCTTGGTGTTCACTACAGAGAGTGAAGCCAGTCAGGAGAGATGAGCAGCAAAACTGTTCGCGCCCCTCCACTTGTATTAGCCAGCAGTCTCTAGATCAATGGTTCTCAACCTGTGGGTCATGACCCTGTTAGAACAGCTCTTTCACGTGGGTCACCTAAGACCATCAGACAGCATAGATATTCACTTTACAATTCATGATAGTAGCAAAAATGACAGTTATGAAGTAGCCATGACAATAATTGTATGGTTGGGGGCCACCACAAAGGAACTATATTACAGGGTGGCAGCATTGGCAGGAGGGAGAGAACCTTTGCTCTGGAGGAAGAGAATGGACAAAATGAACACATACTTGGGATTCATTAGAATGACTTCCAGGCTGTGGTCCAGCTAATCCAAAAATGACTGTCTACCAGCAGAAAGTCCAAAGATTCAAGCCACAAGGCTGAAGGTCTCAGCTAGCCTTCAGGAAACTCTGGTCAGCAAGAGCAAGCAGACAGAGAGCGAGCTTCCGTCTTCCACAGAAAATGTAGCCAGGTTGAAGGTGTCTCTTCCCACCTCAGAAGATCTAGGGTAAAAGTGGGTCCTCCCACTTCAAATTATTTAGTTAAGAAAAATACCTCCGAGGTGTATCCAGACACTTAGGTTTTAGTTCATTCCAAATGCAGTCAAGTTGACAGCCAAGGACGGCCATTGCATCACCTGACAACATGTTTTCCCCAAACCGTGTGCTGTTAACCAGTGATCTCAGCATGCATAGGCTGCACAAGGGGTTGGCTGCACGTTCAAGTTTCCAGAATGACAGAGGGAGAGCCTGTCAGAGAGAGAGAGAGAGAGAGAGGGAGAGAGAGAGAGCGCGAGAGAGAAACACACAGAAAGACAGGAAAGGAAAGAGGAGAGAGGGAGAAAATAGGTGGGAAAGCGGGAAGAGGAGAAAGAGAGAAGAGAGAAAGCAGGGCGGAAGGAGGAGAAAGACAAGTGAGCAAGGTGGAGAAGAGAGAGGAGAGGGAGAAAAAAGAGGGGAGAGGAAGGGCAGAGAGAGAGAATATTTAATCCCAGCCCTTTGAAGGCAGAGACAGGTGACTGAGATCCAGTCAGCTAGGACTACATAGACTTTGCCTTTCAAAAAAAAATGATAAACTTCCCAGCAGAAGCATGGGAAAGCCCCAGGAATGGCAGGAAGGAAGGTCTTTCCCTAGGCTGTCCACAAGGCAATTGGCTAAGGAGGGCAGGGTGAGAACCTGCCACACACAGCTTGACTGGAATTTGCTCTTTGAGAAAATGTAGTAAAGAGGAGCGGCAGGCTGCTTTTCGTCCCACCCGGCTCCCAGCCGCCCGGCTAGCTTAACCCCCAAAATAACCACACGGAAATTGTATTAATTAAACACTGGCTGGCCCATTATCTCCAGCCCCTTATTGGCTAACTCTCACATATTAGTTTAACCCATCTCCATTAATGTACATCGCCACTTGACTGTGGCTTACCGGCATGAGTCTAACCAGCATCCGTCTCGGAGAGGAGAGTCATGGTGTCTGACACATTGCCTTCTTCCCAGCATTCTGTTCTGTCTTCCCCGCCTATCTAAACTCTGCCCTATCAAAAGGCCAAGGCAGTTTCTTAATTTGACCAGTGAAAGCAACACATAGAAGTAAGAACATCCTACAACAAGAAAAATGTAACAACCTAGTGATAAACTAGAAATTCCCCTCCAAGAGCACCTTGGGGGAATATTGGTCATACTGGTCCTGTGGAGTGCCCCCATACCTTTGCCCTAAGAATCTTCCAGCCAATACCCAGAGATACCTGGCTGTGTGCACAGCTGTTCTTCTATTCCTTGACTCTGTGGCCAGGACTGATGCTGATACAGACAGACCACTGCGCATGACCTGATGCTCAAGGAAAATCATCTAAATTAATACAAGAAGCCACAGAAAGGCTTAGATTATGTACTTGCAGTTATCTCCAAAACAGCCAGGAAGCCAATAGTGTAGAACGGGAGAAAAGTACTTTGAGATTTTTTTTTTTTACAAAGCGTAACCACTGAGCTGTGTTACCCGAGTTAGATCCCTCAGACACACATGGTAAGTGGAGAACTTTCCACACGTTGTCCTCAGTCTCCACACACAGGCTGTGACTTGTATATGTACACGTGCACAGACGCGCATACATGCGCACGTGCACACACACACACACACACACATGAGAGAGAGTAAATAAATACAATTAAATTTTTAAATAGAAATTTTTCTGGGGGCTAGAGAGATGGCTCAGCTGTTGGGAGCATTGCCTGCTCTTCCAAAGGTCCTGAGTTCAATTCCCAGCAACCACATGGTGGCTCACAACCATCTGTAATGAAGTCTGGTGCCCTCTTCTGGCCTGCAGGCATACACACGGACAGAACGTTGTATACATAATAAATAAATAAATAAATAAATAAATAAATAAATAAATATTTTTTAAAGAGTGGGGGGAGCTGGAGAGATGGCTCAGAGGTTAAGAGCACTGCCTGCTCTTCCAGAGGTCCTGAGTTCAATTAGCAGCAACCACATGGTGGTTCACAGCCATCTATAATGAGATCTGGTGCCCCTTCTGGTCAGCAAGCATACATACAGACAGAACACTGTATACATAATAAATAAATAAATCTTTAAAAAAAAATTTCTGAATGTGATGGTATAGACCTTTAATCCCAGCATGAAAGAGGCAGGTAAATCTCTGAGTTCAAGGCCAGCCTAGTCTACATAGCAAGTTCCAGGCCAGACAATGCTGCACAGTGAAATCTGACTCTAGATAAATACATAAGGAAAAAAAATTTAAGAACTGGAGGTCTACGGTAGAGCACTTACCTAGCATGCTAGAGGCTCTTGATTAATCCCTAGCCAACTAAGAAGGAGAGAAGAGGAGGAGGAGGAGGAGGAGGAGGAGGAGGAGGAGGAAGAAGAGGAGGAGGAGGAGGAGGAGGAGGAGGAGGAGAGGAAGAGGAAGAGGAAGAGGAAGAGGAAGAAGAAGAAGAAGAAGAAGAAGAAGAAGAAGAAGAAGAAGAAGAAGAAGAAGAAGAAGAGAAAAAGAAGACCTCTGATATTAACCACCCAAAGCCGTTAGTTTGAACTCTTGGCTTTCCCGATGTCACCTGTCTCTCCTCCTCCACGGCGGAGATTCCTTTTTTTGAAATTCAGGAGAACTTTTCAAAAGAAAGAATTAGTGACAGATGTCGCCAAGGAGCCCTCTACCAGCATAGAGTTCTCATTAAATGTTACATACTTTTATCCCAGCACTGGAGAGTCAGGAGAATCTCTGTGAGTTCTAGGGCTGTCAGGGCTTATTACACAATGAATGAGACCTTGTCCAAAAAAGGGAGGAGGGGAAGGCAAAGAAAGACATAAAGACACCTCCCAAATCTCTGAGTGCTCTGAACTCTATATTCACCTCTAAATAATGCTTCCCTGTGGCCACGTCCATGTCTGAACCTGAAAGAATCAGGTGATCCATCTTACACACACACACACACACACACATACACACACACACATACACACATACTATACACAAACCACATATACACATCAAACACACCCACACAAAAACACACACCATACACATACCACACACACATGCATACCACACACATATACCACACACACCACACATCACACACATATTCCACACAACACACAACAGACATATACCACATACACACCACACACATACCACATACACACACATACACAAATACTATACACAAACCACACACACACATGCACCACACAAATACACACACCACACACCACACACACCCACACATACATACACAAACCACATACACACAGCACACTGCACATACCACACACACCACGTACACACACACCAGACACATACATACACATACCACACAGATACACATACACATACGCGCACACCATTTTGACCTCCTTAAAATAATCCAGGAAACCCAGGCAAATGAAGCAGAAAAGATCCCAGCAGTTGTATAGCATCATTTGTGGAGGAAATAAAACATTATTATGTTTCATCACACTTCATAATCTATTCACAACTGACCAGTCATTTAAACTTTAAATTTTCCCTTGAAATGAAAAAACCTGTAGTAGTAGTAATAGTGATAATAATAATAATAATGGGGAGGTATTAACTACTTTGAGAATAGTAATAGAACTATAAAAGAAATTAAAAATAAATTATACTACTGTTGTTTTTCATAGTTACTCAATAGTCACTGAAAATAAAGTTTGGGCAACATCATAGGTGTCTGGAATAGCAGAGGAGAAGGTACAAAAGCCCCCTATTCTCATGGTGTTTTCAGTCTAGTGGAGAAGGAAACGGGCACGGGTTATCAATGTGATGAGAGACGCTCTGAAGAAAGATAAAGCAAATCAGGATTGCGGGTGCAAAATCAGAGCAAGGGTTTTTATGGGAGAGGTCATGCTATTCTAGACGAGCCTTCAGGGAGGCTAAGGGCGCTGGAGGGTTAGAGGAGAGAGCCTGAGAGGAGCAGAGAAACCGGTTCAAGGCAGAGCGACCAGCAAACAGGAGCAAATGGCTTGAGGAGGAGAAGTGACTGGGGCTGAGGATGGCCCTGGAGGAGGCAAGGACGGAGGGACAGATGACAGCTGTATGGAACTGTACAGGTGTCCCTTGGGCTTTGCTCGGAGCTGAGAAAGCCATAGATGTTTCCCAGCGGGGAAGTGGCCAGGTCTGACCTGTGACCTCTCCACACAGGACTGGCAGAAGCCAGAGACGGAAACGGTATGGACTGCCGTGTGCATACTTGACCCCTTCCTAGTTTTATCTTGGCTTTCAGATGAAGGGCTAAGAGTAATCTTCCAAAAGAGGACCCAGGCAAGGCTCTGTTTCCTGTGTCACCTTCCTGGCCAAGCCTCCCTAGTCCTTGTTCACCTCCCTAGCCTTCCTGAGAGACAGTCTGCAACATATGAGTCTTTTCTTCCCACTGGAGGGCAGAGCATACAGCAGACACCTAGCTCTTTGCTCTACACCCCTGCAGCTAGGCAGGGTGATGCCTCCTGACTCCCTGGAAAGCAGCCTTGATGAGCTCATGGCTGAATATTAAAAAAAAAGACCAGGTTTGGTTCAGAAAGCTGGTTTCCTTCCAATGACTCTGACTGTGCTCACCTTCAGGACTATGGCCTCAGGGTCAGCTTATCTGCAGCAGGCAGCTCAACCAGGGACACTCGTTCTTAAGAATAAGTCCCTTAGGCTGGAGAAGTTACTCAGCTGATCGTGGGCTTGTCCAGCTTGCACAGACCCTATGTCCATCCCCGGGAGGGCTTGAACTAGTCATGGCAGCACACATAAGTAGTCAGGAGACAGAGACAGGAGGATAAGAAATTGAAGATCTTCCCGGTATACACATGCAAGTTGAGACCATCCTGGGCCAGATGAAGCTATGCCACAAAGTAATCAATTAATTTGCATAAATTAATAAATATAAAAACAGGCCTAGAGAGGAGCTACATAGTACCAGGCGGGACTGGGAGAAGATGCTGAACGAACATCATGAGGCAGTTACCACCTTCCCTGATTCATTATTTTACTACTTTATCAATGCATTTATTTTCTGTCTACTACACTTATCAGATGTCACCTGAGTGCTAGACACACCAAGAACGGGGCAATCGGGACAAGAAAGAAAGACTCTAGACCATACCTACAATGGGGTGTGTGTGTGTGTGTGTGTGTGTGTGTGTATGTGTGTGTGCTTGTGTGTGTGTGTATACAAGTTCATGTGCGGGGAGCAACTATGGAAAGGAAATATAACTATTTCTGAGTTTGTCCTAAGGTAGTACCTTTTTTAAAATATTTATTTATTTATTATGTATATAATATTCTGTCTGTGTATATGCCTATCTCCACTAAAAGGGGAGGGTGGAGAGATAATCAGTCAATAAGGTCTTGCCTTCAAGCATCAACACCTGAATTCAATCCTATTGTAAAATAGGAGCTGAAAACTGTGGCACCAACTCCCAATCCTAACGCTGGGAAAATAGGAGGATGGTGGAAGCTTGCTAGCCAGTCTAGCCTACTTGGTAAGAGTCGGGCCAATTAGACAGCTTGGTTGTTGTTTTTGTTTTTGTTTTTGTTTTTAACCTCAAAATATACTGACTTTGACTGTGAAAAAGAACAAGAAAAAGAACACACAACAGACATATACCACACACACACCACACACACACGCATACACAAATACTATACACAAACCGCACACACACATGCACCACACAAATACACACCACACACACACATACATACACAAACCACATACACACAGCACAATATACATACCACACAAACCACATACACACACACCAGACACATACATATACTTACCACACAGACACACACACACACGCACACCATTTTGACCTCCTTAAAATAATCAAGGAAACCCAGGCACATGAAGCCTTGTTCTTTTTCTCACCTTTTATTGAAAAGGCTCCTTTCTCATATATCCTGACTACAGGTTCCCCTCCCTCAATTTCATCCATCCAGACACATTCCCTTTCTGTCTTTTAGAAAAAAAAAAAAACAGGCTTCTAAAAGATAACAACTAAACATGACAAAATAAAATGTAATAAGATAAAACCAGAACCACCACGTCGAAGTTGGACAAAGCAAATTAACAGAAGGAAAATAGCCCCGAGGGCAGGTACAAGAACCAGAGACCCACTTGTTCTCACGTGCAGGGGTCTCGTAAAGACACTAACTAAGCTGAAAGCTACAGTAAATATGCAGAGGACGTGATGCAGCCCTGTGTCAGTCCTGTGCCTGCTGCTTCCATCTCTGTGAGTTGATATGAGCTTTGCTCATCTTGATTGAGAGGTCCTTGTTCTCCTGGTGTCCTCCATCCCCTCCTGCTTTTACTCTCTTTCTGCCTCCTCTTCTGTGGGGTTCCTTGAGCTCCAAGGGGAAGGATTTGATGGAGACATCCCATTTAGAACTGTATGTTCAATGTGCGCTCTCTCTCTCTCTCTCTCTCTCTCTCTCTCTCTCTCTGTGTGTGTGTGTGTGTGTGTGTGTGTGTGTGTGTGGTGTGTGTAATGTCTGGTTGTGAGTCTCTATACTTGTTCCCATCTGTTGCAGGAGATAATAGCTGATAACAGCTGAGCAAGACACTGCCCTATATTCTTTATAAGACCAGTAGTGTTTGGTTTCACCCTAGGTCTCTGGGCTCTCTACTCTCTAGTTCTTGGTCACCCAAGCAGTATAGATTCCATCTTGTGGCAGTCAAATCAGGTGTTGGTTGGTTACTCCCAAGAGTTTTGTGCCACCATTTCCCTCACATATTTTTCAGAGAGGACAGCATTATAGAGCAAAGGTTTTGTGGTTGGATTTGTGGGTAACCTGCAGAGTACCTTCCCATACCAGAACATGGGGGTGACGGTTCTATGTAGGCACCAGCTTGACTTATCCATGTTTGATGAGTTGCATGGGTGTTGTCTTCAGCAATGGGGCCTTACTGTCAGTTTGTGGAGAACAACCTACTGTCCTAGCAACAGCCTAGTTGTTTCGGAATTTCCACGGGACCCCTTTGGCCAACAACTCAATTGGATGCAACCCAATCCCAGTATCAGAAGCTTCATTTGGTGACAAGAGATGGTCAGTTGGGATTCTGTCTTGCCCACTGTTTGAAGACTTCGTATTAGAATTGTCTTCATATATTTTAGGAAATTTCCACTGCACTACTCAAATGTCCTCAATTCTAGCTGTCTTTCCCTACATTCCCTCTTCCTCTCTCCCTCCTTACCTGATCCTACTGTTCCCTCACATACTAGTCCTAGTCCACCCATAAAATCTATTCTATTTCCCAATCTCAAGGAGATCCTTGTGTCCCCCCAGTTCTTTCCTCTATACCTAGCCACTCTGAATCTGTGGATTGTAGCTTGGTTATCATTTACTTAACAGCTAGTGCCCACATATGATTGAATACATACCATGTTTGTCTTTCTGGGTCTGGTTTACCTCACTCCTGATAATTTTTTTCTAATTCCATCCATTTGCTTGCAAATTGCATGATGTCATTTTTTAATAGTTGAGTAATACTTCATTATATAAATGTGCCACATTTTCTTTATCCATTCTTCTGTTGAGGAACATCTAGGTTGTTTCCAATTTCAGAGTCTTTTCCTGGCCTTCTCAGCTGGTGTGTTCCCAGGAATGCCTGTTGGTGTTGGAGGCTGGGATAACAGGATGAGTGGGAGAAAGAAGGAGAAGATCTTTGTGATCAATTGGGGATGGGGCTAGAGAGGAAGGGAAGACGACAGCAGATCTTAAAGACTTTGTCTTAAAAAAATAAGAGTAGTCTTTAAAAATAATAATAAATATTATTCCAGGCCAGCCAGAGCTATGCAATGAAACCTCAATTTTAAAAAGGTGAACAGCCAGGGAGTGGTGGAGCACACCTTTATTCCCAGGACTCAGAGGCAAAGTGAGTTCAAGGTCAGCCTGGTCTACAAGAGATAGTTCCAGGAGCTAGGGCTGTTATACAGAGAAACCCTGTCAAAAAAAAAAAAACACTCTCTCTCTCTGTCTCTCTCTCTCTCTTTCTCACACACAGACACACACACACACACACAAAGAGGTGAACAACACCTGAGGAATGACACCTGAGGTGGTTCTCCTCTAGCCTACACACACACACACACACACACACACACACAGGAGGAAGAGGAGAGATAAAAATATGAAAAGAACAAAGTGATTTCTGAAACCTGTCGTCTTCTCAGATGACGAGTCCTGGCTGCCAGAGCAGCCTGGATTCTTGGAAGCCCTTCTCTGATCAGAGTTTGTTTGTTCCAGAGAGAGCAGCAGAGATTTCTAAATCCTCTCCCACCACTGCCCTTCTGGAGAAAGCACAAAGGTCTTTTCAACTAGGTACAAAGGCCACAAATAGCAGGAGAGCAATAGCTGCACACGGTAGCAACTTCCAAAGGTGGTGTCTAGTTTACAGAACAAATGCCTTGAAGTCCCAAGGTCCTGTGGTCCTGAGATAGGACCTCCCAGTGCCTTTATAACAAGAAAACACAGACCTGAGACATAGACTCCGGCACATCACACTTGAAGTGATGAGGAGGAAAACCAAGCAGAAACAGAAAGTCACACAGACTGGGTGTCCTCCAGCCTCACTTAAAGTTCAGGGGAGTTGCTGTTCTGGTTGGGCTGAGGCTTTTTCAAATGTTCAAGGCTCAAGTTCAGGAGAGACAGATGCAAATGTATACAATGACAATATGTATGAAAATGTCACCATGAAGCTCATGTTTTTTATGCTAACCTTCAACACTAATAAAGAAAAGACATTCCACTAAGTTCTCCATTCATATAGGCTTTGGGTTTGGAGTTTAGTCAACAGGCATTGGAATTGTTTTCCATGATATCCAAGGGAAACCAGAAAAACTGGGATTTGGCTCTGTCACCTAACTGCCTCTTGACTTTGACTTGGCTAAACCTCTCTAAGCCTCAATTTGTCCATTTACGAATTAGGTTTAATACATTCCAGCTGCCTTAAAGATTGGTGTCAAAATTAAAGGAACTAGTACAGAGATGTTTAGAATATACTAAGCAGGGACTGGAGAGATGGCTCAGAGGTAAAGAGCATGGGCCGTTCTTCCAGAGATCCTGAGTTCAATTCCCAGTAACCACATGGTGGCTCACAACCACCATCTGTAATGAGATCTGGTGCCCTTTTCTGTACTGTAGGATACATGCAGGAAGAACCCTGTATATATAATAAATAAAAATCTTTTTTTAAAAAAAAAGAATATACTAAGCAATCCACATACAGCAGAGAATGTTCTATTTCCTTTCTTTATTGCAAAACCATCTGTGAGGTCTAGGCTAGCCTTGAACTTGAGTCTTCCTGCTTTGAATGATTTGATTTTTATATTCATTTATTGTATTGTATTTCATGTGACTGTTCTGCCTGCACAGATGTGCGTGCATCCTCTGCTTGCCTGATACCCTTGGTGGTCAGAAGAGGGTATCAGACCACCTGGAACTGGTTGTGAGTCCCCATATGGGTGCTAGGTCCTCTGAACCAAGCCATCTCTCCTGCCCCATTCCTGCTTTTAATTCCTAAGTGCTAAAGGCGTCCATATTCATACCCATCCATATCACAAAGATTTAAGCCCTCCATTTGAAAAAAGATTTTTTGGGGGACCTTCGAAGTGGACTTTTTTTTTTTTGGTTTTTTGAGACAGGGGTTCTCTGTGGTTTTGGAGCCTGTCCTGGAACTAGCTCTTGTAGACCAGGCTTGTCTCGAACTCACAGAGATCCGCCTGCCTCTGCCTCCCAAGTGCTGGGATTAAAGGCGTGCGCCACCACCGCCTGGCTTTGAAGTGGACATTTTTATGAAACCATTTGTCTTTGTATTACCATTAAGTAAGATGACCTAGACATTGTTGGTGCTCACTTTTAATTGCAGCACTTGGGAAGCAGAGCCAAATAAGTCTCTATGAGTTTGAGGATAGCCTACTCTACACAGTGAGTTCCGGAATAACCAGGGTTACATAAAGAAACCTTGTAATAACAATAATAATAATAATAATAATAAAGCAATGCATTTGTAATTTGTAATTTTTGATGTAGTTACCACACTCTTGTTTATTGAGACAAGACAACCCAGGATGGCCACAAACTTACTATGTACCATGAGGATGATCTTCTAATGTCTGATCTTCCTGCTGCCACCTCTCAAAGGGCTGGGATTACAAGGGAAGGCCACCACGTCCATTTTTATGAGCTCCAGGGGTTGTAACCAGGGCTCGAGGCAAGCATTCTACCAACAGCCCCAGCTATCAAAGGTCTCTTAAGGAAACTAACTGTGTAGTATAATGGTTTCAAGGGCTCCAGAGAAGCTGTTGGTCACGTGTGCTTTCACACTGGTGCAGGCAGATGTTCATGTCAGAGCTGGGCCATTGGGTTCCAGTAGCGGCTCTGCTTCTTTAGATGCCTTGAGCACAACCTTTCCAAGAGCACTGCATGCTGGCGTGTTTAGATGTGATTAACCAACGACCTTACTAATTCAAAAGCCAGAAGGAGAAGAGGAGGAGGAGGAGGAGGAGGAGGAGGAGGAGGAGGAGGAGGAGGAGGAAGATCTCTGTTTCCTTTCATCAATCTTTTGACAGTTTGACACACACAGTACATCCCCATTACTGTTGCCCTTGCCCTCTCTTGTTTGTTTGCGACCTGCGCTCCTTCATAGATGTTTCACCTTGGTCAAATTGCTTAGTATCTCTACCCCAGTGTCCTCTGTCTGTAAGGTACGATAGCACCATATTGTCGTGGTTCTGTGAGCATTAGCTGGATGGAGAATGGGAAGCTCTTGTGAGGGGCCTGGCAGAATGAATTGCTTTCTTCTTTTTCTTTCCTTTCTCTTTTTCTTTTCTCTTCTTTCTTTTCTTCTAAAAACCAGTATGAAGTGGTAGCTATTTCTGTTTCTCATGCCTTTGAAGGGACGCACAGTCAGTCTTTCCTGGTGTGATGCAAAAGAAGGTGCATCCTGTCACCCTCGGCTTGACCTGCCTTGCCACAAAACATACCTGCAGCTGAATCATGATTTTTCTATGAAATCTCAAATGTATAAGGCGTCGAAAGGACAGAGGGCTCACCTTAAGCAGAACAATCCGGCAAACTCGGAGCCCTCTGTAATATGAACTGGTCACATCTTTTCCAGAGGTCAATGCTGCAATCAAAAGAGAGACGGGAGGAGGCGGTAGAGCAAAGCAAGCAGTGTGAAATTGGTCTAGGTTGAAAGAGACGTCAGGCAAAAGCGGTGTGCCTGGCCTATAGCAGGATGCTGATCTGTAACTGTACGCTACACAACCAAATATGAGCAGAATGCCAATAAAAAGACAAAGGAAATATTGGTAGTGTTGTCAGATGTGGGCATAGTATGTGGGCATAGTGTATGGTTATTCTTTTTTGAAGAACCACATTGAAAAATTTTAAGAATAATTTTGTCTCAATGGCTATAATTTAAAGATTATTTTAAAAATTTTAAGTTATGTGTACATGTATATATGTGCATGCGGGTGCAAGTGCCTTTGGGGGCCAGAAGAGAGCGTCGCTGAGCCAAAGTTATAGATAGTTGTGAGCTACCTAGTGTGGGTGCAAGAAACCAAACTCTGGATTCTAGAAATCAGGTCCCCTGGATGAGCAGTACATGCTCTAACCTCTGAGCCACCTTACCGGCTGCCAGGAAATTTACTTTTACATGACAGTAACATTTGAAAACTAAAGCAAATACGGCAAAGCAGCACCAACTCCTAAAGAGAGGTGCGGAGGCCAGCCTGATACCCTTGCACTATGCTTTGTAACACCCTAATTAGCATTCGGAAATTTTCCTAATAAAAAGTAAACATGCATTTATTTTCTCAGACGGCAGTAGCCGGAAGAGAGGTTTGGGGTGTGGGGTGGCACACTCCTCAGTGGCAATCTCCCCGTCCAAATGGCTGTGAGAGACCAGCCGTGCCTTCTGCATCTTATACAATTAAGAGTTGTTTCGTGTGTCATTTCATGAGGAGGGACACAGAAGTCCTTTGTTCAGTGGAGGAAAAAATTCCCTCAAACCCACAGAGAGAACCTTTTCCATCATTCCTGTGGAAGCCAAAACCTAAACCATCTCATTTGGATCGGTGTGGTGTCCAGATCTACAAGGAACAGATGGCGGGATGTGGCCAGCTTTGCCATTACTTATAAATCTCCAATCCAGAGACACAAATCACTCCCCTGGACTCTGCGGCTCAGAATAACACATGTTTATGATGAAAACGTTCCAGAAACAGAAGTACTATTTCATTGTTTGCTTTGCTGATTTTCACTAGAGGGCCTTGTAGCCCAGGCTGGACTTGAACTTGCGATGCTTCTGCTTCAGCCTCCCAGGGGTCAGGGTTGTGGCAGCGCATAAGCTGTCATACCCTGCAGTTCTGTTGTGTTTTTGAGATCTGGTCTTGCTACATAGCCTTGGTGCTTCCTGTATAGTCCAACAGGTCTGTGCCATCACACTTGGCACTTCCTTCTCCCCCCTCCGTTTGCCCCTCCCTTCCTCTGTCACTCCCTCTCTTCTTGCCTGCCTTCCTTCCTTCCTTCCTTCCTTTCTTCTCTCCCTCCATCCTCCCATCTTTCCTATGCAGACAAGGTTTTGCTATGTATTCCAGGATGGCCCCAAACATCCATTGTAGACCAGGCTGACCTTAAACTTCCGGTAATGTTCCTCCCTTTGTTCCCCAAAATGCTGGGATTATAGGCAAGAGCCACCATTCCTGACTTTTCTTTTCCTGTTTTGTAGAAGGAGAGTTGATGATGTCAGTAGAGGCTGACCCACAAGCTGGGATACAGCTTGCAAGGGGTGGGGGTGAATGCTGGAAAATCTGAATTCCTAACTCCAAGGCCACAGTAACTTGCAAACAAGAACATCTGAGGACAGTAACCACATCCACCTGCAAGTTCATAAAATCTTCATTTTACTTCCAAGCCAAGTTCACGGGGAATCACGAGTTTTCATTTCATTCTTTAACAATTTCCAAAAATAGCATCTCCAATATATGCCTCTATAGGCCAACCCTCCACTTTAAGGTTTATTTTCAGCTAGGACATGACTAGACCTAAGTAAACTCTCAGTGTTGTGCCACAAATCTCAACGCAGAAGGACTCTTTCTGATCTGTCCTAGCACAGCCAAGGACCCATGGTGCCAAGGCACAGGCCGGAGCTGCTGGATGGAAATCTACACTCCTCATAGGAGAAAATCCGTTTGCAAAGCAAAGCAATGGCTCTAAGCCTCTTAATTCAGTTAAAAAAAAAATCTGTAATCTATAATCCAAAGAAGACCATTTCAACCAATTAGCCATTTCTAAATCTCTCCCTAGACTGTAATGGGCGCTGGACTGCCAGCGAAGTGGCTTGGCAGGTGAAGGCTTTGCCACCCAGACCTGGCAAGCTGAGTTCAATTCCCAGATCCCAGGTAAAGATGTTAAAAGAAAATCAGCTCCACTAGGACCTCCACACGCAGGCGCTGGCAGAAGTGTCCCGCCTCACACACGTTCATGTTTCTACTCTTTGTTATCAGCTTGCCTTTGTGTGGAATCAACTAGAATCCAAGCTGCTGGGCAATTCTGTGAGGAATTTTCTTTTTCTTTTTCTTCCTTTTTTGGTTTTTCAAGACAGACTTTCCCTGTCCTGGGACTCACTCTGTAGACCAGGGTGACCTTGAACTCAGAGATCCACCTGCCTCTTCCTCCTGAGCGCTGGAGTCGCGTGCCACCACCGTCCAGTTTGAGATCTTCTCAGTCAGATTATTTGAAACAGAAAGAGCCACCCTACATCTGGGCCACACCTTCTGGTGGCAGCCCACCCCACGTAAGAAGAAAGCTTCACTTTCGACCTGCTTGCCTTCTAACTGGCAAGTTCTAGCGTGTCACTGAGGCAATTCTTCGGGTTTCCAGTACAGACTGAAGAGCGGTAACTCTCCAAGAATGTTCCAGGCCTTCAGCACCAGATTGGGACTGCTGAGACATCCAGCCTCCTGGACTGAACAACTGCTGGACTCTTGGACCTTTCCATTATGAGATAGCCATTGCAAGACTACCCAGAACATATCGTGTAAGCCAGTGTAATGAATAGTTTTTAATATATATATATGCAAATCTGTATCTATATATACATATCTATTTATTATATCAATTCTTTCCCTTTAGATAACCCTGACAAATTACACATATTATGTGTGCATATATACACACTGATAAATAAAAACCTGAATATCAAAAAAATACTGTTAATTACAAAGAAGAATAAGAACTTGAGCAGAAAAGCTGGGGCTGTCATTCAGTGGCAAAGTGTTTTCCTTCATGACCAGAGTTCTGATTAGAAAAAAATTATATAAACAGTAAAATGTATATAGGCAAACTATCATGAGTTGTGTGCGATGGTGCATGACCAGCACTTGGGAGGCTGGGGCAGGATGATGGCCACAATTTTGAGGCCAATCTGGGCCACACACTGAATTTTAGGCTATCTTGGGATTAAGAGTGAGACCCTATCTCCAAAGCAAAACAACAGGGCTGGAGGGATGACCAACAGGTTAAGATCTGCGTGTTGTTCTTCCAGAAGCCGAGAGCTCAGGCCCCAGCACATACATGGTGGCTAGGCAACTCTAGACCCTAAAGTCCAAAGGATTGGGCACCTTCTGACTTCCTCAGGCATGCACATACAAAATGTAGGCAAACATTCACACAGATGAAAATAAAAATCTTTTAAAACATTTTTTTAGAAAGAAAAAGGAAGAAAGAAAGAAAGAAAGAAAAGAAGCAACAGAAAAAAAAAAGAAAGAAACTGAGATGCTAATAAGAGGCTCAGTTAGTAAAGGTGCTTCCCACAATCTGAGTTCAACCATAGGACCCATGTGATAGACAACTCTGTCAAGCAGTCCTCTGATCTACACACACACACACACACACACACACACAAAATTAATATGGGGAAAGGTGAACTTGAATATCTCATAGATGTTGCACAAACCAGCCCTTTCAAACAGATGCTGGCTGTAGGAACTCCGCCATTTCCAATAATCTAATACGCAGCCCTCTGGTGGAGAACCGGCATGCCCAGGAAATGAACGGCTTTGCCACATGTCCTTTGTCGCCTATGTTGTACTTAGCGATCTTCACAGAGATCTTCCTTATATTTAATTTCTTTTTTAAAAAAAAAAAACATCTCTTCTTTCTCACAACCAGCTTTCCCCAGATCTTTTGATTTAATGATTCTGAGAGGATGGGCTCCCTTTTTCTCTCAAGGAAAAGAGACTTAACTCTAGGTAGTAGGTGAAGTTGCTTTCTCCCACCGTTTCCCAAAGACCTTCTGCAGAAACAGGGCTTATCTGGCCGTTCCTGCTCACTCCTTCCTGCACAGCAGAACCACAGGGGCACTGCACTGCGTTGCAAGTCCAATGCCCTCCGACTCATCTGTTGGCGGCTGTGCTTTGAGTTTGTAGGCTCCTGGTATGGACTCAGCACTGAGCTGAGCTGCAATTGGCCAGGGATCCTCTCTGCTACTCCGTACCATTTTTCAACCACTAGTGAACAGAACGAAGCAGTGTCTGGGTAAGATTTAGCTGCATGTAAGCATCTAATTTGACTCCAGGATAGCCAAAGGAATTTATTTATTTATTTATTAAAGATTTCTGTCTCTTCCCCACCACCGCCTCCCATTTCCCTCCCCCTCCCCCAGTCAACTCCCCCTCCCTCATCAGCCCAAAGAGCAATCAGGGTTCCCTGCCCTGTGGGAAGTCCAAGGACCACCCACCTCCATCTAGGTCTAGTAAGGTGAGCATCAAAACTGCCTAGGCTCCCACAAAGCCAGTACGTGCAGTAGGATCAAAACCCAATGCCATTGTTCTTGAGTTCTCAGTAGTCCTCATTGTCCGCTATGTTCAGCAAGTCCAGTTTTATCCCAGGCTTTTTCAGACCCAGGCCAGCTGGCCTTGGTGAGTTCCCGATAGAACATCCCCATTGTCTCAGTGTGTGGGTGCACCCCTCGCGGTCCTGAGTTCCTTGCTCGTGCTCTCTCTCCTTCTGCTCCTGTTTTGGACCTATCCCAAGTCAATTTTAAAAAGTTTCGGGGTGCAAAACATGATCAGTGGTAGGGTGTTAGGGTGTAATATCACTCCAGTGATGATAGTAGCTATTGGGTTCTCTTGGTCTATTCTGGGGGTTCAACTTTGCATTTCATTTCTCACTGAACCTCAGAAACCCCTTCAGGAATAAGTCACAGTGATACAGTGGATTAAAACCAGGAAGAGCTAGAGAACTGTGGGAAGTCAAGGCCTGTGCTCTCTTAGCCTCCCTACGCTGCCCATCTCTAAGATGGCAGAGTCTAAAACAGGGAGCACAGGGGACAAGTGACAAGGTCACCCCTCCACTCTCAGCACCTGACACCCCAAGGGGAAGTCAGTCATAAAGCAAAGTGTTCACGTCCACTATTTCCTTTCTCAGTACTAGTTCACAGAGATAGGGAAAGACGTCTCAAGATGGGTTAAAATCAAGGGTGAGAAAGGGTATTTCAGAGTCTGTTCGCTCATCCACATGAGGCAATAGCTGTCTGTGCTTCGTTGTGAGACATAATATAATTTCCAATTGTATTTGTATGTGTGTTTCTACTCATGTGTTTATGAATGCAGGTGTGTGTATATTTGCATGTGTGGGCACATGAGGGTGTGCAGTATATACACATACATTCTTGCACATGCGTGTGACTGAGTGCATATGCATTTGTATGTACACACATGTGTGATGAACCTGTGCCCAGCCTAGTGCTCAGGCGAGGGTGTGTCAGCCTTGGGAGACAGCCCAGCTCCCCTGCAACAAGAAGGTCATATTCTGCTTCTGCAATCTCTGGCCTCTGCCTCACATTCCAGATCTAGAGGTCTGGATTCGCAAAATCCCTTAGTCCTTTCGGTCCCCCTAAGAGAAGACATTCCAGCATCTTGTCTGTCTGCAAAATGGGGTGCTTCTGTGATCTCCGGGTACTTCCAGTTCAGAACTCAGAAATTCTGGCATCGAGGCTGGGACTTCTTTTCACATTGGGGAATCACTGGAGTCACCTCTGTCCTCTTCCCCCAGGGAAAAACAGCAAGAGCTCTATGAATTCCTTGTCTGTGGCCTGACAGTCCAATCACTTCTGTGGAAAGCTACTGAGCCGCGGCTTGCATTCTCCATCTTCAATCCTTGATGGACTGTTTGTTTATTTATTTATTTATTTATTTATTTTTGATAGGGTCACTACATAGGCCAGGCCAGGCTTGAAACTACTATGTAGTCCAGGCTGGTCTTGAACTCATGGAGGTCCTCCTGCTTTAGCTTCCTCAGAGATAAGATCAGAGGTGCCCACCATCATGTGTGACCTTCATTAAGCTTTTATTGCATACCTACTGAGTTCCAAACCAGTCTTCAGTAGATAAATTCTCTACTATCTTGGAACCTGATCCCCAGAACTTCGGCCTCGAATAGTAATCAATTAAAATAATGTACAGCTATTCGAATCCTGAGCTGCTCCCCTGAGCCACACTTCACTGATGGCTTCTTCCTTGGCTCCTCCTTTCTGGATTTTTCTATCAATTGTTTTTTTTTTCCTTTTTAAATCAGAGTTTATTTTAGTGACAAGTCCACACGAGTTTTAGTCCTTCTCATCAGTCTTCCGCTGAAACCCTTCTTTTCCTAACAGATCTCCTTCCGACTTTTACATTTTTTAAAAAGGACTACCTAAGATTTATTTATTTATGTGAGTGCTCTATCTGCATTTACAACTTTATGCCAGAAGAGGGCATCAGATCCCACTAGAGACGGTTGTGAGCCACCACGCGGTTGCTGGGAAATGAACTCAGGACCTCTGGAAGAGCAACCAGTGCTCTGAACCACTGGGCCATCTCTCCAGGCCCTACTTTTGATTTTTGGTTTTGTTTTGGGGAGTGTGTGTATGTGTCCCACCAGGTTTACAAAGATCTACATGAGGGAGAGGTTACTTACTGAAGCATGGGCACTTAGCCGTGGTGGCTCCCTTGAGGAAAGTAAGACCCCATTCCCTGCACCCCGTTAACTCTCAAAACTCGCTCAGGATGCTGTAGGGCCTCACGAACCCTTTCACGATGAAATGTCGACAGGGCCAATCGTGTGTCATCTTGAGAAACTCTTCTGCAGGTGCGGTGAGTTCCTGGTGCACTGGCTATGTCGTGTGCGAAGATGCTGCTTCACAGCAATCCACGCCGGCCTCTCTGACTCTCACTTCTCTGCTTCTTCTTCCATAATGTTCCTAGAGCTTCGGGGGTGAGGGGTGTAGAAATACTATTTAGATCCTAGCTCTTCAGTCTCTTTTCCTCTGACATCAGCCAGTTGTGGGTCTCCTGCAAAAAGAAGCATCTCTGATTAAGTCTTAAAGGCACGCAATCTTTTTTTGGGTTGTTTTTTTTTTTTTTTTTTTTTTTTTTCGAGACAGGGTTTCTCTGTGGCTTTGGAGCCTGTCGTGGAACTAGCTCTGTAGACCAGGCTGGCCTCGAACTCACAGAGATCCGCCTGCCTCTGCCTCCCGAGTGCTGGGATTAAAGGCGCGCGCCACCATCGCCCGGCAAAAGGCACGCCATCTATAGGTAAAAGACAAGTGTGCCCATAGAGAAGGCAGTTTGATACGATGTCCATTTAGCAAAATAATAGTAGTAGATTCTCTTTAGACCTATGACAAGGTTTACAGTATCATGCATGAGTTTCCTCCGTGGAGCAGGTTTTAAAGCTAACCAAAGAGCAGTTGGTTACTCCCCCCAGTTTCCCTCACCCTCCCCACTTCCGCTCCCTCCGCCATAGCATTCATGCCACATTAACTACATCTTTCCAGGCTGGTAGTTGTTGTATCTCACAGGGTACAGAGCTGGGTAATACCACCAATGCCCTTCACTGCTAGCAACCTACATCACATTCCTTGGTACTACGAAAACTGGCCATCAGCAAGGAAGTTTCCAGGTCAGCCGCAGCTTGATTTAACTATGTCCTGTGACGGAAGTGTGCAGGGCATTTTATTCGGCAGGAAGTGTGCAGGGCATTCCATTCGGCAGAAAGACCTTACCCTCTAGAAGGACGGATTCCACAGCTTGTCCTCTTTCTTCCACATGTTCACACCATGCAATGCACACACGCACTCACACGAGTGCATACACACACATACATACATGAACTCATAACACAGATAAAAAAATTTTTAAAAAATGAAAATAAACAAAAAAGTCCACAATGTTTGACCACGGGAGACTATAAGTGAAGCCCGCAGTGAGTTCCTCTTTGAAGAAACCCTTGTAAAATTCCAAACACGAGATGGTTTTGTTTGTTTGACTGGAAAAGGAAATCTTTTCTATCTAGTTACAAAGAAGTTTTAGAAACTATGTTAAGAGAGCCTGGTGTGGTGATATACTCCTCTAATCCCAGACCTTGAGATGCTGAGGTAAGAAGATTGCAAGTTACAGGCCACCCTGGGCTCCATAGGGAGGCCTAGTCTCAAACAATAGAAAACAAAACACACCCAAACCACAAAGCAGTCAAAAAGGAAAAGAAAACAGGCATTATCTACTTATCATCTATCTACCTGTCTATCTACCTGCCTATCATCTATCTGCCTGTCTACCATCTAGCTGTCTGTCTCTATGTACCTATCTATCTACCACCTACCTATCATCTATCTAACTATTTACCTATCTACCTACATATCCAATTTCTTGCAATTATTGTTCGTTTTTGTTTTTGAAACAGGGTCTCAAGCCCAGACTGCAGCGGAACTCACTATTATAGCACAGGATGGCCTGGGGTGATCCTTCTGTCTCAGCCTTGTGAGTGTTGAATTACAGACTTGAGTTACCATCCCTAGCTATATTATCAAATGTAATGTCCTTGCCAGTTGTGTGTGTGTGTGTGTGTGTGTGTTTGTGTGCGCGCACACATGCGCTTGCTCATATTTCCAGACGGTTCTCTCTATATTGCTCAGTCTGGCCTTGAATTTGGTAAAATGCAGAGTCGGGCTCACTATGCCTTTGGGATGTCAGCTCCCAGTTACATAAACTTGTTTGGTTTTTTTAGTGTAAATGGAGCAGCCCAATCATGGCATTTAATGGGGTTGTAACATTTGCTTGCACTCCCAGAGCCTACAACAGGAAGCAGCTACCTCTGGGGAAACTGGGAATGGGGAAGTAGGGAGATAATGGTTATTATTCTTTTACAAAGAAAACATGGAAACATATCCATAAACGTAGAATGAATAATGTGAACAGAGGACACTGTGCTCCCATCTCCCCACTTTCTCAGCTCTCTTGGTTGGTATTGCTAATGAATTAATTTTCTTTTTTATTTTTTTTTTTAAAACAGTCTCATGTAGTCCAGGTTTGCCTTGAACTTGCTTTGTATCAGAACCTGGTCTTGAACTCCTCCTGACCCGCCTACTCTTGAATTCTTGATCTTCCTGCTTCCACCTCTCAAGTACTGGGATTACAGGCATATGCACGCCACCATACCTACTGCATATAGTACATAGTACTTCATATCCACTAAGTGCATTAGTGCATTCTTTTTTTTTTTCCGAGGTTTCTCTGTAGCTTTGGAGCCTGTCCTGAAACTAGCTCTTGTAGACCAGGCTGGCCTCAAACTCACAAAGATCTGCCTGCTTCTGCCTCCCGAGTGCTGGGATTAAAGGCATGTGCCCAGCTAGTGAATTCTTGATAATATTCTCAGAGCTCTGTTTTATTTAATACTTTCTCTTTACTGTCACTGAGGTCTTTCTTCCACACCAACACTGCGGGAACTGACAAGGTCACGTGTGGATGGCGAACCATCACCTTTGTATTTACTGCATGATCTTGAAGGAGACCCCCGGGCTTAGCTGGGCCGTGGTGGTACACATCTTTAATCTCAGCACTCTGCAGGCAGAGACACGTAGATCTCTAGGAGATCAAGGCAAGCCTGGTCTACAGAGCTAGTTCCAGTACAGCCAAGGCTACGTAAAGAAACTCTGTCTCTAGAAACTAAAAATCAAAAACACAAAAACAAAAACAAAGGTTTAAAAAAAATTCATAAGCTTTCTCCACCTTCATTTCTTCAACAGAAACATGAGTGTAAGCTAGAATGTAGTCTCAGCCCCTCTGGGAGTGGACATCCTCATTCCTCAGCTCTGCTTTTCTCCGAAATGGTTTCTTTCTTTCTTTCTTTCTAAACTTCATCTATTTATTTTGTGACAGCCTGGGCACCTGTAACCCAAGGTGTCCTTAAACTCAAGACATGGCCTTGACCTTCTGACTATGAGGGTTTTTTTTTTTTTTTCAAACTACTCATCATCAATTCTAGGTCTGAAAGATCCTAGAAGCAGGCCCAGGGTGGAATTACTCATTTACTTTGCAGAATAGTTAATCGACCATGTTGGTTATAGATAGACATTTAATCCCATCAGTCAATATGATGTGGGTATTCTTGCCTTCTATACATGATGAAACTGAGGCCAGGGAGGTCAGTTTAGGTCCTTAGGCCTTGTAGCTAAGTACATCAGTCAACCTAGGCAGGGTGTAGAGAACTTGTCCAACTTGTGTTAAGGCTCTGGGCTAAGTTTACAAAACTGTTGAAAGAAAAAGCAGAAAAGCTAGAAGCTGGATATGGTGGTGCTTGCCTTTAATTCCAACACGGGGGAAGTGGCAGGAAGATCTTTGTGAGTTCAAGGTCAGCCTGGTCTACGTACAAGTAACAGTTTTTAAATTAAATTTTTTAAAAAAAATAATAATCTTTACTTCAGAATATTCTGAGTACATAGCTATCTTCTTTTACTAATTTCTAGCTTTCTGTGATGTTTTTGGGGACAAGATCTCAATATGTACCTATGGATGGCCTGGAACTTACTACATAGACTAGACTTACCCTAAACTCAAAGAGGTCTGCTTGTGTCTCCCTGCCAAATGCAGGGTCACTTGAACCACCATGACCTACCAATGTTATCATCATCTATAAACTCTACCAGCACATACAAAAGCAAACACAAGAAAGGATTTCTTCAAAATTCATATGCTTTGGGTAGTGGAGGAACAGGTCTTTCTGCAGACAGGAGGCTCAAACGATGACCTGTAGAAGTCTCACGGGTGATTTTACACACAGTTTGAAGACGACTCCTATGGGATACAGGTTTCCTCAAAGTCTGGGTAAACAAAGTGCACTATTACTTTATGAATCTCAACACAGCTGGAGTTTCAAATTGAAGGCTAGAGGGGTTTAGACGGATAGTGAGACTGTCTGCTCTCCAGGATACTGGATATGCCATGAGCTTTCTTTATATCCTGGGTTACGGGACCTGAAGACACTATGGCCTTGGGAAGCAATGACACTTTGAATGAGATCATTTAAAGTGGACCGTGAAAATCTGAGTGTGATAGTCTGGGCAGTGCCCAGGCTCTTGTGTCTGTGGCACCTTATACTTGGACTGTAGGGATCTGTTTTTACCTTCAGGGTAAACGACAAACGGGTAAGAAACTAAGTCCTAATTTAATGGTGGAATGTTTTTAAAAAATAAGTTTTGGTGCAGTGCCAGGAAAGGAAACCTTTAGTGACATTACCGTGTGATTATTCTAAAAACATTGTTTGAATAGCATCGTATTGGAGCAAAAAGTGCGTAAGGTGCTTTCTAGAACTTTCTCCCCAATTTCTAAAACACAGACTTTATGCCTAATTTAAGAATTCCAAGTCCTGTCAAAACCAGCGGTTTAAGGTTTATTCCCAGTGATTTTACAATTCCCAAGCCCGGTTACAGATCGCAGCTACCTGTCACGAACTCCAATCGCATACAGTGGAAAAAAAGAAAAAAAAAACACATCCTTTTCTATAACAAGTGAAGGGGTGTATCTAATGTTGTAAATTGCTCACGCCTAATGTCCTGAACAGAAACCTAGTCTGGGATTTTTCTCATAGGCGTGACCTCTGCTCCTGGCAAGTAAATTGCCAGAGGGAGAAACAAGTGTCAGCCCGAAGGAAAACCCTGTTAGGGGATTTAAAAATTTTTTTTCTTTCTTTTTCTTTAAACCGATCACTTTTGAGGAGGAGTCAAAGTCCTCGCCAGGAGAGTACCATCTTTCCCCCCCACACACACCGGCCACCTCATCCCCACCCCCCAGCCCTTTCCTAAAGCCCCACTGGGGAGAACGTCCCCCCCTCCCCGGTACCCCCCATCCCGCCCGGCTCCCGCGGCTCCCCCTGGCTCCGGGTCCCCCAGGCCCCGCCGCCGGGGTCGCTCGGGGCTCCGGGCCGCGGCCCCCAGGTGCGGCGGGGGAGGGGCGCGGGGCGGGGCGGAGAGGAGGAGTGGCGCGGAGCGTGTGCGGCCGGGGAAGCCATTGCCTGGTTAATAGTTGCTGTTGCTGCACTTCCGCTTCTCTCCCAGCGAGAGCGAGACACGAGTGGCCAGGCCCAGCCGCAGCCGCAGCAGCAGCCGCCGCGGCGGCACGGAGCAGCCAGACACAAAGAGAGGTGCGGGGGGCCCCCGGGGCGGGCGGGCGGGCGAGCGGGGCCTGGGGCCGCGGGGCCAGGGGCGGGCGGGCACGGGCGGGCCGCGGGGCAGCAAGGGCCGGGCCGGGGGCGCCGAGGGCCCGGGCGGCGGGGATGGGGCGGCGGGGACCGCGCGAACTGTCAGCGCGGCCCGGTCCCCCCGGGGGGACCCGCCCGCCCGGGGCGCATTGTGCGAGCGCAGCCCCGCGTGGCCGGGCCTGGCCGGGCGCCGTGTCCCCCGCGGCCCACGCGGCCCACGCTCGGCTTCCTCACCCACTCTCCCGGCTCGGCTAGTCCCGACCTCGCCGAACTCGAGCGGACGCCGGGAGGCCTCGGGGACCGCGGCCGCGGCTCCCGGCCCTCCCCGGGCCGCCCGCCCCCCCCCCCCCCGCGCGATCGCGGCCCCCGCGTCCCTTCGGCCGGTGTGGCGGTGGGCCCCGATCCTCTGCAGGGCGGCGGGGGCGGCCCGGCCCTCGCCCTCCTGACAGCGGAGTTCCCTCTTTGCGGCGCCTGCATGGTCTGTGTTTCTGTTTTGTTTCCTCCCCCTGCAGGGGCCGTTCGCGGGGTGGGGTGGGGGGTTCGCTATGTCGGATGACGATTCGAGGGCCAGCACCAGCTCCTCTTCATCTTCGTCCTCCAACCAGCAGACCGAGAAAGAAGCCAGCACCCCCAAGAAGAAGGAGAGTAAAGTCAGCATGAGCAAAAACTCGAAGCTCCTCTCCACCAGCGCCAAGAGGTACCCCACTCCCTTCCCCTCAGGCGTCCTGGCTTCCCAGTTGCCTCGTGCTGCATGTCAGGGAGGGTGGCTTCAACGACAACGTTCTCCTGTGTTCTCTGGCAGGAAAATGGGGCATGGGAATCCCACCTGTTTTCTCTGCTGCTTGCTGTTTCTGGTTTTGTTAGTACCCTTCCTTGTCCATATGCAGGAGTTCTGGCTGGCCTCGTCCATGCCTCGTTGAAGTTTCAAGAATCCTCATTACTTTTATGAGTGAGTCTGATTGTGATTTCAGAGTCCTCTTCCTAGTAATCACGAATCTGCGACTTCCCGGAGGCTGGCATCCTCCTTCATGATTAAGGAGACCTTCCTGGGAACTCTCAATGCATTCTGACCATGGCTGCTCCTCACCTGTTGCAGGGGTGATGTTTTCTGAATAGAGTTTTCTCCTTTGTAACTTGCTTAAGGAATAACCAGCTCCCATTAGTGGTTAAGAAATTGAGGTGGTGTTTTCTGGTGGAATTTGAAGAGCCTTTTCCGGTTTGGGGCAAATGAATGGATCAGTAAATGTAAAATTATTATTTCAGCTATTTTGGGGGAGGGGGTAGGGTTTTTTTTATTGTTGTTTATTTTTTTTCTGTTTAAGAACTTCCGTTCGATAGTTTTCAGGGAGACTTTGTTGTCGTGTTTTCAGACAGGGTCTTATTCCATAGCCAAGGCTGGCCTTGAACTCACAGCACAGCTCCTGCCTCAGCCTTCCTGATGGCTAGGACACTACACCCAGGGTTAGTATCTTATGTAAAAAGACAGGTGAATGCTTCACCTCTGTCCACCTTAAGTAACACTCTCTGATCCCTGTAGTGTGAATCATCTATAGCAGGTACCCAGGAATCCCCTGACAGCCTTTCATTAATCCATCTCTTTTCATTGAGATAGCTGACCACAGTCAAGAACGGAAGCTGTGGGCTAGCTTGGGGGATATCATTCTTTAAAGAGTTTAAGATGAAGTGGGGTATCTAAGTGGTTTTGGCTCTGTCCGTTGAGTGGTGCGCCTGGAACTCAGAGATTGACAGTTGGTTCTGTCATTCTCCCTGAAACTCACAGGCTTGGTGTGCTGTTTTAGTGATCTGACTGGCTGGTGGGGTGACTTTAGCCCATCTAAATAGTTAGCGTTCAGGTCTTGAGAGAGGATTGAGATTGCCTTGGTAAAAGTGTTGGCGTTTTTCAGAGGGTTGGTTTGATTGTATCTCTGGCTCTTCAGAGTCTTGACTGGCTCTTTTGATTTAACCCAGGTGAAACCTCTAGGAGCCAGAGTTCTGTCCTTATTGCTAAGGATGGTCCTTCTGTCCCCCAGCCCTTCTAAGCTCTCCATCCTCTCTCATTCTGCTTCTGAGCTGCCCCTTAGGTCGGTGGAGCTTTTGTACTGTGTTAGGAGGCCCGTGGTGTGCTGTGACGACAGTGGAAGGGAGATGGACAGGTGTTAAATGTCATTTGCTTTGTCAGTGTAAATCATTAGATTTCCCCATGGATACAGTTTGCCTATTTTAACAAAGTTAAAAACTTAGTTCTGGGCATGGTAATCCAGGCCTTTTGTCAACACAAGCCCTTGGAAACACAAGCAGACAGGTAGATCTCAGGTGAGTTCAGAGTCAGCCTGTTCTACATAGAGAGTTCCATGAGGTCTGGGTATAGATAGGAAGACCATCTCATAAAAAAACAAAATAAACTATTTAGTAGCTGAGATGGCAGTGTGCTGGCCTAGCGTGCAGGAAGCCCTGGACTCATTCCCCAGCACCATCAGGCATGGTAGCACAGACTTGTAATCCCAGGGCTCCGCCAGGCAGGAGGAGCAATTCACAGTCATCCTTGGCTATGCATACTTGAGCTGGAGACAGGGTCTCCTGTAGTCAGGGTCTCATGTGGTCCAGGCTCAGCAATCTGAATGACAATAGATGTTTTTGGAGGGTAGGAAGAAGCCAGCTATAATGTACCAAGCACTGCCATTTTTAGATGGCATTTCTTCCCCAGTAAAAGGGAAAACAAATTGAATGGTGACCGAGGGAAGTTCTACTGTCAGAAGACATCCATTGTCGTTCTGATTGCCAGCCTAAGACCTTATTTGGGAGCAGCTGGTAAAGAAATGTGGGAAGTAGAAATAGAAGCGGGAAATAGTAAATAATAATTTTGCCTGTACACGAACATGTTTTATGTATCTTTTAATGCAGCACATTTAGCTTCCTAGACACCGTGCTGACACAGTAGCTATCTGTGTTAAACAAAGCTAAGGTTAGCATCAAAAGACAAAAAATGTATCTAGGAAAGAATGAACAGGAGGATCAGGACCGGTGTTTGACGAGCCTGCCCTACATCACTGGTAGATGTAGAATCTAAATACACTGGTTTGGAAGGGGCTTGTGGACCAGGAGGTGGTGTGAAAATGAAGCCAGAGTCCCAGATTTAGGAATTTCATTCACTGTGGAAAGTGGTTTCTAAACCAGGGGCAGAGGAAAGCCCCAGTGGGAAGTGTGGATCTCGCTTCACTCTGGGACAGGCCTTTGATTCCCACTCTGGGAACGGTGCACAAGGTAGTGGTTAATGGAATGGGTAAAACTGCCTGGTACTGCCCTCGTTAAAAATCACATCATAATTTTAGTTTTGCGTGCAATCGTGTGGCATCGTAATTTTATTTTGTGTGTATTCGTGTGGTATGTGTGTTCAGGCATGTCAAGGCACATGTGGAGGTCAGAGGCCAAATTGCTGGAGTCAGCCCTCCTTCCATGTGTAGGTTCCAGGGATTGAACAGGGGTCAGCACTTGTGCTGACAGGCACCTTCGGCTGCTGAGCCATCTCACCAGCGTCTAAGTTCTAAAGGAGCAGCTGTCTTTACAGCTCCAAAGGAGGACATGTTTGCTTTCTGACAGATCTGAAAATGGTCAATTCCAATAGGTGCAAGAGTCAGGAAACTGGTGCTTCGGACTTGAGTCTGACATCCTGATGTGAACGAAACAGATGCAGATGTCTAGGGACTGAAATGCCTACTGGGAGCCGTAGAATTCAGCAAGGCATTGATAGATGTCATAGAGACTGGGTGTTCTAAACTGGACCCCACTTGTAGAGACCGGAAGTCCCCTCAATAGGAAAGTTTGAAGAACTTCCCAGTCACTACTCAATTTATTTTTCCTTTTCACGTGGAAGAAGTGCTTGCTAAAAATGTCAGCGCGTTATAGCTGGCCTCTTCCTACTCTCGGAGAACTTTCTTGGGAAAGGGAAAAACATCCATTGTCATTCAGATTGCTGAGTGTGTTGGCCTTATTTTTACTACCGAGCTGCCTTGGTGGATTTTTTTTTAAGTTGTAACAGCCTGGTAGGAGGAGAAGTTATAAAAATAGTTTCCCTTTAGGAGAAGCAGCTTAAGGCCCAAAGTTTGTCGTTTCCATTGGTGCCCTAAGCGCCTAGGTAAGCAGAAGACAAAGACCGGCTCGGTGTGAACTGTCAGTGGCTTCGGCCTCAGGCTGGGGGATGGGCTCTTTGTGAGGTGCCGAAGGCCAGGCGAGCCCGCGGCCGGGTACCGGGAAGTTCGGGGCTGGCGGCGGGCAGCGGGCAGGCGCGACGTGGGCGCAGGTGGCAATGCACCTGTACGGGGCGGCCGGGGTCCCGCTGCCCTCAGCTCCACCGAGCACTTCCTGGACCTCTCGACCCTGGCCGGTGGCGGTCACTAGGGCCCGAGCGGCCATATTGGCTGTGCTGGGAGGTCACTGCTCCTGGTGCAGGTCCGGGCCTGAGAAGTACCGGCCTGCGGGGGGCGCTGTGCTGGTGTGCGGGTGCCGGCCTGCGGGGGGCGCTGGTGTGCGGGTGCCGGCCTGCGGGGGACGCTGTGCTGGTCTGTGAGGTCCAGGCCTAGGGGAGGTGTCCCTACCTGAGGAAGGGTGCTGGTCAGGGTCTGCTGGGAGACTCAGTTGTGGGCCTGCGTGCAGAGTCACCGAGTTTAGGGGACCAAGTGGCCTGGTACTACATACCGATGGTCCTGGCCAGAGTGGAGGGGGGACGACAACTATTCTTAGGTAGAAAACACCCAGCACAACTGCCCTAGTATGCTTGGCAGTATTGAAAGCCCGATGCTGTCGAGGGTGGGAGAGATCTAGAGTTGTGCCCTGCACTGGAAAGTCTCCCCAGCCTGGGAGCCCTGGGTTGCCTCTCCCTCAGTGGATAGAATAAGGTGGGCTGCAGACCTGGTTCTGGGAGGGGCCTCCAACTAACTTTCTGTTTCCTGATCTCCCAGGATCCAGAAGGAGCTGGCAGACATCACTTTAGACCCTCCGCCAAACTGCAGGTGAGCTGCCTATGGAGTATTGTCTTAAAATTCTCCTAGCTTCTGTCTTGTATTTTCTTTTCTGTTATAGAATTTTGCTTCTCTTCTGTGGTCTGTGCGTGTTTGGTGCTAACGCCAAATATCCGAGGAAATGTATACGTATGCTGTGGGTGTGGTGTGCAGCAAGCTCAGGACTGTTGAGAAGGACTAGAGTTCCACGATGTGGGCGCCTATGTGTATGAAACAAACTGCAAAGTTAAGGTGAAGGAGTACCCTTTTTGTAAGCTGGCTATGGGTGATGTCAGCCTTTAGAAATTTGGTCTAGAAATTGCTCTGCTGGAATAACCTCATTACAGGTGTGATATGCTAGAGCTTGGCATGAAAAGAAACACGAGATCCTCAGGCTTACTCTGTTGTAATTTTGTGTTGGACTTTTGGCAAAGCAATTCAGGAAATAACTTGTGGCTTTAACAGAATAATTTTTGTTTTAAATTATAAATTTAAACCCTTAAAAGATGGTGGGGTTTTTTTTTGGCTATTGTGTAACACAGACTGAGTATATTTGTGAACATTTCAGCGTGAAAACTAGCCAGCTTCCAAAGGGTGTGCTGACCACTTGGCTTTCTTTTTGCGTCGTTGAGTCAAGGTGGAAGGAAGTTGTGATGCTTTGTGTAAATTGATAGTGAATCATGAAGAACCAAAAACTTTAGTAAAACCAGGATCATCCTTGAATGGAAGGCATGCTTTCATTGGGCTTTCAATTTACTGGTAGGAGTTACTGGCGAATACTTGCTAGATATATACAGTGAGCATGCACAGACATTCAGGATGGAAGCTAAGTAAAGTATTTTGCTTTTAAAACACTCATGTTTTAAAACCGTGATTGGTGACTTAAGAACAAATTTCGTGTTGCTGTTTTGTTGACTTATTCTGTGTGTGTGACTGCATGACGTGTGCATGTGGAGCTTAAAGACAACTTTGTGGAGTTCGTCTCTCCCCGGGTTGCCAGGCTTGAGCTGTGAGCTGTCGGGCCCACCCTAGTGATTCTGTTTTGTATGAATTTGTTCTTAGTGTTGATCAGATTTGTAATACTTTTTAAAATTTTGTTCTGATTTGTAAGAAAGTCATTTTGAGTGTCAGGTTCTTTTTGGTGTTTCCCTTGAGACATTGTCTCAAACTTGATGAGGATGACCTCAAGTTTCTGATCCTCCTGTCTACCTTGTCCCCAGTGCTGGCATTACATGTGTGAGCTACTGTACTGGCTTTATGCCAGGCTAAACTCTGCGCTTCACGTGTGCACTCTAGCAACGGAGCTACATCCTCAGTAAGATTTTAAACTGTGTTCTTTATTTATTTTTTTAAAATATTTATTTATTTATTATGTATACAACATTCTGCCTTGATGTATGCCCGCACCCCAGAGCAGGGCGCCAGATCTCAGTACAGATGGTTGTGAGCCACCATGTGGTTGCTGGGAATTGAACTCAGGACCTCTGGAAGAGCAGCCAGTGCTCTTAACCTCTGAGCCATCTCTCCAGCCCCCTAAACTGTGTTCTTTAACTGAGCTGCTAATTATTCTCTAGGATTTCTTTTGTAGCTAATAATCTTTTCAATGGTTGAGAAAGTGGAGAAACAGTAAGAGCTGTTTAGATGAAGGCCTGAACGTCCCTAGGTGGTTTGTGTGGAGTCATGGATGTTCCCTGCGGTAGGCCTGAGCTGTGGCTGCCACTGCTGCTGGTGTTGTCTCCCGTGTGCGTGTCTCTTGTGAGTTCACACAGCTGATCAAGTTAGAAATCAAGGCTTCAAAGCTAGCATCATTTACTAAAACGCAAATGGCTTTCTTGTGAACCAGTGCTATCAAATTGAAACCTGCAAACGGTTTGGAGATCTCCTGAGATTGCTCTGCGGAAGCAGGGTAGGCACCTGAGCTCTCGTCATAGCGGCAGGGGTCATCTATGAGAGGCTTGTGCTCCTGAAGCCTAAAGGACGTTTTCTCTTTGTAAATTCCTCATCATCACCCCTTCCAGCGAGCCCTCTGCCGTGGCTGGGGCAGTCCCCTGGGTGGTGAGTGACAACTCTTACGGCACTTAACATTTTGGGAAGAGTACAATTTCCAAGAACATACTAGGTATCTTTATTTTGAGAAAAATATATATATATACACACACACACATACATACATGCAGTCTTTTAAAAATCACAACTGCTTTACTTCCTGGAGATATCCCCACTAGGCTTTCAGCCCCGTGGTTCTCAAGCTCCTTAATTCTGCACAGTTCTCCATGTTGTGGTGAGTGACCCCCCAGCCATAAAATTATTTTTGTTGTTACTTCATAACTGTAGTTTTGCCACTGTTATAATAATTTAAATATCTTATATGCAATCCCTGTAAAAGGTTTCTTTGTTTGTTTGATCTCCCCCCCCCCCCCAGGAGTCTTGACCCACAGGTTGAGAACTGCTGTTTTCAGTGGTCTCAGTTTGAGTTTCTATTGTTGCTTTCCTGTCTTTCCACCCTGTGTTGTGCTTTACTTTCTGTCCTGGGCTCTTGTCTAAGTTTGGTCTTATATTTTGTGATGCTACCTGTATGGGATTTAAAACCACTTTTTAAAATAACATTTATTCGTGTGTTTATACATGAGGGTGCACATGGGCCACAGCATATGTATGGATGTCAAAGGATAATTTGCAGTAATCCTACCATGTAGAGCTTAGGGATTGAACTCGGGTTATCAGGTTTGGGGCAAGTGCCTTTACCTGTTGAGCCATCTGACCTGCCCCTCTTTAAGAGTTAAGTATTTAATATCTTGATGTGTGGCATGAATCTAATTGGTCTTAATAATAAAAACCCAGATATTAGGGGGTAAAAGCTGAAAGATTAGAGAATCAGAGGTGCCAGCCACTAGTTCTTACCTTAGACCAAATGGGGTATCCTGTCTTTACAAGTGCTCAGACTGAATGCCTTATATTCCTCTCTCTGCCCAACCATATCCCTTCCTGTTGGGATGAAAGGCGTATGATAACCACATACTGGGATTAAAGGTGTGAGCCACCACCACTGGGCTGTGTTTCTCTTTGAGACTGGATCAATCTATTGTAGCTCAGGGTGGCCTTGACCTCTCAGAGATTGATTCAACTGCCTCGCCTCCCTAGTGCTGGGCTTAAAGGTGTGTGCCACCACTGCCTAACCTCTGTGGCTAATTAGTGGCTCCCTCCACACTCTGATCCCCAGGCAAGCTTTATTTGTTAGATCACAAACAAAATATCACCACATTGATGGACTTTATTGTTGGAGACAGAATAGATAGTTTAGTTTAGATGTTTTTTGAAGTTAGCTTCCAATTAAGATACATGAATTAAATGATATATTAAATGTGTACATTAAATTTTTTTCTGGTATAATTTTTTTCCAGATAAGAACTCAGTGTAGTTCCTAGTGAAATTGTAATTTCATCAATTATAAATTATATTGGATAAGCTGAATAATTGGCTTTCATTTTATGAATTTCTGATATAGCTTGCCCTTTTTAGATATAGCTTACCCTTTCTAGATATAGTTTACCCTTTCTAGAACTTCTTTCAGGCAGCATTCAGTTTTAAATTTAGGCACATCACTTTCTTAAACATATGAGGTAGCACACAAAGTTTGGAATTCAAAGTTACCGAACTTTAAAATTATGTGAATTTCATTTGCTAAAGATATTGTCTTAAAAAAGCTAATAACTAATGCTGTGTTTTGTATTGAGTAGATTAATTTTATAAATTATGCGTGTTTAGCCGGGCGGTGGTGGCGCACGCCTTTAATCCCAGCACTCGGGAGGCAGAGGCAGGCGGATCTCTGTGAGTTCGAGGCCAGCCTGGTCTACAAGAGCTAGTTCCAGGACAGGACCCAAAAGCTACGGAGAAACCCTGTCTCGAAAAATCAAAAAAAAAAAATTATGCGTGTTTATGAGTATGGGTTTGTGTATGTGCATGTGGTTGATGGAGTCCAGAGAAATCATTCATCTCCTGGAGCTGGAATTAGAGATGATTCTGGGCTGCCTGTCATAGTCTCTGGAAATGGAATTTGGGTCCCTTCAGATCAGCGAGACTCTCCTGAGTCTCTGAGCCATCTCCAGCCCCGGAGACTTTTTAAAATACAAATTTCTTTGTATTGCCATGTATATGAAATTCTTACTTTCAAACATCAAGCTATTTAGTATTGTGTATGTGTGACTCTCTCTCTACCACTCTTTCTCTCTGTGTACATAGTGAATGAAATATTTCTGCACATTGTTCAAGTTTTTTCTCTATCATTGACTCTATTCTTTTAGGAGAAAAGTGGGCTGTGATTCTTGTAATGATTCCGTAAAGCTTGACTTTTTTGGGATAGAAAGATCATGTGTTCTAGACTGCTCGTGAACTTCGGCCACAGGGTCAGTTCTGTAGCTGTTATTTGCAATTCACGGCGCATACTTTGCTAAACTGACTAGCTATGGTCAATTAAATTATAATTTAAATTCTAAGCATGGGTGTCTTTAGACAGCATGTTTACTCATCATAGCTGGCATGTTTTGCCCAAGTCCTTTCTACTTTAGTTTTTTTTTTTTCTACTTTAGTTTTATTTAATGGGAATACCTGTATTATAAGTAAGTCTCTAGCTAGTGTAAATGGAAATCTAAAATTCAGAATTTTGATTGATGTTATTTTAGGTAAAAGTATTTTTGAGACATTAAGCATTTTAAGCACGAGAAGAGGTTAATAAAAATAAATTTTTCTTTATATAATTTTATTAGATTTGACCAGTGTTTTTATTTTACTTTATTTAAGTATGTAAAGTTAAGTTAGGACCTTCACTACCAAGTTCCTTTTAAGATGATTTGAGGTGAAGAAAAGAAAATAAGCAGTTCGTCTTTCTTGTAATTCTCAGTCCTCTTATCCCTGCAGTGATGCTGCATTTGTGTTTTAATAAATAAAGTTTGCCTATAGATCAGAGAGTAAAACAGCCAGGCACACTGGTCAGCCTTACAGACAAACCAGGTAGTGGTGACACACACCTTTAATCCCAATAGCCACAGTAGTTGCCATAGAAACTGGGCAGTGCACGCCTTTAATCCTAGCTCTAGAGAGGAATATAAGACAAGAGGAGACAGCTCTCAGGCACTGTCTCCTTTTGAGATACCTAGAGGCAGAATTGCAATTTCAGACTGAGGTAGAGGTAAGAGCCAGTGGCTAACTGTTTTGCTTTTCTGACCGTCGGGTTGAATTACAATTTCTGTCTGGGTTTTTATTAATCCTGCTACATATCCTTCTCTGCTGAAAGGCCCAATGCCTCGCTTGCCTACCTTACAGTGTTGGAAAGCCCAGCCTTTATTTTGAGATGGTCTCACGCGTAGCTCAGGCTGACCTTGAACTTGCTGTTTAGTGGAGGATGATTTTGAACTTTTAATCTTCCTGCTTCCACCTTCCAATGCTGGGATTACTGGTTCATGCTAGCACACCCTTGTTTTTGAGACAAGTTCTTGCTGTCTCAAAATTCTAGCTTTGAATTTGTGACGCTCCTGCCTTGCCTCCTGGTGAGGAGTCATTAATTGCTGTATTGAATAATGAACTTATTGCGTAGGGGTACAATACTGTAAATGTAATTAATGTCATTGAATTGTATACTTATAATGGTTAAAATGCTAGGGACTGGAGAGATGATGACTCAGAGCTTAAGAGATCTTACTGTGCTTTAGAGGACTGGATGGAGTTTGTTCCCAGCACCTATATGGGAGGATTCAAAACCACCTGTCATTTCTGCTCCAGGTGATCTAGTGTTTTCTTGTGGCCTCCACAGAAACACACATAAATACAACCTTTACAAACTATTTTATGACACAGTGAAAACAATATTGTTGTTAAGATGCCGGGTTTTGTTAATTCTTATAGCCTTTAAAGGGTGATGCTGGTTTTAGAGATGCTTGTAAAGGTGCTGATACTCCCCATTACAAACCTTGAGTGCTTACTCTATAGGAAAAGGAACTGTGTTCAAGTGGTTCATGATCTGTAAAGGTTCTAAGAAGTGTGGAAATGTGAATGTTGAGGTAATAACTGCCAGTGCCATGCTGTGGAGGTTCAGAAAAATGAGAGATGACTTTGCCCTGGCTGTGAGGGTCATGGCTGGAACACTTAGTCATCTGGGAAGGTTTCAAGAGGGGATAGGAATTGGGTGAAGAATGAAGCCTAGGCTCAGTGGAGGAAACTGCCTGCCCACACAGCAGAGGGCAGGGTGGGAGGGTTGTCTAAACCTTTGGCTCCAGAGTGCAAAACAAGTGGGAGGATATAATTGTAAAGATAAAATTTAAGTTGTTATGTCAGACTAGGCCTTTGATTTTATTACATTAGAGAATCTTCAAAACTTTTGAGTGGGAAATGAAATTTTTGTGGAACAATTTGGACAGAGACAAGGGTAGCGTAAAGTTGAGTAGGAAGCAGCAGACTTAGTTGGCTGCTGTACTGCGGGTAGGGATTGAAGAGAGCTTGGGAAACAGACAGTAGCTTTGAGAGGAGAGGAGAGGAGACAGCAGTAGAACTAGGAAACTTGGATGCTGAAGTCTCGGTTTGGGGGCTCTGGTGACTTTAAATATCAAGGAGAACAGGAAAAGTTGCTTAGGGGAGGCAAGGTCTCTCTCCACAGTTATTCGTGCTGTTGGTCATATACAATGTCCAGCATGTTGCTGCCTCTGAGTAGGCTATCAGTTTGTAGTTTGGTTGTATGTTTGTTATATCGAAGTCTCAAATCTGCCTGCTTTTAGGTAAGATTAGGGAAATGAAGTAGATTAAAAATTCCCTGAGAGGCAAAGACAATGACTTAAGTCTCTAATTCTGACCCTGCATGTTTCCCTGACTTTCCAGTTTGAATGTTTCAGAGGCACAGATAACCCGGGGAAAGTGGTGTGGTGCACTGTCTGAAAACTTCATGTCTGTACAGTTAGTGCCGTTGTTGCTGTGACATACCGTGACCAAAACCAGCTTAGAGTAAGAAAGGGTCTGCTACAATTGTCACTAAACACGCCAGCAGGAACTCGGGCGCCTGCCTGCTGTTCCCGCTGCGTTATCTCTAACCCAGGGAACCGCAGAAGCCGTAGAGGAATTCTGCTGCTGCCTTACGCAGCCTAATGCTTAGTTATCTTTCTTAGACTACCCAGGACCACCTGCCTAGGGGACGTAGCCACCTACAGTGGGGATGGCCCTCCTGTATCAATCAACAAGACAATCCCCTCCAGATGGGGCAGGCCAATCTAGGCAATCCCTCACTTGAGACTCAGATGACTCGAGGTTGTCAGTTAAAGTTAACCAGGACACTTGGTTTCCTTGTTTACCTGTTGCAGAGTGTGAATGAAAGCTGCTTCCATGAAGTGGTTAAGTGTGCCAGAGTCAAATCTAAGGGCCTTGGCAGAGGTGCCAGACTGGCGGTGGCTTTGCAGATCTGTGTAAGTTGAAAGGTTTGTGATGATAAAGGGGATGAAATTAGCTGGGAAGAAGAGGGCTAGGCTGTGTTTTAAAAGCTGGTCACACACCATAGTAACAGCACAGGGAAGGCTGAAGCAGGGAAATCATGTATTTGTAGCAATCCAGGACTACATAGCAAGTTCCAAACAGAACTGTGAACTGAGGGGCATTTGCAAATGAAGGACAGGTAGAAAGAGCAGACCTGGAAAAAAGAGGAAGCAAAGAAGCAGGAGGAGCCACCAAGGCTGTGGGAAAAGAGAAGGAACTTCAGCTTTTAGGTTTTTACAGACCAAGAGGGGAAAGCAAACAGAAGGATGGAGGAACAAGAAGGATATGGAATATTTTTCAGAGTTCTAAAGAAGAGGGTAGAATGTGTAATAAAATTGAGCCTATTGGCAGAGAGTGCATCTCTGCTGTGTGAGGAGCCCTCCAGCCCTGTATAGAGCTAAGGGCAATAGCATCCGCCTCCTGCTTGTTCCTCCCTGGGAGACTTTAAGCTACTTGAGAAAAAGGGCTGTTCTGTCTCAGCATCCCCATGGTGCCCAAGAAATGGTCGATCATCATTGTGCGTTTGAAACTCTGTTCTAATTAGTCTTAGCAATCAAAACCTGGAGTCAGATATTGAGGGTGAAGCTGAAAGATCAGACAAGCAGAACAACCAGCCACCAGAAACTTCTCATCTCTACAAAATCGCAGACCGAAAGGGGCGGGGGGTGGGAGGAGGGGACGGGGGACGGGACACATCCTGTCTCTACAGATCCTCGGACTAAATGGGTGGCCAAGATGCTGTCTCCATACACCTTATATTACTGTCTCCACCTCACTAATGCTGGAATTAAAAGCTTGCACCACCACAGCCTGGCTCTGTTTCTCGTTTAGACTGGCTTAGTCTTATGTAGCCTAGGATGGCCTTTAACTCCTAATCTTTCTGATTCCTTCTCCAAGTGCTGGGATTAAAGTTTTGTGCCTAGTCTCTATTGTTAACTATGACTAGTTCCACCTCTGATCTCCAGGCAAGCTTTGTCAGAACACAAACAAAATGTTGCACAGTGTGCATTAAATGACAAGTGTAGTTTGTATGATGTTTTACTCTTTTGGCTTTTTGAGGGGCCCACCACCCTCCTCCAAATAAGTCACATAGAGGCTTATTCTTAATTGTAAATGCCTGGCCTTGGCTTTTTTCTAGCCAGCTTTCCTTAAATTATCCCCAAGTACCTTTTGCCTCTGGGCTTTTCCTTTTCTTCTGTGTATCTTACTTTCACTCTTGTTCCCGTGGCTGGTCCCTGGCATCCTCTCCTTGTTCTCTTTTGCCTCCTTTTCCCTGTTTCTCCTATTTATATTCTCTGCCTGCCAGCCTGCCTTTTCTTGCTTCTACCTTGCTATTGGCCGTTCTGCTCTTTATTAGACCATCAAGTGTTTTAGACAGGCACAGTAACACAACTTCACAGAGGTAAACAAACGCAGCATAAACAAAAGCAACACACCTTAAAAGACCTGATGGGTTTCCAGAACATCTTATTACATTCTTTAAGAAACGGCGGGAAGAACTGGGGAAATTGCTGTCACAAATGATCTCACGGCTCTCCAGGGCCCCAAGCATTGTTGGCCCTTCCAGAATCACATCAGCCAGGGTGATTTAAAACAACAAAAGATGTGCTCTGTTCTTCAGACCAGACTGGTTTGTGATAAAGAAAATCATTTGTCTCTGGTGCATGTGTTCATCTTACAAAGTCCCTGCAAAGAGCATTAATGTAGGATGCCATCCTGTATCTTAACACTGGTCCACATGGCTAGAAGGACAGGAACCAGTCCTCCCAAGACATCTGATGTGCTCCCTGTCACCAGTAAAGTGAAACAGGGCTTTCATAAGAAGCCCATTCTTACTTAGCCATGCTCTCAGTGAAACAAAAGGCCTAACCACTGAGGCAGGTGTCCTCTCACCCTCTGGACCACCTCCTCCTCTGGGAGGTGAGAAGCTCACCAAGCCTCTGCTTGAGAGACCAGTCCAGGAGCTGCTCTGTTCAGAGCATACACTCTCCAGAATCCCTGCCCCCTTTGCGGAAGGCCAGGGTGATGTCTCCTGCCCTGCAGAGACAGTATCAGAGACTGTCCTGAGAAGCAGATAACTGACAGTTGCTCCTCACTGTGCTGTCTTGGGCAGTGTCCTGCTCAGGGTTGTTAAAAACCCAGTTCTGTCTGCTTGTCAGAGAATATGCTGCCCACATGAACAAGTTGGTAAACTGGCAGATGAGACTGATGTCATCTAGCTTTGTGTAGTGTTCAGAAGCAGCTTGACCTCTGGAATCACAGCAGAATTCTCCAGTCTGACCTCAGTCAGTACTGTTTCAAGCAATAATAACCAATGTTGTGGCCTCAGTAGGGCTCTTAGCATTGTCAGGACCTTAGGGATTTGTGTCTTTTCTAACTGATAGATAGAAATTTGATGTGGGGTGTACCCCTAGTAAGTCTTATAAAAAAAGACATTAGGCTTAACATGACTGTAATTCAGCACTTGGGAGTCTGAGGCAGGAGGATTGCCTTGAATTGGGGTGTAGCCTGGGCTACAGAGTGAGTAAGACTCTTCCTCTAAAACAAACAAAAAAACTAGAAAAAAAAGTAGTTTGAGCTGAGCAGTGGTAGCCTTTAATCCCAGCACTTGGGAGGCAGAGGCACGGGCATCTTTGTGATTTTGAGGCCAGCCTGGTCTACAGCGCAAGTTTCAGGACAGGCTCCAAAGCTATATAAAGAGAAACTCTGTTTCAAAAAATAAATAAAATAAAAAATTAAAAAAAAAAAAACAAGAAAAAAAGTAGCTTGGGATAGATGGGTGTGTTACATCTGACATCTGACCATTGTAGAGAGTGGCAGCAGGTGATGAAATCAGTCAAGTGTGCTGGGGACTGGCATTGTTCTGTAGGAGCTAAACAGAGCTGCTGTCTGCTGTGAAACTTGATTTTAGTAGGTGTCTTAGTTAAGGTGTTCATTGCTGTGATAGAGACCATGCAGCTTGGAGTCACACTCCATTACTGAGGGAAGTCAGGGCGGGAACTGAAATAGAAGCCCTGAAGGAATACTTCTCTCTGGCTTGCTCAGACTGCTTCCTTACCCAGCTTAGAACACATGCTCAGAGATGGCACCGCCTGCAGTGAGCTGGGTCTTCACACACCGGCCAGTAGTCAAGATATGCTCCACAACTTGCCCGCAGGGCAGTCTGTCAGGGGCACTTTCTTTTTTGGGGTTCCCTCCTCCCAGAAGGCTCTTGTATCAAGTGGACAGAAACCTAGCCAGCACAGCAAGTCAAAGGAGTTGTACGCTGTGATGACTGGTGGGAAGGAAGGTCATGGAGCAGTGACAGGGCCGTAGGGTGGGTGGGGGACCTGCAAAGACCTCACAGATGAGGCAAAGGAAGAAGCTAGGGAAAGTCCTGTAAGAGTATTCTAGTAGGGGTCCAGTGAGGGAAGCCATGAGAGTCAGGTCCAGTAAGGAGTTGGGAAGAGCCTTCTTGGTTTTGAAGTTAGGAGTGGTCGAAAGGATTTTTCTTACCCGTCACATATGTGGAGCAGAGTTGGGAAAGGCAGGAGTGGAGAAGGTGGGGCTGTGTTCAGGGTGACAGTGGAGATGGGAGTAGAAGACCTACACCTCTTTGGGTTGCACTTGGGAGACAGGAGCATAAAGGGCTCCTCCAGTTTGTGGTTTTGCTGTTAGCTAGACGGTGTGACTTTTGGCTGATAGTGAGAAACCTGGCATAGAGCCCGGCTGTGTGTGCAGGGAGGCGGTCAGACTGGAAATGGCTGCTCAAAGTAGGTGTGAGATTGATTTCCACCAGCCATCCAAACTAAGATGTCAAATAGAAGGTTAGATATGAGGGATTGGAACTCAGGACTAGTTTAGAGCCATCTGGGAGAGCTCACTATGAGTCTCGTAAGTAGGAAAAGCCTGTGGCTTACCCTGAACAAAAGGGATAAAAGAACTTTGGGTAGAGCTGGGGCATCTTGCTCACATTTAGATACTGATAGTAGAAGCCGAGAAGAGGGTGACAGGGATCAGAAATGGTGACCGGAAAGTGTTCCAAGTAGAGTGATCGATCGTCAAATCTGAAATGATGCCCAAGCAGGCACACAGGAAGGTCAGCAAATCATCTCTGCACAACTTCAGGTTTGGTGGTGACCACCTTACACAGGTCCACACTAGGTAACAAAATGAAAGGGGATGGTTTTCAATTAAAACAGAAAGATATTTCTGTTCTTCTCAGTTAAAGATTTCATTGTGTTTATCCAGAAAAGTGATTATTTCATATGTCCTTTAAAATTAACTAATTCCAAGAATTATTTAAGATTTATTTTGACTTGTATGTGAGAGAGAATAAGAATGAATGAATCCGTATGTCACATAAGCAGGTACTCACCCAAAAAATGTTCAGAAAGTGTTGAAACCCCTGCAGCTCAAGTTTCATAGGTGGTTTTCAGCCTCCCAGTTCAGGTGCCAGGAACTAAACCCAGGTCCTCTGAAAGAGCAGTAAGTACACACTCCTAATCACTGAGCCATTTCTCCAGCCCTGAGAATTTATTTTCGAAAGAGGGTCTCACTATGCAACTCTGACTGGCCTGGAGCTTGCTGTGTAGACCAGGGTAGCCCGGAACTTAAAGATATTCTCCTGCTGGGCAGTGGTGGTGCATGCCTTTAATCCCAGCACTCGGGAGGCAGAGGCAGGCACACACATCTTTGTCAGTTCGAGACCAGCCTGGTCTACAAGAGCTATTTCCGGGATAGGCTCCAAAGCTACAGAGAAACCCTGTCTCGAAAAACAAAACAAAACATAAAAAAAAAAGATAGCCTCCTGCCTCTGTCTCCCAAAAACTGGGATTAAAGGTTTGTGCCATCATGCCTGTCTTCCCATGATCCTAAAACAGCTGAGCCAGCCATACCAATTTTAGATTATGCAGGTTCTCTTGGTCTTGCTTAACCTCATTAATTTGGGTAACACTTGGAAATATTTGGGAATGGGAGTTGGGGTCACGAAAGCCTTTGGTGCTGCCTGAGGAAAACAGGTAGACAGGTGAGGCACAAGTGTCAGTCTGCAGAGGGGTTTCTCTACAGAAGTAATTTAAATTTCTCCATTACCATAACCTCACCTTCTCTGTGGGAATACATTTCACTTTTTAAACATAATTTACTGGAATTGGTGTTATAAAAATTTATTTCTTGGCGGACTTTACTGGAGCACATTTATCCTAATAGAAGATCATTCAATTGGTTTACATAAAAGACCCTCAAAGAAGACGTTTGTTTTATTGTTAGCACCCAAGAGGATTTCTAAAACATGACTGATAACTTTCCTCTAACCTAAGTAAATATTTCAGAATGTTTGTTTAGTGCTTATGTGCGTGCCCGGAGCCTGGCAGTGGGCTGCAGCTGCACTTTGTGCTGCATTGCCCTTTGCCATGTCTGCATAGCCCTCTTGAAGAGCATCATTCTGCAGTGAGGCTGGCACAGTTTCCTGGGGTGTTCTCACATGCAGGGTGAGTGCAGTGGACTGATGAAGGTCCTCTAAGGAAACCTCCTGAGGACGTGCTTCCTGTTCACCAGAACCTGGACCTGGTGTCCATCCTCTCCACGGATGGTGTTTGTGTCCCTGAGGGAGTTCCTCCTTTAGTTCACTGTTGCCCACTGACAGATGTGGATGTGCTTTCTGTAGTGTGTTGCCTGCATGTTAAAACATGTTTGTGGGCAAAGGTGAAGGTATTCCGACCTCCAGCCAGGTGTTCTCAGGTGGGAAGGACCAATTCTCCCCTGCCTTCTTTGCCTCCCAGCTTCCCTCTGAGCTGTGCATTAGCAGGGAGTTGTGGAGAAGCGTTCTTTACTGTCGACTTAACCACACAGGAGGGTCGTGGTCATTTTATCCTCTGTCTCCTGGTGGCTGATGCTGTCTTATTTTTATTTTCCCAGAGCCACTGCTAAAACCTTTCTACATTTAGTGACTTGCTGCAATCCAGCTGTCATTGCGTTCCACAGGTTTGTGCTTCTGGGCTGATGGCCCCTCTAGAGCTGTCCTCTTCCACCTCTGAAGCCTCACAGTGCCCTTCAGGCCTCTGCGGGAACACTAGGTGTGAGATGGTCACATTTGCTTATTGCCATTTGACCTTATATCTTTTTTTTATATTGAGCTCTACATTTTTCTCTGCTCCCCTCCTTGTCTCTCTCCTCCCCCCTTCAACCCTCCCCCAAGGTTCCCATGCTCCCAATTTACTCAGGAGATCTTGCCTTTTTCTACTTTCTACTTCCCATGTAGATTAGATCTATGTAAGTCTCTCTTAGTATCTACATTGTTGTCTAAGTTCTCTGGGATTGTGGTTTATAGGCTGGCTTTTTTTGCTTTATGTTTAAAAACCACCAATGAGTGAGTACATGTGATAATTGTCTTTCTGTGTCTGGGTTCCCTCACTCAAAATAATGTTTTCTAGCTCCATCCATTTGGCTGCAAAATTCAAGCTGTCGTTATTTTTTTCTGCCGTGTAGTACTCCATTGTGTAAATGTACCACAGGTTCTGGCTATGACAAACAAAGCTGCTATAAACCTAGTTGAGCACATGTCCTTGTGGCACGATTAAGCATCTTTGGATATATACCCAAAAATGGTATTACTGGGTCTTGAGGAAGGTTGTTTCCTAATTTTCTATCTGTAGAGATGAGGCGAGCAGGCCTGCTTTTCGTCCCACCCGACTCCCGCATGGTTAGCTTTACACCCGAAATAACAACACACAAACTGTATTCATTTAAACACTGCCTGACCCATTAGTTTCAGCCTCTTATTGGCTAACTCACGTCTTGACTAGCCCATTTCTAATAATGTGTGTAGCACCACGAGGTGGTGGCTTACTGGGAAAGATTCAGCATGTCTGACCTGGTTACTGGCTCCATGACGTCTGACCTCACTTCCCTTCTTCCCATCATTCTGTTCTGTCTACTCCACCCACCTATGTTCTGACCTATCAGGCCAAGCAGTTTTCTTTATTAATTAACCAATGAAACAACAGATAGATAAAGACCCTTCTACATCAGACATCCAAAGGGGTTGTACTAGCTTGCACTCTGACCAGCAATGCAGAAGTGTTCCCTTTCCCCCACAACCTCTCCAGCATAAGTTGTCATCAGTGTTTTTGATCTTGGCCATTCTTACAGGTGTAAGATGGAATCTCAGAGTTGTTTTGATTTGCATTTCTCTGATGACTAAGGATGTTGAACATTTCCTTAAGTGTCTTTCGGCCATTTTAGATTTCTCTGTTAAGAGTTCTCTGTTTAGGTCTGTACTCCTTTTTTTTTTTTTTTTTATTGGTTATGTGATCTTTTGGTGTCCAATTTCTTGAGTTCTTTTATATTTTGGAGATCAGCCCACTGTCTGATGTGGGGTTAGTGAAGATCTTTTCCCATTCTTTAGGCTGTAGTTTTGTCTTGTTGACCATGTCCTTTGCTTTACAGAAGCTTTTCAGTTTCAGGAAGATGAATTTTAAAAAAAATATTTACTATCCTGTTACTTCAGGGGCCGAGTCTAGTCTCCATATATATAGTATCCTTTTCCTTCGTGCTTGGAATCTGGCAGTTCTTGTTTCATTTCTTTCTCAATTCTGGTCTGCTCCCTTCTTTTAAGAAAACTGTGGCCAATCTCCACCCCCCACACAGGGTTTCTCTGTCTAACAGCTCTGGCTGTCCTTTAACTCAATTTGTAGACCCGGCTGGTCTCAAAGATCCACCTGCCCCTGCCTTTGAGTGCTGGGGCTGGGATTAAAGGCGTGTGCCACCACACCCAGCTTTCTCAAAAGGAATTTTTTGTTAACCTGTTCACTTAACCAGAATATATTTTGTTGCTTGAATTTTCATGAAGTAGATAAAACTTGATGTATCTGCCTTTGATTATAGCTCTGCAGCAGAGTGCTTGTAATCCCTAGGTTCAATTCCCATCACCACCAAAACCAAAAACACGGCATGAATCCAAGTAATAGTTGAGTGGCTAGAGTGCTTGCCGAGCATGCCCAGCGACCTGGGTTTGATTGCGAGCACCAAATAAAATGGATGAAATGGTACATGCCTGAAATCCCACCACAGGAGAATCAGGAGTATCCAAATTAGGTCATTGCTGGCTATGTAGCAAGTTCAAGATCAGCCTGGGACATGAGGCTTAAAAAACAGTACAACAGAATATTTATGTACCAGACCGTGAATATTAATTCTCAGGAGCCTAACCATGGAGGGCAACACGAATGTGCCACACTAAGCAGGGCTAGTGAATTTTGAAAGAGTTTTTAAAATGTGTAGCATACAAAATACTTACATTGCATCATGAGACTTGTCTGTGAAGCAGCAGCTTGATGCTCACTCCAGTTACGTCATTACTGCTTTTGACATTGTTTTGAGGTTGCATGACTGTCAGTGACTGGGCTGGAGTGGCCAGCAGTCTGCTACTTGCCCCACCTGTAACCTTTGCCTGTGTCTTCATGACCTGATCTGAGAGGTTTGCATTGTTGGAGCTCCGTTGCTACTTTGGTACATGCTGCCTTAGCTCACTTCTTCCTGTGCCCCTTTGCTTTGAGTAAGTAAGTCACAGCTAAGGACAGTGACTCCTTCAAGTATATTCCCACTCCTAACGTTTTCTAGCATTTACTGAGTGGTTGCTGTGATGTGCTAGAGAAGGTGGTGTTCTTGTTCTCGGAGAGCATTTATTCACACAGAAGAAGGGCGGTAAGAGAAACCTGTGTCTGATATAAACAGTTTCTCCTTTATTTCACTGTGGCCTGTTCATATGTGGAAGCACATTCTATACTGTGCAAAGTGACGGCACTGGGAGCCTAAGGTGGGTATTAGCGGGCTAGTTAGGGCGTTGGCTAGTGCCACTGCGGGGGAAATGACACTGGATGATAAAAATCCAGCTATGAGAAGGGCATTTTAGGCCAACTGGCAACAGCTAGAAAAGTGGGGTTGAGATGGGCAGGGCAGGGTGTTCTCATAGCTTCATCTGGAAGCCCATGGGCAGAGCCCTGCATGGAGGAGTGCTCAATAACCCTTACTACCATTGGCCTACATTTGAAGAAAGCCACATACAAATCCTTATTTATTTGCTTATTTATATATTAAAGATTTTGGCTTCTCTTTTTTTTTTCCTTTTTTTTTTTAAAAGATTTATTTATTTACTCTGTATGCAGTTTTCTGCATGCACACCAGAAGAGGACACCAGATATCATTACAGATGGTTGTGAGTCACCATGTGGTTGCTGGGAATTGAACTCAGAACCTCTGGAAGAGCAGCCAGTACTCTTAACCACTGAGCCATCTCTCCAGCCCACTCTCTTTTTTATTATTATTTATTACATTTTTTTTTATTTTCTGTCTTTTTGAGATAGTCTCAAAGTCTCAAAAAACCAGGGTAGCCATATTTGCATGTAGATCAAGCTGGCTTAGAACTCATAGAAATCTGCCTGCCTCTGCTTCCCAAGTGCAAGGATTTTAGGTGTGTGTTACTATGTCTGGCTTAAGTGTTTTTATTAATAGTTTTACTAAGATTTCTTCATTTACAGAACAGATCTGGCTTTGTGTCTGCAATATCTAGAAACTTCAGCAGTGATTGAATGCATGCTACCAGAACTTTGGGTGCTTCCATGTGCCAGGAGATACAGTGTGCTCCGTGTCCTCTGTGTGCCAGGAGATACAGTGTGCTCCGTGTTCTCCGTGTGCCAGGAGATACAGTGTGCTCCGTGTCCTCCGTGTGCCAGGAGATACAGTGTGCTCCGTGTCCTTGGCGTAAGGGCTGGGTGGAAGCAAATACTTGTAAGGCGTGTGTGGCACTGAGTCGCAGAGCTAGTGCTTGGCCATGCCTGTGTCCTGGTTGCCTGAGGTCCTGTTTATCCCTGTCTATGAAAGCAGCTGGAGTCCAGCAGTTGAAAAGTATCCCGCAGTTGGCCTTCTACCCCTAGAGTAGGAACAAGTGAGGCTAGAGCAGCAACAAGTGAGGCTAGAGCAGCAAACGTGATCCTACCCATCTGGACCAAGGAACGTGAAGAGCTTGAAAACTGTGAGACAGCTGCCACAATGCCCACTAATCCTAACATGCTTACTTGTGACATGGACAAATTGAATTGCTCAGTGGGAACTCTCAGACCGAGGGTGTGCAGTGTGCGTGAGTGTGCATGTCTGTACAACATGTACCGTGTTCTGGGGCTACAGTAGTGCAGCCTGCTTTATGTAGTGTTGGGATTGAGCTCAGCCTCATTTATATGCTAGGCAAGCACAAAACCAACAGCTGATTCCCAGTTGATAAGCCTCAGACCTAGAGGAGGTTGGAACCAAGTGAGAAGATGTAGTGGTGGAGTAGCAGTGCCGTCACTGTGTATCTGAAACTTCAGGTACTAACTGTTCCGGTTTTTATTTTATGGGTATTGGTGTTTTACCTGCAGGTTTATCTGTGAGGGTGCCAGATTCCCTGGAACTGGGAGTTACAGACAGTCGTGAGCTGCCATGTGCGTGCTGGGAATTGAACCCAAGTCTCTGGAATAGCAGGTAGTGCTCTTAACTACTGAGCCATCTCTCCAACCCCCTAGCTGTACCATTCTGGGCTGTAGAAATGACAACATGCAGTGTGATTGCAGTGCATCTTAGTGTTGCATTGATATGAAATGATATTTCTTGTGACTGGAGAGAGAGTTCCGTGTTTAGGGTGTTTGCCCTTCCAGAGGACCTGAGTTCAGTTCCCAGCACATCTGTGGCTCACAACTCCCAGAACTCCAGCGCACGCACACACACACACATGTTCATTTTTGTTCGTGGTGGTGCTTTATTTTGGAACAGCGTCTCATGTAGCCCATCTAGCCTTTGATTTCTGTGTAGCCAAGGACAGCCTTTAACTGATGATCCTCCTGTCTCTGTCTCCCAAGTGCTGGCGTCACAGGTGTGTCACACGTCCCAGGCAGGAATGGTTTCTCATTGTTTCTGGTTTGTTTGTCCACTCTCTGAGCTACTAAGCAATTAAGGAAAGGACCATAGTGCAAACTTTTCACTTAACTAATACAGACAGGTTGTGTGTCAGTTAAGGGGACAAAACTCAAGTATAAACAGAAATGTTTACTCAGAAACAACCTCAGTAATAATGCAACCAAAGCAGCAGGATTGTGAGCTTGTCCTTGACTGTAGAGGGGATTGGAAGTAATTCGTGTGTACATACTTCTGCAAGTTTCTTTATACAGAATGCAGGGGCAACAGAAGGCCTGATTTGTAATATTCTAGACAACCCAGAGACTTAAGTTATCTTAGCTTCATAGTTTGTGTTGTGAGAACAAAACTAGTAGCTTGGCTTAGTGAAGCACACCTTTAATTACAGTGCTGTGGGAGGCAGAGGCAGGAAGGTCTGAGTTTCAGGACAGCCAGGGCTGTCTCAAAACAGACAAAGAAACAAAACAAACAAATAAAAATAGAATAAAACTGAACTGATGCTAGCAGTGAGCCTTATGAGCTTTGCCAATGTGGTTGTCATTCTCATTTCATAGAAGTATTAAGTGACCCAAGTCCCTGGGCTCCCAAGTGGGGATGTTTACAGATTTGATCTCTACCTTTCAAAGACTTGTGCCTTACCATTGTGCTCTATTGGGGTGTTTGTGGTTCTGAGTTGTCAACCTCACTTGAAGTTGCTGTGTTCAGCTTTACTCATACAGAACTGTATGTAAATTTAGAACCACTGATGGGTTTTCATCATATGCCTCTGGTGTTCTCTAGTGTAGGTTTAGTTATCATAGTGGTTTTCTGTTTTTAGACAGTCTCACCATGTTGCCCTGACTGGCTTGGAACTCACAATATGGACCACGCTGGCCTAGAACTCACAACATGTACCAGGTTGGCTTGGAACTTACAGTTCTGTCAGACTCTACCTCCTGAGTGCTGACATGTGCAGCTGTTAGTCTTTTAATTAAAAACCTAGGGTTTGGGGGTTGATGAGATGGCTCAGTGGGGAAAGACAGCTGCTTGTTGTTTAGCCTGACAGCCTGAGTAAAATTCCTGGAACCTGTATGGAGAAGAAGAGAATTTGTACGTGAAAGTTTGTCATCTGATCAACACACGTGCACCACCAATCCCAACACACACGTATATACACAGTAAGTAAATGCATAAGAATAAAAATGTAGGGCCCCATCTCTCTTTAAAATTGTCCTCAAAGGCTGGGGCTGTAGCTCAGAAGGTAGAAAGAATGTTGAGTATGAACAAGACCCTGGGTTAGATCACCCAGCACTCAGGATGCAGAGGCAGGAGGATTAGAAGTTCAAGTCATCTTTGGTAACAGTAAATTAGAAGCTGTTCTGGGTTACATGAGATGCTGTCTCAAAAATAAAAACCCAAGTCCTCAGAATTCTTTCTATAATAGCAAACCCTGCCCCGCCCCGTTCTCCCTCTCCACTTGCCTGGTGCTCATCTGTTCCCTGCAGAGCTCCCTCTCCCAACCCCTACCATCATCCTCTAGAGTTTACAGGAAAATGGTCCTCACTGGTGCTAGGGTGTAGTAGACCCTGGGTTCAATATCAAAAGAGGTGTTCTTACTCTATCCACACAGCTTGTCTGTGTCCTGGGGCAGTTTATGTATACACAAACACATTTGCACACACATGTGCGTATATACATGTACTGTGTATATACACACATGTATATGCACTATATATGTATATAGAATCACATGAGGTTATGATTATTTTTATTTGTCATTCTAACCAACCTGAGTGTTTGAGGTTTATTTGGGGAGGGTTTCTGAGAGTTACTCACTAGGCTTTGCTATCTAGAGTAGCCTGGCATCAGAGCTCTGCCTCCCTCTACCTCCCAAGTGCTGGGACTGCAGGCATAAAAGCTCAGCTAGACCAAGTTTTATGGGTTGTTTGTTTTGGATTGGGTTCTTTTGTTTTGGGCTTTTTTATTTTAAAAAGTTCTAAGTAGTTTTATATTTTTTAGGCATCATGTAACTTGGTGGCAAGTTCCTTTAGTCTCTAGGTCACCCTGCAGGCCTCAAATCTGATTATTTTTATTTCTAAACAACAACATTTTGAGACTGAAGAGATGGCTCAGTGATTAAGAGCACTCGCTGCTCTTGCCGAGAACCTAAGTTAAAATCTCAGTGCCCTGTTGTCTCACACCATCTGTAGCTTCAGATCCCATGCCTCCTCTGGCCTCTCGTGCACCAGGCAAACATGGTGCACGTGCATACATGAAGCAAAGCAGTCATACATGAAAGAACAAAAACAAATCCTTAAAACAGTATAGATAGAATGTTCTTACTTTTTGAGAATTTCATACAATTCTTTTTTTATTTTTAGACGGGTCCAACTGTGTAACCCTGGCTGGCCTAGAATGAACTATGGATCACATAGGTCTGCCTGCCTCTACCCTCCCAAGTGCTTGGATTAAAATCATGTGCCTCTCTGGTTTGATTTGGTTTTTACGTTTTTATTGTACCTACCATCTGAAGATACTAAAGAAAATTGGAATTATGAAAATAACTTGCCGGGCGGTGGTGGCGCACGCCTTTAATCCCAGCACTTGGGAGGCAGAGACAGGCGGATCTCTGTGAGTTCGAGACCAGCCTGGTCTACAAGAGCTAGTTCCAGGACAGGCTCCAAAACCACAGAGAAACCCTGTCTCAAAAAACCAAAAAAAAAAAAGAAAATAACTTGTAGTAGTTGTCATTTATTTAATGTCAAGTTGAAAGTGATCCAAACTTGGATCTTTAGTTTTAGTCTTATCGTCTAGAAATGATTTGAGCTCTTCTAAAGATTGATTTAGTTTTATTTTAGTATATGAGTGTTTTGCCAGAGAATATATATGAGCACCATATGTGTGCCCGGCTCCTGAGGAGGCCAAAAGAGGGTGTCAGATCCCCTGGAGCAGGAGCTCCAGATGGTTGTGACCTGCCATGTGGGTACTTACAAGTGAATCCTGGTCTCACTGTGTAGCCCTGGCTGTCCTGGATCTCACAGAGATCTGCCTGCCTCTGCCTCCCAGGTAGTGGGCTTAAAGGTGTCCACCATGACACACATCTTGTACATTTTAAATAGGGGTTTTTGTTTGTTAGGTTTTTGAGACAATCTTACTATTATAGCCTAGGTTGTGCTTGAACTTGTGATACTTCTGTCTCCACCATGCAAGCACTAGGATTATAGACATATATTTGGCTTATTGTCCTGATTTTTAAGAAAATATAGTTTGCCCAGTGATGAACCCTGTGTAGGTCAGATTGTGCATGGAGGCAGCTCATCTGGCTGTTTGTAGACACTGGTAGGTAGATGAGGGTAACAGGCACCATTGGGAAACAACAGTTTGTTGAACTAAAACTATAAACTGGGTATTGAGTGTGTCTGTGTAGAAGACAAAAAGTGTTCGGATGCTGTCAGCCCAAGACTAGTGACCAGAGAAGGGTGTGAGTTTAAGTCTCTTTCATCTTACCCGTAGGTGTCTGGTGTAGTGACTTTTAGTCTTGCTCCCGTCCCAGTCTAAGACTTCACGGGTCTTCAGTCTAGAGGAGATGAATTAGGGAAATAATAACCACTATCATAGGCTCACCATGGGGAGGGCTAACACCAGCTTGGAAGATTTCCCCTATCTCTTCTGTTCAATAGGCTTTTGAAAGGTCTGAAGTGAGCTCATGAGAGGCAGGGAACAAGAACCTAGATCTGGAAGGTAGGCAGAGAAAGAAGAGGAAAAGAAAGCTGTTGATAGTGTGTCTGTGGGCGTAGATGTGCTCATCACTGTAGAGAGGCCCCGTGAAACATTTCTAGCCAAACAATAGGTCTAAAATCATGACATTTTAAAAAAACTGCTTGAGGTTCTTTAGGTCTCCAGTTGTTAAATGCAGGTTCCCTTGAGCCATGCTGACCTCTAAGGAGCCTTCTTCAGAATGGTGGTTAAGAAGTCCTCCAATACCCCTGATGAGACTGCAGGGTGATACAGGGTCTCAGCCATTGCTTATTATACTGCTAGTAGCCTCCATCTCTTGATGGCTCTAGTGATGAAGACTTGCAAAGGCTATAGTAGTGAACATGCCTGTGGACAGTGGTTGGTTGTTGTCATGCTAAGTCATACACACACACATACACGCCTTTCTCCATGTCCAATGGTTTTCTTTTATTCTCCCAAATGTTTTTATCCCTCTAGCAGTGGGTACAATGGAGATATTTTGTATTTTGTGAACATAAGCTTTATGTTGCTTATTCCTAACCTAAATGAACTGTGTGCTGTGAACCTTAGCTGAATCAAAGTGTTTGATGAGAAACTATATTGATTTTTAAATTTTAGGTAAATTGTGTTCTCTCATTTTTAGAAAATTAGTCCAGCCAGGCTGGAAGACACAAATAACTTCCGACTGAGAAAGCCTCAGGGTGTCTAGAGGCTCCCCTCAGCAATCCTTAACACTGTAAATCTTATGCAGATGGGAAAGAAAGGTTTTTGGAAATGGGCTGTGTTGGCAAAGCTAGAGGGAGGATAATTTCTTACATTTTACACAAATTGTGTTCTGTATTTAGAGATAATTGAGGTTGATTTAAGATGCCAAAAGCTTCACATCAGAAAACGAGAGCTTTTCATAAGATGACTTAACAGGCTAATGCTTGCTTCACTATTCAGAATGTTGTTTGGAATGTCTTTAGGTGTAAGCCGCCCATGGCTCATTATCATAGAATCATCCCTTTTGGTTTAGGGCCTTAGAGTATGGGCTCAAGTCTTTGCTGTGAGTCTGGAACCCTGCGTGGATACTGTCTCCCTGCAGACACTGCGTGACCCACTGTCCTCACAGATCCAGAACCTGCCCTGTCTCCCCAGCCTGCTGCCCTCGCCCTCCAGTTTCAGTCCCACGTCCTCTTCAATGCTAGAAAAGCTCTTTGGGATAATATTTTTTTACAATTTTGTTTTGTATTGCAATAGAGTATTTTCATTTGTTTATTTACCCGTGTTTGTTTGTTTGTTTGCGCCCCCCCCCTCCCCCAGACAGGTTTCTCTGTGTATCTCTGACTGTCCTGGAACTCACTCTATAGACCAGGCTGACCTCGAACTCACAGAGATCTACCATTCGGTGCTGGGATTAAAGGCATGTGCCACCATGCCCAGCCTAGAGTATTTTTATAAAGGGAATAGTTACTTGGGAAGTTTTCCTTTAACCATATCAGCTATAATGTCCATAACTTGCTGGGTGCCAGCCAACGTGTCTTTGCCGATGTGTAAAGCCCAGCCAGGATGCAGTCCAGCAGTTCTCAACCTGTGAGTCGCGACCCCTTTGGGGGGGCCGATGCCCTTTACACAGCAGTCACATACCAGATATCCTGCATACTATATATTTACATTGTGATTTACAACAGTAGCACAATTACATTACAAAGTACAACAAACTAGCTTTGTGGTTGGTCACCACAGCATGAGGAGCCTTCCTAGAGGGTGCAGCGTTAGTCCTTTTTCAGGGTTTGTTATCTCTTGGGGAGGGCATGCTTCACGCGTGAGTGTGGAGGCTACTGGGCCACGGTAGGTAGTTGAGAACAGAACTGTGCTGGGAAGCTCTGAAAATGAGACACTGCACTCTTCTGCCCCTGAAGGTAAGGGGTTTCTTTTAAGATTAAAGTGAACTAACACTGGATTTTTTTTATTTTTTTTTATTTTTTATTTTTTTTTTATGGCTTGGTGATAGTCCCTGGAACAGAGAAAAAACAAATAACTCAGAACTTGAGTTCCTTCACAGTTGAGGAAAAGAACAGATAGTGAATCATTATGTTTGGGTTTTCTTTCCATGGTGAGCTCTGGCCTTACAGTCTGTGTCAGCACTGCGGGCTCAGCCTGGGCTGCTATCTGTGTTATGGAATGCTTTAATAAAAACAGGTCAGGGACCCGACTCCACTAGCCAGGGCAAGCTCACCCATGGACACCAAAACAAAACTCAGAAGCCAGGGTTAAGAACCAAGGCACAGGCCAAAGAAGATGACTCAGTGGGAAGTGAGCTTACTACCAAACCCTGCTTCCTGAGTTGAGTTCCTGGAACCCAACCTAAGCTCAGGGGCACACGTACAAAGTAAATAAATAAAAGTGGTTTTAGGGCCAGGAGTGGTGGCACCTGTCCTTAAAGCATCCTAAGCTAAAAGAAATTCAATTTTATAAAATTCTCTTTATTTTTTAAAGTTTGTGTTATTCTTCTCCCTCCCTCCCTTTCTCTGTCTCTCTGTCTCTGTCTCTCTCTCTCTGTGTGCGTGTGTGTGTGTGTGCGTGCGTGTGTGTGTGTGTGTGTGTGTGTATGTGTAAGCCCAGGATCCTACACACATGCTAGGCATATGCTTGTACCTGAGTTCCACCCCAGCTCCATCCTACTTTAGCTATTAGAAGCCACTGCAAGTCAAGTGCGATGGCACCCTCAGGAGGCAGAGGCCTAGTCCTGCAAGAGCATGTGAAGACCTTGCCACAGAACAAAGAGAAAAGAAAGCCTCAGGGTAAAGGATACAGCTGCATCAATTTGTAAGCTATTGTTTGAAGAGCTCTTGTGAATTGAGGTGACATTAAATTTTGGTTTGTCTGTAGTTAATCTACATAAATAAGCATTGAAATAAAAGGCATTAGAGAAAGGGGGGAAAGGGCTAACTTCTATTTTTTTCCAGGTGTTATGTAACATGAGGGTTTGCTTGTTGGGGTTTCTATCCTGCCTGGTTCCCACAGTTGTTAGGTCCCAAAGAATCACACAGAAGGGCTACATAAGTTATAAAACTGATTGGCCCATTAGCTCAGGCTTCGTATTAGCTCTTATAACTTATATTAACCCATTACTCTTATCTATGTTAGCCACATGGCTCAGTACCTTTTTAGGCAGGGCAGGTGACATCTTGCTTCTGCTGTGTCTGGACAGGACTGCAGAAAGAGCTTCCTTCTTCCCAGAATACTCCTGTTCTCCTTGCCCCGCCTCTAGTTCCTGTCTGGTTGTCCCGCCTATACTTCCTGCTTGTCTACTGGCCAATCAGCGTTTATTTAAAACATAATTGACAGAATACAGAATTGTCCCATACCAGTGTTAGCTATTGCTAATAGTCTGAGCTTTTGCTGTTGGGTTGCAGTGCAGGTAAAAAGGGTTATTAAGTTTTAAGAATGGTATGTCTTCCTTCCTGCTTTTTCTTTCTGATCTCCCTCTCCTCTCCTCAGTTTTTTTCTTCCACTTCCTCCTGTAAACGCTTCCTTCCCTTCCCCTTCTTCCTGTACAAGTGGGAGGGGTTTTTGTTTTGTTTTGTTTTTTAAAGTAGGGTTTTGGAACATGACCCATTGGATGGAGGTTGGAGAGGTTGAAGTTGTAGTATCATCAAGAGGTTTATTGCAGAGGTCTTCACAGTCTGACTTTGTGACTAAAGTAGGAATATGATGGAGGGAGGGTCATGTGTCTATTGGTTAATAAAGAAATTGCCTTGGCCCTTTTGATAGGACAGCAGCTTAGATAGGCAGAGTAGACAGAACAGAATTCTGGGAGAAAGAAAGCCGAGTCAGGCAGTCGCCATCATTCTCCCACCCAACACAGATGTAGGTTAAGATCTTTCCTGGTAAGCCAGCTCGTTGTGCTACACAGAATATTAGAAATGGGTTAGATCAATATGTAAGAGCTAGCCAATAAGAGGTTGGCCAAGCAGTGTTTAAAAGAATACAGTTTCCGTGTAATTATTTCGGGGCATAAGCTAGCCGTGTGGGAGCTCGGTGGCGGGATGCAGCTCCGCTGCTCCTCACTACAGGAATATCTAGAATAAATAACCAGTGGATAAAATGAACTGCCTGCCTGTGGGATGTGGGAAATAAGCAATCAGCACTATATAGATGTTTTCTTGGTTCCTTATTGTCCACAAGCCTTCCCCAGAATTGTGTGCGGTGCTAGGAATACATAGCAGAAGAGTTAGGGCCTGGCTATGTTGGAGCCTCAGTCTAAGGAAGGAATAGAGGTCACATTATACAACCAAAAAAACCAAAAAGCCTCTAACTGTTCTGTACAAACGTACAGTGTTTCAACTAAAATTTTAGTACTTTTTCCAAGAGATGCTGACTTTTCTTGGAAGCTTTAAAATGGAAAGAGGAGTAGATTTAGTTTGATTCCTCATTTTACAGATGAGGACACACAAACTAGAGAAGTGTGGCTGCCTCTGAGGGCACACAGCAGACAGTGCGGCTGGAGCAGCACATACTGCTCTGCTGGCTTTTCACTAGCCCAGGGCAGGTGACAGGACCCTGCCTCCACCGTGCCTACCGAGTTCGCACTGGGCTGCTCTTCCTTCTGTCTGTTAAATAGTAGGCTGTGAAGTACTTCAGTCTAGTACAAGAGGCAAGTCAGTCACTTGGTTAGCATGTTAAGATGGCAAGTCCCTGCAGGAGAGAGGGCTCAACAATTGAGAGAGCTTGCTGTTCTTGTAGAGGACCCTGAGTTCCTTTCCCAGCACCCATGTCTGACCGCTCATGTAAAATGCGCATGCATGTGCACACACCTATCTCTATAGATACAAACTTGAAACAACTAGTCTGTGAAACTAAGTTGAAAAATCGTTCTCATTTTTATTTTAAAAATAGTTCGTTCATGAGAGCCGGGCGGTGGTGGCGCATGCCTTTAATCCTAGTACTCGGGAGGCAGAGGCAGGCGGATCTCTGTGAGTTCGAGGCCAGCCTGGTCTACAAGAGCTAGTTCCAGGACAGGAACCAAAAGCTACGGAGAAACCCTGTCTCGAAAAAAAAAAAATAGTTCATGAGGATTGGAGAGATGGGCCAGAGGTTAAGAGCACTGACTGTTCTTCCAGAGGTCCTGAGTTCAATTCCCAGCAACCACATGGTGGCTCACAGCCATCTGTAATGAGATCTGGTGCCCTCTTCTTCTAGCCAACAAGCATACAGACAGACAGAACACTGTATACATAATAAATAAATCTTTAAAAAAATAGTTCGTGAAATAACAGAAATTAGACTTGAAAATCTTATCAGGAATGATCTACTTTCATGAACAAATGACTTCATATGCACTTAAATCCATTTAACCCACGGGAATCCAGTGCGTTCCTCTAGTCTCCACTGGCACTGGGCACACAGGTTGTGCACAGACAAAACACCAACACAGGATAAATAAATAGATGGATGAATAGATAAATTCACATTGTATTCATAGGTACTAGGCCTGCAGGTGGTGCATAGACAAAACACCAGTACACAATAAATAAATACCCACATAAGTTAATTTGTGAAAAAATAGAGCACTTTGGTTTCAGACGTGGTCTCATGCAGCCGGGGCCAGCCTCAGGCTTGCTCGGTGGCAGGACATCTAGTCTTCTCCCTCTTCCTTCTCTTACTTGTTTTTATCTATTTATTTATATTATGGGGTCACAGTCTCCCTCTGTAGCCCCGACTGGCCTGGAACTCAGAGAAATCTGCCTGCCTCTGCCTCAAAGGCCCTTTTCTTACTCTTATCAGCTAAATTGTTGATGTGAGAAGTCTGTGTTGGGCTCAGGTCAAAATCCATCCCCTCGCTTGAGCTCACAACTACTCCACTCCCTTTGACTCATCCTCTAAAAGCAGGACTCAAGTTTTTTTTTTTCACTTATACAACCCCTTTCTCCAAGATTTTTTTTTTAACAGAATCATTGGGTGAATATATAGGTGTATAAAATAGATATAAAATCAAATATTTGCTGAGAATAAATCATAAATGTATTTTAAAGCAGCTCTCTGATATAGATATACTTTTACCACTTCCTAAAGACAAAGCAAATGTATAAACTAATGAGATGGATGTGCTGGTTTATTTTAGATTAAGAATTATATCTTAGATGAATATTGGATTTTGTGGGATCTAGAACATAGATTGATTTTATAATCGTCATTGAAAATATTTCTCGCCTATATTTTTGGTTGTGAGCCTAGCCTTTAAGCTGGGTGGTGGTGGCGGCGCATGCCTTTAATCCCAGCACTTGGGAGGCAGAGGCAGGCAGATCTCTGTGAGTTCAAGTCCAGCCTGGTCTACAAGAGCTAGTCCCAGGACAGGCTCCAAAACCACAGAGAAACCCTGTCTCGAAAAAAAACAAAAAAAGAAAATATTTCTCGCCAGGCGGTGGTGGTGCACTCCTTTAATCCCAGCACTCGGGAGGCAGAGGCAGGCGGATCTCTGTGAGTTCGAGGCCAGCCTGGTCTACAAGAGCAGGACAGGCTCTAAAACTACAGCAAAACCCTGTCTTGAAAAACAAAACAAAAAAAAGGAAAGAAAGAAAATACTTTCCATAGTTACATCATACAGAATGGCAGAATTATATTTAAGACCATTTCAGAACGTCAGAAATTCTTTCCTTGTTTTCAGCTAACATTCATTAAACAGGTTTTTTTTTTAATCTATTTATTGTGGGATTCAGGTTAGAAACTCAACAACAGTTTTTAAAATCAAACATTATAAAAACAGAATACAGAAAGTTGGCACAGGGAGGTAAGAGTGGATTTTGGAGGAATGGGGGTGAATATGATCAAAATACATTGTATGAAATTCTTGGAGAATTAAGTATTTTTAAAAACCTAAACATTGTGCAGTTCAATTCCTAGACAGTAATAGTTTTATACTTACATGCTAAGGAATGATGGGAAAATATAAAAAATATGTTTTCCCTAACTAAAGCATTGTTTCTGTTACAGCACAGAACTTTCCCTGTACAATAAAAAGTGCAGTCATGAACTACAGTAGTCTCAATCCTGGCACCCCAGCCAAAGGGTCTGAGACGGTGTTAACTAGCATTGTGTGCCTGTTTGCATGTAACATGCACGTGTTGTGTGCTCCAAGTGATGGCTTCGGTGAAGGCTTGCGATCCCTGAAATACCTTTGTTTCCTTATGTGTTTGAGTTAGGTTCTGGTCATTGTGTGTTTGGGAACCTTTCTCTGTGACCTCACATTTACTTAAGCAACACCACGTGCATGAAGCGTCTTCTCCTGGTTACTAGAGACTCTTACTGTTTGTCTGTGAGCAGGCTCTCACTTACCACTTTTGTGTTTAAATTGGGCCTTAGGTATTGATCGGAAGTGAAAGTGACTCTTAGTCCGCTCTTGTTCCTAGTCACTTCCAAACACTCCTGGTCAAGCGTTTCTTGTGTCAGGTTCATAGCCTCAGCTCACCTTCTGCTCCCTGTCCAAAGGAAGCCTGGTTGCTCCAGAAAGGCAGCGTTTACTCCTTGGCCTACTTTCCATCTTTCCCAGATAAATGGGCTCGTGGCTGTCTTTTCATTCTCATTAAATCTTGCTTCTTTTCCTTAAGGAGAGCTAAGAGAGGCATAGGTCCCACCCCATCCCCCTTCTGAGCACATGCCTGTAGCATGAATTCTAATTGGTCTTAATAATAAAAATCCGGTCTGGTGGTGGCACTTGGAAGGCATTTGAGATCAACCTGGTCTACAGAGCTAGTTCCAGAACAGTCTCCAACGCTACAGAGAAACTCTGCCTCGAAAAGTAAAACAAATAATAATAATAATAACAGCAGCAACCCAGAGTCAGATATTAGGGGGTAAAAGCTGAAAAATCAGAGCAGAGCAGCCAGCCACTGGAGTTCTTACTTACCTCTACAAATTCCTTAGACTGAAAAGGCTGAGCTCATGTCTCCTCCTATACCTTATAGTCCTCTCTCTGCCCAGCCGAACACTTTCTGTGTCCACCTCCCAAATGCTGAGATCAAAGATGTGAGCTCTGTTTTTCTTTTAGTCTGGTTAAATCTCCTGTAGCCCAGTGTTGCCTTGAACTCCTGATCTTCCTGCTTCCACCTCCTAAGTGCTAGGATTAAACGCATGTGCCACCATTGCCAGGGCTCTATGGTTAACTAGTGGCTAGCTCTGCCCTCCGATCTTCAGGCAAGGTTTATTTGTTAGAGCACAAATAAAATATGCCTCTTGACTCTGCATTACCTGACCCATCTTCCTGGCTTTGATATCATAATGTCCTGGGATTACACTAGGCTCCTCACTTGAACATTAGTTGAGGTAAAGCTTCTCCTACCTTGAGCAGTAGGATGTTGTGTGTAAGAGAAGAAGGTTCAGGATATAGAGAGTTGCATCTAGCCTCTTCCAGTTAATAGCCGAGTGGCTGTAGGTAGGTAAAGGTTACTTACCAAAAGGCCTGATTCTTTGATATAAAATGTGGGAAAATTCTCTCCAGAGTGATATTTTATAAAGAACCTACTATGGATTTGCTTTATCCAAAAACTTCTTGGCTCTTTAAAGGCCCTTTATGATTTGTCCTTAGCTGTCCACCCTGCAATCAGACTTTAGTGTCTAGCCTAGAACTATCTAACCAGAGCCAGCCAGATAGTAAGGTCTGCGTGGGTGTTTCTGGACAGCTAGCTTACTGCACTGCTGTCAACACACGAGAATGTACTTTATACTTGCTGATCTGGGCTTTGTGCTCTGTGGAAAGACCACTGTGTGCCTTAGAGTGGAGACTGATTCTAGCTGCTGTCACTGGTGGAGCAGCCCAAGGACAAAGGCCTGTGCTCCTTTCTGCCTGCCCTGGCTGGCTAGAGATGAACATTCTGTCCCCTGTTCAGGTTTCTGGGGACTGGGGACTAGTGCTGCAGCTGCTGCCCCAGTGCTGGCAGCCACACCTCATGACAGACATCTTGCCAAGGGAGTCTTGGGTGCTCTGATTTTATCACTTTAGCAGTGTCTGCCCTCCTGTGTCCTCTCGTGGTCATTGTCAGCGTAAACACCATTAACAAACCAAAGTGGCAAACGTTGCTGCTGCCTTTAGTTCACTGTACAGAGAAAGGTATACAGGAGGGGAACGGCAGCTTAGTATCCACCCTGCACATGAGCATCTCACCTCACCAAGCCTTTGTGCGGTCAGAGGCCATGTATGGTGGCTTCTAGTCACGCTCCAACCCTTATTTTTTGAGACAGGGACTGAACCTGCTGAATCTTGTCATTTTAGCTAATTGGCCAGCAAGCTCCTGTGGATTTACCTGTCTGGGCCCCACATTGCTGGGACTGTGTATGTACACCACCATATCTGGCTTTGAACTCAAGCTCATACACATGGGAGGCACCTTACTCACTGAGCCATCCCCCAGCCTGCTGTGTGTTTGTGGGGAGGGGAGTATTTTGTTTTGTTTGAGATACTCCCACTCCCTCACTTTGTAACTCATACTGGCTTTCAGTTTCCAGTACTTTTCCTGGGATTATAGAAATGAACCACCACACCCAACTTAAGGTGTTTCTTACCACTTTTTGACCTCTAGGCCTGTATTTATCCTCTAGGGAACATTTTTTTTCTGTTTTTCTTGAAGTTTCTTTTGAAACTTTTACCTTTGTTATGAGACCTCAGCCGACTCTCCCTGGAGTTTTTGAGATCTGTTTGCCTGCACTTTTAATTTCCAAAAGGAAAGAAATATTTTTGTCTTGAAATTTTCTTTTGTCTACAATTTCAGTTTCATGTTGCTGGCCGCTTTCTAGTTTTGATCATTGAATTCTATTTTAGAGAGGCCCTGTGCTTCTCGTTGTCTACTGCAGATGTAATGCCTGTATTGAGAGCTTCATCTTGTCTGCTCTTGCTTCCTAACAGAGACTGCCTGGGGAAAGAGCTAGACTGCCTTCTGGGAGCTGAAGGAAGCTGGGGGTCTTATTGTCCAGATTGTTTAAGCTCCTGTTAAGCGCGGCACCTCTGCCCTCATCCATATTAATGACCCTAGTGTAGAGACTCTCGATTTTCTTCCCTCATCTCTAGAAAATACAGCCAATCTAGCAAAATTTCTGTTGCTCCCTAACAGCTTACTGCAAATGTAGCAATTGCAAACTGTGCACATTAAGTCCATTTAGCTCGGCCTCCTGCTCAGGGTCTCTTAAGTCTGCAGTCCAGACCTGGTTGTCATATGTCCTCGATAGAAGCCAGGCTTACACAGTCACTGGCAGAGTCTGGTTCCTCACTGCTGTGAGACTGAGACCTGGAGTTTATAGCAGCCACTTGTAATTCTCTGGCCTCTGTGGGGAGTTTGTATCACAGCAAAGTTAGCAGGCGGCTCTGCTATCAGTAAAGACAGTCTCTGATGTGGCTTTGGCTAAAAGGAAGTTCAAGCAGCCCATCTTGGAATTGGAACTCCACCTGTCACAGAGGCTCTTGTGACTGCCCCTTACCACTGGACGCCAGTCCTCCGTTGATCCTAACATTCTGCAGCACTCCCAGCCTCCAGAGGCACCATCATTCCTAAGTCTTTGGAGGCTGTGTTGACTGCATGGACTTGAACCTGTCCTGGTTCCTGGCAACCTTTGTCATTGTCTGCTTCCTAACTTCCAAGCCTGTTGCTGTTGTCTTCTTGCCCAGTCTAGTCTTTGGCAGTATACGGCTTCCTAAAAACCCTTACTGCAATGCTGGTGGATATTGGAGGAGTAACAGTTGCCGCCTGTGTTCATTATGCCATCCTTATTTTACTTCCTTTTAAGGGGGAAAAAAAATTCTTCCTGTGCTTTATTTTTATCTCCTTTTACTCTTGAGTTTTTGTTTTCTTTAGGGATGCATTTGTGCCCCTAACCCCACAGCGTACCCTAAAGCCACGCACAAGGCACAGGCCGCAAGGCACAGGCTGCGGCTGAGGAAGGGAGGGCTCGCGCCAATCCGAACTCGCAGCCGGCAGCCGAGCGGGGGAGAAGGAGGGGTCCTAAAACCAAACGTTGGGCGCCAGATGAAGGCGTAAGTCACAAACAATGCCACACCAGTTTGGAATTATGATTAATAGGATGGTATTTATTTAAAAGGGAAAAAACTTACAGATAACCGTCCCAGACAACAGCCCTCTGCGCAATCAGGAAGAAGTCTAGTCGCCTGAACCGGAGCAGGAAGCAAAGAGAGCAAGAGAAGTAGCCCCTTTTTTAAAGGGAGAGAGACCACGCCCCAATGGGCTGGTATCTCAGCGGCTATTGGCTGGAGGAGCAGAAGGACCTTCCGCAACAGGAGTGAGAGTAATTGTCTCCTTTCCATCAAACCTTTTTTGCTTTACTTTTTGGCATTTTCTATGAACCTTTATGGAATACTCACATATCTAAACCATTAGTTCTCTTGAGACTATGCTTCATGAAAAAACAAGCCAAGCTTGGTGGCAGGCCTTTAATCCCAGCACCCAGGAGACAGGGACAGGCTGTCTATGAGTCCAAGGCCAGCCCAGTCTAATTAGGAAGTTCCAGACCGCCCATGCTTCATAGTGGAAAGTCATATACTAGAACATTCTTGTTAGTCAGGACCCTGCTTTGTATTCTTTTGGTATTAAATTTTAATTGATTGTCTCTGTAAGAGTAAACCTGAGCACCTAAAGTGTTCCATGGCGGTGTTTCACATGAAGGCCTCCAGGAGGTGCTGTAGCACCTAGATTGTGTTAGTGCACAGCTATCGGCTGTGTGAAGACAGCAGGGTGGAACCACTGAAGCCAGCCTCAAGCCAGCCCTGACTTTTACAGGGCATTTCCTTTTTTACTCATTTGGTCTCTTTGCCTACTTCGCTCTTTCCCTCTGGCCATCTGAAGCCAAGGCAGGCAGACACAAGATAGCATTTCTCGTGCAGTAAATATTTCTGTGTTTGTGGGTTCAGCAGTGGAGTGGAGTAGGGGAAAACAAAGAGGTCCAGGCCCCATCTTCCCTGAGGTTGCTGCAGCGGTGTGTGACACTGTATCCTCAGCAAGGGTCAGAGTTCTCAGTCCCTGCCTACAGGCTGGAACACAACAGAGGAAAGTGGCAGTATTCTCAGGCTGCATCTGAGACCCCCTGACGTTTGTTATGGGGCAAGCAGGTGTTGTCTCCCCTTTGACCTTGGAGATGGGAGTAGACGGTGTTTTTTTCTTCTTCTCTTTGCAACTCATACAGAATATTTGAACTCTTAAAGCCTCCAGCTGTTTGTGATCTCCATGAAGGTGGGCCTTCCTTTTCACATTGTCACAGTGTTGTAGAAACTTCTCCACACAGTTCCTTGTGGAGCGTGTGTAGTTCACCCATTGCATTTCTACAAATAAAATGTGTGTATGGATGTGTGGAAGTGTGTGTGTAAATTTGTAAGTGTCTTCCAGGATCAATCTCAACCTTGTATTTCATGGTAGAATTTCTTTCTTTTGAACCCAAAGTTCTTAAATTCAGCCAGTATAGCTTACTAGCATGATCCAGGATTCCTGTCTCCACCTCCTAAACACTGGGGGCTTATAGGGCCTGGCATTCATGTGGGTGCTAGGGATCTGAACCCCACTTCTCGTGGTTGCATGACCAGCACTGAATTGTTTATTTAGGGAATTTTAGTAACGCCTTTTAGCAGATCACAAAATATTCTTTGCTTAATCCTAACATGAAATTGTTTAAGCAGGGTTGGAGAAGCAAAGGTCAATGTGACTGACAATGTTAGGTGAACCTCAGCACAGGTAACTATTGGGGAGAGAACTATCTCTGTAGGCAGAAAGCAGAATGTTGAGCCAGAGTTCCTGGCTTTACTGGCTTTAACTCTCTTACTCCCTTCCTCCCTTCCTTTCTTTTTCCTTCTTTTCTCAACTAGGTGGTAGAATTAAAGGTAATTTAATATTTTTTTCAGGAGCCAATGAGTTGGCTCAGAGTTCATGTCTCATATATATACTTGTGTACAGAATACATGCACCATAATTTTTTCTCTAAGTCTCCAGGTTCTAAGTTTTTAAACAGAAACACCAGTGATTTGCACCCCAGCCATGCCCTCCCTTCTATAGGACACCTACCTGCAAGGGAGGACTCCAGACCCACCTTTGGTTCATGCCCTTAAAAACACAAGCCCTACCTGTGACCTTGTGCCATTTCCCACAAAACCCTTAAGATGGGGAATTCCAACTTGTATCACTAGCCCCAGCCATCCTGCCTGAGAGTCCCTGCCTGCTCCCCATTCCTAGCAAGGGAACCTAGACTCCTCAACTCTATTCCTACCCCTCCAGCCAGCACCATCGATCATAGTCCTGACTCACATCTTGTAGCAGTGTGGCGACTGTACCATCCTCCCCTTCACACACCCTCATCAGCCCCTAGATAGAGCCCATTCCACACTACCACTGACCTCCAGGGTTGGGCCAGGGTGCACATCTCGTGCAGCAGCCAAGCCTGCTGTGTCTACCTGATTTCATCCCATCTACCATACCCACCCTTCAGACACAACTTGTCTTGCATCTCTTGTGTTCTTTGGCAACCAGCTGTGTCTGTATCTGACAAAAAAACTAGTAACTCATGCCCAAGTGAACTTAGAATAAATACTACCTGAGCAATGTCCAGAAAAATACAAACAAGACTAGGAGAAATGATTATGACAATCCACGGTTTGAAAACCAAATTCAAGGAAAAGGTGAGAGGCCCTTTGTGCACTGAATACTGGCTTTCCACTCAGCGCAGTCCTGCACATTTGGGTCCAGGGTCTTGCCCAGGAAGTTTGACTGTTACTCCCTACCACCCTCCCTGATGTCCAGATCTATCCTAAAACTCCAGACCTGGACCGGAACGCATATCCATAAGCCAACCCACCACTGTGTCCATCTGACTTTATTCCACATAAGTAGCATCCACCCTTTGGAGACAGTGTGGCCTGCACATCCTGTGTTCTTCCTGACCTGCTCAATCAAGGTATTGGCAGGGGTAGTTCCTTTGAGGATTGTTAGAATCTGTTTCCTCACTTTGGCCTGGCTTCTAATAATTTTATCCTATCAACTTGCTCTCTTCACCTGGTGTCGTTCCTCCCCAACCCCTGGCTGTGTGTGCATGTGTGCATGCATGCCTAGAATCTAAAGTTCCTTTTTATAAGAACATTACTGTGGATTTGGGGCCTAACCTACTGAAGGGATTTCATTCTAATCAATTGTGTTATTGCAGTGACCCTATTTCCAAATAAAGTTAAAAGACGAAGCACTGGAATTTAGGACTTCATGTATTTTTTTGTTGCTATTGTCGTTTTTTGTTTGTTTGCTTGTTTGTTTCGAGACAGGGTTTCCCTGTGTAACAGCCCTAGCTGTCCTGGAACTAGCTCTTGTAGACCAGGCTGGCTTCAAACTCTCAGGGATTCACCCGAGTGCTGGGATTAAAGGTGTGTGCCCACCCCTGCTTGGCTAGGACTTCAACACACAAATCTTTCAAGAATCATAATTCAACCCATAACACATAATTGGTGATACTAGAGATGGAACCCACTACTTCACTCATGCTGGTCATTCATTGTTGTGCTACATACCCCCAGCTCATTCTATAGTGGGGTGTGTGTGTGTGTGTGTGTGTGTGTGTGTGTTGGGGGGGAGGAGATAGAAATGGAGAGATTTATTCTTTCATGCATTACATCCTTGCCACAGTTTCCCCTCTCCAGTCCTCTAATCTGTCATGTCGAGCTCACACCCCACCCCTACCCCTGCCAGATCTGTTTCCCTTCAGAAAAGAGCAAGCAGGCCTCTCAGGGATATCAACCTGATACAACATAACGAGTTGCAACATGACTAGACACAAACCCTCATATCACCACTGAACAAAGCAAACTAGTAGGAGGAAAAGGGTCCCAAGAGCAGGCAAAAGAGTCAGAAGCTACCCCACTCCTGCTATTAGGAGTCTCACAAGAACACCAAGCTAACAACCATAACATGTATGTAGAGGAACCTAATGTAGACCCATGCAGGTTCCCCAGTTATCACTTCAGTCTCTGAGCCCCTGTGAGCCCTGCTTAGTTGATTCTGTGGGCCATGTTCTACTGGTATCTTTGACCCCTCTGGCTCCTACAATTCTTTTTAACCCTCCAATCCCCTAACTCCTCCTAATGTTTGGCTGTGAGTCTCTGCATCTGTTCCCATCACTTGCTGGATGAAGCCTCTCAGATGAGGATTGGGCTAGGCTCTGGATGTGGAGTTCTGGCAGCTGGTGTGGCCTCTGTTTGAGCGTAGTGGGGAGTGTGGGGGGAGGCGCTGCTGGAGTTGGGGGCCAGTTGTGGTTCAAAAACATAACTTAACCCCATATAAGTGGAGGTCTGTGTTTTTTAAGTAGCAGTAATGTTACCTTTCCTGGTATGTAGAGTCTGATAGAGATCAAAAGAATTCAATGTTAAGAAAATAACTTAAAAATATCTACTTTTCTGATAATAGTAGGCTACTTATTTGCCTTTGTTTAATTTGGTTCTTAAAAATGGTATTTTAAACACAAATATTAGACCAGAACAAACTAATAAATTTTGGAGGACTGAATTCCAAACTTAGTTTGCTTTTATTTGGAGATGTAGTTTTCGTCTTCAATTTTGTGTACTACTTTTGTTCATCTAATTAACTGGCCCATTTGTTGCTTGTGCATTGGAGCAGAAAAGATCGCCCTCTTCTGGTAGATGGGCTCCCCTCTGGCTTTCAGAGTCCCTGCTGCTGCTGGTTGTTTGGGTTATTTGTTTGCTTGTTTGGGTTTGAAAGCTGATTTGGAGTACATTTGCCTTTGGTTTATCTGTTGTAGCATTTGTGGTCTGTCTCCAGAGCCGGACCTCTGCTCTCTGACAGTATAATATGAGGAGACAAAGAAAAAACCCTTGAAGTAAACATATGGAGAACCTTGCACTTTTCACAGGCCCCAAGTCTCACTTTAGCATACCTAGGAACTGAAGTTCAGTCCCCAGGGCCCACAGAGTGGAGGGGAAAGCCAGCATCTACAAGTTGTCCTTTTACTTCCAGACACAAAGCATTTAAATTAAGAATGAGAGCAGTTATTACTTTAGAGTCTCGCCCATGATGTTATACAGATTGAATTATCTAATCTGAAACTGCAGAGTGCTCTGAAATGTTGAATGGAGACAGGACACCTGAAGTAGGAATGCCACACTGGCCTCGGGTGACATGCAGTCAGAATCCAAGTACACTAAAAATCATATTCAGTATATAAGATGCATATGAACCTTAAATAAATCTCATATTTAAGTTTGGGTCCAAACCCACTATATTTAATTTTATACACACATTACACAAACACACATACTGCTTGCTTGCTTGTTTGCTTGATTGACTAGAATCTAAAATCTGTGTCTGACCCAGGCATTTCAGATAAATCCATGAGTTTCCACTGAAAACTTATTTGGGCCCGGGACGCAGGAGTGAATATCAGTCTGACCTAAAATCCAAGCTTTCCGCTCCGGAAAACGATGGGACTGGAAGTAGGGATGAGCCCCAACCTGCTTACCTGCTGGGCCCCAACACTGGCTCTTCAGCCAAAGTGCTGTCACCCAGAGGAGGAACTGTAGATACTTGCTTCCTTTCAACTCTTGTTTAGTGTGAAAATATGTTCTAGATGGAATTGCTTTCTAAGTTAATAATTCATGCCTGGGGAAGTGTCCTTCTTAACTTCCAGGTATAGCCACTATTAAGAGTTTGGCTGCCAAATGGTTGTCATCAAACAAAGAACGGGCTGGAGAGAAAGCTCACTGGTTAAGAACACTGGCTACTTTTGCAGCGTTCAGTTCCCTTCACCCACACAGTGGCTCACAACCATGTGTAACTCCGGTTCCAGGAATCCAGTGCCTTCTTTTGCACAGCATCCGTGTAGATCATGAATCAGTCAGCCACAGTAGCAGTCAGCACAGAGATGCCTCACAGTATGAAAAATAGGTCTTCCAGGTGATTCACCCATTCCTCTTCTGTGGACATACCACCAAAGAATAAAAGATAGCATTCTGCAGAGATACCTCCACGCCCATGTTTATCACACATAACTCTAGATAGCCAGTTTATGTCTTAACTCAGGTATCTATCAATGGATTTAAAAAAAGCATTTGACTGCATTGTGTAGCTTATAAAAATGAGGTTGTTTGCATGCTGCTATGGAACCTTTTTTTTCTTTTTAATTAACACACTGTGGACTCTTCCTGTTCACTGTACTTCATCTCATTTGCCAGTCACACATTAATGCACACTTACTACTATATGGTTGTGTCCTGTCCAAAATTTAGCTGGGGAGATGGTCAGTAAAAACAGAGACAGGATCCTGGGGCTTGTTGGCCAGTCATTCTGGTGAATCAACTCTCTACAGGTTCAGTGAGAGATTTAGTTCAAAAACTAAAATAAAATAAATAAGGTGGAAGGGGTAAAGACCCAGTGGGTACAGTGCTCGCTGTGCGAGCCTGAGTACCTGCACTCAGATCCCCAGCACCTGCATGAAGCCGGGCATGGCTGCACATGTCTGTAACCACAACACCGGAAGGAGGATGGGAACAGAGCAGAGACAGGCAGATCTCCAGAACCCTAGAACTTAGTGGGCAGCTAGTCAAGGCTTAAAACATCAGGGTTCAGTGAGAGACCCTGTCTTAAAAAATGTAAGTGTAAAACGCTCTTTGTCATTTTCACTCAGAACTTCCAGGGATTTTCCAGCGCTGCAGCTGTGCAGGGAAGGAAACGAGGCAAAGAACCCAGCTGTCTTTTATTACGACATTAAAGAAACTTGCAAATGTGTAAAACAGCACCGCTCTTTTAAGGTTTTTTAATTTTGGAAAATAGTTATTTTCATTTAAAAGGCTGTTTATATTAATTGTTATTTTAAAATTAGATTTTAATGTTTGTTTGAATTTAGAATATAGCAAAGTTCCATAATTATTAGCTATACAATCATATTATTGGGTCTAATGGAATGGTCTAATAGTGTTACCGAATATTTGTTTTAGTGGTACTAACGCTTAAACCCTGGGACCTGGTTACTCTATCCATTACCACACAGCCCCAGCATTTACAGAAGACTTTCTTTTGCCAGAGATGGGATACTGCTGTATAGCCCAGGAGGGCCTGGAGATCTGTAATAGTCATGAGACACCATGTCTAGCTCTTGTCAGTCTCTGCTGGGGTCTTGAAACCAAACCATTTGAGAACAAACTAAGTAAATTATTTTAAATGTTAGTGAAATTAGCTAAAACAACTGGGCATCAAACATGGTGGTGAACCTGCAATTCCAGCATCAGACGATAGGCAGGCACAGTGATGTATCTCAGATTAGGCCAGTCTGAACTAGACAATGAGCCCTCTCAGAAAGCAAGGACTCGGGGATGTAGCTCAGCCGTGGAGTACTCAACCTGGCATTTTCAAGGTCCTGCGCTCCATCCCCACCATGGAGGTACATGGGCTTAATCCCAGCCCGGGGATGCAGAGGCAGTCAGATCCCTGTGAGTTCAAGTCTAGTCTGTTCTACATAGCAAGTTCTAGGCCAGCACCTTTAAAAAGAGAAAGGGAGGAAGGGAGGAAGGAGAGAGAGGGAGGGAGGGAGGGAGGGAGGGAGGACAGACACAGATCTAGGACCTAGAAGAAATGCAATTAGGTAGTTTATAGTTTGGGAGAAGCCACTGTCACCTGAACCTGCAGCAGAGACTGCCATGCACCTCGGCACCGCCTTTACTGTCCTAGAGCTGTTGTGCCCAGATTGCTTACCCAGAGGGTACCTCTTCATAACTGCATTCTTTGAAATGTCACCAATTTCTTTTTAATATAGCTAGTGAAATGTGTATGTAAGTCTATGAAATATAACTTTCCAGGCAAAAACAGTCCTTGTTTCTTTTCTTACAAAGAAAAATTGGGTTGGAAAGAGGGCTCAGAGCCTAAGAGCACTTGATGCTCTTGCAGAGGACCCAGGCTTCATTCCTTCATCTACACTGAGACAAATGCCTGCAACTCCAGCTTCAGGGGATCCCATTCTCACATGGTGCACACACACACATGCAGGCAGATACCCATACATGTAAATAAAAGTAATGAATATATTAAAGGAGAGACTATTTCCTTTGATACACGGGCAATGCTTCTTTTAATGTGTCTTAGAAACTCACTGCCTTCTACAAAAGGCTGTCACCTGAGGCTCACTGTAGAGGTCACCCAGAGAATGGGAATCACCGAGATGGTACAGATGTGCCAGCTGTAGCTCTGGTTCCCAGCCCAGGCATGGGAGTGGAGAAGCCCTCAGAGAACTTACTCTGTCCTACTGAGAAAAGAAACTTTTTCTTCCCAAGCTGCTTTTGGCCATTTTTTTTTTTTTAAAACAGCAGCAGAAATCAAACTAAGAAGGACAAAAGAATATTTCAAGTGCACAATATTAACAGCAAAACTATTAAAAACTTAATAACAATGGAAAAAAAGCTCAGGCATGTCTCAAAATGGGAGACCCATATGGCTAATAAATTTTTAATCTTAATTAGTCCTACAGAAATGTAAATTAACAACATAGTAACCTTTTCTGTATTAGAATGACAACAATTCTTAGTAGACCCTTTTCTATGAAATGCTGGCTCTCAGAAGATGTCCTAAGGAATAACTGGACACGTGTACTGGCTACAGTATAAGGATATTTAAAAGGACTGGAAGATGACAGAGGCTGTGTGTTGTTGTGTGTGTGGAGCCCAGAGGCAGACACAGGATGTCTTCTTTATGTTCTACCTTACTTTCTAACCCAATGTATATGACTGTTTTGCCTACATGTGTGCATCTAGGCATGGAGGTCAGATGAGCTTCAGCTACAGGCAGTTCTGAGCTGCTTGACGTGGGTGCTGGGAGTTGAACTTTAATCCTGTGGAAGAGCAGCAAGCACTCTTAAGCATTGAGAAATCTCTGTGTCTCCCTCCCCTCTCCACCAAGAAAAGTCTTGACCTTGTGAGTTTCTTGAATGGGATTGTAGGAGCTCTGCAGGGCCTTTCTTTCGCTGACCTTATAAATGCCAGCTTTCCCTAAAGAATGTCTGTCCTCCAAAGAAGTCCAGATGAGTTCTGGATGTTACATGGACCGGATCTGCATGTCCTGCAAGGGTGGCGTGCAGGTTGGAGGGGAAGGCAAGAAAGTTCTAGGCTTGACTGCAAAGTATGGAAGTGTTCTGAAATCCCCTCCCAAAGTAGAAAATTTCATATAAATGATATTTTTTAGAACGACAGGGACTGCAAAGTCACTTAAAATTGTTGCTACTATTAATAAAAAGCTTGCTGAACAATAAAAATCAGTTTTTATTTGTTTGTTTTGGTTTTTCGAGACAGGGTTTTTTGTAGCTTTGGAGCCTATCCTGGAACTAGCTCTTATAGACCAGGCTGGCCTCGAACTCACAGAGATCCGCCTACCTCTGTCTCCCGAGTGCTGGGATTAAAGGCCTGCGCCACCACTGCTCGGCTTAAAAATCATTTTTATGTCACACTGTCAGTGACTAAAAATTATGAGTAAGGTTCCAACCCCGGCTCGGTCCCCACTTGCATTCTGATATTGGCAACATTTGCAGCGTGGAACCTGCACGGGCAGTGAGGAGGAATAATCAAAGATGTTTCTAAATCATACCACAAACCAAGCCTTGGTCGGTTCCTTTGTGAGGGTTTTGAAGTTTCTTTATCAGCTTTCCTTGGGGCAGGCACGGCTGCCCTAAGGCAGCACTAGCCAAAGACACGGTCATAGTGTGCCAGAAAGTGCGGCTGTGCTGGGGAGGCAGCTTAGTGAGGGGGAGCTCTTGCTGTGAAAGCAGGGGAGCCTGCATTCAAATACCCAGCTCTCCCGTGTGTGCCTTTAATTCCCGTGTTGGGGAGCAGAGATAGACTGGTTCCAGACTTTGCTGGGTAGCCAGCCTAGAGCTAAAGCAGTGAGCTTCGGGTTTGGGCAGAGAATGCTCAGAAAATAAGGTGGGGAATGTAGTAATAAGGGTGGCGGGGCCGCTTCCCCAGCACCCCAGCTGCCCGCTCAGCTAGCTTAGGCCGCTTCCCCAGCACCCCAGCTGCCCGCTCAGCTAGCTTATGCCCCAAAATAATTACACAGACACTGTATTCTTTTAAGCACTGCTTGGCCCTTTAGCTCTAGCACTTACAGGCTAATTCTCACATCCCGATCAACCCATCTCTAATAATCTGTGAGAACCGGTCTTACCGGGAAGATTCTAGCCTAGTCCATCCTGGGTCGGAGCTTCATGCCCGGAGTGGGCCATGGCGTCTCTCTCAGGCGTCTGCTCCGGAGAGCAGAGCTGTGGAGTCTCTGAGCTCACTTCCTCTTCCTCCCAGCGTCCTATTCTGTTTTCTCCTCCCACCTATCTTCTAACCAATAAAATGGGCGAGGGCAGTTCCTTTATTAGCCAATGACCTTCCTCCATCAGGGGAACAATAGAGCAAGACGCTGGACACCTCAGCACAACACCAAAAGTCTGAACAAAGCTGGGCGCAGGAGGACATACCTGCATCCCAGCACTCGGAGGCTGATGCAGGACCCCAGGTACCACACTGTCCTCGGCTGTCCCAGAAAAGAGAACATGTGACATCACCTCGTGCTCAGTGCTGCAGGTGTGCTCGTGTCCGGAATCCTCTCCCGACTCTCTGACCAGTTCCATTTCAAGCCTTTGGTCAGGAACTGGTTGTCCTTTCATTTGCTTTCTCCGTGCCCACAGTGTGTGCTGCCAGACCAGAGAGGAAACCACAGTGCTTATTTCAGTTACCAGAAGATAGTCCAGCCGTTCTTTCTCCGCCTCTCTGCTTACAAATCACACTGGACATTGTTTTCTTTTTAAATCTGATCAGACCAGAGTGATAGCTCACCCAGTAGAGGTTTTGCAGCCACGCCTAAGCACCCGGGTTCTAGCCCCGAAGTTCACGTGCTGCTTGTCCTCTGACCACTACACATGCACACACAAACTGAAATGTAATTAAAATATGACTTTTTTTCTTCATAGACACATCAGATTGAGTGGACATTTCCAGGTGCATCAGATTGTCATTACTTTATCATGCAGAGCATACATACATACATACATAGTGAAACTCCAGTCAAAGGACTGGTTGGGTAAGAACTGAGAAGGTGGTGCCGTATCCTAAACAGCAGTGCACATTTGACCTTTTGATGAAATATTGTTGAACACTAATATTGCAGGTCTTGTAGTATGTGTGGGAGAAAATTACCACTCTCCAGAGACATTTAAGACAGATATGTAGCCAGATAACGGGCATCATACCTGTGTAATAGCTCAAATAGATTTTTCCTTCTAGTTTGTAATACATTGTAAAAATCTCTATTTTACAGCATCTGTAGGCTACAAGTCAGCCTTCTGCTTTATAAAAAATTATATTAAAAGCCAGGTGGTGATGGCGCATGCCTTTAATCCCAGCACTCGGGAGGCAGAGGCAGGTGGATCTCTGTAGTTCAAGGCCAGCTGTGGTCTACAAGAGCTAGTTCCAGGACAAGCACCAAAGCTACAGAGAGATCCTGTCTCAAAAAACATATATATATAATCTCTGTTTATACTTAGAAAGTAGAGGAAGGAAGGATTCCAAGGTCAGCCTGTTCTACTTGAGATAGTTTGCAAAAGATAAGAGAAAAAAATCTTGAAAGGGCCAGAGAAATGACTTAGCAGTAAGCGCCCTGACTGCTCTTCCAGAGGACCTAGGTTCAACTGTCAGCACCCACATGACAGTTCCCAACTATTATTAACTCCAGTTCCAGGGGGTCTTACGCCCTCTTCTGATGTGTGCAGGCACTGCATGCATGTGGTGATGCACAGACATATGTGCAGGGGCAGCACCCATACACATAAAATAATAATAACATCGCTGAGGTGTGACTCCCATGTAGTGTTTTGCTTAACTACTCTGAAAGCCACACAATTTGGATGCATTGAGATTTGTTCACTTCCTTTGGGCACTCTCCTGCTGGATAATTAAGTGTTGGTGTGACAGGAATTAGAAGTCTTAGTGGGGTGCCACTTTTGGCTGGGTACCTAGGTCAGTCTCCTTCCCTTATTGAGGAAGATACATGGCCTTGGCCCACTCTGTTCTAGTGAGGCTGTTCAGAGTCCCCGGACACAGTCTTAAGGTCTTGCTGTGAATGGCCTTTGGTCTCCAAGTTCTTTCCACGAGATGGTGCCTGACTGCAGCTCTAGCAATCCCAGCATCCTCCTCTTCTCTGCTCATCTTGTAGTCTTTTGTACGGTGCTCACTAAAACATGTCTCTCCTCTCTTAGCCTCTTAGTCCAGACTGTCTGACTCACTCCGGTCATCCGTTCTGCCTCAGCTTCTCCATGACTGAGGTTATAGACTGTATGCCACTATGTCAGGCCTCTTTGTCTCTGGTGAAGTTTTCTAGAATTTCAATCTCCTTCTACACACACCCCAATCTACCTTGCAAGTCACTGTTGTTGAATAAAAGAGTTGGTGGTTAGTCAGGCGGTGATGGCATATGCCTTGAATCCTAGCAGGTAGATCTCTGTGAGTTTAAGTCATCCTGGTTTAGTGAGTTCCAGAATCTACATAGTAAAATACCCTGACTCAAGGGGGTAGGGGAAGAAAAGAATTTTGAGTAGTGTTTGAGTATTTGCCATGTGACAGAACTAAGTATTTTGAGGGTTGAGCTGTCTTACTGCAGAGTTGAGGAAGGAAAGAACTTTTTATTAGAAATCTTTTTATTGCCACTAAAGCCTGCTATAGCTGACTTCTGAACTTGAGTGTATTCAGGGATCATTTAGGATCTTGTTAAAAGCAAGTGGTTTGGATCTAGGGCAAAGACTGGTGTGTGCGTTTCTAGCAGATCCTGAGGGATGTTGATGTTACTTGATTGCCTAGGACTATACTTTGAGTAGCAAGTTCGTAGGACATTCAGAGTACGTGCAGACCCAATAGTAATAATATGTATGTATTTCTTTTCCTGTAGTAGGCACAGAAGAGTAAAATAATGTTGGGTATTAGTGTAACCAGCTAAAACCCTTTCCTTTCCAGGCTTGACCTTGAGCCCTGTTCTCCTGACCTCGGCACTGCTGGAGTCCGCACCTGGACTGGTTCTGTTCGGTGCCCTGTCTGCACTTGAGGATGCTGAGTAGTAGCGCATCCTCTGACTCTGTCTGATCCTAGTATCTGCCAGACAGATACTAGGTGTAATGCCTCAGGTGTAATGACGGTGAAATGACGGTGACACTGTTGAATTTAGCCTTCGGTAGCCTCTGGCTGTCACCCACTGCACTGAGACTTATTTTGAAAAGTGGGACTGGGTGGAGTATTGTTTGTGAATGGTGTGCTTCATAGAATTGGCTTGTTTGCCACCTTAACTCTTATCAAGGAGACCCATGGAGGAACCAGCCAGGTGGCAGTCTTTACAGCCTCTTGTACCCTGGGGATGTTGGTTCTTTATTTTATGGAGTAGCCATCCAGTCGTGGATGCCGGAAATCACTTGGGATCTGTTTGAAACATGCTCGCTCAGTGGACCACGCTGCCATTTCCTCCCACTTCCTGCTGATGTCTGTCACCCTGCTTCTAGCTCAGCCTCGTTGTCCTCTCTTCCCAACCCCATGACCTCTGTTTTTTAAGCAGATAACTAAGTATTTAGAATTGTACTTGAAATAGCTGGATTCACTGATTTACACCTATAATCTTAGCCCTCAGAGATGGAGGAGGAAAGATTGTAAACTAACGGAACTGCCTCAAAAATGAAACCTGAAGGTTTATACCAGAAATAGGGCTTTTGTGCTGTCTCCTAATAAAAGTTTAAAGCTGACAGCTAGAAGTGCAGTTACAATGGGTTGTAACCCCCTGCTTCAGGGTTTCTCCTTTGAAAACTAGGTAACTGGGTTGACTGTGCTTGGAAGAGCTTGGAAGAGCTGGATCGTGCTGGAGGGAGGACTCTCAGAAGTCACCATAAAACAAAAGTTGTTTCTTGTGGAAATTTTATACTGCACAAGTTTGGGTCAATCCAGAGAGTGCATTGCATCGGGTCCTACTAGGACTGCTCCCGTGGGCAAGGCTTTTTTGTCCTTGTCCAACAGTTTGCTTGCTTGCTTGCTTGCTTTTAGGCTTGTATCATAAGTGACTTAAATTCTCCTTAAGCCACATGTGTTGAGCAGAAGTTACTGCCAATGGTAGTTTTAAGAATTCAGCAGTCGAGTGGTAGTGGCGCATGCCTTTAATCCCTGCAGATGCAGGCAGATCTCTGTGAGTTCAAGGCCAGTCTGGTCTACAGAGTGAGTTCCAGGACAGCCAAGGCTGTTACACAGAAAAACTCTGTCTTGAGAACCAATAAATATGGGGGCTGGAGAAATGGCTCAGTGGTTAAGAGAATTGCCTGCTCTTCCAAAGGACCTGAGTTCGATTCCCAGCAACCACATGGTGGCTCACAACCATCTGTAAAGAGGTCTGGCGCCCTCTTCTGGCCTTCAGGCATACACACAGACAGAAAATTGTATACATAATAAATAAATAAAATATTAAAAATAAATAAATAAATAACTATAGTCAGCAATGTACCATTAATGAGGTGAGCATGTGCCATGGGATCACATGCAGCTTGGGGTCATTGTTGACTCAGTGGAGATGCTGTCTTAGTGTAAACCTGCTCAGCCATTTTAGCCGAAAATGGATGGGCAGCTGGGTGCAATGGCACATATCTTTCGTGCCAGCCGCGTTTGGAGGCCTTGGCAGGAGAGTCACCACCAGAGTACGATCGGCCCAGACAACACAGTGATACTGTTTCAGGAAAGAGGACTGGAGGGAGGGTGTGAACAGACCTTTTCCTTGTGCAGCTTTGGATATATGGCCGGCCTTTAGTCTTCATTTTTTGAAATATAACACAATGGTGCAACACAGCTTTTTCTTTGCACAAAACTGTTTGTATTGATTCCTGGATTTGTAACTCTTTCTCTACACCTTTCTCAAGCTTACAAAGGAACAGTCTTAATTCTGTTTCTAGTTGTGTCCCAGGTGGTAGACTGTAGGGTCCAGGCTCAACTTCCAGTGACCTGTACTTAAGTCCACTTGTGAACCTCCTATAGGAGAAGAAGCAGTGGTGTCTCCATATGGGTAACTGGAGCATCTTTTACACACTTGGTACAGTACAGCCAGCCAAGGAAGCTAAGGAACCTTTAGCTCCATGTTTTATTCTGATGTTCAGTCAAGTTTGAGACCATCAGTTGCATTTAGAGTCTGCATGTTGCTAAGCCCTGTTTTTAAGAGGCAATGTCAATTCTAGGGTACTGGCCTTCTTATTTCTTTCTAGGTTGACTTCTTAGCATTATCAAGCCAGATATTTTTAAAAGTATTACTCCTGATGATTAGTTTTTTTGTTTGTTTTGATTTTGGTTTTTTGAGACAGGGTTTCTCTGTGTAACAGGTCTGCCTGTCCTGGAACTCATGCTATAGAGCAGACCAGCCTTGAACTCACAGAGATCCGCCTGCCTCTGCCTCCATCATGTGCCACCATCGCCTGGCTCCAGCCTAGTATTTTTACTTTTTAAAAAAGGTTAAAAGTTGACTGTGGTGGCACATGCCTTTAATCCCAGCACTCCGGAGGCAGAGGGGGCTGGATCTCCAGGTTCACAGACAGCCTGGTCTACACGTATGTGGAAAGTTAGTTCTATGGAGTGAACTCGGGTTGTCAGGCTTAGCAGCAAGCATCTTTCCCTACTGAGCCATGTTGTCCCTGTGACAGCGAATATTCTTAGAAGACGATTTGGAATAGTGTTGATTAAACTTTAAAGGGCTTAGCTTTCCTGTTAGTTTGGCACATAAGAAACCCAAGACCTAAGTGCTAGTGGTTTAGTATGGTAAGAGATTATTTCTTAGTTTCCAGACAGCTGTTTTGTGGCACTGCCCTCGTGTGGCAGATAGAAAACTAGTGTTCTGCTGGTGAGGTCTGTTTTAGCTCGTATAGAACGACCTCCACATTCTTGACCTAACTGGCCAAGGGTCCAACCCCCTAGGTACCATTCCACTAGAGTTTAAGTAGGAGACCCAAACATGTTAGCTTTTTATGACTAAGAACCCGTTCTGTACTCGGGAGATGAAGTAAAATTAACACCTTTACCCCAGGGGTTGTAGCATGTTTCTAGGAGACAACTGGTGTAGCTGGAAAGGTGGCTCGGCAGGCCAGAGCACTTGATGCTCCTACAGAGAACCTCCAGCTCCAGGGGATCCCATGCCCTCTGCTGACCTAAAGGCTTGTGTGTGTGTACATGTGTGTCAGACACATATACATAAGTAGAAATACATAGTTTTTTTAAAAGTCTTTCCCACAGAGCAGGGTACCCTGCCCTCTCTTAGGACTGGAGGGGGAAAGAGGAGGGTAAATGGGGGAGGAGGGAAGTGATGGAGGAAGGTCATTGGTTAAATAAAGAAACTGCCTTGGCCCTGATAGGACAGAAAATTAGGTAGGTGGAGTAAACAGAACGGAATGCTGGGAGGAAGAGGAAGTGAGCTCATACGCCTTAGCTCTTCTCCTCTCTAGGGCAGACACGATGAAGCTCCGACCCAGGATGGACGTAGGCTAGAATCTTCCTGGTAAGCGCACCTTGTGGTGCTACACACATTAATAGAAATGGGCCAAGCAGTGTTTATATGAATACAGTTTGTGTGTCGTTATTTTGGGGCATAAGCTAGCCAGGCGGCCGGGAGCTGGATGGCAGGAACGCAGCCGCGCAGCTCCCTCAACAGGGAAGTAGGTAGAAAGTTTGAATGGTATTATTTGTAAAGCAATAAAAAAGAATTTAAAAAAAAAGTCTTTCCCTGCACCCCACCTTGTGAAAATGATATCAGTTCTGTGTATGCATAGATGAGTGACTTTCTATTGGTATCTAACCTAAAGCAAGTCTCCAGCCCATGCTAGCCTCCTGCCTTAGCCTAAGGAGGATTATAATCCACCACACTGGCTTTGAGTCCTTGGGCATATCCACCACTAAAAGGTTTTAAAGGCTGTACTGTCTGAGCCAGTTATCACTAATGGTGACCACCACCTTCAATGAAGCCCAGGAGCCATTCTTGGGTTGCCCTCAGTTCCTTTCATTCCTGAATGCTGATGAGTCTGAGGAGAGCTTGAACTGGCTTAGTGACTTGCTCAGGGTTACAGAGTAAGTGTTCAGGGCTGTGACTGGGCTCCTGCTGCACATGGTGACCCCAGTTTGGTCAGGCCCATATTTTACAGTCCCAGCGTGACTAGTGTTAAATGTTTTCACCCCCAGCTTGTTCTCGTCATGTTATTTTCTTCCTTCTCTCATCCTAACTTTGAGTCAAACAGGAGGAAGAAAATGTGTGTTTAGGTTTAAGGAGTATTCTACAAGTGGTCTTCTGTTCCCTTTCCTTTCTACTTTATCTCTGTCCCCTGGGGGGTGGGACTGGCTTTGAATTAGTTAACAGAAGTTTTTTGAGGACATTTGTCTTGTTCAGCCCCCAAACATGGACATTTGACACTCTGTCCTGTGTGTAAGCATTCATTGAAATTTTGAGCAAATCTGGTGTATTAAGAAGAGCAGTTTTGAGCCAGGTGGTGGCACACGCCTTTAATTGTAGCAGTCAGGAGGCAGAGGCAGGAGGATCCCTGAATTTGAGGATAGCCAGAGAAGCTACACAGAGAAATCTGTCTGGGGATCGAGAGGAATAGTTTTGTCTGCTCCGGTGCAATCTGGCTGCATGCAGAATGTACTGTTTCCCAACTCTTGTCCTTGCCATAGTAATTTCCTTACTGATGTAGGTTGTATTACACTCTTCATAGATCTTATAATTAGAGGGGAAGCTTTACTACTTTTGTTAAGGTGCTTGGATACAAAGCACTCTGGAAGCCAATGCAATGTTTAAGAAAGATACTCTAGCCAAATGAGGGTATAACCAAACATATTTAACAAGAATAGGGTTTGGTTAATGGCTTATTTAACTAAAGTGAAAACTGATTACACACTTGACATTCTCCTTTCTCATTCACATTAGTTTATAAAATAAAAAGTCTAGTCAACAAGATGGGATTACAGATGACCCAGCATTTGTGGGAGCTGAGTCAAGAGGATCATGACTTCTAAGCCAGCCTGGACCACTCTGTTTTGGGGGACCAAAAGTGGAGGAGCTTAGAAATCTGTTGGCTAAAGCAATAGTGTGTGTGTGTGTGTGTGTGTGTGTGTGTATGTGTGTGTACATGTTCATAAATGTGCATGTGGAGACTAGAAGTCAACCGTGTATGTCTTTATCTCAATCTGGAGTTCACTAATAGGTTAGCCTGGCTAAACTCTGCCAAGCACTTTAGTAGGGCGAAGATTATGGAGAAAGAGCACAAGGAAGATTCAGTCTGTGAGTCAGAAAATGAGACTCTTGGCACTAGCGATAGTTACAAGAGATGGTGCAGCTCTGAGAAAACTTGTCACTGGATGACAGATGAGGACATGATCTGTCCTAGGCGTGGTTGAAGAGAAGGCTTTATTGTAGGAAGAAGGGGGAGAACAGGCAGAAGCATCTGGGAGAGTCCAGACTGAAGCTGGCCAGCAGACCAAACAGGGCCATGCCCAGGAGTGGAGGGAGATGAGAAAGAAGAGAGACAAGGGCAAGGGAACCAAGAGAGAAACCAGAAAAGCCAGTAGAGTTCGTGAACCTAGAGCCCATAGTCAGAACAGCTGAGTTATAATGTAGTGGAGCTGGGAGAAGGGAAGCAGAAGCCAGCCCCTGGGAAGGAGGGGCTAAGGGGAGGGGGAGGGATGAGAAGTGCTAGGAGGAGACACACATACTGAGTGAGTGAGACTTGTTCTGGGTTTCTTGAGATCACCAACTTAGCTTCCAAGACACATCTTTAATTGCTGTTACCTTACATGTAAAGACGTTTGAGAGTTGAAAGTATGTCTGGTTATAACTAGTAAGCTTAGCATGGACCAGATGTTATTCTGTCATGGTTTACTTTCTGATGGATGATGAGTTTATACCACAGTCTTTATGAAGAGTACCCAGACATTAAACCAAAAGGATGGGGGGAGGCTCTTTTCTGAGATGGTGTTGCTGTCCTTTATCTGCTGGTGGTGTTATTTTTCAGTGCTGGTCCCAAAGGTGACAACATCTATGAGTGGAGATCAACCATTCTCGGGCCCCCGGGATCTGTGTATGAAGGTGGTGTGTTCTTCCTCGATATAACTTTTACACCAGAGTATCCCTTCAAGCCTCCAAAGGTAAGAAATCTACATATTCCCAGATTTGACTGTTTCTGTAAAAGATACATTAAAACTTTTAAAATGTAGTCACAAAAGCTAGATTTCTTCCATGTTTGTGTTGGTGTCCTCCTTACCCATGGGCACTCCATTTTAGTAAAGTCTATGATTTAGGTACGGCCCAGATCTGAGCTTCTTGGGTGTGCAGTGTTTGCTAGTTTTAGTGAATGTGGTGACTGCTGATTTTGGCTCCTCAGTTGGCAACAGGCATGTCTAGGGGTACGTGCTGAAAACCTGTGCTGTTTATAGTCAGTCTTATAAGATGTGTAGCTTACTCAAAAACAGTGTATTACTACCAGCTAACACAAGAGGTCAGCAAACAACTAACAATTCAAACTTAGAAATACTCATATTTAAAGCATTAAAATTAAACTAAACATGTCATCCCAACACTCTGGAAATGGCAGCAGGCAGGAGGATCAAACATTTGCAGTATCGTCTGGGATACATAGTATGAGCTTAGCCTGATCAAGAAAAGAAAAACCCTACTTGACGGTGTTGACACACACCTTTAATCCCAGCAGAGGCAGGCAGATCTCTGTGAGTTTGAGGCCAGCCTGGTCTACAGAGTGAGTTCCAGAACAGCCAGGGCTGTTACACAGAGAAACCATGTCTTGAAAAAAAGCAAGAAAGAAAAAGAATAGAGTAAGTGTTGGACTCCCTTTGCCTTTGGCAATTGGCATTGCCTTAAAATGAAAGGAGATGGTGTGAGCAAGCTCTGTAGCCTTACAGCCAAGTCTTATACATCTTAGGGATTAGTCAGCTGAAATACAGTACAAAGTCTCCTACCTGAATGCTCTTTGACAATAACCTTATTTTTAGGTTACATTTCGTACAAGAATTTATCACTGTAATATTAATAGTCAAGGAGTTATTTGCTTGGACATATTGAAAGACAACTGGAGCCCAGCACTAACCATCTCGAAAGTTCTCCTCTCTATCTGCTCACTCCTTACAGACTGCAATCCTGGTAAGGCTGATCATCTTCAGTGCTTTGCTTTTTACTAAATGAAAAGGTACTTGTCTTCCACATAAACTAAGACCCAAATTTTCAAAGGACATTTTAATTGAGAATTTAACCCACTAGTTGAAAAAGCAACTATTCTAAGTTAGCACTGAGGCTGGGTGGGTGGGTGGCTCTGTTGCCTCCCTGTTTGGGTAGTGGTTCCGTGAGCACTTGCTCCACAGACAGTTCCCACTTTTGAAAGTGGTATTTTTCTGCCAAGTATGTGGTGATTGCAGAATTGTAATCTTACTGGGACTAATCATTTTAAAATAAAAAGAAATTATTTTTCTGCTTTCACATACAAATTTATTAGGCATTCCATTTTCAGAGAAGCACTTCTATTTGGCCTTCTCCAGGATACAGAGTACAATATATACAGAGTACAATATATACAGAGTACAGTAGATAGTGTCAATTGCACTGGGCACAAAGACTTCACAGCATCCACAGTGCTCTAATCAGTGAGCAGAGCTGGTCCTGGAGCTCTGGATGTCCAGACTTGTAAGTTTGGTCATACACATGAAGAACAGGAGTGTTACTTGTTGGGAGAGAAAAGAATAAGAAAATACAGCCAGGCCACTCCATTTTTTAGCAAGACTCCTCCCATCCTCCCTTGTTTTACTTTATATTAAGATTAGAAGATGGGGCTGGAAAAATGGCCCATCTGTTAAGAGCAGTTATTCTTGCAGAGAGCCCAGGTTCAATTCCCAGCCTCTGCATAGCAGCCCACATCTACAGCATGCAGGCAGAGTAGCCATACACATAAAACAAATCTTTTTAAATTTGTTTTTTAACAATTAGAAGAAAACCCCCTGGTGAGTGTTTCAGGCATAGGGCATGGTCATAACTGTTTGCTGTATGTTTCTATCTAAAGTGTCTACACCTTTTTCTTTCAGCTGACCCTTTGGTGGGAAGTATTGCCACTCAGTACATGACCAACAGAGCAGAACACGACAGAATGGCCAGACAGTGGACCAAGAGATACGCTACATAAACTGGGTTTTCAGTTCTTACATTATCTGTCTGTCACAGAAGAGAGCTGCTTATGATTTTGAAAGGGTGGGGGAGGGTGGGAATTGGTAAAGAGTAGGGTATTTCTATAACAGATATTATTCAGTCTTACTTCCTAAGATTTTGTTGTAACTTAAGGTATCTTGCTACAGTAGACAAATTGGTAATAGTGACTTTTAGAGCTGTCAGTTTTGCGAGATTAGCTTACTTTTAGTACAACAGGAAAGAATGCGCGTGTAGACACTTGGGTTTCATTGAGTGTAGTCTACTGTAATTTCTAAATGAGCTTACATTTGTATAGGTTACACACTTGGCCATTGATGCAAAGTCCTATTTTCTTCTTTTAAAAAGTTGGAATTTGTTTTTCCTTCTTAGAGGAAAACAATGGTATTTAACAGTTTGTAGAGATTGTTACCTCGTATATGTAAAATGGACACCTGGCTATGAGACACCATGTAGGAAACGAGTAGTTAATGTATTTTATTTCATATGCAAGTTACTTTAAAGGTTGAATCAGGATTTGTGGAACCCTGTAGTGAAATACCTTAAGCTGTTAACTGTAGGCGTGAAATAGGAACTGCTCAGTGGACTGGTTATGTGTTTTAGACTTCTTATGTCTGCATTTGTTACTGTGCTAATAAACAATATTAAGAACAACCCTGACCCGGCTGTGTTCATTTCCTCTCTGTGCATGCGGTACCTGAAGAAGTCAAAAGAGGACACTGGATCCCATGGAATCAGTTACTGGTGGTTGTGAGCCACCGTGTAGGTACTAGCAATTGAACCTGGGTCTTCTGCAAGAGCATCAGTCTTAACTACTGACCAATCTTTCCAGTCCTATTCAACCTTCGCTACTGAAAGGGTGTTTGCCATGCAAGTCCAGCAGCTTGAGTTCAGCCTCTGGAACTTAGGCATAGATGGAAGAAGAAAAGTGGCTGCACACACACATCCTAGACATACAGGAATAAGCCTTTTTGAAATTATGTTCACGGTGAGGAATCTGCATGAAATTACAATGAGTATGACAGTTCCTGACAGGCTGGAAGGTTCCCATGGAACATCGCATACATTCCATATTTTACTATTAATGACAAGTACAACATAAATAACAAAGATAAAATATGTCTAACAGTAATAAATAAGCACAATAAGTTAATTATAGTGTAAAGTGCATTGAATTACCACTTAGGCCCGGAGGTGGTTTTGTAAAGGGCCATGTTACATCATAACTGTGCCATGCTACAGACATTTCAAGATCTGACTCAGTTTTCAGAATTGGAATTCCCTTTGTTCTTCCTGCCGGGCAAAGGGAAGCTGGATTTGCTCTGGGGCTGGGAGAGCTTGCTGGCTAGTAAAGTGAAGGGTTCGATCAGCGTCCTCCGGTCTGTCACCGTCACCTCCCACAGTTTCACCTTCTCGCTTTTTGCCCACCGCTGTGCCACTTCAGCGTCTACTTGTCTCTGCTCGGAGAGGTCGATTTTGTTTCCCAGCACGACAATTGCCACCTGAGGGAAAATGATGGGAAGACCGCACTGGGACACTGCGAAAGGGACAAACAAGGATTGCTCCTCCACTTGGCAGACTGCTTTACTTAAATGACAGAGCCAGTAATCTCAGCTGCTCTGGAGTTGAGGCAGGAGGACTGAAAGTTCAAAGGGCAACTTAGTTAGACCCTGCCAAAAACAAAGTTTAAAAACTAAAAGACTGGGGACGTAGAGAATTTAACTAGTAAGCATGAGGCCAGATTAATCCCAGTACTAAGCTGGTGCTGGTGTCCTTAGGTATGAGAGAAAAAAGAGAAGGCATCACCTCACTTTTTCCTGAGTGCATACAGACAGTCTGTATATATTTTTTAAAGGTTTAGGTTTATTAATTTTTTTCCTTTTCCTCTTTTTGAGATTTATTTATTTGCTATATATGCAGTGGTGAGAGAATTCCAGGCAGAAGGAAAGTGGCAAATAGGTGGGAGCTGATGACTGGTTATTAGCTTTGGGGCAGGGGGAGGTGTTAAATGACAAGAGCCCTATTTTGCCACAGACATCCTAAAAGCCTGAAGAAGCAATGATCGCACACATGACTAAGAAGCAGTGATGGCACACATGACTAAACTATGTAGGGCCTGAGCTGGGAAGCGAGAAAAGCACCTTGGACAGTGTAACCCAGAAAAAGGCAGAAAGTGATGCTTGCGCTGTGGGCTCAGCCAGTCCCCACACCCTGTGTCTGCAGATACTGCTAATACAAGTGGTTTCTAAGTGTGTGCACCCTACCCTACAATTCTAACAGATCTGAAATAGCCACTCACCTCTTTCTTGTCTTTGAATTTATCGATTTCCTTCTTCAGAAGCTCCACCCTTTGAAAGGACTCCAGGTTATTCACACTGTACACAAGAACAAAGCCGTCAGCGAAAGAGAAGTAATGCTTTGGCAGTTCCACACCTTCCTGCAGGCCTCGCGTGTCGTATAAGTGGAGCTGTTCCTTTACCCCGCGGTCTGTCTCCACCGAGGCCATGTACACGTCTTCCATCGTCTCGCAGTCCTCCATGCCTGCATTAGAAGGCACCAGGGTCAGTTATTCACTAGTTCCCTTTCCCACTGAGCTGACTTTCTAGGTCTCCATATGCAATAATCACACTTTACTGATTTCTTCAAAATGAAAAGTAGTTATTCATCCAAAAGTGTATTTTTTGGACCGTCATGATGGCTCTCAAGCATAGTGACCTGAGTTCAATTCCCAGGACCTACTAAAGCTAGAACCGACTCCACAGGGTCATCCTTTAATCTTTTTCAGAGGCACATGTGCCCCGTCGACCCACCAAAACACACACATACCTTTTTTTTTTTTTTTTTTTTTTTTTTCCGAGACAGGGTTTCTCCGTAACTTTTTGGTTCCTGTCCTGGAACTAGCTCTTGTAGACCAGGCTGGCCTCGAACTCACAGAGATCCGCCTGCCTCTGCCTCCCGGCCGGTGGTATACACTTTTAATCCTAGCCCTTGGGAGACAGAGGCATGGGGATCTCTGTGATTTCAAAGTTAGCCTGGTCTACAGTGACTTCCAGGATAGCCAGCCTCAAAAAAAAAAAAAAAAAAAAAAAGGTTTCTTCTTATAGCATTGGGGTGACACACTTATAAATCCAGCACTTGGGTGGTGTAAACAGGAGGACCAGTAGTTCAACGTCAGCCTCAACTTGTAGGAATCTGAGGCCAGCTTGAGCTACATGACACCTTGTCTCAAACAAAAACTTTCTTTTGGCCTTATTAGAATTAGCCTAGCATTAGGTCTACAAAAAAATGTAAATTTTTATCTTCTATATAAAAATGACAATAAAAAACCGGGCAGTGGTGGCACACACCTTTAATCCCAGCACTCAAGGAGGCAGAGACAGGCGGATCTCTTGAGTTCGAGGCCAGCCTGGTCTAATAGCAAGTTCCAGGACAGGCAAGGCTACAGAGAAACCTGTCTCAAGAAAAAAACAAAAAAAGTCATCAAAATAATAAAAGATAAAATGTGCTCTAAGCTATGTACCAAGAAAGAAATGCTTTAAAGATCTGTATTTACTCTTTTACATAAACCTAAGTTCATTTAACTTCTCTACCAAAATCATGACCTCACTTAAGCCAGAAACATTATCTTCACCTCTGCAGATCTATAAAGCATTGTCATATACAGTATGATAAAACAGGAAACTGCTCATCGAAGGAATAAATGAGATAGTCCCAGGTTACTAAATTGGGTCACACTGTAGCAAACACCATTTTTTCAGTTTTAAGCCTATACAGCACTAGACCACTGTGACTGAAGAATGGCATCGGCGTTGCTACGGCAGAGACCCTAGGGTTCCTAGACCCTTCTGATGCAGGTGCACAGCGCCCGTTTTCATATTTTCCATGTCTGCCTGCCACTTGTTTCTGACCTGCTAGATAACCTGCAGAAGCACTGCTGGACTTCAACAAAACCCAATTTCCTTGTCCCTACTCGGTCTCCTTTACACCACTTAGCGTGACCAACACGTGTCCTGCCCCAGTTCTAGATCTAGAGAGAAACAAAGACGGATGATCTTACCGATAGTATGATTCCCATAAAGGAGTTGCTCCAGAATGGCAGTTTTCCCAACAGACAACAACCCACAAACGACAACCTTGCAGCCCTTTCCCATCTTCTCTTGCGACAGCACTGTGGAAAAAAGAGAGGGCACCTTATCCTGGACACGCTGAAATAAATCCCTTTCTCTTCCTTAAAGTTTAAGTTGAACCAGTAATAAAGGGGAAACTCCAAACAGTAGAAGGGTGATAGAGAATAAGATAATCTTTCCACATGCCATTCCCCAGGCTCTCTGTTAAGAATGTCTTATAGATTGCCACAGAATCGTCTGGATAGACTCTAAAGACACCTGAATGGAGATGTGTGCAATCCCAGCACTCGAAAGGCAGAGGAGGACCAGTGCCAGCTACATAGTGAGTTAGAGACCAACTTGACTGTTGATATCTATGCATGGCTGCTCATGCCTACAATCCCAACCCTCTGGAATAGACGCAAAAAGTGCTGAGACTGGAGAATTACCATGAGTAAGGTACCATTTTCCTTAAGGCTTTTGTTTTTCCAAAAGACAGGATAGTGGCAGCTAAGGTAAATGGTTCAGTAGAAACAGCAGAAAAGTCACTTTTAAAAAGTCAAATGGGGGCTGGAGAGATGGCTCAGTGGTTAAGAGGATTGTCTGCTCTTCCAAAGGTCCTGAGTTCAATTCCCAGCAACCACATGGTGGCTCACAACCATCTGTAATGAGGTCTGGTACCCTCTTCTGACCTTTAGGCATATACACAGACAGAATATTGTATACATAATAAATATTTATTTAAAAAAAAAAAGTAAGTCAAATGGTCCAGGTGGTGGTGGTGCACGCCTTTAATCTCTGTACTTGGGAGGCAGGGGCAGGTGAATCTCTGAGTTCAAGGCCAGCCTGAGTTCCAGAACAGGCTCCAAAGCTACAGAGACACTTGTCTCAAAAAAACAAAATAAGTAAATAAATTAGTAAAAATAAAAGAAAATAAAAAGTCATATGGTAGGGCTGGAGAGATGCCTCAGAGGTTCATTCAATTCCCAGCACTCACATGGCAGCTCAAAACTGTCTAACTCCAGTTCCAGGGGATCTAATACCCGCCCGCCACACACATACACACAAACATACATAGAGGCAAAAGACCAATGAAAATAGTAAAGAGAAAAAGGTCGAATTGTAAGCCAGCAGGCATGGTGGTGCAGTCCTTAATTGTGGCATGTGAGTTTGACAGAGCCTGGTCTATATAGCAAGTTCCAGGACAACCAGAGGTATATAGAAAAACCCTGTCTCAAAACCCAGCTCACCAATGGGGAAAAATACCTGCTACCCAGTCTGATGAGCTGAGTTTGATAACCAGTTCCCACAGGTTGTCCTCTCAACTTCTGCCTTTACATGCATGCACAAATTAATAAGTGTAATTTAAGAAAATTTTTGAGATGGTCTCACTGTATAGCTATGGCTGTCCTAGAACTTACTATGTAGACTCAGAGATTCTCCTACCTCTACATCCCAAATCCTAGGATTAAAGGTGTGAACCACTCTGCGTGACAAAAAACAAAAAAACAAAAACAAAACACCTTTTAAGGGGTCATAGCAATAGCTCCATGGTTAAGAGCAACCAACTGTTCTTGCAGAGGACCTGAGTTTGATTCCCAGCACCTACACAGTGGCTTAATGTATAAGGGTTTTTTGCCAGCAAGTATGTGTGTGTGCCATACTCATGCCTGGTACCCTTGGAAGCCAGGAAGAGGGTATCAGATCCCCTGGGACTGAAGCTAAACTGCAATGTGGGTACCAGGGTCCCCTAAACCAGTGAACCACCTCTCTAGCTCTCCACCCCCAATTTATAGAAATGGACTCCCAAAAATGCCCCCCCCCCCCGTTCTAATCCTGGAAACCTTTGAGACCTTACTTTAGAAGGAATTTTGCATGTGGATTGAATTAGCCTTGAGACACAGAAATCAAGATGGAGGTGGAGATCTCCACAGGGGTATTTATGAGAAGTTTTAAGGAGAGGGAATGATTGAGTGCAAGGTGAGAGACGCCAACAGCCAAGAGAGGCAGGCGGCCTTCGGCTGCTGTTCTTTCTGACACCCTGAATTTTTTAAAATTTATTTGTATTTAATGTTCATTGGTATTTTGCCTGCATGTATGTCTGTGTGAGGGTATCAGAACTCCTGGAGCTGGAGTTACAGAGAGTTGTGAGCTGCGTGGGTGCTGGGAATTGAACCCGGGTCCTCCAGAAGAACAGTCAATGCTCTTAACTACTGAGTCATCTCTCCAGCCCCAACACCATGACTTTCACCTAGCTTTATTTCTGATTACAATCTATAAAATGATGAGTGCTTTATGTGAGCCATTAAACGTATTGCAGTAGAGGCCAGGCGGGGCGAGCACAGCCTCCTGACTTGAGGGGAAAGCAAAGAGGGTCTGTGCAGGTTTGAGGCTAGTCTAGACGATCCATCAAGTTTCCAGGACAGTTAACGTTACATAGAAAAATAAAATCTGATCCTGAGGGCTGGAGAGGCTCGGTAGTTAGAGCACTTTCTCATTCAGGTCCCAGCACCTACATGTGTGGTTCAGTTCTGGGGTGCACATACATACATGCAAGCAAACACACATAAACTAAAAATAAATCTTAAAGAAAACAAGAATTTTCTAAAAGAGAAATCATATTTTAAAATTTAACTAATCTATTTTACATCCCACTAGAGTTTCCGCTCCCTCCTCTCCTCCCATTCCCTCTGCCCCACCCCCTACCAACCTTGGCCACAAACAAGAGCAGACTTTATTAAAACCACACGACTATATGAAAAAAGAAAATTCTGGAGCTGCAAAAACGCCAGCAAACCATTATCTCTTAATAAAGAACGCAATGCAGAATGCCAGCATCCTGGGCATTTCTTCCTGAAACAGTTGCACTTAAGGAGGCTTAGCAAATGAAGAATTTGCTATACTAAAACCATCGTTCTGACCTTAGCACCTCCGACTCCTATACACCCCAGGAAGGGCAGGAGGAGGCGGCCTGGTCCCGCAGATCCCCGGCGGGCTTCACGGACACGCGCGGGGCCTACGCGTGCAGCCACTTGCGCCTACGCCCACCCGGTGGCTGTCCTGCTGTCACGCTGCTCCGGGATCACGAAACGGAGCCGGCGGAGACACCAACCTGGCACCACGGGGCAGAGAGACAGAGGCACGCCGGTCACTGCGGTCCCCGACTTGCCTCCTCAAGAACCGCAGCAGTGACGCCTGCGGGCTCAACGCCTCCCGCAGCCTTTGCAGTTCAGAGGCGACGCTGAGAGCGCGCGGGGGGGAGGGGGGGGTCGGAAAACCACCGGCTTGGATATTGGAACTACAAGCCCCATTAGGCCGTGCGCGGCCACTCCCTCCCCACCGGAAGGAGAACCGCCGAGGCGGAGGGAGGAGCCACAAAAGGGATTGTGGGAGAAAGGCTTCTTCCTTTCCTCTGACGGCGGCCATCAGGTAGGCAGGTCGGGCGGGATTTGCGTTTCTATCCGTGGCGAATCGCGCCGGTCTTCAGCCATCCGGGCCCGGCGGCATCGCCGCCTCTGAGCATCGTCCTCCCGCGAGCGTTCAGTCAGGATGCGGGGTGGAGCGGGCGCGGAGTCGCAGCCGTCCGGGAGGCTTGCGGGAGACGCGATGGCGGCAGGATCCGAGCTGGGCCCGGGCCTAGAGGAGGCCTGGCTGGAGCGAAACTCGCCGGCGGTGACGATCGCGTCCCCAAGTCCGGCTCCTCGGACCCGCCGCTAGCGCCGAGCCGTTCCCCGTGGACGGAGCGGTTCTGGTCGCCGCCTTCCTGACCGCCATCGCCCTGCGATGTGCTTCTCCCCCCCCCCCCCGAAGGTGAGCCAAGATGGGCGCGTACAAGTACATCCAGGAGCTGTGGCGGAAGAAGCAGTCGGACGTGATGCGCTTCCTGCTGAGGGTCCGCTGCTGGCAGTACCGCCAGCTGTCCGCGCTGCACCGGGCTCCCCGTCCCACCCGGCCCGACAAAGCGCGGAGGCTGGGTTACAAGGCCAAGCAAGGTGCGTGGTGGCCCGAGATGTCCCGAGTGGGCGATCCCTGGTTCCCCCAACCCCTGCCCCGGGGGAGCCGGAAATCCTCGGTGTGGGGCTGCACCCCCATCCTCCCGCGGTGTCACTAGCTCAGTACTGAGTCTCATCTGTCGGCGGTGGGTTTGTCCCTGTCCAGGTTACGTCATATACAGGATTCGCGTCCGCCGTGGTGGCCGAAAACGCCCGGTGCCCAAGGGTGCGACCTACGGCAAGCCTGTCCATCATGGTGTGAACCAGCTAAAGTTCGCCCGAAGCCTTCAGTCTGTTGCTGAGGTAAACGGATGGGGTACTGGTTGTCCTGGCAACCCGTTAGGGGTTGTGGGCTGGAAGAAATGGAGACCACGGTGGAATTTGACTGGGCGCAAGGTGGGCTTGGAGGTGTCTTGTACTTAACCTTGGCAAAGAGCAGCTATTATCAAAACTCTTACTACTGCTTGGTGCTTAGGTTTTAGGTTTATACTAAGTAGATTTTCGTTTGTTTTATTAGTGAGCTAGGTCCTGGCAGAGCCTAAGCTTTTGAAGGTGGTAAATTTTTGAGCTGTTCTCATATTACATTTAGTTATGTTGCTAATATAATGTTTTTCTTCTGGACTACTAAGTTGTGTTCTGTGGTCAGGGACCCCTTTCCAAAAGCTGGAAGCTTTTTATTCATTGACAATTGTATAAGGCCATGGCCCTGACCCCTGTTGCTGGAGGGGACTGTGACAGAACTCCATGTCCGGTGTTTGTGTGGTTTTGTTGGGCGGGAGATTAAGAAGGATGATGTTTCTGACTGCATACCTGTCTTTTACACTGGGCTTTAGTGTGGGGGGGACTTGGCCTGCTTTGGTCTCTGGTGATGCAGAGTTGGGAGGAAGGATTTTTGTCTGAGTTGTTGCCGTGGGCAATACGGAAGACTGACTGGGCTTTTCCCCGTTTTAGGAGAGAGCTGGACGCCACTGTGGGGCTCTGAGAGTCCTGAATTCTTACTGGGTTGGCGAAGATTCCACATACAAATTTTTTGAGGTTATCCTCATCGATCCATTCCATAAAGCTATCAGAAGAAACCCTGACACCCAATGGATCACCAAACCGGTCCACAAGCATAGAGAGATGCGTGGGCTGACATCTGCAGGCCGCAAGAGCCGTGGCCTTGGAAAGGGCCACAAGTTCCACCACACTATTGGTGGCTCTCGCCGTGCAGCCTGGAGAAGGCGCAACACTCTGCAGCTCCACCGTTACCGCTAATATACGTAATGTTTGTACAATTCATACCCAATAAACAATTTAGGACCGTCCTGTCTGCTTAAAGGTGTTATTTGTCTGTTAAGACTGTCGCAGATTGTCATGAGTGTTTTGTGGATTATAGCGGTTAAAGTGCAATGATGTTTGAAGATTACAGTGATGGTATATCTTGTTTCTGGTGACCTTTCTGTCTGCATTACCTGCTTAGGGGGTTCGGTGTATGGTTTACACCATGTGGTATCCTATGTATGAAGGACTTGCCCTGTAGAAGTGTTTGGTGCATGTGATATAGAACCTGCAGCTTTCTTGGGATGATAAAGTCGTCTAGTCACTGAAGTGCTGCTTGCTTTAGAGTTGGGATTTTGCTTAGAAATGTAGGAAGAGAAGCTTCCAGCTTGTTTTGTGAACATGCTTAGACAAGGGAGTTCAGCTACAACCCACAATTTGAGATTGAATCCAGTGCCCCATTTTCAGTAGAACCAGGTAAAATTGGAAGAGGCTTCCGTATTCTGTTGAATCTCAGGAGGATGAGCTTGATGTCCAGTAATCGGTATTGACACCTTGGTGTTTTGAAGGTTGTGGTGATTGAATTTTGGGTGGGGTGAGGTTGCCCTCAGCAGATAATTTCCATTAGCATTTGTAGTCCAGTGATGGGTGTCATGTGGGCTTCAATTAATGCTAGTCAAGTGAACTCTAAAAAGTTGTGGTCAAGATAGTATCCAGCCGTTAGGAAGCTTCTAACCACATAACAAGGATGGTTGGGTACTTAAAGGTCAATCCTGGGCCAGTCAATTCATCTTGGGGGTAAGGAAAGCAGTTGGCCATATGACTTCATTAGTCTTTCCTTTGGTAGTGGTTGGTGGTACTTGTCCCAGGTATATTTCTCAGAGGTTGACATTTAACCAAGGCCACACATAACTACCAAGTTTTGTTTGTGCCATGCTTTGGACTAGGTCCCAGGATGAGTATGGAATGAATAGACAGTACAGCCCTTATCAGGGATCTGGGCTAGTGGGTTTAACAATCTAATTGAAGCTTTTCTTAAACTCTTTCTCTTCAGATTTCTAAAGGATTTTACTGATTTCCAGAAAATACTAGATAAAAATCTTGACCTAGAATTCTTTTATATTCGGCAAAACAAATTGTATAGAGGTTGTTCAACTAAAGTAATAAATGTCTGTTAAACAAGTGTACCTTATGTTATCATTTATGTAAAAGCAAATGAAAACCTGCACAAGATGCTTATGGTAGAAATGGAATTCCGCATCATTTGAGAGAAAATGTATACTAAGTTAGGAAACTGCTTGGGCCTGGCACTGTGGCTCAGCACTGGATTGTCTGCTAAAGGCCTGTCAGCATTACAGAAGTTTGCCTTTATCCCTGCCATCCTTGAGATTTCTCCACACAGCAGCTAGAGGTCCTAAGTTTGTCCTAGTCTTTGTTATGCAAACTAAAATCCTTAGCAAATACCTGTGCTGCCCCCTCGGTTCCTCAGTCTTTCCCCAGACAGTTGGAATCTTAGCAGATGGTCCATGATCACTGCTAATGTTTTCGGTTTTATTTCAGATGGTTTCAGTTATCTGAGGCGTCATTTAACTCCTGCGTCCACCTAACATGGACCAGGATCATAGGCATGCATCAACATGCAAGCTATTATTTTTGTCTTGAGGAAATATCAATGTTGCCCTGGGTGGTTTGGAACTGGTATGTAAACTGAACTGTACTGGAACTCAAATCTACCTACCTTTGCCTGCACACTCTTGGTTTCTTTATGAGACAGTCTTAGTGTATAACCCAGGTTGACCTCAATTACTGAGGTTAGTAGTTGGTCTCACAACTTAACAAGGAACGGGTACATAACTGATGGATTTTGCCACTGAAGTATATGCTTAAATGGTGTACCAGAGAGCACACCTTTTATCCACACACTTGGGAGGTAGGCAAGGGAATCAGCAGTACAAGCCTGTCTCAAAAAAGGCTGTGAGTGCCGGGCTGTGGTGGCGCACGCCTGTAATCCCAGCACTCGGGAGGCAGAGGCAGGCGGATCTCTGTGAGTTCGAGACCAGCCTGGTCTACAAGAGCTAGTTCCAGGACAGGCTCCAAAACCACAGAGAAACCCTGTCTCGAAAAAACCAAAAAAAAAAAAAAAAGGCTGTGAGTAAGGCTCTGCATTAAGTGCCTTAATTATACACCTTTCCATCTCAGTGCTTAGGCAGAGGCTGTGAATCTGAGTTCAAGTCCAGCCTGGTCTACAGAGAGCTCTAAATCTGCCTCCCAGATTCCTGTTCTGAAGGCATTAGATGAGGTCAGTTTCTTGGATTTGACTTTATATTTTGAGATAGTAACAGGCCTTGAACTGACATTTTGGAGGATGGAGACTGCTGGTGTTTGCCACATCAACTTTACCCAGTTTATATGGTGCTCGGGAAGTGTGCCTTGTGTGTGCTAGGCAAGCACTCTTCCAACTAGAAGAAATAACTTCTGGGTGAGAGAGTCTTGCTGTGGATCCCACGCTGGCCTCAGGCAGCAGCCCTTGTGTGTGATGGATTGCATGTATGTACCATCACACCTGGCTCAGGAGATATTAAGATGTCTTTTAGTTATTTTTACCCCAATTGCAGGGTATTATACATGATAAGTTCCTTGCATCGTTATCTAGGAGCGTATTTGTCCACAAAGAGCTTCATTCCCTTCATTTCTGCGTGGTATGTGGATGTAATGTAATTGGATGCGGCCCTATGTTAGTCTCTAGAACAGTGCTTCTCAACCAGTGGGTCGAGACCCCTTTGGGGGTTGAAGGATACTGTCATAAAGGTCGAATATCAGCCATCCTGAATATCAGATGTTTACATTATGATTTGTAACAGTAGCAAAATCACAATTGTAAAGCAGCAATGAAAATAACTTTATGTTGGGGTTACCACAACATGAAGGCAGCAGCACTAGCAAGGTTGAGAACCCTGTGTGAACTGCAGAAGCTCCCCCTCAGAGTGACCCAGTTATAAAAGATCCAAGGGAAAGGCAGTGTTCTCTGCTAGTGAGTGCACCTATTTTTTGTGTGTGAGGGGTTCGAGACAGCGTTTCTCTGTAGCTTTTTGGAGCCTATCCTGGAACTAGCTCTGGTAGACCAGGCTGGCCTTGAACTCACAGAGATCTGCCTGCCTCTGCCTCCCAAGTACTGGGATTAAAGGCGTGTGCCGCCACCGCCCTGTGCGGAACACTTAATATTCTTTTTTTTATATTTATTATGTATACAATATTCAATCTGTGTGTGTTTGCAGACCTCGTTACAGATGGTTGTGAGCCACCATGTGGTTGCCGGGAATTGAACTCATGACCTTTGGAAGAGCAGGCAATGCTCTTAATCACTCAGCCATCTCTCCAGCCCCAACACATAATATTCTTGAGGGGATCAGAGTTCAGTTCCCAGCATCCTTATCAGGCAACTGGCAACCACCTGAAACTCTAGCTCCAGGGGATTCCTCACCCTCCTCTGGCCTTCAAGAGTATTTACATTTATGTCCACATCCTAACACCCAACACTTACACAGAAATAAGATAAAAGTAAACTTGGACTTAAACTCAAAATAACAATTTTAGGGGCTGGAGAGATGACTTAGATTAAGAGCACTAGCTGTTCTGGAGGTCCCTGGTTCAATTCCCAGCACCCACACAGCAACTCACAATGTCTTTAACTCCAATTCCAGGAGATCTGATGCTCTCTGGCTTCATGGGCACCAGGCATGTACATAGTGCGCTTACATGCATGCAAGCAAATCACACACAAAAATAAATTTAAAAAAAATTAATTTTAAGTCATTGTCCAATTTTTTCCACAGAGTTTGTACCAATTTAAACCACCAGCAATGTATGAGGGGACTTTTGTTTTTTATACCCGTCATGTTATCAAATTTTGGGATCTCTCAGTCTTGTGGAAAAGGCCGTTAGATACTTTTATTGTTGCCCTCTGAGTGTGGCAAAAACAACACCACATGTCTACCAAAGGTTCCTGCCACCAGAATACACAGCTAAACTCTTGTTTAGGTAGAAGCCTTACGAGTTATTCTGCAATTCAGGACAAGAGTAGACACTCCTGGGCTGGAGAGATGGCTCAGTGGTTAAGAGCACTGCCTGCTCTTCCAAAGGTCCTGAGTTCAATTCCCAGCAACCACATGGTGGCTCACAACCATCTGTAATGAGATCTGGTGCCCTCTTCTGGCCTGTATACTTAATAAATAAATAAATCTTTAAAAAAAAAAAAAAGAGTAGACACTCCTTCCCTGCTTTCCCAAACTGCACATAACCATAGAAGCCCAAGCTCCAAGCCGAGCAATTGTGGTGCATGCCTTTAATCCCAGCACTTGGGAGGCAAAGCCAGGCAGATCTTTGTGAGGCCAGCCTGGTCTACAAGAATTAGTTCCAGGGACCAAAGCTACACAGAGAAACCCTGTCTCAAAAAAAAAAAAAAAAAAAAAAAAAAGAAAGAAAAGAAAAGAAGAAGCCCAAACTCCAGAAGGCACAGCTACAAATTGAGAGCTGCTCAACCCTGCCAGCCGGAGGAAGATTTCTCTGCGCTAGGGTCTACCACTTGCCCTGCACTCCTGGAAGCATGGCCTATGTTGACCCTGATTATAAAATAAGCAATGGGTCTTATGTTTTCAGTAACCTGTTACTACCTTTTAATTTAATTAATCTATTTCTCATTTTCAAGACAGTGTTTCTCTGCACAGTCCTGGCTGTCCTGTGTAGACCAGGTTGTCCCTGCCTCCTGTGTGCTGGGATTAAAGGCATGTGTCTTATGTGTGTTGGTGTTTTGCCTGCGTGTCTGTATGTGTGAGGATGTTGGATTCCCTGAACTGGAGTTACAGACAGCTATGAGAACCATGTTGATGCTAGGAATTGAACCCAGCTCCTTTGGAAGAGCAGCCAGTACTTCTAATCACTGAACCATCTCTCCAGCCTAATTTTTATGTTTTTATAGTTATGAGTATTTTGCCTGCATGTGTGTATGTATTCTTCATGTATGCCTGGTACCAGCAAAAGGTATCAGATTCCCATGAGCTGCCATGTGGGTGCTGGGAATCAAACCTGGTTCTCTGTAAGAACAAGTATTCTTTTTGTTTTGTTTGTTTGTCGAGACAGGGTTTCTCTGTGTAACAGCTCTAGCTGTCCTGGAACTCACTCTGTAGACCAGGCTGGCCTTGAACTCACAGAATCTGCCTCCCAAGTGCTGGGATTAAAGACCTGCACCACCATCCCATGAGAACAAGTATTTTTTTTTTTTTTTTTGGTTTTTCGAGACAGGGTTTCTCTGTAGCTTTGGTGCCTGTCCTGGAACTAGCTCTTGTAGACCAGGCTGGCCTCGAACTCCCAGAGATCTGCCTGCCTCTGCCTCCTGAGTGAACATGCTAAGCAACTTCTTTTTTTTTTGTTGGGGGCTGTGTGTGTGTGTTCTGTTTTGCCTTAGTGTGTGTGTTCAGAGGGCAGGAGAGACATGCATACTTGGACATGGATATGCAGAGGTGTGGATGACAGAGGAAAACTTTTGGGAGTTCTCCCACTTTGTTGAAACAGAGTCTCTAGGCTGACCCATGAGCTTGCAGGCAATTTTGTGTCTGCCTCTAAACTCGCTATAGGAATGCTGGAATTAGAGGTACATACCATCACCATCTGGCCTTTCACATGGTCTCTGGGGGTCAAACTCAGGTCATCAGGCTTGCTGGGCAGCACTTTAGCATGCTGAACCATCTCCCTGGTCTCCAGTTACTGTTTGGTTTGTTTGTTTGCTTTTTGTTTTGGTAAGGTCTTCCTTTGTAGTCCAGGCTAGCCTCAATTTCACAGTTCTCTGCTACCGCCACACTAGGTCCTTAGTCTATTTTCCCATCAGAGAATTCTCTTTCCCTTGAATCCTGCTACCCAGAAGCTTTTCTCCCTCTCTCTTCCCCTCTCCCTGTCTCTTTCTTTCTCTCATTTATTTTGAGACAGGGCCTCTATAGTCCAGGCTTACTTAGAACTTGCTCCTCAGTGATGGCCTTGAACTCCTGACCCTCCTGCCTGGACCTCTGAAGTGCTGAGATCACAGGTATACACCGTGGTCCTGGACCTCTGTAGTGCTGAGATCACAGGTATACCCCTCCTGCCTGGACCTCTGAAGTCCTGAGATCACAGGTATACACCGTGGTGCCTGGACCTCTGAAGTCCTGAGATCACAGGTATACACCGTGGTACCTGGACCTCTGAAGTGCTTAGATCACAGGTATACACCGTGGTGCCTGGACCTCTGAAGTGCTGAGATCACAGGTATACACTGTGGTGCCTGGACCTCTGAACTGCTGAGATCACAGGTATACACCATCATGCCTGGGATGCTGTATTCTATTGAACACTTGCTACTATTAGCTAATTTCTTATCATGTTTCTGCTCAAAAGTTTCTTAAAGATGAATAAAGACTCTATACAATAACTTTGTTCCTTTCAACTCTTCATCATTCAGATTCCACTGTTAAACTCTGAAATTCCTAAGCCACATTTGTACAGCGTTGTGCTAGAATAGGGTAGGTTATAGCCCCCAGCTCTCAGGGGCTTAAAGTGATAAAGACTTAACTGGTCATGGTGGAGCATACCTTGAGAAGCAGAGACAAGAGAATCTAATTTGTGTGTCAAGAGCGTGTGTGTGTGTGTGTGTGTGTGTGTGTGTGTGTACATGCATGGGTGTGCTCATGCGAGCATGTACAAATGCCAGAGCAGGCCCACATGAGGGCTGCACATGTAGTTAGTGCTCTATCTTCCTTGTAAGTCCAAGTCTCACTGAGCCTGGAAGTCACTGGATTTTGTTTGTTTGTTTGGTTGGTTTTGCTTTCCTTTTGGTTTGTTTTTGTTTTTCAAGACAGGTTTCTTTGTGTAGCTTTGGGTATCCTGGAACTCACTCTGTAGACCAGGCTGGCCTCAAACTCACAGAGATTGGCCTGCCTGTACTGGAATTAAAAGCATGTGCCACCACCGCATGGTTTACTTGGTGAGTTTTCATGAGCTAGCTAGCATGCCTCCATGATCTTGACTCCACCCTCACCCCCTCCTGGGGGGTTACAGGCCAGCAGGACCCCTGCACACAACTGCACAGCTTTCTTATGTGATAGAGCTTCTTCTGGCCTATAAACCCAGCAATGGCGCTCGTCTGAGGCCAGCCTGGTTTACAGAGGGAGTTCCAGGACAGCCAGGGCTATACAGAGAAACCCTTTCTTGAAAAACAAAAAGAGAAAAAAAAACCAAACTGACCTCCTTGGCTTTGGTTTGGAATGCATGAAATCAGTGTTCTGATTGTTCTTCACTCAGGGAAGGGACAGTTGTCGTAGTTTGTTCTTCACAGTGAAGCTGGCCTGAGAGAGCTGGGTGAGGTGATACACAGGTACAAGCTATGTCTTATTTTATTTGTTATTTACAGGCTTTCTCTATGTAGCTTCGGAGCCTGTCCTGGAACTCGCTTTGTAGACTGGACTGGCCTCAAACTCACAGGGATCCACCTGCCTCTGCCTCCCGAGTGCTGGGATGACTGCCCAGCTCAAGCTATGTTTTAACCAACAGCCACATCACAGAGAATAACGCAAAATGTCAGTTTTTACCCAGAAGTCCTCTCTCCAACCCCTGTCATCACTCCTATTTCAGTTTTGGGAAGGCTGGCCAGTTTGAAGATTTTAATTATTGATTCGCAATGAACACTGCCACCAGACATGCAGTGAAATAAGGGCAAATAGGGGCTGTTGGTAGGAAAGACTGTTTCCTTTAAACATCCCTCTCCAGGCAGGAGAGATATCTCAGTGGTTAAGAGCACTGGCTGCTCTTCCAGAGTACCCCGGTTCAATTCCCAGCACCCACATGGCAGCTCACAGCTGTCTATAACTCCAGTTCCAGGAGACCTGATACTTTCTCAGCAATGCACATAAAATAAAAGTTAAATAAATTTAAAAATCATGGTAATGCCAGAAGTAATGCCAACATTTAGGAGGCTGAAATAAGATTGGCATGGATTCTGCCCAGACTAAACTACATAGCAATAGCAAGACCCTGCCTCCACACCCTCCACTCCCCAGAAAAACCCACAGCAACAAATCTTCTGCCAAGATATCATAGTTGGTCTGTGCTTTAGGTTTTTTTTTAATATTTATTTATTTATTTATTTATTATGTATACAATGTTCTGTCTGTATGGCTGCAGGCCAGAAGAGGGCACCAGACCCCATTACAGATGGTTATGAGCCACCATGTGGTTGCTGGGAATTGAACTCAGGACCTTTGGAAGAGCAGGCAATGCTCTTAACCACTGAGCCATCTCTCCAGCCCGCTTTAGGTTTCATAAAGCGCTCCAAAGCATGCTTTTGCAACTTGTGGTGGCGCTTGCCTTTAATCCTAGCACTCGGGAGGCAGAGGCAGGTGGATCTCGAGGTCAGCCTGGTCTACAGAGTGAGTTCCGGGACAGCCAGGGTTACACAGAGAAACCCTGTCTCAAAAAACCAAAACTAGAAAGAAAAAAAATAAACAAACATGCATTTGAAGATTTACCTGGTATACATACAGTATACATTCAAACTGCAGTAAAGAGCACCTCATCCCTTCACAATTAATAACTTCCTTTAATTGGCATTATAAACACCTCAACTAATTTGCTTGCATCTCTCCTTGTTACTCAGGGAGGTTCGTTATTGGCCCGTGCTGGTTTAGGAGCCACCGGTGGGGAGTGTGATTATGCATTGTCTAATCCCTAGACTGTCTGTGAGAGTATAAGCCTACTACTTCGGTCCAGAGGTTAATTATCAACTGAGCGGGATTATTTCACTCATCAGAAAGGAATATTCAAAAAGTAATCATCTTTGGGGTTGGAGAAATGGTTCAGCAGTTAAAAATAAATAACTCAAAGTATTTTGAAAGATCAACTACATTTAAGATGGATTTCTTGGTCCCCTGTTTGGTGTCTGTAGGTTGAACCTGTTGCAATCAATTCATCACTGAGAGCACACCCACCATTAATATGACCACAACGAAAGCATTTTCAATATTATTCTCACTTCAATATGAGAGTTCTCTAACTTGTTAATGCTTAGGGCTGTGTGTGTGCGTGTGTGTTTTCAGTTGAGGCAGGGCCTTGCTATGGAAACTCTTACCTACTGCTTCAGAACCATGCCCACCTGCCTGCCTGATACCTCGCTCCTCACCCTGATGGTCATGGACTCATCCTTAGAAAATAATCAAGAGCCCCCAGTTAAATGCTTCCTTTTTTTTTTTTTAGATTTTTAATACAGGGCTTATCTGTAGCTTTGGAGCCTGTAACTAGCTCTTGTAGACCAGGCTGGCCTCGAACTCACAGAGATTCGCCTGCCTCTGCCACCCGAGTGCTGGGATTAAAGGCGTGCGCCACCGCCACCCGGAAAAATCCTTCCTTTTATAAATTATTTTGGTCATGGTGTCTCTTCACAGCAATAGAACAGTTGCTAAGATAATATTGGTCCTCTTAACTTTGTCCACACTCTAAGACCTGAAACCTGTGAACATGTTGGGTTTCAAAACAAACAGGATGAAGGCTGCTATCAGCTGACTTTAACATGGGAAATTTTCCATGGCCTGGGAGTCTCTAAATGGTGAAAAGGCAGGAGAGCTGAAAGCCAGAGAGATGGCATCGTGATGACGACTCAGCCTGGCAGTGCCAGCTTTGCAGACAGCCAGGGACCACAGGATCACATACAGAGGCTGCCTAGGTACCCACCGGGAACAGTCCTGCCCACGTTTGGGTTCTTGTCCAGCAAGACCTGCCTTGGAACCTGCAGCCTACAATCACGGCACGAAACCATGAACCTGTGTTTTGTTAACCACAGTTTGTGGTATTTTATTGAACAAACTGAAAACCGAGTTCCATATTGTTCTGACTTCTACACCTGCCATTTCTTCTCCCACACGCTCTAACAACCTTTCCTCTCTGTAAGCCTAGGGCTCTCCACTGAGACGGAGGGCTTGCCCCTCAGGGACATTTGGCAATGTTTGGAGACGTTTTTGTATGACACACCACACTGGTGTTTTCCTCTCAAAGTCCAGTGAGTAGGAGCTGGTGGACACTGCCAAAGACCTGGAAATGCTTCTGCCCAGGGTTACAGTCCTGGAATCCGAGCACTTAGGAGGCCGAGGGAGGAGGAAGACCCCAAGTGCCAGGCCAGTCTGGGCTCCATAATGAGATCCTGTTTCATAAGAACAAGAAAAAGTGGCAAACATCGTAATGACCCCAACAAGTAGCTGTGCACACTAAAACTAATAACACTGTACGGGGAAACCCTACTCTGTGTGTCTGCAGTCTCCTGTTACACACGGGGCTGGGAAGCAAGTGCTCCCATGCGAAGACTCCCTGTACCCACTCCCCTTGCCCCCTGCTTCTTCTCTGATCTTCACTTTTCTTTCTTTTTCTTCTTGGCCTTGGGATCCTCCTGCCTCCACCTCCAAGTGCTGTGATGGCCAGTGCTTCTCAGTGCTTCTTCCTCCTCCTCCTCCTCCTCCTCCTCCCCCTCCTCGTCCTTCTACTCCTCCTCTTCTTTCTTCTCTCTTTTTTCTATCTCATACAGAAAACTGGAATGTCTTGTTTCCCCCCCCCCCCCCCCGCCCCCATAAGCCAAAGCTGAACATGAAGCCTATTCATCCCGATGCTCTGGAGTGGTGGGAGAGCATTAGCAGGTTAGGCAGCTGTTGGAATGACGTGTCCCCTGTGATACTGGGTCTTTGGCCAATTAAAGTAACTGTTTGGTTAATTTAGTGATGTCATCGCGTTGAAGTTCCCTTGGCTATTTTGTTTCCATACTGCAGATGTGTTAAAAATTTAAGTTCCAGTTTCAACTTTTATTTATGCTGAGTTCAGCCCTTTGTATAGGCTCATTATACACTGAGCACTAACAAGGGTGACACTTCTGGGCAGGCAGCCAGCATTCCTGGGTCAGCAGGAATGATTTCAGTTCAATTTATAAAGCAAAAGAAAGGGATCTGGTTGACCTATAAGGACCAATTTTGCAAGAATTAGCATTAACCATAATGGTGATTGTTCACAGCTTGCCTGTCTTCCTGAGAAAGCCTGAAGAAAGGGTGCTTTTCTCCCTGCAATGGAAGTATCATTCTTTTATCTTTCTAATTTTATTTTTATTTTTTTTCTAAACAGGGTTTCTCTGTGTAGTCCTGACTGTCCTGGAACCAGGCTGGCCTTGAACTCCCTGAAATATGCCTGCCTCTGCCTCCCAAGTGATGGTGACATGTGCCACCAACACCAGCTTCTTTTTAATTTTTTAAAATAACATTTCTTGTGGGAAGGGTGTACTATGGGTTGCAACCGGAGCTCAGAAGACAACTTTCAGAAGTCCATTCGCTTTCCACTGCATGGGTCCTGGTGATCAAAGTTAGGCGGTCAACCTTGGTGGCAAACACCCTCCCCACTGAACCACCTCGCTGACCCAAAGCATCCATTTTTGCTCTCTTTTAAAAGTAAATTCTTGGGCCGGGCGGTGGTGGTGCACGCCTTTAATCCCAGCACTCGGGAGGCAGAGGCAGGTGGATCTCTGTGAGTTCGAGGCCAGCCTGGTCTACAAGAGCTAGTGCCAGGACAGGCTCCAAAGCTACAGAGAAACCCTGTCTCGAAAATCCAAAAAAAAAAAAAAAAAAAAAACAAAAAACAAAAAAAAAAAACAAAGAAAAGAAAAAAAAAGTAAATTCTTTCAGGACATATTAGAAGACTTCTTAACTAACAGGTCTTTGTTTGTTTGTTTGTTTTGGTTTTTTGAGATATGGTTTCTCTGTTTAACAGTCCTGGCTGTACTGGAACTTGCTTTGTAGACCAGGTGTCCACAAATTCACGGAAATGCACCAGCCTCTGCCTTCCAAGTGCTGGGATTAAAGGCGTGCTCCACCATTGCCAGGCAACTATCAGGTTTTTGTTTTTTTTTAAAGATTTATTTATTTATTATGTATACAACATTCTGCCTCCATGTATGCCCACACACCAGAGAGGGCGCCAGATCTCAGTAGAGATGGTTATGAGCCACCATGTGGTTGCTGGGAATTGAACCCAGGACCTCTGGAAGAGCGGCCAGTGCTCTTAACCTCTGAGCCATCTCTCCAGCTCTCTAGCCCCCAACTAACAGGTTTTTAAAAACATCTCTAGACAATAGGATAAGGGCTAGAAAATGTGGCAGTCACTCAGCAGGACCCCCTCCAGTTCACCTCTTTTCTCTTTGTTTCAGGCAATCTTAAAGATGCCTCAGTGTTCCAGGTTGATTCATACACAACGCAATGGTCTGAGTGAAGTTAGTGTTCCAAGAGGCTTGGCGCTTTCTCCACACACCAATTCATAATCCGGCTGTGGGCCTGGCTTCTCCTTTTCTTGTCTTACCTCAGTGACTCTGTGGCGCCTCTACTCGCTTACAATTGTGCTTTAGCTCATTGCCGAAAATTTAGTGGCCTAACACAGCACAAATCTATGAGGAGGCAGAGCCAAAAAGGATAGCCAAGAAGTTTGAGGCAAGCCTGGTCTACATAGTGAGTTCCAGGTTAGCCAAGGTTGCTTAGTGATTTGTTTCAAAACAAAGCAGGAAGGAGGGTGTCTCCTAGACTTTATGGATATAAATGCATTCAGACCTGGATAGTGAGTTTTCTCCTCCCATGATGCATCTTGGCCAGCTGTTTTTTTTTTTTGTTTAGGAATTGTCTTATATTTTCATACAATGTTTACATATTTTATTTTTAAAAGTTTAAAGATGTATTTACTATGTTTATGTGTACGGATATGTTAACTCCATGTAGGTCTGTGCACCACAGGCCAGCAGTATCAAAAGAGACCAGATGATGGTGTTTGATATCCCAGAACTGGAGGGAGTTACAGAGGGTTGTGAGCTGCTACATAGGTTCTGGAAAATCAACCAGTAACCAGTGCTTTTAACCACTGAGCCATCTCTCCGGATTTTACTTTTTTTTTTTTCCTAGACAGGGTTTCTCTATATAGCTTTTGGAGCCTGTCATGGAACTCACTCTGCAGACTAGAGTGGCCTCAAACTCATAAAAATCTGCCTGCTTCTGCCTCCCAAGTGCTGGGATCAAAGGCGTGCACCACCACCACTGGGCCAGATTTTACTTTTAATTATATGTGAGTTGATGGGGAGGCTGTGTGCACATGAATGCAAGGGTCTGAGTTGGCCAGAAAATGATGTCTCAGAATACAAAGAATTGGGCTCCTATCTGAAATATTTCACTGATCAACTCCACAGAGTATGAACCCAAAAACCAGAAAGAAGGCCAGGCGTGCCATTGCACGCCTTTAATCCCAGCTTTTGGAAACAGAGGCAGGCGGATCCCTGCGAATCCGAGGCCAGCCTGGCCTTCTTTGATTTTGTTTTGTTCTGTTCTACTTTTGAGACAAAACAAGGCAAAAACACACAAGCAAAACAAAACTAAGAAAGGAACTGGGTGCTGTGTAAAGTTTTCCTGAGGAGACGGGGAGAAATATCACTCACCCCAGAGAAGGTATCTCCAACAGACTGCAGAACTGATTCCACCCAAGTGTAGCTCCGTGAACCAATTGAGCTTAACTGGGGTTGCTTGCATGAGCATGGATGAAGGGTTAGCTCCACAGGCAGTGAATGGGAAATTAGCCGCTGAAGAAAAGTCTCCACTCCCAGCCGGGCGGTGGTGGCACACGCCTTTAATCCCAGCACTTGGGAGGCAGAGGCAGGCAGATCTCTGTGAGTTCGAGACCAGCCTGGTCTACAAGAGCTAGTTCCAGGACAGGCTCCAAAACCACAGAGAAACCATGTCTTGAAAAAACAACAACAACAAAAAAGTCTCCACTTCCTAGCAACCAATCTCATGTCATTGGGAGGTCTGGGACTTCATGAGCCCCAACCATGAGGGACTGTTATTCATGGGTGCAATCTTGGCAAATCTGATGTGGATAATCACAGTTGTTATGATTTTAAAATGGCGATGGTCATGTTATACCTGGAGGACTGTGGTCACTGAGTGTGATACTTGGGAGGGAGAGGGAGGAGAATGTAGCATTTGAGGGCATCCTAAGCTATACAGTGAGACCCTGTGCTAAATAGATATAAATAACTAAATAGTACACAAGTGTGTATTTGTTTTATCATTGCCGTGGCAGAATGCCTGCAGTAAACAACTTAATGGGAAGATTTATTTTAGTTCAGAGCTTTAGAGGGCTCAGTGCCGGATGCTTGGAAGCTGGTCATGGTGTCGAGAGCCCATGGAGGAGGAGGAGGTTGCTGATCACCTCATGGTACACAGGAAGCAGAGTGGAGAAATGATCAAGGACCAGGACCAAAAAGAACCAGGCTGGCCTTGAACTCACAGAGACCTGCCTGCTTCAGCCTCCCAAGTGCTGGAATTAAAGGTGTGCACCAACACTGCTTTGCTGACTTAAACCTGTGTCTTAGCAGTCTTCTATGGTGGATACCCCTCAGCATTTCTGGAGACAGCAGTGAGAGTCCCAGAGACCAGGCCTGGAGACACCAGAGGCCTCAGAGGCCTCAGAGCAGGAAAGAGTGTGGTGGCCAAGGAACTCCTGGCAGCCATGGGGGGGGGGTGACACACGACAGGGACGACGACAGATGGACATTGTGCACAACCTGAGATGTTCCAGATCCCATATAATTGTTCACCTAACAATTCAGCTACCCTTGTCTAAATTAAATATACAGAATAACCCTGGAAACAAAAAAAGAAAATTTCAGGCCACATCACTTGACTTCGAGTCACCCTGGAATATACTTCTTCTCCCTATGAAGAAGTGTGGGACCTCTGATTGTCTGATTTCTCCAGAGAAACAGGCATGCACTATCGTGGACCTGAAAGATGCTTTCTTCAGCCTCCCATTGACAGAGGTGAGTCAACCCATCTTTGCTTTTAAATGGACAGACCCAGAGGGGCGTTACAGTGGGCAACACACCTGGACCAGGATTTAAAGACACTAAATGTTGATTCCCTGCCCCACTACCTCCTCCCAACTCTTACGTTTGGTATCCAGGCAACTTACTCTCAACAGCTTGCAACATGCGCACTCCTGAGACTTTTTCCTAGTCTATGTATGTATGCATACCTTCCTCCCCTTTCCAGAACTGTGGGCCATGGTTTATGTTCCAAGTGTTGTTTTCTCATACGTACCTAATGGTCTCTATTGAGTCAGAAAATTTCCCAGGATTTGGAGTTGTGGTTAGTAATTCCAGATAAGTGGTTTGAGAAGCAATAGCCCCCCCCCCCCCCCCGCCCCCTGTTGATTCTTGGGGGAAAATATTCAAGAAAGAGCAGAATTTCTGGGGAAAATTACAGCTATTGCATGTGTGACTGACAAAGTAAAAGTTAGGGAAAAAAAACTGCCGAAAGAATCAACAATATCATGAGAGAAAAGAGCCTGCAAACTGCAGGAATTTTGCAAATTCCTACCCTGTCCCACGAACTATATTGGTGCTTGTCAAGTGAGAGTCTGTTTCGACAGGTGTCTCGCCCCACAGAAACCCACTGAACAACAGGTAGTCACATGCTAATCCGAGACTGGGCTGCACAGCTCCCGACATCCTGGGGAGGCTCTAATTATACTAATCTTACTTTTGGCTTCTACAGTCCCGCTTCTTGTTAACTGAAGATTGTCAACCCAGGATATGGTTTTTGTGCGTAAGAGCTCACCCTGAGAAAGGCTTAGTGCTACACTGGGATCCCGAACACTCAGTGGAGTTGCCGGTCAGTTAATAAAGACTTTGTATTGGCTTAAAACCATAGAAATGACCTTCATAGGCTTATATATGAATGCTTGGTCATGAGGGAGTGGTGTTACTTGACAGGAGGCGTGGCCTTGCTGGGGAAAGTATGTTACTGAGTGTGGGCTTTGAGGTTTCAAATGCTTAAGCCAGGCCTGGTGGCTCTTTCTTCCTGCCTCCTGTAGATCTAGATGTAGAGCTCTCTACTCCTCTAGCACCATGGCTGCCTGTGTGCAACCATTCTTCCTGCCGGGATGACAACAGACTAAACCTCTGAATCTGTAAGCAAATTCCACACTTCCTTCATAAGACTTACAGCGGTCATGGTGTCTCTTTACAGCAACAGCACATAACTAAGGCACTCACGTCTGAGCAATCTTCTCTGGTGGATACCCCACAACCCAAAACTCCCCAGAATCTCCAAAAATAGCACCGCCATGTGGGAGAACAGCCATTCAGCACACGGGGCTGTAGTCCACAGAGCCACTGTGTGAGGCGAGGAGTGGGGAGGGCAGAACGTTCAGGGTGGGTCCTTACTTCTTCTTCTTCTTTTTTTTTTTCGAGACAGGGCTTCTCTGTGGTTTTGGAGCCTGTCCTGGAACTAGCTCTTGTAGACCAGGCTGGTCTCGAACTCACAGAGATCCACCTGCCTTTGCCTCCCAAGTGCTGGGATTAAAGGTGTGCGCCACCACTGCCTGGCTTCTTACTTCTTCTTGATTGCGTCACTTTCTCTGTGTCATCTGTTCTCCTTACTTCCTCCCTTGGGGAATGCTGCCTCTCAGAGAGGATGAGAATGCTCACCTGGAGAACTGCAGCCTCGGCCAGGCAGTGGTGTTGCATGCCTTTACTCCCAGCACTTGGGAAACAAGGTAGATCTCTCTGAGTTTGAGACCAGTCTATTACTGAGCAACCCTGTCTCAAAAAACCAAAAAAAAGTTTAACTGGATATAGTGGCACATGACTTTAATCCTAGCACTTGGGAAGCAGAGGCAAGAGGATCTCTGTGAGCTCAAGTCCAATCTGCTCTATATAGTGAATTCTAGGCCAGTCAGGGCTACACAGTGAGACTTTGCTTAAAACAAAACAAAATAACACCCCCCACCCCCCATATCTTTTAAGGAATATTTAAAAACTGCTGTACTGTTTGAATAGCGGTGGTTGTGGTATATTCTTTCCCATACTCTGTTCAGAATATGAGCTTGATAATCCTTGTTTGGAGTAAGGTCTGTGTCCCCTCTTGTGTGTGTGTGTGTGCGCGCTGTGATCTCCTTGTCCTAGCCAAGAGGTTTAGTCAGAAGAGCTGATGCAGCCTCTGATGAGCCTAGAATACCTGCCCTGAATCCTGAATGCTCTGATAGCTGTTTTACACTCCAAGGCCAAAATATGATCTGGAAGCCCTCGGTGGTGCACTCTGTCAAAGTCATGTAACTACCAGAGGGAGGAGAGCAAGGTCATGGGGGCAGGGCAGAGTCATTTTCAGGGCACTGGCTTCCAGAGGACCCAGGTTTGATCTCAGCACCTAAGTGGTGGCTTCCAACCTTCTGTGACTTCAGTTCCAAGTGCTCTAACACCCTTTTCTGGCCTCTGCATGTGTTCCATGGTTGTGGTGCACACACCCAAGCAGGCAATACTCATACACTAATCAATCAATCAACCAAAAAGCCTGCCTCTTTCCTCCAGAGTTCTTTATTTACTGTCAGGGTTGCTAAGGGTTGATATAAGGTAACCAAAATATCTGGATTATGTAGGGAAGAGCTGCTGGGGAAGGGCAGCCTAGTTCCTGGGCTGGAGAAGTTTAAGATAGGGGCAGGGTGTGCCAGGCATACCCTGGATGAGGTAGGGACTGAGGGATGCTGGGAAAACCTGGCAGCCAGATCTACTTTGATATGGTGGTTTGCCATTTGTCCCAGGCTTGAGACCTAACACACACACACACACACACACACACACACACACACACTCACAGAGCTGTTTTCAGTTCACAGCAAAAACTTGGAAAGTACCAAGAGTTCCTATGTACCTTCGGTCCCCACCAAGACACAACTTGCCCACAGTCAACATCCTGACCCACAGAGGCACGTGAATGCATCATTACCACCGAGGCTCTAGTTAACTTCTGACACTAGACAGCTATAGGTTTTTTTTTTAATATTTATTTATTTATTATGTATATAATAGTCTGTCTGTGTGTATGTCCAAAGGCCAGAAGAGGGCACCAGACCCCATTACAGATGGTTGTGAGCCACCATGTGGTTGCTGGGAATTGAACTCAGGACCTTTGGAAGAGCAGGCAATGCTCTTAACCTCTGAACCATCTCTCCAGCCCCCAGCTATAGGTTTTTGACAGACACATACTCCCATGTATTCAGTGTAACAGTATCCTATGGAAGCTTCAATGACCTCTAAGTCCTTGGTGCTCAGTGATCTTTTCTGTCCCCTACTTGTAGTTTTGCCATCCAGAACGCCATGTAGCTATAAAACAGTAGGTAGCCTTTTAAGAGCAGAAGCCACTCATGATTTTCTGTCTCTCTAGATGGCTTGCATTAACCACATTTTACTTGTGAGGTAGATGGGAGTCCATATCTCAAGGCAAAGGCAAGCTGTAATAGAAGCTGGGAAATTTGCATTGATGTCACACGGGGATGATACAGCCCAGAGGCAAGGAAGAAGAGGACGTCCAGGTCGGAGCCCTTGCTGAGACGCGAGGCACGGCCCTAACAGGGCTGTACAGATTTAGGGAAGACCGTGGGATTTTTTCATTGTTGAGGCAGGGCAATAGGGACTATTTTAAAAATAACACTCTGCTGGGGAGAAAGACTGTGGGTGGCCCAAGGAGCAGACCATAGTTAGGAAGCTGTTGCAGCATCCCAGGCCATGCTCCACCCCCGTGGGGGGGGGGCAGTAGAGATATTTTGAGAGTAGACCAGCTCAGATTTGTTAAGAATTAAATAGAGTATAAAAAACGACTAGAGGGCATGTTAGAAACTTAAATTGATGACTTCAGGCTGGTTAGCCAGCATACCAAAAATTGCTACAGCGAGGGAACTTCTGTGTGGGGAGGTGGGAGAGTATTCACATGTAAACGTGTCTATTCTAGGACACGCTCCAACATTCTACAGCGAATCATTTCAGTGCAAACAGAAATGCTTGTTACAAGGGGTCAAATCCACCACCTAAACTTTCCGTTTAACTGTCTATGTGTCAGGGCCGATGTCACCCCATCTTTTTCTGCATCGCATTTGCATGGATACGTCAAAGCACACCTTCCTGGATTCACTTCAGCATGCAGCCAATTTGTTTCTGTTTTTAGTCTGATAGAAAATTTACATGCAGTGTGAAATGCACCAATCTTTAGTATACGTTTGCTGAGTTGTGAGAATGTGTGCGTGTACCTGTGCATGGTCCTAAACTGAGAGGTCAAGGGTCCCGTAACCAAGCCCGCTGCTGACCATGGGAATTCAAAGCTGAGGTCTTCCCTGGAAATGTGAATGCGAGCATCGTTACAACACACATTTATTTAAGCAATGAGCTTGGATGGAAACATCTAAGGGGATAGCGGTAAAAGAAAGGGTCGGTGTCCCCGGAAGCTAGGCATTGAGGGAGACAGGCAGGTCAAGCTAGCCAAGCTCAGAGTCCTGGAAAGCTTGGTGGCTGTAAACCTTGTGGACGGCGGAGGAGACCGCAGAGGGGGAACGGGAGAGAGCACCTTTAGCAGCGGGAGATCAGTAGGCAGGGGTGGGGATTGGGGATGGGGGGTGCCGCGAGAGGAGCCCGGGAGGGAAGAAGTGGAGTGGGCGCGGCCAGAGCCTGGAGGAAGGCGCGGCCTGGGCCTGGCGAAGGGGGAGAAGCCTCGAGAGTTGCTGCAGGAGAGGGCGGGGCAGACAGGGCCGAGAGCCAGGGGGCGGGGCCAATAGAAGGAGGCGGAGCCTGGCGAAGGGAGCGTCCGGAGTCGAAGTGTTAGGAATGGAGGAGGAGTATGGGGGCGGAGCCTGAAGTGAGGAGGGGGCGGAGCCAAGAGTAGAAGCGGGAGAGTCGAGGGGAGGAGGAGCGGGCGGAGCCGGGGGCAGGAGTGGGCGGAGTCGGAAAAAAGGAGCGGGCGGCTGGAGGAGGAGGAGGAGCGGGCGGAGTTGCCGCACCGCCGGCGGCGGCGGAGGAGGGGGGTGTGCGCGGGTCACATGGTCGAGGCGCCCTCCCCCGTCAGCTGCCGTGCCCGCCGCCGAGCGCTGCCACAGGAAGCCGCTGCCCAGCGCTGCTGCCGGGTGGCCCGCAGGAGCCGCCCGTGCCCGGTGCCCATGAGGCGGGCCCGCGAGCCCCACCGCCGGCAGCCCTGGGCGGCGCGGTGAGGGCCGCACCCCGCCGAGCGCCATGGAACTGAACGCGGGTAAGAGCGGGCGGAAGGCGCGGGGCGCGGGGTCGCGCGTCTGTGCGGCCGCCTCTCACGTGGGGCCTCCGGGATCCCGAGCCCGGGGCTCCCCGCACGCCGGCCGCCCCCCTCACATGGCCCGACCGCGCGGGCCACGTGCACGGTGTGTTTACGTTCGGCGGCGCGGGCGCCGGTTGGCTACGCGGACGCGTGACGCGGCATTACATAATGCGCGCTGGGCGGCGGCGGGCGGGGACACGTGAGGCCGCGCGGTGACCCACATTCCCCGGGGCTGCAGGGACACGTGGGGGCGGTGCCGCCGGGGAGCCCGCAGCCTGCGCGAGGCTCCGCCTCCGGGGCCTCCGCCGTGACGTGGCCGCGGTCCCGGGGCTCCCGCCGCTGCCCACTGCGGAGTCCGCCGCGCATGCGCCCCTGCCGCCAGGCCGGGTGTTCGTCCCGCCGCAGTGCGCGTTGCGGCCCGCGCGTCCCGAGGTGACCTCGGTAGGGCTGACCTTGCTGGGCCGGGAGTGCGTGGGTCATTCTCGAGCGGCGGCCTGCGGTACCCACGGAATGGGCAGACCGCGTGCCCTGAGCATCCCGCCTCCCGGAGGACATCGTCCAGAAGCTTCCTCGAGCTTGGAGGGGAGGGACTTTTCTGCTTGTGGCTCATTGTGATCGAGGGCTGTCTGTGGACCTAGATTTCAGAACCTTACAAAACTTTCATTTGTATTAAAAACATTTTATCCTCGGTCAGGAGGCTTAGGCGGGAGACCGCCGAAAGTTACAGGCATGGGATAGTGTAAGATCCTAACTCAAATGCCAAAAGAGAACAAACAAAACCCCATTTATTTCAGGACCGACCTTTCCTGAACCCAAAAGAGATGCTACATTTCTTGCAACATGGTCACAATAATACCACTTTCCCCCCACCCCCTTCATTTTCGTGTACCCCAGTGATGGCCCTCACACCTGAAGCAAATGATGTTTTCGTTTTGAAATTTTTTTTTGAGTTTTCTGCACCTTTTAAAATCATGCCTATTGTAACGAATGTTTTATAAATTTTTAGACCAACGGTAAAATAGTTTTGATTACATATGGTTCTTCTTAGCCGTTGCCGCGTGAAAAACTCAATCTTTCAGGGGGTGAAGATTTTTTTCACTAGCAATTTAGAGGTTGGTGGATTCAGCCTCTTCTAACCCTGCCCTCCACGTGAATTCTTCAGGTTTTAACTGTGATGTATTTGGGTCAGGTGGGTAGATGTTTCTCTGGCTTGGGCCTTTGGAGACTTTTGGTGCCACAAATTGTGAGCATGACTCCCCTTCCCCCCTTTACAATTCTCTCTTGGTCCAGCGTTTTTTCTATTCCTGTTTAATCCCCCTTGCCCTCTGGGATGTAGCTCCCAGAAGTGAATAGACTACTGTGAAAGTGGTTGGGCATTTCCCAAGTTCCTGGTTGGTGCCTTGCTTTGGGCCCTGCTGCAAATGAATTATTTGCAGCCCTTCTACACACACACACCTATTTCTTTTTGGCATATTGCTTTGCTGACTCATAGTAACCTTGGGGTCAGCTGGGACCTTTTCATGGGAAGTATTTTAAGTTAGATTATCCATTGTTCAGAACTTTCCTGATCTGAAGTGTAGGGATTTGCAGTTTACAGCCACCACATGAGGAACTGTATTAAAGGTTGCAGCATTGGGAAGGTCTAGAACCACTCACTGGCTTACGGAATCTTGAAGTACAGTACAGAAGGAGGTACAGTATGAAAAAAAAAATAAAGTATGGATCCACTCAGTTTGTAGAGGAGTAGGGTTGTGGCTGAGAAAAGGGACTGTCCCAGTCCCTGATGTCAACATCCCCCCCCCATACATAACAAGAATACTGTTTTGTTTGTTTGTTTGTTTTATAATTTAAGACCTCGCTTTGTAATCTTAAAAATACCTCTCGCTGGGCCGTGGTGGCGCATGCCTTTAATCCCAGCAGAGGCAGGCGGATCTCTGGGAGTTCGAGGCCAGCCTGGTCTGCAAGTACTAGTTCCAGGACAGGCTCCAAAGCTACAGAGAAACCCTGTCTCGAAAAACAAAAAAAACAAAAACAAAAAACAAAAAAAAAACCTCTCACAGCCTCATCTTGTAGCAGGGATGCATTCTTTAAAATCTTTGCCCTTGATCTCTACCCTGTTCGCTGCTCTTGTGTCCCCAGCATTCAGTTCTTTTTGTGCACCATTGCTTACAGTTCTCCGCTTCATCTTTAAAGCTTTCTGGGGACAAGACCATGCTGTGCCCTAGAGCCCAGGCACAGGTGGAAACAGTGCTTCAGTTACATCTACCCAGCCTTCCTTTGAGGAAGGCTCACTAATAAATCGCTCTGTGATAAGAATGTAAGCATCCTTGGTGGGAAGGTGCTGAGTTCTAAGGCACAAAACAGGAAACTATTGCTCTGACTTGGCGGCAAGCCTCCTTTCCAAGAGGGGTAAGCCCAGGAAGGGAGAGAGGCGACCTTAGCCTGCAGGAGGGCATAGACTCCTGGGTAAGCCCTGACTGGGAACCTGGCCCAGCGCCACTCCCCTTCAGCTAAAAATAGAGAGGACTGCTTGCTGCCTGGGTTAATTTTAGCTCAAGGCTCTAAGAAGTGCATTCTGCTTGTTTCTGGAAGTGTTGGGATTTGCTGGATCAGGGATTTTACGTTTTTTGCTTTATCATCAGAATCTGTGTGCATAAAAATATGTATATATAATCCCTTTTATGAACACTTTCATTTTAGTCTTGCAATTACTGCCAGATATTTCTCTTTTATGTGATGACTCAGGGTTGGTGAGGAAGAAACTTGCTTGGTTAGGTCTCAATGATCTTGTGTACTCACTCATTAGCTCAGTGACTTTTGTATTTGGTTCTACTGCTTCCTAGCTGTTTTATTCGATCTTTCTCAGCTCCAGCTGCCTCATTTACAAAATGGGAAGTTAGAAGGCTGAGATGTGTCCAGGAGATTGTGTTCATTTCATGGTTGACTTCAGAGCTTTGTTTTCCTTTCTTCATGAGGAAAGCCTTATCTTCTACGAAGTTTACATTTAACCTCTGCATTGCTAACCTTGAGCTTGGTAGATTGGTGTGTAGAGGATGAGGACAAAAAAAAATCGATCTTGAAGGTCTGACTGGAAGAAGGATGCTCCTTCTAGATGGGCCCCAGTGATTTTAAGGTGTTGACTACAAACATCTGAATCCCCTAAAAACTGCAGTTAGATATGAGCTGGATTAATGTCAGTGCAGGAGTTTTTCTTATGTTTTATTTTGGAGCTTTTACAAAACAAGTTTTAATACCATCATGGCAACAGTGTATTTGACTGGTGGTAAACAGTCTGGATTAACTCAGATTTCTAAAAATTTATTCAGTGTGTGTGGTGTGTGCATTTGTTTATTTAGTGTGATTTGTGCACTTGTGCTAGGTCAGAGGACGGGCTGGTTTTTCTCCATTGCCGTCCACCCAGTTCTCTTGAGACACAGCCTTTCACTGACCCTAGAGAGCCCTTGTCCCCTCCCACAGGTGCTGTCACCCCCGTACTCCTCATTAGCCTGGCTGACTGGACAACAACCCTCAGTGATCTTCCTATCTTCACAGGTAGGGGTCACAGCTGTACAGAACCATGGCTGACTTTGTATGTGGGTGCTTGAGCTCTGATGGCAGATGCTCACGCTGGTATAGCATGAGTTCTTGGCCACTGAGGTCCTTCTTAGCCTGCCTGACTCCACCCCCATTCAGCACCTTTAGGTTGTTCTGAGATAAGATCTCACTGTGTAGCCCAGGCTGGCCTTGAACTTGTCAATCTTCTTACCTTGGCTTCCTGACTTGGCATTATAGGCTAAATATTTATCTCTAAGGAGAGATACTCAGAAGGCCTTGTGAACATAAATGATTTCCAGTGTTGGTCCTAGGAAGGTCATCTCAAGGAAGAGCCTAGTTTTTGTCCTCTTCAGATAGTAGGTGTATACTGAGTGGCTACGACTGTATTTCCTACAGACACAGAGCTGGGAGATACTCTACTAATAACGTGTTTCTCTTGGTGTCCTGTTCAGAGCAGAGATACCTGTAAACCCGGGAGCAGTTTGCTAACCCTAGAATTTATAATGTGCAGATCTCTTAAGCTTTTAAAGACAGTAGAGAGTTTCTTCACACGTGATTTTCTTCAGACAGAATAGATTTGCAGGTTCTCACTGAGTTGGGCAGTTGTGGTAAGTAGACATTAACCTATATAACTGACAATTTGATTCTGCTCTGTTTTTTCTGCTTGTTTTGGTTTTGATATAAGAACTTGTTATGTATAACTCAGGACCCCTTTGTCTGCCTCTTTAGTGTTGGGGTTACAGGCATATGCCTTCATGCCTGGCTTAGTGAATTATTAAATTTGTCTTTCAAGTGTAGAGGTTGGAGAGGTGGCTTAGTGTTTAAGAGAGTTTCCTGCTCTACTTAGAGGACCAGATTTGGTTCCCAGCATCCATATGGGCTGTTCATAACTGCCAGTAACTCCAGCTTCAGGGGATCTGATGCCCTCTTCTGGACTCTGTGGGTACCCACATACACTAGGCATATATTCATGAACACAAACATAGGCACATAAAATCTTGTGAAGTGTGTGCAATTGAATTTCCACACACAGAGAAGTTCCCCGGCTAAGGAGACACTCCCATCTTTTGGGTTGTAGCAGCTTCCTGAGAGCTGTGGTTGCGCTTTGCTCCTCAGGTTTCCAATCTGGATGTGGATGATTGGTGCTTGAGTACACAGCTGACAGCTGCCTTCAAAACAGTAGACTGAAAGTGATTTAAATTCTCATGCTGTTTTTTTCCTCCTGTCTGTAAATGAAAGTTTCTGAATTTGGGAGGATTGTTTGAGCTTCAACTTTTGCTGTAAGGTTTGTTTATTTATTTGTATTATTATTGTGTATGTATGTGTGTGTGCCTATGTGTATGTTGGCATGTGGACTGGTACACATGCATGTGGAGATTGGTATTGCGTGTGTCCCTTGATTGCTCTCTACCCTCTTGCTGATCAGTTGGGCTTTTCTGACTCCAGGTTTCACACTCTCCTCCTGTGCACCTTGGTTACAGGTGGACCACCGTGCCCCTCTGACATTTGTTTTTGAGATTTATGTATATTTAGGTGTGTGTGCGCAGGGGGTAACTGGAGCCCAGAAGAGGGTGTTGGATTTCCTGGGACTGGAGTTAAAGGTGATTGTGACCAGCCTGATGTAGGTGCTGGGAACTAAACTCAGAGGTTCTCAGCAAGATCAGAAAGGTGCTCTTAATGGCCAAGCATCTCTGTAGCCTTTCCTGTCTTTTACCTGGGAGCTGGGAATCTGAACTGTCTCACCATGTGTATCACAAGCACGTTGCCTGTGGAGACTTCCTTCACCTCATTTTTTTTTTTAAACAACTGATAAACAGATTCCATCTTTACCAAAATTGGGTCAAAGATGGGCCAAAGAGCTGTTATCTTTAGGAAACTTTTTTCTTTTCTCAGTACTGAGGATTGAACCCAAGGCCTCATCCATACTAGGCAAGTATACTACCACTGAGCCATAGCATACATTTTTTTTTATTTTTAAGTTAATGCTTCCATTGCACTTGAAATCTACATCTCCTTGTGTGCATATATCATTTAGACTGTTGTCAGGAGCCCCATGTCTGTTACCCACTTTTATTTTACACTTCTAGGAATCTGCTAGTCAGCATGGATTTCACAAAGGCAGAAGTCGATGTCAAAATTGTGTACGGCAGGGTTCATCTCTGTAAAGTGTCCTGAGGATTATAGCACCACCTGGATGCTTACGGCTAGCCAAAACATGGTGAAAGCGTGGAAACAGGCAGATAGTAGATGCAGTGTGACTGGAGTACGGTGCTGGGGAAAGGTGACTCTTGTTCCTTCTGTACATCGAGGAGCCAGTGAATGTTTGATAATGGAGGCAGGGGAAACCACGGTGGACCTTGGCAGAGAACAGGAGAATTACTTGCTTGGTCTGGAATTGGGAAAATAACATATTTGGCCTTGAGGTTACTTCTGTAGTATTTTATCTCTTTGAGGGAAGAAGTTTAAAATTATACCCTAAGAACACTTTTAAACACTATCTCATCCCGAGCAGATTATAGCTTTGCAGAGGCCCAGGCCAGTTTGCTGAGGGGTTGTGGAGGTTACTTCCATGAACTTAACTGTCCTGTTTTCGGCAAACGGATAGGATGTCTGGTGGATAAGATTAGCTTCTGCCTTACTGTTGTTCTTGCATAGTGTATCTTTTGCCCGTCTCTTTAATGTGGCCTGTAATGGTGTGTTAGAAGAACACAGTGCGTCTGAATCCCTAACAACTGCACAGAGATGAGTGCACAAGTGCAGTGGAGGGTGGGCCCAGAAAGGGGGTGGGCCCTGGACTCGGGGGATCCTGTCTTCAGGGAGTGTCAGGGCAGCAGCTGGGAAAGGTTCCCTGCGTGAAGATCCAAATGGAACCCCTGTTCCCATTAGCTTGTGTCTCAGCTAAGTGCTGGGGAAGCAAGCACTGGAGTACCAGGGAGGCAGAGGACCAGTGCAGGTTTGTCTACAGCAGTTTGCTGGTTTGAGCCGTCAAGGCATTCAGAGGTTAGGTTTGGGTATGTTGTGTGCTTATGACAAAGAAGCTATTGAAGACTTTCTCATGGTTAAATAAGTCAAAGGAACTTAACACAACTTTGAACTCTGCGGAAGGAGTAATACGAAACAAGAAGTCTTTTGGTGTAAACAGAAATAGTGTCAATCAATGTTTCTGAAGTTAGTGACATTTCTAACAATTTAGTAATGTAGTATATTTACATGAGTACTGGACTAAATGCTGGGAGAAAGAAGGGCGGAGTCAGAGAAAAGCCATGTAGCCCCGCCTGAGATAGACGCCGGAACTTTTTCCAGTAAGTCATAGCCTCATGGCAATACACAAATGAATAGAAATGGGTTAAATTAATATGTAAGAGCTAACCAATAAGAAGCTAGCAGTGATTTAATTAGTACAGTTTCTGTGTGATTATTTCGGGGCCAGGAATGAAACAAGTGGCCTTCTCCAACAAAAATCAAATACATGTATCATCTTGTATCTAATTGTCTACTTGTACTGCTTTCTAGGAGGTGTGATTGCCTACATCAGTTCCTCCAGCTCTGCCTCCAGCCCTGCCTCTTGTCACAGTGAGGGTTCTGAGAACAGTTTCCAGTCCTCGTCCTCGTCTGTTCCATCTTCTCCAAATAGCTCTAACTCTGATGCCAACGGCAATCTGAAGAACAGTGATCTCTCTGGCATTGACAGTGTCTTGAAGAGTGATCACACAGATTGTCCTGTGAAAACAGGCAAACCTGGTGCTACTGGCATGACCAAGAGTCACAGCGGTATGACAAGTAAGTCTGTTAGTGTTCTATATTGTGGCTACTCACTAATGCAGATGGGTTTTATATCCCAGGCTTTTCATTTGGATGCCACTCTAGTTTATTCTTCCTCTGGTAACCATGGTTAGTGATTAGACAAAACACCAGTGATAGTTTTAGAAGTTCCAGCCAGGGGCTGGCTGTCATGTCTGTGTGGCCCAGTTACATCTCGTCTTCCTTTACTACACCCTTGCAGGGACCTTTCTGCTGGACTTCTAGTATTGAACCTTGTCTCTGCTTGTGGGGAGGGTTTACTTTCGTAAAGACAGAGTTGGGAACATTTGGGATTAGGAAACCAAGCAGGCTTGTACTGACCAATGAGACGGCTTACCTGAGTGAGTGTGGGTGGAACCAGGCTAGCAGGGCTAGTAGAGAAGCCATGGGGCTTGCCCAGCTCTTGCTGTTGAATTGAAGCAGCACAACTCAAAATCTTTGCACCTTTAATTTATTTTTCTTTTTCTATGAAGCTGGAGAATGAGCTCAGGACTCATGTTCACTAGGCAAGCACTCTTCACCTAACCATACTATCAGCCTTCTTTTTATTTTCTTGTTTTGAAAAGGTTTACTTATTTATTGTCTTTTTTATATTTGTGTGTGTGTGTGTGTGTGTGTGTGCGCGCGCGCGAGTGAGTCTGGAAGAATATATGTGCACCGTGTGTGTGTGTGTGTGTGTGTGTGTGTGTATGTGTATGTATATATGTGTGTATGTAGATGCATGTAGTGTGTGTGTGTGTAGATGCGTGTAGATGTCCTTAGAGATCAGAAGAGGGCAACCCTCCTGATAAGATGGGACTGAGTTACATACTATTGGTAGCTGCCATGTGGATGCTGGGAATTGAGCCCCAGTACCCTGCAAGTGTTCTTAATCATTGAGCCATTTCTCAGGACCCCCTCTCCATTTTCTATTGATTAATTTCTCTGCTTGAATTTTTTCTTTAGTCTAGGAGAATTGTTTTCTTAGTTCTTGTTGCATGTATGGTGTAAGGTAACGACAGATTTACAAAATTTCCATGGATACTTAAAATCAAAAAGGAAAAAGCCAGCTGTTGCTTGGGTTCAGCTTGGTGCACTTGCCTACTGTGGGCCTCTGGCTCAGTGCCCAGTACTGGGGGAAGGGGAGAAAGGAAGACTGGTTTTCCTTTGTTAATTTGGTATAGAGATTATTTTCTGTGCTACAAAGGTATAAACGCATTGTTTTAAAACACTTGCAAATTGAATGAGATAAAGTATTCAATTGGGAAAAGCACTTTAATGATTTTTCCAGCTTTTTATTTCCTGTCTGTTTGTGCCCTAGAATTTAGTGGCATGGTTCTACTGTGTAAAGTCTGTGGGGATGTGGCGTCAGGATTCCACTATGGAGTTCATGCTTGTGAAGGCTGTAAGGTAACGCAAGCTTTTGTTTCTTACTACCAATCTAATTCTGGGACTAAAGAAAGTGGGTTAAGTTTGTGAGTGTCCACAGTTTATTCAGAAGGGAGGGAGGAATCGGCTCTTCTTCTTTAGCTTTCAGAGTCCGATCAGTGACTCAGGGAGTGGAGCAGTGGCAGTTCGGCCTCATTCGCTGTCAAGTCAGGTGCAGGTCTTCGTGCTCAGGAAATAGGTATGAACCAGAATGTTAGGGGCTGCATTGCTTTGTTGGAACAGTTCCCTTTTTACTCTTTTTGTGGATTTGAGACAGGGTCTATAGGGTGATCTAGGGTGGCCTGAAACTTTGCAATGTATGGTAGTGGAGTTATGTAGAGCTGTGGAGGATGATATGGTACTTGCTGTGTTGAGCAGTGGAGGGAAATATGGTACTCGCTGTGTAAGGCAATGGGAGGATGACCTAGTACTTCCTGTGTTTAGGGCAATGGAAAATGACCTAGTGCTTGCGATCCTGCTTCCTTCCAAGGGGGTGGGATTACAGGCATGAGTACCATGCCTATAAATCAAGATTTGAGTTAAGTCTTAGTTTATTTTGTTTGCTGAAACAGAGTACCACAGGTGGGGTAGTTTGTAAAGTTAATTTGCCTCAGAATTTTGGATACTTAGGGGGCTGTATCTTGTGAGGGCCTTACTGTTGGAGGATGGAAGACGTTGAATAAAGGCAAACAGAATGCTCATGCATAAGAATGTGAGCTTGAGTGTGTATAGGAATGAGCCTAGCTAACTTTTTTTGTTGTTTTGTTTGAGGCAGGTTTCTATATGTAGCCTTGGAGCTCACTATGTAGATCAGGCTGGCTTCATACTCACAGAATCCACTTGTTTTTTCTTCCGGGATTAAAGGTGTGTACCACCATGCCTGGCTCCCAGCTTACTTTTTATATTCATATTAACAAGAGCCCGTTGAAGAAAGCAGAGCACATGTGATCCACTCATGAAGTCCCACCACTCAGTGTCATGTCATTGAGAGTTAAGTTTCTAGAACATGATCTCTGGGGAACGTATTCAAACTATACCAGATCTTTATCCTGTTAGGTACTATGGGCTGGGAATAGCTGCTAAGTATTTGCCAAAATGTAGTGTGCTGAGAAGTAATGCTTGAGGGAAGAGGATTGTTGATGCTAAGCCAGTCTGAGCTACTTAGCAAGACCTTATCTTAAACACAAGATAAGCAAAAGTAAATAATAGCAACAAACAATCTAATACAAGTAGAGTCAGATCATCTTGAATTCGAATGGAACACTCAGGAAAGGGTTAATTTGTAAATTGATTATTTCTAGTGATTGAAGGAGAGAGCCTTAGGTAGCCTCACTGAAGTGGCTCTACCTCCTTATCTACATCTAGGAACGTCTCTTAAATCCAGCACAGTTAGAGAAGGAATACAGTTTGGCAGGGCGAATAAGATAAGGAACATTCATGATGAAACTAGTTTCTTCTGGGACAGTTCTGAATGAGACGAATCTGGGAGCTTTTTATTGACTAGTAAGTCTAGTAAGTGTGTTCTGTAGGTGTAGCTCTTCTGTTTTTAAGAATTGTGTAAATACTATACACACACACACACACACGCATATATGTATATATATTTTAAAGGAAATGAAGTATTTTTAAGCTAAGTTCATTTTCACTTTAGAGCTAGAAAATAAAACCATGATCTGAATGAAATGTCTTATATATTCTCTTTAAAAAGTGTGTTACTGTTTTATGTACATTACTGTTTTGCCTGCATGTGTGTCTATGCACCCCTTGTGTGCCTGGTGCCCATGGAGGCTAGAAGAAGTTGTTAGATTCCTGGAACAAGCATTGCAAATGGTTGTGAGTGTCCATGTGGGTGCTGATCCTCTGGAAGAGCAGCTGGTGCTCTTAATTACTAGGGCATCTCTCCAGCACTGTATTGATAAGTACAAATAATTGATTAATATCTTGGTGGTATCTGTTTGAGACTGGGTCTTGTAATGTAGCCCAGGCTGGTTTAGAACTCAAATTCCACCTCAGTCTCCCAGATTGTGGGGATTTCAGGAGTGTTCCACCATATCTTGCCAAGTGAATGCCATTGGGGCAGTGCTGGGAATGAGACCCAATGTCTCACAGGCTAGGTAGGTGCTTTGCCAAATAGCCTCTTAAGAATGCATTATTCTTAGTTCTTGCGTCGTTTAAATTAAGTATATTGTATCACAGCAGTAAGAAGCAAATGTGTTATATCTGGTCAGTGTTTAACAAAGATATTTATCTTATTGGGGGAAATACTGTTTGAAATGACTTTGTAGTTTTTCTCAAGTTTTTTTTTTTTTCTGGGAGCATTGGCTGAAGACCTGGCATAGAGCATGTGATTTGTGTAGTCAAGATAGCTGTTTATAGTCTTCTAGCTGGGAATCTTTCTCTGGGCATGTGCTCTAGCATGACTGCTGACATATGGCCAGGGCATCTAGCATGTGTGTGTATATGTAGACTTTGTTGGTGTCCGCACATAATGATCCAGAAATGACAAAGCTCTGCTATTGAAATATAAAATTCTTTTTGATTGTCAAACTCTGTCAGTTTTCCGAAACTCAGTATTTATGTCTCACAAGTTTTGAAAGCTGGGTATGGTGGCACATGCTTGTCATTCCAGCACTTGGGAGGTAGAGGTTGAGGATCAGGAGTTCAAGGCCATCCCAATCTATATAGTGGGTTCAAGGCTACCTTGGGCTACAGAGGTCCATCTCTAAAAAAAAAAAAAAAAATTTTGAGGAAGTTGCTTGCAAGGTAGAGCATGTGGCTGCAGCTGAGGTCTAGCAGCAGGAGTGCTTATAAGTAGGTACTCTGGCCGGCACAAAGACTCAGCAGGAAGAAGGGTTTGGTTTGTTGGGTATGTTTTGTAGCTGATGATGATACCAGTAATGATCCAGTTAAATTCTGTGTCAGTATTTGCTTTCTTTGATCTGGGCCCAGCTTCACACACAGTAGATTGATGTGGGAATAATTCTTGTGGGGACTTTGTGCAGCTAGCTATTTTTACATGGATGGATAAATTTCCTTTATTTTAGGGGTTCTTTCGGAGGAGCATTCAACAAAACATCCAATACAAGAAGTGCCTGAAGAATGAGAACTGCTCTATCATGAGGATGAACAGGAACCGATGCCAGCAGTGCCGCTTCAAGAAGTGTCTGTCAGTGGGAATGTCCAGAGACGGTATGTTCCCAGTTCAGAGAGTTTTTGTAAAGTGTAAAGTTGGTCATTGAGCTGTCAGCAGTTCCTAGAGCCTCGTAAGTCGGTAAGTGCAGGTTTCGGGAAGCACATTGTGACATGTTATGGATTGAAACTCATGGTGGGGTGAGGGCTGCCATCTCAGAGGCAGCTGTTGGCATTACTCCTTTTTATGTTGCATCTTGTAAATTGACTTCCATTTTTCCTAAGTGAGTTTAAGTTTTTCTAGGGGGGAGGGGTCATTTGGTGTAGAATGATTGCTCGGTAAGTAAAAGCACTCACTGCTCTTGTAGAGAGCCTACCTAGTTCAGTTCCCAGCATTCACATGATGGCTCACAACTGCTTGTAACTCCAGTGTTGGGGCCTGATGCATTCTTCTGTCATCTGTGGCACTGTACACACATGGCATACTTATATGCATGTAGGCAAAGCATTCATACACATGAAAATAATATATATATGTTATGTACTATATTATACTATGTGTTATGTGTTATACTGTATAGCCCTAGTTGACCTTGAATTCTCTATGTAGACCAGGCTGGCTTCAAACTCAGAGATGTACTTGTGTTTGCCTCCCCAAGTACTAAGAGTTAAGGCAGACACCGTCATTTTTTTTAAAGATTTAATTTTTGACTTTGTCTTCTTGGTCTCTTGGTATTATTAAGAAGCCCATTTCTTATTTAGATTTATTTACTTTATGTCTTTTTTTTTGAGCTGTATGTGTGTATGTGTATATACATACCATACCATGTGGGCACCTAGTGTTTGCTGAGGACAGAAGATGGTGTCAGAGTCCCTGGAACTGGAGTTACAGATGATTAAGAGCCACCGTGTGGGTGATGAGATTGAATCCAGGACATTTGCAAGAACAATGAGGGCTCTTAGTTGCTGAGCCATCCTTCCAGCTCCTTTTTGTGTCATGTTTATTTTTGTGTATGTATGTGGGCATGTGTGTAACTTCGCATACATGTGAAGGCCAGAAGACAACTTTTGGGAGTTGTCCTTTCTGTGTAGGTCATCAGCTTGGGGACAGTACTTTTATCTACTGAGTCATCTTCTCAGCTATCTTGGTCTTTTTAAAAAATTTTTTTGAGATGGGGTCTCGCTGTGTAGCCCTGGTTGTTCTGGAACCCACAGAGATTGACTAGAGTGCTGTGTGGTGTGTCTGTCTTTAGTAAGGTCCTGGTGTACTCTCCACTGTGGTGAATTATTTATTAGTTATTCATTAGTTATTATTTCCATGCTTCTAGAGGTTTTGCTTTGGAAATACCCAAGAAGTACATGTTTTCCTTCCATGTTGTTTTGGGAGAGAAAACAATGGGAAGTTTTCTCTTCTTTCATACTTCCTAAGACCAAATCTAGAAAAACTTAAGCCAAGGATATGTGTGGCTTAAATAACAAGAGGCCATGGCTTTCAGAGGTAGTTTTATGTCATTATTTTAGATAAACAGAGCTTATTAATTAGAATGTAGATGCTAACTATCTTTTTCTTTGATAGCTGTTCGATTTGGCCGGATTCCTAAGCGTGAAAAGCAGAGAATGCTAATTGAAATGCAAAGTGCAATGAAGACCATGATGAACAGCCAATTCAGTGGCCACCTGCAAAATGACACCTTAGCAGAGTGTCATGAACAGTCATCCCTACCAGCTCAGGAACAGCTACGGCCCAAGCCCCAGCTGGAGCAAGAAAACCTCAAAAGTTCTCCTCCTCCCTCTTCTGATTTTGCAAAAGAGGAAGTGATTGGCATGGTGACCAGAGCCCACAAGGATACCTTTCTCTATAATCAGGAGCATCGAGAAAACTCAGTTGAGAGCATGCCACCCCAGAGAGGAGAACGGATCCCTAGGAACATGGAGCAATATAATTTAAATCATGATCACTGTGGCAGTGGGCTTCACAGCCACTTTCCCTGTAGTGAGAGTCAACAGCATCTCAGTGGACAGTACAAAGGGAGGAACATAATGCATTACCCAAATGGGCATGCCATTTGTATTGCAAATGGACACTGTGTGAACTTCTCCAGTGCTTATACTCACAGAGTCTGTGATAGAGTTCCAGTAGATGGATTTTCTCATAATGAGAACAAGAATAGTTACCTGTGCAACACTGGAGGGAGGATGCATCTGGTATAGTGAAATCGATTCTTTGCTCGCCTTGTATCAAGGAAAGCTTGGAAGGTTTTCTTTTGGGGGTGGGGTGGTATGCCTACTTGGGAGGTGGGTCAGAAAGCTCAAGCGGGATTTATAGAAACCTTTGTGTAGTATTTTTTAGTGGAATAATGTTAATAAGCAGTGTTTATGGAGTAACTTAATTTCATACAGCAATAGGTATAAGTTTGTGCTTTCATTACTACTGTAGGGTTAATTAAGATTTGTATAAAATATAATTTATACAGAATTAATTCTATAATTCTTGGAAATCTCTGGAAATTTAGGTGTTCTGATCAATTAGTATTTCATTAGCTTTGGGATCTTTCTCAAAAGGGTTGATTTCTTTTAGCTTCTTTGATTTCTTTGGAGAGGGTTTTGTTGTTCTTTGTGAGGACAGTCCTTTTTTTTTTTTTTTTTTTTTTTTTTGGCTTTTTTGAGACAGGGTTTCTCTGTGGTTTTGGAGCCTGTCCTGGAACTAGCTCTTGTAGACCAGGCTGGTCTCGAACCCACAGAGATCCGCCTGCCTCTGCCTCCCAAGTGCTGGGATTAAAGGCGTGCGCCACCACCACCTGGCCAGGACAGTCTTGCTGTATTGACCAGACTGGCTTGAGCCCTTGGGTTCCAGTGATCTTACGGATCATTGGGATTTCAGGGTGCAGCACTGCTTAGCAGAGAGGTTTTTTTAAATCTCTTTAGTTACAATGTAGAAAGAGCTTTGGAGATAGCTATTTTATGGTTTGAGAATTAAAGAATAATTTAATCGCCTAGTTTCTAAGATTTTATCCTGAGATAAGGTAATATTATTCATATCATTCAATTTTTTTTACATCAAATTCAACATTCTCCACAAAAATACAGTGTTTCTGTTCAGCCAGAATTTCATCAAAGCAGCAGTACTATGCCACTTCTAGTTTAAACCATGAGATCCTTTGATAGTGCTTGTATTGTTCAACTGCCAGGTAATTACATTATCTTTTTTTTTTTTCCATCTTAAAAATAGTTGATTCTATGCCAGTGTTCGTGTTCGGTTTTCTTTTGTCTCTTGCCAGTGTCTGAGTGTGACTCTGGAAGGTGCCCTTACACTTGGTTATGCTCGTCCTTAGCTTCTTACTTCAGACACTTGGAGACTTTTAGGTTCTGGTTTCATAGCAGTCTCCAGGCTTAAGAATCATCTCAATTTCTGGATTCCTGTGTTTAGTGGAAATTGGAATAAAGGTTAGTTTTAATAATAGACTATATGATACATGCTTCATGTCGCTTTAGTGTTTCTACAACTACTTTGGCTTCCCTCAGTTCCTGTTGGGAAGGTGTACCTGGTATCCAGTCCCTTTGTTTCCTAACTGAGCAGTGGAGGTCCTTGGTCACCTTTGTTAGTGAGATAAAGGACCAGTGACCCTCTTAAATGAGGGACCTTATGCTGCCTTTTTTTTTAGAGTGTGCAGTGTGTTTGTTTACTGAGATACAGAGGAGTTCTGAAGCAGGAAGTAGAGATTTATGACCTCACTTGTGTTTGGATAAGGCACTGAGCCTTTCTGAGGCTCCTACTCATCTGAGGAAAGAATTAGGGACTGAGATGCAGCTCTAAATACCAGATTCCCAGATCATTGCACTTGGCCATAATAACCAGGGTGAGAAACACACGGGAAGATTTGTTCTCAAAACTTCATGCCTACGTGAGGTGGCAGCAGTGGTGTAGAGTACACTTAGGCCCTTGCAAGAGGGTTTTGAAATAGCTTGTTTTTTGAAATAGCTTGTTTTAGACAGTGCTTTTTCTTAGGTTACCCCTCAAACATCCATGGCTGTTTAAATTAGGTTGTCTTAAGGCTTTTTAAAGTATAATTGAGACAGGGTCTCCTGTGGTCCTGGCTGGACTGGGACTCAAAGATTTGCCTGCCTCTGCCTTTCTAGTGCTAAAATTAAAGGTGTGTGTCATCACACTTGGTTTACAGGGCTGACTGACTTGCCCATTCATTCATTGATTCATTCATTGATTCATTCAGGCAAGGTCGTGTGTAGAGCCTTGACTGGTCTGGGACTGTGTAAATCAGGCTGCAACTTGTAGAGATGTACCTGCCTCTGCTTCCCTAGTAGTGGGATTAAAGGTGTGAGCCACTGCTCATAGCTTTACAAGGCTGTTTGTTTATTTAATTTATTATTATTATTATTCAAGAAAGGGTTTCTCTGTGTAATAGCCCTGGGTGTCCTGGAACTCACTCTATAGACCAGGCTGGCTTCAAATTTACAGAGCTCTTTATGCCTCTGTCTACTAAGTGCTAGGATTAAAAGCATGTGCCACCACTGCCCTGCACAAGTCTTTTTAAATTTAAAGGATATGTGATTTCTATTTTACTTAAAACATTTATTATTGTTTTTGTTTTGAGACAGGGTCTCACTGTATTCTTAAGGTTGACCTTAAACCCACTGTGTGTACCAATTGGCCTCCAACTCAAAATCTTCATGCCCTTGCCTCCCTTTTGGTGGGATTAAACTCATGTGCCACCACATCTAGCTATTTTTATTTTTAATGATGTGTGTGTATGAGTGTGGGTATGTGCACATGTGTGAAAGTGCTGGAGGAGGCCAGAGATGTTAGATCCCCTGAAGCCACAGCTAACAGGCAGTCATGAGCCTTGGACATGTGTGCTGGGAACTGAACTTGGGTCTTTGGAAGAGCAGTATTTACTGCTAAGTCATCTCCAGCCTGAATATGTGATCTGTAAAGCCTCTGTTTTAAAGTGTTTACCCACCTTACGTTGCTTAGGATTCACACATTTCCTTACTACCCTGACTTGTGTAACTGTATTTACTGCTGTGAGGTTTCCTTTGTTGAGGAGATGCACACAGAGAACGGGTAATTGGAGACCTTGCTTGAGTTAGGGAGTTTCTCATGTTGAGGTTTCTGATGATTGAGATGACACTTTGAGTTCTTTGTCACCCCTCACAATTGAAGAGTTTTTCTGTCTCCTGTAAATTAGGTTTGTCCTATGAGCAAGTCTCCGTATGTGGATCCTCAGAAGTCTGGGCACGAAGTCTGGGAAGAATTTTCAATGAGTTTCACACCTGCAGTGAAGGAAGTGGTGGAGTTTGCGAAACGCATTCCCGGGTTCCGAGATCTGTCTCAACATGATCAGGTCAACCTTTTAAAAGCTGGCACTTTTGAGGTAGGTTTTGTTCATTCTGACTGTTGACCCAAAGCCCACCTGCCTACCTTGTTTTTTTTTTTTGTTGTTGTTGTTGTTTTCTTTTCTAAATAAATTTATAGTTCAGAGACTCTAACAAAGCAATGACTCTCCAAAGGCTCTGAAGAAAGGATAGGTACATTGAGCTTCTTGGGACAGGAAGTGTTGAACTCCACCCAGCATGTGAGTTCCAAATTCTCGTGGTGGTTTTAGGTGTAGTTTTACTGGTTTTTTGTTTAGTGTTAGACGCTTAAAAGCTGAGTCTGGTGTTTAATACATTCAATACAGAAGAATGGGCTGGGTTTGGTGGTGCATGCCTTTAGTCTCTGCTTTCAGGAGGCAGAGGCAGAACCAGGTGGATCTCTTGAGTTCCAGGAAAGCCAGGTTACGTTATGAGACTCCGTGTCTCCAAAACACACACACATACACACACACCAAAATCTGAGAAAGGAGACTAGAATAGGGTTTACTTTGAGGAGATTGTAGGCTTTTTAGGGGCTCAGTAGACACCCTTTTGCTGCCCTTTCTAGAGTCTTTGACTGCTTGTTTTCATCATTGTTTTTGAGGAAGAGTCTGTGTAGCCTAGAATGCCTCAAATGCTGTAAGTGCCATCTCTGCCTCCTACTTGGTAGAGTTAGAGGTGTGCCATGATGCTTTCCTCACTCTCCATTCCAGCTTCTCTGGCAGAGATGCTTTGTTTCTGCACTTGGACTGCCATCGCTGCCTGTTGTGTAGGTGGGCTGGCAACTGGTGGCTTCTAGGTAGGAACTCTGAAATCTGAGGGACAGTAAGAAGTGAACATCTAGTGGCCACACTTCTGAACTCTGAGCAGTGTGAGAATAGACCAAACATATATTGACTATCCCCTGGTGAGTCCTACAGAATTAAACTGTAAGGTACTCTTGGTGTTAAGTGCTGACCACAGAAGCTTTTGCGTCAGGCTCTGCTTCCTAGGCCGCCTGAACTAGAACATAGAAGCACCATTTTGATAATAAACCATCCATAGAGTAATCGAGTAGCAATATAGGTTGGGCCTTTCAGTGTAAAGGAATACAGTGAGTCCTAAGTTGTCAAGTCAGAAGAAAGTCAGAGGTTGACTCAGATTTGGCTTGGGAGAGGAATTTGTGACCCAGAGAGGTGAAGAGACTTTTGGGTTGTCCAGGACTTCAACATGGGTCCTGGGCTTCAAGATTTATGTTTCTTCCACCTTCTGACTATTCTTTAAAGTAATTGGTATGATTATCACAGGAGATATCACTTCTTTTAAATTGAGCAATCCACCTTCGCTTGGTGCCTTATAGAAGAAAGTGCAGTGCATCTTCCATTGTAAAAGAGACATAGACAGTATTAGTGTCAGAGAGTGGGTGGGGGGAATGCCTTAGTTGTGAGATAGAGGCATTGACTGGCTTGAGTCACTTGCTTGATGGCTGTCTTAGGTGTAGACTCTGGGTCTAAGTAGAGCTTGTGTGCTGTTTTCCTTGGCTGCCTTTGGTATTTTGAATGATACTCCATTGAAATAGGATTTCCCTCAGGGCATAGAGAGAAACCTGAAACATGCTTGGGACCCTGAAGAGTTTCTTGAATACCTTTGGTCAGACTTCATTGTTCACTTTAATTTTATATTTGCATTTCTGAATGTTTGCTTATAGGGGTTCAGTCTTTAACAACTTGTCATTGCTATCTAGACTTTCTTCTGATGTTGGGATATTTATTGCTTTTGTGGAGAGTTTGCCTTTAAAGTGGTTCTAGATATAAATTCAGTTTCTTCTTTATAAAGTTTCTTTTATAGGTAGATGTTTCTTAACTGACATGAATAGTTACGTCTTAGTTTTCTGAATGAACTTCTCTAAATACATTTGAATTTTCTGCCTTCCAGGTTCTGATGGTACGATTTGCTTCATTATTTGATGCAAAGGAGCGGACTGTCACCTTTCTAAGTGGGAAGAAGTACAGTGTAGATGACCTGCACTCAATGGGAGCAGGGGATCTGCTCAGCTCTATGTTTGAGTTTAGTGAGAAGCTGAATGCCCTCCAGCTCAGTGATGAGGAGATGAGCTTGTTCACAGCAGTGGTTCTGGTATCTGCAGGTAAGCAGGCTGGCTCAAAGTCTGGTTAGCCCTTTAACTAGTGACTGGTAATTTCATCCTCTGTGCCTCAGATTCTACACCCTGTCAGAAAAAAGGGTTGTCTAATGTGAACTGAGTATGGGGTTACTTGCTGTTTGAATTGAGTGACAGGGTGTCTGAGTCCTTACATGGTGTTTCTTCATGACTCACAGTGATGTTCCCAGTTTCTCTGGCACTTTGCATTTAGGTTAACAAGTTCCTCACAAGGTATCTCATTCAGATAGTAGCCATTAAGGTGCAGGTTGCCCCTCTCCACGGCCACATTTTATTCATTATATGGAAACCAGTAAGTCTAGCCCTCCTGTTTTCTTTTTTCTTTTTCTTTTTTTGTTTTTCGAGACAGGGTTTCTCTGTGGCTTTGGAGCCTGTCCTGGAACTAGCTCTTGTAGACCAGGCTGGTCTGGAACTCACAGAGATCCTCCTGCCTCTGCCTCCCGAGTGCTGGGATTAAAGGCGTGCGCCACCACCGCCCGGCAACCAGGCCTCCTGTTTTCTCTTCAGCACAGTGGCTGTACCTTAACCTACTGCTATTTCATCCAGCAATTATGACTCTGTTACCGGGCTGCTTTTCTGGTAGAGTCCTGACCAATCAGGCTGTAGCCTGATAGGAGTTCTGTCCCTGCAGGCATTAGTTCTGCTGCTGCTGCTGCTAAAGATAGCTTTAACTAAATCTCTATCGTTCCTTTTATAAATAGTTTCAAGATTCAAACGCTGGGGTGAAAACCTAGCTCAGAGAGGTTGAGTAGCACCTAGCTAACCTCTTCTCCTTGCTGGCATCTACTTCTGGTGCATCTCTATCTTCCAGGTGCCCTCTATGCTCTATGATTATTTTCTGTCAACTAGTTGCTAATTCAGCCTCCAGACCCAAGGTTAATTTTGTTTAATTAATACAAATGCTAACTTGGAATTCACAGTGTGATTGAGTATTCCCTCAGCACCCTCTCAAGAAGGGACAGTAACGAGGTGTGAATAGTAGAGTAGGGACTCTACTGGGCATGGAGGGTGGGGATGTGGTCCATACGTGGTAAGGGATATCTCTGCACTACGTTATTTTATCTTGCCAGTTAGAAGTAGGGAAGTTAGCATCCAGTTTAAGTGCTGAGAAACTGAATTGGAGAGATGGCTCAGCAGTAAAGAACAATGGCTGCTCTTCCAGAGAACTAGGTTGATTCCTAGTATTAACGCAGTGGCTCATAACCATCTGTAACTCCAGTTCAAGGGGATCCAGTGGGTCTTCTGGATTCCTCAGCGTCAGGCATGCAGATGGTGCACAGACATACTTGCAAGCAATCCATATACATTAGAAAAAAAGAAAAATCAAAACTCTAAACTTGTTTGAACAAAATTCCAACTACTAAAGAATTCTGATTTACCAAATGTGAGATACATGCAGAATAAGCAAAAATATTCCATTGAAAATTCTTTTTTATTTTTTAATTTGAGGTAGGGTATCTTTGTTCTGGAACTTGCTTAGTAGTCTAGCCTAGGCTTGAACTCAGAGATTCACTAGACTCTGCCTCTCAGGTGCTGGAGTTATGTGCTACCATGCCTGGCTGAGAATTTTTACAGTTTTAAGTTTGTGTTTATGATAGTGTATAAAACCCTATTTTGAATTTGGTGCTGATCAGTAAGTAAGAATATTTATTGTTAATATGTCCTTCCCTTCACACTTCTTTTTTCCTTACTTTCCATTAGATCGGTCTGGAATTGAAAATGTCAACTCAGTGGAAGCTTTGCAAGAAACGCTCATCCGTGCACTAAGGACCTTAATAATGAAAAACCATCCCAATGAAGCCTCCATTTTTACAAAATTACTTCTAAAGTTGCCAGATCTTCGATCTTTAAACAACATGCACTCTGAGGAACTCTTGGCCTTTAAAGTTCACCCGTAAGGCCTTGGGGCGTGAACTGATGCTAACTGTACATTTTATGTTAAGATGCTTATTTATATGTGTATACCATATGTGGAATTAGAAAAGACCTTAGACAGTGCCAGGTCCTGGGCTGTCTCTGTAGTCAGTTACCAGTAGCTGTTTGGATGAGAACTCATTGCCGTGGTAGACATTGGCCCTCGCTCCCCTGTAGACCAATCAGCTGTGTTGTACTTAGATTGGAGAAGTAACACTGAGTTATAATCACACTGAATGTTAGACTTTTTTATCTGCCAAAGCCAAAATACCATTTGATCTCCCTGTCGTATAAATCTAACACACATTGCAGATACAGGAGGACTTAGACATTAGCCCTGTGTACTGAGAATCCTGCTGTCCCACAAGACTGGAATGTGGTAAGGGAGATTGAAAGCCAAGAGGTCTTACGTGTTTGGATTTTGCTTTACCACTGTCAAAGTGCATGGTCTTGGTAGTCCCTGGGTTGTGGAAAATGATAATTGTTAGTATCTCGTCTCATAGAGATACTGAAAAATATCCATGAAGAGTATTACCTCTTGGGAGATAGGCACTATGTAAATAAGGTAAAGTTTTTATTATAATTGCTCATAATATTCTTGTCTTATTTCTGAGCATTTCTTGGAAACTTGTTTGACAGTCCACACCAATCTGTTCAGGGTTCCTGCTCAAGTGGGGAACCCTACTGATAAACACATATTCCAGGTTTATGAACACCTCAGATAGTATGTGTACATAGTGTGTATGTGAATATAATTATATATAAAATCTTACTTCACAATATTTTAAACTGTGAAGAACTTTATCATACAATAAACTTAAACAAGAGGTGTCAAGGACCCACATTAGGTGCGTTTTACCTGCTGCTGCTGATGTATAACCTTTGCTTTACAATCTTTAGGTGGTAGAATACGGAAATTATGCTCTATTTTTGTTTAAGCAACATTTAATGTAAAAACGTGATGGGCAGTCAGATCCAGATTTCAGAAAAGGACTTGTAGAATAGTACATCTTTGGTGCAGAGCCTGCAGGTGAAGGTACTAAGTGTTTCTGAGCATTTCAGCTTTGTCCCTGTGCTGATAGAGGTGGTATTGCTGCCTTTTACCTGCTGCGGGTGGATGGAAGATTGGAATTCTGTGTGGAGGATGGAGTTTTGTTTAAGGAAACTTCATTACTCTGTTGGCATGTCTGTGCCAAGTCCACTTTTCTTCTTTCCCTAAATAACACTATAGGGATTTTGTCAAATTAGGTATAATACGATTGGAAAAATGGGTGACTTACATACAGGATTAAAGCTCATGGTAGGTAGGATAGCCAAAGTCGAAGATTCCTGAACACTTTTCCCTCCTGGAAAATAGCAATTAATCATATTTTTTGGGTAAAATGACTTTCCGTATAATGTTTGGATTGTGTAATTGTAAAGATGTAAGAGTATGCTTTACTATTTTAAGCCTGTTACTTTTGTGACATGTAATCAGAATGCCTTATTTTGTAGTCTTAACTTGTTGCTACAGAATCTGAATTTCTGTGGCACAGTTAAGAGAGCTTGAAAAAGATAAACCCTTGTTGTCAAAGAGGAAAGCTGATGGTGTGTCTGTCATACAGTAGGGACCATAACTGCTGTTTACCTTCAGTGGGTATGGCTTTCATGGGATATATAACTAGGTTTTGTGAATCCTTTACATGATAGCATTATCCTTTTATATTTTTTTTCTAGAATAAACAAATGCATAGTTTTCTTCTGTGGGGGATAGAGAGCTTTTTGAAGTAATACTGAAAACCTCAAAGATTATGTTGATTCATCATTTTTGCCTTTGATGTGTCTTTATAACATGTATCTTTAAAGTAGTTAAGTCTTTGGGAATATGTAACTAGAACTGTTAGTATTGCTTGTAATGCTTTAGTTAGGGTTCGTATATACATGTGCACACCTAAATATAAGCATGTAGATTTGCATTTTGTCTCGTAAACTTTTATTTCAATAAATTCTTCCTGTAGTAGTGGGAAACAAAAATCCATAGTTCATATGCCACATGTAGTATTTCTGTATTTGAAAACTGCCCAAATACGAGCGTTTTAATTCTAAATTAAACCAGCAGCCTAATACAAGCACACCCTTTGATTGAGTCATGGTTAAACAATTGACAAGGGCCAGATATAGGGAACTTCTGAGTCAGTGGGACACTGTTGATAATTAATAATGTACTGTATGAATTAAGTGATGTGTAAACTCTGACTTTATGGTTCAAGGTTAAAATATGGGCATTATCTCACCTGACTGGCATTATAGATGAACTTTTTTTTTTTTTTCTGTGCTTTTAGTGTGTCTTTATGTGATCTGAGAGAATTCCAGCTTTCAGAGAGTGGTAGCTGAGGGAAAGGAGATACATTTTGGGATAGTTTGTTCTCATGGTGATGGTTTAATTGCAGATTAAAAAGTTTAAAGAGTATTTCAGTAGATTAGTGTATAGATTTTATATCTAAATTCTAAGAACCGTTGTGATGGGCAGAACTGATGTGTGTTATGTGAACATCGCAAGGCAGAACTGTGAGAGGAGCTCAGATAGATGTATTCCTGTGCACGGAGCAAACACCTGTCTCAATTGTTCATTCTCTTTTTGCAATATAAAGTTTGCTGAATGTATAAGAAAAGAGTTTATTGTTTTGCTCTCTGTTTCCCTAGCAGACCCAATCCCTCAGGCTCACCCCTAGTGCTGCAACAGAACTCCAGCTGCAGCCTCCCTTTCCCCCATCCACACTTCTGTAGATTTCACAGAACATCTTTTCCTACACTCCTTCCCTCAATTGTATCCTAGCCCACAGCTCAGTCTGTAGGCTGCTTGTAGACTTTCTCTGCTCTTTCTGTTTCCTCAGCAGACCCAATCCCTCAGGCTCATCCTAGCTGCAGCCTTCCTTCCTCCCTGTCTATGCTTTCTGTGGATCCCAGATAGCATCCCATCCTGAACTCCCAGAAATCAAAGTCTACACCTATAATCACCTTAAACCCAGATGCTTAAGGATAAGTTTCCACCAGAACCCAGCTGTTCTGCCACAGCAGGCCCTAACAGCTGAAGCGCACAGGTGCAAGTGTGTGCGCACACACATGCACACACACAGACTTTAAAACCACCTATGTGAAGGTGATAGAGGTCTTTAAAGAGGAAATGAATAAATCCCTTAAAGAAAGCTGGGAAAACACAACAGTTAGACAAAGTGAGTAAATACCTTAAAGCCAAGAAAAACAGTTGAAGAAAACAAATTCTTTCAAGACCTGGAAGTGGAAATAGAAGCAATAAAAAAAAAAAAAAACAGACACAAACTGAGGGACTTGTGGAAATGAAAAATTTAAGAATTTGAGCAAGAACTATAGAAGCAAACTTCACCAACTGAATATAAGATAGAAGAGAGAATCTAAGGCGTTGAAATATATGATAGAAGACTATCATATTGACTAAAGAAAATGTTAAATTTAAAACTTTCCTGATGCAAAACATCCAGCATCATATCTGGTACACTATAAAAAGACCAAACTTAAGACTATTAGAATTAGCATAAAGAGAATTCCTGCTCAAAGCTCAGCAAATATTTTCAGCACAATCAGAAGAAAATTTTCCTAACCTTAAAAAGGAGATGCTCATAAAGGTACAAGAAGCATACAGAACACTGAGTGGATTGGGCCGGAAAAGAAAGTCTCCTGGCCACACAATAATAAAAGTTAAATGTACAGAACAAAGCAAAATTACAAAAAGCTGCAAGGGAAAAAGAGCAAGTAACATAAAAGCAGGCCAATTAGAATTATACTTCTCAATGGAGACTCTATAATAAGCCAGAAGGGTCTGTGCAAATGTGTTCAGAGTCCACAGATGCCAGTCCAGACTACTATACCCAGCCAAAGTTTAAATCACCATAGATGGGGTAAATAAGATACTCCATGTTAAAGTCAATTTTAAAGAATATCAATGAATACAGGAGGTGGTAGATGGTAAACTCGCACCTAAGGGGGTTAGCTATACCCATAACACCGGAAATAATCTCACACTAGCAAAACCAAAAGAAGAGAAGCATATACATACCTACCACTACCACAACCAAGTAGTAACAGGAATCAACAATCTTTGGTATCTCAATATTAATGGTCTCAATTCTCCAGTAAAAAGACTCATACTAACAGAGTGGATGCAACAACCATTCACCCTGTTGCATTCAAGAAACACCTCAACACCAAGGATGGATACTACAGGGTGAAGGGTTGGAAAAAGATCACCCAAGCAAGTGGACCTAAGAAGCGAGCATTTTTAATATCTAAGAAAATAGACTTCAAAACTAGTAAGAGATGGGGAAGGATACTACATACTAATTAAAGGAAAATGTTGTGGTAGGAGCGGCGAGGCTGGGCTGCGTCCCGCCACCCAGCTAGCTTTACCCGAAATAATTACACAAACTATTCTTTTAAACACTGCCTGGCCCATTAGTTCCAGCCTCTTATTGGCTAGCTCTTACATATTGACCTAACCCATTTCTAATAATCTGTGTAGCCCATGAGCTGGCTTACCAGGAATGATCTTAACCTGCGTCTGCCTGGAGTGGGAGAATCATGGCGACTCCTTGACTCAGCTTCTTTCTCCCAGCATTCTGTTCTGTTTACTCTGCCTACCTAATTTTATGTCCTAATTTTATGTCCTATTAAAGGGCCAAGGCAGTCTCTTTATTTAACCAATGAAATTAACACAAGCCAGAAGACTCTTCCCCCATCAGGAAAATTCTACCGAGTGACATTTCATTTCTTAGTATCTATACCCCAAACACAAGAGCATCCACTTTTGTAAAAGAAACATACTACATCCTAAATCACACACTGATAGTGGGAGACTTTAATACCCTGTTCTCACCAATGGGCGGGTCATCCAGACAAAAATTGAACATAAATACTGGAGCTAGCAGACTAAACCAAATGAACCTAAAAGATATTTGACCCAAACACAAAAACATATAACTTCTCAGTACATTATAGAACTTTGTCCAAAACTGACCACATACTCAGTTACAAAGCAAGTCTCAACAGACAAAAGAAGTTTGAAGTAATTCCCTGCCTCCTGTCAGACCACTGCAGACTAAGGATGGATATCAACAACAGAAACAACAGAAAGCTTACCAACTCATGGAAACTGAACAGCTCTACTGAAAAATGGGTCAAGACAAATTAAAAACTGTCTAGAATTAAATGAAAATGAATCAAAGCTTACCAAAACTTATGGGACACATGAAATTGGTGCTATGAGCGAAGTTCATAGCACTTTGTGCCTACATAAAAAAATGAGATATCATGCTAGTAACACAACTGAAAGCTCTAGAACAAAAAAGTAAATATTCAAGAGGAGTAGATGGCAAGAAATGGTCAAATGCAGGACTGAAATCAGTAAAATAGAACAATACAGGGAATCAATGAAACAGGAGGTTCTTTGAGAAGATCAACAAGATAAACCCTATTCAGACTAATTAAAAGAGATACAAATTGATAAAATCAGAAATTAAAAGGGGAGCATAACAGTAGAGACCAAGGAAATTCAGAGACTCATAAGGACATATTTTAAAAACCTATTCTCCACAAAAATTGGGAAATCTAAAAGAAATGAGTAATTAACTCCATAGGTACTACTTTATCCAAGTTAACTCAAGATCAGAGAAATAATTTTAAATAGACCTATAACCCCTAGTGAAATAAAAGCAGTCTCCTACAAAACAAAGAGCAAACAAACAAAAAACAACCCAGGACAAGATGGTTTTAGTACAGAAGTCTACCAGACTTTCAAAGAAGAGCTAATAACCAGTACCACTCAAATTATTCTAGAAAATAGAAGCGAAATATTGCCCAATTTATTTTGAGGCCACAATCACCCTAACACATCCACTCCCACAGTTAGGACTTCCACAAAAACACCAAGCTAACAGCCTTCACATACACAGAGGGCCTGGTGCATATCTGTGGAGGCTCTGTGTTTGTTGATTCAGTCTCTGTAAGCCCATAAAGAACTCTAGAAGCTACATACCAGAAAACCAAATAATCCAATTAAAAAGTGGGGTACAGATCTAAACAATTCTCAAAAGAGGAATTTTAAATGACTGAGAAACACTTAAAGAAGTGTTCAACACCTTTGCAGGGAAATGTAAATCAAAATGATTGTGAGATTTTATCTTATACCTGTATGAATGGCTAAGATCAAAATCACAAATACCAGCTCACACAGGACTGTGGAGTAAGGGGGAAACTCCTCCATTGCTGCTGGGAGTGCAAATTGTACAGCCCCTATGGAAATTTATATGGCAGTTCCTCAGAAAATTGAGACTTGATCTGCTTCAAGAACCAGCTATACCACTCTTAGTTGCACAACCAAAGGATGCTCCCTTCTACCAGAAGGACATGTGCTCAACCAGGTTTATTGCAACTTTATTCATAATAGCCAGAAGCTGGAAACAGCCTAGATGTCCCTAAATGGATAAAGAAAATGTGGTGCATTTACATAATGGAGTATTACTCAAGAGTTAAAAACAATGACATGAAATTTGTAAGCAAATTTCATGGAACTTGAAAAAAATCATCCTGAGTGAGGAAACCCAAACATAGAAAGACAAATGGGGTATTATTCACATGTAAGTGGACATTTGCCATTAAGTAAATGATAACCAACTATAATCCACAGACTCGGCAGGATTAGGTCGAGGAGGGTGCTGGGGTGGGAGGGAAGCATGGGTTTCCTTGGGAGGGAGAAATAGATTCTGTGGGTGGACTTGGGATGGGAGTAGGAAGATCAGGTAGGGTCGGAGGTGGGATGGGGGGAGAATTCAAGGAGAGACAGCAGGAATTGGGGGACATTGGGAGGGTGGTGTGGAAACCCACTGCAATGGAAACTTCCTCAAATCTATGAGGGTGACCCTAGTGAGGACTCCTAGTAATGGGATAGAGAGAGTCTGACTGAAATAGTCATTTCTTGTAGTCAGGCAAGGCTCCCAGCGGTGGAACTGGGTTACATTTGGTTGAGCTGTTGGCCAAGGGGATCCTGTGGAAATCCCTAAGCGGCCCAGACTGATGCTAGGACAGAGGGTCACTCTCTGAAAACTGACAGCAGGGGCCCATTGCCAAGGAAACATCCACATGGCTCATTGAGCAGAGAAGTTGATCTGGTGCCTGCATGGAGCCTTCATCCCTAGTTCTAGTCTCTGTGGTGTGGGAAGGTATTCTGCAGACTATAGGAAGAGAGACCTGGACACCAACCCAGCCACAAACCTTCCATCTATGACCTGTACTGCCCACAAGATGTGCTGGGGCATAGAACTTGTGGGAGGGGCCAGTCAATGTCTGATTAAACTTGAGGCCCACTCCATGGGAGGGAGCCCATGCCCAACACTGCTTGGATGACGAGAATGGGTAACCCAGAGACCTATGGTAGAACCAAAAAAACTGGTCTAAAAAATTAATGAAATGATTTTTAATGTTATTCTGCTATACTCATAGATGGGTACTTTGTCCAGTCATCATCAGAGAGGCTTCCTCAGGCAGCAGATGGGAGCAGAAACAAACCCACAGCTAGACATTATTAGGTGAGGAAGTCTAAACTGGAGGTTCAGGGAATCCCAAGGAAGAGAGGTGGAAAGATTGAAGGAGTTAGAGGGGATGGAGGACACCAAGAGAGTATGACTCACTCAATCCACTAAGCAGGGCACTTAGGAATTGTGGCATATTTTTGTTTGTTTGTTTGTTCATTTTTTTTTGAGCCAAGGTTTCTCTGTAGCTTTGGTGCCTGTCCTGGAGCTAGCTCTTGTAGATTAGGCTGGCCTCAAACTCACAGAGATCCCGCCTGCCTCTGCCTCCCGAATGCTGGGATTAAAGGCGTGCGCCACCATCGCCCAGCTGAATTGTGGCATATTTTGATTGTATCTGATGCTCCTGACTACCAACAAAGTTTACCTTGAATCAGAGGATGGAGTTAACTACTAGCTGACCAGAATGTGCCATAAAGGTTTTGGAGGACCCAGGACATATAGAGAGACACAGGAAGTAGTAGTAGGAAGGGGTTTAGAAAGATTCGCAGCCCTTTTGTATGGAGGAAGGAGAGAGAGGAGATAACTGGTGACTTCTCTGCTGCTTCTCTGATCAAACAGGTTTTCACCCCAATAGCTGACTCCTGAGTTTTATTTAATAATAGAACAATATAAATAATTGCTTGACTTCTGGGCTCACAGCGACTGAATCAACAAACACAGAGCCTGCACAAATCTGCACCAGGCCCTCTGTGTATATGCTATGGCTGTTAGCTTGGTGTTTTGGTGGGACTTCTCATAGTGGGAACCCTGTGCCTCTGGCTCTTTTGCCTGCTCTTAGGACTCTTTTCCTCCTGTTGGATAACCTACATATGAGGGCTTTTTCCTTGTCTTACTGTATTTCTCTTGTTGTGTTTAGTTGTTGTCTTTGAGGCCTTCTGTTTTCTGAAGGGAGACAGAGTGGGGAGTGGATCCAAGGGAGATGGAGGTGGGAGAAACCTGGGAGGAGTAGAGGGAAGGGAAACCGGTCAGGATGTGTTATGTTAGAGAAGAGTCTATTTTCTTTTTCATTTTTCTTTTTTCCTTTGGTTTTTCAAGATAGGGTTTCTCTGTAGCTTTGGGGCCTGTCCTGGAACTAGCTCTTGTAGACCAGGCTGGCCTTGAGCTCACAGAGATTCACCTGTCTCTGCCTCCCGAGTGCTGGGATTAAAGTGCGCTACTACTGCCCGGCTATTTTCAATTTCACACACACACACACACACACACACACACACACACACGTAAGAGTTCATCACTTAAGATATAAATTTTTTTGAAGGGATGGTGGAAAGAAATGGTTACCTATAAACAAAGATGGTTTTGATTTGATCCAAAAATTCAAACTTGAAACCATGAGCTTACATGGAAAATTAAAATGGGTTTTTGCCCCCCACCCCTTTTTCAATACAGGGTTTCTCTGTGTAACTCTGGCTGTCCTGAATTCACTCTGTAGACTGGGCTGGCCTTGAACTCATAGAGATCTGTCTGCTTTTGCCTTTCCAGTGCTGAGATTAAAGGCATGTGCTACCACCGCCCAACAGATATTGTTTTTAGAATACTGGAAGTATATATATATATATATATATATATATATATATTTAATTTTTTAATTCATTTATTTATTAAAGATTTCTGTCTCTTCTCCACCACCGCCTCCCATTTCCCTCCCCCTCCCCCAATTAAGTCCCCCCCCCCAGCCCGAAAAGCAATCAGGGTTCCCTGTCCTGTGGGAAGTCCAAGGAACCCCCACCTCCATCCAGGTCTAGTAAGTTGAGCATGAGTTAAGTTTATTTTCTAGGAATTGTAACTGATTGAAGACATGGGTAAAATCTTTATGTTCCTGAAAACTCATATGTACATGGAACGGGAGGGTTTATATTATTTCTGACCAACAATGGGATTTGATGTCTCATTACATGATGTTTTTGTAAAGCCATTGGTATTTATTTTTACTTGTTTTGGACAGTATCTCACTGAACTTGGGATCTGGCCTTAAACTCTCCTATATAGCTGAAGCTACTCTTCAACTCCTGATCCTCTTGGGCTGGGATTACAGGTGTGTGCTCCCAAGCCTGGCTGTGAACCTACATACCATAGGTCCTCCTTTCCCTGAGCATGACGGGATCCCCTGTGTTAACCTCTGAGTCGGCATCTTCCTGTGAAAGGAAGATTTTACTATTTTACCCATCCACCCTCGATTTGTGCCTCCCAGAACACTGACTGCCAAAGGCGGTCTTCCAGCTACCACCCAACTTGCCTTGGTCAGAAGTGCAGATTCAAGGGCTCACTATCAAACTCCTCAAGGGAGACTAGGGTGGGGCCGGCAGCCTGTGTCTTAAGTGGTTCTGGCCAGTGGAAAGGTTGCTCTGGTAGAACTAGAACAACCAAAGTTAATGTTAGTGTATCTGGAAGACTTGCTGTTGGAGCCAAGGCGTATGCAGGGACTACTCCAGGTCTCTCTATGGCTTGTACGCTGGCATCTTCTTCCCTGTCTTCATGTCTTTTACATAAGTGTACATCCACCTTTCTTTTCTTATGAGGACAGTACTAAGTGAGGACCCACTTTAATAACATATTTAAAGACCTATTTCCCAATAAGATCATCCTCTGAGATTATGTGGTAGGATATTTTTCTTTTTCTTTTCGGTTTTTCAAGACAGGGTTTCTCTGCATTGCCCCAGCTGTCCTAGAACTTGTTCTCTTGACAAGGCTTGTCTTGAACTCAGAGACCTGTCTGTCTCTGCCTCCCTGGTGCTGTAGTTCAAGGTGTGACCTCCATGGCAGGATTTCCATTTGTGATTGAAAGAATGCAGTTGGCGCGCCCATAACACTTGGAAAACACGGTCCTTGTGGACCAGCTTTCACGGTGCCAGAGAGCTTCCTGCCAGGTTCCAAAGGGGAGAAGCAACAACTGCTCTACCCAGCTATGATGCCCACAAACCACAACAATGAGTTGGGCATGGCAGTTCAACCCTAAGCTGGCAGTAGTGGCACACACACTTTAGAGGTAACCGAGGGCTCTGGAATTGGACTTAAGACCTAATTAACAAGGGAGAAACAGTGCCTAGTACTGGAAACCTAGCCAGCTACCCAATGCTAGTGAAGTTAAGGATCTTAGAGGAGAATTTACAGCTGCCACTTTGCTACACCAGTATAAACCCTGACTGCATTCTACACACGTGGCCTTAGATACGCAGTGAGTGTAGGCCTCACCCCTCAAGGAACACTGTCTTTGCGACAGATGGAGACCGTTACCGAAAGCTACAACTGATCAAAAGGCAGAGTTGTGGAGCGAGACCAGTCCCAGTGGGTTTAAATACAAAACAACTCTCCACACTGAAGGCCCAGAGAACACTGTGGAAGAGGGGATGGCAAGATCGTTAAGAGGCAAGACATCAGGGAGTTTGGCAGTGCGATTGTGTCACCAAAGGATGTCAGAAGCTACACTTGGAAATTCTCACCAACACGAGTGCCTAAACATGAGTTAACAAGGACAACAGTAGACAAGCCAGAGTGGGTGGTGATAAGCCCAGGAGGCCTCAACATGAAACTACAGGCAACTAGGGAATGCCAGAAATGGGAGAACTAGGTTTCTCCAGGAAAATGCACATCAATGGATTATCTAATACCAATGATCAGCCCTAAGCACACATAACACTGTATAGACCGAGCAGGTTGTATATATGAAAAAAGAGGCCATGACGTCGAAGGAGAACAAGGAGAGGTGTATGGGAGAGCATAGAGGGCAGGGACAGAAGGGGAATGATGTAATTATAAACTCTAAAAGACCCAATAAAGCCAAAACCAAGCACGCAGAGAAGCCCACTTCTAGAAAGTTATTGAGAAGAATCTCTACTTTCTCCAGATGGAAAGAATAGTTCCAGCTGGAGCTGTACCTCTATGGAGGCGTGGCATCATTTATCTTTCCTGTTTTATGGAAACACCTACTGAGGTGGCCTCAGAGGCACTTTCCTGGCCATCAGCCCCGCACAGTCCACTTAATTCGTAACCCCTGTGGGCTGCAAACCCTGGGCTGTCCAGCTGTAGGCACGGAGGCTGAGGTCAAGAGCTCATCCCACGAGGGCAATTGCATTCAAGTGTTTTCAAGTGGAGACTGTTCTCTATTTAAAAAAAAATAGAAGAAAACCTTTCACACCATATGTTACAAACAATTCAGTAAAAGGCATGAGAGCTGACTAATTACAAGTTGAGCATGGTGCGTGGTGTAGTTAAATCCGCTTTTATTAGAAACTGGAATATGCCGAGTGTGTAAACGACACAGTGCTAGTCCCCGTTAAGCTCACGGGGAAGGCCGCACCCAGCTGACTGGGTAGAAAGATGAGAGGTTTGTAAGATGTCTAAACAGTGACATTTCAGGTTTTTTTAACCTTAATCTTCATGGTTTGTGACAAACTTCAAAACTTTAAAAGCCTCCCGTGCAGGCTTGAGTCAATGAGAGAGAAGGCAGGCTGGCCAGAAGGACATCATCCGAACCATGGCTCCTTGGCTCCCATCACAACCTCAGTGGACCCACACACATCTGTGCATGGGCATGGCTGTTCCTAACTGAGGTTCACAGTAGCCCCAGGTCACAGTGATCACAAGCAGAGGAGCAGAGGAGCCGATGTCCTCTTAACCCACAAGGTGTCTGTGAACCTTATGTCGACGGCTCGGTGCTGCTGGCTGCGGAAAACCTGCTTTTCCAGCATTCCCAGGGAAAGCAGCAGCTGGCTTCCAGAACCGGGTTCATCACACGTCCTTCTGGTAACAAGCAGACCAGATCAGCCAACACCGTGTACTGTGTAAACAGTTCAAACAGTGTCTAAAAAACGTCAAGGCCAGCTTGCACAGAGAGACGTCCACGAGGCGCCACCATAGAAAGCAAAGCAATCGCATTCCAGTTGGTAGATAAGGATGTGAAATCAGAAGGAGTGGTATCAGGACGGCCACAGCAGCAAGTGCTTCAGGGCACATAACCTAGCATCCCATGGTAGCTCGTGACCACCTGTACTCCAGTGGGAATGCACAGGCACTACACACACACACACACACACACACGGCACACGTATATACACACAGGCGTAACACTCATAAAGTAAAAATCTAAAAATGTAAGCAAGTGGACTGGGGTTCAGATCCCTAGAACCCACTTAAATGCCAGGTAGGCATGGAGGCTCACCTGTCATTTGATACTCAGAAGGCAAAGACAGGGGATTTCCCTAGAAAAGCTTGCTAGCTTGGTGAGCTCTGGGTTTGCTGGACAGACCCTGCCTCAAATAAGAAAATAGAAGAGAGATTGAAGAGGAATCCTGCTTTGGCCTGATACATACATGCAGACATGTATGTACACACATCCCCCCCCCCACTCGTGTACACTAATCCTAGCAACAGGGAGAAAAGGCTTGAATATTGAGTACTTGACAAGACGACGCTGTTCAAAGCCTGGCTGGGCTTTTCACAAAAGGAGACCCCGTATCAAGGAGTCGACCCTATGGGCTGCTGAGGCTAGGGCAGCGCTAATTGCTAATTCTCATTTTCCCAGCAGGCGGCGCTCCAGCACCAGGGTTTTCATTGCAGGTTACAATTCAGAGAACCGAGGCCGGTTTTGGTTAATGTTTGTTTTTCAGGCTAAAAGGGAAAGCTGTTAGGAAAAATAAACAGTTTATCAGGCGTCGCGACAGCGGCGTTTGAGGGAAAGACAAGCTGTCGCTTCAAGGACAGGAAAGAAGGTCCCTGCACGAGTGACTGCTGAGCCGCCAGTAAGCAGGGTTTGTAAAAACAAAACAAAACCCACCAAAACTCGAGAGGAGGAAGAAAAACAAAACGTTGAAAACCAGAGGGAGGATGAGAGAAACAGAGGACTGTAGAGACCGTCTGCAGATCTGGGTGGAGCCGGGGAGCCGCGGGGGGGGGGGGGGGGGGGCAACGCTTCGGAAAAGAGGAGTTTGACCTTGCTGGGCACTCAGGTTGCCCGACTTGTCCGTCCCACGTGTGGCTGCGCAGGCCACTAGGTCAAGTTCAAAGCCTCTAGGGCTGCTTTTGAACTACTTGAGAGCCCGGAAACCGGTTAGCAGAATAAGTTAACACAAGGAGACAGAGGAATTGAAATTTTAGTTACTGGGGTTGGGTTCGGAACGGCGAGATTAAGTTATTTATAGCAGAAACGGTTGAATTTGGGGAGTGCGGTTTGTGTGGGCCTGGTGAGGGTTATGGTGATGTCCCCAGAGATGGGCTTTTCTCGTGTACTTGGCGTTTCTTCAGAACTTTTCTATTAAAAGGGATTCATTTTACTTTTAATTCCAAGTGCAGGTGTGTGTCTCTGTGTGGGAATGAGCTGGTGAGTGCAGGTGTACCCGGCAGCGGGAAGGGGTCCCAGTCCCCTGGGTTATAGGGCTGTGCATGGCCAGCCCTGGCTTGGCTACTTGCTCCCGCGGATTTGAACTCAGCTCCACAGCAAGAGCTCTCTTCCTTACAGTGCCACCTCCCTGGCTCCAAATTACTAAGCTTTTAATTTAAAAACTTTCAAACTCACAGGGGGAATTCTCATATTATCCCCCCAATGCACTTTTTCTTTCTTTCTTTCCTTTCCTTTCCTTTCCTTTCCTCCCTCCCTCCCTCCCTCCCTCCCTCCCATTCTTCTTTCTTTCCTTCTTTTGAAAACTTCTTTCCTCTTGGGTAGCTATGGCGGTTAGAGATATTTGGAAGTCTGACCGAAGTTCAGTTTGTTTGGGAAAAGAAACCTAAGCGGAGACAATACCTCCTAAGGTTGTCTTCTAGGTAAGCCCAAGGGGGCATTTTCTTAGTTAGTGATCGATGTGGGAGGCTCACAGCCCACTGTGGGTCCTGGGTTGTCTAAAAAGGCAGGCGGCACGCGAGCTATTAGGAGTAAACCAGTCAGCAAGCAGGGTTCCTTTAGGGTCTCCACCTGAGTTCCCACCTCTAGGGACTTGCGCGAACTCTCCTTCTGACCCCCTTCACAATGGATTGTAGGCTATGAGATGAAATAAACCTCTCCCCTTAAGTTGCTCTTGGTCGTGTTTCATTATAGTCATCGAAAGCAAACTAAGACACTGTCATCCCCACTGCTGCTACTGACACCCCCCCCCCCATCTTTAATTACACATCTGTGTCGGTGTGTGGGTGTGAGCGTGTGAGGCAGGTGCCGGTGGAGTCCAGAAGAGGGAGCTGGATCTCCTGGAGCTGGAGTTACTGATGGTTGTGAGCACAGTAGCGGTGGTGAGCTGATAGGCTGTGGGCCCGCACATCTTTGATTTTTATTAATGAATTTTCAGTCATTTTTCTTGAAAGCTGCACTCATTTCTACTCCTGCTGCCGTGTGCAGTTCTGGGTGTGTCGGGGACACTTTGTCATTCATTGAAACAGCACATTTCCATGTTTGTCTTTTGAGACAGGGTCTCCCCTCTCCCAGGTTGGTCTCATACTTGCTCTGAAGTGAGAAAGGGTGACGTTGGTACTGACCTCCTTGCCTCCACCCTCTGAGCTGAACCGATGGGTAGGCAGCTCTAGCACTGGGGTTTCGGCCCTTGATTTTTCAGCCTCCACTGAGGCTGTGTGTTTTAGTCTGTGTATTAGGCGTTTCTGTTTTCTCTCAGAAATATCTATATGTGCTTGTTGCCCCCCCCCCCCCCTTTGTGGACTTTAAAAATATTTATTGAGTCAGGTGGTGGTGGCACACTTATTTAATCCCAGCACTCGGGAGGCGGTGGTAGGAGGATCTCTATGAGTTCGAGGCCAGACAGAGCAAGTTCCAGGACAGGCTCCAAAGCTACAGAGAAACCCTGTCTCGGAAAATAAAAAAACAAAAAACCCCAAAACAAGAAAAAAAAGGATTGAGCACTGAACTCGCAGGGTTTCAGTTCCCGGAACCATGCAGGAGACAGTTCACAACATCCAGCAACCCCAACCCCAAGAATTTGAATCTGACACCCTCTTCTGGAACCATGGTTACCTATACTCAAATGCACAACCCCAACACACATACATACCAACACACACATACACACCAACACACATACGTATCAACACAAATACATATACCAACATATACACACCAACACACATACCAACACTCACATAAACACCAACACACAATACATACCAAACAAACACACATACCAACACTCATATACATACCAACAAACACACACCAGCACACTCAGACACACACATACCAACACACACATAATTAAAAATAAAACTTTTGCATAAATGAACAAAAATCTTCATTGACTTTATTATTATTATTTTTTAGATAGATTCTCCATGTGTATCCCTGGCTGGCCTGGGGCTCTTCTGCCTCTGCCTCTAGAAAGCTGGGTCAAAGGTGTGTGCCCAGCTTTCTTCCTGATTCTGAAGTATTTCTTATGCATTCTGCACATTGTATGTTGTCAAGTGTGTCATTCTTTTTTAAAGACGTAATGGTGGGAAGGCCGGTCCCATGAGGGGTAGGGGCAGGGGTGGGTCCTCCAGGCCTTGGTGAGTCCCCTGAGGCCTTGGCGGATCCCCTTGGCTGGTGGGAGACATACAGATAACATCATGTAGAGATAGAGTTTGGGTATAGAGTTTATTTAGTGGGTTATGGAGGGGAAAGGAAAGGGTGAAGGGGAGAAGGGGGATGAAGAGAGATAGATAGATAGAGAGAGATAGAGATAGATAGATAGATAGATAGAGAGAGAGATGGGGAGAGAGGGAGAGATGGTAGTTACCTCTTCATGAAGGGGGGGAATACAAAAGGTTCTTGGGGAAGAGAGGGCGGGGCTTCTCTCTTAAAGGGACAGGGTACCCAGGTGACAGACCAGGTCAGCAGATCATAACAAAGTGTCCTGTGCTAGAAACCAAATTATGAGTGAGTACATCCCATGTTCATCTTTTTGGGTCTGGGTTACCTCACTCAGGACAGTGTTTTCTATTTCCATCCATTTGCATGCAAAATTTGAGAAGTCATTGTTTTTTTTACCACAGCGTAGTACTCTAATGTGTATATATTCCACACTTTCTTCATCCATTCTTCCATTGAAGGGCATCTAGGTTGTTTCCAGGTTCTGGCTATTACAAATAATGCTGCTATGAACATAGTTGAACAAATGCTTTTGTCATATGATAGGGCATCTCTTGGGTATATTCCCAAGAGTGTATGATTTCCTTTTTTTTTTTTTTTTTTTTTTTTTTTGGTTTTTCGAGACAGGGTTTTTCTGTGGCTTTGGAGCCTGTCCTGGAACTAGCTCTGTAGACCAGGCTGGTCTCGAACTCACAGAGATCCGCCTGCCTCTGCCTCCCGAGAGCTGGGATTAAAGGCGTGCGCCACCATCGTCCGGCGCCACACTGATTTCCAAAGTGGTTGCACAAGTTTGCATTCCCACCAACAATGGATGAGTGTACCCCGTTCTCCACAACCTCTCCAGCAAAGGCTATCATTGGTGTTTTTGATTTTAGCCATTCTGATAGGTGTAAGATGATATCTCAAAGTTGTTTTGATTTGCATTTCCCTGATCGCTAAGGAGGTTGAGCATGACCTTAAGTGTCTTTTGGCCATTTGAACTTCTTCTGTTGAGAATTCTCTGTTCAGTTCAGTGCCCCATTTTTTAATTGGGTTAATTAGCATTTTAAAGTCTAGTTTCTTGAGTTCTCTATATATTTTGGAGATCAGACCTTTGTCAGTTGCGGGGTTGGTGAAGATCTTCTCCCAGTCAGTAGGTTGCCTTTTTGTCTTAGTGACAGTGTCCTTTGCTTTACAGAAACTTCTCAGTTTTAGTAGGTCCCATTTATTCAATGTTGCCCTTAATGTCTGGAGTCTATAATTGGTGATCCTAAAGAAGCTAAATAAGAAGGTGAACCCAAAGAAAAACATATAGTTATCCTCCTGGCTATGGGAAGTAGACAAAATTGCAGGGCAAAAAATTGGGATCTTGGGGGTGGGGTGTGATGGGGGTAAGGGGAGATGGGGAGAGAAAAGTGAGAGGGGAGGATGGGGGGAACTTGGAGAAACAGGATGATTGGGATAAAGGAAGGCTGGATAGGGGAGCAGGGAAGCACAAACCTTAGTTAAGGGAGCCACCTTAGGGTCAGCAAGAGACTTGAACCTAGAGTGGCTCCCAGGAGCCCAAGGCGATGTCCACAGTTAGTTCCTTGGGCAGCTGAGGATAGGGAACCTGAAATGACCCTATCCTATAGCAATACTGACGAATATCTTGCATATCACCATAGAACCTTCATCTGGCGATGGATGGAGATAGGATACTGACGAATATCTTGCATATCACCATAGAACCTTCATCTGGCGATGGATGGAGATAGAGACAGAGACCCACACTGGAGCACCAGACTGAGCTCCCAAGGTCCCAATGAGGAGCAGAAGGAGGGAGAAGATGAGCAAGGAAGTCAGGACCACGAGGGGTGCACCCACCCACTGAGACAGTGGGGCTGATCTATTGGGAGCTCACCAAGGCCAGCTAGACTGTGACTGAAAAAGCAGGGGATAAAACCGGACTCTCTGAACATGGCGAACAATGAGGGCTGATGAGAAGCCAAGGACAATGGCACGGGGTTTTGATCCTACTGCATGTACTGTCTTTGTGGGAGCCTAGCCAGTTTGGATGCTCACCTTCCTAGACATGGACGGAGGGGGGAGGACCTTGGACTTTCCACAGGGCAGGGAACCCTGACTGCTCTTTGGACTGGAGAGGGAGGGGGAGAGGAGTGGGGGGAGGGGGAGAAGGGCGGGAAAAGGGGGAGGAAAATGGGAGGCTGGGAGGAGGCGGAAACTTTTTTTTTCTTTTTCTCAAAAAATTAAAAAAAAAAGTGTCCTGTGCTAAGTGTCTGGCCTGTCACTCTTCATTTCCTCCAGTGTCACTGTTTGGACAGCAGGCCCTGGATTTTTGGCTCCACCATAAACCTGATAAGAGTCCTTCCTAATTTCCAGGGATTCATTTAAAGTTCTGGTCAGGGTACTTCTTGTTTTTATATATGTTGTTATAGATTTAATTATTTAAAAACATTTCTTCTGTCACTTCCAAGGCATTTGGGGGGCGACAGACTGTAGCACATATGTTCACTTTGCCATTTTATCCAATTTAAAGCATTTTATTCATTTATTTAAATTGCAAAATTATATATATATATGTACACATATTGAATATATGCATACAACATGCTGTTTTGAAAAGTGACTAATTTGTGAAATGGCCAAATAATGCTAATTATCTTATTCATTACCTTACACAAATGGCAATATTCAGAAATGCAACATGTTTTATTAACTAGAGTTACTATGTTACAATTAATTGCTGTTTGTTAGAGACAGGGCCTAACTATGTAGGCCTGACTGTGTGTGTCTCCAAAGTGCTGGCAGTAGAGGCGTGTGCTACTGTCCTGGATTTACTCCTCCTGAAGTATTAGTGTTTTTTGAGACAGGATCCTGTAATCCAGGCTGAGCCACATTCCCAGCTTCCCCTCCCTCCCTGCACCCCTAGGTGGTCATAGTTTTCCTGTGCCTTTTGTTTCCTGACCTCACAGTCTAGGCTAGACAGTAGGATCCTGTGGGTTTGTCTTTTCTGAGCTTCATGCATCTCTAAATTCATTCCCAGATGCACAAATGATAGTACTTCCTTCTTTTTTCTTTTGTTTCGAGACTGGGTTTCTCTGTGTAGCCCTGGCTCTGACTGTCCTGGAACTAGCTCTTGTTGCCCGGGCTGGCCTTGAACTCACAGAGATCCGCCTGCCTCTGCCTCCCGAGTGCTGGGATTAAAGGCGTGCACCACCACTGCCCTCATGTGTGTTTTTTGGTTGTGTACATGCCCCCGTGTTCTCACACGTGCGTGTGTGTGTAAAATACTGGAACTGCTGTTTGCTTTTACATACAGGACTCAGTCTACTTGTTGGTTTTTAGGGACCTCTGTGATCTGGGGATGACATTAGCAGGCTGAGCAAGCCATGATGAACAAGCCTGGCTTTCCTTCCTTTACAGTCTCTTTTGACTAGTTTTCCCAGGGCTGTCATTTGCCCTCACTGGCAGATGGCTTGTGGGTCCCGCTTCCCCTCCATAGCCACCCCTGCCAGGGTCTCTGACTTCATGCCTGCACCTGCGTCTGCTCCCTGGCCTGCTCTCCTTCAGCTTCCTTTATAAAGGAAGTTCCCTCTCCTCTGATCTGATGGCATTCCTATTTCCTGGATTCACTGACTTCCCCTGCCTTAGTGGCTCTCCCCTTTTCTCTGGAAACTTCTATTCTTGATGTTCTGGAACACACAAGGATTGTGAGCACCCCTTTGGGTTGCCAGCTCACAAATAATGTCACAGAGACTTATGAAAGTTCAGCCTTAGTAACTTAGGCTTGTCCACTAGCTCTTATAACTTAAGTTAACCATAATTTTTATTAATCTATATTCTGTTAGGTACCACCCATCCTGCTTCTGCCATGTCTCTTGGCGTCTCTTACGCGCCTATATTCATTCCTTACTTCCTCTCTCTCTCTCTCTGCTCAGAAGTCCTGCCAATAACCTGCCTAGCTATTGGCCATTCAGCTCTTTATTAAACCAAGCACAGCACTACATCTTCACACAGTGTACAACTGTCCCACAACACCTCTTTTTACTATGGTGTTCATCTTCTGTTTATCTCTAGGGAGACCTCCTTGGTTTACTATAAACAGAGGCAGAGCTTTTCTTTTGTCTCGGCCTCCCAGTCTGAAATAATCACATAAAAGCTTATATTAGTTATAGAATACTTGGCCTACAGTTTAGGCTTATTATAAACTAGCTCTTATAACTTAAGATTTCTTTTTTGTTTTTTGGTTTTTTGAGACAGGGTTTCTCTGTTGCTTTGGAGCCTGTTCTGGAACTAGCTCTTGTAGACCAGGCTGGCCTCGAACTCACATTTGGCCATGAGGCTTTGTGGCTTTATCTGTTCTCTAGCACAGCTATATATGTGCAACCTCTGGCCATTGGTTCACATCTCCCTGGCTCCGCCCTTCTCTTCTCTATATTTTTAGTTTGGCTTTCCTGCCTACTTTTATTCTTCCTTGCTATAGGCCAAAGCAGCTTCTTTATTAACCAATGAGTGGAATACATATTCATAACATACAGAGGGAATATTCCACAGCAATTTAGTTTTTTTTATTTAGAGACTAGGTATTGTTACACAGCCCAGGTTTGTCAACTTCTCATGATCCCCCTCCCTCTGATTCCTGAGTGCTGGGATGATGGACATGTGGGATCATGTCTGCTTTGATTTGCTTTTATTAATCTCTCAATGAGGCTTGAAACTTGACACCATAGTTTTAGTTTTTAAGAGCTCATCTTTGTTAGCTAACATCGTGGTGCATGCCTCCCAGTACTTGGGAGGCAGAGGTAGAACACACACACACACACACACACACAGACACACACATACATACAGGCACACACATACATGCACATTGACTTTGTCTCAAACAAATACAGCAACAACAAAAAACTCATCTTTCTTTCCTTTTTTTTTTTGAGATAGTGTTTCTCTGTGTAACAGCCCTAGTTGTACCGAAACTCACTTTGTAGATCATGCTGGCCTTGAACTCACAGAGTTCTGCCTGCCTGTGCCTCCCAAGTTCTAGGCTAAAGGAATGGGCAACCACTTGCTGAAAATAGCGATTTTCTTCCAGTCTATAGCTGTGACAGTGTCTCTTGTGATTGTGTCTATTTTTTTTAAAAAATATTTGGCACATATACTTATATATATTTATAGGGAATGGGGTATAGTAATATATGCCTGTAATCCCAGAATACAGGAAACAGAGACAGGAAGATTGCGCCACATGAGGCTAGCCTGTGCTACATAACAGGTTCTAGGACATCTCAGGCAACAGAGCAAGACTCTATTCCCATATACAAAGATAAAAGAAAGGAAGAGGAAGAGGAAGAGGAAGAGGAAGAAGAAGAAGAAGAAGAAGAAGAAGAAGAAGAAGAAGAAGAAGAAGAAGAAGAAACCACCCAAAGCTATACTCACAGGGACCCTGTGATAATTGGACATGTGCATACAATGCGTGACAATCAAGTCAGGCTGCCTAGCTACTTCATCGCTGTAGATCCTTACTGTATTATGCATTGAGAATTTTATAAATATCTCTAATGGATTTTAACCACACCCACTCCCATGCCATCTTTCAGCTTGCCTGGGAATCCCCAAATACACCTCACATCTCCCTTTATTCCCCACTGCCTGCATCTCTTTATTACCCACGGAGTCCAGTTAATGTTTACCCCGAACATTGGGCCATACACTGGAACTTGGGCCACCTACCAGTGGCCACGTGACCAAAGAAGACTGACTGCCCCAGCAGCCACCAGTCAGTAGCTTCTCAGCTAGGGGGAGAACCTTCCCAGTATGTGCTGAAATTTAGGGTAGCTTGATTTTATGTAGGTCTTATGTAGGCAACTACAGCCGCTATGGCTTCATGAGTGCGAAGCCGGTACCAAGTCCAGAAGACAGCACTTCACAGTGTACTCCCCTCCTTCCCGTTCTCCAGCTCTTACGTTCTTTCCACATCCTCTCCACAGCCTTCTCTGAGCGTTAGTGGGGATGATTATGATGTCCTGCTTAGGTCTGAGCATCTGACAGTCACTTCTTACTTATTCTCTGTACTTTGAGGGATCGTGAGAGTTTGTATTAGCCTCACTCACTGCAAATAGAAGTATCCCTGGCCAAGGTTGAGATCAAAACTAATGTACGGGTATAAACACAAATATTTAACAGGCTGTCCACTTAGCAAAGCTATAATAGTAGGTTCTTTTGGGGTCTATGATCACTTCATCCATGGCTTTTTGACTAGATTTACAGTTTCAGTCGTGAATCTCCTCCTGTGGCATAGGCCTTGCCTTTGGTCAGAAAGGGGTTAGTTAACCTCGTAACAGTCATGCTGTTATGGTACGAGTGAGCATGCCTTCCTTGCAAAGCAGGTTGGTACTGGAGTTGGCAGGGTTCAAAGCTGGATAAGAGCATGGACAACTTTTCTCCCCAGGGGCCTACACAGCACCTGTTGGTATTATGAAAACCAGCCACCAGGGAGGAAGCTTCCAGCTTGGTTCTGCTTGATTTCTCCATGTTCTGCCACCAAAGCATGTGATATATACAGCAATAGGGTTTTATTGATTGTTCTTGTGGGCAACTGAGAATAATGGGGGTGAGGCTCTAGAGCCTCCCTAGTCAATTTACAGGGAGGAATCCCATACCTGACAGTGGGATTTTCATTTAATTATCTTTTCCTTGTGGGAGCAGTATTATCTACCGCCTATGCAGGGTACCTCTGTCCAAACTTATTGCTTGTTAAAAATTGTATATTCTATCTAGTTGATTAAATAGAAGCTTCCATATGGGGTTTACATGCAAATTTTGTTTTGGCTGATCCTTCCCCCTACCTTCTTCTTTTTCTCAGACCTCACCCTTGTTTCTACTTAGATTGACCTGCTTTTTACATTCGTGGTGGGGATTCACACTCTTGTCTTGTGCTTGAGCAGCAGGCTCTCCCAACTGCACAGCTGTCTCTCAGCCTCTGTTCTACCAACTGCACAGCTGTCTCTCAGCCTCTGTTCTACCAACTGCACAGCTGTCTCTCAGCCTCTTCAGGCTCTCCCAACTGCACAGCTGTCTCCCCAGCCTCTTCAGGCTCTCCCAACTGCACAGCTGTCTGCCCATCCTCTGCAGGTGTGAAGAGGTAGCTTTCCACCTGTAGCTGTTAGGTGAACTTTATTTAACCTGGAAGTTAAAACTTTGTGAGTTTGACCAAGCATATATGTAGAAGTCATGTGTGATTTTGGTTCTCTTTGGAAGTGTGTGTGTCTGTGTGTGTGTGTCTGTGTGCTATTCTACTTAAATTTTAAAAATCCCATTCACATTTTAAGAAAGCTTTTGTGGTGAAAGGCATGACTTTAAAATTTAAAATTTTTCTTTTACGGATATGAATGGTGTCAGGTCCCTGGTAGTGAACTTGCAGATGGTTGCTAGCTGCTGGGTGAATGCTGGGAAACAAACCCTCCCTGGTCCTCCTTTAAATGTTCTGAAACACGGAGCCACGTCTATAGGCCCAAAATAGTCCTTTGAAATTTTGTTTTGCGAGTTTTAAATTGGGTTGCAGTGTGACCTACATGTTCTCCTTTTTGGAATGTTTGAGGTCTTTGTTTCACATTTGCCGCGTGTGTGCCTGAGTTCAAATCACCAGCAAAGTTAATTGTTTTTTCTCTTTCTAAAAAAATACTTATCATTGTTGTTGTCACTGTGTGTGTGAGGGGAATGGGTGCCATGCCACACCTGTGGAGGCGGGAGGAGTTTGCCCTCCGCTCCTCTCCTTCTCTGGCCCCAAGGACTGCCAGGCTTGCACGACAATGTCTCTGCTCCACCAGCCATCCCACTGCCCCTGTTTTATTTCTTTAGTACAGCTATATTTTAAATTTGTGTGTCGATTTGGGGGGAGGCGTATGAAAGGCTTTTGCTGAATTGCTCGCTTCCTTCATTTCCCTTTCTGCTAATGTCGTGTAGGTTACTCTTCTGGTTGTCATGGTGACCACCTTTCTGTCTGGAGTAATTCGTGTCATTATAGTTTTGAGTACGATTTCCCAGATGACTCAGACTTTCCTTGGGAGTTGGACACTCTGGTTGTGTGTATTCTGAGTGACTCAGTAGCAGGGATGGGGCTCAGCAGCCTTACTGGGGCCCAGAGGCCTCAGTGAGCACCTGCTTCTTTCTGCTGGGCTTGAGACAGTCCCTACAGGCCTGAGTGTGGGAGCCCGTTCTTCAAAACAAAATATAGTCTGAAAATATCACACGCTTATATAATGCATCTTGATAAATAATATCTACCCCCACTCCCTCCTCCAGTGCCTGCTAGTACCCCTCCTCATATCCCTCTCCTAACTCTTGTCATTATCTTTTTTTAAAAATAACCAACTAATTCCAGTAAGTTCTGACTGTGTATGCATGGATGTGGGGCCATTTCCGCAGAGCATGGGTGAGCTTACCAGTGGCTACTCCATCAAAGAAAAGTGCCCCTCCCTCTCCAGCAGCCATCAGCTGCCATGGGCTCCTCAGTTAGGGGGAGACCCGTGGGTTACTCCCCCATCCCTGCCATGCTCGCCTGAGGCTTGATCTTGTGTAGGTCTGTGTAGGCGACCCCAGCTGCTGGGAGTTCTTGAGCACAGTGGCCCTGTCTGGTCCAGAAGGTGTCGTTTCACAGCGGGCGTCCATAACGTCTGTTTTGGGCAATCTTCCCGCCTCTTCCGAGCCCCGGGGTGGGAGAAAGAGTGTGGTGGAGAGGCCTCACTGAGGGCTGGGCCCGCGTGACCTCTTGACCTCATGAAACTCAGTCTCACGGGCGAGACCGAAAGGTAAACAAATGATAACACCGCATGAAGTGCAATAAAGAGGGACCTGTGAGGGACTCGGGTGCGGAGACAGTGTACGGTGCGGTTTCAAGAGAATTAAGCTTCCTGTGTGGTCCTAGTCTCTTTCCCTTGAACCTGCTTGGGTCTGTCACACGTTTCTTGCTCACGGAATGCAGGAGAGATGACAACATGGCTTCTGCTTCATGTTTTAAATCTCTTTGCTCTTTCATCCTGCATTCCGAGGAAACCTTTTGCTTTTATTAATAGCTTCCCAGCTGCATTCACTGTTCCATTTAACTCTGCCCCACCCCATCTCCAGCCGATTCTTCCCCAGCCCTTCTTCCAAGCTCTCTTTCTGTTGGTGCGTCAGCATTTCTCCTTGGGTGGTGGTCCTGCTCGCTGTCTTATCCTGACAGCTTCCTGGGAATGTTAGAGCATCATTACTGCCTTTGAGCTCAGCTGTATGGCTGCCTTTCCTTTCTGCCCATCTGTGAACACTGTTATTTGGTTCTGTCTTACTGCTGATGACGGTGGGCTGCTGGTGCCCAGTCACGCACCTAATTGAGAACACAGGCATCTTCTGGGTCCTCCCCGTTGCCCCTGTGCTGTGAGTCCCTCTCCTCTCAGGCTGTACTCCCCCTTCACACTGTGTGACCTGCGCAGCGCCCGGCTGGGGCACCTGTTGGTCGGTCAGTTGTCCCAACCCCGTCCTGTCTCACTTCGCTCACCGTTTTTGCCTCCTTCGGCCTCGGAACTTGGGATCACTCTCCTGGTCACAGACTCTCTCTTCCAGGACTGTATTGTACTGGGGCGAGCTCTGGTTTTATGGCATCTGTTTCCTATCCTGGTCCTGACATGAGTGACTAAGAAAAATGATGGGGGATGAAGACAACCTAGCATTAAAAGCTGGCATGGCAGTTAGGAAACTTTGATTATTTATTCCAGAGACCTGTTAAGACCATTTTGAAGCTTTCGTGTAGTAGAAATAAATGTAAGGCCTGAAGATGAGATTGGAAAGAGCAATTACACCCACATGGCATGGGGAAAACTTAATTTGGTTGCAATTTGTCAAAGGAAAATTTCAAGCATGTGGCTTATTACAAGCTCCCAAAAAGCTCCGTGCAAATCTGCTGATGCCCCCCCCCCCCCCCCCGCACTGCTAGGAAGGCGCGTCCGGGTTGCATTGCTCTGTTGTCAGAGGTGAAGCGTTTTGACATGTTTAATTAGGTCCATTTGTTTATCTTATCCTACAAAGATCTTCCACATCTCTCTGTTAGCACTCATCTTCTTCCTATTGTTTTTTTTAAAGTTCCCTTTGTTGCTATATATATCATACATGTTCACTAAGACTATAATAGGGCATTTCATGGAGACTAGTTCTATTAGATACTTAAGATTTAAAATCTATCATCTATCAATCATGTATCTATCTATTGTGTGTGTATACACATGTATGTGTGCAAGCCTGGGTACCTATGTTGGAGCAGAGGCCAGAAGAGGACATCAGGTGTCCTTTTCTACCATTCGGATTCCCTTGAAGCAGCGTCTCTTCCTGAACTTGGGGTTCTTGTTTCCTTAGCTAGTGGGAAGCCAGAATGCCCCAGAGAGCCTCCTATCTTTACTCCTCTTGGAGCTGGGGTTACAACTGTGGCCACGTTAGTATTTGCTTATGTGTGTGTGTCCTTAGAAGCCAGAACATGGAGTTACAGACAGTTGTGAGCTGTTTGCATCCTTGCTGGGAACTGAACTCTGGTCCTCTGTAAGACGAGCGATAAACCAAGACCAGGTGAACGATCTAAATAGACCTGTTAGTTGTGAAGAATTAGAAACTGCTATCAAAAATCTCCCTTCCAAAAAAATCCCGGGACCAGATGGTTTCAATGCAGAATTCTAACAGAATTTCCAAGAAGAGTTAATACCTACACTCCTTAATGTATTTCACAATATAGAAACAGAAGAGGCATTGCCAAATTCCTTTTATGAAGCTACAGTAACCCTGATACCAAAACCACACAAAGACCCAATCAAGAAAGAGAATTACAGGCCTATCTCACTCATGAATATCGATGCAAAAATTCTCAATAAAATACTGGCAAACCGAATCCAAGAACACATTAGAAAAATTATCCATTATGATCAAGTAGGCTTCATCCCAGAGATGCAGGGCTGGTTCAGCATATGAAAATCTATCAATGTAATCCACCATATAAATAAACTGAAAGAAAAAAACCATATGATCATTTCATTAGATGCTGAAAAAGCATTCGACAAAATCCAACACCCCTTTATGATAAAGGCCTTGGAGAGATTAGGGATACAAGGGTCATACCTAAATATAATAAAAGCTATTTACAGCAAGCTGACAGCTAACATTAAATTAAACGGAAAAAAACTCAAAGCCATCCCACTAAAATCAGGAACATGACAAGGATGTCCACTCTCTCCATACCTCTTCAATATAGTGCTTGAAGTTCTAGCAATAGCAATAAGACAACATAAGGGGATCAAGGGGATTCATATTGGAAAGGAAGAAGTTAAACTTTCGTTATTTGCAGATGATATGATAGTATACATAAGCGACCCCAAAACTCCACCAAAGAACTTTTACAGCTGATAAACACCTTTAGAAATGTGGCAGGATACAAGATCAACTCCAAAAAATCAGTTGCCTTTCTATACACCAAGGATAAGGAAGCAGAGAGGGAAATCAGAGAAGCATCACCTTTCACGATAGCCACAAATAGCATAAAATATCTTGGGGTAACTCTGACCAAGGAAGTGAAAGATCTATTTGACAAGAACTTTAAGTCTTTGAAGAAAGAAATTGAAGAGGACACCAGAAAATGGAAGGATCTCCCTTGCTCTTGGATTGGGAGGATCAACATAGTAAAAATGACAATTCTACCAAAAGCAATCTATAGATTCAATGCAATCCCCATCAAAATCCCATCAAAATTCTTCACAGATCTGGAGAAGACAATAATCAACTTTATATGGAAAAACAAAAAACCTAGGATAGCCAAAACAATCTTATACAATAAAGGATTGTCTGGATGCATTACCATCCCTGACTTCAAACTCTATTACAGAGCTACAGTATTGAAAACAGCTTGGTATTGGCATAAAAACAGAGAAGTCGACCAATGGAATAGAATAGAAGACCTGACTTTAACCCACAAACCCATGAACACCTGATTTTCGATAAAGGAGCTAAAAGTATACAATGGACAAAAGAGAGCATCTTCAACAAATTGTGCTGGCAAAACTGGTTGTCAATCTGTAGAAAAATGAAAATAGATCCACATCTATCACCATGCACAAAACTCAAGTCCAAATGGATTAAAGACCTCAATATCAGTCTGAACACACTGAACCTGATAGAAGAGTAAGTGGGAAGTACTCTACAACACATGGGCACAGGAGACCACTTCCTATGTATAACCCCAGCAGCACAGACATTAAGGGCCTCATTGAATAAATGGGACCTCCTGAGACTGAGAAGCTTCTGTAAAGCAAAGGACACTGTCACTAAGACAAAAAGGCAACCCACTGACTGGGAGAAGATCTTCACCAACCCCGCAACAGACAAAGGTCTGATCTCCAAAATATATAAAGAACTCAAGAAGCTAGACCGTAAAAGGCTAATCAACCCAACTATAAAATGGGGCACTGAGCTGAACAGAGAATTCTCAACAGAAGAAGTTCAAATGGCCAAAAGACACTTAAGGTCATGCTCAACTTCCTTAGTGATCAGGGAAATGCAAATCAAGACAACTTTAAGATACCATCTTACACCTGTCAGAATGGCTAAAATCAAAAACACCAATGATAGCCTCTGCTGGAGAGGTTGTGGAGAAATGGTTACACTCATCCATTGCTGGTGGGAATGCAAACTTGTGCAGCCACTTTGGAAATCAGTGTTTCGGTTTCTCAGGAAATTCGGGATCAACCTACCCCTGGACCCAGCAATACCACTCTTGGGAATATACCCAAGAGATGCCCTATCATATAACAAAAGTATATGCTCAACTATGTTCATAGCAGCATTGTTTGTAATAGCCAGAACCTGGAAACAACCTAGATGCCCTTCAATGGAAGAATGGATGAAGAAAGTATGGAATGTATACATGTTAGAGTACTACTCAGCAGTAAAAAACAATGACTTCTTGAATTGCATGCAAATGGATGGAAATAGAAAACACTATCCTGAGTGAGGTAAGCCAGACCCAAAAAGAGGAACATAAAATGTTCTCACTCATATTTGGTTTCTAGCCATAAATAAAGGACATTGAGCCTATAATTCGTGATCCTAGAGAAGCTAAATAAGAAGGTGAACCCAAAGAAAAACATATAGGCATCCTCCTGAATATTAACCTTCATCAGGTGATGAAGGAGACAGAGACAGATACCCACATTGGAGCACTGGACAGAATTCTCAAGGTCCAAATCAGGAGCAGAAGGAGAGAGAGCACGAGCAAGGAACTCAGGACCGCGAGGGGCGCACCCACACACTGAGACAATGGGGATGTTCTATAGGGAACTCACCAAGGCCAGCTGGCCTGGGTCTGAAAAAGCATGGGATAAAACTGGACTTGCTTAACATAGCGGACAATGAGGACTACTGAGAACTCAAGAACAATGGCAATGGGTTTTTGATCCTACTGCATGTACTGGCTTTGTGGGAGCCTAGGCAGTTTGGATGCTCACCTGGATGGAGGTGGGTGGTCCTTGGACTTCCCACAGGGCAGGGAACCCTGATTGCTCTTCGGGTGGACGAGGGAGGGGGACTTGATCGGGGAGGGGGAGGGAAATGGGAGGCGGTGGCGGGGAGGAGGCAGAAATCTTTAATAAATAAATAAAAGAAAATAAAAAAGGAAGAAGAAAAACAATTTAAAAAACAAACAAACAAACAAACAAAAAAAAAAGACGAGCGATAGTTCTGAATGAACTATTGAGCCAGTTCTCCCTTGCTGTGTTTGAGTCGGTTATTTACTAGTGTGACAAGAAGCTAAGAGGCAGTACCTGCTTGGAACTATATAGAGCAACTGGTCTGGCACTTTTGCTAGGAGGTCTGCCAACAATTAAGCATATAGTTATGCCAGAGATGACTGGGTGAAGCTAACTCATACATACCACTGCTAAGAATGTTTTCATATTTCAGATATGGGGGGGGGGCGGATAGACAGTTCCTGCTTAGAAGGGCAGGTTGTTAGCCTGGTGGGTGGAGCTGTGGCTTCTCTCACCCTTTCTAGTGTCTGCTGATGTCTTTCCTAGAGAACAGGGTGCAACTCAGTAGAGAAGACTCAGGTCTGGGGATCTGTGCAAAACCAGGATCCTGAACTCTCATTCCTTGGAGGGAGAGGTGCTAACCAGCAATGGGATTTTCTGGAGAGTTCTGGGCCTACTTGAGAGGGCAAAGGGGAACTAGAGGGCAGAGGGTGGTGTAGGCTTAAAATAGCTTGCTGGGGTCAAGGGCTGGTGCAGAAGTCGCTGAGCAGACTCAGCCAAAGGCAGAGACCAGAGGGCGAAGGAGAAAGGCTGAGCAGGAACCGGCTTTCTCGTGGGAGAAATCCGCAGCCCAGACATCCTTCCAGGCTCCTCAAGATGGATCATATGCTTCACGAGAGAGGATGGGTCAGTTCTAAGAGACCCTGTTCTCTGTCCTTCTCCTTCCAACTGGTGCTGGTTTTACATTAACTTGGTACAATCGAATCATGCCGCTATCAGATGGGCAGTAGGCAAGACTGTAGGGGATATTCTTAATTGGTGATTGATGGGGGAGAGGTAGTTCATTACGGCTGGGGCCATCCCCGGGCCTGTAGTTCCGAATCTGTAAGAAAGTGGGCTGAGAAAGCCCCAGAGCAAGCCAGTAAGCAACACACCCTCATGGCCTCTGCTTGGGCTCCTGTCTTCAGGTTCCTACCTCGGCTTCCCTCAGTGGGCTGTGACCCAGGATATGTAAGCTGCTTCTGGGCATGGTGTTTCATCACAGCAATAGCCTTAACGAGGACACCATCCTAGCACAAGGGAAAGAGAGAAGGAAGTGGCTAGAGCTAGCCAGTACCACACTCACTCTGCCATTCCTTGGTGACACTTGACCAGAGAGAGAGAGCAGAGAGCACAGTGCTTCAGCTGAAGAGTGGATTTTTTTCTTCCTTGAGTTTTGAGACAGGAACTCATTATGTAGTCCAGGATGGTCTCAAGTTTACAATCATCCTGCTTTAGTCTCTCTCTCTCTCTCTCTCTCTCTCTCTCTCTCTCTCTCTCTCCAAACAAAACAAAACAACGAGAAACCATCGGGACTATTGACATACCAATATATTACATTACTATTAAACTATAATCTTTTCTTTCTTGTTTGTCCTCAAGATCTTGTATTAATATTAATATCACAATGTAGAACATTCCAACATGTAAAAAATTCCAACCTTCAGAAATTCTAACATTTTAAAAATTCAATCTCTTTAAAACAGCAAAAGTTTCTGGGGACTGGATAGAAGACTCAGTGGTTAAGAGCACTGGCTGCTCTTTCAGAGGACTTGACTTCAATTCCTAGCACCCACATGGCAGCTCACAACCATCTATAACTCCAATTTCAGGGGATCTGACATCCTCACACAGACATGCAAGCAAAACATCAATGCATGTAAAGTAAAAATAAATAAATACAAAATAGCAAAAGTTTCTTTAGAAGTTCAAAGTCTCTCTAAACCATCCAAGGTTTCATGACTGTGTGATAGGCGGTGTTTTGTCAACTTGACACAAGCTAGAGCCATTTGGGAAGAGGAGACCTCAACTGAGAAGATGCTCTTACCAGGCTGTTCTGCAGACAAGCCTATGGAGTGTTGATTAGCGATTGCGGTGGCTTGAATGAGTTGGCCCCAATGGATTCATATATTTGAATGCTTGATGTCCCTAGTTGGGGAAACTGTTTGGGAAGAATGAAGAGGTATGACCATGGTGGAGGAGGGGTGCCACCGGGAACAGGCTTTGATGTTTAAAGAAACCAACATCACAACCACTTAGTTCTCTCTCTCTCTCTCTCTCTCTCTCTCTCTCTCTCTCTCTCTCTGCCTGGTGCTTGTGGATGAGCTGTAAGCTCTCAGCTACTGCTCCATTGCTATTCCTGCTGTCTGCTGCCATGCTCCCTGCCATAATGGTCATGAATTAACCTCTGGAACCATGAGCCCCAAAACAAATGTTCTTTTCTTTTTTTTTCTATTTTTTTTGAGAAGAGATCTCTCTCTATCCTGTCTGTCTGACTGTCTTGGAACTCACCACGTAGATCAAGACGGCCTTGAACTCACAAAGATTCACCTGCCTCTGCATCCCCAGTCCTGCGATTGAAGGGGTGTGCCACCATGCTCTGCCTATCGATTGTCTTGGTCATAATGTTCTTTCATGGTGGTAGAAAAGTATCTAAAAAGTTTCTTAACTAAAAATAGGACAGTGATTAATGTGGAAGGACCCACCCTTACTGTGGCGAGTGACATCCCTGGGCTGGCGGTTTTGAGTGGAGAATTTTTTTTCCACTGGGGAGAGTTGAAACTATGCAGACACATGGCATATTAAAAACTTATCAGGGAAATCAGGCCCAAGAACTTAACAGACACACTAGACTGAGAAAAGAGCATAATGTTTGGGTACAGACCCCATAAAGTGACAGACACATAGCATGGCTCCATGTCAATTTAACATCTGATACCTGGTGTGTGTGTCAAGGCTGAGGTCTCCCTGACTCAGTGGGTCCCCCAGTACTGACACACTTGTCTTGACTGCCTGTTTGATTGCTGGTTTGGACCTGAATAGTTATTTCTTGCTCTGGATTCAGTATGGCCTTTTTTATCACCTTGGATTCTTCAACCTTGATCTCAAACCTGACGCCAGCAGTTTCTACCATTAGCTTCCTCGTGACACTGGACTGGTTATTTATCTTTAATTTTTAAATTCAAGAGTAGGGGTGTTTGCCTGCATGTATGTCTCTGTGATACTCACGTGCAGTGCCCAGGAAAGATCCCTTGGGACTGGAGTTACAGATGGTTGTGAGCTGTCATGTGGGTGCTGGAAATCAAACCCTGAGAAGTCAGTACTTTATTTCTTTATCTATATTTATATTTATTTATTTATCTGTAACAAGAATAATAAAAACCCAGAGACAGATATTGCGGTTCAATCTGAAGATCAGAGAAGCAAAGCAACCAAGCCACTAGAGAACTCTTACCTCTGTGAAATCTTCAGACTTAAAGAGGGTGAGTTCCTGTCTCATCCCGTTTTACATTCCTTTCTAGTGCTGGGATTAGAAGCCTGCACCACCACCACCCAGCCTCTATAGCTAACTAGTGTAGCTGCTGGGATGAAAGGTGTGTGCCACAATTGTCTGGTCTGTATGACTGACTAGTGTGACTGTTTTGCATTTTGGTCTTCAGGCAGGCTTTATTTATCAAAATACAAATGATATATCACTACATCTATCTATTATCTATCTATCTATCTATCTATCTATCTATCTATCTATCTATCTTTGCATTTTTTAAAAAATTTTTTTGAGATCTCCCTGTGTAGCCCTGGCTGCCTTGGAACTCACTCTGTAGACCAGGCTGGCTTCAAACTCAGAAATACACCTGCCTCTGCCTTCTGTGAGCTGGGATTAAAGCCATGCATCTTCACTGCCTAGATTTTTTTTTAACAAGCCATTTTATACTGACCTGATTTGTTTGTCAAAAATATTTTTATAAATTCAAGTTGACTTTACTTCCTAGAGTAAGAGTGATCAAAATTTCATGGCGATAATTGTACAATTTCTTTCCTTTAATTAAAAATTTTTATACAGTATATTTTCCCCTCCCCCAGTTCCTCCCAGCACACGCCCCCCCCACCTCCATAGCCAGTGCTCTTAACTGCTGATCTGGCTCTTTGTCATACCTGCACAGACTCTGTCTCCCTCCTGAAGCCTCCTGAGTGCTGTGGCAGCCTCTTTGCATGCATTACTCTGTACCCTTTACGTAGACTTTCACCCAGACATATTTACTGTGTGCTGTGACAACAGTCAATAGTAGTAATTAAAACTGAAAAGAAGAACTTGCGTTTTCTCAGCCAGCCTACCAAGGGAGTTGGATTCTTATGACAATTCGTTGTTGTTGAAACTGCTACACCCTGTGCATTTATTGTTGCGCAATGCATCCTAACATTGTGGAAAACACACGCAAGTTTGTCTATGTTTCTGGCATGGGCTAGAGTGCTCGGCGTAGACTCTTCACAAACTCTCAAGCAAGCACTCAACCCCTCCGATAAAACCTCCAAACAGAAACAAAACAATAACAAAAAGCAGCACAGCAACAACAAAACCCAGCCCATCTTTCAAAAGTTAAATTTCAAAACTTAAATAAATCCATTTTTTTTTCTGGTTAGAATTTTTTGTTTTGGCAGTACTCGGGTTTGAACCCGCAGCGTTGAGTATGTTAGACAGATCCCCTTCCTCTGAGTTATATCTCCAGCACTAGTTACATGTCCTTGTTTTTGGCTTTCACTTTCAAACAGGTCTCCCTAAGTCATCTTGAACTTGTGATTTTTGCTAGCTCAGCCTCCGGAGTGCCGGCATTACAGACCTGAATCACCACATCTGGTTTGGCTAGAATTTTAATGTTATTTTTATAGTAATCACATTGTTGAGTTTTGTTACTTGGAAGTTAAGGATGGATCAAATGATACATTATGAGTCAACACCCTGGAACCTGAGTGCTGTTTGAACAGTTGATTCTTAAGTTGATTTTTGTTGTTTTAAACTTTGAAGCACATTTTTACAATTACATGCGGCACCTGTGGGGATTGCTGGAGGAGATTTGCCAAGCATTTTGTTATTACAGTTGAGCCTTTGTATTGGTAGAGGATTGGTGCTCAGGGTCCCCCAGGTCAGCCTTTAGTTTTGGCTTTAGAGTCTGTCATGTATGAACCTCCAGCAAGGCTTATACTGCGTTGGGTTTAACAAGCTTTTAACAAACCACAGAGCAGACACACAGAGCTCTTGTATCTCTGAAGACCTTCTTAGCAACCCTTGGGGAGAGAACCAAGCTGGTGTGTACCACTCATGGTGTTCCAGCTCACAAGAACAGTTCCCATTGTTTTACTTTAAACTCAAAGTACGGCAGCCCAGGCATGGACTCTGGAGCTGCTGAACCTGGGGTTATGTGCTTGCTCCATCTTTTGCTAGCTGTTCTCAGCCCTCATATGCCAACCTCAAGACATGGCATCAGACGGCAGAGAGTGCCTGTGTGGAGTCAGCGCTGGGGAGCTGCACATGCCGTCACCGTCTTCATCTGCTATCTCTTTGCCTTCTTTAAATGTGGCATCTTCAGAAGCACCAGACACAGTGAGAAGGACTAGACGCTAGGCAGACAGTTGACCTGGAATGAGTGACAGCTGACCTGGAATGAGTGACAGCTGATCAGAATGAGTGACAGCTGACCTGGAATGACAGCTGACTCAGAATAAGTGACAGCTGACCAGAATGAGTGACAGCTGACCCAGAAAGAGTGACAGCTGACCCGGAATGAGTGACAGCTGACCCGGAATGACAGCTGACTGGAATGAGTGACAGCTGAGCTCGATAGGATGACTCTCACTCCCAGCTGATCACGCTGTTCCGGACCCTTAGGAGGAAGAGGTGTCACTCTGGGAGAGGAGCGTTAAAATATCCAGCTGTACTTATGGATTAAGGTCATCTGCAGGTGTCTGGGTGAGAGGAAGTGGGGTCGCCAGGTACAGGACAGTGTTGTCTGTAAGAGAGTGGCTCATCTAGACATCTCACATTGCACTTCTGAAAATACTTGCAGAGGCTGCAGCAGAGGAGACGGGGTGTCCTGGGGTCGAGGTGCAGCTCAACGGTAGGTTGGTTGTGCATCATCAGCAAGGCTCCCACACTGCAGAAGGAAAGCAAGTGCCCCGCCTCTGATCAAGAACGTGGGCTCATGGAGGGAGCAGATCCTTGAAGACTGTCAGTTATGAAGCAATGCTCCCGAATGGAAGAGAACAAGAACACTCAGTGTGGACAAGATGTGGAGACATGCTTCCATGCTCTGAATAAGAGAAACAAGCATTATAACTTTATCCAGAGCTCAGCTATGTACCAACACATATCTTCTCTTTGGCTCACAGATCCTAACTCTAGGAACCGATCCTAAGCAGGTGCTTCAACAAAGTATAAAAACACATGTGGTCGGTATACACAGATGCACACCTGAACACACTCCACCACACCCTACGTTTATATTAAAGCTCAGTGCAGTATTGATGTCTTATTTTCCATAGTTTAAAATTATATTAGTATATTTAGTTTGTGTGTATGTATGTGTATGGGGGTGGGAAGGGGGGCACATGCTAGGGGACCTGAGCTCAGACATGGTTTTTTTTTCCTTCTACCATGTGGGTTCTGGGGATTGAACTCAGGCTTGGCAGCAAGCACCTTTACCTGCCGAGCCATCTTGCCCCCCAGCCTTACTTTCTAACAAGTGATGATTGCTGAACAAACTGTGTCTGCTCGTATCACAAGGTCCTGGGAAGTGACACTGACAGCCATTTTATTGGCATGGGGAGACATTCGCAATGCCCTGTTAGCTGTAACAGATATTTTTGTGGGTTTATGACTCTGCATCACTAAAATTCAGCCATGGATTAAATTTTCAAACACTGACCATTTTGGAATTAAAGGTGGTAAGCATGGGCGTGGTAGCCACACCTTCAATCCCAGTACTGGGAAGCACAGGCAGGAGGATCTCCATGAGTTCAAGGCTAGCCTGGTCTACATAGTGAATTTCAGGAAAGCCAGGGCTAAAAGAGAGACCCCGTCTCGAACAAACAAACAACACCAAAATAACTCTACCCCGAATTTAGGGGGCTGGAGAGATGGCTCTGTGGTTAAGAGCACTGGCTGCTCTTTCCCAGGACCTTGGTTCAATTCCCAGCAGCCACATGGTGGCTCACAACTGTCTGTAACTCTAGTTCTGGGGGATCCAATGCCATCTTTTCTCCTCTGTGAGCAACACATGCACGTGGTACACAGATGCGCTGCAGGTAAAACACCGGTACATATATTTATTAAAAAGGTGGTAAATGCTTGAGCTCTCTTCCCTTCTCTCCCGAGTCCCTTTCTTGTCAAAGAGTACTTACACTTTGGACATTTGCACACAATGGGGCCTTGGGGAACTCGTGAGGCTAGTGGACTTGTTTTCCATTTCTCTATGGACAAGCCTTCTTACAAAACACGGTGCTAAGGTGGCCAGAGATTGACATCACTTCGGTCCCAGAGGAGAAAATGGGCATCAAACACCCTCACCTGTTCCGAGCAATGCTGACACCCAGCAGAGGGAGTTTCCCAGTGTGAGTGAAGGCCTTCTCCTGGGCAAGCCTGGTCACCTTGTTCACTTTTCGGATGAGCCCGGGGACAGGCTGCCTTGCTGTTACCGTCCTGCTGCTAGCTTCATGGTAATGCCACAACGCCTTCAGAAACAGATTACTTTTAGAACTTTAGCGTTTGATATTCCAGTCTGATTTGTCTGGTATGAAATATGTTTTTCCTCCTAAAAAGTTGTTCAAGTTTTGTCTTTCAAGATTATTTTCTCTGCCAAAAAAAAAAAAAATCGTAAACCAAGTGCTTTGACATAACTAAAATTGTCAAATAGAGTTGCTGCATTCACCACGAGTACCATACTCCTTTGAAATCGGTATGCTCGTGGGGGGCTGCATGGAGTTAGCGAACACATGGAATTGGAAAGGGTCGGGAGACTGACGGGTGTGGGCGCTATCTTTGGAGACGAGATGAGCCAGGAGGAATCAATGCGGGTTCCAAGCACAGACACTGGTAGTTCTAGCACAGGCAAGTCCATTACTTCCTTTATGCAATCGTCAGCGTTTGGGTCCTAGTTAACAAAGATTCAAAAGCCAAGGACATACATCGGTTTTTGATATTGTCTACTATATGCTTTGAGTATTTGCCTTTATCATTTAAGTCTTTACTAGAAAGAATTGATTTTTTTAACCTTTATTTTTCAATTTGATTTTATGTGTATAGGTGTTTTGCCTGCTTGTGTGTCTGTGTGCTGCTTCAGTGCCTGGTGGCCCTTGAGGCCAGAAGAGGGCACTGAATCTCCTGGGACTAGTGTTACAGCTGGTTTCAAGCTGCCATATGGGTCTTGGGAATTGAACCTGGATGCTCTGGAAGAGCAAGGAGTGCTCTTAACCACTGAGCCATTTTACCAGCCCCAAGAACTGGTATTTTGTGTATATAGAGTGCTGATTCACTTGACTTTCTTTCCAGTAGCATTTATTAAAATAATCCTTTCTTCTCTACAGCCATATGTGGGTTATTGCTATACTCTTCTACTGTGTTGATTGTGATCCAATCCCTTCTATGAAGTCTGCCATATAGATACTCAAGTACATTGTCTTTAGATCAAGGCTATTATTATGCATTCTAAGCAATGTTTCTTGTTAACTTGAATAATTTAACTACAAATATTCATGGCAGTTCGATTGTGTTGGATGGCATTGTATCATTTTAATGTATCTATTGAGACAATCATATTTTGTTGGGAGCTGCAGACCCTCAGACCCTGAACTTTCTATGCCCTCTTGCCTGCAGGAGTAAACAACTTGTTTTTCTATGCTTGCAGCTGCTCCTAGCACGACATCCTCATGGGTTCCTGATGACAAGGAGTTGGTTTCTGGTGGGCTTGCAGTGGAAAATCCCAAGAGCTAGGGCGTGGCCACGAGTCAAGGAGAGCTTTATAGAAGCTGTTCTGGACCACAATAAAATTGACATTCTTGTTTCAAGAGTGATCCATGTCTCTGTGTGTTCTTTATTCCCAAGACCCTTACCCGATCGTGGTTCTGGGTGGTGCAGGTGTCACATCTTTCAATATTTTTGTTTCTTATATTTGTAAATATCTTCTCAAAGAATCAGTTTTGGTTTTATTTGCTTTTGTTTTTTTCTTATACATGTATGCTCTTGTCTTCAATCTTTATTATTATTTAGTTTACTGATCCCTGGTTCGTACATTCAGCATCTGTGCTTTCTTCTTTATTGCATGCGGATGTGGTACATGCTAGCCGAGTGCACTACCACTGAACTATGTATGCACTAGCCCCAATCTTATTTTAGTTACTCATCTAACAAGTTGGTCCTCTGGCTTCTCCGTTTCAGATCCCGGGAAGAAAGACAAAGCAGAGAAAACATTCCTGCTGTGCTCTCCCTCACATCTCACTGATGTGTGCGGGTTGGTGTAGGGAAGAACTAGAGAGGATTGCAGAGCCAGGCAAAGGGGGAGGGAGTGCTACGGGAGAAGGTTCCAGAAAAGCAGTAGAAGCCACCTGGCCAGATACCTGGGAAGAGGGCATCAGATCTCCTGGAGCCGGAGTTATAGGCAGTTACAAGGTAGTGGAGGTGAGAGCTGGGAACTGGATCCAGGTCCTTAGCAAGAGCAGGGTGTGCTCTTAACTGCTCCCCATCTATTTCCCTAAAATTGAGTTTTTTAAAAAATATTTATTTATTTAATATGTATACAATATTCTGTCTGTGTGTATGCCTGCAGGCCAGAAGAGGGAACCAGATGAGTCACAGACAGTTTTGAGCGCCATGTGGTTGCTGGGAATTGAACTCAGGACCTTTGGAAGAGCAGGCAATGCTCTTAACCTCTGAGCCTTCTCTCCAGCCCCCTAAAATTGAGTTTTAAGTGCTACGGAAAAAAACATTTAAAAATTGTCATATGAATGAGCCTTTGATATCTGGACCCAGCATCTGATCCAGAGTTTGATCCGTTTTCATAAAGCAGAACAGAGGGAGGAGGATGTGTAGGGAGGAGGAGGAGGTGGCCCAGTGTGTGCTTGGAAATACTTTCTTTTTCTTAGGTCTTGAATTTGAGAAGGTGCAGGAGGAGTTTGTCGCTGATGAAGGGTCACACGTTTCCCAGGCCTTCCTTGCACTTTGTATGAAGCTGAGGATGGTCTAGAACTGCTCATCCTCCTGCACCACCTCCAGAGGCTGTGGTACAGATGGGCACCACCACACCCAGCAAGAATTCATGCTTCGATTCATTGTGCTTGGTGGTTTATATATACCTAGGAGATCAAATTTGCTAATTGTTCTCTTCAAACTTTCTAAATTACTTTTCCGAAAATTGCCAGGCAAAGCAAAGGGCAAAATTTTGAAATGTTTCTGATTTCCTAACCAGATACCGACCATGGAATAAATACTACTTATTTTTTTTAAAAAAAGCTGACCTATAATTTTCCTCTTTACGTGATATGATGCTGTATTTCATCACTCGTGTGTTAGGTGTCGAGATCAGGTCTGGGAGACTGGTAGATCTGTTACTTCAGGTATGGGCATTTCTTTATGCGAGGAACATTCAGAACCCCCTGTAGGCTGCTTAAAACCCTCAGTCAGCTGTGGTGACGCAAAGTGACTGTCTGTGTTAGATTCAGCTCATCAGAACTGCTGCCTACCCTCTGCACTCCAGCCCCTCATAGCCCTCTCTCCACCAGCGCCCACCCCCACCAGGCTCTGATAACCATGATTCTGTTTTCTACTTTTACAAGCTAAACCTTCTAAGTGTGCACTAGTGAGAATATCCAGCGTTCGTCTTTCTGTACCGACTTATTTTACTTAACATGACACCATCTAGCTCCATCAACTATGCAACAAATGTTAGGACTTCTCTTATTTTTGTGGAAGACTAATAATCCATTGTATACATACTTCATTTCTTTATCTACTCAGCTGGCAGTGGACACGAGTTGGTCCCATGCGCTGGCTTTTGTGCATAGTACTGAATTAAACACCAAGCACGGGCATTTCTTTGATATATATATATATATATATATATATATATATATATATATATATTTGGTTTTTCGAGACAAGGTTTCTATTTAGCTTTGGCTCCTGTCCTGGAACTAGCTCTTGTATACCAGGCTGGCCTTGAACTCACAGAGATCTGCCTGCCTCTGCCTCCCGAGTGCTGGGATTAAAGGCGTGGGCCACCACTGCCCAGCTAATGATATATTTTTGAAAATGCTTTTTGAAAATTTAAACTTTTATTATTTAAAAATTGTATGTGTGCACTTTTTTTGTATGCTGACAGCTTCACCTGTCACCTCCCCACTACCCTGGGTCCATGCTCATCCCGCTATGCAAATCTCTTTCTTGAATTCATGTCTATCTGTCTTGTGACCCACCAAGATTAACCCAGGTCACCTTTGTGACCATGGGTTTGGTGCTATCAGTTGGAGCCACAATTAAAGCCACTGATTCTTTTTCCAGAATCGACCAATATCCATAGTTTAGGGGTAGAGGAAGTCTCTGGGAGTTTCTTTCCTTGACTGGCTGTTGATAGGGTCAGTCTTGAGCCGCTGGGCTCGGGGCAGGTAACCACAGTTGCGGTGAGTTAATAATCACAACAGCTATGTCCAGCGTGGGAAGGATGTTTTGAAGCCCTTTTCCTTATTTTCAACCTTTTATATATTTCCCTCCCCTCCCCCACAGTGTTCCCTGAGCCTTAGAGGGGGAGGCCTAAGTGCCTTGTTTACAGCTGGTTCCATGTCCGTCACGTGTTCGTCCCTGTCCAAGAAGGTGGGGGCTCTGGGCACGAGCACTTGCTTTACTTGTGATCGCTCCAGGCTTCAGCAATGACTGCCGCGTGCAGAGTGTGAGAACTTGCCCTACCCTCAGTGGCCTTTGTGACTCTTGTCTGGTTTCCAGTTTTCGTTTGGACTGGGGTGAGGTTTTATTCTGCCTTCCGCTGATGCTGACCCGGCATCTCACAAACCCTCAGCCGTCGGTGCCTCTTCCTTTGAGAAATGTCGCCTCACACCGTTTGTGCCTTTTAAAGTTGGGCCACCCTCACGGTTCTGCTGACCCACACTTGGTTTATGCTGCGGTCTCTTGATATTTGTGTTCCTTTCTGCCATCTCTCCCATGTCACAGTTACGGTTATACACAACGCTTGCTTTTATTTCCTCACGTTTCCGGTATCTTTGACGTTTATCTTATTGACTCTTAGATCTTCAGGGAGACTGTCCTGTCAGCCTGCGCTGTGTCCTTTAGAATTTCATCAAAGGTCTGGGATGGGAAAATCCATTCAGTTTTTGTTTGTTTGAATTGACTTGAACTTATCCTTATTCTGGAAAGAAGCTCGCGGTTTCAAAACTGTCATGTTTCTTTAAACACACAGATCACAACTATTGTTTACTTTTCATTGTGTGTCTCCAGCTCCACTGGCGGGTGTCTCTGAGGGCTCGTCATGCAGGCTGCTGTCTCCCCTGGCTCTCCTTTGTGTTACATGGCTGCTCTGTGTTTTCTGCTCATTTTCCTTGGCACTGTATCTACAGGTTTTTTCCCCCCAGAGAGGATTCGCGTTTGCTTCTATTTGCCTTGGTATATTGATAACCTGGGACTAACTTATTAAATTCTGTACTTGATGAAAATATCCTAGCAACCCATTGTTGTACACAATTGAAGTACAGTAATAAAAATAAATTCTACATGAGGTATATGTGTTTACCCTACAGTGTCAAGAATTTAGACAGAATGTCTCTGTGAGTGCTGGTCTGTAGTAGCTTCGAAAATAAAAGTTATTAAACATTTCCCTTCAATATACCAAAACATAACAGACAAGCTGAAACAATCATTTCGCTTTGTTCTTGTCCCTTTCTGTGGGAGGGTCTAATTGAATGCCCCAATGGGGCATTTCTGGGTTTTCTCCCTCACTTCTCTGTAGCATGGAGTCCCAAGTTCTGTCTGTTCAGGCCACTGCTTCTATTTAAATACTAATAGCATCAGAATCCAGGAGGCTTTTTGTTTCTTGACTTCCAATCTCCCCTTCTTACCCCTGTGTTTACAACCTGTTGTGGTTTCAATGTGAACTGTGGCCCACGGATTCTATGTTTTTTATTCTTTGGTTGGTTTGTTGTTGTATTGAGACAGGGTCTGATGTCTGATGCAGCTTAGGCTGCTCTTGAACTCGTTTGGTAGCGTGAGGATGACTGTTAATCCCAAAGATGGGAGGAGAAAGACCACTGACCTAAGTCCTCATGACCAAATTAATTAAAACAATCAATTAATTAAATCAAGCTTTTTTTTTTTTTTAAATCCAAGTACACGGACTGCTTCCCTGTAAGGCGGGGTTCGCGAGCTCAGCATTGGATGTGAGGAAGAGAAGACTCTCATAGTTCAAGGGTAGGGGGTTTCCAGATGCGGGATTTGTTGGGCAAAACGGGCAGGGTTACAGGAGCAGAATTAGAACGGTAGTGAGTCAGTCCTAATGAGCTCCTGAAACAAAGGCATAGGTTGCAATGTGGGCATAACAAGGCAGTCAGAACAATGTAGTCATAGGTGGTCATATAACCTCTGAAACAAAGATAGGAATGCAAGATGGTTATAAACAACTCTTTGAAGCAAAGATATGACTGCCATTCCTGGAACAGACAGTAGAGAACCATTTGTAGTTAAGGTTACAGGTGAGAAGCAGAGGTTTACAGCCTACAATTCCCAATCCCAGAGAACCTAGACAACCAAGAGGGCCCTAAGAGAGACATACATGGATCTAATCTACACGGGAAGTAGAAAAAGACAAGATCTCCTGAGTAAATTGGGAGCATGGGGGCCATGGGAGAGGGCTAAAGGGGAGGGGAGAGGAGAAAAATATATAGCTCAATAAAAACAATTAAAAAAGAATAAAGCAACACTCAGAATCATAAAAAAAGAAACATAGGTTTAATCATAAACAGGAATACACTTAGTTTGTCTTTGCTATAAGATACCTTTACCCTTAGGATGGAGCAAAGCTGTTTTTTGATGACCTTGAACTTCTGATTTTTTTGCCTCCACATTAGAAGGGCATAGGATTACAGGAAGGCAACCCCATACCTGGTTTATGAGGGCTTGGTGCATGATGGACTCGCACTTCACCAACCAAGATGCACCCAAAAGATACCGAGAGACCCCCAACAGGCTCATGCATTTGCACGTTTGGTCCCTAGTTGGTGTTCTGTGATGTAGAACTTTGGGGACATGATACCCAGATAGCCTTTGGCATCAGCTTAAGCTCTCTGCTCTGATTTCTGGTCCACCAAGACGTAACAAGCCTTGCCTTGAGCTTCTACCGCTAGTGATGAAACCCATCTCTATGCCTTTCCCACCATGATGGGCTAGATAGAGTTTGAAACTCTGAGCCCACATGAATCCTTTATCCTTTTCGTTGCTTCACTCAAAGTGGCAAGAAGACATACTTCCATCAGAATGAGCTTCCCAAACCGAAGACGGATGAGGGCTGCTCACACAGAGGAGACAGCAACGTGCAAGTAGGCTGGTTCACGGGCTGTCATTTGCCGCTGGCGTCTTGTCTCGCCCCAGCAAAGGCGCTGCTTTCTGCGCTATTGCTTCAACTCTCCAGCCATGCTGGCTCACTCGTCAGTTCCTGACTATGGTGTGTCCATGGGCATATTCTTGTGTTAGCACCTACTGTGGCTCTGTCTAGACACCTGTGAATCTCTCGGCCAGGCTGAGCGAGAACATTCATTGTGTGTGTGTGTGTCTGTGTGTATATGTGCATATACACTTACGTATATGTTGCACACATGTTGGGGAGTTTGTGAAGTCAGCTCCCTCCTTCCACTGAGTGGCTCCTGAGAATCAAACTCAGGCTCTCAGATTAGGTGGCAAGCACCTTTACTGCTGAGCTGTTTTGCTGGCTTTAGCACGTTGGGGTCCCTAGTGTATGCCATCACGCCTGGCTTTAGCATGTGCGTCAGTTGCTATAAAATCCTGAATGTCGCTGGGAGACTTTCAAGTCTGCAAGTGCTTTCCATGTATGCCACAGCACAGCATCACCTATGTCACAGTACAACCTGAGAGTGTGGAGCAGGGGACAGCCACAGCCACAATTATTCTGTCTGTGGGCTTATGTATGATCTGCGTGAATACTTTGCTTTCTGTAAGGTGCAAATGTCACCCCAAATACATTGTCCCAGAATGTTGACTAAGAAAGAAACAGAAAGGGGGAGAGAAGCCAACCACACACACACACACAAAATAACAATCTCACTGGAGCCTGAGTTCCAGAAATAATTTCGATAGCCAAAGAACAAATGATTGCAAGGAAAAACATGCATTCAGCCTCCACTTGGGCTGGTCCCCGTGCTTTGGAGAACTTGAGGCCCAAGTTGTAGGCATTTGGACATAATGGATGCCATGGAGACGCTCTGTGCAGAAACATTAAAAAGAATCCACTTCCTTAGAACTGAACAGCAACCCCTAGCCGACAGGAGTGCTTGGTGAGGACAGAAATAGCTTCCGTGCTCCCGAGGGCTTTCTGCTTCTCCCTTCCATTATTCGCCATCTTCACAGCTCACCTCGCCTATTTACTTAAAATGGGACTCCAGACGCCAGGCAGCCCAGCCTCCCCAGCTTGCGCAGCCCCCTCCCCCGTGAAAGGGAAGCTTATACAACTTGTTTTCAACCGTGCAGACGGTAGAAGATTCACATGTTCAGGCTGGTGAGCTTCCTGGACAGAATTTGAAAGTGTTCATCTGAAGTTTATCCAGACAGGAAGCCCAGCTGAGAGCAGAAAGGAGCCAGGCTCCCAGGGGAGGAAAGCTGAGAGACCCACTTGGCCAGGGCAGATCTGAGCTGTGCTACTCCCATCAGGGAGGCTCCAGACCTTCGCTTGACTTAGGAGGTCCCTGGTGTGGGTGACAATATCAGGAGTGCTTACTGGCTCCTGTGACTGTGTCGGAAGCCACCCTGGCACTGCCAGGTCTAGACACTCTGGTGCTCAGGGGCCTGAGGTTGCCTCAAAGAGCCGGGTAAAATGGCCACCACCCTATGGCTCTGATGGGCTTGATGGGAGAGGCTGTCATCATTCCTGTTGTTGGGGCCCTGCTGGGGCTGCTCCTGAACATCCATGTAGCTGTTTGGCATGTTGTTCTGGTGGCTCTGCCTGTCACATGGGGCTTGACTCCTTGATAAAGCTCCCTAAGACACCTGGCAGACTTGAGTGGTTTTTCTGACATGGTCTCTTGATCATACAACCCATCTGTATCAACACCATTACCAGCCCATTGGTACTCGATGGAAGAAGACACATAATTCATCTCTCAGTGTAGGGGGGGCATGAACAATTGACCTACACAATAGCAGACATATGTATCCCACACAACCTTATACAATGTATTATACTATTATAATTCTCCATGTTTTGTAGATGAGGAACTCTAGATTCAGAGCAATTTAGGCCACACAGCTATTAGGTGCTTGGGAAAGTGTGTAAACCAAAAACTGACTCCAGGCATTTGCTCCCTGTGTTAAGCTTCATGGTGTTTTAACGGCCTAAATGTTACCTCACATGTTGGTCATTGTTGGGAACTGCAGACTCTCAGACCATGAACTTTCTGCGACTCCTTGTTTGCCTGAATCAACAACTTGTTTTCCTGTGCTTGCATCTGCTCTGGGCACGAGACCCTCATGAGTTCCTGATGGCAGGGGTGTGTGGTTTCTGGTGAGCTTGCAGCTGAAGAATCCCAAGAGCTAGGGCATGGCCATTAGTCAAGGAGAGCTCTATATAAGCTGCCCTGGAACACAATAAAATGGGCATTCTTGTTTTAAGAATGACCCGTGTCTCTGTCTCTCTGTGTGTGTATGTGTGTTTCAATCTCCAGCCCCTTGCCCAACTAGCAAACCGTCCCGTGGCGCAGGCGCCACAGGTCATGGCACTGTTTTGTATTTGGGAAACTCCACCCATCATAGAATGTTAGAATGTGAAGTGTAAATAAAGTATTCTGACAGCCCCTTTACAATTAGGACACTGGCCTTTGGGTGTAGTCTTTGCCTTAGGCAGAGCATCGTTTTGGGTGAGGTTATCTCAGAGGAAGTCTGGGCCGCTACTCAGGTAGTCTGGACCATGTCAGAATGGCACAATGCTGAGCGGACTATGGTGACTTCTGTGAGGTTGAACAAGCAAGGAACAGATGGGCCATTTTAGAAGTTGTGAGCAGGTCATTAGCCAGGCAGTGGAGGCTGAGCTTCTTGTCCATTTTGGGCACAGGTAGTCACAGAGAGCCTTTGTGGCTGGGATAGATGCTGTTCCCCATGAACCCAGCTAGGCAGAACAAAGTGCAGGGCAAAGTTGGATTCTTAACCAGGACATGGAGGAGACTAGGCAATACCAGCTGGGGGAAGCCAAGATGGAGTTACAGACTCTGGGGGAGTAACTATGGGAATTATTCTTCCTCAATCTTTTCCTCTTTTAAGTGTAATGTTCTAGAAAGGGACTTAGACCAGAAGACAGATGAAGTAGGGCAAAATCCCTACCTTGTATGGAAATTGTTGATGTTCACAGAGAATCATCTAACTGGTAGCCACAGTCAGTTTGAGTAGAACTCTAAATGTCTCTCCACCTGTTCTCTCCTCTTTTCTGTAAGGGTGGCGCCTGGGGTGGGACAGCCCTTTCCCTGGCTCCCTTGCAGCTAGGTTGGCCAGCAGGGTACTTCAGGCTTTCAGGTCCTGTTTCTAAGATGACAACTTGATTTTTCCCTCTTCTTTTCCACAGGCAGGGAGATGATGACAGTTTGAGCAGATGGCTCAAACAGAGATGGAAGTTACTCACTAATGCAGTCTTACTAGTTTATTTCCCTTGGTTATTATTGGCAGGGTAGCCTTTTAACCTTCAACTAATGGTGTCCCAAACAGGAGGGCTCCCTGGTAAATGTTAGAGTGGCTTTGTCTTCTGTGGCCAAAACCGATAGAGTTGGTAAAATAAGCAGAGCCTGACTTCTTCTACTCTTTGCTTCCAGAATGTCTCTGGCTGGGAAAAAAACCTGGGTTAGTGTTGCCAGAAAAAATATAGTAGACCCACTTGAACTTGCATTTCAGATGGGTGTAGTTTTTCTTTTAGTATAAATATTTTGTGTGCTATTTGGGATGTTTATGTGCTATTTTTTCATTATTAATTTGGATTCCCATTTAATTGAGGCATCCTGTATTTTTTTTTGAAAAATTAATTTTTAAAAATTTTTTTTATTTTTTATTTTTTTTAAGGCATCCTGTATTTTTATTTGCAAAGTCTGGCATCTCCAGTCTGTATTCAAGTTCCTGAAGGACCTGAAGAGTTAAACTCCCATCTAATGCTATTCTCTCTTCCTCTACAGTGTTTCACACAACAGGAACTCAAGGGAAAAGCAACTTATGCCTCTGGGAGAACGATGATAAACTAGGCAAGGATCGGCTGACATTTGAAACCAATAAAGTCTCACAGTTGTGCATTCTTTTGACACTTTTAATTCATCATGATCAAAGATAATTGGCATTTCATTCTTCCACACCTTGGATAGGTCACCTGCTGAATTGGGTGAGTGCAACAAATTCCAGCAATGCTTTTCATTTTCTCATGTTTGAAGAGCACAGATTTCACAAACACGAGTTTTACAGATGATGGAAAGCAATCCCTTCGATGCTTCCAATTTAAAAGTCATATGGATTTTAAAGTAGGGAAATCTTATAAGACACACCCCTTAGTTTTCAGCTTTATCAGGCTCCTGGGCTGACTCAGGTCAAGTTCATTAGGATGTCTCTTTGCAGCGCTTCCTGCTAGAGCCTTGGTAGTACTGATGCTATTGATGGTGGTTCATCTTGGCACTGTACCCTGTCACTGCTGGGAATGGAGTCACCTCTGGGAGCTGAAGACCTTTGAACCATGGCCTATTTTCAGGTTCTGTCTTCTTTCAGCCTTTCTCTGAGTTTTTATTGAAATTCTTGGCCTTGGCCTGTGGTCCTTTCCTGGTACCCTCTCCCTTTTCTACTGTTATTCTGCCCATCCTCTTCACTGAGGTCATGGCTCGGCTGCTTCCTGGGAGGGCTTCACTGCAGAGGATCACAGCTGGTGTGTACCACAGACACCTCTTTTTCTCAGGAGTGTAACACGAAGGGGCCTGCTTGTTGGGGTTTATTATGTTGAGGCATGTCCCTAGTATTCCTAATCTCTCCAGGGCTTTTCTTGTAAAGGGATGTTGGATTTTTGTCAGAGGCCATTCCTGCATCTAGTGAGATGATCATGTGGCTTTTTTTTAGTTAGTTCATATGGTGGATTACATTTGTCAATTTACATATGGTGAACCATCACTGCATCTCTGGGATGAAGTCTACTTGATTGTGGTGGGCTATCTTTTTGATGCATTCTTGGATTGGACTTACAAGTATTTTATTGAGAAATTTTGCATCTATGTTCATAAGGGAAGTTGGTCTGTAATTCTCTTTCTTTGTTGGGTCTTTATGTAGTTTGGGTATCACAGTTACTATGGCTTTGTAAAATGTATTGGGAAATGTTCATTCTGTTTCTATTTTTTAAAATTTTTTGGGGTTTTTAATTTTTTTAAACTTTTTTATTGTTTTTATTGAGTTATACATTTTTCTCTGTTCCCTTCTTCTCCCCCTCCTCTTTTACCCTTTCCTGTGATCTCCATGTTCCCAATTTACTCATAAGATCTTGTCTTTTTCTTCTTCCTATGTAGATCCATGTATGTCTCTTTTAGGATCCTCTTTGTTGTCTAGGTTGTCTCGGGTTGTGGACTGTAGGTTGGTTTTTCTTTGCTTTATGTCTAGAACGAGTCCCCAAATTATATTTGTCTTTCTGGGTTTGGGTTACCACACTTAATATGTTTTTTTCTAGATCCATCCATTTGCCTGAAAATTTCAAGATGTCATTTTTTTTTTAACCATTGAGTAGTACTCCATTGTGTAAATGTACCACATTTTCTTTATCCATTCTTTGCTTGAGGGATGTCTAGGTTGTTTTCAGGTTCTTGCTATGACAAATAATGCTGCTATGAACATAGTTGAGCACATGTCCTCAATTATGTTCATAGCAGGCATGGTTGAGCATCCTTTGGGTATATACCCAACAATGGTATTGCTAGTTCTTGAGGTAGATTATTTCCCAATTTTCTGAGCAATCACCATATTGATTTTCAAAGCAGATGTACTAGTTTGCACTTGCACCAGCAATGGAGGAGTATTCCCCTTATTCCACATTCTTTCCAGCATAAGTTGTTTTCAGTGTTTTTTATCTTGGCCATTCTGATAGGTGTATTATGGAATCTCAGAGTTGTTTTTGTTTGCATTTCTCTTATGGTTAAAAATATTGAGCATTTATTTAAAGGTTTTTTTCAACCATTTGAGATTTGTCTGTTGAGAGTTCTCTGTTTAAGTCTGTACCCCATTTTTTAATTGATTTGTTCTTTTGTTGCCAAGTTTCTTTGAATTCTTTGTATATTTTGAAGATCAGACCTCAGTCTGACGTGGGGTTGGTGAAGATCTTTTCCCAATCTGTAGGCTGTTGTTTTGTCTTGTTGGCCATGTCCTTTTCTTTACAGAAGATTCTTAGTTTCAGGCGGTCCCATTTATTATTTGTTTCTCTCAGTGTCTGTGCTACTGGGGTTATATTTAGGAAGTGGTCTCCTGTGCCAATGCATTCAAGTGTATTTTCCACTTTCTCTTCTATGATGTTTAGTGTGGTTGGTTTTATGTTGAGGTTGGTCTTTGATCCATTTGGACTTGAGTTTTATGCATGGTGATAGAGATGGATTTATTTGCAATCTCCTACATGTTGATATCCAATTATGCCAGCACCATTTGTTGAATATGTTTTCTTTTTTCCATTTTATAATTTTAGCTTGTCAGCAATCAGGTGTTCATAGGTGTGTGGATCCAGGTCTTTGATTTGATTTTATTGGTCCTCTGGTCTGTTTTCATTACTGTAGTTCTATAGTAGAGTTTGAAGTCAGGGATTGTGATGCCTCCAGAAGTTCCTGTATTGTATAGGATTGTTTTGGCTAGCCTGAGTTTTTTGCTTTTCCATATGAAGTTTAGTATTGTTCTTTCAAGGTTTGTGAAGAATTTTGCTGGGCATTGCATTGAATCTGTAGATTGCTTTGGGAAAAAAATGCCATTTTAGTATGTTAATTATACCTACCCAAGAGCATAAGAGATCTTTGCATTTTCTGTTGTCCTCTTCAGTTTCTTTCTTCAAAGAAACTGGTTCTTGTCATATAAGTATTTCACTTGTTTGGTTAGAGTTACCCCGTTGAGTTAATCTTATATCCTGCTATATTACTGAAGGTGTTTATGAATTATTGGAGTTCCCTGGTAGAATTTTGAGGTCACTTATGTATACTATTATATTGTCAGCAAATAGTGAGAGTTTGACTTCTTTTTTCCTGATTTGTAACCCCTTGATCTGCTTTTGTTGTCTTATTGCTCTTGCTAGAACTTCAAGAACTATATCATATTCATATGGAGAAAGTGGACTACCTTGTCTTGTTCCTGATTTCAGTGGGATCACTTTGAGTTTCCCTCTATTTATTTTGATGTTGGCTGTTGGTTTGCTGTATATTGTCTTTATTATGTTTAAGTATGTTCCTTGTATCCCTGCTCCCTCCAAGACTTTTTATCATGAAGCAATGTTGAATTTTGTCAAAAGTTTTTCAGCATCTAGTGAGATGATCATGTGCTTTTTTTCTTTTAGTTTGTTTATATGGTGGATTGTGTTGATAGATTTTCAACTGTTGAACAATCCCTGCATCTCTGGGATGAAGCCTACTTGGTCATAGTGAATGATTTTTCTGATGTTTTCTTGTATACAGTTTGCCAGTATTTTATTGAGTATTTTTGCATCAATGTTCATGAGTGAGATTTGTCTGTAATTCTCTTTCTGTATATTGCTTTTGCCTTTGTGTGGTTTGGATTTAAGGGTAATTGTAGCTTTGTAAAAAGTGTTCCTTCTGTTTCTATTGTGTGAAACAATTTGAGGATTATTGTTAATAATTCTTTTTTGAAAATCTGTGATGAAACCATCTGGTACTGAGTTTTTTTTTTGTTGGGAGCCTTTTGATTAGCAGTTATAGGTCTATTTAATTTGCTTATTTGGTCTTGGTTTAGTTTTCTTAAGTGAATTTTATCCAGAAAATTGTCCATTTTCTTTAAGTTTTCCAATTTCGTGGAGTACAGGTTTTTGATGATTTTCTTGATTTCCTCCATGTCTGTTGTTATTTTCCCCTTTCCACTTCTGATTTTGTTAATTTGGATACTCTCTGTCTGCCTTTTGGTTAGTTTGGATAAAGGTTTATTTTGTTGATTTTCCCAAAGAATCAACTCTTTTTCTTACTGATTCTTTGTATTGTTTTCTTTGTTTCTATTTTGTTGATATCAGCTCTCAATTTGGTTATTTTCTATTGTGCAAAGTTCTTGGGTGAGTTTGCTTCTTTTGGTTCTAGAGCTTTCAGGTGTTCTGATAACTCATTAGTGTGGAATTTTCTAGCTTCTTTATGTAAGTATTTAGTGCTATGAACTTTCCTCTTAACACTGTTTTCATAGTGTCCCATAAATTTGGATATGTTGTGTGGTCATTTTCATTGAATTTTAGGAAGTCTTTAATTTCTCCCTTTATTTCTTCCTTGACCCATTGGTGATTCAGGTGAGCATTGTTTAATTTACATGTGTTTGTGGGCTTTCTGAAATTAGTGTTGCTTTTGAATTCTAACTTTTTAGCCATTGTGATCTGATAAGATACATTGGGTTATTTTAAATTTTTTTGTATCTGTTGAGGTTTAGTTTGTATGTGTTCAATTTATGAGAAGGGGTGCTGAGAAGGAGATATAGACTTTTGTGTTTGGATAGAATGTTCTATAGATGTCTGTTAAGTCCATTTGAGTCATGACATCTGTTTTCTTATTTCTCTGCTAGGTTTCTGTCTGGCAGACTTGTCCAGTTGTCATAGTGAGGTGTTGAGGTCTCCCACTACTAGTGTGTGGGACTTATTGGGTGATTTAAACTTTAGTAATGTTTCTTTTACATATGAGAGTCTCATTGTGTTTGGAACACAGATGTTCAGAATTGAGATTTTCTCTTGATGGATTTTTCCTGAGACAACCATGTCCTTCTTTGTTTCTTTGGATTGATTTTAGTTTGAAGTCTATTTTGTTGGATATTAGGATAGCTATACCTGCTTGTTTCTTAGGTCCATTTGATTGAAAAAAATTTCCCCAACCTTTTACTCTGAGATGATGTCTATCTTTGAGGTTGAGTTGTATTTCTTGTATTCCGCAGAAGGATGGATTCTGTTTTTGTATGCAGTCTGTTAGCCTGTGTCTTTTTATAGGTGAGTTGAGTCCATTTATATTAAGGGATAATAATGACCAGCAGTTGCTAGTCCCTATTATTTTAGTTTTTGTTGTTGGTGATCCTATTGTGTATGTTTTCCCCTTCTTCAGGATTTGCTGCTGTGAGATCATCTATTGTCTGTGTTTTTGTAGGTGTAGCTAACTTTCTTGGGTTGGAGTTTCTCTTCTAGTACTTTGTGTAGGGCTGAATTTGTGGCTAGGTATTGTTTAAATCTGGTTCTGTCCTGGAATATCTTGTTTTCTCTGTCTATGGTGATTGAAAGTTTTGCTGGGTGTAGTAGTCTGGGCTAGGATCTATGATCTCTTAATGTCTGGATAACGCTTGATCAGGACCTTCTGGCTCTCATTGTTTCCTTTGAGAAGTCAAGTTTAATTTTAATGGTTCTGTCTTTATATGTTACTTGGCCTTTTTCCTTTGCAGCTCTTAATATTCTTTCTTTATTCTGTATGCTTAGTGCTTTGATTATTATGTGATGAAAGAACTTATTTTTTGGTCTAGTCTATTTGGTACTCTGTAAACTTCTTGTACCTTCATCTATTTCCTCATCATATCTTCAATGCCTGAGATTCTGTCTTCCATCTCTTGTATTCTGCTGGTTATGCTTGCGTTTGTGCTTCCTGATAATTTTCTCATCATTTCTGTTTTTATAATTTCCTTGGTTTGTGTTTTTTTTCTTGTCTCTATTTTGGCTTTCAAGTCTTTAATTGTTTCTTTCATCTGTTTTATTATTTTTGCTTGGTTTTCTTTAAGAGATTTGTTGATTTCTTCCAATTTTTTATTTGTCTTTTTCTTCATTTCTTTTAGGGAACTTTTTATTTCCTCTTTAAGGGCTTCAAACATTTTCCTAAAGTTATTTTTCAGTTCATTTTCTTTTTCTTCATTTGTGTTGGAGTGTTCAAGTCTTGTTGTTGTAGAGCCACTGTACCTCCCTTGCCCACAGAGCCTGTCTGAAAAAACGCTGTTACCAAGAAGCGCTCTTGACTCCCATTTTTGTGAGTCTTGAATCCTTTTTTTTTTAAAAAATACTTTCTTAGACTTTATATGGAAAATCTTGCCCCATGCTGGTGTGCCAATCTGTTGGGGGTGGCTGTTTGTTTGTTCCCGACTGCCCAGAACCAAAATAATCACTCAGAAACTATATTATTTAAATCACTGCTTGGCCAATCAGTTAAGTGTATTGCTAGATAGCTCTGATATCTTTGGTTAACCCATTTCTATTCATCTGTGTATCACCACATGGCTGTGGCTTACTGGAAAGGTTCTGGTGCATCTGTCTCCAGTGGGGCTACATAGCTTCTCACTGACTCTGTCTTCTTTCTCCCAGCATTGAGTTTAGTTCTCCCGTCTAACTCTAATTTGCCCTACCACAGGCCAAAGTAGTTTCTTTATTCATTAACGACTAAAAGCAACCCATATACAGAAGGACTTCCCACATCACTTCTTGGAATTGTGGGTAAGATAAAACAATGAGTGGGGTCAACGAAGTTTGAAGGGAGAGATATGTGTGATCAACAGCAGAAGAGGGCAGAGAGTAAATGGAAGGCCACAGCAGATGGTCTGCTGTAGAGCTGGGGATGAGACTGGGGGATTAGATTTGGGGAGTAGAGGGAGAGGTGAAGAACTGCAGTCAGTCAACCTGCTTTCCCAGCTGGAGTGAAGGCTGCATCCTTTAAGGACGGGGTCCAGACTGCGTCCTTTATGGCTGAGGTCCAGACTGCATCCTTTAAGGCTGGAGTCCATACTGCTTTCCTTAAGGCCTCTTAGGGCAGCTTCTGTCACCATGACTCAGTTCTGCTGCTGTATATAGCAGGAGCCATTGGTAGCACATTGAAAGATGAGAATAATATGTTTCAATATAACTTTATTTACAAAAAAATAGATGACAAACTAGATTTGGTCACAGGTCTTACTATATCCTTGCTTTCAATAAGATTGTATCAATTTGGGTTGGGCGGTGGTGGCGCACGCCTGTAATCCCAGCACTCGGGAGGCAGAGGCAGGCGGATCTCTGTGAGTTCGAGGCCAGCCTGGTCTATAAAGGGAGTTCCAGGACAGGCTCCAAAGCTACAGAGAAACCCTGTCTCTAAAAACCAAAAAAAAAAAAAAGATTGTATCAATTTGCAACGAGACACAAAATTGTTTTTCTATGAATTAAGGGCTATAGATACAATGTATAGGGTTTGAAAACACATTTTTTAAAAATATTTATTTATTTACTTATTATGTATACAATATTCTGTCTACATGTATGCCTGCAGGCCAGAAGAGGGTACCAGACCTTATTATAGATGGTTGTGAGCCACCATGTGGTTGCCAGGAATTGAACTCAGGACCTTTGGAAGAGCAGGCAATGCTCTTAACCACTGAGCCATCTCTCCAGCCCCCAAAATATTTATTTATTTATTTATTTATTATGTAAATAATGTTCTGTCTGTGTATATGCCTGCAGGCCAGAAGAGGGCACCAGACCTCATCACAGATGGCTGTGAGCCACCATGTGATTGCTGGGAATTGAACTCAGGACCTTTGGAAGAGCTGGCAATGCTCTTAACCGCTGAGCCATCTCTCCAGCCCGAAAACACATTTTTAAATTCTTCAGAGGCACTGTATTAAGTTATTTTTTTATTTGCTCTGACAAATACATGACGTAAACAACTAAGGAAGGATGAATTTTAGTGGCTGATAGTATGAGGAGATATGGTCCTTCCTGGCATGAAAGGCCTGTGGTTGGAGCCTAAGGCAGCTGCTCAAGTTATATCTATGGTTAGGAAGCAGAGAGAGGTGAACGTTAGAGATCAGCCCAGTTGGTCTTTCGTATTCAGTCCAGGACCCCAGCCTGTGTCCGGTGCTGTTTGGTCAGTGTGGTCTTCTCCTCTCATTTAAACTGCTCTGGAATCTCCCTCACATCTATCTATACCTGGAGTTGTGTCTCTAGGTGATTCCCAGCTCACAGAAGTTGGCAGTGAAGACGAACTATCACAGGCTCTGAGGGTCTCCTGTGGTTTGGCTTTGTTCTAACTAGCCGCAGTTCCTGGTTTAGACACTTTCTTCCATGGGAGAAACGTAATTCTTTCACGTGTTTCATATTTTCTGCTTCTGCACTTGTTTGGTACGAATGCATCATAAAAACAATTTTTTCAAAATAGCATTTATTTTTTTGTTCGTACAAAGAAGACTTTCAGAGTGCACTTGCAACCTGAATAGGAGAGCAAAGAACTGCCGCTATTTCTATTCCAGGCTGGCGCTAAAGTTTCCTATTATTATTTCCTTTAAACGGAAACTCACAGTTCTTTATCTTAAAAGCAAATTCATAGTTGGAATACTACTTAGGGAACAACCAGTTGTTTGATTAGGTAATTCCATGTTTCAGATGCAGTTATTGCAATGAGAGTTGCAATGGGGAATCACCTCAACTTACTTTCTCTGACTCAGCAGTGGTGATGATGAGGGATGGAGGTACAGCTACCTTTAGCTATTAACGTGAATGGGCAGAAAAACAAGCTTTGTCAGTGTTTGAAAACCAGAAGTGTCTCCCCGCATGGCCCCTTCAAAAGTCGTGTAAACAGAACTGATCTATCTTTCCAGTTCATTCTCAAAGCTACGCTTTGGGGCTATTCTGCGGTCTGGGGAAGTGATTTCCAGGTCGTTCTGGGTTGTACCAGGCGTCTCTTATTTGGTTGTGTCTTTTCCTGACTCTGTTATAAAATGTGACAGACGCTTCCATGTGGGAGCATCAGCCTCCCTCTTCCTTTGCTTTGTGTGTGTTGGGAAAGGGCTCCTGGGCTTTGGGGCCACAAGGGTCCTTTACACTCTAGAAATTGTTGAGAGTTACAAAGAGTTTTTGTTTATAGGAGCTGTTCTATAAAAGTCATCCCTGTATAATTTATTAGAAATAGCAATTATAGGCTGGGTAGTGGTGGTGAATACCTTTAGTCCCAACACATGGGAGGCAGAGATAGGTGGCCTGAGTTGAAGGCCAGCCTGGACTATAGATCAAGTTTCATGACAGCCAAGGCTACACAGAGAAACTCTTTCTTGAAAAAAAAAACTAAAAAGAGAATAAAGCTATTATAGATCTATTTCCACATCATTAATAATAAATGCACCACAAATAATATATATTTATATATAATATATCAAGTGACCAGGCCTCTCCCCCGAGGACCTCCAACTGCCAGGTTCTATCCACAGAACACTCTTACTGATCTAATAGCTGGACCCACCCCTGCCCTACAGAGTTAAAAACCTAAGCTCTGGGCTTGAAATTCCACCAACCCTCACCCTGGAAAGCTTCACCTGTCCCAAGAAAAGCTATGTAGACTCTGTCTTCTCTTCAGTTCTCTGTTGCTTCTCTCCCAAGTAGAGGCAACCACCCTCTTGGATTTTTAGGAGTTTTTTCCTCTCCCAACAAATGTCTCTCTCTCTCTGTTTTTCGAGACAGTGTTTCTCTCTGTAGCCCTGGTTGTCCTGGAACTTGCTCTGTAGACCAGGCTGGCGTCAGACTCATAAAGATCCTTCTGCCTCTGCCTCCACAAGCTGGGATTTAGAGTATATCACCATCTCCCTGCCCCAAAAATCTCGTGTGAGATTTGTTGGGCAGTGTGATTTGTGGTATTCCTTGGCTCTGGACTGCCAGGATACCTTATCATCTGAGCTGTGACACTTACATTTAGTTATAAACTATCCCAAACAAAAACTCTTGATTGAAGAAAACAACATTGTTTTACATTTTTGCCTTGTCAAAGTTTCAATAGTCAGCCGAAAAGCTACATTCTTACAGCTGTTTATGCACCCAGGCTCTAAGACTATGTCTTAGGTAGTCTGCAAAACTTCACTGTGCTTGGCGGAAGGAATGAAGGGGAAATAGGGAGTTTTAAAATTACATAAGAATAATTGAGACCTTTATTATGCCCAGATCACAGCATCCCCCGTAAACCAACTAGGAGACTAAGTCCTGTATGTAAAAGCAAAGAGCCTTTATTCTTATTCAAGTTCGAACATGGACTCTTTGTGTGTCCAACATATTGAAGCAATTGGAGAGCCCTGAGCTCAGTTGGGGTGGGGTTTTTATAATAGCAGAGGTTGGGGTGAGGAATTTCTAAGGTCCAGGACTCCTGATTGGCTGGCATTTGTTTAGGGGTGTTCTGGTAAAAAGCAATGGATGTGTGCTGGCAGGTGATCCCATCTACAAGGGTTGGAACATTAGGAATTTTCTCCTGGGTGGTGCCTGGGTGGTCTGTTTGTGGTCTTTCCCAGAACCAGGTATTACGTTAGGGTAAACTACTGAGACCCGGGCTTCTGTTGAGTTTGTCATGGCTGGGTCCTACAACCTCGTGGAACCCCTCTGGGCCCTTGGCTGTCTTTTAGGAGCCACTGATGCCCTTACACATTTTAACAATTCTGAGAAGGGGGAGAGAGAAGGAGAGAGACAGAGAGAGAGAGAGAGAGAGAGAGAGAGAGAGAGAATGAGAGAGAGAGAGAACTACAAATCTAAGGGCTATTCTCTTGATCCAGCCCGGTGTGTACTTTTATCCTATATAGCATTTCAGGTGCTCACAAAGGGTCATTTATTTCCATTTGAAAATACAATCTCAACATCCTTTGTTATTTTGTCCCCCAGCTATAGCAAATTAACCCTAGTCCTAGACTAGAGGGTATTGCCTAGCAGATTAGAGGCAAAATGAGATCTGCCATCCAAAGAAAGATAGATAAGTTGGCAAGGGAGTGAGTGAAATTACCTGGCGTGAGTGAGAAGGAAACACGGAACACGCAACAAACCCGCTTAGGAGTTTATTAGGGGTGAGGAGTGTACTGGCCTGGTGAGGTTGGTGCACACACATACACACACACACACACACACACACACACACACACACAGAGAGAGAGAGAGAGAGAGAGAGAGATAGCCGAAGATGGCGCCTCCAGCTTTTAAAGGCTGCCTAGCACATGTGCACAGGGGGATGCCGTGTCCACATCATACACAGATGACAGAGCTCACGCATGAGGGCAAGGGCTCACGCAGCTGCGTCATGTGTAGATGATGCAACCATGCCTCACGTGGGTCACACAGGGGCCCTTGAAGATCCCCAGGGCCATTAGGCACTTCTGCCTGAGGGCTTGTCTGCATATGTGTTGCCCTAGAACCTGTAAGTGTCAGCCATACTGTGGCTGAATCATAACAGTGAGGAATATGAAAACAGTAAAGGAAAAGATACGAAACCCAAAAGGTATAGCATAGAATCATAAGAATATAAGTGTGTGTGTGTGTGTGTGTGTGTGTGTGTGTGTGTGTGTATGGAGGGGTTCTGTGGAGAGACATGATTTCTTTCTGAATAACCACAGATCATTGGTAAATTTATTGATGTTGCACTTTCTGGACCTGGGCTCTCTGAATTCCCAAGAAGAGGTTCTGGATGCTAAGACCCACAAAACTGTTGGGCACCCGAGGGTCCCTGATTTAAACTAAATGTCTATGTGTGTTTCTGAGTGTTGGTTTGTACATATGTGTGCAGAGACATTGTACCTCTTGGAACTGGAGTTATAGGTGGTTGTAAGTTATAGGTGCTGGGAATAGAACTCAGTTTTTCTGCAATGGCAGTGTGTCCTCTTAACCACCAACCATCCCTCCGGTACCAGGAATACATACATTTGTTGATCTATGTGAGTGTATGCATGTGTGCTTGGGCCGTGGAACATGGAACAGAGATTAGAGGACAAGTTTTGGGAATCGCCTCTCCCCTTCCAGCACGTAGGTCCTGGGGATTAAACCATGTGATTAGGTTTGGGAGGCAAGCACCTTTACCTGCTGAGCTATCTTGTAGGGCTCCAAACCTGTTTGCTTCCCATTATGGGCCAGGACCACATATCATCTATAAAAAGAAAGTATCAAGGATCTGAGTCTCCTCCTGGAACACAGATTTATATGGGCCGTAGAATGACCAGCACGGCATAGTTCCTGCTCTCTTGCCTAGCTGCCAGCCCACATTAAGTGATACATACCCAAATGGATGAAAACGTGGAGGGGCACTGCAGCAGCATTTCATGGGATTTTAATGGAACCCTCATTCTTCGAGGATCCTGGATGAAAGGAATATAATCATATTTTCGGTTGCCCAAATGGTAAAATGTCAGACAAGTCAATTACCTTAGAGACATGAGGGCATGCTGCAAGAATCTGAAGCACATTCCCCTGATGCTCTTCAAATATACCAGGAGCGAAAGGATGAGGCCGAAAGAACCAGAGACAGATCTCTAAGTGGCGAGAGAACCTCTTCTAGGGTGTCTGAAGCAATTTCAAGGCACAAACATCTTGATGTCTAGACAGTGCTTTGGGTGCTGTGGAGTCCACTGTGCACCTGACCCTCTGTGCCCACCTGGGGTCTGGTTAGTGTCCAGTGACTTGGTCTCCACCTCTGGGCTTCCCCAAGTATGCCCTTGCCATTTCTGAAGAGTAACTCTGAACTCAGTGCTGCAGCACCCCTGAAATAGTGTCTCATTTTCCAGCTTAGGAGCGAGGCTCAGCTTTCCCTTTAAAAGCCTTCCACATGTCCTCTGGAGTCAAGAGAAATGGGAGGGTCTCTTGAGGACCGGCTGATGTTCTCTGAGATTTTGTGGCAGAGCTACAGCGACAGTTTCCCTGGCAATGGCAATTTCTCAGAATTTAAGGGAAGCAACTTCTTTTGCCTCTGTGGCTCTTCAAGCAGTAACAGGTGACACAATGCTTGCTTTAAAGAGAGGAGAATGACATATCTCGTTTTATCCCTCCAAATGCTACACCAAAGCAACAAGAAGAATAAGTAGTGATTATACACACTTTTCTTCATTAAGCAGGGGTTGTATTATAATTTGTGGGTAAAACATGGAAGATTATTCCAAGGGGTCTGATGATGCCAGCATGAGTTTGACAGGAGTCTCAAAGGGAAGATACTCATCGGTTAAGTAGTTTGAGGTAATATCTAAGAATAGAAGGGTTCATATCTCCAATATGAATAAAGAAACCTTTACCAAGATAATTACCATAAAAGGTTCGAGAACCTTTCCGAGATTAAAATGTTGGCCACACACACAAAGGAATAATATTTCAGACATCGCAACCAACATAGTAAACGCTGAGAAATAATAGAGGAAAAGCCTTTAATTTTTTTAGGGAAATAGTTTTTAAATGGAATTCTTGGAAAACCCACTCATTGAAGTGTGGGAGGAGAATTCAATCCCTGTCAGACACAGAGTTCCAGGCATTTGATTTCTGAAGTGAATTACAAAGCAAACCAAGCGAGGGGTCAGGTGAAACCCAGGATGCCGGGAAACCAAGGTTAAACTGAGCCTCTTCGTGAAACAGGGGGACAACGCAGGCAGGTGACAAGAGCATCGAAGTAGGTGTGGAATTGGATTTACAGAATGATCTATCCACCTGAAGCAGAGGAGAGAGAGCAGCCTCAAGAAGGATATTTCTAGATAAAATATACTTATCTATTTTAGCTAACCACCGATCGACCATCCAGGAAATGATGCTAATTGGATATTTCTTTCACTAGGAAGGAGTTTGATGAGCCATATGTTGGATGTGACTTTATGGTATGGGAAGAAGGAACAACGGAAGGGTGTGCAAAGGGTTTGTAAGTCTAGAAAGATGCGGAGAATTGAAATGTCTCGTCTGTAGCACAGAATTAGAAGAGAAAAGTCAAAAATGGACAATTTCACAGACCCGAGCAATAGTAGTTTAAATGTCATTGGCCCCCATAAGCTCACTGGGAGTGGCACTCTTAGGAGGTGTGGCTTTGTTGGAGTGGGTGTGGGGCTGTTGGAGGAAGCGCATCACTGTGGGGGTGGGCTTTGAGGTTTCCTATGCTCAAGATACCACCTAGCGTCCAGTTGACTTCCTGTTACCTTCTGATCAAGATCTAGCCAGCACTGTGTCGGTCTGCATGCTGCCATGCTCCCATCATGATGATAATAGACTGAACCTCTAAAATTTAAGTCACTACCTCAGTTAAATGCTTGCCTTGATGAGAGTTGCCGTGGTCATGGTGTCTCTTCACAGACACCCTAAGACACGAGCCTAGCGCTGAGAATGAGGGTGCAACAGGACAGTTTCAGTGATTAAAGGATTTCTTTTGAGTGCAAGGTTAAAGAATTGTGTATTTAAAAAGCCGTGCTTGGTCACTCTGACATTGGTATCATCTCTTGTCCTGTTCCTGTTGTCTGTTTTTATTCTGTTAGCGTACAAGGACATTTTGATCCTGAGTCAGGGACTGTGCTAAAATGTTACTGATGCTTGGGTGACCTGACCTTGGTTCACAGACTTGAGTTTCCCTCAGGCAGGTGAGGCTGGAGCACTCGCTGAATTGCTGTGAAGTTCCGCATGCATCTTTGTAAAGTCTGGTCTACATAGGTGTAGCCTTTCTCTGAGGGTCTGGCTCTTTGGATCTCCTGCTTAAATCTTGGGCCCTTTGCAGAGCCACTCTTTTCTTTTTTTAAATCATTTATTTCATTTTTAAATTGTGTTTATTGAGCTATACATTTTTCTCTGCTCCCCCCCCCTCTCCTTCTCCCCTTCTGCCCTCTCCCATGGTCCCCATGCTCCCAATTTACTCAGGAGATCTTGTCTTTTTCTACTTCCCATGTAGATTAGATCCATGAATGTCTCTCTTAGGGTCCTCTTTGTCATCTAGGTTTTCTGGGATTGTGAATTGTAGACTGGTTTTCTTTGCTTTATGTCTAAAAGCCACTTATGAGTGAGTACATGTGATATTTGTCTGGGTTACCTCATTCAATATGATGTTTTCCAGATTCATCCATTTGCCCACAAAGTTCAAGACGTCATTATTTTTTTCTGCTGTGTAGTACTCCATTGTGCAAATACACCACATTTTCCTTATCCATGCAGACTCACTCTTATCCTGCAGGCTGTGGGCTCCCGATTTTGTCTGTGTTTTTCTTAGACTGCTGTCAGTGTGTCTCCTCCACTCTCCTCCACTCTCCTCCACTCTCCTCCACTCTTTTCTTGGGGAGAATTTTCTTAATAAATACAACGCATCTGAGTTCTTGGCTTAGGCTCTGCTTCTGGAGAATCTAAACATTTATCCATGGAGCAAAACTAAATGGAGAGACAAGAGGCAAGCGTGTGATTTAGTGGCAATTCCGGCCTCTCTCAATTTCAGTAGCCTCTCTTTTTACAGCCCACACAAGGTTCCATCTCGAGCACCAGGAGAAAGCAAACTTTACTTTATTATTGTGATTTATTTCATAGTGACCTATTTATTTTTGGCTAAGCAGCAGCAAGGGAAAAGTTAAGACTTAGATATATTGCTAGATATTTGTTTTTTGTTTGCTTAGTCTGGCTCATGTGAGAAAACCACGGGTAGGGCTGTCTGTCCAGGTGTTTGCTCAGACTGACTTGTGTAAGGAAGCCATGGGTGAGATCGTCTGTCCGGGTCTTTTTCCTTAAAAGAATGACTCCAAAACACTTGAGCTCCTTGGGTTCATAACCTGCTGTGCACATCTGGAATTTGCTTTTATAGCACGATCACCTCACTTCTCTGTTGTTGCCCACTGTATTTCCTAGGGTGGAGGACTGACTAACCATGACCTTGGAGAGTCACTGGAAGTCTAGAATTTCTGCATCATCCTTAGATACAAAATATCTTTAGCTGCCATTTTTTCTTTTCTTTTCTTTTTTTTCCATTTAGGCTTCAATCAACCCACTGTCCAACCCACCCAGATAAAATGATTTCCTTGAAGACCTTAACATCTGGATCCAGTTAAAGATGTTCAGAAAAATAAGAATTAGTTTGCGGTACAGAAAACATTTTTAAATTAATGTCTTAGTTTAGCAAACAAAGTAATGGCTTTATCACCATACTTTGTACATACGTGTCGTTCTTACGCTTGGCTCTTGCTCACCCCACACCCTCCCCCAGTCATCTCGCTGGCCTCCCTCCTCTGGTAGCTTCCTTCTCCTCTCATGTCATGCGCGTCTCGTTACCCTCTCTTTAAAATAAAATTGAAATCTGGACGATGCATTGGTCTTCTCAGGCTGCCACAACACAGACCACAGTCTGGCGGTTTAATCAGGAGAACTATGTCTCCAGTCTTTGCAGGAGGGGGCTGATGTCACATGCTGGCTGTCAGGTCTTAGAGAGGACTCCTTAGGGCTTGCAGACTATCAGTGTGTGAGGTTCAATATGTGATTTAGACTGTATTAGTGCCCTTGTGTTTGGCACATAGATGCTAAGAATTACAATGTCTTCTTGGTGGATTTTTCCTTTGACGAGTATGTAGTAATTTTCCCTATCTCTTCGGATTAGATTTGGTTGGAGGTCGATTTTGTCAGATATTAAAATGGCTATTCCAGCTTTCTTCTTAGCTCCATTTGCTTGAAATATTTTTCCAACTCTTTACCTTGAGGTAAGGTCTATCTTTGATGTTAAGGCGTTTCATGAAAGCAGCAGCAGCAGCAGCAGGATGAATCCTATTTTGTAATCCATTCTCTTAGTCTGTCTTTTCATTCATGAATTGAGACCATTGATATTGAGAGATACCAATGACCAATGATTGCTAATGCCTGTTATTTTGTTGTCTTTTTTTTTTGTGGTGATAGTGGTGGCAGTGTGTGTGTGTGTGTGTGTGTGTGTTTGTGTGTGTGCACATTTGCTTCCCTTATTTTGATTTTGCTAGTCTGAGTTTAATTATTCCCTGGGTTTTTAATCACTGTAGTTAACCTCCTTAGATTGGCACTTTTTTCTAGTACTTTCTTTAGGGCTGGATTTGTAAAGAGTGTTTAAATATGACTTATCGTAGAATCCTATTTTCTCCATCTACGGTGAATGGAAGTTTTGCTGGGTATAGTAGTCTGGGCTGCCTTCTGTGGTCTCTTAGAGTTTGCAGCAAATCTCTTCAAGCCCTTCTGGGTTTCAGAGTCTCCACTGAGAAGTCAGGAATAGTTAGAATAGGTCTGCCTTTATGTGTTACTTGCCCTCTTTCCCTTGCGTCTTTTAATATTCTTTCTTGCTTCTATACATTTGGTGTTTGATTATTATGTGCCGAGGGATTCTCTTTTCTAATCTATATATTCTGTATGCTTCTTTTACTTGGATAGGCATCTATTTCTTTAGGCTAAGGCAACTTTCTTTTGTGATTTTGTTGAAAGTGTTTTTTGGACCTTTGAGCCGGGATTCTTCACCTTTGTCTATTCCTATTATTCTTATATTTGATCTTTTGACAGTGTTCATGATTTCTTGGGTGTTTTATGTCTGGGATTTTTTAGAATTAACATTTTCTTTGATTGAAGTATGCAGTTCTTCTACTGTACCTTAACACCTGAGATTCTCTTTTCCAACTCTTGCATTCTGTTGGTGACGTTTGCCTCTGTAGTTTCTGCTTGAACTTCTAAATTTTCCATTTCTAGAATTGCCTCAGTTTGGGATTTCCTTATTGTTTCTATTTCACTTTTCAGGCCTTGAACAGTTTTATTCTCTTTGTTCCACAGTTTGTACGCATTTCCCCTGATTTTTTTAAAAAAGGGATTTGTTCATTTTCTCTTTAAAGACTCTATCATCTTCATATAGGTGGTTTTAAGTTCTTTTTCTTGTGCTTCAGCTATGGAGGAATCTTGGGGGCCTGCTGTGGTAGGAGACGTAGTGCTGTGGCTGTTATTGATTGTGTTTTTACACTGGTGTCTAGGCATCTGGAATTGGGATGATTATAGGTCTAAGTGTTGATTCTGGATTCATCTTTGTTGTGTGGATGTTTTGTTGTTTTTCTTTTCTTGTTTCCTCTGTTTCCCTGGCCTGCTTAGCAGGTGGGCTCACAGGGAGTGTCTGCTGGTGTTGGAGGCTGGGATAATGGGAGGAATTAGAGGGAGGGAGGAAGGTTGAAGGAGAAGATCTTTCTGATCTATTGGGGATGGAGTCAGAGAGGGGGGAGAATCACAGTAAGTGTTCTGCTACATAGCTGGGGTGAGACCGGTTGGGGGTGGAGGGGAGTGGATTTGGAGGAGTGGAGGGAGAGGTGAAGGTCTGTAGTTAGCCTACCCGCTTCCCTGGCAAGACTGACCTCTGGGTTAGTGGCAGTGACTGCTGGAGTTGGAGATTGGGAAAAAGCAACAAGATGGAGGAGGAAGATTAGAAGGGGATCCTGAGATCCACAGGAGATAGGGACAGGGTGGTGGCGGCAGGGAAGACTGCAACTGGTGTCCTGTTGCAGAACTGGGGGTGACACTGGGGTGCTGGGTCTGGAGGAATGGAGGTAGAGATGAAGGTCTGCCTAGTATGGGTTTTTGATACACCTGTAGTTTCTGTTCTTTCAAGTGAAACATGTATTGAGATGTTTTAATAGCTGTCCATGAGAATAGTGCTCTATCAATTCATCATGCAGTTGCAGTTTGCTTTTTATTGCTGTGCCAATACACCATGACCAAAGCAACTTACAAAAGGGAAGGTTTATTTGGACTTCTGGTTCCAGAAGTGTAAATGTATATTACCATCATGCTGGGGACGCAGGACACCAGACAGGCATGGTAGCTGGAGCAGGAAGCTGAGAACTCGCATCTTCAACTGCAAGCAGGGAACAGAGAGAACAATTAGGAATGATGAATGACGTTAAAACCTCAAAGCCTACCCCCAGTGACACACTCTTCCCACAAGGCCACATCTACGAGTCCCTCCCAAACAGCACCGCCAACTCAGGACCAAGTATCCATCCATCCTAACCTCTGGGGACAATCTCATTCAAACCACCGCAAATCCCCTAATTGATTGTTATTACGATGATGGACCCTGGAGGTGACTGGAAAGTTTTGCAACAGTGCACAGGGTTGAGCATTGGTTCAGAATAGTCCTGGGACGTCGGAGGATAGATGCTTATTTCCTCTGAGTGAATAGATCAAAGGTAGCAGGGATGACTTAAACTAATCCCTCACCCTCTCCTGAGCCTAGATTCCTGGATGCCTGGCCAAATTCAGAGAACATTACAGACTTCTATAAGATAGTCATGAAAAATCTCTGACAACCATGAACTGGTGTGTAAATGCAAGGACTTTATAATCCAAAGAGAGAAACATATGCTCATGCAGCAATTAAACACACACAGAATCTACCACGAACACCATACAATGCCAAGCCCCCCCCCCCCCCCCCCCAAGCTGTCCCTTGTTGAGAAATGGCTCTTTTCTCTTTCCTCTGCTTTAGCTGTGCCTCTCTGGAAAGGCCACCACTCACCCACAATAATAGCCCAAGGGTGGTCATGTGACCCTTAGAAGGCTAATAAAAGCTTTTCACTGGGATATTTTTGAACTAGACTTAGGACAGAAAAGCATTTGCCATTGAACTTGATAATGAGATGTAGTATGGTATAAAGATACTCATGGAGCTGGGATGAGCTTTTTCATAGGTCTCTTTTTTTCATTTAAAACCCTATTTATTCCTTGTAAGTCATGCCTAACTTATTCAGTCTGCAGCTAGGGTTCTTGGACCGTAGTACCATAAAACATCCATCCATCCATCCATCCATCCATCCATCCATCCATCCATCCCTTCCTTCTAATTACCTGCCACATACATAGATACATATGCATGAATTCTATGCATCAGTATTAGAGATTTACCAGCCTTAGTTTTCAAATATGTAAAACATAGATATTGGCGTCAGAAGAGACGGTTCAGAGGACCTCAGTTCTGTTCCAGCCCCAGCATGAGAGGTTTAAAACTGCCTGTAACTGTAGCCCCAGGGGATTCAGTACTCCAACATCACTTTGGGTCACTTTGCAAAAATGTTTCTGTAAATATAAAAGACATATCTATTCTCTTTGCACACACAAGTAAGAAAAATGGCTAAGAATTACTTTTTTTTTTTTTTAGTTTTTTGAGACAGGGTTTCTCTGTAGCTTTGGAGCCTGTCCTGGCACTAGCTCTTGTAGACCAGGCTGGCCTCTAACTCATAGAGATCCGCCTGCCTCTGCTTTTTAGAAATTTTTCATCTATGAGCAACAGGCAGCAATAGAGAAGGAAGGGAACAGAGAGACACACAGCAGAGTCGGAAACTCAGCCACCTGGGAGAAGCACTCTGCTCATCGGGACCCAGCTCTTGGTCCAAGAGTCAGTCACATTTGAAGCATGCTAGGAAGAGCGGGGTGGTAAAGAGCAGAGAAGGCTTTGCCTGCTGTTCCGTGGACAAGCTCAAAGGCTAGTGGGTGAGGCAGAGGTAGCAGGCAGCACTCAGAGCTGAGGCAGGAGCAGCCGGTTTTCAGCCAGAACTACTCCCAGTAAATCCTTTCACACCCGTTGAGGGGAGCAATCTTCTCAATCATGAAATAATACCGCGGGTGGGCCAGAGTTGCTAGAGAAAGCTTTCGAATAGCTTGAAAAGAGACACGCCGAGGCGGGCATGATGGATGCCTGTAGTGCCACGATGTTAGCACCGAGTGGTAGAGGCTGGTGGGCCTCGAATTTGAGGCCAGTCTAGGCTGCTCTGTGACACCATTTCTGAAACTACGAAACGGGATTGGAGAGGTGGCTCACCTGTTAAGAGCACTTCCACTCTGCCAGAGGGCCTCCGTTTGGTTCCCAACACCCACATTAGTTGGCTCACAACCACCTGTAACGCCAGCACCAGGGAATCCAGCTCCCTTTCTGGTCTGTATAGATACCTGTGCAAATATGGCATGTGCACACACACACATACACACACACACACACACACACACACACACACACACACACATGCACACCAAGACAAAACAAATAAGACACAAGAGAGAGCATCCCATTTAAAAAATCATAAAACAAAATAAAATGGAGAGGAGAGAACTATCTCCCTCCTTCCTTTCCTTCCTCCCTCTCTTCTTTTCTTTAGTCTGTCTTTCATTGATTCTTTTAGGTTTATGATCAAAATCACATTTACCTCATAAAACCAAACTGAATTCCATGCTGTTCTCTTTAGTTTGGGATATTTTTTAGTAACAACAATAGATAAAACTGGTTCTTTAGAAACTTAAAACACTTTCTTGATTCCATTAGTACTAAATGTTTTGGATCAATTTTTTTTATAACTTTCTATCATTCTTTCACTGGTCAAGGTCCAGATTATAATTTTGAGACAATCCGATCTATCATTCCATACTCCAGTGACCGTTCATGGAGCAGCACTGATAACCGGTACTCCAGAACCAGAGAACGGCCCGCCTTCCAAGTGGCCATTCTGCGCACTGCTGGAGTCTTTTCATCCACAGCTTACTATTTTAACCAATCTGTTCATTCTCTCTTATTTCCTTTTTGCTAATTGGGACATGCTATAAACTTCATTAATTTTTAAGCATCCAGCTTTTGGTTTATTATCTGTTTTTAAATCATCTCATTCACGTCACATAGATGTGAAACAGCTCTCACTCCAATGGGAAGAAGATGTTGGTCCAAACCAAATACAAGCTAGTGCGACCCAGCAACACTGAGTTTCATTGCTTTGACTGACAGGTCTCACTGTGGAAGGCTCTTATGAATGATTTATAGTCACAGGATAAAAGAAAGTCACAAACAAAGTCATTTCCCAGTAATGTTAGTGGAGACATCAAACAAGGAGGTGGGATTTAAGATATAGAATTTAGACACTATCTGAGGATATTTTCAGCCTTTGGGTTGGTGGAAGCTAACAGTTTATTAAGAACACATTCTAAAAGTTTTTCTTGAAAGTCAAATGCACCAGTGTTAGATTAGCTACAGGGGTGGGCAGGAAACACCCATCAAGGGGACTAAAGATAGCCCAAGATGGGGGCTTGTTTTAGTCAACATTCATCTCTATGAAAAGACACCATGACCCACTCTTTTAAAGCAAAGCATTTAATTGGATCTGGCTTACAGATTCAGAGGTTTGGTCCATAATTGTCACGGCAGGAAGCATGGCTCGCATGCAGCAGACATGGTGCTGGAAAACCAGCTGAAAATTCTATGTCTGGATACATAAGAAGCAGGAAGAGAGAGAGAGAGACAGAGAGAGAGAGACAGAGAGAGAGAGAGAGAGAGAGAGAGAGAGAGAGACAGAGACAGAGAGAGAGAGACACACACACACACAGAGACAGAGAGAGACAGAGAGACAGAGAGAAAGACACAGAGAGAGAGAGAGAGGGAGGGAGGGAGGGAGAGACAGACAGACAGACAGACAGACAGACAGAGACTGGGTCTGCCGACTTGAGCATCTGAAACCTCAAAGCCTACCTCTACTTCCACACTTCCTCCAGCAGGGCCACGCCTACTTCAGCAAGACCCTACGTCCTAATCCCTGTCAAACAGCACGACTCCCTGATGAGTAAGCACCCAAATATATGAGCCAGAGGGGGCCATGCTCATCCAAACCACCACAGCGCTGGAGAGATAGTTTAGTAGATAAGAGTGAGTCTCGTTCCTCCAAAGGACCCACGTTCAGTTCCTAGCACTCACCTCGGGAGACTCATCTGTCTGTCCGTCCAGCTCCTCCAGCTCTAGAGAATCCAGCACCCTTTCCTGACCTCTGCACACGTGGCACACGGTCACACTAACACATACACAAATGCGCAGACACAGACCGACACGCATAGACAGAGTTGCAGACAAACACACACACGCATGCAAAGGTGCAAGAATAAGAAAGATAACCCTAAATAATCTGAATTGGCATCAATCAGCTTTGTGTAGTCACACGGTCCTGACCAATCAGCAAGCCTTGAGAGCCTTTTGCAAAGGTAAGGCTTTTATCTGGGAACTTTAGTTCACAGTTGCGAGTTTATTCTATTCACTTTACTTTTTTGGGGGGGAGTGGGGTTTACTTTCATTTCTTCTTAAGACATGGAAATGCGGTTTTCTTGTTTTTCTTTACTAAGCTAGGAAAGAAACCAGAACTCCTGGTTTTCTGAGAGAACTCCATCTGTTTTAATACAGAACTATATCAAACTCTTCTGTTACGTCGGAATTTTTCCTGATATGGAAAGTATTTAAGCACACATATATCACATATGTGATATAAAGCCTTTACATTAGTCTCGCATTTAAAACTCAGGTATATTGAGATATGATTTATGCAAATAAAAGTGTATTCCTCCTAACCACAGAGTTTAATGGGCTTTGATAATGTATGCAAATTCTGTGGCAAAAATCCCACATGCCACTTGCCAGGCGGTACCCTATCCTCCTGGCTCCTGGCAGTCTCTGATTTGTCCTGTTTTGTCATTCCTGTGTCCTGGGGCAGTTTCCTCTGAGATGAAATGCCCCATCTTGGCTCTACTTCTGGAGGGAGGCTTGTTAAAGCTCGGAAAGCAAACCAAATTACCGGGCTCATAAATAACTCGTGAGTCTCAAGAAGTCCCTGCAGAGTCCAAGATCCACAAGGTACACCCTGTGGTTATACAAGCCTTAGGGACTACTGGGGAGAAAAGCTCTTCTGGCCTGTCAAGCTGCCTGCAAGTCCCAAGGAGAGCTCCAGGGATGCTGCTTCTGAGTCATTCCCACAGCTCCGGTGCGTTTCTCAGTGATGCCGTTGAGTCACCCACGATCCTGCAAACAACCCAGACAAACTTACTAGCTTGCCAAGCTGCCCTTTGATGAAATTGTTCTCTTTGTTCTGTCTTCTGTGCCTTGCCCAGGGTGAGGCCTCATTCCTTACTGCAGGCTTTTTCCATCAGCTTGTGGGTTTCTCAGGGAGGTCATGTGCCATTTGTTGGGACACTTTGCCTATAGAGATTCTACTGCCTTATCAAATGGAGCTGTGGGAAATGGTGTGTGAAGAACATGGAGAAAAGCATGACGTCAGCCTTAAAAAGGCACATAGATCAAAACTGAAGAAAAAAGACATGTGATCCACACATCTACTGCCAGAGGGTTTTCAACAGATGAACTAAGAATAGGCATTGGAAAAAGGCTGGCATCTTCAGGAAATAGAGGTAAAATGAGAGGACATATAAAGAATAAGACCAAGTTGGGCTGGTGAGATGGCTCAGTGGGGTAGGTACTTGACATGAGCCTAACAGATTGGGCTTTATTTTCAGGATCCTACCAGGTTGCAGAAAGAATGGAGTCCTGAGGGTTGCTCTCTGAGCAACACACACACACACACACACACACACACACACACACACACACACAACACACACACACGCAGAGAGAGAGAGAGAGAGAGAGAGAGAGAGAGAGAGACAGAGAGAGAGAGAGAGACAGAGACAGGGAGGGAGGGAGGGAGAGAGACTAGGTCATCACCTCTCACCATAAAGAAGAGATGGAACTACTGAAGACACCAGGGAAAATACCTCAGAACAGTAATCTTGGCAGACATTTTTATAAAATATATGTCCTGAAAAAGAAATGCAATGAAAGCAAAAAAACGACAGACCAAACTAAAATGTTTCTCTACATCATAGGAAAAATAGAGTTATTGGTGACCCAGTCAATGGCAAGAAGGGTGGACCATGTTTGCAAACCAGGCATCTCAACAAGTGATGGCTACCCATAATCCACGAGGCGCCTGATTCAATAACAATTGCAGTGGTAATCACCCCGGCAGCTAATATTAAAAGGGCTAACGATCTAGATGGCTCTTCTCAAGGGAAGATGCACAAACGGCCGAAAAGTGCATGTCAGCATCGTCGATTGTCAGGGAAGGATAACTCGAAAGGACAGTGAGATTTTGTCACACACTTGTTCTAAGTGGAATTTACAAAACAGACAATAACCCTCACCAAACTCAGGAAGGATACAGGCAAGGAATTGTGCTCCCTCCCTGTTCCCTCAGCTTCGAAAGGCTTTCCTACAGACGTGACGCTTAGGGTGAGCGCTCAACAGCCATTCCTTCTCGGCCCTCAACACTACGGGTCTCTGAATTCACTGCTTCCCATTGCAAAAAAAAAAAAAAAAGAAGTTTCTCTGAGTAAGACCAAGAACAGTACTAACATACACACATCAACAAAGGCTTTTAGAAGGCAGCTGGCAACAGAACATTTGGCTTAGGTCCCTCTGGGGGCCCATCACCTCCCAGCTATGGGCTTTGGACAAGGTTTATAGTGCCAGGCCTCAACTCCGATTAGAAAGTAGTTGGTTACCTCCATGGTAACCATGCCACTGTTGTACCCGTGGGTATATCTTGCCTGGTAGGTTGCTATTGTAGCATGCAGGATTCACTGCTGGGTGCCTTAGTCAGTATTCTATTGCAGCAAGGAGACACTATGACCACAGAAACTCTTATAAAGGAACAGCATCTAATTGGAACTTGCTTACAATTTTAGACGGTTAATTGATGTGTCATCATGGTGGGGAACATGGCGACATGCAGGCTGGCGTGTGCTGGAGAAGTAAGAACTGGATCAGTAGGCGGCAGGACTTGGCTTGGACTTGTGAAGCCTCAACGCCCACCCCCAGTGACACCCTTCCCCTAGCAAGGCCACAGCACTCCAACCTCCTAATCCCTCTCAAGTAGCGCCACTCCCTGATGAGTAAGCACACAAATGGCCCCTATATGAGCCTATGGGGCGATCCCTATTTAAACCACTACACAGAGTGAGATCATTGAAATCTTTTCTCCCCAGTGGCCGGAATAGCAACCGTTGTCACTAAAGCTAGCTAGAAGGGAGGAAGATTCCTGGTCAGTTCCAGCTTGGTTTCTATCCTGCAGCAAACTATGTGGAGTCTTCAGAAACAGTGTTTTAATATCTACTTAGGATAGGCAACTAGAGACAATCGCCTGTGATGTTTTGAAGCCCCCTGGGACATCATTGACAAACAACTTGTCGGGAAGTGTCCCGTGCCTAACACTGAGATAGTCATTTAATAACCAACACTTTCTGAGAACAGCATTGTCACCGGAGCAGGGTACCTATATTCAAACTTTTTTTCTTTGTAAAATTATGTTTTGTTAGTTTACAAGGTAGTGAGTTCTCGTAAATCTTCTTTTAGACATTGTTAGTTTTCACCGACTCATCCCACTCCTTCTTTCCCCACGGTTCTCTCTTCCCTCCTTCAACCTTCAACACTGAGTATTTCCTGTCCTGTGTGTTCACTATTTTCTCTTCTCACTAAGGGCCCCCCTCCCCTTTCTCATGGGTCCATCTTGCCTTTCCGACTTCTATAGATACTCCAAATTAGAAACGCAAATCTAATATTTAACCCTAAGATCTACAAAAGAGAGAAGACGTAGCAGTTGTCTTCCTGGCCCCGGGTCACTTTACACAGTATATTCTTTCCAGTTGTACCAATATACCTCCCAATTTCACCTTTGTTTTTCATGTACCACATTTTCTTTATCCTTACATCTGTTGATGGACACCTAGGCTGTTTCTATTTCCTAGCTGTTGTGACTACAGCAGCTATGAACACAGATGTGCAAATGTCTTTTTGCAAATAAAGACAGTCCTTTGGATATGTGCCCAAGAGTGGAGTGGCTGGGCCGTATGGTAGGTCTGTTTTTAGCTTTTAGAGAGACTTCCACACCAGTTTCCTCTCTTGGCTGAGTATCTTTTGCTGTACTAAAGCCTTTTAATTTTACAAAGTCTCGTTTGTTGATTATTGGTTTTATTTCACGAGCAAGTGGGATCCTGTTCACTAAGTCCTCACATAGGCCGATCTCTTGAAGTGCACACTTTACTTTTTCTTCTGGGAGTTTCAGCTCTAATGTCAAGGCCTTGATGCACTTGGAACTGATTTTTGTGTGGAGTGAGAGATAGGGATTTAGTTCTAGTCTTCCACATGTAGACGTCTTTGTAATGTTCCTTCCGTGTCTATTTTGTGTGTCCACTTGACACAGATGTAGAGTCAGCAGAGCAAGGAGCCTCAGCTGAGCAAATGCCTCAGTGAGATCGGCTGTAGGATGTGTTCTCATTTAGTTATCAGTGGGGGAGGGCCTGGCCTCTTGTGGGCGGTGCCATCCCTGGGTTGGTTCTAGGTCCTATAAGAAAGTGGATTGAGCTGGGTGCTGGTGGTGCACGCCTTTAATCTCAGTACTTGGGAGGTAGAGACAGGAGGATCACTGTGATATTGGGTCCAGCATGGTTTACAGAGCAAGTTCCAGTATACGCTCCAAAGCTACAGAGAAATTCTGTCTTGAAAAACAAAACAAACACAAAACCAAACCAAAACAACAACAACAACAAAAAAATAAGATGGGCTGAGCAGGCCACAGGGAAGAAAACCAGTAAGCAGCACCCCTGCATGGCCTCTGTATCAACTCCTGCCTCCAGGATCCTGCCCTGTTTGAGTTCCTGTTCTGAATTCTTCAGTGATGAACAGCAAGGTTGAAGTATAAGCCAAATAAACCCTTTCCTCCCCAACTTGCTTTTTGGTCATGGTGTTTCTTTGCAGCAATAGAAACCCTAACTAAGACAAATTGGTCCCAGAACAGTGGGGTGTTTCTGGGACAGACCTGAGCATGTTTGGGGAGGACTATGGAAGGACTTTGGACTAGAAGAGCCATTGAGTGTGAAGAGCATTGTGGGATGCTCTGTGGAACTTGGGGGATAAGAATGTCAAGAGTGGTGCAGAAGATGGAGGCCTGGCTTGCGAAGTTTTAGAGGGGAAGTTTACAGACTCTATCAAGGACATTTGGTATATTGAGCTAAGATCCTATGGCTCTGGTTAGCCGGGTTTGAAGAGACAGCTGCGATCAACAAGATACCAGAACTACTAAACCAAAACTTTGCTTTGCTGGGATACTTCATGCTGATTGGCTGGAGCTAAGAAATTAGTGGTGATTAAGAAGAGACCAACATCACAGAGGTGAAGTAAAATCTTCTGGGAAGTGTTTCTTGAGAGCACAGAGAAACTGTGTTCCAGAGGTGGCCAAGGTTGTGCTTCGTGCTGGCAGGTGGACTTGGTAATGTAGAAGAGTTTTGAGGCTTGGCACTATGAAAGAGAGACCAGGAAAGGCCATTGGTGATGGCACAGCCTCAGTCAAAGGCCCAGGACTGAAGGGGTCATGCAAAGAAGCTGAGGCTTGGCACCATGCGCAGAGCCTATGAGAGGCTATTGGTGAAATTGCAGCCCAGTTGCAGAAGAAGACACCAATGTTTTGGAGATGCCAGTTCCATGGGGTGACCACCAAGAACAGCAGCAGCCATGACATGGAGCCAGCTGGAGCCTGGAAGACGAGCTGTGTGTGCTGCAGAGGGCAGAGCTGGAGAAGTGACCCAAGCCCTTTGGAGGAGGCCAGAAGGTCATGAGTAGATCCTAGACATTCACTGGAATTGCTTTAAGTTTCTCTCCTTTTAATGTGATTTTGGCTATTAGCTTGCTGTAAATTGCCTTTATTATGTTTAGGTTTGTCCCTTGTATCCTTGATCTCTTCAAGACTTACCATGAAAGGGTACTGGATTTTGTCAAAGGCTTTTTCAGCATGTAGTGAAATAATCATGTGATTTTTTTTCTTTCAATTTGTTTTTATGGTGGATTACATTGACAGATTTTTGTATGTTGAACCATCCCTTCATATCTGGGATAAAGCCTACTTGATCATAGTGGATGATCTTTTTGATGTGTTCTTGGATTTGGTTTGCTAGTATCTTATTGAGTATTTTTGCATCAATGTTCAAGCATAAAATTGGTCTGTAATTCTTTCTTTATTGGGTCTTTGTGTGGTTTGGATATCAGGGTGATTGTGGCCTCGCAAATGAACTGGGCAATGTTCCCTTTGTTTCTATTTTGTGGAATAATTTGAGGAGTATTAATCTTAGCTCTTCTTTGTAAGCCTGGTAGAATTCTGCACTAAAATCTTTCCCAGGGCTTTTTTGTTGCTGTAGGGAGAACTTTAACAACTGCTTCTATTTCCTTGGGAGTTATAGGTCTATTTAAATTATACATATATGAATGTGGAGTATATCTCAAATCCAAGCAGAAGGTGATTGGTTGCTCTCATAACTGCCATGCCACTGTTGTCCCAGTGAAAACATCTTGCCTAGTAATTTGGTATTCAGGGACCAGAGCCAAGGAAGAACACCAATGACTCTTCTTCCCCAGCAGCTTGTAGAGCATCTTCTGGCTCTACGTAACCTAGCCAGCTTTAAGAGAGTTTCTTAGTTTGAGATTGATTTCTTGATGTCCTTGATGAGCTAAAGGGGGTAGTGTCTTCAGTAACAAGGTCTTACCACCTCGCTTTGGTGAGGAACAAAAACCAATCACCTTTATTGTTTTATGTGTCTCTAGGGTCTCTCTGACCAATAATTTGTAGGGTGGGAATCTCATGCTTGGTACTTAGATTTTTTATTAAATAATCCATTTATTCCTGAAGCAGTATTGTCCATTCATCTAAGATACCTCTTATCAAACTCACCCTTTTTATACTTTTTTAATAGCATTTACAAACAAGTGGATTTCCATAAGGTTTCTCCATACATCCTCAGTTTTGATGAACTCAGTCTCAATTCTGCTCTTTCCTTCCTTTTGTTTCCACTCCACCCTTTAATCTGAAGTATACACCCTCTTGTCTGTTCGTGTAATTTATGTTTTCATATCCTCTCTAATCATATTTTTCACTGGCATTGCAAGAGCACAGGTTCCCATTTAGGTTTTTTGTGTATCTTCATTTTAGCTAAGCCTATTGGCTTCCTTCACAACCCCTCCCTCTCTGTCTTTGAACCCTGCTGTCCCCAGCATTCCCTCTCTTTACTATTATTGTATTATTATTATTGTACTTACCCTCCTCTCTCTTAGTGGGTCTGTCCCCAGTGACTTGCTTCTAATGACCTGTCTTGTATGTGTTAAATATACAAACACAAAAGACTCCAAGCTAGGAAACATATGAGAGAGAGTGTATTGCATTTGTCTTTCTGATCCTGGGTAACCATTCAATGCGGTCCTTTCTAGTTCTGTTCGCTTACCTGTAATTTTATTATTTCATTATTCTTGATAGCTGATAGTTCATGTGCATATGTGTACCATGTTCTCTCTGTCCATTTGCCAGTTCATGGACATTTAGGTGGAATCCATTTCCTTGCTCTTGTAAATAGAGCAGCAATGAACACAGGTGTGCAAGTATCTCTTTAGTAGACGTTAAGTCCTTTGACACATGCCCAGGAGTGGTATAGCTGGGCCGTATGATAATTCAATTTTTAGTTTTTAAAGACATTTCTAGACTGAGTTCCAAAGTGGCTGTACTAGTTTACACCCTCACAAATGTCCCTTTCTCCATTTCTCCACAACATCACCACCATTGTTATCACTTGGATCCCACTTATTGTCTTTTGTAATCTCGATCATGACCATTCTGACTGGGGTAAGACGAAAGCTGAAATGTTTGTTTGCTTTTAGTTACAAAATTTAAAAATTATATGTGTTTGGTTCCCGTGGAAGCCCGAAGGGTGTTTGATCCCCTAGAGCTGAAGTCATTGACAGTTGTGAGCTGGGATGTGGGTGCTGGGAACCAAGCCTGGGTCTTCTGCAAAAGCAGTAAATACCGGTAACCCCTGAGCTATCCTTCCACCCCTTGAGAGAGAATCTTTATTTTATTTAATTTTAATGTGTGTGTGTTTCTGTGTGCCACATGTGTTCTTTGTGCTCATGGAGGCCAGAAGAAGGGATAGAAAATATCCCGGAACTGGAATGACAGATGGCCGTGGGCTGCCAATGCGGGAGCTGGCCGTCAAATCAGGTCCTCTGAGGAGCAGCTAGTGTTCTCAGCTGCAGATATGGAATCTTAAAGTCCTTTTACTTTGCCTGTAACTGATAATCAAGGACATTAAACACTTTTCCCAGAGGGTTTAGTAGCCATTTATATTTCTTGTTCTGAGAACTTTCTGTTCAGTTACATAGTTCATGCTCCAGGGTACGGTCCCACACCCATGAAACTATGAAGAACACAAATTGGATGGCAGGGTGGGGGTGTTAAAAAAAGGGAGGTGATGTTGGAAGGGGTAGGAGTGGATCTAGTAGGAGTCAGGGAAAGCAGAGTGGATGTAACCCATACACTGCCCCTGCCCCCTGAGACTGGGATTGCAGGCATACGCTCACACTCTCTCCTATAGTCTCTCTCCTTCTGTGCCCTGCACGCTCTGCCTTCAGGAGCGATGGTGTTTCCTATTTCACCATGCTTGCTTCAGGATTCCTGTCTTTATGAGAGGCACCTGCCAGACAGCCTAGGCAGCTGTTTTGGTAAAGAAATAGGTTCACACTGTATTTGACATAGAGGGACATCTGGAGGTTGCGAGGCTGGTTACATTGGGGGAAGAGACTATGACATGCTGGATGTCATCAGTTCTTGTAAACATATAACTTATAACTACCATTTTAGGAGGAAAAGTTGCACCAGCACATTTTTTTATCTGCTTGTAACCGCAGTCATTTAACGTGGTCAGAACCCAATCATGCCTACTTTGATAGGCTTCCAAAACGAGCCATTGTCCCAGCTCCAGGGCCTCCTGAGGCACCACATAGACGCTGCTGAGGTCTTACACATGCAGAAGTTGCTGAGATCTTACAGAAGGACTTCAAAATGCTTGCCCCATGCTCTGACTATTTCAAGGTCCCAGTCTATCCTCTTCACGCCCTGGCTAAAATCAGGGCATTGAACAAAAGCGCCCTGGAATGTAGGAGAAGGATTAATTTGTTGCAGAACATAAAAAAAATGTTCTGTTCCCCTCTGAGCTATAAATTGTTGTCGAAGTCATTTAGACTGCCTGCTGGCTGTAGATCCTGGCTGTCTTATTACTCAGCCAAGCTGATTAAGACTAATTTTGGTTAAAACAAGTTTGTGCCTGGGCAAACAACCAGCACACACAGTCTCAACCAGGCAAGTCCATTGAGACTAAGTTTATGATACAGATTCTTAATAAGTCCTGGGATGTCCAACAGCATCCTGATGAGCTGACAGCATCATCATGTCCCCAGCACATTAAACTGCCTTATAATTTATTTGGCTGTATTTCCCCCCTTGAGAGTCGGTCTTTGGTTCGGGCACATCATTCTCACTGGTAACGGCTCAGCTGAGCTGAGCTGATTCATAACTTCACAGAGGTTTCCTAACGAGCTTCTTAGATCATTGTTTCAAAAAGGGGAAAAAAATCCCAGCGAGACAGATGGTAGACTTTATTTTTTCTGGCTCTCCTGAATTCACATAGAGTAATTGTACATTGAAGGCAAGCATCATACCAGCCAAATCCTCCTGCAGCTCACCTCCCATGTGGGAGTGCAGGGAGCAGGCCTCTGAGGACACAGATGTTGTCAGTTGGATTTCAGAGGCTAAAGCATGAGTGCCAGTGACAAGGGGTGTCTCTCGAGCTTTCTGTTCTCATCTTCCACAGCCCAGGTTCAGTCCTGGTCCTGTCTCTGTACCATGGATGACACTAAAGAGACCCAGGGGCTTAGCACTCTGATGAGTAGCCTGGCTAATAAACATAAGTGTTTCTAGATCAGAAGTTTCTAGAAATTTGACAGAGATTTAAGGATCCCTAGAAACCAATTCATCTAGAGGGGTGTGGGGTGCTAAGTGGGCAGATGTGTCCATCACTTTTTCTGAATGATGGGCATTTTACAGTAAGTACTGTAGGCAACAGAAACATCCCCCAAAGCAGGAACTAGCCCTTCCCATTTCATTTTGCTTCCCATGGTTATCACCTAGATTTTCTCTTGCTCCCTGTGAAGTCTGGTTCTGACTGGGCACCTCACAATGTGCTATCCAGTTATCCAGTGACTGTTACCCTGTAATGTGGGTGAATCAGAAGAAAGACAGGGAGAACCCTGCAGCTCTCTGGGTAGGTAGGGAAGCCTCCGATGCAGGGACTCGAGTTAACCATGCTCCTCATTTCAGGGTGCTCAAATCATTTATGCTCATATCTATGTGCAGCGTTGGTGGATGTGTCTACTGGGTTTCATCTCTGGTCTCCTTTGGCAAGGCCAAACTGACCTCAGAAACTTTTCTCTGGAGGTATCCTGCATGGGTATAAATGTTTCTCCCAGAAGACATAGGTTGTTGAATAAAAATCTTAGTGCCAGATGTGATAGACCTGCCTCAGAGTTGTTTGTCAGGGAAGCCAAGAGGCTTCCTAAACAACACAGGTTATTACCATTGCTCTTGATTTTCAACATCACTAGATGGCAGGATTCTATCGCTGAAGACATCACATAGGTTAGTTATAGGATATAGAGAGATCACACTGGAACTGACCTGGATCTTCCTCCTTGCTCCCTAGCTCCCACAATGTTAGAAGGTGCTATAGAAGCTTTCGGGGGGGGGGGGGAAGTCACAGGTGGTTTTACTTAGCAGTGGGCCCTGTACAGTACAATACCAATCTGCCAGCCAAGCTATATTACCTGGGGAAATAGTGGCATGGCTGTTCGGGCGTAACCAAACACTTTCTAGTTGGTTGCATTTGAAATCTGCTCCACAGGAGGTCTCCATGTCTCAGACTAAAAACCTGCTTAAAAAGTCTATGGCTGGCCAGGTGGTGGTGGCGCATGCCTTTAATCCCAGCACTCAGGAGGCAGAGGCAGGAGGATCTCCGTGAGTTTGAGGCCAGCCTGTGCTACAAGAGTTAGTTCCAGGACAGGCACCAAAAACTACAGAGAAACCCTGTCCATGGCTGGGCAGATGATAGACCACAGGGGCAGGACACCCACTGCTGCTGTTTGGCTAACTGTTCCCCTTGTCAAAAATGTCTTCTAAATATTTATGTTTAGACCCCAGATTTAGTGTTAATTTCAACCTGAGTTGGGGAAGTTTCTTTTTGTAACAGGTAGTGGTTAGCATAGAGACTCATAACAAGGCCAAAGGCTGAGGATAAGTGACTGTTGAGCAGTTAGCCCTGAAATGGGACATCTATATCAATACTCTCCAGGATTCAGGGGCTACTGTAGGAGAGGACCGGAAGAACATAGGAGCCAGAGGATGAGAAGCCCTGTGCAATGCTGTCTTCTGGGCAGGACGTGGCTGCTGGACACATCAACTCAGAGTAGCTCAGGTTGCTCAGACCCAGGCAAGGGTGTAACATCTCTCACTGTCTGATGAATTGTCCTCTGTGTCTGCTCAGACCCTCGAGGAGGGAATGGTTGGTAATTTTTGCCTTATGAACATCTTGATATGGTGGGGTGCACCTGCCCATAGGAGGGTAAAAGGTAGGGGACTTGCTGAATTTTCACCAGTCAAGGACATATTTAGTTTATTTGTCCAGGATTTTATGGCCTCTAGGCACAATTTAGTTTCCAATCCACTTTTAGGACCTTTGCCAGATTTAGGAACTCTTTGACCATGAAGGCCAGGTAACTGTGAGACCCCAGAGATATGGGCAATCTGAATCTGGAATATCTGGACCTGAGTAACTCAACAGTTTTGGTTGCCTCTAGATGGGTGGCCATGTGGAGTTTTGGTGACCAACTGTCTTTTGCTAGCAGAAGATAGTATGAATCTCTCTTCTGGTGAGAACCATTGTCCATTTGCCTTATGTTTTGCATCTTTCCCTTTTTGCTCTTTTGGTATTTTTGTGTATAGGCTGGACTCAGAGCATTTCAGGTGTGCGTAGAATAACCAAGATCTGGAGAAACCCAGTTGGTTCTAGGGTTGCCATTTTGGTGGCTGCCAGATTTCTGTTGCCCTCTTTCCTTGGGCCCCTTTGACACACATTGCCACGGATGATGGCTACTTCTATTGGCAGCCGTATGGCTTCTCGTAGGGCCAGGATTTTTTCTTTGATTTTGATTTCCTTTTCAGCTTAGGTGAGGAGCGCCCCTCTCTCTGTAGAGAGGTCCATGGGCATGCCATTAAGAATGGCTGTAGTGGCAACTGTTCACAAACAAGCCAGCCAACCAGCAGGATCCGAATCAAGACTTTGGGACAGATAGACCCACTGGCGTCTTGCAGGGTCCCAGAGCCTGGGCAAAGCCTCCTTTTGTAATCACTTACATATGATGGGGAGTCTTTCTCCTCTTCCTCTCCTGGTGTTTCTGGCTCCTCCCTCAAATCTCTTTTATCTTTTGTCTTGTGTTTCTTCTACAAAGTCACAGTTATTGTAATTTTTTAAAATTTATTTATTTATTTATTTGGTTTTCAAGGCAGGGTTTCCCTGTGTATCTCTGGCTGTCCCGGAACTCACTCTGTAAACCAGGCTGGCCTTAAACTCACTGAGATCTGCCTGGCAAGTGCTCCCAAGTGCTGGGATTAAAGACATGCATCACCACCACACAGCTACTGTAAATTTTTGGGCAATCCCCAATAATTGGGATCTATTAATAGTCTCAAACCCTTTCCATTTTTGAAGTTTCTTTTCTAATGTCTGGGGCTGTCTGCATAACAAAAGCAGTGCTTTCGAGCAGCTTCAGTCCTAAGATGAGCCTGTGAAACTGTCCAGGATCTCTTTACCTAGGTTGGTGTTTGGGTCCCAGGGAGATGGCGCAAGGGGCAATCCTCTCTATCTGGGCTGCAGCATGTAGCAGTAGCCTCCTGCCCAGCCCAGTGGTGGCTTTTCTATGCTTTTCAGAGAAGGGTGGGTTCTGACTTTTCCAGTGATACAGATCATTGGTTGAAAAGAGACATAATCCATGAAAAATGATGGAATGGAACTTTTCTTTTCTCTCTAGGAAGCTGGGAGAACACCTTCTCTTTCCCCTGATGCAACTAGCTATTTATAGTGACTCAGGGGTCTATTTTCTCCTCCTTGTGTGCACTTTGCTTTCAAGTACATGAAAAATGGCAGAGGACCCTGGATGAGAGGCCCAGTCCCTTCCTGTCTCCACACAGAGAGTGGTATTGAGAATCTGTGGGTGGTGAAGCAGTCAGAGTCAGGAACAAGAAGGGGAAGGCCATTTTCCTCTGTTGTGACTGACAGAACAGGAAGATGTTTGGGTTTCTCTGGGTGACTTGGCCAAGCCAAAAAAGATTTGGATCCCCAACAAGGGTACAGAGGTCTTTCACTAGAGAAAGCCACTGATCAACATTGGGAAACTATTTGGGGTGACCAGTCTCCCAGTCACTTCCTTCCAGATGGCCTAAATCCTCATGGGGCCATCCAGATCCCAAGATGGCCAATAGATTTCACAAAAGGTCTGGCATTTTCTATGTTAGGAACAGCTGTTCTCATCAGCAGTGCCCCACCTACCCCCCGGGTTGCAGCAAACCCCACCATGGTCTGCAGTGGCCTCCTCCAGCTGTTGCAGTTGGCATCGCCATAGCAATGGTAGCAGTTGCTGTCACTGCCGCCAGTCACTGCTGGAAAGCAGGGCAGGGTGGGGGGGAAGGGCACAGCCCCTGAGCCTGCAGGGAATCATGTAACATTTCAGGGAAGCCAGTTCCAGTACAGCTCACACTCCCTTCCGTTTTAACTCTGTTTGTCTAACCAACAGAACGGACAGAAACACACAAAGGGACACATAGTAAAGACAACTGGGGGTGGCCACTGTATATCATCCATTGAACGGACCAGGGAAGTCCAGCGCCATCTCACACGGATCCTGGGCACTGGATCAGTGGCTGTGATCATCCTACCGCTCCTTTGTGTCCTAAATGAAGATACCAATAACCATTCTCCTGGAAGAGACAGATCAGGTGACTTTTGATCTTGTTCCCTTTTGGGCTGGAAGTGTCAGATTCTTCTGAAGGATTAGTCAGCCCTCCATCAAAAGGAGTCCTGGGGCTCTGGAACTTATCAGGTTGTGCACTTCCTGTGATTTCCTTGACCTCTTCACCCTTACCTACTCTGAGATCTCTGGTGACTTGAGGTCTGGTCTCTGGAGATCTCACTTGGGCCTTCAGAAGTGTTGTGAGGCATCCTCCAGAGAAGACCATTCGGACACTGATTTAAGCCAATAAAAAGTCTTTATTAGGCAGCCAATGACTACGCTGGGTGTTCAGGACCTCAGTGCAGTCCCACGTTTTTCTCAAGGTGAGCTTTTAAGCACAAAAAGAACCCCCTGGGTTGGCCCACCTCAATTAGCAAGAATAGTTAGCCAGAAGCAGAACTACATAAGCCAAAAAGCAATGTTAGTACATTTAGAGACTTTCCCAGAACTATGGACTTTGATGGATTAGGTCTTTGTTTTATTTTTGAGAGGCTTTGCTGCCTATACACTGGGTTCCAAGGCCTGAATGGTTCTCCCATCATGGTGTCAGTTATGCTAAGGTCTGGGGACCTGTTTACATGGGTTATTAACAAAGGAAGAGGACATGAAAGAATAAGGGGGAATTTTTGTAAAAGGGAGAGTGAGTAGAAGAGGACTTGGGGAATATGATCAAGACTGTATGCATATATGAAATTGATAAAGAATGAATAAAAACATTAAAAAAAACCTTCTTGGTTCTTTGAAACTAAACAGACCATCTCTCCAGCCCCCGTGTCTGTGATCTTGTTTCCTGATCCACAACTTTCGTGACTTCTAATTTCCATTGCTATAAGTCCTCCTTCTGTCACGCATCACAGCTTTCCCAAAAGTTGACTCTCAGATGCTCATAGGACAAAGCACCTTAGTGTGTGATGGTGCTTGCCTTTAATACCAGTAGACGGGGTGGGGAGAGGCAGAGGCGGGCAGAGCTCTGTGAATTCAAGACCAGCTAGGGCTATACAATGAGACTCTCAAAAACTGAAAACGAAAATACCCGTTGGCTAGGCCCCTAGAAGCCATGGGATAATAAATAAGAAATAAAAAAGAAATCACTGTTCATGCTATCACCTCAGGGAGTGTATTTGCAAGGGATCTGGTCTGCTGAGGGGCTGAGGTAGCCTTTCTTTAGGTGCGTATGTGTATGTGTGTATTTTGTAGTGGGGTGGCTGAGCAGTTTTGGAAGGTAAGCAGCAAACGCCACCACAGCAGGGTTGCATTGCCCTCTCATCAGAAAACCCAGTCTTTCTTTTCTGCTTCGGAGGGTTGGAGGTAGAAGGAAGGAATGGGGCACGATTCCTAGGACAGAGCAGGTGTTCATACAAGGCTGGCCAGCATTGTTCAACCCGGCATTGTGATGCTGGTGATGACCTGGGGTTGGGAAGCAAAAACACACAACATATCCTTTTGGGAGGCTACTGGGACTCTCAAGCTCCAAGTGACCAACAAATGACGTTTTGTCAAAGCGTGGGGAAAACAGGTGAGCTTTCTGAAAACCAGCAAGAAGGTCACTTACCAGTGAATATCCTTCAGGGATCGCAGACACTCCACCTAGGATGTCTTATTATCACAGAGGTCCTGTCTGGCTTTAGTGCAGGCAGGGAAACGAAATCTTGGAGTCTTTAGGGCTCAGAATACCCACGGGTAGAGTCACGCAACCCAGAGAACACCCAGGCACGTGTGTGTCTGCTGTAAGTGAGCCGCAGCTCTGTCGGACTTGGAGCGGCTCTCCACTCGCCCCCATCTGTGTGCCCTAGAAGGTCTGATTTTGTTATTCTGAAGATTTTCTTTTCTAAATGCATCTTGCCTTTCTCAAGACAGCTCATTGTGTGCAAGAAAATGAAAAGGAAGCAGTGCTAACAGCCTGAAAGACCATACCCTTCGCTAACAGCCTGAAAGACTACGTACGCCCTTAGCTTTCCTATAGTCTTCGTACCCAAAGGCCTCAAACTAAGTAACATTCTACATGGAAGAAAAACATTTCCACTGACTTCTACATGGTGTCAGACAATATTTTCCTTGATTGAACCACCCCCTGTTCTGTGGGGTAGCCCCTCTTTCAGACCCCAGGATGCTTATATCAAAGTGTCCTCTAAGGTTCCTCGCCTGGGGACAGACAGCCTAAGAGTAAAAATGTCCTGTTCTTGAGCACAGAAGGGTAAATTGCTAAAGTAAAAGCCTCTGGCCTCAAACAGAGCTGGAGAGAAATTGCTCCAGGGCATTTTCTCAAGGCTCAGAGGTGCTACTGCTTCTCTGGTGATAGAGACCTAAGCTCAGTGGGAAACATAAGCTGGAGTTCAGAGGTGAGAAGTCCAGCCTTGGAGACAAGGTTTAATTGAAAACTCTAGTTGACTGTTTTTCCTGGGCACCATGCTGTTAGCTCTATGATGTCACGTCTTCTTATCCTAAGGCGCGGTCTCCACTGCTCTGGATTCCCTCTTGTGAGAATTCTGATCTCCTTAATGGAGCTTCCTTAGGTTTCTGTTGGACGATTTGATGCTGTTTGTCAGTCAGTCCATATGTCTGTGTATCTCACCCCCGACCCACATGTTCCCCGAAGGTGAACTTGACCATCTTAGTAGATTCACCGTGTAGTCCAGATTCTTTCCCTGCTTCAGTGCTGAGGTGAGAAAAGTAGGCAGCCCTTCTATCTAGAACTATTTAAAGAAAGAGACAGGCAAATATATCCATTGTAAGCTTTTTCTTTTTTTCTTTTTTAGAATTTAAGCTTATGAGTATCTATGCCCACTATATTCATAATTACAATTTAATATCTGCATACAAAAGCTATGTAAAAATCCATTTCCCCAAATATACAAATTCTTTTTGGATAGTTTAAAACATTTTGATCACAGATTCCAACAATTTTAGGCTGAAAAAAATATCACCAATCTAGCAATAGCACTTAACACTGTCCGCAAAACACAAATCTTCCACTGACTGTAAACCTCTCTATTCTGTACCATTTGTTTTTCCTGATTCTCAGGGCAATGAAACATTATGGAAAAAAGAATCGTCTTCTCTGACGAAAGCACGGAGAATGACTTTGGCTATATGATGTCAAGTGAAAGATGCCAAGGTCACAAGGAACATCCAAAGGGACTAAGTGACACAAGGCCACATGAGTGCGCTTGTGCCCTGACCCCCTCCCCATCCGTGCATTGGCTGGCCTACAGCCTCTTCCTGTGTCTCACGTTGTGCTCTCTTGAGTACTGTCCCCCTCCTCAGAGGAGAGACTCACATTTGATTGTCTTGTGCAGAAGGTGGGTCAGCTTGAGCTGTGCAACACAAAGCCACAATCAGTGTTCACCTGCACACTATTGCTCCTGAAGGCGGCATTAATTAATGTGGAAACACACGAGAAATGTATAATTTTTCATGTGCAAACATTTATACAGCACAGTAAAAATTCTGTGATAAGGCCAAACCTTTTTTCTCCCTAGCCTTTTTTTTGTATGTGTGTGTGTGTTTAATGTCTTTTTTTTTATTTTAAAGATTAAAGTAAAATGTTTCAATTGTAAAAAATACACACCGGGCAAATCCTTACCTGGATAATAAATATCTACATCACAGTACAATAAATTTCTTCTCTATAAAATTTAAATATGGATCAGTCTATCACTATCAAAAGAAACACTATGCTAATGTTTCCATATTATTAAAATAACAGGAAATTGTGAGCTTATTAGAGGACCTGATGCCATCGCCATTGGAAAGGGCAAAGAGATTCAACTGTCTGTCATCTCTCATTTTGAGGAGGACCTGTGGTTTGGTTCTTCACTTAAATTAAGTTCATGAAAAAGGTTTAGCCTTACAAAATGCTGGCTACATCTCAAAAACCATAAGACTGATTTCATAATTCATGACTCATGCAGCAAAAGGTCAATATGACACGGATAGGTTTGAGTTCCACAGAACGAAGATGTCTTACTGACAATGACATGCTCTGAAGAGGCCCAGCAGGTCACAAGGCTGGGCTGGGGAGGGCTGAGTGTGAGGAGATCAAGGCTTGGGCGCCAGCCCGCAGGTTAACATGAGAAGGGACCCTGCAGAGCGGAGCCAACCTCGCTCTCCCCGAGATTGCACTGGGACGGAGGTGGCACTGGGGCCACAGGCTGGGGACGCGCTGGGCTGAGGCTCCCACAGGGCGCATCACCGAGGACTGAGGCTCATCACACTAGAAGAAGCTCAGAGGCGGCACAAGGTGTTTTCAGTAGAATCAGAGGAGAAAAATTGTTCTTCTTTCTTCCAGTTTCTGGAAGTTCTGCGCATTGATGCTGAAGTGCAAAGTGCACTTGAAGGGACAAACACACGTATGCACACATGTGCACACACACACAGACACACACGTCTTTTGCATGTGCACAGCCTTCTCATCCATACCTATGATTTGTAAGTGAGCATCCCGGTAGGATGGGCATGTTCTCCTTGACTGGAATGTCTCCCCACAGTGGGGCAGATGCAAGGGCTCTTTCCACCACATCCACACTTGATTTGAAAGTCTGGACAAGATTAGAAGAAAAATGCTTTGTAAAAAGAAAAGAAAAAAAGTTGGGAGCCAATTCCTCAAAATCTAATTTCATAAAATGGAGTTTCCCGGAGGAGGGCGTGACTTGAGTCATTCTGACCGCCTGCCGTTCTTATTCCTTTCGCCAGAAGACTGAAGCTCGCATATCTTATTCAGTATGAATGTTCCGCCTTCAACGTTGCCAGGGCTGGGTCTGCCCCTTGAAGGTGAGCCTTTGCGTTCAGAGTGAGGACCATGTGCTGGGGCTGACCAGGGCTGACCAGATGGCTGAGGGCTGGGCTAGTGCTCAGTGGTCGTTAATCCCCACAGCGCCCTGAAAGCCTTGCGTCCAAAACCCTGCAGTAGTGCTGGAACCCAGGTGTCTGACGTCCTTTGGAAACCATCAGAGTCAGGAAACTTCCTTGGAAACACTGGTGTCCCAGGACTCTGTGCCCCTGCGCCGGACTCACCTGCGGGCTCCCTCTCTCTCCTCTTGGAAGGAGAACTTGCCTCACAGCAAGCTTGTTTTTATTGTCTGGACAGAGGTCCTCCGGGAGAGTCGAGAGGGAGAACAGATGTTTAATGAAGTTTGTGAGGGAGGAGGCTGGCTACAGGCTGTCTGGGAAAACAAACCCTTGACAGATGTTTGAACAAGAATCAATGGGGCTTCTTGCTTCTATTTTAATCTCTGCACCAAGTCCACAGCACATTCTGTCTAAACACGTTAACGTAGGAGCGTGCCTTCTCCTGAGGCTATTCCCACGGACTCTGGGGACTTTCAAAGCTGCACCTTCTCTTCCAAGGCCATTCTGCCTTCCTCTGAGGCAAATTCTCATTTCAAATAAAAGCCAAATACATTCCTTAATTGTGAGTGGGCCTTGCTTTTTGTCTGATAAAGCTACATATTTGAATATAAAAGGAATAGTTCAAGGATCACTCCCCCCCCCCCCCACTTACTGGAAAGTCATCCAAAAGAGAAAATAAGAGGGATTTTAGGGGACTGACTTATTTATGAAGTAAGAAAATTGGAACTGTAAGGTCCTAAACCGACCAGGCCGTAGAGCACGACCTAGAACTCTGGTGCCCTGACGTCCAGTGAAGCCAAGAATGCTCCAAAAGCCTAAAAGAGGCAAGTGAGTGTCCTCACTCTTCACAGTGACTTTCTGTCCTTGGTTTCTAGGTAACGCTTGCTGATATGGCTTGTTTTCCCCAATATTTCCAGGATAAGGCAGTGAAAGGCAGGCAGAGGGACAGTTCATATCTGGGACGTCAGTGAAGAATGGGGTACATTCAGTTGCATGGGTACCTTCTTTGCCCATCTGCAGAGAAGTTGTCATGACTTGGTCATTGGGGGTAGGCTGGACAGCAGTGGTCATGGTGTGTCATTATGCACGGTCAGCCGTTGTTTTATGGGGACTCTTGGCCAGTGCAATGATGTATAAAGGTACAGAAGAGCTAGTGTTTAGAGAGAGTCAAGCTGTTTATCCCCACAGAATGTGGCGGGGAGGTGGGGGCTGGGGATATTCGTGGATAACGTAAGGAGCTTATGAATCCGAGACTGGGGAGAGCATCCTCCGGTCATCGGACAGCCTACACCCATGAGGAGTGCATTTCCTTTGAAGCAGAATATTCCTGCCCTGATCTTTTCCCAGGAATTTTATCAAAGAAGACTGGAACTTCAACACGTGTGTCTCTCCCTGATGGGAAGATCTAAGCCATAGGGAAATGTCATCAACTCAACAGACAACCTGGATAAAGACCTTGGTGAGCTGGGGAAAGAACTGGCTCAGAGATCACTAAAAAGAGACAGCACTTCGGTAAACAGGCTTGAGCTTTGTGGGAATGGCTTGTGAATCTATCCAAGCTCTGAAGACGCCTTCCTGCTCGAGGTAATACACCACTTGCACTCTGGAAACCATGCCTGAAAACATTGATACAGATTCCCAAGCTCTATGGGCAGGCTGAGGAAAAGATTGTCCTTGTGGTCTCGAACCAGTAAAACACCTGCCCGTCTTCAGGTCATGCTCTTGCCCAGCTTGAAGGACGTCACAAGGCTACAGAGGGCTACGGGAAGGAAAGCTGACTCCTTATGGTGTGGCTATTCCCGCACGTTCCAAGTCACACTGCTTGGAGAAGAAGGGTGCTGGAAATGGTGAGCTCCTGGTAGCATCTGCTCCTACCCTTAGACACCGAAAGCCACGCCCAGACTGAGGGGGCCCTTCCTCTGCCAGCTCCACCCTGCAAACATCAGAACTGGATCAAGATGACTGTGGTCTTGGTTTTAAGGCTTCTTTAGTCTTCTGCAGTGCCATTTGGATGGCTTGAGTCTCTCTGACCAGGGAGGGACAGATGGGAGCTGGTGATGGCTTGGTGCTGGTGACATAATGATTGTCCCCCACCCAACCCTTCAAAGCATTCACAGTAAGGACTGGTGAACAGAATGCAGCAGTTACAAAGACCCACATTCCAGAGACGATGTCATCCCAGGCTGTGCCACTGATGACCCACTGACCCCTGATGATCCCACCCGACACAAAGAAACGAGGAAACGACAACAAGAAGGGCTGAGGAGGAGGCGGGACGAAACGACACCCAGTAGCGCGGCGGGAATGACGAGAACCTGTCCAGTCCACTTAGTCCTCAAAGACTTCCAAGAACAGAGGGGGGAAGAGCTCCGTGGGGCACTCCACCTTCATGTGGAGGAAGCGGCTGGCATGGCAGGCTCCAATCATCCGCAGGTCTGTCACCTTCATCAGGAGTTTGGGCCAAAAATGTGTCACATGGTGCTTTCGGTAATTGATATAGTGTTCAAAGGCCAACAGGAAACTGTCTTGGTATTTCTCGATTCTCTCAACGCAGGCCAGTCCTGGGCGATCTGAGGGGAGGAAGAAGATGAAGATGAATTCAGAGGTGGAGGGAGGGAGCTTGCCTGATTCAATTCCAGATCTGGGGACTTCTCTGCTCCTAGGAATGAGTGAGAACGCAACAGGGACTCTAGAATACCAGAGGACAAGGTGACAGTTGAATGGCCAGCTTTGGTTGGGGGTGGGGTGCAGTGTTGAGATGGATAAACCTGGTGGGGGTGGGGTGCAGTGTTGAGATGGGTAGATCTGAAGGTGGGGTGCAGTGTTGAGATGGGTAGATCTGAAGGTGGGGTGCAGTGTTGAGATGGGTAGATCTGAAGGTGGGGTGCAGTGTTGAGATGGGTGTGGATCTGGTGGGATGGGGTGCAGTGTTGAGATGGGTAGATCTGGTGGGAGGGTAGGGTGCAACTTCCTGGCAACCACAATGTGAGCAACTTCATTGACCTCATGCTCCCTTCCATGATGTACTTCTTTACCACATGCCTGACAGCAATGGAGCCAGCTGACTGTGGGCACAGCCTCTGGGACTGTGAGCCAAGGTAAAACTTCTGTCCCTCAAATTGGTTTTACGAAGTGCTCTGTCATGGTGATATGAAAACACACACAGCTGCCATCTCTATCGGTTCCCTTCCATTACTGACTTATCCCAGAGGGAACGTCTTATTACACAGCAATAAAATCCATTTTTCATAAACAGATGATAACTATGAAAACAAATGAATGGAGGAAAACTTATCAAATAATAAAAATTTCTTTACTAAAGGCAAAGGTTCTTGTTGAAGATTTTTGTGTCCTTGAACGTTCCTTGTTAAAAGCAAGGTAGCAAGTATTGCAGGGGTATAAAAACCAGACTAGCACCATGCTAACTCTCTCTCTCTCTCTGACTTATTTAGGGCATACAAGTCAGAAGAAATTATAGAAGAAATAGCTTTCTCCCTATGTAAATTAACATTATTTCAAAGGGTTTTTATACCAATAGCGACTTAGCTAAACTTTGCTTTCATTCCCTTCAAGAACACATCCCCACATAGTTCCATTTCCATTTCAGTGGGTCACTGTAGAGAGAGGCCGTACCACACAGGCAGCCCATAGAGAAGCTCCACGCTTTATTTCTCTGAGTCCTCTGTATTCCCTGAAGGATCCAGGGCCAAGTGATCACTGGTTGTAGCCTGGATACCAGCTTTGCAGTTGCCCAACCGTGTGACCTTCCTCCAGTGGGGGCCAAACTCATGAAGCCACTGAGGTCCTTGCAGAATAAGTCTGGTAGCCATATTTTATATTATATATGGGATCACATGAGGTGACACTGAATTTGCCGGATTCTTTTGGTTAAAAGAAGTCACAGGCAAGGGGGTTATAGAGGGTGAGAAGAGCAGATATTGGGAAAACATAGTCCCCTGGAATGTCTCCAAAGTCACCAAAGGGAGTGCCGTGTGCCATTCTGTCTGTATTTGAAACTTTCCACAAAATAACTTAATATATTATTGATTTTAAAATATCTTCCATATCTAAATTTTATGTAGGAAATGAATTTCTAGGTCAGCTTTAAAATACTTCGTGAATTTCAGCTCGATAAAGAGTTGTCAAGGTGTCTGTGACCCAGGTTTTGCTACTGGCCAATAAACATTTTTTGGAGTCTACTAAACACTGGTAAGACACATCTGTGACCTCAAAGTATAGTTAGACCAGAGAACGGTCTGGGTAAGTTAAGCAAATAGTGACAGAACAAAATGACAAGCACCAGAGGAACGAAAGTAGGTTTTGAAACGAAGAGGATGGCCGGAAACAATTTTCTGTATTTCAAGACTGGCTTCCCGAATGCAGTGTGCTTTGCATTTATTTATTGTGAGGTGAATCAAAAGAGGATAGTGCCAGTTCCATCATTAACCCTCCACTGTTGGGAGCTAGAGCTCTGATGGGCAGCGGGTTTGGTTATAAAGATGGTATCATCATGCCGACGCTGGAGGGGTGACCAGTGAGGAAGAATGTTGAGTCGGGGCTGGAGCTGGGACGACTTGGCCAATAGGACGTGGCTGTAGTGACACCGTGGGACTTAAGTCTGGTGAGCTTTTGCTTGCATGTGCTTGAACCCCTCCCTCTTGGGACCCAGCAGCACGTAAGAAGTCTGAGCCCTCTCCCAGAGGAAAGGCTGCCAGGAGGGAGAGACTTCTGCAGCTGTGGTGGTCCACGCCTCAGCTCCAGCTCTGGTCATCTTGGCTGTCTGAAGCACTCCACTTTGGATTGGCGTGCCGTACGGTAAGAGGCATGCATTCCACAGGATGGTGCTGTCACTTGGAGCTCTACTTATTATGGCTGGTAAAGTTGGAATCAGGCAGGGTAGATGACCTATCTGCCCAAAGGGGATCACTTTATAAGGTTTCTGTTGCCCCCACCCCACTTTCCCTATCTGAACTGGGCACCATGCCAAAATTTCCACAGTGCTTGAGCTAATCTTCACAGTGATACAGTGAGGTAAATATTCTAAGGTCAATTTTATTTAGAGACCTGCAAACTCAGGTAGCTGGTTAACAATGCTAGTTGGGGCTTATAAATGTCTTGTGGGTGAGGGGGGGTCTGAAGCTAGCTCGGACAGAATCCAAGACGAGAGAACACATACTTCTGAAACACCACAGCTATGACTGTTTCCATAAACAGCTTCAACGAGCATTTACTAAGAGGCCAATGTGGACTCTGTAGTGGGTTTCAGGCCAGCCAGAGCCATATAGCGTAAGACTCCAGATATCCGGCATTCAGTTCCCTGTCCATTGGCCCTCCTAGTCTCCCGCTGAAGGACAGCCGGCTAAGACTCTGTAGCTAAAGGGAGACAGACAACCCATTAAGTGATTAAATTAGCACAGACCCTGGAGGCTCCAGCTCTTTTCACATCCGCTGCGAATCTCGGTGCACTCACCTGAAGACATCAGCAGGACGGCCTGAAGCAGGGCAACTTCCGTGTCATCCAGGTTGAAAGACGACAGAGACATGCCCAGGTCAAAGATGGCATCCGACACCACCCCAAGACCCCCGTTTTTTAGCTGGCCCCGTGTCACTGCCATCTCCCCGTTCAAGGTCAGAGTCTCGCTCTCTGGGTCGTAGCGCACAGCAGCACGGAGGGACATGATCTCCATACAGCAGCCTTTGAGGAGGATGATCTGATCTTCACACGGCAGCTGAAAAGAAGCAGACACATCAGCACCGAGCAAGAAGACAAGCACCAGTTATGGTGTTGGTATAGCACCTGGACAGCCTCTACGGCCAACCTACGTCTGCATTCTCTGAGTCCTTCTTCTCTACCTGAAAAAAGTCTGTACTTTTTATTGGTTTGAGACAGAGTCCCCATGGTGTGCTGGCTGGCTTAAAACTCACTTTGCAGACTACACTGGCCTCAAACTTGTGGCAATCCTCCTGTCTCTGTCTTCTGGATGCTGAGACTACAGGTAAGTAATACTTTGCCCAGCCTTCAACTACTTTTGAAAGAAATGTGTTTGAGTGTTTTGCTTGCCCATATGTCTGGAAGTCAAATGAGTTCATCGGATCCCTTAGAACTAGAGGTAGAGACAACTGTCAGCTGGCATGTGGGTGCTGGGAACTGCACCTGGGTCCTCTGGGAGAGTAGCCAGTGGTCTTCACTGCTGAGTCATCTCTTCATCCCTGCCAACCACAATTTTTAAATAAAAAAAAATGAAATTTAAACCCTGGCAATGCTGAAGCATGCATGGGCAGCCCATATATGGTGGTTCTGTTGAACTTGCCCATATTGGGTTTCATGGTCTAAGTTGATGAGGACGACTAACCAGGTCTCTTCCTCAAGAGGGCACCAGATCTCATTACAGATGGTTGTGAGCCACCATGTGGTTGCCGGGAATTGAACTCAGGACCTCTGGAAGAGCAGACAATGCTCTTCACTGCTCAGCCATCTCTCCAGCCCCAAGCTAACTAATCTTGGTAGTTTACATTGATTTTATTACAGGTCTCCAACTGGGGTGCGGTCACTCAGCGACTGTTGGTCACCCTTTCATTTGGGAGTTTGTACTGTGTTGTTCTACAAGAAGGGGGCACTGAGCATAGGTTTTTTTTTTTTTTTACTGTTGGGTAGCTCTGTAATTGAGCAAGAGACCTGGCCAGACGCCTTCATCAACGTAGACCATGAAACCCAATTTGGGCAAGTTCAACAGAATCGCGGTATATAGGCTGCCCACGCAGGCTTCAGCATTGCCAGGGCATAGATTTCAGTTTTCATTTCAGCTCTGCAATCACCTGCTGACTCTGCTCAGGTGGTAGCTGTGCTTTCTGTATTTTGAAGAACATTTGCTTCCAAGTGTCTCAACAGGTACAAAACTAGAAGGCTGCAGCCAGGTGCGAGTGACCACGGCTACCCAGAGACGTAGAAGCTTTGCTCGTGACCCACTGGCAAATCAAGGGCAGAGGTGAAGCCAGTATTTGGGTGTTGTGGCTCCTGTGTTTCTATTCTTAGTGACAGACATCGGAGTCAATGAATGGACAAGCAAGATCTTCCTGCTCAGATTTTAGGGTCATCTAAAGTTCACTTGGTCACATGTTAATTAGAGCTTATGACAACGGGCTAAGGAAACTTTACAACAGAACTCTGTGGGACAAAATAGGAAAAATAAAAATTTGTTTTCTGGGGTTGGAGAGAAAGTTCAGGAAGAATTCAAAACTGGATCATTTGAAAGGGTCCAAGTAGTGGTTACTACCTGGGTTTCATTCCAGGATTTACACAGTCATTTTAATCACATTTAGTAACACAGTCACAGTGATACAGTAAGGGACATTCCAGTTTCATTCACGCTTCCAGAAAGCAGACACTCAGAGTGTCACATGCTAGTGTGCGGGTGGCACAGGGGCTGGATTTGAAGCTAGGTCTATCACAATTAAGGCCAACACACACTTTTCAATTCCTAAGCTATGACAAAATTTCCATAAACAATGAATATGGAAAATTGTGCATGTCTAAGTCTTCCTTGAAACTTGTGCAGCTTCTTTTCGGAGACGGGAGCTTGTGGAAGATTAGTTGAAGATGTGCTACATTTATTTATGTGGTGGAATATTCATTTAATGATACAAAGATGTGTTGTGGCCTTTTGTGTTCCATTTGTTTAACTCTGGAAAGCTGTGGTATTTTGCTTGTTTAAAACACCTGATTGATCTAATAAAGAACTGAACGGCCAATAGTTGGGCAGAAGAGAGAAACAGGCCGGGATGTCAGGCAGAGAGAATAATAAGAAGAAAATGAGAAGAGGAGGAGAGAAAGGAGAGGAGGGCCAGGGTCCAGCACCCAGCCACCCAGCCAGTCAATGAAGTAAGAAGGAAAGAAAGAGATCTAGAATAAAGTGAGGTAAAGGCCCAGAGACAAAAGGTAGACGGGATAATTTAAGAAAATACAAGCCAAGCCAAGGCCTGGTATTCATAAGTAAGTATAAGTCTCTGTGTCTTTATTTGGGATCTGAGTGGTGGGTCTTCAAAGAGCAAAGAGTCAAATAAAAACACAAAAACATAACAAAACAGAAAACAGCTGCGGGAACTCTTGACTACTTTAGTTTAGGTTCCTGTGTGAAACTGAAAGCAACCTCACTGAACTGTGTGGAGGGCGTGAGCAGTCCACACTCCCGTTCACTGCTCAGCTACTCACGGGACCACTTCACCTGTAAACTGCTTGTATTTCTCTACCAGAAAAAGGCGTCCACGCCGGTCAATTCCATCATTGTACTCAGTGATTTGCTTTTGTTTAGGTCCTGATTTGTACTCCTAACTACATCCTTGGGTTCCTGATTCAAGGAGGGCTTGGGGGTGGGAGGGCTGAGCTGGGTTATAGTGAATGGGAAGATCGGCCGGAGAGATCTGCAGGATCCTGGTGAATCTGTAAGATGCGGCACACCTCTCAGAGGCACTTGTCACAATGCCCTCGCTGTGAGAACGCTCCAACCATGGCCTGACAGGCAGTCCCAGGGGCCCTCAGTCTTCCTGTCTCCTCAGAAGATCATCTGGCCAAGGGCACAAACGACACGCTCCAGCAGGGGTTCTTGAATAGCAGCTTTGCCGACAGACCTCCCAAGGTCCCCGTGTACCCCAGCCATGTTGGGGGGGGTCAGCAGGATCTTGGGAGAATAGGGACCCAGTGGCACAGTTCAAATGGCAGAGGCATTAAACTGCCTCTGCCAAGAGACTGCCTGGGGTATTCATTCCCTCTCTATGGAGCTCAGGGACCACAAAATTCATCTTCCTCTCTCGGGCTTCTGAGAGGGTTAAAGTCTAGCAGAAGCCTGGATGACCCTGAGCAAGAGCAAGAGCAAGGCAGCTTCTTCTTCTTCTTCTTCTTCTTCTTCTTCTTCTTCTTCTTCTTCTTCTTCTTCCTCCTCCTCCTCCTCCTCCTCCTCCTCTTCTTCTTCTCCTCCTCCTCCTCCTTATCCTCCTCTTCCTCCCCTCCTCCTCCTCTTCTTCTCCTTCTCTTCCTCTTCCTCCTCCTCTTTCTTCTTCTCTCCTTCAACCTCTTCTTCTTCTTCTTCTTCTTCTTCTTCTTCTTCTTCTTCTTCTTCTTCTTCTTCTTCTTCAGGAAATTTGAGATGAAAACATAACCACATTGAAAGAGATGGAATTCTGATGGTGAAGCATGTTACATTTCTCACAGGAACTTTGGAAAGGTAGGCTTGCGACAGCCCTGTATTGGAGAGTCCCAAGCAGCTTTTTACCCACGCCATTGAATTAAATGCACATTGGCTGCTGCGGGTGGAGGTAGAGTTTTCTTCCTTTTGTTCTTTATAAATTATCTCAAATATCTCTTGAGTGATTTATACAAATCTTATATTAAAAAGTTAACATTAAAATTGGAAGAATACTTGTGTGTCTGGTGGGCTAGCTTGATGTGGCTGTAGCCAACACACATAAACACACACATAAACACACACACACACACACACACACACACACACACACATGGTGGCAGGGGAGAGGGAAGGAGGGAGGGAGGAAAAGAGAGAGAAAGAGGAAGAGAGAGGAGAGCCAAGAACAGATAACCAACCCAACAGATGAAAAGGGCAAGGGACAGAGTGTCAGTAAGAACGAGGGGAGACAGGAGACTCCCGGCAGACAGGCACATGCTGGAAACCTTAAAGAGGTAAGAGAACTCTCTGATCCTTCAGCAGCATACTTGAGACCCATCCGTAGGAATGAGGGCTGTGAGAAGGGCAGAGTCACCAGAATGTTCGCTGTGGCTAGTTTTATTGTGAAAAATGGAAACGAAAGGACGAACCAATGAGAATGAGCCTACATGATGGTAGGACAGATTTTTGGAATGCCATGTGACCATCAAAGTCTTCTTGTAAAAGTACTTTTAAATGATACACTACCATTGAGAATAATCTGGGTCAGTGTCTCTAACTCTCAGGCTTATGAAGGGGGTCGCTGTACTGTGCTCATGAGATGCACCCTTATTGCTGGGCCCATTTCTCTAATAAAATGATAAAGAGCGGTTTTGTAAGTAGAAAGCAGGTTCTTGGTGTATTAGTAGATTTTTGTATTACACACACACACACACACACACACACACACACACACACACTCAAGTTCCTGCACTGGCTTTCCGCAATGATGGAACAGAAGTGTATGACCTAGAAGTGTAAGTCAAATAATCTCTTTCTCCTCCCTCCCCCAAAGTTTGTTTGCTTGTTTTTATTTTTTATTTTTATTTTTTTTCTAGACAGGGTTTCTCTGTAGCTTTGGAGCCTGACCAGGAACTAGCTCTTGTAGACCAGGCTGGCCTCGAACTCACAGAGATACGCTTGCCTCTGCCTCCCGAGTGCTGGGATTAAGGAGTGTGCCACCACCGCTTGGCAGGATGACATTTTATATGTGTGGTCCTGTCTGAGCATCCCAAGTCCCCTAAGAGATAATGCTTCAGTCTCATTTTCAGGACAATGTGACTCAGGCCAGAAGACGCCAACACATAAGATTCAGATTCTTGCCCACACCCTGCGGTGCTCGGTGCTCACCTGCTGCAAGCTGGGGTTGTCAAAATGGGGTGAGCTGATGTGAGGCAGGAGATGTGCTAAGGGAGGGAGGAAGTGTCTCTGAGGGAAAGCATGGCTGTGGTGGATGAGTGCAAGGGAATGAGCTTTGAGGAAAGACGGAAGCACTACAGAGACACTGAGTACCTTGAGCTGTGGGGGCCATTTGACCTCTGTTCTTTTGGATTAAGAATTGACCGCACGGCCATAGAAGGGGTATAGATGTAAGTTCAAACCTTGGAAACCTACTCAATAAGTCAATTCATTCTCACACAAGCTCTCTCTCTCTCTCTCTCTCTCTCTCTCTCTCTCTCTCTCTCTCTCTCTTACATACAATGATGGCTGAAGAGAGAAAGCACAATTGGAGGACCAGCCTTTCTTTTCTTCTGACAGTCTTGGGGATAGATCCTGGGCCATGCATACAATGCAAGTGCTCTCCCACTGAGCTGCAACCCTGCCAGCATTCTCATTTTCCATGGACTCTGTGGTCCTACCATGAAGCTTGGCTGATTACTGTTAAACGACACCCCACACTTTTGGTAACCAATAAACTATCATGAAAAGTGGCCCAGAAAGAAGTGCCATTTCCTCACCTCACAAAACATGGGCAACTTTTTGGCAAAATCCACCACTCTGGTGATTGCTGGTGTGATGATTTTTGTGAAATGGCTGAAGGCTTCCAGGTCAACCTTGCCACCTTCTGGGGCATTCACGATGGGTGCTTGTCCGATGTCTTCCGGCTGAGGAGGAGAAGTGAGAACAGTTTCAGTAAAGCTGAAGAAACCTTGGTTGATCACAGCCCCCTTACCGCAGGGAAACAAGCCCTGTCACTTCCAGTTCCCCTGGAACTTTCACATCGCTAACGCCTTTGAGCAAATGCCTTGGCTGTAGGCCATAGGGATAATGCTCACAGGCTTGTTGAGGGAGCGGGAAGGGGCTGGGGGAGGAGAGAGGGAAGGCAGGGGGGAGGAGGGGGAGGAGGAAGGAAGTAGGGTAGGGATCTGGGTTGTGTGTTGGCACAAGGAGTCACACTCAGGCCTGGTGGTGGGAATTCAGTTTCCTGGGATGGCACATTCGGAACACCGCTGTGCTCTGGGGTTGTGCTGGGAAAACGAGCGCAGTGAGGACGGTAATGGAGGCGCAGGAGGGGTGAGCCCCAACAAACTCTAGGGTTCCCGTTCTTGCTTCTGCCTCAGTGCCTGGAGCTCAGGCTCCTTTCCCTTGGGTCTCGTGGACTCCAGTTTGAGATGGTGGTCTCTCAGGTGACCACTGAGGGTGACTATCCCTTAGCCCACGGTAGGAAAACTGAATTGTATAAACTGAGCAAACCTTAGGACAGGGTGGGACATCTGTTTATGTTTGATGTCCCCAGAGTTCTTCTTTGCTGTCTGCTCGCTCAGAGGCAGTCCAAGGCTGAGCTTCTCAGCGTGGACAATAGGATGGCTGTCACTTGGGGATGTTCTCAGGTCCGCCTTGGACCCAACTGTTCAGAAGTACGGTTTCAGCCAGGCCCCAGGTGACCCGTGCATGGTTGACATCCCTACATCCACAATCCACACAGGTCCTGTTCTGTCACTCCCTTTAGGGTATCTTGTGCTGTCCCTGTACTTTCTGTGAGGACAAGCCTCTTCACTGCCCTTTCTTGTCTCTGTGACACTAATAACCACCATTCATGCAGGACACGGATACCAGCCTCCACTTCTTTATCCTACATGTCTCACAGAAGTTCGGGTCTTGGGAAAAGCCCAAAAGCAGGCAAGGGAAGCATGTCTACAACCTCTGTACACTTTCTGATGCCTAGAAACAGATGGTCTTTCCAGCGGCAGGACTCTGTGGAGTAGTTATGACAACAGTGCCCATAGCCCCGAGGCAGGACTTTGGGGCTTCAAACCTCACTGCCCTCCAGATTTCTAGGCCTTATTCCCCATCTTTGGATCCAGAGCCAGGTGGGACTGAGAACCTGCGTTTCTGCAGAGGTCATGGGAGGTGTTGCTGCTGGTAGTCGGGGGGGGGGGGGGGGTGAGGATGCCAGACTGTCAAAAGGCAAGTTCAGCTTGGGGCACTGCAACAGCGATCTTTCTCCTACACCCTCTTAGTGGTCATATCTCATAGGACAGCAGCTAACTTTTACCCTCAAGGTGCCAGTATTTTAGGGGCCTCAGGGGTAGCCCGTCCCTGCAAGCCTGGGGAAGGATTCTGGAATGTGTGAGTTCACAGAAATGTGGGCAGTGCTGACCTCTTATGATCATCTGTGTGTCTTTTCCATTGTATTGTTTTGGTGGTAGCGAAGGGATGGAATGGGGCTCTGCCATGTTTTCATAGTGAATGGTGACATTCGGGATTAACCAGTGGCGTGGCTTTTCTGAACACAGAGAGGGTAGATGGAACGATGATGTGTACAAATCCCTGTCCTACTTCGTGTCCTTGCCTGAGTTGAGGGAAAGTGTCCATCAGGCCTCTTTGGGGGGCACTTTCCCCTGCATCCTGAGAATCTTGCTGGCTTGGATAATCCCTTCTTGCCCCGATCTGGAGGCTGTTCTTGTTTCCCTGTGTTTTTCACAAGCCTGTCCTGAAGACCAGCTGCCAAAATGAGCATGGATACATGGACCATGGTAGGGAGGTCTCAGTGAAGCACACTGATATTATATATATACACATACACACACAAGCACATATGCATACATAATACACACATGTGTGTACATACATGTAGGAACATCTCAGAAACAATATATTTTTGTATATATATATATATATATATATATATATATATATATATACTCATGCATATGTTTGTGTGTGTGTGCATATGCACTGGTATATGTCATGTGTATATGTGGACACACAGAAGCCAGAGGTTGATGTCAGGTGTCTTCAGTTGTTTTCTAGACAACGATGATGATTATCACGAGGAATTTTAATTTAAATTTAAAATTGATATTTTTATTTCATGTTTGTGGATGTTTTGTCTGCATGTATATGTGCACTATGTGTGTTCCTGGTGCCTGTAGAAGCCAGAATAAGATATTAATTAGATTCCCCTGGGACTGGAGCTACAGATGATTTTAAGCCACCATACGGGTGCTGAGAACTGAGCCTAGACCCTCTAGAAGAGCTGCCAGTTTTCTTAGCTGCTGAGTCATAACTCCACCCCCACATTATTTTTTGAGACTAGGTCTCTCAGTGAATGGGGAGCTCACCGATTGAGTTAGGCTGGCCAGTGAGCTCCAGGGATCTCAGCACATGGAGTTTTAGGAGTGTGTTGTAAGAAAGATAAAGTCGCAATGCTTAACCAAGGGCTATAAACAGGACCGAGGCCTGATAAAACAGAGGGATGGTTACTGGGCTGGGGAAGGGGTGAGCCAGAGGGAGAAGCAACTGGTGACAATGGTGGTTCGGGCATGCTGAGGCGGGCTGCAGTATGGGCTCGCAGTCAAACAGACAGAAGTGGAGAACTTACGAGGATGCACTGGATGCAGGCTCAGAAACGCAGAGTGGCCTGGGGTTCAGGTGTGTGTGTGGGCATTAGTTTCCGCTCAGCACTGGGGAAGTAGGAGTTACACAGCCCTCTGCCAGCTGGCTCTCTGTGTTGAGGATTCCTTAGCATTGTTCGAGGTAAGTAGGAGATGTGGCCGGTTGGCCTTGTTTCAAATGGCTGGCAGGAAGCCAAGGACGTCTCAGCTTAGCCTGGCAGCTCTCTGGCACTGGCAGAATGGGATTCGGCCAGGTGGATGAGTCTGCTCACACCGTTACAAAGCCGTGTAGAAGGACCCTGACACATTTGGGGTCTTTTCCTGGGATGGTGAGCGTGGCAAGGGGTGGGGAGATGCCAGGCACCACTGTATCCTTTAGGGTCATCAGTTTTGCACCATTTGAGATGGTTACTAGGCAAATAAACTGTAGGTGTGTGTGTGTGTGTGTGTGTGTGTGTGTGTGTGTGCGTGTGTAGCATAACTTACTCAAGGTTGCCCAATTAGGAAGGATTAGACCCAGGCTCCATTGTCGGTTTCCATACAGCTAGGCTCTCCCGCCTGCTTCTGATTTGGGGTGACAGACTGTATGATCTGGCCACACAGACCACAAATGGACCTATCTGACTCCCCAGTCTGTGGTCCCCTGGACACTGTAGAGCTGAGAATGTGCCATTAGGCAGTGATTCCACTGGTGGAGAAATAGGGTAGGTCTGTCCCGACTCTCTAAAGGTTACACTTCATTCTTGTCTGGAAAGCCTACCAGCTGCACCTCTTGAGGGAACTAGAGAGGAGAAGAGTGGCACAGGGTCACCAGACAACGACAATGTACACGGCAGGCTGCAGTGGGCGTGGCTTCTGTGCCACCGAGAGGGTAGAAAGAAGCCCCCCTCCTCGGCCCACTTCTGCTTTCCATGAGAGTGCCTACACTGTTGAGAACATTTCCGTAACCCCGGAGATCGAAGTAGAAGGAAGAAAAGCACAAAAACAATACCATGTAAAAGCTTTTGGATGTGGCTGGACAGCATGGTTTCAGGTTCATTATGACATGACAGGGATTTTGCAGAAGTTCCTCATTTGCCAAACACTCTCATTTTCTCAGATGGAAAATGCAGATCTGAAAACCAGATCAGCCCCACCATCTCTGTGTGACTTGGTCAGAGCCTGTCCCTAGGGGACACGTGAGGAAGCAGCTCCTTTTGGGGATCAGTGACTCGTTCCTGGTAAAGGAATTGTGTGGCTCCCATGACTGCACATGGTTCTCTATCCCTCACAGCTGCCGTACGAAGGCCACGAGCCTCTTCACATCCTCATCCAGAACAAGGGGGGAGCATCAGCACACAAAACCAATGAAACAGTGCTCTAAATGCAAAAAGCTCACATCAGCCATGCAGGAAACGCAAGCCCTAAAATGTCCCTTCTGCCTGTGGCAAACTTTTGGTTCACGGATATGAATATTGTTCTAGTTTGTTTTCTGTGGCTGTGGTAAATACCCTCGCCAAAAGCAATGGAGTAAAGGGTTTATTTAGCTTATTCTTGTCATAGCCTCTCACTGAAGGACGCCAGGGTGAGAACTCAAGCAATAGCTTGAAGGCAGGCCTACTGTTATTCCCAATGGATACGTCTTAAACAAAACAGAAGATGTTGGGCTGGTCTCTGGGACATCTGCACCCCCACACACATATCCTCACACAGATACACATGCACACACATATCCCCACACAGACACACATGTACACACATATCCCCACACAGACACACATGCACACACACATATATTCCCTACACAGACACACACAAACATTTCCTCATGCAGACACACATGTACACACATATCCCCACACAGACACACATGCACACACACACATATCCCCACACAGATTCACATGCATATACACACATATCCCCACACAGACACACATGCATACACACACATATCCCCACACAGATTCACATGCACACACACATATCTCCACACAGACACACATGCATACACACACATATCCCCACACAGATTCACATGCACACACACACATATCCCCACACAGACACACATGCACACACACATATCCCCACACAGACACACATGCATACATACACATATCCCCACACAGACACACATGCACACACACATATCCCCACACAGACACACATGTACACACATATCCCCACACAGACACACATGCACACACACATATATTCCCTACACAGACACACACAAACATTTCCCCATGCAGACACACATGTACACACATATCCCCACACAGACACACATGCACACACACACACACATATCCCCACACAGACACACATGCATACATACACATATCCCCACACAGACACACATGCATACATACACATATCCCCACACAGACACACATGCACACACACATATCTCCACACAGACACACATGCATACACACACATATCCCCACACAGATTCACATGCATATACACACATATCCCCACACAGACACACATGCATACACACACATATCTCTACAGAGATACACATGCACATATAAACATACATACATATACACAACTTAAAAGGATAAATCTTTAGACTCTGAAAAGAAACTTCAGTGATGACAGGAACAGGCTTAGTTGGATTCACCCCCACCTAGGGGTGAAAAAGTAAAAGCATAAAACACTCCAGAAGTGCAGCATGTGCCCTGACTTCTCTACCTGACTCAGCATTCAGCTGGAATTCTACTTCATGGGGACTACTTGAAATCAGAAGCAGCGCCAGGCCCAGCAGGGGCCCGCACGTCTAAGAAAAGGGTAGACTTAGGCCTGGGGGCATGCTAGAACTGATATGTTCTAGATACATGGGTTTAGATTGGCCTGTTGATCCAGAATTAGTGCAACTTAATTTCCGGACAGGCATGCCAGGGTGGGCCCGAAGGTGAGGCACCCGGACGCTGCCCTCCCAAGACCTCTTGTAAGGCTATGCAGCTGGTAGGCAGGAAATCAGACAGCCCTGACTGCATGTGCTGTCCATGCTCTAGCTGTGGGAGGCCCCATAAGTCTCCCACACATCTCTCTCCTGTAAATAGAGCTGTTCTCTGTCTCTGCCTATAGGGCTGGTATAGGGAGGGACGGGTAGGACTCGGAGAGCTTGGCTGGAATCTGGAATAGCATAAGCATCCTTTGACTGTTTGGTTACTGTAATAGAGACCATCAACAAAGCACACTGATGTGTGCCAGTATCTGCTCACGGTGACAGTGAGAGGATTTGTTTTAGGATAGGTGGATTACACGTAGCCTTCCCCTTCCGAAATTCCCTTTACGACTGTTATTTGTGGTTCGCTCTTTGTTTTTACTTTTGAGATAGGGTCTTATTAAGTTGCCTAGGTTGGACTGGTATAGCTCAAGCAGGCCTTCAACTCGCCGTCTTCCTGCCTTGGCATTCTGCGTAGCCTGACCGAAGTCTCAGACCACCGCATTGTAATGCTGTGGTCGCTGCACACAGGTAATTCCGCCGTGAAATCTTCATGTGCAGAGAGAGAAACTCTGATGTGCAGTCAGACCCACAGGCTCTGCTGCCTGCAAGACACTCACAGGAGCCTTTATATCAAACACTGAGAGCAGAGCCCGTCTCTGAGGTGGCTAGATACTGGCTACAGCAGGTTGTCTGATGAAGTGGGTGGGGTGACTTGGACCAGACGACTTGGGGCCTGGCTTAGCCGCTTACTAACATAGCATCCATAGATGACCTTGGGTTTAGTTTTTGTATCCGCCAAATGGGGATAGCAGCTCCCTCCAGCAACCTCGGAGTACTAGGAAGTCTAGTTGAGAAATGGATGGTGAGGGATTTCACTGAAAACCCAATAAGCATCCATAGATCTGAAAAGATCTGCCTTGCCTCTGTACCTTCCCCATTGCTATACTCTTATTTCCTGGCTCCTAGACCCAAGCTTTATTCCCAGATAAGCATTTCTACTTTGACAGGAAAAAAAAAAATTAGATCCACGGGGAGGGACGGGAAACTGTGGTCTGGTTGTAAAACAATAATAATAAAATCATGAAAAAATGTATCAAAAATAAAAATAAATAAACAACAACAACTTAGATCTGTAGTCTGAGCCCCTTCCTCCTCAAGATTCTGCTGAAGGGGGTATGTGTGTGGATTAGCCTCGGTGGTTGAGTATGTGCTCTGGGAATCTGGCAGAGGTGGGCAGGAGAAGAGTAAGCCAGCAGGTACCAGAATTGCCTGAGGAGTCGTTCCAGCCCTGGCCTCGTTAACAGGAAAAGCACCCTGAGGTCGGAAGCCTGGGAAGCTGCTCCGGGCTCCAGAGAATGCTCATCTGTACCATTGCCTCTGCAGCCCCCATCCCTGCCCCCTCTGGCCAGCACGACCCTGGCTCCGGCTCCTGGCCTCTCTAAGTTGCACTTGCCCAAAGGGAAATGGGGGCACTAATGGCAGCAGGGTGCAGAGGACCCTTAAACCAAGGCAAAATGGAAGCATACAGGGATAGTGAGCCTGGCAAGGAAGCTTACCAGAAATTTCCGCTTCTGCTTCCAGTGGCTGCCCTGGGCATTGGTGGCCACGTGGGCCTCGGTGACTGTCTTGATGAGCTCCCACTCCTCATCGGTGGGCTCGGGTTTGTGCCCGATGGATTTCTGCAGCTCTTCCCGCCGTCTCTTCTCACGGTTCTCCTCTATCAGCTTCCGCTTGGCTAGTCTCTTGCTGTCATCCAGCACCACTATGGGGGGACAGGGGATAGGGACCCTATGATAATACAGAACGTGGAGCAGACTATAGGTTCTGAGCCTGGGGGCCCCGGGCTTAATGGCTTAGAGCAGTGGTTCTCAACCTCCCTAAAGCTGCAAACCTTTAATACAAATCCTCATGCTGACCCCCAACCATAAACTTATTTTGTTGTGTGTTACTGTTATTAGTCATAATGTGATTATCTGTGTTTTCCGATGGTCTTAGGTGACCCCTGTGAAAAGATCATTTGGCTCCAAAGGGGTTGTGACCCTCAGGTTGAGAACCATTGGCTTAGAGGTTCACACTAGACAAACTGCCTCTAATTAACCACTGCCTGATATGGGTCCAGTGTCAAGCTCCCAGTGCCCAGACCAACTTTCCAAAATAGAGCTAGAAGGAACCTGGGCACCAGGAACTCAGCTCTACAGAATGCAGTGCCCCTAAAATCAGCTCTACAGAATGCAGTGCCCCTAAAATCAGCAGCAGTGGGACTTAAACTTGAGAAATCTTTTGGGCTTTCTTGAGAAATCAACCCGGCTGCCATCTGCATTCATCCCGGGGGCTTCTGCACTTCCAGTTAAGGAAGCCTTCTGGAGTAGTGATGGGAGGGACGAGGAGGGAGGGACCAGGGAGAAGTATGCCAGGTGTTTTCCCCTATTTCCCTCCACATGTTTTGAGGCAGGGCCTCTCAATGAACCTGAAGTGTGCACGTAGGCTAGGCTCCTGGCCAGTGAGTCCCCCAAATCTACCTGCACGTGTGGCCATGGCCGAATCTTATGTGCTGGAGGTTAGAACTCAGGGCCTTTTGCTTTCATGGCAGCGCTCTCACCCCAGCATCTGCCCGTCTCCAAGACTCAGATTCTAGATGACCTCAGACAGAATCTAGTCCATCTTCCCCTTTTCGTAGAGAGGGGAACGGATCCCAAGGCTGTGACTTGCCTGAAGTCACACATCAAGTTCATCGTAGGGACGACCCAGGACGCTTGCCTTCAGTTCCTACAACTGGTTTTCCTTGGGCCATGTCAAGGGCAGACGTAGCAAGAAGAAGAGAAGCAAGGCGCCCAGCTAATTCACAAGCAAACCCAGATGATCTCACTAGGATCTTAGTCACACGAGTGTCTGCTAACATGGGAACTATGAAGCGGTCCTGTGAGGGTCACATCCTAAAGGCTCACAAGGCTCCAAGCTTTATTGCCCAAAGGCTTCCAACAGAGTGCACTGTTGCATTTGACACCTGTTACAGACTGGACCTGGTTCTGTGCGGTAGGTGGTGATTTCTCCAGCAAGAAACATGAAGCTTAACTCTGGAGTCACATCTCTGGTCGGTGGTAGGTCTGGGACTTGGGAAGAGGTTTCCCTCCCTCCCTCCCTCCCTCCTTTCATCATATAGGTCACAGGGATTGAGTTTAGGGTGTCTGGCTTGGTGGCAGGTGCCTCTTCCTGATGAAACATCTGGCTGTCCCTGAGCAGAGGTTTTATACGTAGAAACTTGAACCTTTTAAAACACCTCAGAAGCAAGAAAAAGACCTCAAAGCTTATATCTACCCTGTTTAGAGGGGCCTTGAGCATCTTCAACTCCACACCTTACACTTAATAAAATAATGAAATGGCTACTTAAATAACAGTGGTTTGGAACAGTGACATACGTTTTTGGGTTCAAGCTATGGCCCAAACCCTTTAGAGGTAGGGATGCCCTGGACCTGAGGGGCAGACAGGCAGAACTTCCAGCCTGACATACTAATAGATCTCTTAACATTCTCCATAGAGTTCTCCTCTATGAGGAAATCATAGATTTTTTTTTTCACTCTCTCAGGGAGCACACTATGGCACCAATATAAACTGGGATTGCTTTTTCTTATGTCAGGAAAGCTCTCATTGCCTTTTCTTTGTTTCCCGTGTTTGGCTTTTTCTTTGTAACTCATGAATAAAACCTCTGATGTACAAACAGGATGGCTGTGGAAATCATTCTGACTGATTCCCAGTAGAGGGGAGGCTGCCTTTTCTGAAAGGCACAGTTCTTTGTTTTATGATAATTAAGGTGACTTCTGCAAATCCCTGGGTTGGGAGGGGAGGCCCCAGGGCTATGGTATTTAGAAAAGTGGGAAGCAGAGCTTTACCTATTTTTTTTTCCCCTTTGGCTAAAAATACAATAAGCGATCAACCGTGGGATGATTCATGTGAGAACATTCAACTTTGAAATTTTTAAAAAAATTCTTGTATGTGATGTTTTCTGCCAGTACCACATCTCTAAAGTATGTCAACCAGATTAGTTCATTTGTTTTTGAAGACCCAAGGACTGGCCTATAAACCTCTCTGCACATGAAGCCTGTGTGTGAGAGGTGGACCATGCTACATGGACAAGTCTATAACAAGATGTTCATACTACATGGACATCTGTAGCATGAAACAGGCTTGGTAATAGGGCTGCCCTTCATACACACACGGAGATGACCTAACCGCCCTCCCCAACCATCGGGTTGCTTTGGAAGTTGGGAATTGATAAGTTAGGGAGAAGGAAACCAATGTTCCCCCCACTTCAGCAAGGCAGGTTGGGAGGGGTGCGTATGAGAGCCAGACTCTGTCCACAAAGGTTCTTTCTTTCTTTGTGGTTCTTGAACCAAGCCTTCCCCCTGCCCCCTCCCGTCAACACTCCTCAATATCAAGCAAATGAAGAGCATCTACTCACAGTCTGTTGCCATGCCAACATAGATGCATTTCTTAAAGCGACATTCCTGGCACTGGTTGCGAGTGACTTTGTCTATGACGCATTTTCCTTCATATTTGCAGGAATAAGATGGATGAAGACTTTTCTGAATGGTTCTTCTAAAGAAACCCTAAATAAGAAAGATCCCCCCCAAAAAACCAGATTCATATTTTTTTGAAACTAGACAACTCTGGAGTTTTATGTCTACCTAAAATGAGATCAACTGTTCTGGCCCTTGGCCTGGCCTGGGGCCTCCAACTTTATCTGTACCCTCAAACAGAGGAAAGTGGATGCAAGTGAATCCAATGTGCTGAGGGAGATTTTTCAGGTCTACAGTCTCTACACTGTTGTGGCTTTTACTCAAGGAGACGAAGCTGATGGGTGTTTGCTTTTATGTTTCTATACACTAAGTGGTATAACGTTTATTTCATGGGGTATCATAATTATGCAGCTAAGCTAAGTGAATGAAAATCTTTATTACTTTATCCTGAGATAAAACAGCAGGATACTTGATTGATAGTTATTTAACGACACTTGCAAGAATATTTCCTTAAGAAACCTACTACCACATACAGTGAAATTTACACTGAGAACATTTAAAATTATTTGGCGACTAAATATTTATCTTTATTCCAGTTAGAGATTTCATTTAATTCTTGTTTGACTCTTAAAATGACCATGACCTATACCCAAAGGATATTTCATCTTACCACAAGGACACATGCTCAACCATGTTCATTGTGGCTTTATTCATAATAACCAGAGACTGGAAACAACCTAGATGACCCTCAACCGGGGAATGAATAAAGAAAATGTGGTACATTTGCACAATAGAGTATTATCCAACGGTTAAAAAATGGCATCATGAAATTTGCAGGCAAATGGATGGAACTTGAAAAAAAAATCATCCTGAGTGAGGTAACCCAGCCCAGAAAGACAAACCTGGTATGCACTCACTCATAAGAGGGCATTAGTTGTTAAGTAAATGATAACCAAGCTACAACCTACAGATCCAGAGAGGATGGGTAAAGAGAAGGTTCTAGGGGGATGCATGGATCTCTCTGCGAAGGAAAAATAGAATAAATTTTGTGGGTGGACTGGGGGCTGATGGGGAAAGGAGCATAAGGGATCGGGTTGGGGGATGGGGAGGATGAGAGTTCAGGGAGAGACAGCTGGAATTGGGGAGCACTGGGGGGAGTGGTAGTTTGGAAACTCAGATGTGGTGGAAGCTTCCCAGAATCTATGAGGGTGACCCTAGTGAGGACTTCTAATAACAGACGATACAGAGTCTGAACTGGCTATATTTTGTAGCCAGGCAAGGCTCCCAGCGGTGGGACTGGGTTACATTTGGTTGAGCTGTTGGCCAAGAGGATCCTGTGGAGATCCCTAAGCAGCCCAGGCTGATGCTAGGACAGAGGGTCACTCTCTGAAAACTGACAGCAGGGGCCCATTGCCAAGGACAACATCCACAGGGCTCATTGAACAGAGAGGCCGACCTGGTGCTTGCATGGAGCCTTCCTCCCTACGTTCTAGTCTCTGTGGGACGGTACTCTGAAGACTACACGAAGAGAGACCTGGATGCCAACCCAGACACAAACCTTCCATCTATAATCTGTCCTGCCTGCAAGACATGCTGGGGCTCCTAATGACTCTTAATGATATTCTGCTATCCTCATGGATCGATGCCTTGTCCAGTCATCAACATAGAAGCTTCCTCCAACAGCAGATGGGGAGGGAGCAGGCACAGAGACCACAGCTGGACATTATGAAGAGAGAGAGAGTCTAAATCATAAGTCTTCATTAGGTCCCTCCCCTACAAAATCAGGGAACCCCGTGGAAGAGGGGGAGGAAAGACTGCAGGAGTCAGAGGGGAAGGATACCAAGAGAACATGGCTCACCAAAGCAACTAAGCAGGGCTCACATGGGTCCGCAGACTGAAGCAGACACAGCCTGCATGGGTCTACACTTGTCCTCTGTGTATACATTAAAGCTGTTAGCTTGGTGTTTTTGTGGGACTCCTAACCGTGGGAGCGGGGTTGCCTCTGACTCTTTGGCCTGTTCTTGGGACTCTTTAATTCCTATTGGGCTGCCATGCCCAGCCTTGATATGAACTCTTTTGACTTGTCTTATTGTATCTTGTTTTTGTCCTGTTTGACTGTCATCTTTTCAAGGCCTGCTCTTATTTTGAAGAGGAAATAGAGTGGAGCTAGGCATGATGGGAGGTGGGGGTAGCTGGGAGGAGGAGAGGGAGAGGAAACTATCTAGGACATAGTCTATGACAGAATAATCTATTTTCAAAAAAAGTTGAAAAGAAGGGGGAAAAAAAGAAAAAAAGAAACTAACAAGCTGTCCATGACCGACTCCCTCAATTTTTTAAACAACAGGACTTTAAGAACAGAAGATTTGAGCTTGGAGTTTTTACTTCTAAAACCTCCTTTCCCTCCAGTGTCTGCAGGCACATGAGTCAAAATGCTTCCTCTTTTCTGAAGAACACTGTTATATTCTAGTTTTGGCTGACTTACATAACTTTCAAGACTGTTACTTATTTTGGTATAGGGTCTTGCTATGTAGCCAAGGCTGGCTTGTAATGAAACTTTCTGTGTATTGTAGACTGGGTTTGAACTCATGATTCTCTTCTCTCAGTCTCTCTGGTGTTAGGATTTAAAAGTTTACCACTGCCCTGGGCCTTTAAGGCATGATCCTAGAACCTCTACAGACTTAAGTCCTAGGTCCTGGCCACTGTACTCTTAATGTCGAGGAACTCATAATGGCTGTAAGCTCTGACGGTGACGGTCACAGACAGTGTGCAGATGCATTCTGAACCCCTTTACCCCACAACCTCACTAGGGAGGTGCTATTAAGGATACCATTATGGAGACTACAAAACTATGCCTTAGATGGGCTCAATCACTTGCCGCAGATCACGTGGTCACTTAGCTTACAACACAGGAGCTGTGTTCCATATTATTGTTTTTGGAATCAGGCCTTGCTTGGAACTTTCTAGATAGCCCTGGAAGCCCTTGAACTTGCAGTCCTTCTTGCTTAGTCCCCCAAATGCTAGGATTCCAGATTCCAAATGTGTACCACGATCCACACAGGCACGCTAAGTCTCATGTCCTTAACAGCTCACCTGGTATAAAAGAAAATAGTTTTGCTGTATTATTTAAATGAGCAGATATTATAAAAAGTGTCTCCTTGCTCATTCCTAAAACTTTAATCTAACAAACACATTTTTGAAAGAGTTCTCGACTAAATCTCCAAGGGGATCTCCCACTTCTTTAGGGAAATACCCCGCACGCACGCATGCACGCACTCCTGGACCTTTATGTTATTATCCATCTTTAACTGTCATTTCGACATGACTTAGAGTCAACCAAGGGAGTCTCAATTGTGGGGCTGCGCTGACAGTTCTGCCATGCTATCATGTCTCGATTGTTAATTGATGTAGGAGGGCTTAGCTTACTGTAGGTGGCACCACTCTCTGGGTAGGTGGTCCTGGGCTGTATAAGAAAGCCAGCTTCTTAGAACAAGCCAGCAAGGGGGCTTCTTCCCTGTTTCTGCTTCAAGTTCCCGCCCTGACTCCTCCAATAACGGTTTGTGACCTGCAAGTGTAAGCTAAATAAATCCTTTCCTCCCATAAGTTGCTTTTTTGCTAGTCTTATCACAGCGACAGCATGACATGAGAGTACCACCTCAGTTCCGTGTTCAGAGGGAACTGTTGTGTTTGGAGTTGTCTTTACGAACAGTCTGCACTGGGGCAACACCAACCTTCTTTCTACAAAATGCCGAGTGGGTAACGAGTTACACAGCACAGCAGGTAACAGCTCCAAAATCTCTGTCGCTAGTACAATACAGATTCTGTCTCTATATAATGTAGGTTTGACTGAACTGTGAAGTGAGACCTTTTCATCTCTCGAGACTCTTGAAGATGGTGTTACATTTGAAAAACTCTTTCTACCTTTCCCAAGTTGCTTCTTCATCATATGAAGAAATCTTGAGAACCTCTTGTCCCTTCCAGGTTCCTTTGTGGGTCTGTGATGGGGTCAACCTACAAACAGGATCTGACTTGAGACACAGGCTGTGAACTCTAGGTCATGCTGGAATTCCAGACCCGAGGCACCAGACTAAGCTAGCCTTATTCCTTTCAAACAAAGCAATGGAACCACACTTTTGAGAGCAGGCCTGCTTGCAACTGCAAACCTCCTAATTAATAAACAACAACCAGGACTTGTGATTAGCTTTTTAAACTCCATAAAATCTTATTTCCATAGAAACAACACGACCTTTAGCCCAGTCTTGCCACCTGCAAATCCTGCATCAGAAGGATCCTGGAGAAGGGAGAGTGCCTAGTGTCACACACATTCCAACTGATTGTGTGGCAGGTGAGGCCCCAGGACCCCAGAAAGGACCACGCTTGCTGCCCTTGCAGAGATGCCCCAGCATCACTGAGGTGCTTAATAATGATAGGTGCGAAAAATAGAGGACCGGCATGGACAATCTCCCAGTAGGGAAGTGGAGCCCACCGTGGAGTGAATGGAATTAACCCATTAATTATGGGGTTTAAAGGGAAGAGCAGGAAGGAAGCTAAGGAGGGTGTGGAAGAAAGATGGAAAAGGTTGGGAAGGGAAGAGGAAGAGGATGAGGAAGAGGAATTCTGGGTTTATTTTTCTTTAACTTCAATACAAGTTTTACCATAAACTTTAAAGGAGATACAAAGTCCTTCCCTGGGTTTTCAATACAACCCATTTACACAGCACCAGCTGCGTGGGCACCACACTGGGTTAAGCCTCATGTTTGTTTTCTAGCCTAGGTTGATGGGCCCAAAGATCTTTCCCATAGTGCTTAGTTTCATTCTGCTGACGAAGATTGTAAGTAGGCAGACGAAGCTCCTTTTGGAGAAGTGAACTCACTGGTATGTTTTTGTCAAGAATCTCCTGAAGAAAGGTTTGCAGAGCACAAAATTACCCGGTGGCAACCTGACTCCATTTATTACAGGCTCTGCGGAAAGCCACTTTGAATAAATGCCGGAACATAATTGAGTCTAAGTGGCTTCAAAGATTCTGCCTAATGGAACCCTTAGAAGTGGCATTCTCATGCAGATCTGCAGCAGAAAAGGCTGTGGAGGAGCAAACCCAGGCTTCTCAGACGGGGCACATAAAATCGGAGGCGAGACAGTGAAGCATTGGGTTGATCGTACATTAAAAAATATGCTTTAAAACTCAAGTAAGTGTTATTAGTATCAATATGTCGTGTTTGTTTAAAAACACAACAAATGGAACACCACCCTACTGCAAAATTTCATCTAGTTATTCATTAGGAAAAAGGAAAATTCAGATCTTGAGCTTATCAGAAATGAAGAGGACCAGTGGAGGCCTGGATGAGTTCCAGTGGCTCTCTGGGAGAGGAACGGTGCTGCACCGTGGTCTGTGCTGGGGACCCTGGTGCTTACCTTACAGCCTTCACAGGTGATGCAGCGGTAGTGGTACCCCGTGGCTTTGTCCCCACACACGACACACAGCTCATCTTTGTCTAAATAGCTGGGGATGTACCCTGCAAAGGACAAAGCAGAAGGTGAGGAGACAGCATCCTGTCGAAGCAAAGACACCTCAAGGTTGCCCAACCAGAGACAAGATTGTGTGCTCGGATGTGGTTAACTACAGACTCAGTGAAGCCAACTAGCATCCAGAGTTGTCTTGACCATGGAGCTTCTGCTTGCTGGAGGGGGCATCATCTAAGCAGCGTGTGGAAGTTATGGATGCTCCAGGCTCCTTCACAAAGCGTATCTCAGGACTTGCACTTAAGGCCCCATCCCTTCTCAAGATAAGAAACCAGGCTGTCTCCCAAGGAAATGCACTTGACGAGTGCCGAAAACTTCTTAAGTGGTTTAAATTTTGTTTTCATTGTTTGCAGAGGATTACTGGACATCAAAGATTCATTGCACAAGGAACATATGAACAAGGAACCTTATTTTCAATTTCTGTGTAATTTTGCAAGGCTGTACAATGTGCTGATGCAAGCCTTTTTCAATTCAAGAGAATAAATGTTTACAAATGTAAGAAACAAACAAACAAACAAACAAAAAATCCCAGGCAACTAAGTAGTTAGTCTTATCTGATACAGCAGCCAAGTACTTTCCAGGCCTGGACATTGGCTTTAAGGGGTTGAGCCTCTCTTAGCGTCTCACTAGGAATTACAGATCAGAGAATGAAATCCAGCACTTCTAACATCTGGTGCCAGGAATGATTTGTGCTTTCCCTAAAAATAGAGAGCTCAAGTGGAGTGAACAAGGGTGTCTGAAACAGCCTGGGAAATGAATACACAGCCGAACCTTGCTGGTGGAAAGAAAGAGTAGACGTTCTGTTGCTTCAGGAAAGAACACCAACTACGGTGACACCCTTCGGTACTGTGTTTAGTTGTTGGCTCAAACTCCCTGGGCTCAGAGAGCTCTGGTTAAAAATAACATCTGAAGCAGCCTTCTTCCTGCCAGTGCCCATCTTTTCCTCTTCCTCTGCATGGCCACACACCGAAACACTTGGCAAAGACACGTGTGCCTTTAGATAAGCTCAAGCCATTGTTCTAGAAAGCGCATGGGTTGCAGGTTTGTGAAAGTGGGAAGGTGCGAGAAACAGGGCCGTCCTGGTCTTGGTGCTTAGGAAGGAAGGTCGTGGGCTCGGGGAATCTTTCTCAGTTTAAACGTGATCGTGGGGGTTGACCAGACTGATAACTTACGGTATGTTTTCCCATGACATTTTCATCGACGTTTTTGAGACCACAGGTCACTGAAGGCTCATTTTTCAAAACAGAAAAGCCACGAAGACAACTATGCCTTTCCATCGTTTATTAGAAATAACTTTGCTTCGACTTCAATCTAGGAAAACATTACTGCTTCACATGCGGACGGAAGGCTTTGGAGGACGAGCTGCAGCTGAGCAGGATTGTGATGTTAATTACAACAGCTCCTCTTATTTTGTTTTATCAAGCAAATGGAGATTCAGCGGTTGGACTCAAGGTTTCCAGATTCAGCGGTTGGACTCAAGGTTTCCAGAACTTGTAACAAGCATTTTATTATTATTGTTATTTAAAGTTTTCACGTTTTTAAAAGATTAGAAAAATGTAGTTTTATGTGTATACATATGTCTGGGGTTGGTATATGCACATGTAGGTGCCTGTGGAGGCCAGAAGAGGACACTGGCTCCCCGGAACTGGTTACAAAGGACTGTCCTGCCCAGAGTGGGTGCGGGGGACCCAACTCTGGTATTCTTAATGGTCAAACCATTTCTCTAGCATCTCATCGGGTGGTTTAAAAATAATTCTGGGCCAGTTGGTAGTAGCCCACATCTTTGATCCCAGCACTTGCGAGGCAGAGGCAGGCAGATCTCTGAGTTCAAGGGCAACCTGGTCTACAGATTGAATTTCAGGGGAGCCAGGGCTACAGAGAGAAACCCTGTCTCAAAACAACAACAACAACAACAACAACAACAACAACTTAACCTGGGAGAGTCCTGGAGAAGGGACAAAAGGAAGGGAATGGTTTGTTTCCAGTCACTCATTTACTGATGACTCCAGCCAGAACACATTCAGCATATACTGTGTGCTAAGCACTATAGCAGATACACCGAATATCAAAACATATAAGACCGGTGGTATTGATTAAACCCTTCTTTTAATCAACCAGCTTTCAATAGAAGTAGCTACTTGATTCGGTAGCAGTTGCTTAGGTGGTCACCCTAGCGCACCCCAACCGTCATTTTCTTCTCTTTGTGATATTAACTGAACAATCTTATTTATGGAAGGCAGTTGCCACAAGTAATGGCATAGCAATCCTTCTGCCTGGGCCCACTGTTCAACAGAAAATAACGCCAGCAGGGATGGTGTCCTATACATAGCGAATAGGCAGGCAGGGAGTCCCCTCTGGTCAGTGGCTGTACCTGACGATACCGCAGCTCCCCAGCCCCCTAGAGAACTGAGCCACACTCCCACAATGAGTCACCAGCTGCCAGGGCGGCCCCAAAAGAAAAGCGCACAGACATTAGTTTTGTTGCCAAACATGGACGCTAAGGGTGACATAATGTCAGTGTCGGATGTCTAGATCAGATGCGAGATGTGTCACCTGAGGAACTGTGGATACAGTCGTCCCAGGTCAACAGCAGAAAGGTTATTGGAGGTTCCAGGCATGAAACAATGAAGGCCCATGACAATCCATGGGAGTTTAAGGTTGACATGTCTTTCCCAGTTTCTCTTTGCGTGCATAAATTATTTTTCAGACTAATAAACTATGCTGCCATGTTATCAAACACACACACACATTTGTTTTTAGGCAAACATCTATATACATTTCTGTTTTAATACGTGGTGCTGGGGGTTGCAAAACAGGCCCCCCACAACTGAGCTTCAGCCTCAGGCCCTTAAGCAATGCTTAAGAAAGCAAGTGCCATTTGATGGTTTAAAAAGGACCTGGAGACCTTTGTTTTTAGCTAATATTTGGCTTGTTTGACTAATTGCAAAGTATTGAACAAAAAAAATGGGTTGATACAGTAAAATACTACTTAAGAATCTTTTTTTCTGGTAACAACTTTACTAAGATACAATTCAAAGATCATACAATCAATGGTTTTTAAGATATTCACAGAGTTGTGTAACTGCGAGCACTTACTAGTGTTAGAACATTTTAATTATCCCCTAAAGAAACACCTATGAGAGTCACGCTATCATTTCCCCCCTCTTCTCCACCCCTTTCGCCCCAGCCTACCCTGATACCTCTCTGTTTCTAAGTATTTTAGGTTAATCTCCATGACAGATCTGAAATTGAGGGTGCTGCCTGTGAAAAAGGGGACACCTACATGTGGATACCTTTCACCTTTGGCTGGTCTACACCTCAGAGCAGACCACTTGCCCAGTTGGATCTGTCCTGAGGTTTAGAGGAAGTATTAGCTGTGGCAGGTCAGGGAGAGGGAGATGTACCCAGAGGCTACCTTTGCGGATCAGGCTGGACTGGACTCTAAGTTACTCCACCGTGTGGGAAACAGCGGCTTGCTCTCAGGCTGTGTCCTGCCCCGGGAGACTCCATTTTAGGAGCCGCATTTGGCTGCATTCTGAGAGCAAGCACAGAGGGAGGGTGATCCTGCATTGCATCTGTGTCTAGATGTCATCACTCGAGCCCCAGAACCCTGGGGGCATAAACTGATAGACGGCATATCCCTAAAAGTAAAAAGTTCCACCTCTAAACTCACTGAGGTCCACGGAAAACGTGTGGGCAGGTAGGTATATTAAAGACATACAGAGAAACGTGGCCTAAGGGCTTGTCAATTGCACCAGACTGACGGGCATGCAGTGCCCTCACTTGGACCTCATTGATCTGACCTCTCATCTTCACATGAGCACAAAGCTTCGTGTAGACATCAAAGGACAGAGAGGCAGAGAACTCCCAACCGTCCCTGAGGCTTTGGCTCAGCGTGGTCCTCACTGCTCGATGTGATGTGGTCCCCTTGAACTGTAGTCTGTCTGTCTGGATCTGATCTTACGCTTTTCCTCCAAGTCTCTGCACCTTGTCTGAGAGTCTCGCATCTCTGCAGCTGGAATCACAGCTCCCCAAACAGGTTCTTTAATAGCACCTGTAACTACTTGCAGTGACTCTATTGACAAGTGTCTGCCTCTGCCTCCAGGAAGGCCTCCAGGAACTCTGGGGCCCCTTTAATTCCATGTAGCCACCGTACAAACGACTACAGTCTCTGTGTGATGTAATGTGTGATCTGAGAATCCATTGTTAGCAATTAAGGCCAGAGCAAAAGAACTTGGGCTTGCCTCCACCCATTCAGACACGGTGGCAAGACACAGGTGGTTTGCAGCATAGGGGCTCACAACACTGCACTGCTGATCTGAGGAGCCACGTCTTCAAGTCTCCCAGGCAACCGCTAAAGAGGACTAGCTACCAACTCCAGAAAGCAATTTGGGTGGTTTCTGCTTCATAGGATAGAACCGTCAGCTCAGAGCGGCAAGAGCTCTGGGGGGCTGAGATGCGGGGTGACTCTGCACTTGAACACTCCCAGAGAAGCTAAAAGATTGTTGTGCTTAGTCATTCTTCCAATTTGATGCTGAACTTGCGCAGTGCATCCCACGGCTTAGACTCTTAATTTAAGCCCATTTCCTGTGCAACACTCGGCCGTATGCTATTTCTTTATATACTCAAAAGCCCTGCCTGAATGGCTTTGCCGTTTCCTAACAGGCTAATCCTGATTCCTTTTATATTTAATTCTTGGTATTAGGACCCAAGCTTTGTGTAGTGTTAATCTTTAAACCTCGGATAAATACCACATCAATTAATTAAACCACCCATCTATCCATCTGTTCATTTGCTCAACAAATTGTGGAGCTACTACATAAAAAGCACAGAGCAAAACCTTGAGCCAGCGTTCACTTTAGAGGCCTTCTAGGTTGATGTCTGCGACACTCCTCAATTCCCTGCCCCCCGAAACTGCCCTAGAGGCTCCCACTTCAAAGACTCTTTTCTCAGGGTGGTCCCTATTGACCCCATGCCACTCTCCAGGGTCACTGAGTATCCTGCCATTTTACCTTCTGGCTAGCTGAGTCTGAGGTGATGGAAACCATGGGCATTTAAATCTAAGGCTCAACCTTTTATGCCTTTGGAAGAGAGTATGGGAAGCATTGGCAGGCAGGCTAGAGACTAAGCCAGAAAAAGAGACAGGGATACTCCAAAAGGGCCTCTGGGTCTCTCTCAAGCTCAGGGTAGGATGAGTGGCCCAGAGGTTTTGAATGATTACTTTATTTTAGGGCCAGGCTTCTTCTTCTTGGCTACTTGGCTATCAGATTCTTCTTCTTCTTCTTCTTCTTCTTCTTCTTCTTCTTCTTCTTCTTCTTCTTCTTCTTCTCCTCCTCCTCCTCCTCCTCCTCCTCCTCCTCCTCCTCCTCCTCCTCCTCCTCCTTCTGTACTTAGGGATTTGTACGTGCTTGGCAAGTATCATGCCACCAAGGTACACCTTCAGCCCTCCAGCTCTCCACTGTTTTTTCTATCACAAGCTAGGACTCACAGGTTCTGGCTTGAACCTGTGATTCTCCTGCCTTCGTCTTGAGAGTGCTGGGTTCGAAAGGCCCAGTGATACCACAGCTTAACTGGCAAGAATTTCTGTCGGGGCTTCATTGTTTTGTTTCTCGTAGACTCAGAATCTTAGCAGCCACTATAACCTTTCAGTACGCAGTGAGAGCAGAAACATTTGAGGATAAAATTGCTAAGAAAGGAAATGGATTGCTATGATGAATTTCACTCAGAAGTTTAATCAAAAGGGCATATACGGTTTACAGTGTTTGGCTCATAGCACTAAAATAAACTAAGTCAAAAATATAAAACTATCACATAAACTATGTAGAATCTAGACTTTTTGCTTAATATGAAATAGATTCGTAGGTCTCACAACACACAGAGCAGACAGCCCAACTCCCCAAGAAGGCATGGCCTGCCGGTTCTCCACAGGCGTTTTCTGGAGGGTATTGTCTGTTATTGGCATATGTGTGGCACTGCCAAACTTAAAAGGCTAAGCGTGCACGAGCATACTCATGGTTCTGCTCGCCATCACGTTAACCACTTGAGGCTGACATTTGAAGAGATGGTGTCTGTACTTGTTAACAGTGTCTTATGGGAAACTTATGCGTGTTTAAGCAAGTTTGTCTAGAAGGGAATAGGACCAATGAGAGGGAGAGAGATTTACAGGAAGAGGGGAAGTAGGGAGGAGGAAGAAGAAAACCAGGGAAAATGTGAGGAAGAGAAACACCAGCTGTGGCCATAACATTCGAGGTCACGGCAGGGAGTGACCGTGCTAGCACATTCGTGGGTCTTCCACGGTTTGGCTTCCAGTTTAGCTTGCTTTGCACGATGCTGCCTTAACATGATCCCTGGGTTTAACGCTATCTGTCAGGCAATGATATTTTGGGGGTGTGTGTGGCACAGACTTTAGAGACCAACCCCAATTTTACATCTATCATTTTAAAAAAGTCTAAGCAGTTCTGATTAGAGATTCTACTTCTCGAGGGACTTGGTGCACCTTCTCCATCCAATCCTCCTGCTGTGGATCGCTTCGAACTAGTCGCGTAACTTCTATTTCTAGTGGGACATGGCATCAATAAACAAGGCAACAAACTGGGACCCTGGCATGGAGACAGACGGCAGAAAGTTCAATGTTACCTGGGGTTGCAGCTTTAGCCGAACCTATTTCTCTGAAGGATTAAAATAATGAGACCAAAACAAACCACAGCAGAAACCGCAGACAAACGCTCCCTCTTGACTCTTCTGCTACGAGGCCTGCCTCAACTGCATTCTCCCCAGAACCTTTGGAATACACGGTTCCTGGATGGATGCTGCAGACAGTGTCAAACAAAGATCCTGACCTGTTGAGGCAGACTCCTGTGAGGTACCCTGATAAAGGGATGGAGAAGCTGGCAGAAGCTGCCTTCTGAGTGGCCAAAGGCAAGCTGGGAGGTCACTGGCATTAATCAGAATTTCAGATGGGAACGACCAGCCCAAAAACAGAGGAAAAGAGAAAAAATGTCAGCCTTCAACTACCCCTAAACCACAGCCATAGTGGAGAAGCCACACATTCTGGCTGTCATTTCTCTGCTTGATTGTGAATTCTTTATTCTCTCTCCTTCCTGACCTCGCCACAATGACAAATTTGAACAGAATACATTGTAACTGTGTCACTGGAGAGCTAAATAAGGCTCCTACCTGTGAATGATTAGTTGGTTTCTTTTTGTCTCTAAATTTTAAGAAGTAATTTTTTTTTCCCTGCAAGGTGTCATGGTACCTGACTGTAAAGTTGAGGCAGAAGGATAGTGATTTTGATGCTAATTTGAGAGGCATATAGTAAGACCTAGTCTCAAAAAAAAAAAAAAAAGGTTTTTCCTGTCCCATAGGCAAACTGGATTGGCATTATAGGTTCTGTTCAGTGTGGCTCTTACACAGCTGGTGTGGGTTTGTTTTTTTTTTGGTTTTTCGAGACAGGGTTTCTCTGTGGTTTTGGAGCCTGTCCTGGAACTAGCTCTTGTAGACCAGGCTGGTCTCGAACTCACAGAGATCCGCCTGCCTCTGCCTCCCGAGTGCTGGGATTAAAGGTGTGCGCCACCACTGCCTGGCCAGCTGGTGTATTTTGATTGGACATAGGATTCAGGTAGCAGAAGCCCGGTTCCTTGGCTCATGTTCTCCCTGCTTCAGGGTTTGATACTGTTTTCCCTTCTTGGTTACAGTGCAAAGTCCCAGATGACACATAGGAAATACTACATCGTTCTAAGTCTCCCTGGCTGCCTGTGTTAGAAGCAAGAGTCCCTCGTGCTGGCAGCTACCACTCTGAAGCCTTCCTCGCCCCTGAGCGCTTGAAAGCAAGGTCATGTGAATGCTGAACACACCAGAAAGCGCCAATGAAAGACGAAAGGATAACTCATTCAGAAAAAAGGGGGGCTTGTGATGTGGCTCAGCAGACAGAAGCGCTGGCTGCCAAGCCTGGTGACCTGAGTTCGATTCAAGGCTCTCATGTGGTTTTCAGACAGAACCGAGTCCTGCCAGTTGTTCCTTGACCTCCACATGTATTGCCCCCAATATATAAATTTAAGAAAAAAAAAAAGAACAAAAGTAAATCCTTCAAGAACCATGTCTTCACTCCGGCTCCCCTCCTCGCATAAAAACACCAAATAAAGCTGAAACTTGAAAAGAGAAAAAAGTCAGAGCATCATTGAAGATTTATGGTTCTATAATGGCAACAACAAACAGAAGTCACAGATTTCACGGACCCAGATAAAAATCCAGTTGAAAATGAGGCCCTCCCCACTGGACACCTGTGTCTGGTCTTAACTTTGCCTTAATGAGACGCTACTTATCTTCCAACACAAAAGAAAAAAAAATCAATAGTGGATCAATATGGATAAACGTGGTGGCTATGACCTTTTGTCCTAAGACACAGTGAGCAGCTGGGTTTAGTGTTACTGGGATTTACCTAGAGACTTGTAACAGTAAATCATGATTCATTTAAGAATATTTGCCTGCTTTGATTTAGCGAGTCTGGCAGGTGGCGGTGGCCTTTCCATGACATACGGCTTTGAGAAATTACATCAATAAATGCACACGATGCATCTTCTCTTCCAGTTCATGCATCAAGTTAATTAGTGAAGAATCCCCAGTTTCGTAGTTTATGAGCAAATATTCCCCAGCCTTGGCTGAAGAGAATAGAGTGAAAAGATGAAAGGAAACTGAACCCAAAATGTTCTGCAGGAATTTTTCAAGAATTAAGGGTTTCGAAGGAGACACCGGCATCTCGGGAGCCAACCACACAGCCATAGGAATACACTGACTTGATCAGCCAGACAATGGCAAGTTCATCAGTTTCAGGGTAAAGCCCTTAACCAGGGAGTAAAGGAGGGCGCATGCCTGTCTCCCCATTAGGGAACAGAGTGCCGCTTCCTGGGGTGTTTCATGTCGTAAAGGGGAAACTCTGACACCTTCAAGACAACACGCAAAACTAAAAAACACGACTCTGTGTGCTTCCTGCCAGGCATCCTTAATGTGTCTACCTCCTAACGTAGATTACGATTCCCATTGTCAGACTTCCATGGGGCAGTTTGAACTGTTGTCTGAAACATTTTGTTTTCATAGCTGGCTATTGTTAATAATAGAGTCTCTTTCTTTAGTGGTATACCCCCCCCCAGGGGGGAGGTGGTTGGCTAGTTCAGAGGGAAGAAGCAAGGGGAGCACCAGCGCACAAGTTGCATGAAACTGCCCAAACAAAACAAAACAAAAAAACATTTACAAAAACATATATAAAAGCAGATGTTAACTTTTATATAAAGTGTAATGAAATATACGATACTATGTGTAAGATTACCCTCACAGAGAAGCTTGTCTTTGGGAATTAAAAGGCATCTCAGTCTTGTAAATTATAGAAACCCATGCATCTGGCTCCCCGAACAGATCCTGCCTGTCATACTTAGAATAAACAGATTTCTGGCATATCTATTACAGCACTTAAACTCTCTGGAAGTTGCTGCTAAGTCCCCTGCCTGGGACCTGTTTGCTTTTTTGATCTTTTGGTAATAGAGGAGATGTCTTATTGATGGAACATTAAGTGCCATGCTTATTAAAATCAATAGATGACGTGCTTTTAAAAATATTGGATATTTTGAAAAATATCTCACTTGCGTTTATATAATGACTTCATTCTTCATGGCTGTAGACCCCAAATGTAGACACTTAGGCAGCACTGTCTAGGTAAAGTGTGTCCGTTTCTGTTTGACTCTGATATTCTCACAGTGCAGCACAGTTCCAAATAGCTTCTCTGCATGGATCAGTAACTGCCTCAAAACGAACAATTAGAAATCATACCATGTTGACATTGCGGGGCCAGGGAAAGCCTTACACACTCAACCAGCTAATGAGAACGAACTTTCTGTGGGAAGAGTTAAGAAAAACGATATGTGAATTTTTGGTCTGAATGGGGGTCTCCCTCCAATGCTATTCCACCCACCAAGGGAATTCTTTGACATTTTCTCTAGCAGGGGGCCGATACCACTCACGTTGGACAGCACGCATCTCCACCATACATGCTACGCATGACCACGGAAACCAGCTTCTCTCTAGCTGTCACATACAAAGAAAGCGAGTGTTCGCTAATTCCCGCGTTCACCCGAACCCTTCACTGACACGGCAACCTCTTATGGCTGCTTTTTCTCTTCAGCTCTCCAGTGCTCAGACGCGAAGACTCACAGAGGCAGACGCAACACAACTTTAGGACGGCACGGAGACAAGCGGAAGCCAAAGCATCCCTACCTTTTTTCTGGGAGTGCGGTGGCGACTGCACTTGAGGAAAAGGCTTTTCTTCAGGGAGGTATGCAGGCTGGCTGTACTGACTGAGGGCCATGTCCAAGTCAGAGCCCTTGCTTTTAAACAGGTTTCCAGGGTAACTACAGGTATAAGGCTGATTCACTGCCCAGGCCTGATCCACATATATGCTGTTACCAGGCACAGCTTGGACATCGCGACCACTGTAAGCCGGACTGTCTTCCAGGTACGTGAGGTAGTCAGTGACTTGCATGTAGCAGTTGCTGCTGGCAGCTGGGCACACTTCCTGTACCTCTGGCATACAGTAGTTCATTTTGTTATCCAGGTTCAGTTTCTACTTTACATATACACACGCTCTACGCATGCATTTGTCAGCCCCCCACACCCGGGATCCGGGCATATACGCTGAGGGCATGCATTCATACACATGAAACAGGGAGAGGAGATGAATAAACACCATCGACCCAGCCACCTAGTCTGCCTCACTCCAGAGTGGCCCCCGACGTGCTAAAACCCCGCTTCGGAGCTGCATCTCGGAGCTCTCTTGCTGTTTCAGGGCAACCAAGAACAGATTTAGGACTCCAAAGGTCTTAAGCTGTGTACAGAAGCTAATTCCTGGGGAGGATGGCAGGCAGGTAGAAATGGCCTCTGCTTGATTAGGACAGCGGCAGAGGAAAATTGCCTGTTATGCCGAGGCCAGGAAGTTTATTTAAACACAGGTTTTAACCCCTTTCAATGTGATTAGACCATGATTACTCATTAATGCCCTTATGGTTGACCACTTAAGCACGGACCATTACAAAGACATCTTAGAAAATACCCTTGGGTACACAGACAATCCTAAAATCAATAATCAAGTTTATTAGTGTGACCCAGAGAAAAGCCACTAGTAATGAGCCCGGCAACTGCCTCTGAGACCTTAATCTAGTGGTGCAAACATTAGCAGGTGATTCCATCACTGAATGTCACCCCTTGGTTTTCCGTGGCCAGATCTGGCCAGCCGCTAGTCATACCTGGGTCCCCCTGGCACATTTTTTTGTTTTGTTTTCTGAATGTTGCTGGTGTCTGGAGTTTTGATCCATTCCTTGCAGCTGATCAGTTTCTGTATTGTCAACACTGACTGATATAACACCTAAAGCTTAAATAAACTTTTTTTTTTTACTCTTTGCTTGCAAAAGCACTGAGTGTGTGACTGTGCTCGGTGTGAGGGACCCCTACTCAATAGCCGTGGGTCTGTTCTTCGTGTGTGTGTGTGTGTGTGTGTGTGTGTGTGTGTGTGCAGCCACACTCTGATCAGCAGCTCGTGGGAAATCCTGTGAATGGTTTACTTCCAAATCTGTCTTCCAAATGATTTACCAGCTTTAATGTCATCTAAGTAGTATTTATATATTTGACATTTAAAAACAGCGATCCAAGAGGGAAGAAGTATTTTCTGTAAAATTGCAATGTCTTTAAATAAAGACGTTACATACCAGATCAGAAGGGAAACGCTCGCTAAGAGTCTTATGCACAGTCTTCCTGGGTGTATATGTGGTGTGGACATGTGTTCTCAGTCATTACATCAGCGAGGGTGGGGCTCTTTGCTGGCAAGCTATGGGTTCCTTTCCTTTCTCCCAGATGCTCTCAGCCAGGGGTCATGGGTAGTGATGTTTACATTTGAGTCCTTGATGGCGTCCAGCATGTGACCTTTCTGGCCTTTCTCTCCTGAAGACCTCCAGCCCATGGTGATGAGACCACTACTTTGACATGTTGTTCCACTCATAAACTGTGACATGGAATTAGATGCCAGGGTCACACACAGCAGGACGAAGGAGGAGTGGTGTTATATAACTATGCAGCAAACTGCCCTTGAGTTACAAAGACAGCATGGCGGTGGCGGATTTGGTAGCAGATGCAGGCAATGCTGTACCACTAGGTCATCATCCCTGGCACAAGAGGAGCTTGATCCAGGTGCATCGAATGCACACAGACAGGTGGCCACAGCCCCAGAGCCTGTGAGCGAGGACATTTTCACCAATGTAGTAAAGGGCCATTGACTTAGCTGATAAGCAAAAGATGAGCGGAAAACCACAACAGATCCACAGAACACAAAACAGGTCAAGGAATGCTTTCCAGCTGATACACTTGAACCTGGAAAAATGAACTGCCGTATTTCCGAGCCGTAAAAGGATTACGGTTTCCACGAGGAACCAGGAACACAACTAGCATTTGAGCAGTGTTCCTGCACGCTGATTACTCTAAAACAAACGAGGATTTCTTTGCAAGCATCTCTGTGAACACATGCACATGCCGCTACAGTTAGCATGTTCTGCCTACCGAAAACGTCAAAACATTTCCTCAGAAGCCGCCACTATTTTCTACAAACTCCAGGAGGGAGGATCCAAGCCTTATGTTTGCTGTCTGATCTCATTGATTTATCTGAAATTTCCCAAGTCGGATCTTAAAACTCACCTTCCAGTACAGCCACTTTCTTTCTTGGGAGCCCCACGTGCTGTGGTCTCTTCCACTTGGAGGTGTGCCCCGAATCTCTGATTTTGCCGTGGGACCCAGCATGCTGTCTGTCACCCTCCCTGTTTTACTTATGGTGTAGAGCCAAGCTGTTTCTTGCTTCCCACCACCAACAACCTCAAGGAAACTCACAGTTTCAACTTCTCTTCCAAAGGAATACTTGAAAACAATGCTCAGAAATCTGAATATGGACAAAAGACCCATGTGATCCTTCTCCACAGTGAGATGACACACGGGGGAGGGGGGACACACAGCTCCTGAGAGCCTCCCTCCTTCTAGTGTTCTTTGTTTCTCCTTCCTTCCTTCCTTCCTTCCTTCCTTCCTTCCTTCCTTCCTTCTTTCCTTCCTTTTCTTTCTTTCCTTCCTTTCTCTTTCATTCTTCCACTTTATTTATTTAATTTAAAGAATTTTTTTTTCATTTTACATACCAACCCCAGTTCCCCCTCCCTCCTCTTCTCCTACCCCCCACCTTCCCCCATCATACCCCTCCAACCAGAGCGGGTAGGGTCTCCTAATGACCTCCAGTCCATGGGGATGAGACCTTTAATTTGACATGTTGTTCCAGTCATAAACTATGACACGGAATTAGATGCCAGGGTCACACTCAGCAGGAAGAAGGAGGGGGTTGTTCAAAGCCACTCAGCGAACTTCCCTTGAGTTACAAACAAAGCATGGAGGTGGCGGATGCAGAAAAGGCTGTAGCACTAGGTCACCGTCCCTGGCACTAGGGAAGCTTGATCCAGGTGCACTGAACGTGCACAGACAGGTGGCCACAGTCTCAGAGCCTGTGAATGGTGTCAACAAAGTCTGGCATACCAAGTGGAGGCAGGACCAAGCCCCTGTCCCCTGCATCAAGGCTGAGCAAGGTATTCCACCTTAGGGATTGCGCTCCAAAATGCCAGTTCATGTCCAGTGACAGATTCTGGTCCCACTGCCTAGTTCTTTCTAAACTGTCTGGTTTCATGCTGAAAGCCACCTGCAGTTTTGATGGCTTTTTAAAAAGGCTGAATTATCTTGTGACCTTTGACCAGGAAGAGGACCTGTCTTTTTCTCCGTCTTTTAGACTACTGTTGTTATCATTTGTAGTTAGTAAATGCAGTGACAGGTTTGTTGCTGTGCCCTCTTTACAGCTTATTCACACCCAGTGTCCTTCCCTGACTCCCCTCCCCCACCTTCCTGGTTCCCTTCTTTTGCTTCCAGGCCACAAGTATGTTCCCCTCACCCTTATTTTTGGACTCTCCCCGACCTACTTCCGCACAACCCCACACGTTATTTTTTGTTACGCGTGTGTCTGCTGGTGCCTGTCCACGGAGGTCAGAGCAACCCGATCCCTTGGGGGTCTGGAGTTTCGGGTGGATCTCCTGAGGTACCAAAATGGGTGCTGGGAATCAAACCAGCATCCTCTGCAAAAGTGGTATGCAATCTTAACCACAGAGCCACGGCTTCAGCCCCTTAGGGTAGTTTGTATGTTTTTACAAAAATCAGAACTAGGCTCTTGTAGAGAGTGTTCTCTTCGCAACAGGTGGGGAAAGTCTTGACTCATAAAGAATTTAGGTGACTCTAATTGGTGATTGCAGAACTGGTTAAATCCCATTGAACAGGAAACAACTGCACTCGTTACTAGTGACAGAACGGTTTGCCTGTCTCTGGAGTGATGGCATGATTCCAGGTGAGGCTTTACTGAAGATCCTGAAACAGTGACATGCCAGATATTCATTCGGCCACTTGGAAAACAGACGCACACCCACTGCATACCAAATTGTGTCCACTAAACTGGGGAGGGCTTTCATAGTAATTGCTAGAAGTAGGTCCGTCAATAATGATTTGTTATGGAAGTGCACCCTTTTCTGTGGATGGAAGAAAACAGGCTCCAAGGACAAGACTAATCCGGTCTGTAGGGAAAACTCCGCAGGCAGACAGCACACCTTCGAGGGCTCTCAAGGAGGGCAATTGCTTTTTTCTTTTTTCTCTCACCATCCTTTTCCTTTATTTTAAACTGTGCTGTTTATCAAATGCATTTGCAAATGGAACTCAACTGAGAAATGTTTAAACTTGGGCACCCATGTGTTTCTGCAGAAAATCAGATTCTGTCAATATTGGGGAAATCTTAGCATCGAGAATTTTGAGACAAGCTTTTCACTATGACGGGTCTCTAGCTCTGAGTCTTTCTGCTTCAGTCTCCTGAGGGCTGGGATTCCAGTATGTGAGTCCCATGGTTTCTAAAGATCTCCAGGCTACTCACATAGGGAGCAGAGTCGGAGGCCTGACAGTGGTACCCTTTCTCCACGAACCAGGGTCCCACCATTTTGCTTCTTCAGCTTCATGATGAACTTCTGTGGGTTCTTAAAACATTGCTCTCTACCCCCAACCTGGAATTGCATCCTTTGAGTTACTAAGCATGGGTTTGATGTGTGGACATGAGGACACCTGTGAGCTGACCATGGGCAGAAGAGACCACTGTGAGCTGATCATGGGCAGAAGGGGCCACTGTGAGCTGACCATGGGCAGAAGAGGCCACTGTGAGCTGACCATGGGCAGAAGAGGCTACTGTGAGCTGACCATGGGCAGAAGAGGCCACTGTGAGCTGACCATGGGCAGAAGAGGCCACTGTGAGCTGGCCATGGGCAGAAGAGGCCACTGTGAGCTGGCCATGGGCAGCAGAAGCTACCCATGAGTTGGAGTTTTTAAAGTGTGAAGCTCTCAAACATGAGGTGAATGTGCAGAAGGCCTCACAACTGAACTTACAATGGCGTGTACTGAAAATGAATGAACCAACTTAAGGCAGCTCCTTTGGCAGGCACTCTTGCCTCCTGCTCTAAGGACAGATCTTACCTTCTGCTGTAGTGGTAGGTACTCTAGATGCTATGTGTGCATATGCTCCCTGGGAGAAAATACTTGCCCAAATCCTTGTGCCTGGATGCTTTAAAAATTCTGGCCAATCCGCTGTGATAGAGGAAGTAGTGTAAAGCAATTTCTAGGAAACTCAAAACATAGCATCAAGGACCATAGGTGCAGCCAGACAGTGAGGTGGCACACGCCTTTAACCCCAGCACTTTGGAGGCAGAGGCAGGTAGGTCTCTGGGAGTTCGAGACCAGCCTGGTCTACAGAGTGAATTTCAGGATAGCCAAAGATAAACAGAGAAACCCTGTCTTGAAAACAACAACAGCAGCAGGTGCATGGCATTTATTCCTCCTTCTTTGTCCTATCTAACTTCTGTCAACAATGTAAGATGATGGCTAGAGTCCTCGCTGCCTTTGTCACTGAGGATGGTGGATAAATGACAGGAAGGAGTCTAGTTGTCAAAGCCCACAACACTGCCACAATGCACTGTACTAACAACTTCTGGATTTTTTTTTCCTATGACAGACATAACACATTGATGTCATAGTCTCTTTGTTCACAAGAGAGGTATAACAATGTTTGCCTCATTTTAGAGATTAGGGAATTGACTTATGTAAAACACTTAGAACAATGGTAGATGCAGTCAGCAGCAAAGGCCTACACGGGACAATACCGATTGTCATGATATGGCTGGAGGGCTGTAGCTCCAGAGTGGGGCTGACTTGCTAGGCACGGTCTACATTTCCAGTCCTAGTCAGAGGGCAGAAAACTTTGCCCTATGTACTAAATAAAGCAGTTGTTTTTTTTTAATTTAGTCTGTTTTGTAGGCATACTTACTGGAATTTGGCTATGCTTTACCACGGCAATTGTACTACTCACAGACATCTCTCACTCTCAAGAGCCTTGAATTGTGGTGTCCCCTCTCGGTTTTCTGGTTTAGGACCACTGTCCACTTAGGGCTCTATGCCAGCTGGCCTTATGCCAACTTGGCACACAAACTAGAGTTATCTGAAAGGAGGGAACCCATTTGAGAAAATGCCTCCATAAAATCTGGCAGTAAGGCATTTTCTTAATTAGTGATTGATGGGGGAGGGCCCAGTCCACTGTGGGTAGAGCCACCCTTAGGCTGGTGGTGCTGGGTTCTATAAGAAAGCAGGTTGAGCAAGCCATGATAAGCAAGCCAGTAAGTAGCCCCCTCCATGGCCTCCACATCAGCTCCTGCTTCTAGATTCCTGCTCTGTTTGAGCTCCTATCCTGACTTCTTTTGATGATGAACAGCAATGCTGAAGTGTAATCCAAATAAAGCCTTTCCTCCCCAACTTGTTTTGGTCATGGTGTTTTGTTGCAGCAATAGAAACCCCAGTTAAGACAGGCTTTAATCAAATAGCCATCAAATTCCTTGACACATCTCTTCCCCTCATGACCTATACCCAAACCCTTAGCAGGTGTGTAGGGTCTTGTAGTTTGTTCTTTCTTGACACAGGATATGGAGTGATATTTAAAACTAGCTGACCAGGTAACTCCATGTCCCCATGGGATCCTTCCTGCATTTAGCATGAAACATTTGCCTTTGACACTGGCCTTCCCCATTCTCTCACCCACTCCTTTCTCCTCTTCCCTTGGCTCCTGCCCAGTGTCCCTGTCCTGTGAGCGCTCCAAAGTCTCCCTGGCTTCAAGGACGCTTGACATGTTTTCTTTCCCTTCTCCTCATAGAGACTAAAAATGCCACTTGCTCTGGCCCAGAAGTTCCTGGTTCTGTTATGAACCTGAAGGCCCATGACCTCACTTGATGTACAATATTGGCTCTCAGACAGAGCTGAGAGGACCCTCCCCCCACCCCTCAGTGCACCAAGTTCTGTGCCTATTATTTTTTTTTCAAAGATATTTTAGCCAGGTATGGTGGCACATGACTTTAACTCCAGCACTCAGGAGGCAGGAGGATTTCTGTGAGTTCAAGCAGCCTGGTCTACATAGCAAGCCTGGACCACATAGAGAGATGCTGTCTCAGAAAAGCTAAAGCTAACATTTTATACTTTGTAGGGAGAGCATTTTTCTTAGGTGTGGAGCTCTCCTGAACAAAGGCTGCCTTCCAACACCCACAGAGTTTGCTGATGGACAACAGAAACAGATTCTGCCCATCCGACCTCAACCGAGGAGCTGCCATCACTGCCAATCATTTCTGTCCTCAGACACATTGTAAAGTGGCCAGGACACACTCTTTTCTCTGGAGTGGATTGAGAACATTGCCCTTGTGAAGGTAGAAGGGGGACAACATTGGCATAGGGTACAGGAATGGAGTCATAGGAGGGAATTTTTGAGGGCTTCTAAGAACACTCCAAGTAAAACGAGACAAGAGTCTATGGCCTCAGTTTCTTCAGAAAACGAAACTGTTCTTGGAATGAGCGAGTTTTCTCTCCATTACTCATTACAACTGGCTATTATGGAAAACCATGTTTTTTTGCCACATGTGGGCTTGTTCTCGTGATTCTACAGTTTGAACTCAAAAGAACTTTGCTCATGTGACCTTTATTAACCTTTGGAGTAGACATTTTCTGAGGCTCTAAATAAAGTTGGCGATTTCATAAGTTTAGTCTGCTTCATTTATCAACCCCATTCTCCCAGCCCCCACTGCCTCTAGTGACAGTCTTCCCATCCAAGTATGGAAAGATCAGAATGGTAGGTGAGATGTTGGGGGGCATCTATAGTGGTTTACTGTGCTTTCTGAACAAGGAGATCAAGATCAGCCTTGGGCAACATAGTGTGACCCTTTCAGAAAGAGGAGGAAGAGGAGGGGGAAGAGGAAGCATATCAGGAAGAGGAGAGGTGGGGGACAGAGGAAGGGAGGGGTTCAAGAGACAGACCTTACTGCAAAACTAGAGTCTCTGCAAATATTCTTCTCATGAACAGTATAATAGCTTAGCATTCAGGAGACCTGAGTTTGGACCCTAGTAACACACACCTGGGGGGATGGGGCTCCACTTTAGTCCATCTGGAGCAAGGCTGACTAAGCTCCTGGAAGTCTGGGACCACCCCCTCTTAAAGTATCTCTCCAAGCACTTTCCAGCTACACTGGAAACATGCGGAGGCTGAGTCCTCTCCTAGGCTTCTCTGGATCCCAGGAGCCAAAGTTTTGAAGCTGTGCATTCTAAATGTGCTTCACTTATCCACGAGGAAATTAAACCACAGATGGTAGCTATGAGGAAAGCTAGTTTAAGGGAGAGGCAGGCAGGACACCCAGGAGGACCACAGAACAGGGCAGGCAGGACCCCTGGGAGAGCAGCCTTTAATTTGCTAAGCAATATGGAGAGGATTAAAGCCCTGGCTTTGATGGCTGTTACAGATACAGCAGACCTAGCTTCCTGCTCTGTCCAGCTACATGCTGGGGGTGGAGCCAAATGTGGGGACACAGGGAACCCCTGGAAGTTGGGTGCACTTCTGAAATTGCATGCGAGAGGACACAGACCAAGGAGGAGGGCTCCTGGCCTGAAGAGGGAAGTCCCCAGGGGTCCCCAAGACTAGACTGTGCCTTCAGGCTCTTTGACTAAGTTTGATTTGGTATGAATAAGCTCACATCCCTTTTCTTTTGTATGTTTTGTACTGTGAATTTGTTCCTAATTAAATTTTTTTTTCTTTTTCTTTTTTTTGCTCTTGGTGTCCAATAAAAGCTTTCTGATAGCTCTATCTTGGTAGGGCTCCACTAAAGAGTAGCAGGGGGAGGCTGGCTCACAATCCTTCCCAAAGCAAAATGTGCCTTCATGACAATGTGCGCCAGACTGGCCGCGTGGCTAACTGCTGGGGAGGGAATATGGTGATGAAGATACAGAGGAACACAGAAGTGGGAACAAGACACCCAGGGGCCAGCCACACTGGTGGGGGTGGCCTGTGCTGGGGGGAACAGCAAGCTAGGAATGGGTAGGCTTCTGGAAGGGAAGTTCTGAAGGCCTGACATGCTGTGGACTTCTCCATACCGCATTAGAGTTCAGATTGCTCTCCTTCCTGGAGGTGGGTGGGCTGTCTATCCTAGCACGTTCATGCAGAGGCCCTGCCTCTGAGGTGGCTTTTTACTAGAAGAATCTGTAAAAGAAAGCAGCCTTTGGACTTCCACAAGGTTTGTAGGCCAGATCCCAAAGGTCTTTGATCCTGGACAGTGGCTTCTGAACCAGACACCTCATCTTTAGACACTTCTTAGACACGCACGACCCAGCTCTGACTTAGTAGACCCAAAACGCTGTGGGTGCCTCTGATTCCCATGCTGGCTAAAACCCGAGAGCCACACCCCTGCAGAGAAAGACAGGTGTCCTTTAAGCTGGCTCCTGTCCCCCACCTCCAGCCTCACTGGCTATTATGTCAGGCCCAGGATCCTCAGGGCTTCTTTTGTGTGGCCTATTTCTCTTTGCTCCTGGCTGATGCTTTGCCTTTGCCTTTTGCCTAATTAGTTTGGGGGGAGGGGAAAGTCACGCTCCACATGGCCAGCCCAGCTCAATTTTCCTAGTGTATAACTTGGCTTTATGTGACTTGGTATGTCCAGTAAGACAACACATAGCAAACTGTCACTGCCGCTCAGGCTCTGGTAACAAGAAACTTTTGGAATCTTCGCATCTCTGAACACAACAGTATTATAACTACACTGACATTTGGCTTGCATCTGCTTCCCACAGGGGTGGTTGAGACATTTCCCTACCATACTGTCTTTTCTCATGGGACTTCTGTTTCTGATTAGATCTTTTTAGTCTTCTCCAAGGGATGGTCTGTCCCTTCTGCTGGCCTTTCATTTGGGGGAGGTAGTGCAGGGTTTTCTCTTAGTCCATGCTGGCCTAGAACATACTCTGTAGTCCAGGTTGGTCTACAAGGTCTACGAGCTCTACAAGGCCATGGCGATCTTCCCAACTTAGCATCTCAAGTGACTTCAGGTGTGAGCCACAACACCTGGCTCTCTGCTTGACTTTTGAAACTGGCGTTCCTTTGGGGTCAGTCTTCAGCCACCTTCCCATCACTCATATCCTTAGCTGGGGTGGGGGTTTGAATAGGTATGGCTCCCACAGACTCCCATGTTAGAATGCTTGGGAAGTGGTTCTATTCGGAGGTGTGGCCTTGTAGGACTGGGTGTGGCCTTGTTGGAGGAAGTGTGTCATTGTGGGGGCAGGCTTTGAGGTCTCATATGATCAAACTATACCCAGTGTGGGACTCAGTTCACTCTCTATTGGCTGTGGATCAAGATGTACAACTGCCAGCTCTCTCTCCAGCACCATGTCTGCTGCAGGCCACTTTGTTTCCTTCTATGATGATAATGGACTAAATCTCTGAAACTGTAAGCCAGCTCTAATTAAATGCTTTCATTTGTAAAAGTTTCTGTGGTCATGGTGTCTCTTCACAGCAACAGAAACCTTAACTAAGGCAGTGGTGGGTGACCCCATCAATGCTTTCAGCTTCAACTGTTGCCCCAGGAGCTGATGGCGATCTCTCTGTGCTCATCGAACTGCTATCCAACCTTTCACCAAGCACCTCTTCCCTGATGTCTCCAAGAGACCTCACACACCAAGACCATATATATGTGTGTGCCCATACAACATGATATTGAACCTCCACAGTGAACCCCTAGTGCATCCTTGAAGTGTGCAAATATTTTTAACAGATGAAAATCATTAAATCATCAGCTGTACAAAGTGGCACAGCAAAGAATCGGAAGGAGAAATAGAATATAGTGTTTTAAAGGGATAAAAGGGAAACTAGAAAAGGAGGATTAACAAAGAGAAGAGAGAGGGCAAAGGAAAGAAATGGGGGGAACAGCTAACTATAAAAGTCTTTTGAAGAGCCATATGGAAACCTATCCCTGCAGAAGCAAATGGAGTAATGATACCCCAACTAGGCATCATATACTACTAAGCAAGCCCCTCCATATGCCAGACATGGGTTACATATTTTTGAGTCATTGAACAAAGCTGTCCTATAGAAAGAACGCTTCCCAAGACATTACAAGCTATTGCTAGTGCTATGAACATAGGGAGGGATCCACTACATAGCTCGATGCATTGCATAAGGTTCACAGCAATGCGTCCTTGCCTTTAAAGTTATTAAATGATTAGATATTAAATGTTCTGACCACAGCAAATTATAAAGATGTGAGGTGACACCTGAACCAACAAGCTTGATTTAAATAATCACCAATGTAGACAGATACTAAAGTAACAACTCTCTCTATAAATATAGTCAGTTTTCTTTGTCAATGATACCTTAATAAAGTTGTAGAGATAGCCCAAAGACCCACAGCAACTAAATGAAGCACACAGCCGCGTAGCCTAGCCAGAGGGCCAGACTGGATAAAGGACAGCTGCTGGAGGCAGCCTATTAAACCCCAGAGAGGCAAGTCCTCTCTCCAGCTCAGCCATATCTCCCTTCATGGAGTGGGAAAAGGGACCCAGGGTGGCATTTGAATAAAGCCTGTCAATTAGGAGGTAGCTTGCACTAGTGCCAGATTTCCTGATCTTGGTAATTACGTCATAGTCACCTAAGAGAATCCCCGCGGTTCTAGGAGTCATTCTCAAGAGTTTAGTCAAGAGGACTGATTTTTGTAGCTTACTGTCAGTGGTTCTGTGAGGTAAAAATCCAAAGATACCCTCAGCCGCACACACAGAGCTAAAGCGAACGGGGGTAGGATGCTAGCTGTGTAGGTAAGAGATGTAGGAGTTAGCGCAAGGTGACTCAAAAAGAAGACATCAGGGGCTGGAGAGATGCCTCAGTGGTTAAGAGCATTGCCTGCTCTTCCAAAGGTCCTGAGTTCAATTCCCGGCAACCACATGGTGGCTCACAACCATCTGTAATGAAGTCTGGTGCCCTCTTCTGGCCTGCAGACATACACGCAGACAGAATATTGTACACATAATAATAAATATTTAAAAAAAAAAGAAGACATCAAAAGTAACTCAGCTCTGCCTTGGAGAGCCTCCAAAAACCATGCAACTGAAACTCCAAAGGACAAGCTGAGGGAAATGTGCGCAAGACTCAGGCTGCAGATCTGGAAAAATGCAACTGCCCTGAAAGACAGAGGAACCCAACTCCAAAGCAGGCAGTCTTTATACAACATACACACACACACACACACACACACACACACACACACACACATGCAACATAACCATAAACAAAAACAAAAAGCCTTTCATTTTTTTTTGGAGAAAGCAACAGGTCAGCATTAAGTGTGTGACACTCTCCGCTTTTGGTGCTGCGATTTTGACTGATTGTGACCAACTGCAAAGCCTTCAGATTTTCCCCAGTCCTTTTTTGGGTGGTGGGAGAAGTAAAATAAAAACATAGGTACAGAATGGGCCTTTCGAAGAAAGCTAGGGTGAAGTATCGCATCTATGAGCCTCGGCGACAAGAGGAAGGCATTGCACCCTAAGACTGCTCATGAATAGTAAGTGGGACGAATCCATATCAGATACCTGTCTCCATAGAAACCTGTCTGGTTGAAAGTGCTGCAAAAGATTAACATGTATTTTTTTCCTTTCCTAAAGGGCAGTGGATCCTACTTACATGGGTTTTGACCTTTACTTTTATATCTGAGGCTTATTATAAGGAGTTCTTTGCAGAGCTAGTCAAACAAAGATCCCAGTAAGTATCTTTTCATTAGCTCTAAGGTTTGACTTAAAATAGTTATGGCCTTTAGAGCTGCATATTATGAGACCACTGTGGGGAATGGGGGGGGGAACCTGGCATTCATAGAATATTGCCATCTAGACAAATAAATCATTGGCCCCACACGATATTCTAACTCAAATGCCAAGTGGCTTCATAACAGAGATATGAGTTAGACAGTCCCATTTTCAACCTGGTGCTATATTTCAAGAGTGATGTTTAATAAAGTCAATCTTCTTGTATAAGTTAATACTGACAGATGTCACAGGGATAGGGCTTCGCCAAAGCTCATAATCCTGGTTCAGATCAATATGCCATGGAGAATGGCCTTGGGTCATGGGGCTGTGTGACTCTCCTCTTATTTCCAAGGTCAGCTAGTTCTGGGTTTCTGGAACCCTGAAAAGGCTTGCGTCAAGTTGGCTAAGTTCATCTGAACCCAGAAGAGTAAAGTTAGTACAGCTCACGTCTGGAACCAGTCATGGGATAGCCACTGGAGTGAGGACTGTCCTGAAGAAAAGGCATGCCACCCATCGTCTGTGACACCTCCTTTGGCATGTGACCTCTGCATCCCTGGTAGACTCAGACCCAAAGTTCTATCCAGAAGCAGCTGGCAACACCTTCAGTGAGGAGGTTTATCATGGAGTACTCAATGTTTTCAGAATCGTTTGAGGGAATTGAAAATGGGGTCTGGAGAACCTGAAGGTTTCTAGGTCACTGGAGAGAAAAGTCCCAAGGGAAATAAAACTACTGAAAAAGATGACATGAGACATGATTTTTTTTTTCAATTGCTTTGGACTGTATCTTTATGGTGATCACAGGTTGGTTTTTTTTTTTATTTTTGGCCTGTGCTGATTTAACATATTCAGCCCCCGTTTTCCTCACAAGGGGAAATATGATTTCAATATTGAAAAGCTAACAGTGGAATATAGAGCCTTGTCCTGCGCCATCAATTAATCTCCATGTTTTTTGTTGGAGAGAATTAGTTATTTATCCAATACTAAACAGTTAGTTTCAGAGCCAAGAGCCAATCCACGCTTGGCTGATCCTACATTTCTCCAAGTATTGGCTGGGTGCTGCGGAACTGTGAGGATTCTCAGGCTGTCTCTAAAGGCAGGATCAAAATGCCACTCACAGATCTGTCGGAATTTGTACTTTCAATCTCTGTCAGAAACAGCCGATGACCTGTGTCTTCGCAGTGCTCTGCCACAGTTAACCATCCACTTGTGCCTGACTTTGAGAAGCACCCGTTGACAGTGTCAAAGGGTGCGCTTCGGTGTCTGTTCCCCTCCACCCACAGTAGAGCTGACTCAGGTTAATGTGTGCTTAGCAGCTACTCTCCCGAGTGTTGGCCACTCCCGATACCCACCCTACTCCTGGGCTTCCCAAGCCTCATCAGTTTCTGTAACATCATCCAAGATCTTATTTCTATAATAAAAAAGTCTCCATTTTCTAATTCTGAGGATCAGAGAGGCTCAAAGATCCACTCTGAACTTGTGAATTAGAAAACAGAAAGGCAAGTGTCTGGTCAAAGCTTAATAGGTGACCAAAGTAGGAACACATGCCCAGGCTAGGCAATCAGATGCCTACGGGAACTCACTGTCTCTGTCACCGTGGCTGGGGCCCCCTGTACCTGTGCCTGATGTAATGTAAGTCTTCCGCTGTGCCAGGTTCTTTGCTTAGGATCCCAGGATGGGGTAACCTCAGAGAGACCTGGTACTTGTGATCGGAATGTCTGAATCGGATCCCAGTTCTACTAACTTCACATACTTGGTGATTCTTTTTTCATGAAAGGTTTAAAAATTTTATAAGTCTTGCTAAAATATTTGGATTGCTGTTAAGAGCTCTGTCCCTGTTCTGCCCCTGACGCTCTACTGGGCTTGCCTCATCCACCTTTCATCTCAGTTTCTCGTGTTCTGCAGGGTGACTGGAGGTCAGACAGGGTAACAGACACCAGAAGAGCCCCAAGATTAGAAGATTATTTATATCCTGAGGACAATAACAATTATTCAATTTCTATTAAATTCTAGAAATTATATTGAGGGCTTTACTCATACTCTCCTTTATCTATATAGAAATGCGAAGGGTCAATCAATCACATTACCTTATTCTGAGGATCAGAGAGGCTCAAAGATCCACTCTGAACTTGTGAGTTAGAAACAAGAAGTCAACGTAAGACATCTTATTAAAAGCATAAACTCATCTAAGACGTCATCTAAGATTGTCACTCTTGGGAAGATCTTTGAACACACTTGTATGTAGAATTCATATCAGTGCCATTGTTCCTGCATGCCTTTCTCCCCCAAGGTTGCTGTACCACTGGGAACTGGTCCCTATACATATCAGTTCAACTAAGCAGACTTCCAAAGCCACAAGTGGGGTCATACTGGGAACGCGGACTACATTTTTATTTAGGGAAAGCACATTTCCAAAATAAGCCTTCCATTTTTCTAATAGATGTCTTAGATACACTTTGATTTTCCTGAAAATGCCCGTATGGATGGGAAGATTTAGATCACTTCCAATTTATTAGCCACAGGACCAAAGTGCAAAGAGTGAAGCATTCAGACCTCGTGTGTGTCTGAGGGTCGGGGTGATCTAAAGAAGTACAGAGTGACCAGGTCTGCCTTTCTCCATATTATAGACGCAGCCATGCTGACCTTGGAAAGCCCACAGTGGTCCATCCATGGCTCCGTGCTGCATCTCAATGAGAAGTGAAGTCGGGTGGACCTGAATCCTGACTTTCTGATGTTTTCCTTCCTTCCACATTACCATCCCTAGTTTATTATTACTTCCTCCCATGCTAGCTGGTACCTTGCCCTTCCTTTCCAGTTCTGTCTGCCTCTATTTGCTTACTTACAGAGTCTCTCTTCTGCCTTTGAAGTGAGAAAACACAGCTATCTAGTGCATGCCAGACATTCGCAGTGAGCCCTTATTATCATGTTAGGCAGTCATGTTCCTCAACTTGCATCGCTGCTGTATTTAATGGGACTAAGGGCCGTGATCTCTGGTGAGCAGCGCACAGTGGAGGACAGAGAGCGATGGAGCAGCTGGTGGGACCTGGGAAGGGCTCCAGCTGTGCAATGCCTCACCTTCTCAATAAGGTTCATGGGATGATGTCCTTGTGTTTTACCTAAGACAAAGCCAAGGTTGACCACCAAGAGGGTGAATGTCTTTCTGGAAGGACCGCAAAGCACACAGCGGCCTGCATTTAAGTCTCTGACTCTCCGGGCACTTTGTTATCCTGGCCAATGAGAGCTATACATCATTTTAAAGCACTATCATCAATCTGAGTGACCTGTTCTCTCCGAAGATCATGGATTAATAGTCTTCCCCTTTGCTGAAATAAGATATTATTTAAATTTTATTATTTAAAAATTACCTTACATTGTCTAAGCTTTGGGGGGATGATTTAATAAATGATATTTTAGCTACAAGAAAGAATAATCTATTGCCAATAACTGTCAGTATTCAGCAGAATAGTTTAATGGCAAGGGGAAGTGCTGATGATCTATTGCTAAGCATTAAATGTTGGCTACAAGTGATGTATGTGCCTTGGATGAGCCAAGTAGATAGAAAAGAAAGGACTGGAATGTGGGAAAAACTGGAATAGTGTTTATACTTGGTAATTTAGAACAATATTTGTAATTTTATAATGTACTGAAATTTTTATTCCTCCCCCCGCAAAGCCACATAGAACATTTAGAACGAAAGAAAATGACGCATTAAGATTTTTCTGACTCTTCTCTCCTTCCTGGGGATCTGAGATTCATCTGTTTTTCCATCATGATGGTGCAGTTTCACAGAGAAATTTTAGTGGCGTATTAGACTGCTGCTGTCCTCCCAGTAGTGCCCAGGGAGGTGGCTCAACCCAGATGGTCATCCCAACAGCCCCGATGCTTCCTTCCAGAAAATTCCTGGCTAATATGGAGGCCCTATTTCATGGGTTCAGTGTGCTGAAGTCCAGTTCGAGTGAGTCACTTGCCGATCTGCCACCAACTTTCTGTACTTACTGAACTCTGTGGTTCCCAACGGAAGTTTAGGGATCTATCGCCCAGTGGAGTGTCACTAAGGTGAAGTGAGTGAGCAGACGGTCAGGCCCAAAGGGTCCCCAAGATGGGATGGCCAGCTGGCTCCTAGGGCAGCAGAGGATGGAGGCACAGACTTATTCCTGAGTGCCCACTAGGTGGCAGGCCCCTTCCTGCCCGGAGTCCTTAAGAGTATCTCAAAGACTTGGGGACATGCTGATCTAAAGCATCACTAAAAGGGACCACTGAAACACAGATTCTAGGGTCCAATCCTCCTCTACGTACTCCAATGCAAAGCTCCAACTACAGCCTCACATTCTTCTCTCTCCTTCCCTCTCGAGTTCCTTTTAGTAAAAGTCTCACTATGTAGTCCCAGCTGGCCTCGAACTCACTTTCCTCCTTCTGGGTGTGCTGGGGCTTCAGCCTGAGTCACCACACACAGCTTAGACTCTCATCTCTAATAACTGGAACTCCTATTAGTGTCACTCTCTGGCACGCACAAATCAACTTGGATTCCGGGAAGGGAGGCGGTGGCACAGTCTCTGATGTGGAATGTGAGGGGGCTCCAGGGCTTGTGTAACCCACCAGGCAATTTTGCTTAACATGAGCGCAGCTAATAAGGCAGACAGATGCTCTGTGTAAAGTATGAGGTAGAAACCCCAACTCGGCTTTAGGCAAAATACACTTAAGACTATGACACATGTAAGTCAATGATTCTCAAATGATTTGAAGTAAGAGTCTTTAGAAAACCCCCCACCCGTTGTAGACCAATACATTCCTTTTCTTGCTTAAGACTTTGGCTCCGTTCTGGCCACGTGTGGCTGGTCAGGCAAGTCTGACAGCACCAAACTGGTCCTCTGCCTGGCTCAGCGAGAGGCAGCCACGGTTGATGCATCTGGACTGTGGGTGATGATGAGATGCTGGGCAAGTTTCTGAACTCGTTCTCCTTGCATCAGCAGAGAGTGGCAATGATCAGTTTGCAGCCCACAAACCATGTGTGAAAGAATTCTGGTCTAGCTTTGAGAGACTGCTGCTGACTTGGGGACAGGCTTATTGGGCAGCCTCGAGTGGCCCATTTATTGTTTTGTATTGCTGAACCACAAATTAACCATTGTATATGGGTTAGGTCATTTGGTTCTTATCAATTACATCTGGGATGCTTGGGAAGAGGCTAATCAAATGTCCTTTTGGCTCAAATGTTCTTTCTTCTTTCTTAGACATTAGCATAATGTCCTGAACACAGTGGGCCCCGCACAAACACTAGAAGATAAATGTATACAAGAGCAGGCCAGGGCAGCAGGTGCTTTATGGGTGGTAGGAGCCAGGAAGTAAATGCCCAATATGAATGGCCATCAGCCAACACTTCTTTATGGACTCTATGGACATAGCAGATCAATGGAGACAATGGAGAAGTACCAACTCCCAAGGGGAATGTGGGCATCACTCACCAGTGTGCAAATATATTAGGGAGATTGAGTTCAGTAGATTCTTGGGTTTTGTGACTCAGGCCACTTGGGTCTCATTTCTGTGCTGATAATCAGGACATTGTTTTACACCCAGGTCAAAGTGAACCCTGGTGATATCTCTGGAAACCTCAAAAGGTTTGCCTCTGCTGTTTTTCTTTCAACACCAGAATAGTGAAGATGCACTTGAATGATTTATTTATTAGAAGATCTGGGCTTCATAAAACAGACCATCCACCCATCCTCATCTGTTAAACTCCTCTAGCCCCATTCCTTGCTATGCTACTTAGGGAATCTAAGTGACTTAGGATGTAGAGCTGATAATAAAGATCACTAGGAAAATGGCAGCTGCTCTTTAAAGTGAACTATAAGCAAGGTACCGAGTTAAATGTTTAACTACCTCATCTTACGTAGTTTTATCAACATAACATTTATATAAGTTGGCTCTAAACATACAGTGGGAATGCTGGTATTCTAGTCTAGATGTATCAACCTCAAAATGTTGTGGTCTTAGGCACTGAACTCTGGAGTCTTCAACCCAAAGACTGTAACTTGTCTGTTCGTCTTTTCTTTTTGGATGGTGTCTCATATTTAGCTTTAGCCTCAGGTGAGGCAAGAACCTCAGCATCCTGTGCGTCAGAACTCCCACCCCCTCTTACTCTCAAGGTATTTTAACAAACAGAAAGGCTAGTGTTTAGAACTCAACATATCTAAGAACAAAATTCGTCATAATAGAGACAGCGCTCTGTGAATCAATGAACTTGGGTACCACTTGTGAATGAGTTAACTTTGGTTCAGGTCCTTAAATCATGAGGATGTTGGCTATATACCAAAGACAGGCAAGGTTTTACTGCGACCTATAAAATTTGGAGATACAATCAGCTTGTAAATCTAAATGGTAGTTCAAGTAAATATGCGCATGCACACCCATTGACACCATGCACACCCATTGACACCATGCACACCCATTGACACGTGGAGGCTCATCTGCTTTACATCCTGATCTCTTTGGAAAAAAAAATCCCATTTTGCCATTTTTCTAAATATCCTCTTCAAAACTTCAAAGTCTCTCCTAGAAATGTCTGCACAAACAAGATTGTAGCAATGGCTATATCAGTGGCCATATTAATGTGGAGGGGAGGAATTCCACAAAGTCCCACCCCTAGACAAGGAACTACAGCAACTACTTTCTGCTGGGTGGAAGGGAATTCACCTCTCCCAAGTACAAGCCCCTTACTGGTTGTCTAGTGCAGAGCTGTCAGGCCTGAAACAATGTGTACACAAACAACAAAAACAGACCCAGCAGGTTATATTTTTATATTTGTACATACATGTACATACATACACATGTATGTCCCAATAATAACCAAAGAATAAGCAGCTATCAACTTGAAAGTGAGGGGAGGGTGCCTGGGAGGAACTGGAGGGAAGGAAAGAAGGGGGAGGTAGTGTAATTCTATTTCAATTTAAAACATTAAGAAAAACCTTTCAACTTCTAAATAATTAACAAAGAAGTTCAAGTATCACCTTTCAAAAGGAACAAGGTGTTCCCTCCTGCGCTCCAGTCAGAGCTGAGGACACCATCTATGGAACATCTGTCTCAGAAACTGGATCTTTCTGAGTAAAACCAGACATTATGGAGGCTCTAAAGTGTTTCCAGAAAACCAGAAGGACCTGGGTTGGAACTGTGGCTAACGTTTAAGACAGGGCAGCAGCTATGCTTCTTCACAGCTCACCTATTATTACGTGTTGATATGTGACACACTGTTATTTGATGATGACATTTTTTTCAGTTTCCAAATAGACAACTTAAACTTTATTGCAAGTAAAACCCCAAAAGCCAAGCATAATCTTTTCAGTTTTTAAACTCTGAACTGGGAAAGAACAGGCAGTCACGTGAACTTGAACACTTACAGACACAGGCTGCTTTAAGAAGCAAAGATTTTGGGCAACCCTAAGACCATAACACGATCAGCATGGAAGACATCTGTCAGGTGGGGTGGCCTGAGGTGAAGAGCATCTAAGTCTTATGTGATCAGGAATCTGGGCTGCTTCGGCTGCTTTTGTTTCCCTCTTGAGGTGACTACCTCCTCCCTCATGAGGTGACAACCGTCTAACACCCTAATCTTCTCTCCAGGACAGGGGCACAGGATTTACTGACCACGAGACATGTTCAAATCTCCCTGGCAAGCAAGAACCGTCTATGTAGGTTAAAGGCAGGCATCAAAAATCCCTTTAGCTACTGGTGTAATTGATAAGAAACATATGAATATACATATACCCAGACACACACCACAAAACAAGCAGCTATGAATGCAGCAATGCCTGTGTCCACTCAGATACAAGTAGAATTAAAGATCAAATTAACACCATGTTTGCTCCTTAAAGAACTAAAAAGGACCTTTCCCCCAGTGTTGGGGTATGGCATGTAGTGCTGGCCTTTGGACCCCACTTGTTTATTTACGCTTAAAAGAAAATTAGAGGATGAAGACATCAGGGAGGATTAGCCAGGGAAGCACACTGACTCGAGTCGGGTGAAGAAATAGAGGAGGAACACAGTCGTGGAAGAGATGCCCGTGTGGCCACGGTCTGGTAGGAAGTGGTTACCTTTGCATTTTCTCTCTTCGGTCTGGAAGGTCTGGGCACTGGAGACGCTCGGATCGTTCACATCCTCGGGATCTAGATGGAATATAGAACTCGTCCACGTGGCCTGGATGAGGTGTGGGGATGTCTGCTCGTTCTTCAGTGCGCCGCGCCTCTCTGCATGGCTCTTCCTGTGCAGGCAGGCTTCGGACATTCCTACCAGCTTCCAGTCCTGTCCTCGTTCTGGACGGGGCTTCTGTTTGTCCCAGGCTGGAAGGCCATTTTCTGGTGGGAGGGAAGTGAAAACAGGAGACAATGGGCTGTAGCGATTGTCAAGGTTTTGTTGAGATTTTGTGTTTTGGAAGCCAGTTCCTGCTCAGTCCTTTCGGGCTGACCCTGTTCACATGCACCTCCACTATGGTGTCAGGACATGCTGTGGCCATTAGCCCTGGACACACTGAAGCTGGATTGCCTGTTGGAGTAACTAACGGATCCTCCCCGCCATTTCTGCAGCTCCTCCATGGCAAGGTTCTCCTAGTCTCAGCATTACAGTAGCGGCCCAAGAACCAGCTGAAACCAGTTTATATCACTGCTTAGGTGACTATTTGGGGTTTTAAGAGTCAGGGCTGGCCATGACCTTAGGTCAGATCCTTAGGATATGACACATCCCAGATGCAGCCTTGTTTGACTTGGGGTTTATCACAGACTGACCCGAGGGATATTGTGTCACTTAAGTTGGGCACACTCGAATGGCCCACATACCGAGACCAACAAGCTGTTCTTAACATTTTCTGCCCTGATGGCAAAGCTAAGGAAACAGGAAGGAGCCACCATCAACAAAACTCAACACAAAACAGCAACAACCCCCAAGTCTAAATCCAGATATTTCACATGGAAGTTTTGTATTTTTTTAATGGAGGCCCAAACTGGTCATGAAATCACATAGAAGGGGGCAGGTCATGCTTTCTGTGTGTGGCAAATTCAGAGCCCTACAGATAGAAGGATAGGCCTGATCTCTTAGGCTGGGTACCAGATCGCTAATGTTGTACTGTTTTTGAGTTCAGTCTATGGGGGCTGTAGGCCTGTTCTCTAGAACGGGCAAAAATGGAATAATATAATAAATTTCTTACTGAGAAACGTCTTCTCTACTGACAATTTTCACCTTATTCAGTGTCTCTACTGTATAGGAAGGTAAAGTAGACGGCAAAAATAATAAGAATACACACTCATACGTCACATACCACACACACCACATACTACTCACACTCATACACACTACACATGCACACACCACACGCTACTCTCTCTCACACACACACTACACATGCACACAATACACACTCACATGACCACACACTCACACACTCACATGCACACACCACACACTACACACTCCTCACACACACTACAATGCGCATACCACACACACACTACAATGCACACACCAAACATACAGACCACACACTCACACACATACACCACACATTCACACACACTCATACGCACACCACACACTACTCACACACACACGCTATAATGCACACACCACAGATACACACCATACACTCACACACTCACATGCACACACCACAACTCATATGCACACCATACACCACACACTCACATGCACACCACATACAATCACTCACATATACACACATAGTCACCCACATACCACCCGCATACACTCACATGCATGCACACCACACACACACACACGCACACACATACACACACACACAAACACAAACTACAGGTATACACACCAGGCTAGTGTTGCCTCACTGGGGTACATCCTTACTGGGTGAGTTTTCTTTTATGCTGAAACCAAAAGACCACAGTTCAATCCCTGGTGCTTACAGAGACCAATCCACCCCAGCTTGTGCTTTGGCACAGGGGATTTCTAGTGATGGTTCCAGTTGTTTAATAAAAAAGCAACACTCTCCCAGAAGCTACCAGAACCTTAAGCTGAGGCTGTCTGGGTGGATGCTTTATCTGGAAGCGTCAGCAGTCAGAGTCACTTTTGAAGTTATGGTCCCCATTCTGAGCCTCATGTTCTCAGACCCATGCACACATGCACGTTCAAACTTCCAATCCATGGTGTAGGAACCTGAACAGGACTTCTTTTCTTCCTTCCTTCCTTCCTTCCTTCCTTCCTTCCTTCCTTCCTTAGTTCTTTTTTTTTGAAAAGGATTTATGGATTTATTTTAGTTTTCTGAGAGAGAGAGAGGCGAGCGTGCATGTAAATGGCCTCAAAAGACCTCAGCAGACTTAGAGAGGGAGCTGTGAGGTGCCTGATGTGGGTGCTGGGAACCAAACTTGTGTCTTTGGGAAGAGCAGGAGGGAGCACTCTGAACTGCTCAGCTGTCTCTTCAGCCCCCGGCACAGTAAATGGAAGTACTCTGGCTTGCAGTGCGTCCTGTAGGAGAATCCCACCATGTGCTGGGTTTTGAATTGTACTGGCGCAGAGAATTCTCCATGCTTAGGACTGCGCAAGCCATCGCATTGGGCAGATTAAACAAACACGGTGCTTTCTTCTCAGGGTTTGTAAGGTGCTATGCATCGCATGGCGAATCAACCCTTCCACTTTCCACCCTTGCCTACCACTGGTGCAATTACAGGCATTTATTCTCACTGCCCATTGAAAGGGAAAAAATAGGTGGAGATCTCTGAGACTGTATTGCATTTCAAACTAGACATCTGGGTAGAGTCCACTCAGAAACCTGTTATCCACGAGGGGTTAAGTTTCCTGTGAACTCATTTCTAAGTGTCTGAACACAAAGGCTAATCATGGGCCCGAGAGACTCCCTTTACTCCCACAGACTCAAGCAGGCTCACCCACGCGTGGTTCTGCTACCCCCACTTGAGTTTCAGAGAGTAAATTCCCTAGCAAGTGGTACCCTGTAACGCTCAACTTAAAGAACGGTAAATTTCTCAGAGGGTTCTGTGAGGCTTCTGATGTATGATCTTTTTGTACTGATTTCTAAAAGTTGGTGGCAATTTCCCAGCCCTAAGAAAAAACTGCAGAAATCGGGCGGTTGCAACTCCTTGTTGAATCTGGGTCTCAGGTGAAAGATGTCTAAGGGCTGTGCATCCAACGGGACCTTCTGGGTCAAAGCAGAGCCCATTAGAGCTTGTTCTGCATGTCCTTTGGGCCAGAAAGAGGGGGTTTCTTCTAGCGAGGCTGGCTATGTTTGGGGCAAGGTAAGCAATAGGATTGCCTTCCACTCCCCTAAGAAAAACACTTGAGATGGTTGGGGTAAAGGGCTCCATTTACAGCAGCATTTACAAGTTCATAATTGCAGTCTGCAATTACATTAGAAATAATGATATTCAGTTGCTTAATTGGCAGGTTTATGGGATGCACACTGCTGGGAAAACTGGAGACTGAGAAACCCTGGCTGGGTCATGGGAAAATGCAATAGGAATTTCCCTAAAGAGAATACTTGATTCTTATCCACTCCATAGCAGGGGAGTACATGCAATTCTTACTCCATTCTCAAGGGAAGATGGGACACCCACAGTGCCAGGTCAATAAATTCTCTTTATTGGGTGCGTGTTCAATGATGAGGAATATAAGTTCTATATATATACAGCTGGCAAAATGTCTCTGAGATTATTTTTCTATTACTATATCCTGCGACCATACCCTTTCACTCCCCCAAAGTTCATGACAATAGATTATTCCTTTTTAGAAGAATTAGCATTCGAAAGAGCCAGCCAGTGACTCCCAACCCTTGGCACCTGTCAGAATCCCCACAGGAGCAAATCACAGCTTTGAAGACCCGACTTTTTAAACTAGGCCAGGGTCTCAGCACGCACAAATCTGCTAAGTTCTTCGGGTGACTGAGATGTCCAACAGAGCCTGAGATCCAAAGGACCATGATAAATTTAAGGTAATAAAACAAATTATTGCTGGAGAAGTGGCTCAGCGGTTAAGAGCACTGACTGCTCTTCCAGAGGTCCTGAGTTCAGTTCCCAGCAACCACATGGTGGCTCACAACCAACTATAATGAGGTGTGGTGCCCTCTTCTGGCGTGCCAGGACACCAGCAGGCAGAACACTATATATAATAAATAAATAAATAATAAAACAAATTATTGGCATTTTGGGAATAAATCATATACTCTCTCAAGATCTAATGTTTTACACAGCCTCAACGCTTCACTTAGTTTGTATTGTCAAGTTGACACAACCTAGTGTCACTTGGGAAGAAGGAATCTCAACAAAGAAATGCCTTTTTCAAACTGGTTGGTAGCCAGGACTGCGAGATTGTGTTGCTCGATGACTGATGTGGGAGCTCACTGTGGGCATCACTGTCTCTAGGGAGGCAGCCATGCTGTATAAGAAACCAGTTGAGCATGAGCCCGTCGGCGGGCCAGTACGCAGCATCCCCTCCACTGTTTCTGTTTGAGTTTCCCTCAATAATAGACGATAGCCTGGAAATGAGAGGTATGATAGACTCTTTTGTCCCCTAAGATGCCTTTGGTCCTTTTTTTTTTTTTTTTTTTTTTTTTTTTTTTTTTTGTACAGCAGCAGAAAGGAAACCAGGTAGAGAAGACTTGTGTTATCATTCACAAAGCCCTCAGTTACTGGTGAGTCTACTGGGCAAAGCCCTGGACATTGGGCGCTGGCTGGATATTGTCTTGAAGACTTCAGGGATTGGATGCAAGTAAGTGTTTACTCAAAGAGATGGTTTTGAGCATTATCTGGAACATTCTGCACATAGCGGTAGAAATCAGTTGCTTTTTTAAAAGCCTAGAGATGTAACTCAGTTGGTAGAATGTGTATCTAGCACACACAAAAAAACCTGGGTTCAATTCCTAGAACCACAATTACTAGATATAGTAGCAGATATCTCAGCAAGATGGAGGCAAGAGAATCAGGATGCCAACAATGGAGGCCATCCTTGGCTACACAGAGAGTTAGAGGCCAACCAGGCCTGCATGAGACTCTGTCTCAAAAAGGGAGGGGTCAGTTCTTTGTTTAGCATTCATAAGGACACCTGTATCCTAAAAATAATATCTTATTATTCACACGATCTAAGGCATTTGTTCTTAATTGATATCTGGCTTTTAACATAAACTGCTACACAAAAGAGTTAACCAATTTAATTGGTCAGTTATGGTACAAATTAATAGATGGAATAAAAGATAGCAACTATATGGGGCATGTGAACTAACACTGGAGCAACATGGACCTGGTTGTCTCAAGGGAGTTTAGACACAACCATTGAGTCTGCATTTCATGACTGTCATCTAATGGCTTGAGTGCCATAATACTGACCCACGTGGTCTTTAGCAAAAGAGAAAAGAACACAGACCTTGATAGCTTAACCACCTTCATCCTTTCTCTGGACACTGTACTGAAGCTGATAGAAAATCAATCTGTTTGTCAAGGAAGGGAAATTTTACTAAAATATTCAAGTACTTCAGGACACAAAAGGCAGTTGATATCTTAGAAAGGAATAAAGTAAAGGAATCAAGATAATGACCAAGTGGCCAGAAGGGTCATCTGAGTAGCTGGGATTTCCTATTATTCATTCTGAAAGTTTTTAGCTGTATTAAGAGGCCAGCAGTATCAGATGGTGTACACAAATAACGTGATCTGAAATCCCCAGGTGTGTGGAACTGCTCTGGGAATATCAGACTACTGTTTTATTTTTCTATGATTTATTTTTACTTTAATGTGTTTGAGTGTGTGTGTATAGGAGGTGTGCCATGTGTAGGGGCATGCCAAGTGTGGGGGTGTATCACATGTGTGAGGGTAAACGTGGAGGCCAGAGGGCATCTGATTACCTGGAGCCAGAGTTACTCGCAGTTAGGAGCAGCCTGACACCGGTGCTGGAACCCAACTAGGGTCTCTGGTCGAGAGGAGTAAGTGCTCTTGACCACCTTTCTGTGGTGCTCGAGCCCCCAGGACCTCTCTCCACCCTTCGTGCCATGGCCCCTCATGCTGATTTACTCATCCATGACCTTGCTTCTTGGTGTATTTTATCCTCCAGCCACAGAAGCTAACATAGGAACCCTGCTCTTCAGAGTCTTTGCAAAAGTTCTTCACTAGGCCTGCAAGCCCCTTGCCAATTCTTCTACAGCCAGTTCCTTTCACAGAGACATTACTGAACTTTCCTGACCAGTTCTCCAACCATTTTCTATTTAAGATCTTATTTCATTCTCTAGAACTTCCTTGTCTGCCCTCAGTAGAAGGACAAACACTATGGGAGCAGAGCCAGCATTGCCAGGGTTCCTGCTTGTGTTGAGCCCCAAGGGGAGATCTTCACACATGGTAAGGTGCTTGATGAACTTAGCCAGGAGGGATGTGAGCCTGGATCACATAAGCAGGCACCAAGACTACAAAGTGACAAGGATTATATGGCGGGCCAGGCTCCATACCCAGGTCTCCTGACTCTAAAGCCAGGCTTATGTTGCTGTGCTAAAACTGTTTTCAAGCTTAGAAACCCCAGCTTACTCTCGAATTCTTTCAAAGGAATTCTTCTTCCTTCATATTTCTGGTATCTCCAAAAGAGAAGTTTATTAGACAAGAGAAAAGAAAAGCAGAAGAAAAAAGAAAGGAAGGAAGGAGGAAAGAATGGAGAAAGGGAAAAAGGTTACTTTTGTAAATTCGGAGATGTGGCTGTATCCTATTTAAGAACTCAGTATTGAGTGAATACATAAAGTCTTGCCTGTGTCCTCTGGGCTCCATGTTTCTGTTCTTGCAGTTTAGGTAGAATATCATGGCAGCAGGAGTTTGTGCTACAGGAGCTTCATAGTTGTCAAATGGCAGAAAAATAGGCACCCAGAGAGACTAGGGACCCCAAAACCATCACCAGGGATTTACATTCTCCAACAATCCCTACTTCTTAACTTTTGCTATTTTGCAAAAAGGATTCCATCAAGGAAGAAACACATTCAACTTGTCAGGGCCCTTGAAACAGTGCCCGATGAATTAAAAGCCATTCATTTCTGCAACCCAATCATCTTCTTGCCCTTCCATTATACTCCTAACTTCAACTAAGCTTGACTTTCAAAGTTCATCCCTGGAAAAGAGCAGCTGGGTCAATGACATCATGGCATCATGTAAGTAAGGGCGAATCTGAGACCAACCATCACCCAATAGAAGTGGTGGTTTGCTGTAGGACAATGTTTTTTCCCTGTAAAGATTTGTTTCTTGTACTTGTTTAATAAAGGATGATTGGCCAGTAGCCAGGCAGGAAGTAGAGGTGGGGTGACTAGGCAGGAAGTAGAGGTGTGGCAATGAGAATTCTGGGAAGAGGGAAATTTCAGTCTGTAGTTGTCACCCAGATGCAGAGGAAGCAAGATATAACTGCCTTGTCGAAAAAAGTACCAAGCCACGTGGTAAACACAGAAAAGAATTATGGGCTAATAAAAGTTATAAGAGTTAGTAAGAAGCCTGAGATACTAGGTCAATCAGTTTATAATTAATGTAGACCTCTGTGTGATTTCTTTGGGACTTAATGACTACGGGAACTGGGCAGGACAGAAACTCAGTCAAGTTTAAGGATAACGCCTGGAGTGCATGGGGCTGTAGCCCAAGCTTTGTGTCGAAGACCAGATTTCTAGCTGCTACCAGAGACATCACGAAAGACACTGTGATGAAGAGCCCCTCTACCATGATAAGTTTTGGGGCTCAGATAACAGTGGTGAAGGCGGAGCTTGACTCTTACACAGCCTTGAAGTAGATCTCTTTCTAAGATTAATTGAAGTACTCTCCCACCATCCTGACTTCCCTGACCCTTTCTTCTCACCCCTTGTTCCATTTGCTACCTTCTATCCGCGATCCCATTTACATACCTGTGTATAATGCCCTTATTTTTGATGCTGCTGTAATACACATGGTCTAGTATAATGATCTAAGTGCTACTTAACGCCCCTCCCTAACAAGTTGGGTACTGGTTGTTTGCCTAGTTTCTGTGATAAAATTACCTGCCTGAAAACAACTCCAGGTAGGAAAGTTGTTGCATGCCCCAGACATACAGTCCACTGTGCTACAGACATGGCGGCAGGCCTGGGAGGTGGCTGGCCACCCTGCATCCTAAGGATACATAGGATGGATGGAAGTAGAGGCAGGCTAGAAACCTTCAGGAACTATCTGCAGTGATCGACTTCTTCCAATGAGACTCCATTTGCTAAAGTTTCTACAGCCTTCCAAAGCAGTACCACGAGTGGGGGATCAGGTGTTCAAACACACCCGGGAGAGGGACATTTCATATCCAAACCACAATGCTTTGCAAAGAGAAAGTCTTTCCTCAGCAAACTCCTTCCTTCTTATTCAAAGCTGTTGGGCTATCTCAGGGGACTCATCACTCAGGCCTCCTTTTATTGTTTTTATTGAGCCAAGTATTTTCCTCCCTCCCTCCTTCTTCCCCTCCCCTCTTCTACACTCCCCCTGACCCCCTCACTCCCAATTTACTCAGGAGATCTTGTCTTTTTCTCCTCCCAAGTGGATCCATGTATGTCTCTCTTACGGTCCTCTTCGTTGTCTAGGTTCTCTGGGATTGTGGCCTGTAGGCTAATATCCGCTGAAGAGTGAGTACATACTATATTTGTCTTTCTGGGTCTGGGTTACTTCACTCAGTGTGTTTTTTTCTAGTTCTGTCCATTTGCTTGCACATTTTAAGAAGCCATCATTTTTTTTTACTGCTGAGTAGTATCTCACACCTGTTAGAATGGCCAAGATAAAAAATACCGATGACAGCTTCTGCTGGAGAGGATGTGGGGTAAGGGGAATGCTCCTCCATTGCTGGTGGGAGTGGAAATTTGTACAGCCACTTTGGAAATCAGCACAATGATTTCTCAGAAAATTAGGAATCAATCTCTCTCAAGACCCAGCAGTACCACTTTTGAGCATATACCCAAAGAATGTTCAATCATACCAGAAGGACATGTGTTCAGCTATGTTCGTAGCAGCATTATTCATAATAGTCAGAACCTGGGAGAGACCTAGATGCCCCCCAACCGAAGCATGGATAAGGAAAATGTGGTACATCTACACAATGGAGTACTACTCAGAGAGACTCACGTGATCTTCATCTGCCCAGGACGGCCAGTGAAAAGGAAAGCTGCTGACAGTAGAGGATTGTGGGCCTCTGCTGGTCAAAGGTCACACTCTGGCTTTGTCATATATGGGATGTGATTTGGGGCAGACTGTTCCACATCTTTGCGTCTCTTTCTCGAATATCCACAGTACTTGCTGATGACTCTTCTAGGCAAGGCAACACCTTGCTGTGTCCCCTGTGATTATGCCAATGGCACATGCTCGTCTCCTCTGACTGGATTCTACCCCACGACCCCATCTGTCAGGCTTAATATGACATCACCCCATACAAATTGGAAATAACTGAACATAACCAAGAGAGCTCTAAATACCCTTGAGGCTGAACAGAGTATGTGTGCTTCTCTAACCCAGCAGTTCATAGTCACTGCGCTATAATATGCTCCACACAGGGCACTCAACCTCACCGAGGAGTGTCAAAGCTCTGGAACAAGACAGCTGGGCCATGAACAGATGCGACTCAAACAGCTCTGGGAAACCTGAGACGTGAAGGCATCTGGGTCATCAAGATGGCTCCATTCTTGGCATCCGTCTTCCATAACACTGCCTAAAGCACAGGCTTAGCTCATTGGCCGCTACCTAGACCCGTGTCTGGGGAAGATGTCCACAGGGGACACCAGGGCAAGGCTGCTTAAGGTGCATCTGTCAGTCAGCTCCATCTGGGTTGAGTAGGCAGGTCATTGAAAGGTTCTGGTGTTTTTTGGGGTTTTGGGATCCATATGAAGTGGGTCTGCCTGGCTTGGGGATCTGATACTCTCACAGGGACATACATGCAGGCACGCTGCATCAGTGCACATGAAATCAATACGCACATAAAATAAAAATGTTAAAATAGTCACCAGATATTTACTATTTGGCAAACTAATAAAGCACAAATTTGGTTATTACAGGACTACCTGCTGTATACCATAGCATGCACCCATCACCTCATCTAACGCAAACATCTGTACCAAGAAACCAGACCAACTAGATCTCGTTTCAACCAGTGATGTGGGAGTTCCTTCTGTGTGCTGTGATTACCATTAATGAAAAAAGAAACTGCCTTGGCCTGTTGATAGGGCAGAACTTAGGTAGGCGGGGAAGATGGAACTGAATGCTGGAAAGAAGAAGGCAGAGTCAGAGAGATGCCATGGAGCCACCTGAGATAGATGTGCTGAAATTTTGCTGGTAAGCCACTGTCACATAGCGATACACAGATTAATAGAAATGGGTTAAATTAAGATGTAAGAGTTAGCCAATACTTTGTGGGAGCCTAGGCAGTTTGGATGCTCACCTTACTAGACCTGGATGGAGGTGGGTGGTCCTTGGACTTCCCACAGGGCAGGGAACCCTGATCGCTCTTTGGGCTGACGAGGGAGGGGGACTTGATTGGGGGAGGGGGAGGGAAATGGGAGGCAGTGGCAGGGAAGAGACAAAAATCTTTAATAAATAAATAAATTAAAAAAAAGAGTTAGCCAATAAGAAGCTAGAGCTAATGGGCCAAGCAGTGATTTAATTAATAGTTTCTGTGTGGTTATTTTGGTTCTTGATGGCTGGGATGAACAAGCTGCTCCCTGCAACAAACCAGTAAACAAGCACACACAGCAAGTAGGAAGTCTGCTGATTCCTGTGTTTCTGTTTAGAATGTATTATTACAAGGAATTCTCTTGTGTGGCTTCCTGAGCTTCTGGGACTTTGGCTTGCCTATCTAGCCTGGAGCTGGGTGTATGAATGAATTCCCATTGCCTGATCAGAATCAATCCAAGGCCCACAGCTTCCCACATCTTCTCCTGTCTGTAGCTTGGAGGGAAACAGTAGTGAAAGAACCCCCTGCCTTTGCTATGCCTTGCTGACTGATGCTTATCTTTTCCTAGTCCCCACATGGCTTCCACTAAACCTCTCTTCCTTCACATTTTTCCTGCTCCAAGGGCTAAGTCTCTGCGGTCAGTTCAAGATCTAGAGCAGAGGCCTCCAAAACGATGAAAAGGAGCCAGGAAGAAAATCACCGAAAATTTAAAAAGAAGCAACCTCACTGAGAGCATCTGTTCATGTGTGGGATGAAGGGATGGACAGATGGAAGGCTAGGGTGACAGTGACGTGTTCAAGATGCTCCGACTAGGGTGTGCCCATCTCAGGTGCAGCTTTAATGCCTCTCTCCCCCAAGATTTTGGCTGTGAGGCTCTTGCTCAGTAAAACCAGTCTTCGCTCAGGCTGGCAGCCTTGCGCCCATTGCCATGTGTCTGTCTTGCCAGCACCTGCCTATTAATTTCTCTCTAGTTGAGCCTGGGCGTCTTTCTCCAGGTGGACATGGGAGTTTGAGCTTCCTGTCACAGAGCTATTAACCTGTTTCACACTCAGGGACTCCCAATGCATTGTCGGTGAGACGGGAGCCCTTGAGAGACAGATCTTTCTCGGGGATTGGGGCTCCCACTCCCCTGTTTTGGCTACAGATTCTGTAAAAGGGTTGATTGGCAGCCTCAGGGAAAACAATCATGGAGGGTATAGAGACCGAAGCCAGCAACTGCAAGCACAGTTTCCCGGAAAGTGAAAGTAACCAACATTAAAAAACAAAACAAAAATGTGTTTTGGGCATTTACATGGATGTCTTAATCTATTTCTAACACACAGTATGAAATAAAACTAAAAAACAAAACGATAAAAGGTGTGTTTAGAGGTGGCCAAACCGCCTTCCTTGGAAAGGCAACGTAGAGGTGACTAGGCTCACAGTAGCACCCCGGAGTGCCTTAACTAGAAGCAGCTGAGTGCGCACACTGACCAGAGGCTTTGGAAGCAGCTGAGTGCGCACACTGACCAGAGGCTTTGGAAGCAGCCGAGTGCGCGCACTGATCAGAGGCTTTGGAAGCAGCTGAGTGCGCGCACTGATCAGAGGCTTTGGAAGCAGCTGAGTGCGCACACTGACCAGAGGCTTTGGAAGCAGCTGAGTGCGCGCACTGACCAGAGGCTCTGGAAGCAGCTGAGTGCGCGCACTGACCAGAGGCTTCGGAAGCAGCTGAGTGCGCACACTGATCAGAGGCTCTGAAAGCAGACAAAGCGCACTTCCTGGAGGACACACCGGCCCCTCTTCAGGAGTGGCTGCCGGCTTTTCCATAATTCATACCGGATTCGAGCATCCAATTCTCAGGTTAGGTGACTCAGACTTTGCGGCAACCACATGGAAGACCATGGGGCTTCTATTTAGTGGATTAGAAAGGCTCCCTTTGCTGCAGGAACCTTCCTATTCAAGAGCCTCCCAAGTTCCCGCAAGGGTCAGATGTTTGCTGACTGCAGGGTTGGGTTTCTCTTGTGCTCTTGTTTAGATCATAGATTTTATTCTTGTTGACAGTCTGAACCCACATTGCAGACTGGCCCTGTTTTATGTTCCCAAATGTGAAATATCTTTTTCAAAAGGAGGAAATGAATGGGCATCTATTTTAACCTTGGGAACTAGGAGTAGGGTATAATTTACAGATAAATCATAAACTTTGAGACTTAGGATTTTTCAAATAAAAGGCAAAATAGTACTCTTGGGTGAGCAGACCAATTTTTTATTTCCCACAGTAAGAGGAGCTCACTGGGCGGCAGGGAAACACAGGCATTATTTTTATGTATTACATGCTAGGGGTAAAAACATGGACAGACTATATATGGTGCAGGGCTGGTAAAATGACCTGAGCTCAACCCCGGGGACCACAGGCTACAAGAAGAGAATCCTGCAAGTTGTCCTCCATATTCACAAGGGGCATGAACATGCTCTGCACCCCTAAACATACATGCTCATGCACATGCTAAACAAACAAGTAAATACAAAACCGGTAAAACACGTAACTATAAAATATAAATATAAAATCTTTACACACACATTAGCTGACAACAGATAATTTTATAAGATATCATTGTCTTTACACATGCATGTTAATTGTATAACAGATAGCTTGATAAGCTGTCTTTGTCTTTACACACACATATGCACACACATGTACATACACGTGTTAACTGTATAACAGATAGCTTTATAAGCTTTCTTTGTCTTTATACACACACACTTTCTGATAACACAATTCTATAAGCTTTTTACACACACCCATTTTAATTGTATAACAGATAGGTCTATAAGCTGTCTTTGTCTCTACATACACACATTACCTGATAACAGATAATTCTATAAGCTGTCTTCACACACAACCACGTTTCAATTGCATAATAGGTAGGTCTATAAGCTGTTATCTTCTTCACACACACACAAACATTTTAACTATGTATCAGTTATATAAGATGTTTTTGTCTTTACACACATGCTTTGACAGTTCTATAAACTGTCCCTGCTTTGGGTTTTCACTGACTCTCACTATAATTTGCCTTAAAAACAGCCAGGATCCATGTCAGTGAAGTGATTTCCTTCCTTTGGGGCCAGTTTGACGTGGGGAAGTTTGGGCTTTGCTCCTGTGAGGCTCAGCAGCTCCCAGACATCAGGCACATCTGCCTTAGTCCTCTTGATAGCTGGCGAGCAGTAATCCGAGGGCTTTGGGGAGGAGAGACTTGGGGGAGAACCTTCTAATTCCTCCAAATACTACGGGATGCATCAAAATACATTTGATGAAATGGACCGTAGTAGCGAGATACAAATACCCCTGTGTATCTAAAGTCCCCTAGGGTAAGCTGGTTTAGCACCTGCCTTCATGGGTCCTGTCCCAACTACGGAGACAGAAGGGAGATGACTGGTGTGGAGGCATGGACCTGCAATTCCATCCTCGAGAGATGGAGAGATGGAGTCAAGAGGGCGAGGAGGTCAAAGCCAGCTAGGGCTATGAACCGAGCGTTTATGGGTGCGGATGGGAAGAACTGCTTGGTGCTACCGGTTCTGCGATGCTGCCACGGTGCCAGAACAGGAGGAATAGCAGGCAGGTTTCCTGCCTTCTTCATATCTTTTTAGTTTTGCCTTCAACTTTGCAATGACTTAAAATAGAGCCTGGCGCCAGAGAGGGGTCCTTTGCAATCAGCTTCCTCTCAGTGAGGGCTAGGTATGCCTTAGGGTCTGGAAAGTGTCTAAGGTATGTGTCACCTGGGGACCTGCTCCAGCATCACACAACCTGTGAGATAGTAACTGGCTGAACTGATGATTTAGAAATAGCATAGTAACAATATGGCCTCTGGTCCCAGAAGTTTCCACACAAAGCAGGACTAATTTGGTTCTGCATCTGAAAGTTCAGTGTTTGCAGTGGTTCTGCCTCCAAGTGGCTAAAAGCTTGGGAAGCAAGTAAGCAAGCAAGCATGGAAGCAAGCAAGCAAAAACAACCAAGGAACCAAGAGAAAGAGGCACTGATTTGCTTTTGAATTCCTCATTTTGGGTTTTAGGAAACTTGACAATAATTTAGGTTTGACAAAGGGATGATTTCATTCCGTGTTCAGGACAATGAGAGTGACACTCACTGCAGGCCTTACATGGCTGCATTCCGTGTTCAGGACAATGACAGTGACGCTCACTGCAGGCCTTACATGGCTGGTCGTGGCAGTCAGGTGTTAGCTGTGCAGTACTACTGTAAGCGCACTAGAGAGGTGCCCAAGGACGAACAACACCTGCAAGCCGCCTTCTCCACCTGCCTCCTCGTGACCTTCCATAGGTGAGGCAGCAAGAATCAGAACAGTGCCTGGATTCCTTCTCCAGATGGGGCAGAGGACAGATGGCAAATGGGACCTGCCTTTAATTAAAACAAGGTGGCTCTTAATAGGAATACCACTTTGAAAGAGGGGCAGTCATTTCCTAAGGTAACGCCTCTTCAGAGAAGATGCTCAAAGCCCTTGATAAACATGTATGAAGATTCCACACCGAAACATGTCATTTGGATAGTCTATACGTACTGACTACATAAAAGCACAGTCTGTATGCCAGATTGAAGTCAGGGGCCGTTCTTCAGATATGTATTAAGTACGTACTGTCTGATGAACAGGCTTCTAACTCCAGCATCTACTGATGAGACTACTGGTGCCTAGACATCTGAAAAGCCTGAGGATTGGGAGTTCAAGGCGAAGCTACAAAGAAAACAAAGTGCTAAAGTTTAAGATTCCTGTAAGGTGGAAGGAAGGAACCAGTTCTTGGCAGTTATCCCCTGATTCCTACAAGTGCACCAAGGTATAAGAGCCCACGCGCATACACAAAATGAAATAAATAATAAAATTAGAAACCACAAGACCACAAATATTAAGGTAACAAATATTTCCAGCTTTATGAAATTCTAGCCTGAGATTCTTCTGCCCAGATAGTAGCTGGAAGAACAGAGTCCTGTCCTTTAGTAATCACTCCATTGTTTCTCTGGCGCATGTCCATGTGTTGCAGAGAGAATGTAACAATCAACACAGCGTCACTAAAGCACCCTGATCTCACTGTGGCATGCTTTTCCTACACATTCAGGATGATGTGGCTCATGGGATGTGTTGCACTATGACTCAAACTGGCTGGGCAGCCTGGAAGCCTGATCCCAGTGGCCTTCATTCTAGGATACATTTGCCTGAAGGATGAGAAGATGGGGAAGAAGAAGAAACTCCCGAATGCTGATGCCACCCCAGAATAAAATGCCTTTCTGGAAGGACGTCCCTGTAAGAACATTTGGTGAATTCCAACACATCAGCTCAAAAAGAGGCAAAGAGACCTAAGTTCCCATGTGCCCATGGGAATGCCTCTTGGTAGGTTCCTATCCAGTTTTTTTTTAAATTATTTTATATTCATTGATGTTTTTCCATGGATGTCGGGTCCCCTGGAACTGGAGTTATAGACAGTTGTGAGTTGCCATATGGGTGCTAGGAATTGAACCCAGATCCTCTGGGAGAGAAGTCAGTGCTCTTAACTACTGAACCACCTCTTCTGATTCTCTTATCCAGCTTTTGACCCCCCTAGAAATCATTTGTGGTGTTTGGAGACAGTGGAATCATAACTAGGATGGTGGTGTCTATGTGTATTGATAATTAGGGTGGACAGGCCAGGAAGGAAGAGAAACTCTAGGCAAAGCTGAGATATGACTGGGTTTCTACTGTTCTAACTTAAAATACCTTTACTCTGACCTGGATCCTGGCACTGGAGTTTCTGGCCTATTTCTGCTAAGGGTTCATCTCCACCAATTGACGTGCCCTAATTTGAGACAGGAGACTGGTGGAATTAATGTACACAGAAGTGTGAATAACCGATAGCTTTGATGCTAGTGGAAACACTTGTACTTTAATCAATATAGTGATTTTTGTGATGTAACAAAAGTCTGGGACTTTTAGTGAAGACGTCATAATAATCTGGCCACTTAATTTGAATGGATAGAAAATATGGAGAAACTTATACAAGAGATTTCTCTTTTTAAAATGTTTAATTTACATAGATACAATTTGGGCATGGTGTCAGTGAACTAAAATCACGAATGCCCTTTTCCTATAAGCATGCGGTATTGATCACATTACTTTCCAGCAGCTGAAGAAGAAGTATAGGGCATGTCCAGCGCCCTTAGTAAACTCCATTGTCATTTCCTCTCATTGCAGGCGCCCACTTGGAGGGTTTGAGAAGATGGCAGCACTTCCTCAGGTGCCGCATGAAAAGGCCTTACAAGCTGAGAATGTTTGGGAAGCCCCTGTGTTGTTTGGTTGCAGCTGCCGTGGTGAGGAATGAACCACAGGGCTCAACAACCCACGTGGGAGTTTATTAGGAAAGGGCGGGGGAAGAGGGGGCTGTGTCCGTCCACCACGAGAAAACAGTAAAGGAACGTGCTTAAAAGGGGAAGCTTGCACATGCGTACAAGGCAGCACATAGCCACGCAACGCATGATGTAGCCATGTATGCAATGCATGACGTAGTGGCATCCTGTCCCAGGACCTCTGGGCTGGCTAAGTGTTTGCCTGAATGCCAGTAGGTTGCAGGGTGGAGGGTAGGGGGTGGGGCAAGTCTAATGGTGGACTCCTAACACCATGTTATACCATGGACATTAAGGGCGGAGGGTGGGAGTGACAAGATGTAAGTGTGGCAAACAGAGTGGGGAGGGGAGGGAAGGAGAAGGAGAAGGAACAGAAGGAGGAGGAGGACAAGGAAGAGCAGGAAGAATCAGGAAGAGGGGGAGCAAGAATAGAACAAGGAGCATTAGGAGGGGTAGGAGCAAGAACAAGAAGAGGAGCATCAGGAGGGGGTGGAGCAAGGACAGGAAGAGGAGCATCAGGAGGGGAGGAGTAAGGACAGGAAGAGGGGAAGGAGCATCAGGAGGAGGAGCATTAGGAGGGGGAGGAGCAAGAACAAGAAGAGGAGCATCAGGAGGGGGTGGAGCAAAGACAGGAAGAGGGGGAGGAGCATCAGGAGGGGGTGGAGCAAGGACAGGAAGAGGGGAGGAGCATCAGGAGGAGGTACAAGAGGCAGATGAACAGGAGGAGAGAAACTGATTAGCAAATGGGTAGATGGGATTATCAGTGGTAGACTGGTTTCTGGCCAGGGCCTGTCCTCTTGCCAAGCTGTGCTTAGTCCTCTTGCCCTTTATTTGTGGCACATGAAACACTCTTGAGACGATTTGAGGCTTGACGGGACCAGGAAGCAAAAAAGAAACCTTTCTTAATCTTGGAAATCTGGGCTTCAACCAAGATGTCATCAAAGGAAACAAACTCGACACTGTATGCTTGGTGTTGTCCTTTCTATCACATCAGGGGACCCATGTCAGCATTCAGGCAAAATTGTTAGTCACCCTAGGTACTAGCATTTCCAGGGTCCCACCGTGTACATGTGCCATTAGCATTCAGGCAAATTGCCTAGTCACCCTAGGGCCTTCCTGCCTACATAATCTATGCATATGTGTGACGTGGCTATTTAAGCCCATATATGCATGCGCTGAACAACCTTTAAAACCGCGGACATGCCCACCGCACGCTCTGCCTTCCTATATGCACCGTGTCTTTCTTTTCTCTTTATGAATAAAAACTGTAAAGTGTGTTTCGTTGTCTATCTTGTCTGTTCTCGCACACGGTAATATCATTTGGAAAAGCGTGACCCCACCAGAGACAAGCTGTCCTGCCTGAAGACAGGTTAGTCAAACTCAGCCTATCAGAAGTTCCTAAATTCTACAAGAAAGGACTGGATAAGAACCACACACAGAAAGACAATTATCACATGTACTCACTCATAAGTGGTTTTTAAAAATAAAGCAAAGAAAACCAGCCCACAAATCACAATCCCAGGGTTCCTAGACAACAATGAGGACCCTAAGAGAGACATACATGGATCTAATCTACATGGGAAGTAGAAAAAGACAAGATCTCCTGAGTAAATTGGGAGCATGGGGACCTTGGGAGAGGGTTGAAGGGGAGGGGAGAGGAAGGGAGGGGAGCAGAGAAAAATGTAGAGCTCAATTTAAAAAAAAAAAAAAGGCCCGCACACAGAAATCCTGGCACACAGAAGGAGGCATGGAGGAATCAGATGTACGGTGGCAGCTGGCCACAGAGGCTCACAGACACTTCAGTCTAGGCGTTCAGGGTGATTTTAACACAAATATCACACAGTAATTTCAGAATTCATGGACACCCCTCAAGGATCAGGCCTGGGAAGGATACCCATGTCTACGCTGTGAGAATCCTTTATTTCTTGGACTATGGAGTGGGCTGGCAGGGAGCGGATGGGCGCTGGGGCACATTAGGTATGCTCGCTCGCTGCTGTGTCAAGCGAGAGCTGCATGTTTCCTTAATCTTCCTTGGTGGATCAGTTCTCTTGGTCTGTGCACAGGGACGTGGCTAGGTCATGATGAAGATGTTTGTCACTTCTGCTCCCTGTTTTCCAGCCACGGTGCTGAGTACAGCATTCCATTTATTTATCCTGTTAATACCCAGACATATCTTAGCTATCTACCATTAATACAGGAAGAAGCTGAGCAGGGAGAAAGGACAAGTGGCTCACCCAAGGTCACAGCTGGGCCCTGACCTCAGGTTTGTGTCCTTAGCCCCCCGTTTGTTGTTTTTGGGGTCAGCAAGAGTTAGGGGACATATAAAAAAGACTGGAGTAGGGCAGACTAGAATCAGGGCGGTATATATTTTTTCTGGGTAAAGATGCGCTATCCTTCTTATCTGCTTCCTCACCCTCCATGCTATTCCGAGTCTAACATAAAAAATAAATAAAGAGAGAACAAAACTCAGAAAAGACAAAAGCAAGAGTGAAACGGGAAGACAACCAACCCAACAAACATAAAGGTCTTCTATCCTATTGAGAAACACAGGGAACAGGACAGTGAAGGCTGAGAGACAAGGAGGCCAGATGTGACGGCTGCTGGGCTGTTAACCTTGCACACCCTTGCTGACTTACTGGCCTGCAGGAGGGTAGGTCCAGCTTGGCTGCTGTCTTCTAGGAAGCCATGGAGCATCTCTGAAAACCCTTACTCATCTGTCAGGGAGAGAAGAGCCAGGTAAAGGCCACCGGTCTGGAGGAGGACTCTCCACTTTGATGTTCCACTAAGACTAAAGGAGTTTTTGTTTGCGGCTGGGATCTTCATGTTTTAAGTCTGCGAGTTAGAATCCTCCACGGGCATAATAAACATTCTCAAACAATAGGAACATTTGAAATGTTTTCTGCTTGGCCTCGCCATCTCATGGGTACATTGGTAAAAACAGCTTATTCTGTCTAGAATCTCTAGGGCTAAGCCTCTCTTCTTAGTATAGGGCTGAAAAGAAAAAAGATTCATGCAATTGTAGAGTGGAGGAGGGGGCTCGGGAATCATGGGCAGCGCTAGCATTCATTGTGTTCCACTGGTGGCGAGTGCTGTCCACCCTCCCCTTCTGGTCTGGCTTCTTGTCTTTTGTCTTATCCAGTACTTTTCCACGGTGGGGGGGGAAGCTTTCATGGAAGAGGTGCTTAACGCATGTTTCCAGACGACAGAAGGATGTTTCCGACAGAAATCTAAGATGCATTCTGCCCTTTCCTCCAATCAGGAAGAGGGGACCAAGAGCCTAAGTAATGTGTTCAAGACACAAGGCTAGTAGTAAAGATGCGTGTGTGCCTCCAACTCCAGATGTAGTTCTGGCTCCTTCGAAAGGGCAGGCACAGTGATCACACTGGTCCTGTCTAGAAATGCTGGTTCTATCTGGGGAAGGATCAGATAGCTGAAACTATATTATTATTAATTTTTAATGAGACTATTTCTGTGTTATAAAGACTAAGGCCTTTGACATGTCTGTAATACTGGCCCCTTGAGACAAAGACTCATAATCAAAATTTGTACACGCCACATTTTGTGACAAAACTAGACTATATTTCCCAGGCTCCCTTGCAGCAAGATTTGACCATGTGATCAAGTTTCAGCCGATAAATGAAGGAGATTAATGGGCTTTAATGTGTTTTCTTCATTTCCTCCCACTCTTCTTTTGTAGAACAACGTGAAGCCCAAGAACCAGATGGGGATGAAGGAAGGATGCTAAGAAAGCCTCTAAATGATGCTGCCAAGTGTCACCTGCCAACTAGTACAGGTGACACCAGTCTTAATATTAGGAATACCATTCTGCTGCATGAAGTCACTGAGGTTCCAGGAGGGGAGACTTACTTAATGGAGCATTAAACATTATTGTATTAACAGAGGCCAATGGACTGCGTTGCGAAGTGTTTCTGGAATCCAGCTGGAGCTTGAAGGCTCATACTAAGTCACAGTGCAGGATGCTGCTAAGCGGCAACAGCACCCTCCCGTTCACAGTCTTAGGTCCTCACTTGTCATCTAGGAGTATGGACTGCACAGTCTCTAAGTTTCCTTTGTCCTAAGGTGTGCAGAAACCGTGATTCCCTTGCCCCCAGATTCCTAAGAGGCAAGGACTGTCCTCAGCTCTGTTTCTATGCAATACAGTATCTTAGATGCCAGTGTTAAATGGAATTAGATTTCTTTTTGTTAAACACTCAGGAATTTGGTAATGTTATAATGTATGTTAGTGATTTCTCTTTATTATTTTTACTTATGTGTATGTGCCTGTATTAGTTTATGCATACCATGTGACTGCATGTCTCTAGGAATTGGAATTACAGGCAGTTGTGGGTGCTGGGAACTCAACATAGGTTGTTTGTAAGAGTAGTAAGTGCTTTTAACCCCTAAGCCATTTCTCTGACAATTATTTCTTGATCTACTTTCGGGCATGGCATCAAATAGTTGGGACCCTCATGAATATTTTCATCACGCCTTCCTGAGTATGAGGCTTGTTTATATTCATGTATATAGACTGATTTTGATTTTATACTAATACTGAAAGACTTGCCTAAGGGCAATGTGGCAGTAACTGGTATCCTGATAACTTCATCTCAATTTCTTATTTATTTAGGTAAAGAGTATAGGATGCGAATTCCCACATTGAGTTGAGAAATTAGGGCTTTATTTAGTTGAGAATATTCAAAATTTCATTATTCAAATGGGATTTAATTGAGATCTACAAAAGCATTATTGACAGAAACGTCAAGAAAATTTAAAGTTTAGAAAAGCTCAAGGGAAGTGATACAGGGATGTGCGATGGTCTGGCCATGTCCATGCAGAGTCCTGGGCCCCCTGCTCCTTAATAAAGGTGTGGGAAAACTTCCGTCTGTGTCCTGTGGGGGACATAGGTCACTTCATTCAAATATCAAAAAGGAAGATTAATGCTTAAATGTGTCTATGCTTCCTAAAAATAAGTCAATAAATTCTGCTAGGAAATGTTGCTTTTAGATGAAATGTTTAGAAGCCCAGAGTCCAGGGCAGTGCGAAGGGGCTGGGGGAAATAATAAGACTGTAATGTCAGAAAAGCATCAGGAGCCACAGTTTGATACTGTGAAAGTGAAATCAGAGCAGAAATTAGTGACTTTAAAAAACTTCCTACTTATTGCCTACAAGGAGGAGATGTGTAGTTCCCCTGACCACTGCTGGCTGTCACTTTCTGCATGATGTCATTATGTTCTGCTCAGTTTGTACATCCTGGGGGGCACTGAGCACCCAGTAGAGCTCCGAGGTGTGTCCCTGTGATATGACTTGCTTAGGAATCAGTGCCTAAGTGAGGCAGCAATGATAGCAATAGCAGTTTGCCTTAGAAGGTGCTGAAGCAGGGATACAGGTGCATCAAATTTCCTTTTATCTGGACCACTTGCTTCCATCCTGATCATTTATAGCCCCCTAAAAATCATAAAGATTGACTGGGGCACTTTTGGATATCTCTCAATTTTCAGAAGAAGGCTCAATCTGTGCAGAAAATTCTTGCAAGACATCTTGACCAGGGGCTACATTTGAATTATAGGGATAGCTATCAGCATTTAAGCTTCCTTGCCAGACAAGCTTCTTGAAGAAGTATAAGTACCTTCTGCATCTGTTTATGTAACTATAGAACAGGAATGCCGATGCACTTTGCATGAGGGCCTGCCATGGACCGGGCACTTCCTGATGGTTATCCTGCATCCTGCCCCTGTCATGTGGCAGATGGGGGTGAAGAAAGTCATATGAGTCTCACTACCTTACCATAAGCCCGTAGGAAAGCTCAGCAACTTCAGCATTGGGAGTTCTTAAAAGCTCCTCAAATGGATTAAATGTTCAGTCCAAACCAAGTACAAAAGCAAAAATGTAGACTGAGAGACTTGGAGAGAACTCTCAGGGGAGGCCCAGCATCAGGACAGAGATACATCCGCATGCTTCATGCACGGGAACATGGATCTCCAGAGATAAGCCTTGAAAGAAAAACGAAAGTTGATGAACAGGTGCCAGGCACTGCCAGCTGAGTCCAGTGGAAGGTGGGAGAAGGGACAGATGGATATCTGCCTTCCTTGGCAAGGTACCCTTCTTTTCTCACAAAGCACGGCAGGCTACTTCTGGTTGCTGTTTAATGGGTAATCTGAAGTGTAGATGCAGAAATCTTCAGCCATCCTTGAGGCTTCCCTGAGTCTAATGAAAAGCACCATCTTTAAATAGAAGTGCTCACACTTATCTCAAAGAGCCCTTCAGCCTGAGTCTTACCTACTCTCTGGGAGAGAGTCATCTTCACAAGATATAAGCAAGGTACCCAACAGAGTTCATCTGCAAACTCTCCACATGCCATAGCACTGTGTATAAAACTAACTTGAAAATTGTTCAGAGCAAAGATTAGATAGAACTAGAAAGAGCAAGGGAGACGTATACAGTAGATCTGATGGAACGTTACCATGCAAACCCTCTGGGTAAAGAATAGATGGAGATTCTTTGTATTAATCTTGCAACTTAGATAAAGTATAAAACAGGAAAAAGGGCTGGAGAAATGTGTCCGCAGTTGCTGCAGAGTGTTGCTGCTATTCGTTGGAATATTTGAGTTCAGATCCCAGCCTCCAGTGCAGAGAGTATTGCAACTTAAGTTCTAGGGGATCCAATACCTGTTTCTGGACTTCATGGGTACATGCACAAATAATAATAATAATAATAATAATAATCATCATCATCATCACAAGTTCTTTAAAAATATAAAAAGGTCAAATATCCTAACAAAAAGAAGATAATATACTAAATTGCAAAAATATTTGTAGCAGTTTTTCAGAGACTATGAATCATTTTGTTAATATCTAACTCATAATGAAAAGACACCACAACAGAGAAGCTAACCATAGAAGTAAACAACCAACTAAAACTCAAAATGAAGTGGGGTATAGTGTTCATGACCATAACCCTAGTCCTCTGGAGGCTAGGGGAAGAGGATTGTTATTCAAGTGTGAGGATAGCCTATGCTACATAAATACTGGGCTAAGCAGGGCTATTCATCAAGACCTAGTATCAAAAAGGAAAGCAAAACAAAACAAGGAGAAGCGTTTTTGGTCAATAAACATGTGTATAGCCAAACTCATTATCAATAAGAAGGCTGCAGTTTTGAAAAGCTGGGATAAAAGTTTTCCATTGCCTCTCCCCAGACAAATGGATTAACCGCCCTACACCCTTAGAGTTGGAGGCTGAGGTGCTGCATTGCTGAGGGCATCTAATTCCCTCACTAATGTGGCTACAATTTGATTTAAGAAAGATATTCCAAAGATGCCCTCCATCCTCCAAGCCAGTCTTTGCTTCTATTTGGTAGATGTGACCCTCAGGACATAATTAGCGAGGTGCAAAGTCCAGGATGAGGCCAGTCACTGTAAACCGTGTTCTGAATATCCCTCCAACAAAGGCTTGCCCATCATATTTTGCATATCCCCTCCAACAAAGGCTTGTCCCTCTGATATTACCAGTTTGAGAGTTGAGACAACACCCTGGTGTGATGGATAACTGGGCAACCACAGCTAGAATTCTGCTGAAGGATTTATCAGTGACCAGAGAACAAGACACTAACAAGCTACACCCTGTGCACATTGGCTATCTTTGAGGAATGTCCTTATTTTGGGGTCTATAACCCTCACCATCAGTAACCTTCACCAGGAAGAACACTCATGCCATGTGCAGAGTAGCCGCTACCGTAATTCTGAGAGACTGTTCCAACGACTCTTATGCAGCAGCTAACAAGCGCCCAAGACAGACAATCGTCAGTAGACATGGGCCTTCCTTTACAGAAATGCGACTGTGAGCATCAGTGTCAAAAATAAACAGTACGTTCTGACAGGTGAAAGGAGAACGAGGGACCAGCGAGTCCCACGTTTTCCTACATAAGGAATACAATTGCGATGGCTTATTTTGTTTTTAAATTATCTCTTTTAGTTTTTGAGATTAACATATCATTTTCCTTTTCCCTTTCTGCCCTCCAAACACCCCCATATACCACTCCTTGCTCTTTTTCATATTCATGACTTTTCCCCCATAAATTGCAGTTACACACACATATGCATTATATATTAATTCATAAGTACAACCTGCTCAGTCTGTATAATGTTAATTGTATTTATGTTTTTAGGACTGGCCATTTGATATTGGATAACCAATTGATGTGCTCTTTGTAATTGGACTTAAAACCTGCCCAACAAGAGAGAAACCATGCCTGGTACTGGAAACCTAGCCAATGAGCCAGGGCTAGTGAGGTCATAGATCTTGGAGGAGAATCTACAACCATCATTTTACTAAACCAGCATGATCCCTAACTATATTCTAAAGATGTGTCCTATACCCACAGATAAATGCAGTTATCACCACTAATTAAGGGATCTTGTCTTTGCCACAGACTGAGCCTGGTACAGAAAAGCCACAACCAATCAAAATGCAGAGTTGTGGAGCCCAGTCCCAATGTCTACAACACATCTCCCATACCTAAGGCTTGGGGATCGTTGTGGAAGAAGGGGGGGCAAAAAGATTCTAGGGAACGTTGTAAAAGCCAGAGGGACAGGGACTTTGCAGTGAGTATGAGTCCCTAGGAATATCTCTACCTTGTAAAGGCTCAGCAGCGTGAACACCCAAACAGGAGCTGAACAAGGATAAGGAGAGATTTGCAGATGGGATGTGATGGGTGGTGGGGACCCGGGAGACTTCAACCCTATGCAAGGACTAGAGGCAACTATGGAATGCTGGGAGCAGAGAAATAGTCTTTCCCACTGAGGGTTTTCATCTTCAACTTGACCCAACATAGTCACTTGGGAGTGAATCTTACTGAGTTCTCTAGAATAGCTTGGCCTGCATGTACACGGATGAAGGATTTTCTTACTTGGATTACCGAGACGGGCAGACTCAGGCTGAGTGTAGGTAGCACCGTGCTCATGGCCTGGGCTCTGGGACTGAATGAAGAGGAGAGAGATCTGGCTGCATTTCTTCCCTCTGCTCTTGATGATGATGAATATGGTCTGAGCAGCCCTCTCAAGTCCTGCCGTGGTGACTTCCCAGCTGGGATGGACTCGAACCAGGGAATGTGAGCTAGTACAAATCTGCTCTCCCCTAAAGAGCTTTCTTAGGATATTTTATCACAGCAATAGAAAACAAAACTAAGATGGTATTTGGAGAGACTGAGTGATTGCCTTAGGCAACATCCTTGGCAGATAAATAACTTACACAAATAAGGAGGAAAGACAAGGATCACAATGGGAAAATGGATAATAAGTATGAAGGGAATGTTTTATGTGCGTGACCAATAAACATGTAGAAAAATGCTTAACTCTGGGAGTAATTAAAAGTGCAACTACATCTATCTCATTCTTAACGAACAATTTTACACAGAGGGAAACATTAAGGACAACCCCAAAGTTCAGGGTATCACTGCAACACCCTATACTGGGACATGCATTCATAATGATCCTTAAAGGGAAACAGATGGACAGAGACACAAAAGAAGCTAACGAGGTAGAAGGAATAAGCAGCCAAAGAGGTGCAGGTGAAATAAAGAAACCAGGAATATTCTGTTTCTCCCCCCAGGGCTGGTAGCAGTGTGGCTTACATCCCAGGGTCCAGGGACTCTGCTAACTGTAGTAGGTGGCTTACATCCCAGGGTCCAAGGACTCTGCTAACTGTAGTAGGTGGCTTTACATCCCAGGGTCCAGGAACTCTGCTAACTGTAGCAGTGTGGTTTACATCCCAGGGTCCAGAGATGCTCTGCTAACTGTAGTAGGTGGCTTACATCACGGGGCCCAGGGACACTCTGCTAACTGTAGCAGTGTGGCTTACATCCCAGGGTCCAGGGACTCTACTAAATGTCCATCCTATCTCAAAACAAGGCTGTGTGCAAATGCTATAAATCCCTGCTGCTTTGGTTTCAGGAGCGGTCAGTGGAGTCTGAGTTCTTGGTTTCTTTGCCAAAAGCCTTTCCCTTTGCTGCTAACAATGTTAAAAGTATTCACATCTTTGAGTTGATGCTTCTGTGCTGTGAGTTGGGGTTTTACTCCAAATAGAGCTCATTACAGTGTCATAAATGTCTGAAGAACTCTCTTAGACTACCTGGAATTAGAGCTTAAGGCCCAACCGGTAAAATATCTCAGGAAGGCACTTTCTTACCTTCTTCTTTAAGGATCAGCTTTGTTCAGTGAGTGGTGTCATATAGTCCCAATTTCAAATTAGGTAAGGCAAAGAGATGAAGTTTGGGCAATACTCATGTCCAATAGCTGTTAGTAACCCCAGAAAATAAAGATGTTTCCACTCAAGTCCATCCAAAAGACAACCATTCACAAGCTTTGTTGATGGACGAGCCTCTGCACCCAATACATGCCTCTGTTGTGTGAAATGCTGGCTTGTTGTTAGGAAAACAGGTTCAGCGCTCCTAAATGTACTCCTGTAAAGCCAGCTGTTTTCTCCTAAGGGTTAGTTGATGTTCTGTAGCACTTAATAGTAGTGCTACCTGTTATGTTTTCTGAAGAGAAAGAATGCAAACTTGGCTTTTCAATTATGCACTAGAGTAAGCATTTGGCGCCAATGGCTTTCATGTGGTCTGCCTTAGGTTAAAATAATAAAATAACTGGAGCCTGCAGTGAAGGAGAGAGGAAAAACGAACAGCTTTATTTCACACACAAATGAAAGCCTCTAATGTGATGATTTTTTTTTTATCTGAGCTGCTCCCAGCCCCCCAGTCTATCTATGGAGTCGGCTCTTCTGCAAATCCAGCTGCCTGAGTGTCTATAGAAAACACATGCCAGAAACGAGAGCCCTCTATCCCACTAGGAGCTAGTGCCCTAGCTCAGGCACTCAGCTTCAGGGTTCTGCTTAACATTAGGGTGAGCTGGAGCTAGGGGAACCCCAGGCTTATGGGGATGCTAAATAAAACACCAATAAAGATAGCCATGGCCAAAGCTGGTCTTCTGCCTGCTTCGTAGATTGAGTTTCACTACAAGACAGTCAAGCCTACTTGGTAATGGACAGTCTATGGTTCTTCATGTTGTAATGGCTGGATGAGGGTCCTGTGATACTGTATGGACTATGGAGGTAGAATATCTCCTCACTGCCTTCCAGAGCCAGAGATCAGATGAGTCTGCAATCAATCATTATTTAATCAATCAATCACTATCACCAACCAATCATTGCCTATTTCCGTTCTAGATCATCTTACTGTCCATATTCATATTAAATATTGCCATTCCTCTGTCTCAAGAGTGTACGTTCTCTGGAGTTGCTACCTTTGGAAGCATTTTCAGGGGCAAATTGTCATGGAGTACTGAGCCACCACTGTGAACTGAGGGCATTCTGACAGTCTCCAATAGGAATAGTTTCTCTGTTTGCAGTGTCATGGCCAGCTGTCTGTGTGCTTTCACATATATGTGATGTGAGAGGTCCTTCTGCATATGTGTGGCTTTTACTGGATAATAAATAAAGCTGTTTTGGCCAATGGTTTAGCAGAGTTAAGCCAGGTGGGGAAATCCAAACAGGGGCAGAGAGAGAGAGAGAGAGAGAGAGAGAGAGAGAGAGAATATAGTCAGGAAGATGCTATGTATCTGCTGAAAGAGAAAGACACTAGAACCTTTCCAGTAAGCCACAGCCTCATGACCATACACAGATTAACAGAAATGGGTTAATTTAAGATGTAAGAGATAGCTAGTAATATGCCCAGGCTATTGGTCAAACAGCATTATAATTAATATAGTTTCTGTGTGATTATTCGGGTCTGGGCAGCAGGGAAATGAACTAGCAGCCTCCATTTGCATACATGTAGGTACAAAGACTAACACTGTCACTCTAGCTGGCTAGGGCTGCCTTTCAGACCCTCGGGAACATGGGGACTATGACTAGGGTGGAGTCACGCTGATTTCCCACTGTATGAGCAGGTTTTCTACATGGAAGAAGTTGGCGAGACTTGAGTGAAGAAGAATCTGGCCATATTGGCAATGGAGCAGAAGTAGAAGTTGTGTTTTCTAAAGCGAAGTAAGACAGGGAGAGGATGTATGATTCTGAGGGCCTTGTTTCTTACAGGTGCAAGCCATTCTGGTTTGCTCAGGTACTCTATTTGGGCAGATCAAGAGTTCAAGTCTTGGTGGGTAGGAAGCCGAGGTGTGATGTCATGGAGATAATGTTTCTGATCATTGGGAGTTTAATGATTTCTAGTTACTTTGGGTTCTCAGGCATATTAGAGAATGGGTTCTCAAAGAAGTTGCTTGTGCATTTGGTTCATTCTAGGGTGGGGAAGTAGCATGAACAAATATTCGAAGTCAGGTTGTTTCACGATGTGCAGAGGAGTATGAGCATCCTTCTTGCGGCTATGGCAACCAAGAGCCCAGGGACTGATTTAGTGTTAAGTTGGAAGGTGGAGAGATGGTGTCATACTCTCATGGGTTTATTCCAGTCAGCAGACACATTTTGGTTCATGAATCTTTGCTCTAAGTTAGCTATTAATTATTAATTAACTAAGTTAACCTAGGTTAACTATCAATATTTAAAAATTTAGATATCTGATTAAAAAACATCTAGTTTTCCAACATTGCTTGAAAATCTCTGGCTTCTCAATGCCTTCTTTCAGTCATTTTATAATTGAGGGTGGTTTGCTTTGGAGTGAACGGAGTACTTTGGGTCAGCTTCTCCCTGACCTTCTCAGCCTTTGGTGATGTCTGACTGGCCCCCGGGGCCTTCATACACATAGGCAACTCATGCAATGGTGGTGGCCTGTTGCCGCTTTGGTGACTGTTCTGGCTCTCTCTGACCTTGTAAGCTCACTCCTGCCCTACGTGATCTCATCACGTTCCATTCCAATTCACTGCTGTTGGGACAGGCAGCCCACCCTGGGGATACACTGACATGTAGTCACTAAGGCTGCAGAACCATTTTTTATATGAATCTGGAAGACTTTGAAGAGTAATGTACTCAGTGCACAGGGGTGATCTCAGGAGGGCCAAACACTGGCCTTTCACTGAAACTATCACCTCTCTTCAGCCACCCTCTTGGGAATGACATCATTTCTGACATGTTTTTAGGGACATTTCCAGAGAAAGTCATATTATTTAATGGCTTGGAAATAATCGCTGCTAAGATTCTCAGGTCGGGCTGTAGGAGTTCTGTACTTCAGTTTAGGTGATACATAAAAGAAGATGTGCAATGAAAATCAAGAAAGGATGCGTAGATACCTGTCATACTGTTAGGAGTCATAGGTTAGTCGTCATGCTGGGTCCTCTTCTGCACTGGCATTTCCTACAAAGAGACAAAATAATACAGATTACAATCTGCACTTGACTTTCTATTGAGACAGGGTCTTACTATGCAGCACTGGCTGGTCTGAAAGTTCCTGGAACAAGGCTGGCTTCAAACTCATAGAAATCCCACTGCCTCTGGCTCCTGAGTGGCAAGATTTGACTTATTTATTAAATATATTTCATTCTTTGACAATTTCCACACACACCAAACAGATATCCCTTCCCTCTTCATGTCTTCTCCCTTTTTATCTTTATTTTTTGAAATTCAGTAAGTCCAACCAGTGCCCCCTACTGGCATGTTGACTGGTCTTGTCGGCTTGATCGTGTGTGGGTAGCTGCAGTGAGTCCACGAGCTCAGAAGCCAACACGTCACAGCCTCCTCCCATCCCCCAGCTTTTACATTCTTCCTGCCACCATCTGCCTTAATTTGTTGTTATTGTTCCAAACAATGCTATGTTCACTAATGAACTTGAGGCAAGATTGCTCACCCTAACTTGGAACTGGGGGCGGCGGTGGGGTTAGAAGCAGAAAGGGTTATATGGCACACACAGGTAGCAAAACTATTTCCATCTCTGGCTTCATTCTATAATTAGGCTTTTAAAACAGTATTTTTTTAAGGGCACTTGTTCACTGTTCTTTAGTTTGTTTGTAAGAGAGCTGCCAGACTCCAGACAGGCTATTTTCCTATGACTAAGATGTTCAAGCATCTCCAAGCTCTCACGGTGCAGGCTGCAAAGCAGCAGCTTCAGCCTTGAGGGTGCCTTGAATAAGACTCCCAGATGATTCACGTCTTAGACATCTTGCTCCTAAGAACGGACTCCTTCACCTGCCCACTTACGACCTCCCCTCTTGTCAGAGCTCCTTTCTGCCTTTCACCAATGCATCTGTGAAGTCCGCGAGCGAAGGAAAGACTGAAACTCAGACTGGAGGGGGAGGAGGCCCAGTGGGGTCCATGACAGACATACACACGCTGAGAGAAACGCACTTCAGGACACATACAAGTAGCTGGTACCCACAGATTCGAGCGCTTCAGTATATTGCTGCGGCTATTTTATGGGAGGGGTTCTGTGACCAGGATGGCAGAAGCATGAGTCTCTAAATGGGACTGAAACCCAGTATGTGCGCTCAAGGGCCAGCACTGCTGTGGACCAGCCGTGGGGTCCTGAGAAGCAATTTCTGAGCACTGGAATTCCCACTCCTTCAATGCAAAATGAGGAAAGGGGCACAGGCTTCGCTATGTCATAGGCTGCTGCTAAGGCTTCCAGGACTAAGGGGATCTGGGTGCTGATATGCAGCCTTTGGACAAGGAGCCATGGGCTTGAGTAGGACAGGAGGAAGCCGGTGGGCAAAGAAGAACATGAGTTATGTTCTCACTACTGCTCTACATAGCCACTCAGTCTTTGACTCTATACCTGTGTGGTGGCCACGGTTTCTTGTCTTTATCATGGTTCCTGTCACACCCAAGAGAAATTATAGGTTCACACAGCTACCTTTCCTATTAGCTGCAAACTCTTCTGGCACAACCTGCTACTCTCCTTTTTTTTTTGGTTTATCTCCTTCATCAAGAAGAGTATTGGACACAATCTTATGTTGAATAATGGCTACAACAAAGTGCAGCCTCTATGACACACACGGGGCATGCCCCATGAACTGGCCACCTGACAGAAAAGACGAGAAGTAGCTACTAGCCAATGCATTCTCACAGCTGATCAGCCGATCACCTTCAAAGTCCCCAGCCACCTTCAGCCCCAGCCCCAGTCACGTGTTCAGCTTCTTAGAGGGAGGTGAATCAGGCTTGGAGATGTTGGCTGTGGGACCATGGGTTGTGTCTGAAGTCCAATGGACTCTGTTGCTTTTTTTAGCTTTGCTATTATCCCCCTCCCGGCCCTGGAACTTGCCATGTTTTCCCACCACATGACTGGAATGCTCTAGAGGGCGATGAGGCTTATGGATTCAGAGGGGAACGAGGTTTGTAGTTCAGATGAGTAACTAACTAAAGTGTCCCACCTTGGCCATGCTTGTTCATGGCCTGAAGGGCGATAAGATGTCTCCTCTGGACATTTGAAAAAACAGAAAGGAAAGGGAAAATAAAGGGGGGGGGGAAGGGAGAAGGAAGAAAGGAGGGGAGGAGGGAGGCATGAGGAGAGAGAGAGAAAGAGAGAGAATTTCCTTTCAAGAAGAAGGTAAAGCTGCAACCGTTTGAGACCAGAGCAAGGGAAGAGAACAGCCCCAACGTCCCAAGCAGCATACCTGGTTTCAGTCTTCCTCAAGGCCCATCCCTATCCCCTCCCGGCCACTCAACTCTTATTTGGTGACCTTTGGCAAACACACCCTCTTTCCCTTGAGCTGATTCAATCACAGTTGTCACCTGACTGACAGCTCCCGGCTTCATACACAACAATAACGCCAGTGTGGTGTAACAGACCATTTTCCTATATCTCTCCGTCCTCGAGCCATAAATCCCCAGCTGCGCGTTTTCAACACCAACAACTTAAAAGTTTCTTTATCGTCAAAATCCTGACCGAATGGGCATATGCACTACAGGAATAAATGCAATCTGTGAGGCTGGAGTGACTTGGAGAAGGGAAACAGTTTGTCTTATCGGCCTTCCAAAGGTCAGCACCGTAAGCCTCCGCATTAACTTTCCAGGCTGCTGTGACTCGGTACTCTTTCCTTCAGTGACAGTGAGGCTTTGGACCACATTGTCAGCGATCCTGTGCCATGGTGGTAGCATTGGATGGCATTACTATCACCCTACTGCTAATGGTGTGTCGAGAAACCATTATTCTAGCACTTGAGTAGTACGTGGCATGGGGCATTGTTACCATGGCCCTTCAGTGAGGTCTAGATTTATTTTCCCCAGTGTGTGTGTGTGTGTGTGTGTGTGTGTGTGTGTGTGTGTGTAGGCCTGAGGTTGGTAGGGAATAACGTTTGATTATTCTTCCATGCTATTCATCGAGACAGAGGCTCTCAATCAACCCCAAAGCTCACTCGAATTGCTAGCCTTGCTAACCTGTTCAGGAATCCCGTCTCTGCCCTTTGAGGCTGCCATTACAGGCAGGCCGCCATCACCATCTGGCATCTACTTGGCTACTGGAGATCTGAACTCACGCCCTTCTGCTTGTGCAGTGAGTGCTTAACCACTGGGCCATCTCCCCAGCTCAGGGCTCTAGGATTTTAAGGGTGACTCCAGCAACGTGTCTGACAACCTGTCAGGTATCACTTGTTCCTGGACCTCAGTTTCACCTATCCCACAATACCCTGGGGGGAGAGTTCTTCCCCAGAGCTGTGCAGTGGCCTGGGGCTCAGATGTATGTGTGTGTGTGTGTGTGTGTGTGTGTGTGTGTGTGTATTACATAAATAAATATATATATTTCAGAGTCTTGCTTTGTAGTTCAGCATTAGGCTTCAACTTGCCATCCTCCTGCCTCAGCCTCCTGAATGCTTAGCATTACAAGTGTGCACCACCATGCCTGGACACGGGCTAAGAATTTTCACTTGGATCTATTGACGGTTCATTTGCAAAGAGACAAAAGTCCTTCAGAAGCCTCAAGAGCTCAGCCCCAGTGAGGGAGCAGTTCTATGTCGTTCTGTATCCTTGGTGGGTGCCACTGAACTGGGACATGGTTCTGCTGCAGCCACCATCCATCATTTGTCCTTGATGGCAGCTGATACCAGCACATTTAGGCTACACAGGTTTCGTTCAATGACAACACTCAGACAGAAGACAGTTACAGTCCTGCACTGGGAAGGACAAGGAGGCTCAGCCCCACAGGGAGCAGAGGGCTCTCAAAGGGCAAAGCTTTCAGTTTTCTGCTTCTCCTTCAAGACGGGAGAGGACCTTAGTCATCAGAGAAATGCAAATCAAAACAACTCTGAGATTCCATCTTATACCTGTAAGAATGGCCAAGATCAAAATCACTGATGACAACGTATGCTGGAGAGGTTGTGGGGAAATGGGAACACTTCTGCATTGCTGGTGGGAATTCAAGCTGGTACAACCCCTTTGGATGTCAGTGTGGTGATTTCTCAGAAAATTAGGAAACAGCCTTCTTCAAGACCCAGTAATACCACATTTGGGTAAATATCCAAAGGATGCTCAATCGTGCCACAAGGACATGTGCTCATCTATGTTCATAGCAACTTTTTTTTGTCATAGCCAGAAGCTGGAAACAACCTAAAAGCCCCTCGACTGAAGAATGGATAGGAAAATGTGGTACATTTACACAATGGAGTACTACACAGCAGAAAAAAATGATATTTTGAATTTTGCAGGCAAATGGATAGAGCTAGAAAACATTGTTTTGAGTGAGGTAACCCAGACACAGAAAGACAATTATCACATGTACTCACTCATTGGTGGTTCTTAAACATAAAGCAAAGAAAGCCAGCCTACAAACCACAATCCCAGAGAACTTAGACAACAATGAGAACACTAAGAGAGACTTACATAGATCTAATCTACATGGGAAGTAGAAAGTAGAAAAAGACAAGATCTCCTGAGTAAATTGGGAGCATGGGGACCTTGGGAGAGGGTGGAAGGGAAGGGGAGAGGAGCAGAGGGGAGGGGAGCAGAGAAAAATGTAGAGCTCAATAAAAATAATTAAAAAAAAGAAAAAAGAAGAGAAAGTAACAGAGTCTGTGGCTGCAACAAAGCTTCCTTTGCTGTGGCTAACTGTTGGTCACAAGAAAGGGCAGATGTCAAAGTAGCCTTATGTAGCTTAGGCTGGGCTGGAACTTGTGGTCCTCTTGCCTCTGCCTCCTGAGTGCTAAGATCACAAGCCTGTGCCACTATGTCCAAGCATCTCATCCTAGGGCTCACTTGGAGTGTGTGTGGTGCTCTCCCACGGAGCAAGAAGCCCCGCCCTCACTAATCTCCACTCTAACATGCGTCTATGTCAACACTGCCTCCTTCCTTTCTGTTATCTTCCCCTTGTTTTCCTGCTCCCTCCAGGCAGTGCCACCATGGCCTGTGGGAAAGAGAATGGATCCTGCCACTCCTAGCAGAGACAGGGCGACTTAAGAGTCAGGACGCACAAGTGTATGATGGGATAATGTGGTCCACTTTGCCAGTTATTAGGAAACGTGCCCGTGATGCATGGGGCATCTCCCTTCTCAGAGTGGAGGACTAGGGGACAGTCTGACAGAAAATCCTATCTGCTTCGGGAACTAGGTCAACCTGGGCAGGAGTGCAACTCTTGGGGTCAGAGCAAACAAAGAAGGCAGTTACTCTAAGGTCACCTGCTACATAAAAAGCATCCATCGTCACACACAGTGAGGCATGGGACCCTTACTCAAATAATACAGGGATAGAGAAATCAGGGACCAGTTAAAGTTTTGGAGGACAATTTGGGAGGGACAAACTTAGCATCCGGGGTGCTCATGGTGCGCTGTCCTTCCAGAGGTTTTTCTCTACAGGTGGACACCTATCTCTGACTTCTAAACACCTAGAGCCAGGCTCCTCAGGGAGCAGAGAGGCGGGCTGGCTACTCACTCAGCGAGAGCAGGGCCAGTCACCTGCCGCTAGTGAGATGTAGGCGAGAACTTCCTCTACTGCCACCTAGTGATCAGCAGGGCACCTTTTCCTTGCCTCGCCAAGAAAAAGTCGAATAAAAGGTGTGTGCGTGGGCACGTGTGTGTGTGTGTGTGTGTGTGTGTGTGTGTGTGTGTGTGTAGGGGGGAGGGCAGAGGGTGGCGGTCTGGGAGCACATTCATCACGTTAGGAGAATTAAATAACTCCAGAGGAATGAACGTACCACGCAGCACTGCCAGATGCCTGAGAGTATGCTTGAGGTTAGGTGACTCACCCAGACGCATGCCTGAAAAACAACAAACAAGGCGGAAAACAAGGGGCTTGTGCAGACGCACGCGCTTTACTATCGATTTCTGAAAAGCGTTTGGCGGCGAAGAAGATAACTACACAGAGCCCCATTCCTGACAGCTCTGGACAGCTTTGGAAAAACAGACAGGAGTGCTCTCCAGTTACATAATCTGCAGCAAACAAATACGTACAAACTCATTCCTGTACCAGGGATCCAGCATCCGTGGGTCTGAAGGCACAGCTGCTGTGCTGGAACCCGTGGGCAGCATCTGTAGGTTCATAACCCAGGGATAAAAGCAGCACCTTCTTAAGGGGGAGGCAGCTTTGCTCTGCAAATTTCCTGAGGAATAGAAATGAAGTTGTCCTATGAACACAGCTGTTTCCTACTTCTTAACTGCAAAATGTAAGCTGAGGCAGGACTGTATGCAACATTCCTGTGGGCAGACATCAGACAGAGCAAAGCTACACTTGCCTGTAATCCCAACACTCTTGAGGCCAAGGTAGGGGAATCCTGAGTTCGGGTCCGGCTTGCACCACTTAGTGAGAGCCCTACCTCCCACCAAAAGCCAAAAGCTTAGTAGGTATGAAGCTCAGTGGAAGAGCATCTGTAGCATGGAGAAGGCCCTGGGTTCAACCACTTCAAAAAAGATGTCTGAAATCTACAGTCCCCACCCTTTTTTCCACTGGGCCCATGTTTGATTGTGTTTGGTGATTCGGCCATTCACTTTATTAGCAAATTCGACGTTTTCCTGCCAGGTCTCATGTGTGTTCTACGGACAAGCTTGAGTGGCCTGCGTTTTGCCTTTCAACAACCTGTTCTCAGGAAAATTTTCGGTAATGTGCCAAAGCAATTGTTAGGCTCAAACTACAAGAGTTAGTCCACTGTGTTAAATTATGGGAAAGACTGGAAGACTAAATGGGTGTAAGGTTATTATTTTTAAGTCTAAGAATGTTGGTTAAGAATTAACTCAGGAAGCTGGGATGTGTGGAGCTGGGATGGGTGGAGCCAGGATGGGTGGAGCTGGGATGGATGGAGCCAGGATATGTGGAGCAGGGATGGGTGGAGCCAGGATGGGTGGAGCCGTGATGGGTGGAGCCGTGATGGGTGGAGCAGGGATGGGTGTAGCCAGGATGGGTAGAGCAGGGATGGGTGGAGCTGGGATAGGTAGAGCCAGGATGGATGGAGCCCAAATGGGTTGGACAGGGTGGTAAGTTAGAAGGTAAAGAGGCTTCTGGAAGGTACATGGAGACAGAATGTTTTGGTTTTTTTCTTCCTTGATGTTTAAGTAAAATAGAGAAGGTGCATTTCCGTAGGTGCTGGCTTCATTTTGTGGTCCTGCTGGAGAGCCTGTGTCACAGACAACCTGGGGATGACAATGTCTCAGTGCATGGCACTCAGTGCCTCAATATATTTTTTCCACCATGACCCAGGCCAGAATAAACACCTCAATGTTCTGTATAATTCAATACACACAGCCTAAGAGCTACACTTCATGTTGAACAGTGTGGCTACGACTCCTTCAGAAACGAAAAAGTCCTACCTGGTTCCCATGGGCTACAGAATTTGGGAATTGAGGCTACCACAGGGAAAAGTACAGAGAGGGATTGACATTTTCTTTATTCAGCCTGCAACTCTGCGAGCTGATGGCCCCGTAATTTGCCTTGCATGTTTTATTCTGCGAGGTGGGCCTGTGCTGTTTGCTGCTAAGGCACAGAGACCAGGAGGGATCTCTAGCCAGCGTCTGAGGCTGTCTTGAGAACAAACCAGGTGTAGATATCATTCACGAGCTTCCTGGGTTCCTGTCACATGGGCACGATGTGACAAAGATTCTAAATCATAAAAGAACCCAGACGTCAGGGATGCTGATTACAATGCAGTCAGAGTTCAGGGAACTCTGGGTATTCACTCAGGCTGGAGGAGCTTTGCTTCCTGCTCACTTCCTGAGAGGCTGGTACTGTGTGTGTGCGTGTCTGCGTGCGTGTGTCTGCATGTGTGTGTCTATGTGTGTGTGTTTGTGTGTCTATGTGTGTGCATGTGTGCATGTGTGTCTGTGTGTGTGCATGGGCATGTGTATCTGTGTCTGCGTGTGTGCGTGTGTATGTATGTCTATGTGTGTCTGTGTCTACGTGTATCTATGTGTGTGCATGTGTGTATTATGTGTGTCTGCGTGTGTGCGTGTGCACGTGCACATACCGTGCTCATGCCTAAATTACCCGCTTATTGTAAATTTAGCTTTATTTTCCATATTTGCAAGTCAACTTCCCCTAAATCCTCTCCAAGTTTTTTACTTTACTTTCAGTTCAGGAAACCAAAAAAAAAAAAAAAAAAAAAAAAAGATGCAAGATGAGGCATTCTAATCTAAGTGTCTGTTTCCTGCTGGAGGAAGGGCACTTCTGCCCGGTGTTTACATTCCACACTGCAGTAGGCTTATTCTTTTCTGAACAATAGCTGGAGATTGCTGACTCATGCTCAGCTCACGGCTCCAAGAAGCCTTTCTCCCTGCTAACTCTGCTTGTGCAGATACAACACAATAATGTTCTATTCATCTCTCTCTGCGTTAGAAAGGTCAACAGCTCAGATGTGCAGCCCAGGGTCCCCCTCCCCTTTGAGCTTACTTAAAGTTGCCTCCAAGCAACACACTGTGAAATATTTTACGGCATCTACTGTGAGCCATTCAGCCAGAATAAGACTAGTCTAAACCTTATTTATTTATTATCTATCTATCTATCTATCTATCTATCTATCTATCTATCTTAAGAACTGCTACCTTAAGAACTGCTGAATGACTCACACACGGGCTCAATGGGGGTCTAGTCCTCCTTTGCTGATGCAAGCACCAGGCCCTCTCTTAGGTAAGAGGAAAAGTCTCACACCCAGGGACCTACTTTGGATCCAGCCAAGGACAGAATGAACCCCAAAGCTGCCTTGCCCAGCGGGCTTCAGCTAGGACGCTCTGTAGCTGCGGCCCACAGCTCAGTCACTGCCACAACCAATGGTGTCTCTGACTACGTCCAGGTATGGAAATCAATGAGCAGCCATGGCCAACTGTGGAGTTTTGTTTTCCTAGTTGCCAAGTAAAAACCACAGGACTATTTAATGCTCCAAAGCTCTAGTGGTCAATGTAGGTTGAACGCATACACACACACACACACACACACACACACACACACACACACACACGGTCTCCAGGCAGCATTGGAAATCCCACTGTCGACCCACAGCCCTTCCAATTAACATTCTGTAACGAAGACTGCCCACCAGAGCTGAAGCTCAGCCACAGCTGAGGTCAACACCAGGGTTGCCTTCCACGTAGGGCACAGGGGTGTCCCTGTATCTCACAGTGCTTTCTGATAAATGACCCATTGCCTGAATTATCTCCTCACCTTTGACAAGTCTTGCAGCCTGCTTTGGCCCTGATAACAAAGCCCCAATGTCAGTTCAAAGTAGTTACAGAAAATAGCATATTGTCCTATGCCCCCCGCCCAAAATAGGTTGAGATGCTGAACAAGGGGGAGCAAAATTGTTACCTATAATGCCCATCGACATAACAGGAAAATAGGCCCAGAGTTGTCAATTAATGGATTTATTAACTAAAATGGTTCTGCAATAAGACACTTTGGTTCTTTATGCAGAACCAGAGAACCAAAGAGGACATTCAGGATTATAATTATAATTTGGTTGTATTCAAGAGCTACAGGGCCTGGTAGCAGAGGATGGCCACTGCTCTAGAAAAATCTGTTAGCTAATGGTTTTTAGGTCCCAAAGCTGTCTCCTTAAACTCCTGAATAAGCAGAACCCATGTGAAGGGGGATATAGGACCCAGTCATGACAAGCTCAATAGAGGCCTGAGTCTCAGTAGTTTGCCCTAAGGCAATAGCTGGTTTATCACCCAGGAACAGACCATCCAAAGGAAATGCCTAACGTTCCAACCATTGTAGATAGGATCACCTACCAGCACACACCCATCGCTTTTCACCAGGACACCCCCAGACAAATGTCAGCCAGTCAGGGGTCCTGAACCTTAGAAATCCCTCACCCCAACCTCTGGTATTATAAAGAACCCACCCCAACTAAGCGTAGGGCTCTCCAACTATGGCAATACATTGGACACATGGAGAATCCAAGTTTGAACTTGAATAAGAATGAAGGCTCTTTGCTTTTACCTATAGGACTTGGTCAGCTAGTTGGTTTCTGGGGACTCCGTGGTCTGAGCATGACAGAACCCAGTCCCTTGCATATGGTCTGGAAGTGTAATGCCACTGAGATACCAAAGTCCCTGAATCTGGTCTTGTTGCCCCTGAACATGGTAGCCAGAGAAGTGTTATTATAATAGAAGTCAGCTCACATAACCCCTCTGCTCTCCTGTCCCTTTAAGAGACAAGCGCCCCCCCCTTGTCCTCCACCAAGGCAGGCAGGTCTTCCTTCTGTTTCTAGTTTGAGCTCAGATAGTTGCTGCTGTGGATCCTCTCCCCCACTTTCTCTCTCTCTCTCTCCTCTCTCTCTCTGCTCTTCCTCAATCTCCCCTTTGCCCTTATTTAACCCACTAAATAAATAACCACTTCCTCTGCATGGCATGCCTATCCATCTCAGTCTCTCATCCACCATGCGGCTCCTTGCTTTTGTATTTTGGTGAGTCTGTCTCCCTGGTGGTCTTTTGGGGTCCCCACGGACTGAGCATAACAGTATCCTGCACATGCACCCAGGTCTCCAAAGAACTGAAGCCTATAACGTGGATCCAGTGTGCCAAGGACTGTGCTATGTGTGGTCCCACATACCCGTTTCTTGGATTATTCTCAGTGACCTAGGCAGTAGGCAGCCCAACACATTTTACAGCTGGGAATGGTGACTCTTCCCTAAGATTGAGAAGACTTTTGTTTTTATTGTTTTTGTATTCTCTCTCTCTCCCTCTCTCCCTCCCTCCCTCTTTCTCCCCCCCTCTCTCTGACGTCTGTGTGTGCCCATTCATGTTTCACTGCCTTATGCCCTTGAGAGAGGGTCCCTTGTGATCCTGGAGTAAGGCTGGCTGGCCAGAGAGCCCCAGAGATCTTCCTGCCTCTGCCCCTTACAACACTGAGGTAATAGGGTCAAATACCTCTTTTATCTGAGCACAGGTCCTCATAGTTACCCACTAAGATATCATCCTAAGTTTTTTTTAATATTTATTTATTTATTATGTATACAATATTCTGTCTGCAGGCCAGAAGAGGGCACCAGACCTCATTACAGATGGTTGTGAGCCACCATGTGGTTGCTGGGAATTGAACTCAGGACCCCTCTGAGCTATCTCTCCAGCCCTCATCCCAAGTTTTTAAGGATCCAAGTCAGGTCTGGAATCTATATGCCATGGATCTAGTTAAGCTCTAAACCATGTCAGCGGCCACTGTTGCAGGGAAAGGGATGGCCATACTCACTTATATTGTAACTTTGCACTGGGAATTAATTTCGATGCCTGGGACCCTTCCTTATTATATCTCACAGATGATTGAGCTTAGACTCCCAAGTTGAATGTCAAAAGATAAATGTGAGTATGTGGGAAAGTCAGATTTCAGAATCATGGCTCTTGACCTATTGCTCAAATTTTGTTCTGAAGGATTTGAATTTAAAACATTTTCTGAGTGCAAGATGTTTTTGATTTTATATTTATTTGTATGTATGCAAATTCCACAGCACCCCTGGGGGGTGTCAAAGGACAATTTGCAGGAATCAGTCCTCTCTTTCCACCATGTGGGTCCCAGGAATTGAACTCAGGTCATCAGGCTTGACAGCAAGCGTTCTTACGCACTGATCCATCTTCACCAGCTCAGAGTGAGAGGCTTTAGCGAATAACTTTCCACGTTGATAGCGATGAAGATGAAAACAGAACGCAATACAATCCATTGGATTTTAAAAATGTGAATTCTCTAGCAAGAACAGAACAGTAAGCTCCTGAAACTTTAGGGACTAGAACACAAGACGTGGTCAGGCTGACACAAAACGTTTCAAAGGTTCAGTCTGAGAACCTATAGAGTCAACTTTCTGCCAGTCAGACACATCTTACCTAGGAGACAAGAAAACATTTCTTGCCAGAGATGAGACATTTCTGAGTTCAGCAAAGGTTACAGGATTATTCATAAAATTAGACGTTCTATTAATAACCACCGCTCCATTTGATTGAGAATATTATTCCTCTTATTTTGGGGTCAAGTTCATGAGAATAAACTTTACCCATGAAGAAGTTGGGTAGGAGTATGCAAGAAATGAGCCCCACGGGTGCTATTGGATCAGTCTCACATTGATGGCCTGGAGGTGGCTAAAATGAACAGACACACAAGAAAAGAAACGTTCTCTTCTTAAAAACTAAGAGAAGCTGGGCGGCCGTCGTGCAAGCCTTTAATCCTAGCACTTGGGAGGCAGAGGCAGGAGGATCTCTGTGAGTTCGAGGCCATTCCAGGACAGGCACCAAAGCTACAGAGAACGCTTGTCTCAAAAAACCAAAAATAAAATAAAATTAAATTAAATAAAAAAAAGCTAAGAGATGTCTGTAAACCTAGGGCAGTACAGGGTTGGTATGGCACAGGGGATAGAGGTAGCAGCAGTTACAAAATCGCTGACTTCCCACCCCAAAGCTGACTGCCACAAATCTCCCCTGCCGTCTTCTGAAATCCTGGGGCTGGCACTTCGCAAGCCATTCCTTAGAGTTCCTTGCCAAAGGGAATTCCACCTGGATTCAGCCAATAAGAGGGGAGACACTAGAAGGGGTTTCTTCCTCTTCTCCTTCAGTGGTCTGCGGGTGTCCCCGGCACTGGGTCCGTAGGAGCATCTGGTTCCTTTTAGTCTTCCTGTTTGTTCTCTATGCATCCATCCCTCAGAGGTTCCAGCAGCTGTTGGTGGCTGTCGTTTAGCACTTCTGGGACTGCTCCTCTGAGCTCCTGGGTTTCAGCAGTCCTGCCTCCTCTCTCCATTTCCCGGCTGCAAGGATGACAAGCTGCTTCCCGTCACCGGGGTCCCTAGTGCTCCTTTTCCCTTGCCCAGTGCTCCAACACCCACACAACAACCAACTCTCTATACCAAAATTCCTGCTTGCATGAGCGGGTGTGACTTTGCTCGCCTCTCTGGAGCCTGACAGCTAGGTACTGGCTGCCTGCCTGCAAAAACGTAGGAGTGCTTCCGAGAGTACCCACCGGAAGCGGCACCATCGCGACTTGGTCAAGTCTGCCTCTGCTAAGTGCAAGAAATCTGAATAATTGCTAACCAAGAGTTGAGCACACGTGGGAAACATTAACCCTCCACTCAAAGGGTGGCAGAGTGGAAATCTGAATGTCAAAAAAAAAAAAAAGTCTGTGTCTACACATTATGGGTTCAGAGCCACATCATCCCGGAGCCTGAATGGAGGTCAGAGGGTGACCTTAGGTGTCAGGTTCCTCATAGCTCCCATCTTGAGACAGGACCTGTTGTCCTTTGCTACATAAGTCAGGCTAGCTGACCCTTGAGATGCTAGGGGTTCTCCTCTCTTCACCTCCCATCTTTCCATAGGAACACTCAGATTACGGACAAAATGCTACTCTGTCAAGCTTCCTGGGGCCCAAACTCAAGTTCTCTCTCATGTGTATTTAGCTCTGTTTACTAAGTCACGTCCCCAGCCCTAGTACCCGACTTTTAAAAATCATTTTTATGAAATAAAATCTGTTTACCTTGCTAAAGGTTGTACACATAGAAAGTACAAAGGAGGAAAGAAAACCTAAAATATGTGCTCACTAACTATTGACATTTGAGTCTATTTTCTGCCCTGTCTGTTATGTATTTCTAGATTTTAAAACAATTATTACTTTTAATGAACACTTGATTGTTAGGAGTTTTCTTATGATAACATGGCTCTAAATCGAAGAAGGCTGTGACCTTCCTTTGTCACAGAGAACTCATCGTTTTCACTCTGGGACAGGAGCTCTCTGACCCAGAAATAAAATCCAGGACAAGGCTGCAGACTCTTGTCTCTGGCATGTTATTACACCTCTTGATTTAGACCATAAAGCAAATAAGAAAATCTGTGCACATACGGGAGGAGCTCCTTGCACACTGAGACCGGCTCCTGGCATGAGGCAATGACAAACTCCAAAGGAATGTGGAAGTTAGTTTGCCCCATAAAGAGTGGCATGTTTGGGCAGAGATGCAGCCTAGGTGCCCGGACTAATAATCTTGATCTGCAAAACACACTGAGCATTTTATTTCACGTGTTTGTCCATCCATCCATCCATCTGTCCATCCCTCCCTCTCTTCCTCCTCTTCTCCCTTCTTGTGGTTAAACAAGACATGAATTTAGTAGGCTCAAGTATTTGGATGCTTACCTCCCTGACTGATGCCTTTGTGGGCAGGTTATAGAGCCCACAGGAGGCAGAGAGCTTTGCTGGAGGAAGCACATCGCTGAAATCAGGCTTTGAGAAGGTATAGCTTGCTCCCCCGCCCCCCCCAGGTCTCACTCTGCTGCTTATGTGTAGATGGAAACGCTATCAGCCAGCTTCCTGCTTCTGTCACCATGCCTACCTGCTGCTGTGCCTTCCCTACCATGATGGAGTCTTCCCTGTGGGCCAAAATAAACTCTTCCTTCCTTAAACTGCTCTTGGTCACAGTACCTTGTCACATCAACAGAAAACTGGACAATGCCATCCTACACACGGGCACTGGAACAGAACAGGACTGTCCCTTCTTGTAACATGTCTTACTCAAAGGACAACCTCCAGAGAGAAGGAGTAACAAGGCCGAGCACATACACATGGATGAAGCATCCGGGCATTACAGGCCATTGTTCCTGGCTCAGTCACAGGCACACCTGCCAGCAACAACCTGGGCCTCCTAAGAAGTCTTCAACTTTGACATCTTCTCAGATCACCTAAGGTAGCACTAGCTGCTGGGGAGCTGATGTTTAATTAAGTTTACAGTTATTTATCAAGTGCAGAATGGAAGCATCATGAGTGATTGCACACCAACTAACAGCACTGAAGGTTAGTACATTGAATACAACAGGAATTCAAGGAACGATAAATGGAAGCCCCATCGTGCTATGTCCTTAAGAGATTAAGCAGGTATAAAGTAATATCGGAATAATCAGAATACTATTACCCTAGAATTGTAAACAAAACTTCACACTTGAAAGGGGGATAGTAGAATACAGACAGAAAGAATATAACAGCCATTGTTAGGTGATGCACGGGTGGTCCATCCTACTACGAGGACGTTTACTAGAGTATGTTCATAGAGACTTTATTCATAATAGTCAGAAGCTGGAAACAATCTAGATGCCTCTCAACTGAAGAACAGATAAAGAAAGCGTGGTGCATTTATACAATAGAGTACCACTCAGATGCTAAAAAAATAATGACACCATGAACTTTTTTTCCTTGTAAAATTTGAAGGAAAAAGAAGCCATTGAGCTCAAGAAATGCTTCCACAGAACAAAAACTCAAAAACTTTACAGGAAGAAAGACACCACCAACACATACCAAAAGAAAAATGGAAACTTCTCTGAAAGCAGGAAAATTCTTTCCTAAATAACTCTGTCAAAGAGTAAATAAAGTCTTAGTAAATATGCAAGAAAGCAACCACAAGCTACAGAACAAGGGCTGATGCCCACGACACCATCCGTACCCCAGGTGAAAGCATTGCTGAGGATTTTCCTCATCTTCATGACTTAGAGATAAATGCGTGAAGGCACTGGAGAAAAATAATTATATAGTAAAAGACAATGGAAAGAAAAAAATTGCCAAAATACAGTCAGACAGCCTACAGAATTAGGGAATGTTATAAGTGATCTCCAAAAGGTGATTTTTGGAAAAACCAAAACAGTAGATGAACTAACTAAAGGAAAACAGAAATAGATGACAAACATGCAGAACTAAAAATAAGAGAAGGGTAGCAGTTATTGGTGTTGAGAATTAGAAAGAGTGAAAGAATGTTTCTTATTTTATTTTTTTAAGAAAAGAAATTCTACTATGAGATAGAAAAGGAAACATAAATTATAGAGACTAATAATCCTCGGTGGAAAAAGTCCAGGGAACTCTCCTTGCTTCCTGAGAATGCCAAATCTGGATGGTTTCAATGTGTGATTATTTCCCTGGTCAAAAGAGTCTTTCAAAATTTTTTGTGAAAACAACATATTTCCTCAATTTTGATTCTGATACAAAAAAAAAAAAAAAAAAAAAACACCACCACCAAAGAAACTACCAGATTTCTTATCAGTACTGATGTAAGGATCTTAACTAAAATATCAGTGAAGGACTCATGGGAAAAAAGGTTTCCAGAGAAGGCAGAACACTTTCTGCAGACCAAGAAATTGTAAATTGTTCATAGCAGTAAGTCCACTGAGTGAAAGATATTGATTTCCTTGAGGGATGATTAAAATGACATTTGATATAGCCCATCGCTTGGTCATGATGGCTTGGCAACCCACTGCACAGGAGACTATATGAAGGTTATTTTGACACAATTTTACACACGCGGCAGACACTATTGAAAAGAAGGAGCAATGAGGAGGAAATTGGTTTATTAGTTATTAAAACACAGCGCAATGTCGTCATTATTAAAACAGCACCTATTGGGACTGGTGGGAGGATAGCAGATTGATAAACCATGGCAGACATCCAGACACAGGTGACTATGTATGCAGTGGGTACTCTATCTGAGAATTTAATATATAAAGAGATTCATAGCATGATAAAAAGCACCTGAGTTCATGGAGAAGAGATAAACACCAACCTATGCGGGAGGGAAAAAACACCCTAGAGTTGGATCCACAGCTCATATCCTATATCTGGTTCAACGTGAAGCTGGGGACAATTCAAAGCACAGCAAATTAAAGCCATAAAGGACAACAAAGAAGTATCTGTAAAAGGCAATGTGTAAAATTTAAACATCTGTCAACAGTAACTACAGAAATAGCCCATAAAACACTCACCCAACAGGACACCATGTGAACATTAAAAGATGAAGGAACACTTTGAGAAGTGTCATAACCTGTAGGAAATCTTGTCAAAAGAGACTTGGGACACAACACTGCACGTGGTACATGACACCCAGGCACACAGAGAAGGAAGGACATAGACACTTAGGCAAGGCATGTCTGCAGATGGACAGGCCAGAAACCGTGTTTGCGAACCGGGAGGGGACCTGGGTAGCTCAATGGCTGGAAGGAGACATTTTCACTAAGGACCTTTCATCTATTTCAGTGACTTTTGGGATGATTAATACCTACAGCACAAAGAAGGGGACACAAAGGTGGCAAACACGAGGAAGAATGGATATTTTCCCAAACTGCTGTGGAAATATCGCAGTAGCATGACCGCGGCATCAAATAACGTGGTGTGTGTGTGTGTGTGTGTGTGTGTGTGTGTGTGTGTGTGCATGTGTGTGTGCATGTGTACATGCATGTGTGTGTGTATGTGTGTGTGTGTGTGTGTGTGTGTGTGAGAGAGAGAGAGAGAGAGAGAGAGAGAGAGAGAGAGAGAGAGAGAGAGAAAATGCTGCATGAGCCGTATGGAAACATAAACACCTAGATGTCTTTCCTGCCGAGTGTGGCATTAGTGACTCTAGAAGCTGTAAATGCCTTTGGGAGTTAGAGACTAGACATCTACCCATGAAGCAGACACTCAAACTTAAGGCTAGACATCCACCCGAAGTGGACATCCATATTAGAAGCTGTACATCCATCTATGCGGTAGACACCCATTGGTTTCATTGTGGGGCCAATAGCACAGGCATTTAAAGGACCCATGATACAGAAAGCCAGCGACCAGGGGAGAGAGGGAGAGGAACCTGGAATGCTCTTTGGGAGTTGACAGTAGTGGCAGGAAGGACTGAGGCTGGCCTCACTGTCTCCTTCACGGAGCGGCAGAAACTGTTCCAGGAGCCACACAGGCTTGGGAAGCAGTTTTACTGGGTCTTCATATTTTCCAGAGGAGACCAGAAATCCAAATTTGTACTTGGAATCTCCTGGTTTTAAAATCCTAATTCGATTTTTAAAATAAAACCACTGCCTTGGCCAAATCAAACACACCCTGCCAGCCTCAGCTGGCATAGAGGATAGCCAGCTCAAATCTCCGAAGAAAAGAGACTCAGTCTTTAGACAAACACAGAAGAATGTGCAAGCCCTGCCATCTGAGGAGCAGCAGAGCACATTTCCCATTTCTTCACGTGTTTCTGGAGCTCCTCGTGAAGAGCCAGGTGGTCCGTTTTCACAGCCACTTCTTTCCTTCCTACAGTGGAGACAGGATCATTTGGGACTTTAGCCTTATGGAATCTCAAGTGGATTTACTAGATTTGATTCTTTATGACAGACATTGGGACTTTTCTAACAAAAAAAAATTACCTTCAAAAGGATGAAGATGTGCTTGCTCATATACTGTTACCCCAGAAGACTGTCCCAAAGAGGACCTGCATGTATTTAGAATTAGAGAAGTACCACTGAAATAGTTATGAGTCCATCCAGTGCAGAAGAGGACTGCACGCTAGTGCAGGCAACATGTGTGTCCCAGTCTTCTAGGTGTTGGAGAAGGCCGCTAGTTAGTTCTCGGCCGCTTAGCCCCAAAATAATCACACAGAAACTGTATTAATTAAATCACTGTTTGGTCCATTAGCTTTAGGTTCTTACTGGTTAACTCCTACGTATTAGTTTAACCCATTTCTACTAATCTGTGTATCACCACATGGCTGTGGCTTACTGGCTAAAGTTCCGGCATCTGTCTCCAGTGGGGCTACATGGCTTCTCTCTGACTCCACACTTTTTCCCCAGCATTCAATTTAATTTTCCTTGCCTTCCTAAGTTCTGCCCTACTATAGATCCAAAGCAGTTTTTATTTATTAATGGTAATCACAGTCTACAGAAGGAAATCCCACATCACCTCCCCTTTTCTGTTTAAATAAAAAGGAAGGCTTTAATTTTAACATAGTAAAATTACATATAACAAAACAGGTATCAAGCAAGAATTACAGTTACAATATTTATATCTACTTTCTATTTCTAGGCCTTTGGAAAAGGATTGAGCACTGTAGGTTTGGCGGCTTACTATCAAGATTATGTCTTCCCCTCCTTCCCTCCCTCCCTCCCTCCCTCCCTCCCTCCCTCCCTCTCTCCCTCCCTCCCTCTCTCCCTCCCTCCCTCCCTCCTTCTTTTCCTCCTACCATTACTTCTTCTTTTTTCCCCTTGGAGAGGGCTCAGTTCTTTGGACCTGACTGAATGCAGTAAGCCATTTCTTTCTAGGGAGAGTTGGCATGCCTGTTTGTCCAAACAAAGACTGTGTTTCAAACAGAACTAGCCCAGGCACCACCTTAACTTCCCTTTGATCAATAGCTGACTTAGGCCGGCTAATGACACTAGTCACATGCAAGAGGAATGAATGCAGAGTCCTTCACAAGCAAGTGACAGCTTGGGTTTTCCCCCTGACAACATGCAAGAGCCACAGACCAACGTCTGCATTTTAAAAGTGCTTGTAGTCCTTAGGAAATACACGCTACACTTGTTATTATTATCAATATCATATTCCCACAGAAATAGAGTCCTTGGGTAGGGTGTAAAGGAGACATGCTTTAGTTTTTATTTTTTTTTGCTTTTGTTTTCCTAGAATAAAGTACTTTTACTGGTTCACATGGTTAAATCCTTAGGGCTCTCTGTTTTTTTTTTTTAGTTAACAGAAAATCTTCATTATAATCATTCAATAAATCTTGTACCTGAGCAGAAGCACAATATCTTAGATCAAATGCTTCATAATTGTCTCTCCTTTCACCCCACTTCTCTCTCCATCTATGCATTTTCTGTAGAACATAAAATTTTCCCTGGATTGAAACATTTCTTTCTGAAGAAGCAGGAGGGGCTCATGAGACTCACAAAACAAGACAATTAGGAGACCCAGAAGCTCTCCCTTGAGGGTTCGTTATACAAGCAAAGGAGACTGTTGTGTGGAAAAGCTGTGATGAGGTAGCTTTGGGAGTTGTCACTCATGTAGAGGCTGTAGGTCTACTGATCAACTACCATGTGCTAGGAACTAGACATACAGTGCAAAACAGAAATAATATATATTATACTATACTTACCGAGAGACCCAGTGCCAATCAAGATAACTGTGCAAGCCAATGGACAATTACAATGTGAAGAGCCATGGAGCAAATGCCAAGACGTGGGGTTTGTCTAGAAGTGGTGAGTGGGGTGTGAGTCCCAGAGCAGCCAGGCTTAGGATGAGAGCAAAGGGCAGGTATGAGCTGCCTGGGCAGAAAGGGAAAAAAGGTAAAGCCCAAGCCTCGGCTCTAGGAGATGGGAGCCTGGCACACAGAATGCTGAAGTCATGGAAAGCTGGCATAGGTAAAAGGAGAGAGGCTAGGGGCATCAGAGGAGATGACGCTGCTGAGGCTATTAAGAGCAAGGCCAGGCAGGAGTTTATATTTATCATAAGTTGAAGGGTTTGGGCAAAAGAAGTAAGAGTGATTACATCTAGAGCTGGGTAGTGGTGGCGTACGCCTTTAACCTCTGCACTCAGGAGGCAGAGGCAGGCAGATCTCTGTGAGTGCGAGGCCAGCCTGGTCTATAAGAGCTAGTGCCAAAGTTACAGAGAAACCCTGTCTCAAAAAAAAAAAGGAGAGAGATTAGATCTAACCCTCACAAGCCACTTTGGGGGTTGGACAGATGGTTCACTGGTTATGCTCTTGCAGAGGACTGGAGTTGGTCCCCAACACCACCAGGCAGCTCACAAATGCCTACAACTCCATCACCAGGGCATCTGGCATGCTTTTCTTACCTCCAAGGATGCTTGAAGTCACATGCACATACACACATGGGCGCGCGCACACACATAGGTGCACACACACATACCTGTAATTAAAACCCAAAACACCCAACGTCATCCTGGATATTGCGTTGGAAGGGTGAGGGTGTCCTGCATTCATATCAGATGGAGCTGTGGGTGGGTGGGAGGTGACAGAGGTGAGGAGGACTTGCTAAAGCATTGCACAAGGAAAAGGCACTCTTGGATGGGAGAGTCAGAAAGAGTGAACTTGTTATATTATTTTGGGGCTTAGACGCAAAGGATGCTTCAATCTACTCCAAAGACACTTGCTTAGCCATGTTCACTTCTGCTCTATTCATAACAGCTAGAAACCGGGAATAAGTTAAACATTACTCAAAGAGAATGGATAAAGAAAATGTTGTACACACAGGGGAGTATTATTCAGCTGTTGAAAAAGAGTCATAAAATTTGTAGGCAACTAGAAAAATCACCTGGAGTGAACTACCCCAGACCCAGAAAGATAAATATGGCTTGTATTTGCTGATGTGTGGCTATTGGTCATTAAATAAATGATAATAAAACTATAATCTGTAGAGACTGGGGCACACATGGATCCCAGGGGGACACACTGGGGGGAAAATAGAATAGATTTTATGGTTGGACTGCGGCTGGGGTGCAGGAATGAGAGGATCAGGTGGGGAGGGGGAGGGAGAGTGGGAAGGGAGATGGGCTTGAGGGAGGGAATGCAAGGAAAGACAAGTAGAACTGAGGGGCATTTGAGGAGCGGTATGGAAACCTAGTGCAATGGAAACTTCCCAAAATATAAGCAGGCAATCGTAATGAAGTCCCCATGTGATGAAGGAGAGAGAACCCCTACTGTCCATCTCTTGTCACCATCTGAAGCTTCTAGTACAGGTTACATCAATTAGGTTGTTGGCCAAAGGGGCCCCATGGAAATCCCCAAACAACTCAGGCTGTTGCCAGGACAGTAGGGTCATCTCTACAAACTGACAGCAAGGCCCCATTGCTGAAGACAACACCCACACAAACATTGAGCATGAAAGGGGTGAGCTGATGCCTATACGGACCCTTCACCCCAATATTCTAGTGTCTTTGGTATGGGAATGTACTCTGCAGGCTACCAAAAGAGAAATATAAATACAAATCCAACCCCAAAACTCTTGGTCTACAATGGGGTCCTGCCTGAAAAATATGTGGGGGCAATGGTGGCACAAAGCGTGTGGGGTGACCAAGCAATGTCTGCTGTGACTGAAGGCAGACTTCATGAGTTGGAACCCATACCTGACACTGTGGGGGTGACCAAGAACCAGAGTGTAGTGAGCCCATAGACCTAGGATAAAGCCAAACACTATTGGCTTTAAAAAAAGTAGCCATAAAATGACTCCTAATAATATCCTGCTATTCTCACAAACCAAGTACTTCATTCAGCCATCATCAGAGAAGCTTCCTCCTGCAGCAGATGGGAACAAATACAGAGACCCACAGCCAGATATTACAGAGGGAGGAAGGGAAGGAGAGAGAGAGAGAGAGGGAGAGAGAGAGAGGGAGAGGGAGAGGGATAGGGAGAGGGAGAGAGGGGGGAATAGGAGAGAGTGGGGAGGGAGGGAAGGAGAGAGAGAGGGAGAGAGAGAGAGGGAGAGGGTGAGAGGGGGAAATAGGAGAGAGTGGGGAGAGAGGGAAGGAGAGAGAGGGATGGAGGGAGGGAGGGAGAGAGAGAGAGAGAGAGAGAGAGAGAGAAAGGAATAGGAGAGAGTGGGGAGGGAAGGAAGGAGAGAGAAGGGGAAAGAGAGAAAGAGAGGAGAGAGAGAAGGAGAAAAAGAGAAGGGGGAGATAGATAGATAGATAGATAGATAGATAGATAGATAGATATTGGAACACACATCTCTAAATCAAGTGTTTTCATCCAATCCCTCTCCTCAGAGCTCAGGAGCCCTGTGGAAGAGGAGGCAGTAAGAGCCAGAGGGGATGGAGGACACCGGGAGAACAGGCCTTCTAAATCAATTGAACAATGGTCATATGAACTCAGAGGGACTGAAGCAGTGTGTGCAGCATCTGTACTAGGTTTTCTTCTCTATTATAACTTTCAGGTTAATATTTTTATAAGACTCCCAAATGTGTGAATGAGTGGGTCTTTGATTCTTATGCTGGCTCTTGGGATCTTTTCCTTCTATTGGTTTGTCTACCTTCTACATGATGGTTTTTGTTTTATCCTGTTATATTTTATTTTGTACCATTTGGCTGTTATCTCTGAGAAGCCTGTTCTTTTCTGATGAAAGACAGAAAGGGAATGGATTCAGATGGGAGGGGAGGGGGGAAACTGGCAGTAGTAGAGGGAGGGAGATCAGTGATCAGGATGTAATGTGTGAGCTAGTAAGGGAGGCTGAGGAAGGCTGACTCACATGCTCACAAGAGTCTAGGAGGTATGAAGTCCTGGGGTCCTGAGGGTTTTAAAGCATCGAAGCTGTGGGAAGGGCTTGTTACAGAAAGGAGTAACCTGAGTGTTGGATCTGGTAAGAAGTCAGAAGAATCTTCATGGAGCCGCTGATCACTTTAACAAGTTCCTTGGTTACCAGAGGGATTGTGTTAGAGTCAGTGGGAATCGAGGAGACAGACGTGGTGCTCACTGGGAACCCAGGTGAAGAGGGGCTTGTGTGGATGGAAGGGGTGGGGACCACTAGGAGTTGACTGCAGGGGGTGTGCAGGGGTGGGGACATCTGGGAATCAGCTGCAGGGGTGTGCAGGGAGTGTACAGGAGGTGTCAGAGGTGTGCAGGGAGTGTGCAGAGGGTGTGCAAAGGGTGTGCAGGGGATGTCAGGGGTGTGCAGGGGAAGTCAGGGGATGTCAGGGGAAGTCAGGGGATGTCAGGGGAAGTCAGGGGATGTCAGGGGATGTCTAGGGGATGTCAGGGGATGTCTAGGGATGTCAGGTGATATCAGGGGATGTCTGGGGTTGTCAGGGGGTGTGCAGGGGATGTGCAGGGGGTGTGCAGGGGATGTGCAGGGGATGTGCAGGGGGTGTCAGGGGATGTCAGGGGTGTGCAGGGGGTGTGCAGGGGGTGTCAGGGGATGTCAGGGGGAAGTCAGGGGATGTCAGGGGATGTCTGGGGATGTCAGGGGATATCAGGGGGTGTCAGGGGATGTCAGGGGTGTGCAGGGGCTGTGCAGGGAGTGTCAGGGGATGTCTGGGGATGACAGGAGATGTGCAGGAAATGTGCAGGGGGTGTCAAGGAGTGTGCAGGAAATGACGGGGGAGGGGAAATACCTGGAAGTCAGCTTCAGGGCACGTGCTTTTGAATTAACTACAATGGAGCTTTACTCAGCTATGAAAAATAAAATTATGTTTTTTTTTTTTTTTTTTTTTTTTTTTTTGCAGGAAAATGGGAGAAGTTAGAGTCCATCGTGGTACAGGAAACACCCAGTGCCACAAGGACAGGTGTTTTGTGTTTTCCTTCATATATGGGATAAAACTATGAAAGTAAGTAAGACCCAGAGAAAGGGGAAGGAAGAAAGGAAGGCATAGACTAGCGTAAGAGGGATAGCGGATTCTGCCAAAGCACAGCACACGCACGTGTGAAAATCTCAGAGCAAAGCCTCATGCTTTCTAACTAAAACTCAGTAATAAAAGAGAAGTAGTGAATCAAAACTAAAGTAAAACCTAATGGAAGATTTGGAGATTTTTAAGAGCGGATGAAGATGACATATAAACATATATAATATATACATGCCCCCTCTCTAACCCTAACCCCTAACTCTAACCCTACACACACACACACACACACACACACCTATATACTTATATACACCTACACACACACACACACACACACACACCTATATACTTATATACACCTACACACACACACCTATATACTTATATATACCTACACACACACACACACACACACACACACACACACACACACACACACACACACACACAATTTTCTCTTAAAGTGGAGGAAGGGAAAATGCTCCTAAGAAATCCTGGGAAGGAGTCCTGTCTGAAGAAGAGGGTCTGGAGTGTAGAGAAAGCGATAATCCCTACCGCCCCCCCACCCCCACCCCCACCCGCAGATGGAGAAGAAGCCATGGATTCAGAGGGAGCGGCTTCTTTGAGATGTTTCCTTTTTAAAGTGAGCCTACTTGAGGGCTGTAGGAAGGACTGTACGCAGAGGTGTGCAGAGGACCGAGTCTGTAGCTGCATTACAGAAACTGGAAAAATACATTTAACAGAGACACCTAGTGGACTTGCAGGTCGAGGCTGATGACCCATTAGGGAAAGTCACTTGGGTTCGGTGACTTTCCCCCTACCCGAACAGATCCGGCCAAAGCCTCTGGCAGGAAGTTAGGGCTCCAAGGGGTCCAGTCAATCAGAAGGCATTCTTTGCATTCATTGGTCCACAGTCGGCTGGGATGGGTGCCTTTGAACGGAGCAGAGAGGAGGGAAAGGAAGAGCTAGGGAGCAGGCTGGGGCCAAGGCTGGGCCCAGTAAACACTTGGGGCACCAGGGAAAATTCTAAAAGGGAAGCCAGCCATGGAAGCGACGCCGGAGTGCCGGAGGTGTGGGGGCAAGCCAGGCAGAGGAGGCAGAGACACGGGAAAAGGGAGAAAGGTCTGCACTCCCCTGGGTAGGCCGGATTTCCAAACCAAAATAAACTTGGGGAAATGAAAGGAAGGGCAAGGGACAAACAAGCTGCCTTCGGCCCCGTGCTCTCTCTCAGTCCAGCCCTTGGCTGTAGCGGAGACTCTCAGCGGAAGGCCTGAGCTTTGAACTCTGTTCTACTTGGATAATCGCACCTGCCTTGTGCATGGGTCCTGCACATCTTCAGTGGGGGGCTGGCACCACCACAGGCTGCTTTTACGCCCCCATGGGTCAGAGTGCTGCGCTCTACAGGTTGGGCCCAGGTTGGCAATAAGTCCATTGTTTTATTCAACAAAAGGCTACTCGGGCACTTGGAGGCCAAAGAACTAGAAAGAGATGACTCGAAGTAGCAAAACTAGGTCACTCTGGGGCACTGGTCCTTCACCTCTCCGGAGCTCAGGGCTTTCTTAGCAGTTCAGAGTTGGAAGGAACCCCAGAGATCGCTTGCTTCAGCTTATTTTTAGACAGTGAAGTGGAAAATGAAAGACGTGCCCAAGGTCACAGAGCATTGGCGGCGAACCTTAGGAAGCTTCTGGATGATTCCTCTAGATTGCCCAACAAGTACGAGTAACTGTCCTAGGAGCATAAACGTATGTAAACTCCGGGGTGGTTGGTCTTGACAGCAAGCCCAAGTCTCCTGCTGCTACAGAGTGTGACATCATGGTCCTAGGACTCCTCCTGCACCCAGACAAGCTGGACCAGAAGCACGACCTCCCAGTCACTTTGGTTCTCCCGGAACATGACCAGTGAGCGCCGGTACCCATCAACCACACACAGGCTGCATTTCAGCGTGGGGGCACCCAAGACTGCGCTTCCCTAAGCTGGGTCCAAAAAGTGGAAGCAAAAGCAAAAGAACGGCAACAGTCTTGACAGGAGGAGGCATATGGAAGCAGAGGCCCTCTTTAAGAAAGAGGAACATCTTGCCCCTGCTTCCAGGCATTGGCTGTGGGGGCGGGGGTCATAGGAATCACGCTGAAGAAGCAGGGTTAGGAGCAGAGTTCAGCCTGAGGTTTTCAGTCAGCTACACAGAGTGAAAAGTGACTTTTTCCCCCATTTTTTGGAAAACAAAAATTCACTCTTAAAATGTTTTGAAATGTCAGAATCTAGAACATCATTTGTTTGGAAATGCTGTTTGCTGGAAATACCATAGCACTTAGAAAGAGCTCTTTAAAGCTGGGGGTGGTGACCCACGCCTTTAATCTCAGCACTCCGGAGGCAGAGGCAGGCAGAGTTTGAGGCCAGCCTGGTCTACAGTTCCAGGGCAGCAATGTCTTTAAAAAAAAAAAAAAAAGAAAAACTCAACCAACCAACCAGACAAACAAAAAACAAAAAAAAAAAAAGAAAAAGAAAAACAAAAAATGAAAAAGCTCTGTTTATAAGATAGATGCAAAAATCCAGCTATAGGCTTAAGTGATTTGTTCTCGTTACCAATTCTTTTAATTTTATCCATTCCAATAACTTTTTCACCAGTAGAAACTTAAGCTTTAAAATTAACTTTATTGAGATATGATTTCCCTACCTACCCATCTAGAATATACAATTCAAAGGGCCATGGCACACCCTGTTGCCTAGTCATGCCAATGATCAAGCTTGGACCATCTTCTCAACCTCGTGAGGAAACTGCGCTGTCCAGCTAGTCTCTCCCTGGTCCCCAAAACCAAGTGACTAGACCCCGCCATTCATTTCATATAAATGGAATCATATGGATCATGGTCTCTTTTGTAATTGGTCAGCTTTTGTTCCAATAGTTTTGCTCAAATAAGAAAACTCGTCAGTCAGCAGGAGAAGAAATGCAGAGAGTTTTTTGGTTTTGTTTTTAAACAAAACATTTTGTGAGCATAGACTCTGGCTCCTGCTAACTCGCTTGCCATGCAACTAAATCGGTCAGTCCTTGTGTGTTGTACCTGAAACTTGTGGATTGTGCTGTGTGTCCGTGGCAAGACTGTAGTAGACATGACTCTGTCATCAAGGGCCGCCAGTGATAGATAGATGGCCTCGTCTTTAGGAAAGATGACAAACATTTTGGGGGGATTCTTACATCTCAAGACCTCAGTCTTTCCATCCATTCTCTCCTCACTGGCTTTCTCACTTAGTGAGGCCATTCCTGTGTTCCGTTCAGTGTGGCTTGTTCATCTGCCATTTACACACCACCACCCCCTCTCCTCAAATCCTCAAGAGTTCCCAGTTCCTGTCCACCACCCCTCTGCTCACTGCACAGCCTCTGAGTGTCTGCTCTTAGTCCCCGAGAAAACAGTTGCCAGCAGAGCAGAATTCACCTTGCTGTCTCCTAACAGTATGGAGACCCTCTATATTATTGTTGTAGGGGGCGGGGACTGCTTGTTGGTTCCCGGCCACTTAGCCCTGAAATAATCACACAGAAACTGTATTCATTAAATCACTGCTTGGCCCATTAGCTCTAGCTTCTTATTGGCTAACTCTTACATCTTAATTTAACCCATCTCCATTAATCTGTGGCATACCAGCAAAGTTTCAGTATGTCTGCCTCTGGCGGCAGCTCCAAGGCTTCTCCCTGACTCCGCCTCCTTTCTCCCAGCATTCAGTTAAGCTCCCCACCTAGCTCTGTTTCCCCTATAGCTCTGCTATAGGCCCAAAGCAGTTTATTTATCAATGGTAGTCACAGCATACAGAGGGAAATCCCACATCATATTATCATGCATTATTACTATGCTCAAGTGGTTCTTAGATTTGCCTGTGCACCAATGAAGTTAAAACAGACTGCTGGACCCCAAACTCCAGAGTTTGTGAATGCGCAGGTGTGGGAAAAGGCCTGAACTCTGACACACCCCCTCTCCCTGTGCTTCCCAGGCTGCTGGCTTGGAACATGCTTGGAGCATGCTTGATGTCAGCGTAGCAGGCAATGTGGCCCTGTGTTCCCTCTGGCCTACCTCAACACTGGGTCTGGATTCTAAGTCCTCCATCTCAGGTGTGTAGCCCCAGCAAGTCTCCCTTTCCCTCCTGACTCTCATTTGCCACTAGCGCTCTCTCTCTCTCTCTCTCTCTCTCTCTCTCTCTCTCTCTCTCTCTTAATTGGGCGGCCTATTGATGGGCACACATGTTCTTTCTTGGGTCTGCATTTCTGCCTCCTGCTATTTCTTCAGGTCCCACTTCACTTCTCTATGCCCTTTGCCTGGAATTTCCATTCTGGGTAGATTAATAAGCTACCTGAAAATCTCTGTCTCAAAAATTCACACACACACGAGAGAGAGAGAGAGAGAGAGAGAGAGAGAGAGAGAGAGAGAGAGAGACCAGATTTTGTTCCTTGACTAGCAATATTCCCAAAGTCCACAGAGGTCAGAACCTCTCACGGCAGAGGCACCAGAACTGTGGATAGGTGGAGGGCCAGGTAGCTGCTGACTTAAAGCCAGGCTGTGATGTTATGGTAGCCATTACTGTGGTACCCTTTAGGAACGATATGAAGAAAATAGTCATGGAATCAAGGTCATTGGAGGAGGAAGCTCAGGACAGGAAGGCTTTAAGTGTGAGAAGGCTGGGGAAGAGGATCACGTTTGTAGAATAAGCAGGACCAAACTGGATATGGTCCCGGTCCACTTGAAAAACATCTCTGTCTTTTGGACCCCAGAGTTTGTGCCCCAAATCACTATGTTTCTCTGAACTCTGTGAAAAAAGTCAAAGGGTACTGCCCAAAATGATGAAAAGGATCGTTCCAGAAACAATGAGCGTGCTTTATGAAATGTCTCAGTGCCCTCACTAACCAATTCAGCAGAAATCATGTGAACCTTAAATCATGTGAGACCTTAAATTCATGAGGAAAAAAAACCTCTGGGAGACATATACTAAATTTACCCAAAACATTATACTCTGAGGTTAATCTAGCACAGGATAGTTCTATGTATTTTTTATAGCACTTGTATGGTTAGTAATCAGGGTTAATACATGTCCACTAAATTATGAAAACTTAACATGTCCACTATATTATGAAAACTAAGACAAAACTTATACAATGACAGCAAGGAAAAATGTTTAGAAATATCTTCACCAAAAACATTACTAGCATGTCTGTTTGTATGTTCAGACATGTATGGGTCCATATGTATGTTTACATGTGTATGGGTCTGTATGTGAGTCAGTATATCTGTGTGTGAGCCCTACATCTGTGTGTATGTTCACACGTGTATAGGTCCATGTGTGAGCCGGTACATCTGTGTGTATGTACATATATGTATGGGTCCATGTGTGAGCTAGTACACCTGTGTGTATGTGCACATGTGTGTGGGTCCATGTGTGAGTCAGTATACCAGTGTGCATGTGCACATGTGTGTGGGTCCATGTGTGAGCCAGCATACCTGTGTGTATGTGCACATGTGTGTGGGTCCATGTGTGAGTCAGTATACCAGTGTGTATGTGCACATGTGTGTGGGTCCATGTGTGAGCTAGTATACCAGTGTGTATGTGCACATGTGTGTGGGTCCATGTGTGAGTCAGTATACCAGTGTGTATGTGCACATGTGTGTGGGTCCATGTGTGAGCTAGTATACCAGTGTGCATGTGCACATGTGTGTGGGTCCCTGTGTGAGCTAGTATACCTGTGTGTATGTGCACATGTGTGTGGGTCCATGTGTGAGTCAGTATACCAGTGTGTATGTGCACATGTGTGTGGGTCCATGTGTGAGCTAGTATACCAGTGTGCATGTGCACATATGTGTGGGTCCCTGTGTGAGCTAGTATACCTGTGTGTATGTGCACATGTGTGTGGGTCCATGTGTGAGCTTGTATACCTGTGTGTATGTGCACATGTGTATGGGTCCATGTGTGAGCTAGTATACCTGTGTGTATGTGCACATGTGTATGGGTCCATGTGTGAGCTAGTATACCTGTGTGTATGTGCACATGTGTATGGGTCCATGTGTGAGCTAGTATACCTGTGTGTATGTGCACATGTGTGTGGGTCCATGTGTGAGCCAGAGGGGGATGCTGCAGCCCTTCCTTCAGGAGTCTGCATTTGGCTCTTTAGAAGCAGGATCTTCCACTGATCCTTGAGCATCAGCATGGCTCCAGGATCTGCTTTTCTTCATGTCTTTCAGAACTCGGTGACAGATGCATACTGAAGCACCCAGATTTAATTGAGTGCTGGTGATTCAAATCCAGACTGCCGTCCTGGCATGGATGTCACCATACTGACTGAGACTCCTCACCCCTGCACGGCTCTCCCTGCACTGACTAAGATGCCTCACCCCTGCACGGCTGTCACTGCACTGAGACTCCTCACCCCTGCACGGCTGTCACTGCACTGAGACTCCTCACCCCTGCACGGCTGTCACTGCACTGAGACTCCTCACCCCTGCACTGCTGTCACTGCAATGAGACTCCTCACCCCTGCACGGCTGTCACTACACTGAGACTCCTCACCCCTGCACGGCTGTCACTGTAATGAGACTCCTCACCCCTGCATGGCTGTCACTGTACTGAGACTCCTCACCCTTGCACAGATGTAAAACATAGCTAGTGATATGTTTAAGTGATTTGCCAAACAGTGATTTAATTAATACAGTTTCTATGTGGTTATTTCAGGTCTGGGAAGCCAGAAATGAACAAGTGGTCCCTACACAACAGATTGGCGCTCCAACATGTGCTACCTAAATTCACATTAAACCTGAGAGGGCTTGGAAAGGAACTCTAGACACTAACAAACAAAGTTTAGTAGCATTTTTGTTTTCAGATGGGCTCTGCTTGCTGACAGCGTGCTGCAGCTCCTTTAAGAGAGGTCTTCCTGATTCAGCAGTAGGAACAATTTTTTGAACCAGCACGAACTCTGACTCTTTTGGGAGGTCTGGCAATGGAACCTTTAAAAAGGTTTCTGTGAGCAATGTGCTACAACTTGCATAATGGCAAAATAGACCTGCTATGTGCCTAAAAATGGGGCAATGTGCATGGCTCTCAGAGGCAACGAACATGTCCCTGCCATGCTGAACTGGGCAGAGCATGCAGGAAGGGCCATGTTGGCCCTAGGCATGCTCACTTAGCATTAAAAAAAGAAAAGGGCACACAATGGGGAGCTGAGCCCAGACCCAGCTAGGGCAGCAGGCTGTGCTGGTTGACTCAGGCATGCCTGCTTCCTTCAGAAAAGGAAGCTGAAAGCTGGTACCTGGCTCACAGCGACTGGATGAAGAAAAGGCAAGAAAAAATTGACCTCTACTGCCCCAGATGGCCTAAAGGAGGGTCTGTTAACAGGAAGGATAGAGGAAGAGACAGGGAAGGAGGGGACAGGAAAAGAGATAGGAATACTTTTGCCCTTGAAGAAAAGATCCCATGAAAAATAAGAATAGCAAATAGCCTTCTTATTTAATAAAATAAGAGTTTAAAATCATATCATAAAATAAGATGAAAGGGGGAGGGCAGAACTAAGGGAACTACCTGGGAAACAGAGAAACAATAAAAAGGTAAAGAAAGGTGGGGAAACCTGAGGAAATGGCCTATGAGCAGGAACAGCAGAAGTTCAAGAAGGGATGTGGAGGGAGGAGGAAGCAAAGACACCTGGCATTTCCAGAGACAGCAATTACAACAGGCCAGGCAGGGAGAGGCATCACCCTAGTTGGTTTCTATGGTTGCATTAACGACACTGTGACCAAGGGCAACTTGGGGAGGAAAGGGTTTATCTGGCTCACACTTCCACATCACAATCCATCACTGAAGAAAGCCAAGCAAGAACTCAAGTCAGGAGCGGGAAGACAGGGGCTGAAGGAGAGAACTTGGAAGGACACCAATTCTGGCTTGCTCCCAAGGCTTGCCCTGCCTGCTTCTTTGTAGAACCCCGGGTCACCTGTACTGAGGGGTGGCATTGTCCCCAGTGGGCTGGGCCCTCCCTCAAGAAAATGCCGCACAGACTTGCCTGCAGGACAAATGGAGGCATTTTCTCAATCAAGAGTGTCTCTTCTCAGACATGCCTAAGTCTGTGTCAAGTTGACAAAGTCCAAAGAGAACAGCGTTATATGCACTAGAAACTTCTCAGGAAAGAAGAGACTTGAAGCCACAGGTAAAGGACGCACTTGACTGTGAAATGACACCAACCCTGGGGACCTGATCCCTGGGATGGCAAAGAGGAAGGAAGAAAGTGTCACCTAATGTTCTCCTACCATCACACAATGCTGTGGTCACATCCCCCACACACAGAGGAATGAGTCTAAAAACAGACACAAGTGAGACCCAAACCCCAAGCACCCGCAGTGTTCCAGGAAACACCCGATTGACAGAGCACCGACAAATGTTCTGGGCTGGGCTGAGATTGGGTCAGGGCCCTGAGCCTTCTCCCAGCCTCCCAGACTTCGTATGGAGTCCAGCCCCAGCTCTAAGAGCAGCGCTTTTTATTTCCGGGTGGAAGCATTTTGAGTTGTGTGATTTTTGTTTGTTTGTTTTGGCTTTATTTCTTATGTATTTCTACTGTATTTAAGATGTAAGGGCAAGGGCTACAAATGCTTACAGACTATTGAGCATCATGCATTATTATATTTTATCATGTAGCATTCTGAAACTAAGAGGGAATAGAAGACTTTCTCTCATACTTCCAGTGACGATGGTTTACTGTTTGTAAACTGGCACCGTTAGTCTTGTAGGCACCCCATGACCCGTCCTTGGGGTGCTGGGTGGTATCACAAAAATATGGTCTCACAGAAGCACTTGGAGTAAGGGCTTCATGACCAAAGTACTACCTCAGTCATTTCTCCTCTACTATAAAATTCTGCCTTCTTGCTAAGGATTGACATCCTTTTGACTACAGTGATCAACGCACAGAAGTGGGGGAGGGCTAGAGGTTTATAACGCTGTGCCCAGGAAGGGCAGTTTACACTGTTACCCTCAGAAAACTAGGGGGAAATTCTCACAGTCTCTCTCCTTCTCTCTGTGTGCGTGTGTGCATGTGCGCATGCACACACATATTTAATTTATTTAGATTAAGAGTAATGATGCAGCTTCTGTGCAGTTGCTAGCTTATTCCCATGGCAATCTGAGAAAGAAATACCTGTTTTATCAATGAGAAATTACTCTGAAATTTTGTATATACACTTTTGATTTCTGCAGAGTATTTCTGTCCCTTTCTTGTTATTCTTTTTTTTCTGAATTAATTTTCTCTCAGAGGAAAATGCATATTTCTTCTCCTTTTCCTCTTCCTCCTCCTCCTCCTCCTCCTTCTCCTCCTCCTCCTCCTCCTCCTCCTCCTCCTCCTCCTCTTCTTCTCATCTAATACATCTGAACGTCAAAACATTAAACACGGGGCTGCTGAGGTAGCTCAGGGTAAAAGTGCTTCTGTGAAAAGCTGGCCACTCATGTTCCATCACAGGGGCCCATGCATAGAGGGGAAAGGAGGGAATGGACTCCAGGAAGTTGTCTTCTGGCCTCCAGCCTGGCCACTACTCTCACTTTGCACATACACATGCACACACACTTAAACAATAGCATTAAACTTCAAATAGGTAAAATTTACTCCACTGTTAAATTTTTTTTTTTAAAACTGTTCATAGTTGGGCAGTGCGCTTTTTTAATCCTAGCACTATGGAAGCAGAGGCAGGTGAATCTCTGTGAGTTCCAGGTCATTCTGATCTCCATAGCAACTTTCAGGCCAGCTTGGGCTACACAGTGAGGCCCTGTCTCCAAATAAACAAACAGACAGAAAGACAAACCCACCCCTTCACTCATGTGGTCATGTAGATAGATGGTAATTACATATTTAGAAACATGAAAAGTATCAGATGGTTTCACCAAAAGGAGCCAATCTTTCAAATGGCAACCGGAAGGCAATAGTACGTCTTTTTCTAAACAGTTTGCCTCGATGCCTATCTCTGAACAGCATACAGGCTTTTAAAATGCACCAGAGGTGTAGACAGTCAGGTTGGTTGCTGGAATGGGCACAGTTTTATTAAAACGTGAGCATGTTTTAATTTGCAGGTAGAGTTAGTGCTGCAATCAGCCTGGATTGGCCAGATCCTGACTTACTTCACAGGTGAAATCCAAGGCTCAGGCAGAGGTGAACTGTCAGTGCCTGCAGATATCAAAACAGCTGGATGCACGGAGATCCACTTGGCCGGGCATTCCAATAGGCCTGTTATCTTTAGTGCTTCAAGCAGAGGTGCTGGTTATGTGCATAGGGCGCTTGCTGGGCTAGGGGCCAGCTATGGAAGGGCCAGTTCATCACTGCTGGACTTCATTCATGCATTGACCAGGAGCTGACCAATGGGACTCCTGCCTCGTCTGTCCACATCTCTGGTCAGACAGGGGCTCTGGGACAAGCCTCTCTCCTATTGGATCCCACGGTTTGCAGCTGAACTTCTGTTCTCTAATGTTATTTGCTAAGTGCAGGTGCAAGCTTCCATCCCATTTCCTAGGGAAAAGTGAAGGACTCTGCCTGTCTATCACCTGACAAGACTACTAATATCTAGGTGAGGAAAACCCTTGACTTTCTGGGATTCTTCTCCCTGTGTTACCCAGGTTTATGAAATTGTTGTCTTGGAGACATGCTTTGAAAACACAGCTCCCCAGAAGCCTGGGAGGGTAACCTGCTGTTAGTGATGCTGAGGAACCTTTTATTAGATATTCTATTTATTGAGATGTAGCTGTCACCTGAGGCTCATAGAAAAGTCCTACAAGTTCAGAAGAATTGAGTGCTGGAGTCAGTACCGTTTACTTCACTGGCTTATCCACTTAGTTTAAAAAAAAATGTCAAATCATTGTTAAAAAATGAAACAAAAGTGGGAGGTTATCATGTTAAACCAAATAGCCAGACTCATCGAGACAAATGTTTCATGCTTTCTTTTTTCTGTTTTTGTTTGTTTGTTTTTTTTGTTTTGTTTTTTTGAGACAGGGTTTCTCTGTAGCTTTGGTGCCTGTCCTGGAACTAGCTCTTGTAGACCAGGCTGGCCTCGAACTCAGAGATCCTCCTGCCTCTGCCTCCCGAGTGCTGGGATTAAAGGCGTGCGCCACCACCGCCCGGCTTATTTCATGCTTTCTTTATGTGAACTGTATGTATATACTTGTTGTGAACATGGAAGGGAGATCACAGACACCAACAGGATGAGGGGGGACAATAAAGTCCATGACATAGCATGAGCAAGAAGATGTCGCAGTGAAACGCATCTTTGTACTGTAATTTACACCCCCCCCCAAAGCTATGGGCAGCTATTGGTCACTGGGGGAAGGAAGAGACATTTTCTTCAGGGGTATGACCACTGCTAAGTTGCCCATGTCCCTATGAGTGACCTTATTAAACTCAGTGGCTCACAAAACAAACAAACAAACAACAGCAATTAAAAGACATGAACGTAGAATGGGAAGCAGCCAAGGAGAAGGGGAACCAGTGGGAGGAGAAGGAGACAAAAGAGGATCACAGAGGATGAAGATGATCAAAATACATTATATATTATGAAAATGTCACCATGAAACTCTTTATTATGTATAATTATATATGTTACTAAAACTTAAAAAGTTAATTAAAAAATCAACTGACTATAAACTTAAAAATCAATGCCACAAAGTCCAGGACACACTTTCATGCACACAGAACTTGTGAAAATGCTAACTGAGACAGGGTTTATTCTGTTTTACTCTTCCACCTCCCAAGACCAGTTGCTCTAGGGAAGAGAGGAAGGAAGAAAGGAAGATAAGCTCCACCCTTACCCCTTTCTAGAATGTCCATTCCCAGTGTGGCTAGATCTGAAAAGCAAGTATGACCAGGAGTGAGTGCTGTGAAGGAGGCCACCAAGGCGCGTGTCCGGAATGAGGCCTGTGATGCTCTGAGGAAGGACACTAAAGCGCTTCTGGCAAAGGAGGAGAGGTCTTCTCTGGTCCACTTTGTTACAAAGCGGCATGTGTACTTGCCTGCCAGACATTTGTAAAATTTTTTCTCAGGGAAAAGTTCTTTCTAGAAGTAAAAAAATCCAATGACACTGCCAGGAGGTGGGGCAGAGGCAGTTCTGGGCCACCCAGTGGATCCCTTTTGGGAGTTCCAGAAGCTGCCAGCCATCCGCAATGGCTTCCTAGCTTACAGAGTGACCTGATCATCTTCAGAGTTTAATTTCTCAATCAAGTACACACTATGTGTCCCTGAACTCTGATGTTAGCAACTTCTTCCTTTATACTCTGCGTATTGCCATGGCTTAGAGCAGACCCCAGCCTACAGCAGAATTAGATCAGGCATGAGACACAGATGCAATCCCCCTCACACAAGCCATCAATAATCACCCAAGACAATGCTCCACAGACTGCACATAGGTCAATCTGATAGGGACATTTTCATATTCTCTCAACTGAGTTTCCACCTTTCCAGATGACCCAAGCTTGTGTCAAGTCAACAACAGAAAAACTAACCCTAACCAGCATGCACACACACACACACACACACCCACACCACACCTTGACTAGGCAAACCAGCAAGTAGCAGGCACGATAACAGGAACATGAAGCTGAAAGATCCTGTCTTCTCATGCATCCTGTTTTCTCCTCCAAGCATGAGGCAGAGAGAGTGGGGTGAGGCTGTGAAACCTCGAAGCCCACCCTCAGAGACACACTTTCTTCAGCAAGGCCACACCTTCTAAAATGCCCCAAAGAGTGCCACCAAGCCTGTGGAGTGCCTCCCAAGCCTGTGGAGATATTTATCATTCAAATCGCAACAGTCGCTTTTCCTCTGTCTTCAGATATCTATTTGGCAAACTAGAAACATTGGTAACCTTCTCTTTTAAAAGCTTGGTACATCTATTAAATGCAAGGCTATGGCCTGTGGCCACATTGACCAACAACCACTCACACAAGTACTTATATTCCGTTTCAATCATCTGCCACATTGTTTAGTTATTTTTTTCCGTGTGTGTGTGTACGCGTACATGTGTATACATGCTCTCTGTGCATATAAACATCTGTGTGTGTATGAGCGTGTATGTGGTTGTGTGTTGCATATGGCAGCCTGAAGTTGGAGTCAGAAATCATTCTGAATTACTCTTCATTCATAGAGGCAGGGCCTCGCCATAAAACCCAGAGCCGGAGGCTACGGCTAGGCTCAATACTCAGCTTGCTCTGCGGACCATCTATCCACTTCCCAAGGCTGGAATTACAGATGGGTAAAGGCGTCTTCTTGGCATTGATGTGGGTCCTAGGGATCTGAACTCTGGTCCTCACACTTATGGGGCAGGAGCTTTGTTCACTGGGCCATCTCTCCAGGCCTTCTCTGAAGCTCTTCACTGACTTCAATTTGACCCTGTAACTGGGCAACTTTATTCTGCAAAACGAGTGCTCCCAAAAGTTGGACAAAGAGGTGGCCTTCACAGACAGAGAAGGGACTGAAGAAATAGAAGCAACCCAAAGTGGATTGGTCACTCCAGAGTGACCTTACTTTAGGAGAGGTGTAACACATAAGCCAGACTGGTCTGATAGCCTCAGCTTCCATTTCCATGAGGGGCAAAGCAGAGGCACCGCCATTATCACACTGAAACGGGCCTGTTTGGAAATCCATCTGCTCTTGCTTTAATTCCAATTTCTGGGAAGACCAGATAAATGGCTTGGTTTCAGCCTGGTGATGTGTGACTTGCTGTGATGGACAGTCTGCAATGCCTGTCGTCCCTAGCTGGTGTTGATGTTGCTCACCCAATGACCACACAGAGGATCAGTGGTGTCTAGGACAGTGAGAGCCTCAAGCCTGTCTGGAGGGAATGGGTGGGATCATCTTGCATGTGTACTAACAATCTTTCTTTCCTCATAGTTGCACAGGATTCTGTCCTCCATCTGCCTGGGAGGTAAAAGCCTGAGGTCACCCTTGCTTTGCTTTATTCTGTCACTGAGTCTTCAGCAAACTGACTTGCTGAGTCTCTTACCATCTGCAGCTGATGCTACTTACACAAACCTCTGGTGATATGTCCGATGGAAATACCGTCTTTGTGGGCTAATTTATAGAGTGTTTCAGAACAAACAGTGACAGACCGGGCAGGGCAAGCAAACAGGATTAACTGGAGAAACAAATCAACAACAGCTTTTATTAACTTCCACAGATCGATTTTTTTTTCTTTCTGGGTCACATGCATGCACGGCGCCATACAGCATTCAAAAACCGTACTAGAAAAACCAGGAAATAGCTGGGGATAGGGTGCATGCCTGTAATTCCAGCACTTGGGAGGCTGAGGTAGAAGAATCAACATGAGTTTGAGGTCAGCGGGCTAGTATTAGAGAGTTAGTCATCCAATAATATATCCAAGATGGTGTAAAAACAAAAGAAAACAAACAAGTGCCCCTAGGCCAAACTACCACCACCATCACTACCACCACTACCACTGCCGTCACCTCCGCCACTGCCACCACCACCCAGAAGCCACAGCAGCAGCAGCAGCAGCAGCCACAGCAGGAAGGAAGGCAACGATTAGATGCACGTACAATGTTTACAGCCTTTGGAACAATCAGCTGCAGTGACTCACGTGCCTTCTCTCTGATTGTGTTTAAACTCACAACTAGAGAAATTAATATCCTGTTTCTCACTTCTGTGGTTCCGAAATAGTGAATTCATGGAGTAACTTGATCCCTAGAAGGGCAGTGTTGAGGTGGTGGCCTTTTAAGAGGTGGGGTCCCTGGGGTCACTTCTCTTAGAATGGGTGAAGGTAGGCTTTAGGGGTCCCCTGGCCTTTCACAGGAGTTGTTACAAGAGTGATAATGATCCCCGAATTGCTGTTCGGATTTCTCTCTCCAGATAGAACCGCTTTCTCCAAGAGCATGCCCACTAGAGTGGTGCTCTCCCGGTAGTCCCAACAACTCCGTGGGGTAGGCCTGATCTTAGATTCGAACCACATGAACTGATCTAAGAACCCTTTTCCTTATAAAGTTTCTTTAGGAAGGTTCAGGATTGCTTGTTGTATTCACACAAAACTACGTACAAACCACATGCTATGCAAACAGCACAGTATCAGAGCATTTGCTGAAGAAGAGCATGATGACAAGATCCAGGAGACTTTATTCACTGTACAGACTACCACAGTATCCCAGTCAGCAGCTGTCCGTGCATCTCGCTCCCTAGGAGAAAACTGTCCTGCCAACGAGGGTTTCCATTAAAGACCCGTGATTACCTACTTTTCCATTTATTTTTCCATGGGGGAGGCAGATTATCCTGTCTGTTTGATGGCATTTACAATCTGAAGGGACAACATAGAACCTCTGCTGAATAATGCGTGAGAGAATTCAGATCACATCTACTTTCTTTACCATCTACTTTGGCTGACTGAAGAGAAAGAGTTTGAAGAGCATGCAGCAGTAGCTTGGGCCCCAATCTCACAGCATGGCGGGTTGCTTTTATTTGTTTTTGAACATGGCATGCCTATAGTATCATCAACCTTACAAGTCTTCTCTGTAAAAGAAATTAGTGTTCCTACTTGCTGTGCTAGATGATAGATTCACACACATCACTGAAATCGAGGGCCCACATCAGGAATTCAGTGACACAGACATGCCATTGAGTACCATCAAACAGCACACACAACAGTCACATTCTGCACCATGCCCAGAGTTTATTTCAGGGAGATCTGTATCATGGCTGTAGAATTATCACTAATTAGATTTTGGTTTTAAAACTACATCTCAAAGAGCTTAGATGATATTTTCTAGTTTACAGATTCAACTAAAATTAAATAATAGTTGTGGTGCTTGCATGAGATCTGTCCCCCATAGATTCATGGATTTGGACAACTAGTCCTTAGTTGTGGTAGTGGTTGGCAGGATTACAGAACCTTAGGAGATGGAGGCTTGCTGAAGGAAGTGGACCACTGGGATTGGGCTTTTCCAGGCCTCTTTTTTGGTCTCTGGTGTATAGCCCCGCCCTCCTTTCTGGTTTCCGGTTTGCTATGTGCTCATGATTACATAATGTAAGACTCGGTGCCTAGCAACATGCTCTCATGGCTGACCATGGAATCGCCCTGCTTTGACTTATGCTCCTCCCAGCAAACGGCCTACTCTACGGCTGGTACTTCCTCTTCCAAGCATGGCTGAAATGTGGATTCTGCAGTTTGGGTTTCAGTATGAATGTAAATATTTGTTTGAAAAAGGAAGAAGGAAAGCAATATATAAGAGTCAGCCTACAGCTGCAGAAGAACTGAAATGTCATATTTTCTCCACGCTATGAAACTCACAGCACGGGAGAACTAAAAATTCAAACTTAAAAAAAAATTTAAAAATGTGTTCTGATAGTTTTTCCTAAAGCATCATAATTTTTACACTTTGGAAATTTGAGTCCGGGCCATGCAATCTGCTCTCCTCACCTCCCTAATCTGTCAGATGAAGAAGGCGAAACAATTACTGCTGAGGCCTCGGCTGGTTCTTTTAAAGGATGTCCTGGGACATGGGGGAGCCAAGGAAGAGGAGGAGCTATGTCTGAGAAATGATTCCCAGAGCCGCGGTCTACCGCTATGCTGCTGTAGGGCTGCTTTTGGCTGCACAGCTGATTCATCTGTAGATTACATGTGCTCCGGCACGATGGAAATGTGTGTTTTGCCCAGTTTCACGTCTGCCACTTCTTCGAACTTCATGAGCTAGAAGGAGCATCAGTCCACCCTTGTTCCAAAGCTGAATCCTTGGGGTCTTTGAAAACAGGGCATGAAAGACCCCCAGCTCTACCTTCTGAGATTCTAACTCTGTAGTCCAGGCTACTCCCCTAGACACTCAAATGTGGAAAATCCTCCCTCCAGATGATTAGACACACACCAGATTTCAATGCAACGCAACACTGAGCTCATTTGTCCCTGAAGCTCTCTCCCTGGGTGCTGAAATGCCTAGGGACTGAAAAGGAAGGCGCCTATAGGTCAGTGCTGTGTGTTATCATCATCCATCTGTGTGTCTGTCAGTCCCCATCCCGCGTCATCTGTCCCCCCATAGTGTGGGAGGAGGGACAAACACAGGAGAGTTCTCAAACTTATTTCTTTGTTACCCGCTTCTAATGACAACCTTCAGAGGGAAACTACTATAGCACTTCCATCACAATGGCCAAATTCAAATGCCCTTTTGTGTGACTAAGCATATATGCATGCATACAGACAAGCATACACCAAGAAGCACTGCATAGTATAGTTTCGAATCCCTTTCCCACTGCATTGCCATTCCGTGTATTCTGACATTTAATGAGTGTTTGTGCAACTCATTTGAAAGCTTTCACCATTATCCACGTCAACTGTTCACTCACTTGTGACTTCACTCAGCCACCATGGTTTCAGCCCTTATGACGTGGTAACAGCCTGAGATTAGAGATTATTATTGGTGGGCTCAAAGCTAGGCTCCATCCTTTCTCCATAGTTTGGCTTTGAACCTAATTAACATTTGGTTATGAACCTCAATTTTATTATTGGTCAAAAGGAAAGTTCTAGAATACCCTCCCATTGGTGGTGGTATGAGAAGATGCATTTTCAAATGCTTGTTTTGGGCTATGGAGATGGATCAGTGGTTAAGAACACTTGTTCCTGCAGAGGACCAAGGTTTGAATCCCAGTATCTACACTGAAGTTTATAAGCACCTCTAACTCTAGTCCCAGAAAATTCATTGCCCTCCTAAGATACCAGGTGCCTACATGGTGCACACATACATACGTAGGTAAAACACGCATACACAGAAAATAAAAATAAGCAAATAAAAAATTAAAATAATTGTTGTGTTGCCTAGGGCTTGACAAACACTATGGGGATGGTCAGTGACTGACTCCCCTAAGATGCCTTTATGGGGTTGGGTCCTGAAGGACACAACACGGACAGGTAGATGATGTCAGGGGTAGACATGAGGTGGCAAGCACCAGTGCTGAAGTCAGTATCTGTAGTAATGTCTTGGGGACATCGTTGTGGGCGTCACATCTCTGGGTTGGCAGCAGTGTGTAAAATAAACGGAAGTTAGTAGTCTGTCACACTACTGAGAGTCAGCCTTGTCTCACTGGAAGAGATGTGGGCCAACTCTAATTGTTCCGTGAAGTTTTCAAAGACAACATGCCTCAAAGGTGTGAGCTTCTGTCCGTCTCTTTCTTTTGTTTTCTTTTTAAGGGGTGCAGACAGAATCATAAGTTGCCAGTTCCGTGACTCCCAGAGGGAGAGGGAAGCTCCTGAGTGACAGAGATGCTGAGGAAGATGCTGTGGAAGACAGAAGGGGCAGCTCTGTGCGGCCTGAGCTCGATCTGGGCTCCCCCAGCCCCTGAATCTCATGAGCTCCCACATCCAACCCCCAAGGACTCCGGCTGCTCTGGGGATTGTTTTAATCGTGAATGGGAGGGGCTGCTGGCACCCAGGGAGCAAAGGCAAAGATGACAGTAAGCATTCTGCCACATACATGACAGTCCCTTAGAGCAAAGACACCAGACAGTAGTGCCAATCTAAATTGGTGTTTTGAGTACTGTGTAAATCACTGGGGCAGCTTCTTAACACTCCAGCCCTTGAGCTTCGGACTTGGCAGGCCTGGGGTGGGGACCCAGAGTCTGTATTATAAAAGCCTGGAGGCTGCTGGCTCCATGACCTCTGACCTGGCTCTGCTGGACTACGGTGCTTTCCCGTCCAGGCCTAAAACTGAAGAATGTCATCACTTAGAAACATTTTGAATGAAAAGCCTCCGAAGTTATAGCTAGGGCATTGGCCAACCTGAGCTGTTGAATTAGTTGCAGAAATGCATAGGAAGCGACAGTTGGAAAATGTGAACTATCAGTTGTCAGCTGTTGCTAATGTCATGCCTCCTCTCAGGGGTTCCTTGGGAGAAAGCATTGTTGAAGGCAAGCCTGAGGAACATTTTCTCTAAAATGCTGCCTTTGTTAAGAAATCAGCGCTTACATCAAATAATCAGGATTCCGGATTAAAGGGGACACAGACGAGTAATCTGGCTACGAGAGTTGCTCCATGAAGTTATTTTTTTTCCATCAAGCTTGTTTTCTTTCCAGATCGACTTCTCTAGTTCGATTTTCACATTTAAGTTTGAGCATTTAAAATAGGTGAAAGGAATTCATGATACTCTGAGCACAGGATTAGAGGGAGGCGCCATGGAGCACCAGATAAAAGGTAACATCCACACGTACAGGAACTCTCTCTGGATCCTTATTTTATTAGGTAAAATGCACACAGTATCTAAAGTTATTCTAGCATGTGGCTCTGCTCTACTTTTAGAAATAAAGATACAGCATGATGTTTTCCATAGAGAAGCGGGAGAAGAGATGACACTCCGGCTGTGCACGCATTGGAAAGCATTCGGACTTTTATCCAGGCTGCTGTGATAAACCCCATGAGTGTGTGATTACAGCCCTCCACTGAGGACTCAAGGCAGGAACCTGGAGAAGGCACTGAAGCAGAGACCTTGGAAGAGCTCTTTTATTGATTTCTCTCAAGGGTACACTCGGCTTTATTTGACAGTTGAGTTAAATGTGCCTAGAGGTGGTACCACCCACTGTGGGACGGGCCCTTCTACTCCAATTAGCAATTGAGAAATGCCCACAGACATGCCCACAGGACAATCTGATAAAGACAATTATTCACTTGAGGTTCCCTCTTCCTGGAGTCAAATAGACAACCAAGATTGGCCATCACAGTGAGTAAGATTGGCTAAGAGTCTTGTGCCTACTTGTAGAAACCAAACAACCAACCAGAGAACTCCATTCTGCTTGGGAAACAGGTGAATGCCTTGCCCAAGGGCACAAACTGAGATGTACGGTCTCTGCTCATCTCTCCAGGAAAAGCCCATTTTTGCTTCTTGAATAGGCAGCATGATATATACTTTTTATAAAAGGATGGCATAAATTTTCATTTAAAAAGAACCCAGAATCATGGAAAAGGAAGACACATTTTGATGCTAACCCCCTATTAGAGTTGCAACATTTGAGAAAACAAGCATTTAGAGAATCCGTAATTATGCCTCATTGAATTGGCTTTCCCACTTAGGTTACTGCCTCCAGAATTTTTAACTTCTCACACGCAGGAGGAACCTTGTCTCGGCTCACCTGTGATCCCAGCAGCCAATGCGGCTTTCACAGATGCTCAGCACCGAGCACACACCATTCACTTCCCCTAGCCACATATGAGAACTCGATTTGATTGACGCTTTGACAGTAACATGTCTAAGGGCTATGGTTGGCAGCCACAGGGCAGGACCTCACAAACCAATATCCTGAGCAGCAGGCCCTTTGACATCACTGGCCAAGAGCTGGCTTTGGGTAGAGTTCTAGAGTCTTGTTTTAGGGTTCCCACGTAGCTCCATGGTATGTGGCTGGGGCCTCCTTCACTAATAGACATTACCTATTCATTTCCACTGTGAGTTCAGGCTGTGTGCATCAGATCCCAGGAACGAGTCTTTCTTCATTTTCCTACCGATATGAGTGAACCTGCCAAGACCTACATTACCATCTTGAGCCAAACACACAGAGGCATTGTTTTCAACCTATGCGTCACAACCCATATAAGTGGGTTATTAAACCAATTTAGCCATTTGCAAGTAATTTTAAAGAAAGTCATACCAAACCAAACAACAACAAACAAACGATAAAAGAATAAAAAGGGAAAAGAAACAGCAGCCTGGGGGAGCGTCAGAGTTCAGGGTCTTAAGAGGAAGAACCATTTCGTAAACCTTAGGCTTACGCTGCTAATACGCCACTTGTATTCTTGGTCATGACGTGACTGTATTCTGTGCCAGGGACTGTGGCCATCAGTTGGAGAGGCTCCACACGGAATGATGCCAGCAGGGCAGAAAGAAAGGACTTGCTTATGGAAATAAAAGCCCCTCTGATTTCTGATGTTTGTCCAGAGAGCGGGCTAAGAAGAGGGAGGCTAGGAGGAGACGCAGGGTAAACGGCAGGAGTCAGTGTGGGGTTTCAAGCCGGAGTCTGCTGGCCAAACAGGAGGGCTGGCAACTGGACAAGTGCAACTTTTATTGCTGTTGATTATTAGCCGGGTGAGGACCTAGGAATTTTTAAAGAAATTGAGCATGCGATTTAAAGCCCTGGACGGGCCTCAGGTATGCGCCTCCACCCCGCAAAAGATGTTCCAGTCTCATGAAATGCATGGTTGATAATTTGCACAAAGTTCCAAATGCTTAGAAATGACAACCAAAAGTTCATGTGTGAGAGATGCAGAGTGTAGTAGGTTGAAACATTAACAATTGCCAGCCCGTGGTCATTTTACTCTACAAAGATGGTGACCTGGTTCTGCCTTCAAAAGCTCTGCATGCCGAGGGTTCTCCAGATAAACAGTGTGTTAATGTATAATCGTGCGCCTGTCCATGTGGCTATCAGTCAGCCTTACTTATTTATTATTTTTTGAGGTGGGATGTGGGGGGGAGGCGAAGGACTAAAATACAAGTTGTCTTTCAGAAATGACATAGAAGTTAAACTATAACTCGGTCTTTATCACAGCCGACTCACAGAAGCCCTGACTAGCCCCAGGACTTCGATTCTTGGGCAGTGGGTATAATCACAGCCTAGGCAGAGGCAACTGAAAAGCTGTCATGGTTTTCCTTTCATGAATTTTCCTAAAATGTTTTTAAATACTCTGAGACAGGACTCAACATCCTTATTTATTTGTACGACAAAAAAAAAAAAATGAAAGAAACTCTTTACAGTGGGTCATTTATCCACCTTCGGCCACCGCACAGCATGGCTCTGTTCCCACAGTGCTGATAAGCAGAAAACCCTTCAACCTTCCCCACTGATTTCGGCCCCAGTGAAGATGGCAAGACACCCCTCTTATGTACCAACACTTAGCTTCTCCTGCCTGATTTTTGGCGGTGGCAGACATGTTTGCTCTCCTGAATATCACGTCCATGTGGAGAAGAAAATAACTGGGCTGTGCTTTTCTCATTTTTCTTTTTTTTAAAAATTTTCTCAGCCACCTAGAGATACGTCCACAAGGCAATTAAGTTTTCCATAATTTTGAGCTGAAAGAAACCAAAAGGAAAGAAAAGCTGAGAAAATCTCCACACACTGGCATTCAGAAAAGACATTAGGTGCCTTCTTTTATAGCTCCGAAGAAGCGGTGGGGATAGTACAGAAGATTTAGCAAGGCGCACAGACTGTGTGCGTGTCCTCATGAGAATGGAGGGTTCTTAGTGTCTGTTTGCCATGTTCTGCAAACAGCTTCCAAGGCATGGGGCCAGGCCTCTTTCTGGGCCATTCCTAGATGTCTGAATTGACACAAGAGGCATACTGCACAAACAAAATGTTCTTTGCAGCCAGCATCAAGCCACAGGCATGTTCTCTGTCAGCTTCTAAATGAATACCGAACATTTTGAAACAAAGAAACCTATGGGTCAAAGAATGCCCCTTCAATGTGTTCAAAGGATTGTGATTATAATTTTGATCCTTTCAACAGTTCACTTCGGTTTCTGCTCCTAGGGACCCGATGCACAATGAATTGGTTAAGATATTCCAATTATTTGGGAGCTAGGAAGCAGGTTCTTTAGACAAGAGGAGCCTGGCTTCTCTAGCAACTGGTCCTGCATGGGTGATATACACGGCTATGCATAGAGGGACTGACAACAGTGACCAATCTTGTAACCCTGCAAGCTGTCACCACAAGATCCTAAAGCTGGCGTCTACTCCGGAGGCGGAGACGCTTCTCTGCTCTGCCAGCCACGACTCCACAATGATTTTTGAGACTTTTCTGATCCACCTTACTCTAGCTGAAGTATCATGGGATACCCAGCCACCCCAGATGTCTCTAATATCTGTATTGGCAAGGAGTCTTTCAAACTCATCAGCTTTAAAGAGGACTTGCTCTTGTCACTGAGAGCCTTACTCAGCAGAGCCAAAGAACAGCATCTCCAAGATCACACCCCCCCCCCCCCAGGTCAGAAGTCCAGCTGTGTATCAGCCCAACGCTCAAACAAACTCTGAACTCTGAACTTTACTTTACACATAGTAAGGCAAAGACTTCAGAAGCAATACCTGGGAAGGAGGAGGCCCGTTGCAAGTAAAGGGATGGGTGTGTGTGAATCCGAACTAAATCCATGCTATGCAGGTGTGGAGGTCAAAATGCAGGCTATTCTTTCATAGACTTTAATTAGCAAACAAGAAAACAGGACGTTTATTGAATTTCGACTTTTGCCCCTTTCATTTCGCAAAGGGCACAGGCAAACCTAGTTCAATGTGACATCCATAGTTGAGCTACGCGTGATTGCAAAGCACCACAAGCCACTGAATATACAGGTTCTTCTCACGCACATTTCCCTCAGCAGGAGGCCCTGTTGGTCTTGTACATTGACATCGAGAGTGCAGGCCAACCCGACACTGAGAATATGCATTCAACATGCCCCTGCATCCAAACACTAAACGCCAGGGAATTCAAGACCTGAAGCTTTTGGAGTGTTGACAAGCTACCACAAGGGGAAGATTCCATTCCTCACCTCAGGTGAGGAGTCTGGCAAAGGAAGCATATGGGGATGTTCTATCGGGAACTCACCAAGGCCAGCTGGCCTGGGTCTGAAAAAGCATGGGATAAAACCGGACTTGCTGAACATAGTGGACAATGAGGACTACTGAGAACTCAAGAACAATGGCAATGGGTTTTTGATCCTATTGCACGTACTGGCTTTGGGGGAGCCTAGGTAGTTTGGATGCTCACCTTACTAGACCTGGATGGAGGTGGGCGGTCCTTGGACTTCCCACAGGTCAGGGAACCCTGATTGCTCTTCGAGCTGATGAGGGAGGGGGACGTGATGGGGGAGGGGGAGGGAAATGGGAGGCGGTGGCGGGGAGGAGGCAGAAATCCTTAATAAATAAATAAATTAAAAAAAATATCGTGAGATTACCCAGGCTGTGTGTAAAAAGGCTATGTGAAACATACATGATTTTGTGTTCTGACTTGGGTCTTATTCCTAAGAAATCTCAGGATGCACACGTGAACCTGTCTAACCCAGGACGAATCTGAAATACAAAGTGCCTCTGGCTTCAAGCACTCTGTGCTTTGCTGTTTTCTACAAAAATGTCTGTTTCTTTGGAACCCATGATTTTACTTGTTGAGAATGATCCCACAGACAGACACACAGAGCTCTCTGTAGTTGGGTGCCCTGCTTTTATTAAAATACCCTTCTAAAGAGCCCCATAGTTGTAGTAACTACGAAAAGGATGTTTTCAGTCCCCAGTGGAGTTAGGAGCACATCTGATTCTCACACTCGGAGTTTGGATGAGGCCCTGAACTGAAACCTCCACACTGTTTGCCCCATCTGCTCCCTGGACCTGATACGGTGTGCACCACATTGTTTGGGCCCTTCTTTTTAGCTCAATCAGAAGCTCTGCCTTAGAGAGTCAGGGACAATCTTATCTCATGGACAAATCAGGTTCTCAGCCTTGTGTCTGTAAAGTAGTGGTTTGGAATGAAAAAGTAAATGGCCTCATCTCAGTTTACAGTTCTCACAGGGTCATTAAATTTTAAAGATAATAAACCAGTAAGGGAGGGGGCGTCGTCTTTGAGGCTCTTAGTAAAATTAGTCATAAACCTCAACTTCAGATTATAAGGTACAGACTCCAAACAGTTGGAGCCGCCCGGCCTTGACTTGGAAGATGGCTGTCCTTGGCCTCTGTGCGTGCGTGTGTCTTGTTAAAAGCCTCCCTCCTCTGGCTGCTATAACAGTTGCACTATAACATATGCTGCAGTGGGATTTAAAACTGTATTTGCTGGAATCCAACAGTTTCTCCAGAAATTCTAGAAAAAAAAAAAAACGATTTTGGCACAATGCTCACGTAGAATGATGATTCCATTCGCATCTTTTGGAATGGGAGGTAGCGCATATGGCGGATCACTCAGAGAGCACAGCTGTTGTCGGCAGCAGGAGGAGGCAGACCCAACTCGTTGGGGATCTTGGCCTGCCAGTCCCACACAGGGTTCTCCCTGGCCTCGCTTTCAAGTCTCCGAAGCCCAGGATCAAATCCAGCGCCATGCTTCCTGGCGGTGCCTCTCCCAGCAATGTGCTTCAGCTTCTGCCTCAGTAGCACCTGGGACACTCCAGCCCTGTCTCATAAAGGGACAGTGATCATCAAGGAGATGGAATCCACACGCGATTTTGCATGGTATGTCTTTATGGGTTGATTTCGGTTTCGTACACGGCACTAGCAGCACTTGGCAGCATGCTAGAAGTGCGGACTCGGCTTCCAAGTTGGGACTGCAGCTTTCTGGCCTTCTGGCTGGACGACGGGTGGGTGTCAAACACCGTTGTCCCACAAACTACATCAAGACATTTCAGTGCCAAAATAGAACTTTGGTGACATTTTTAAAAATTTACATTTATTTAAAACGTCGCAAATTTAGCCATGCTCCTAAAAATACCATTTGATGTAACTTCTCAGCTGCGAAGTTTTTGTTTGTTGCTTTCTTTCGCCTAATTTCTTGCACCTGCTCCTGCTTGCTGGCCTGCCCACAAATCAAGTATGAAATGTTAGCTAATTACAACCGAAATTAGGGGAGCTACTTGTGAAACTTTCCTGAGTCATGACTTTGTGATCCTCTCTGAGCCTATCGTCAGTCCTAGACACCCAGCACCTGAGCAGACCAGAGACTGTTGAGACTGGGAAAGCTAATAAAGCCGGAGGGCTCTCATCAGAGTACGGGGTTCCTCTTTCCAGTACCACCCAGCCATTCTGCAGAGAGAAGCTCCCACCCTGGAGGAAGAATTGAAAAGCAACCACACATGATTTCTCACCGAGAGAAACCACTTCTACTTATTATTCAGAAAGTCTGTTCTGGGAGTCTTTTTTTTTTTTTATTGTCTACTGTCGTTTTCAGTGAAGTATATGTGATTATTTTTCTTTTTTTTTTAATTTATTTATTTGTTAAGGATTTCTGCCTCCTCCCCGCAACCGCTTCCCATTTCCCTCCCCCTCCCCCAATCAAGTCCCCCTCCCTCATCTGCTCGAAGAGCAATCAGGGTTCCCTGACCTGTGGGAAGCCCAAGGACCGCCCACCTCTATCCAGGTCTCATAAGGTGAGCATCCAAACTGCCTAGGCTCCCACAAAGCCAGTACGTGCAGTAGGATCAAAAACCCACTGCGATTGTTCTTGAATTCTCAGTATTCCTCATTGTCCGCTATGTTCAGCTAGCCCGGATTTATCCCATGCTTTTTCAGATGTTCTGGGAGTCTTATCAAAGGAAAAAAAGAAGACAAATTGGGAGGTCACAACGTGTGTGGGGGTTGAGCTGGAGGAGATAAGGGGGGATGGCTATGACCCATTTTATTCATGCACGAAATTACTAAATAATATGTAATAAGATGCATTTTGACAAAGATAGTTCACAACGAAACTCAACATCATTTTTATTTAGTGTTATATACCACGTCAGACATGCACAAAAGTATAGGTAACAACCTGTCAAAGTGCTTGCTACTTCCATTGACCAAATTTACTTTGTCGTACTGCTGAATTTAGTGTTTGTCTGTCCTATGTATATTTGTATTCTGTTTACTCTAGATGCATGATAATATATTTTTCTATGTAATAAGCTTCCAAGAAAATAAGGTCAGAGTAATTTAGAGCTCTCAGATGGAATTCAGGTAGAGGGTGTTACTTTCTGAGCGCCACAGTATTGGTTAAATTCCAAAAGGCCACTTAAGAGCTCTACCAAGATGGACCATGTCCAGGTTATAATGCAGTAAAGCAGATCTCACACAAAGGTTAGTTCAAGCTCACTACTTATCACCCACCCTACTCAGATCCTTTCCAACCACCTACTGAACCTTGCCAGGAGTCTCAAAACATCTGGCCTTTGCTTGGATGTGCAGACTGTTTCCACAATGGCTGGAACAATCCTCACACAGCTTGCCTTTGGTACTGTGACTTTGCCAAGTCTCTCAGCAAGGTAAGTGGGCATTCTGAATTGAGCGTACCTGAGACTTATTTTGACAAAGAGAGTGACAAAGGGTTGCTGGGTGGCTTCTCAGCCTACACTTAAGGCAGCCTTATGGCGCCTACTTTTTTGGTATTCTGGAAGCTGGCTACCCTATATGTAGAGACACAGATCTCCCTGAGGCAGCCATACTGTGAGGGAGTCTGGACTAGTCACATAGAAAGAGACTCAGAGAATTAGGAAAGGCACATGCCTCGTGAGATCCCAGAGAGACTTGACTGTCAAGCCCAGAAGACAATATGCAAGACAGAAGATCCAGCCAGCTGAATCCAGTTCAGACTAAGAGCCATAGGAAGTTACTGTGCAGAGCCCTTTCCTCTTGGAGGTAGGGAAGCAATTAGTTAATGAATTACTAGTAACTGAAACACACAACCTCTTTTAGTCCTAAGGTATAAGCCAATATTCCACCTTGGCCAATGAGATGGAAAGGCAGTCTGCTATGGGGAGGATTTTTGGGACAGGATATTTCTTGCCACAGTGAGGCCATAACACCAGGAGAAACTTCAGGTCAACAGCTATTAGTTACCTTCTCAATCAGAGCAGCCCAATCAATCATGATTGTCTACAGCAGTCCTTACAAGAACAGGCCGGTTGACATTATGCTATAGGAGGGGAGGGTGGAGAGTCAGCAGACTCCCCCTGAGATTCTAGCAATTCTCTGGGTCCCCCCTCCAGGTGTGTGTAATCTTGTACCATGTGCACATGGTCTCAGGAAGTATTTGTCAAGTCTCTCTAGGAATATGACGCAGTAGCACCAATTTCCCTTCCAGGCTATGTATATAATTGTGTGGGCACATATGCTTGGAGATAGGAGGGCTTGTGACTCAGAGGACAGTCTGGGAACAAAAGGCACCACATGGAAGACACACTAACTGCCTCAGAGTACCGACTTTGGGAGATAACACAACTGTATTAGGGTTTCTATTGCTGTGAAGATGAACACAGCAACACTTACAAAAGAAAATATTTAATTGGGTGGCTTTAGTCTAAAACTGTAGTTATCATCATGGTGGGACATGGAGACATGTAAGTAGACATGGTGCTGGAGAAGGAGCTGAGTGTTCTACATCTTGATCCACAGGTAACAGGAAGTGAACTGTCTACCACACTGGGTGTAGCTTGAGCATAGGAGACCTCAAAACTCATCCCCCATAGTGATACACTTCCTCCAACAAGGCCACACCTAATTCAACAAGGCCATACCTCCTAATAGTGCTACTCCTTATAGGAGCCATTTTTTTTTTCAAACCACAACATTTCACTCCCTGGCCCCCAAAAGCATGTAGTCATATCACAAAGCAAAAATGCATTCAGTCCAACTTCAAAAGTCCCCATAGTCTATAACAGTCTCAAACTCATTTAAAAGTCTAAAGTTCAAAGTCTCTCCTGAGATTCATGCACTCTCTTAACTGGTAATCCCCTGTAAAATTAAAATCAAAAAGCAAATCACATACTTCAAACATACAATGGGACAGGATATACATCACCATTCCAAAACGTTGAGAAGGGAGCACAGTGAGAAAATATTATGGACCTAAGCAAGACTGAAAACCAGCTGGACAAACTCCAAACTCTCTTTCTAAATGTCTGATGTCAAAATGCTCTTCAGATCTTCAACTCCTTTCAGTTTTGTTGACTGCAACACACTTCTTTCTCTTGGGCTGGTTCTACTCCCTGTTATCAGCTTTCCTTGGTGTTATCCCACAGTTCTGGCATCTCCAACATCTTGGGATCTCCAAGGCAACCCAGGCTTCAGCTTCACAGCTTCATACAATGGCCTTTCTAGGCCTATGAAGGCCTGCATGAGCAGGGACACCCTTGACACAAGCCTGGCTTCAGAGGCTTTCCATAGTCATGGAGGAGGACTCCATACCCTTTTCTTCTATCCTTAAAGTGAGACCCATGTAGCCAAAGCTGCCAAGTTCTGCTGCTTACTGAGGCTGGAACATGGCCCCCTCATTCAGTCATATTTTCCCCAGCTTTCTGCTTTTGATGGTTTTCTTCACTGCTTGGCTGTCCTGAAACTTGATCCGTAAATCAGACTGGCCTCAAACTCAGAGATCCTCCTGCCCCTGCCTCTGGAGTGCTGGGATTAAAGGCACGTACCACCACACCACCTCTAAGCTTTCTTTAATTCTTTTTCACAAATTGGAAACCTCATTGGGTGGGATCTTGCCCTGAGGTTACCACTCCCTTTATTCCATTTCTTAATCTGTCTATCTCCTTGAGCACAGCTTTTATTTCCATTCTACTTCCTGGTGCCCCTTTTCTCCTCAAACTGTACATTTTGTCATTTTATATTTTTCCTTGCTCACTTTGATCCTTTTCATTATAAATCTTCATTAGAGTTAATAGCAGTAACCACACAACAGAGTCTATAGTAGGTTGTTTTGAGATTTCCTCTGCCAAAGCAATTTATCCAAAACTCTTACTTTAGCCCCAGGCAGACTTCTCTGACAAGGGCAAAAAGCAGCCACATTCTTTACCAAAATATCACAAGAACAATTGCTAGGCAACATACTAATGTTCTTCTCCTCTGAAACATCTTGAGTCAGGCTCCCATAGTTCAGATCTTCCATGCTCCTACTAGTATGGCCCATTAAACACTACTTAAAGCAATCAACTGCTTTCCTAACCCAAAGTACCGAAGTCCAAGTTCCTCTAAACAAAAACATGGTGAGGCCTATCACAGCCCTAGCTCCTGATGCCAACTTTTGTCTTAGGGTTTCTGTTGCTGTAAAGAGACAACATGACCACAGCAATTCTTATAAAGGAAAACCTTTAACTGAGTTGCTTACAGTTTCAGAGGTTTAGTCCATTATCATTGTGGTGGGACATGGTGCTGGAGAAGGAGCTAAGAGTGCTAAGTCTTGAACCACAGGTAACAGAAAGTGAACTTTGTACCACAATGGGTATAGCTTAAGCATAGCAGACTTCAAAGCTCACAGTGACACACGTCCTCCAACAAGGCCACACCTACTCCAACAGGGCCACATCTCCTAATAGTGCCACTCCCTTTGAGGGCCACTTTCTTTCAAACCTTTAAGTCATTTTTTTTTTAAATCTGGAGTTCTATAATTCTCAGCTAAATACCGTAAACCCCACAGATTTGATTTCAGAGACTGAGGACTTTCCTTGAAGATTAGCTGCAGTTTTCCTTCTAACTGGTGTCTAGTGCAGCCATCCAAGTTAAGAGACACAGGATGGCGATTTGTCACTCAGATGCAAAAAGACAAATCAGCTATTAATTCCACAATAATATCTATTGGTTTTATGAAATATTACATTCAGCACACACTCACGCACAGTCCCTGGAACTGAGACACCATGTCTAATTCCTCAGAAATCATATTTTAAATGCTTTCCTGGGTGTGAAAACTGAGCACCCTGGTTTCTGGAAATCCAATTTAAATGCAAAACAGGAGCTAATATTCCTTATAGGAGTCACACATGGGAACAGCACTGTGCGGCTGAGACCAGCTCAAGACATCCATATGAGAAAGAGAAATGAACATATGTTAGTTTGTAAAACTTCCCTTGAACATCCTAAACGTTTTCACGCCAGTGGGTATGAGCGACATCCTCGACTGAGAAGCACACACATCTAGAGGATGGACAGGGACATTTACCTTTTGGGAATATAATGAGGCAGGATAATCATGAGGCAGGTGTGTCCTCCAGGTGGGGCAGGGTGTGGCCATGGCTATTCTTATTCAGATTAGCGATGCCATCTGCCTGAGACCCTCATGAAAAAGCAACTCTTCACATCCTCTTGTGGAGAGGGGCAGAGGACACCCAAGAGATCCTCACAATAAATAATAATCTTACAAACAAATAGTTACAAGCAAGGAAACGGTTGGTATATAGTGTCCCTGATACTGCTGAGTGACTGGGTGGGGCTTTTTAGAGAGCCATAGCTGAGTATGTTTTTTTAATGTCAAGAGCTTATAAGTTAATTTTATTTCATTTTGTTTTGTATGTGTGGGTGTTTCGGCAGCACATATGTCAGTGCACCATGCGTGCATAGTGCCCATGGAGGGCAGAAGAGGGTATCGGATCCCCTGGAACTAGAGTTACAGATAGTTGTTAGCCATCATGTGGGTGCTGGGAATCAAACCCGGGCCTCTGGAAGATCAGCCAGGGCTCTGACTACTGAGTTATCTCTCTAGCCCAATGTAAGCTTTGTCTCAAGTAGAAAGACAGAATTTGTTAAGACATCAAACTTTTTCTAGACTTTTTAAACTTAAATTTTTATTTTAGCAAAGCATAGCAGCACTTTTGGATCCAAATGGGACTTTCTAGCCTTCTTCACTTTCCTTGGCTTACCTAGACACCCAGGAAAAGGGAGACCCATGGGACATAGAGTGTTCTGGATTTTGGAGCTAAGCCTGGTTTCCTGAGGTCTGAGTTCCAGGGCTGGACCAACCTAGCATCCTTAGACTGAGCTGTGACAGATGTCAGATGTTCCAGCTGCAAGGGGCTGGGAGGGTCCAGAGATGTCTAACTGGTCAGGAGTGGGCAATGCTCCCCTCCCTCACTGTTTGATATGAGAGCCACTAATTGCTATTGAGCAATTGAAATATGGCTACCAAAACCAGCAGTAGTCAGTTGCTTCCCTTTATTTAGCTCGGGGCTGCACTCTAGTCTTTTAATCTAAAGGTCGCTTGCTCCTCTTACCCCAGTTTTTCACTTAGTTTCCAGTTTCCTACATTTACGGGGCCGCGACTCTCCATTGTCTTTCGATTTTGCTCAGAAGGAAAGGTCAGGTGTGCTTCTATTGTTGCTCGAGTGTAGTCGAGAGTTTAGGCTTAACCATCAGCATTAGCCCACTTCTTGACGGAAGGAAAGGGCTAGTCTTGAGGAGCTCTTTGATCTTCCATTAGGGCCCAGTTAGAGAGACAGGAGTTATTTGGAAAAATGAGAGCCACCATTAACAGGGTCAAATGACAACATCCCTGAGCTTCCTAGTTTAAGATAATGTGGACTTCGGTCAGAAGCTAAATGTCCAAAGGTTCTGCTAAGAAACTGTGAGGCAATTTTACAGTCTAGGCAACTAACTCATTTTCCAAATGCTGTCTTCCGCAATTACTGTATGTTTGGAGATGGATTATCCATCCTGCTAATTCCTGGCAATTTCTCAGCACAGGGCATAGGCTGGCTGTAAGATTTTTTTTAGTGTGTGTGTGTGTGTGTGTGCACACACTCGTGGGCACTTCCATGCACGTCTGTCTGTCTGTCTGTCTGTCTGTCTCTAGGTCTAACAACAGAGCATGGCCAGAAGGCACACACTGCTCAGTGTGCGAGAAGGAGAGCATGAGTCAGTCCACATCCCCCTTCTGCCGAGCCTGGGAAAGTTCCAGGAGAAAGATAGCCCATGAGTGGTGGTCAAGGGTTTACTTACACGGCCTGGTGGAGTGGGAGAGCCTCTCTCGCACAGAAGTGTAGCTCCTTCAGGAAGTCAGCCCCAGAGGGCTCTCTGCACACTCTGTGTTAATGTTTCAAAGCCTTAAGTCAATGCTGCTTTGCCGACTTCCAGCAAAGAGCCCCTGAACTGCAGGATGCCTCAGGTGGGGACGATGTTTAAGATCCTTGTTTCTGAGGCTTCATTCAAGGACCAGCTTCCTTTTCCTTGGCAATGTCAAGAGGCCCTTCTAGCCCCATGAAATGTTGCCTCTTGGACATAGTATGGGCACTACAACTTCAGAGGGGAGATATTTGAAGGTACTCAGTGTAAGAAAGAGCGAATAGATTTGAAAGGATGCAAAGAAGCAGGAAGCACAGTTATGTGAAACACTATGCTTTCCATTAGAACGCACAGAGTCTTCATCCACAAGTGGCCTTACTTCTGAGCGTCTGCCTGGGAGAGACAGTGGGTTTCCACAGAGACTCCATGTTCCTCTTCTCATGTGAAGACAAAAGGACAGGAGCAGAAGAGATACAAATGCAGGGGGCTGCAGAAAGGGATTCTGGGATTGTTGTGATTTCTTTGAAACTGTCCTTCATACTACAATTCTCCTTTAAATCAGTACTCTTTCTGCTGGTCCTCACCCTGCCATTTGGACATTTATAAGCTGAAGAGGATGATATACTAGACAGGACGTTAAGACCTTATAAACAAATACATAGTCATTATAGAAACATAATAAAGTCTTGTATGTTGAAGCCCCACAGGCCTGGGCAAACAGTGACGTGCTGAAGAATTAGCTGAAGGCAAGAAAGTAAGGCCCGTCATCTCCTCTGGTCTCACCTGAAGTTGTGAACTTCAGCACCCTCCCCTTTACCAGTCAGTGCGCATAGTGACAAGGCTCTTTGACATGTCTGAGAGCTTTAAAAGATCTGTATGCTGGGGTAACACCCAGACCAATTGATCAGAGGTTCTAGGGTGCACCTAGGCTAAAACGTTTGTTTCATTTTCACTATTTTTGATTACGTGTACAAGTGTGTTTGTGCTGTATGTACATGGGTGTATGAATACTGTGTACATATGTGTGTGCTCATGCATATAGAAGAAGTGTGTCCTGCTCAATTATAGTCTACCTTACACCAGTTTGTGCCCTAGGAACCCTTCTATTTCTACTCCTCTACAGTGCCAGGGCTACAGGCACCACAGCCATGCCCAGGTTTTTATGTGACTTCTGAGGATCTAAATTCAGGTCCCCATGCTTGTCCAACAATTACTGTTTTCCACTGAGCCATCTCTACAGCCCTGTAACCCTTTCAAAACTACAGCACACAGCATGTTTAAGAAACCGAGCTTTAGAATCTTAACTTTAGAGTCTCTGTCTCTGTCTCTGTCTCTGTCTCTCTCTCTCTCTCTCTCTCACACACACACACACACACACACACACACACTGCTGAGCTGCACCTCAGACTTGCTGAGTCACATGTTGGAGGAAAGGGTGTGCAGACACATTACTTAAAAAAAAAAGCTTCAAGGTGAGCTTGCTTCTCACTCTTCATTGAACATATCGGTTCTAAAGTACTGAATCTCTGTGGTTGATGGTAGGCAAAAGAACTATGGATAAATGAAAAGAAAATGTTTTATTAAGATTTGGCTGTAGCCACGCGTGGCATTCCAGCCCAATTCCATCACTAAAGTGACGGAGGCAGGAGGAGGGCTAGCCAAGGCTACATAGTGAGCTGCAGACCGGTTTGGGCTGTGTGGTGACACTGACTCAGGGTAGATTGCAATATTGTTCTTTTTCCTTTTAACAGAACTCAAATCATTTTTATTATTTTGGCGTAGAGTTTGTATTAAAGTCTAACACCCTTATAAACATGTGCACAGATTGCACAACGATTATGTGACCAGCATATCGTTAAAAAAGTCCAAAGTTTGCCAAGCCCCCAAAGCCACTCCTCCCCAGCTCCAGGAATTACCTTCACTCCTGGGATACCACAAAACGGGCTTTCAGTGTTCTTATATGTTTCAGAACCATGCAATCACAGTAAAACTGACCTGGTTTAATACAATTAATTACTGAGAAATAATTAAGAGGCCAATAATACTCGAGACTAAATGGCCTTATCACTCTTATTTGTGGTTATTGCAAGCAAGAAGAAAATGAGGTCACGAAGAGACCGTGTCCCAGAAAGTCATATACTGCTAGTTACTGGGTGCAAGTTTCAAGGACCGTGTGAGCCGGAGCCCAAACCCTGTCACCAAGGTTCAGACAGGTGTCTGCATCATCCACTCTGAACAGGTGAGCAGATGGAGTCCCCAAGGCCGGGCAAAGAGGACAGCCCTCCACCTGGCAGCAAGCCCTGGCCTCTCGCACTTCTACCCAGTGGGGAATTTAATCTGCCACACAGTTCTACAAACCAGCATGAAAAATGCCTCTAAAACACGCTTCTGGAAATGGCTAAATTGGTTGTTTCTTTAAAAATCCATTCCAGAAATACTCAGGCTCTCTACTCCCCCCATCTCCTGAGGAGTGTGATGTGTGATCAGTGGTTCTCAACCTTCCTAACGCTGCACCCTGTAATACAGTCCCTCGTATGGCGGTGACTCCCAACCATAAAATTATTTCGTTGCTTACTTCATCACTGTAATTTGCTACTGTTATGAATTGTAATGTAATTATCTGTGTTTTCTGATGGTCTTAGGTGTGAAAGGGTCGTGCGACTCCCAAAGGGATCGCCACACACAGGTCGGGAACCTGCTGCTGAGAAGAACCGATGGAAGAAGGAGCCAAGAGCTGTGCAGTGGGCCCAGAGGATCTTTAAATAGAGGACAGTCGATGGGTGGAGCTGCTGACGTCTCGGAGAGACGTTCAGTCAAGAGACACAATCTCCCAGCAACCTCCCTGGGAGTTCCTCTAGCTCCTCATCCTCAATGATCCCTGAGCTCTAGGTACAGGAATTGTGTTGTAGATGTATAAAACACACACACACACACACACACACACACACACACACACACACACACCACACACACGTAATATACAGACCAAGCGGGCTGTATTTATGTCTTTAGAAACACACACACGCACATGCACACACCCACCCACCCTTAAGAGCCTCAGCAGGGTCAGTCTCACTTCTGCGTGGGGCAAGAGGATTCAGTCACTTGAACCGAGGACACTTTTCTAGCAATCCACTGTGAGCTGTGTGTGAGCATCCTGGAGTTGGAACAGACACCTCTACAATCTACAGCCTTTAGGACTCATTCTCTATCCGCTTGTCTTGCCTACAGTCACAGGTGTAGTCCCCCACCCCTGTAACTTAAACACTTCCCATGACTGAAGGGACAGAATTTCTTGTCAGGCTGGAACTGGGGCATCTGGAGACTTATCCAGAGCACATATGAGTTCTTAACAGAAATCCCAGGTAGCCTTGAGTTTCTGGGCAAGTACTCCCCCCCCCCCATAAGCAAACACGCCAGAGTATATACCACTTGGGGCATGCAGTTACTTCAGATAAGGGAGCTGTGGCCCTTTTCAGTGCACTCCCACTGGCTCACACACCCTGGGAATATAGGGAAGTGGGAGCAGGGCAGTAGACCATTTTGGTTGTCCTTGAACTGCCCACGCGGCCTCTGAGCTCCTGGACTGCGCGGCACTGCTGTTTTCTCGCTTACTCAGCAATGGCTCTGTGAAAAGCAACTGATTACATCTCTAGCTGGGTCCAGTCAAATGACAAGCCAGTATCCCATGTGCCCCAGGCACAGAGGCAGAACCTTCCAGGACTCCCGGAATTGAGCAGACACTCACCATGTGAGGAACTTGAGAGACTAGTTTGTGCGTTCTGCTCGCTTGAGGTTGAGCAATGACTACCAGGGAGGCTGGCGACATGGGAGCATGCTTGGTTATGCTAAGCATGAAGGACAAATGCATACACTATCACAGGGGTTGCAACTCCCAGGACCTTCTTTTCAACGCCTCAGATTCGAGTTCTGGCAGGACCGACCAGCACTCCGCAATCTAGAGCTGGGGACTTCCCGTTGTATTTCTCCGCTCTTACGTTACCTACGATACAGCTAGGCCAGAATGGCTTTCCCCACCACTTCCCAGCGCCTACACGGGGACCGCACTGTCCAAGGGCTGGACATTATAACTCTTTCAAAACGGTTACTTATTTTCTAGCAGGTTTAATATTACAGTACGTACGAAAGCCATGTTCAGGGCCTAATCCCAGGAACTATGATCTTATTTGGAAAAAGAGTTTTTTTCTTGACAGCTCTAGTCCTCTCCTGTGCACTTAATTTTCCAATTCTGCTGCTCAAGTGTGAGCTCCTGAGGAAAGAATTCCCGTTCTTTTGCTCAGGACTATCTTGTATTCAGCCAGTTTTTAATCAATATTATAAAGGAATTAATTATGTCAATAAGACCTGATTTTTCTATGCTTCTTTGTTAATTTTTTAATCCAACTACCTTGCTATAGATCCTTACTGGTTATGACTGATTTTTACGTAGAGCTCTTTGACTTCCATAGGTATACAATCCTATCAGCAACAGTTATGCCAATTATTTCTTACCCCACTGAAGTCCCTGGGCTCCTCACAGTGACAAGGGCTGTGGCAGAAGTAGGGGTGCTGCCCGTGAGAGGCATACGGAGCAGTAAGATTTGCAACTTCCCCTGGTTCAAGCCCTCTGCCACGGATCTCTGCTGGGAGCCCAGGCTCAGGCACAGCAGCGCTTTGGTTGTTGGCAGACATGATGCAAACCAAAGACTGCTAAGTGCCACTGGCACTGGGCTGGCTCTGGGCCTCACTCCTCAGCCCATACCATGACAGCATGCCTGGGCTGGCTTGCCGGAGGAGAATAAAATGGGATGCTACAGTTTTCCCATTGTTCTAGTAGACAGTCCTCCTCAGACGCAGAAGCATGCCCAGTCACGGCTGGAGAGCTGCCCGGCTGATTCACAGCTAGGCACCGACGTGGAAGCAAAGCCAGTCAGAGCCCCTGTTGCCATTGGCCATGGGAGACATACATGTTTGTTATCAGATGCCCAGTCGAGTGGCTGATTTATGCACTGTTGAGACAGGAAATGATGCTTTCTATGAGAAGCCTGGAGAGTTATATCATTTAGAATTTTGATGCCCATTAGTCTTCGGTCTCTTTTGGCATGTTAAATGAAAAAAAAAAAAGGAAACAGGTAGTAATCGAACTTTTAAAATTAAAGTAGTAGATGATATACCATTCCTGGGTACATATCTAAAGGATTCTAAGTCAGTGTCGGACAGAGATACCCTGCACTTCCATATACCTGCAGCACTATTGACCACAGTGAAGATGCAGAGAACCCCGAGATGCCTGTCAATCAACAGATGATGGAATCAAGGTGAATGTGACCTGTGTGCTCAACCAGGTCTTACTTATCCACAAAGAATAAAATTATGTCATTTGCAGGGAAATGGAGATCATAAACATACACATGAAACAACAAAACATGCCAAAGTCAAAAGCACAAATACTGCATTTACTTATGTGTAAAATAGAGTTACACACAAACACGCATGCACAGACCTATAAAAGCAGAAATGGAGCTATATGGAAGGGAGAAAAGGTAATGGGGCAACCATGAACACAGTACATGGTATACAACTACGGATGTCCTAATAAGGCCTGTAGTCTTGTACAGGGAAAATTTGTAAGCAAGCATTTAATCTGAGAAGACGACTCAGAGGCTGAAGTATTCATCACACAAGCATGAGGTTGGGAGTTTGAATCCCTAGACCCTGAGGAAATGCTGGTTGGGATTTGGGGCTTGTTGGTAATTCCAGAAGGCAGAGACAGGGCTCACCATGCCCATGGGCGCTGGGTTGCATTAAGAAACTCTGCCTCAAAGAAGAAGGCACAAGAGTGATTGAGGCTGATTGTGAACATTGTCCATGGGCCGGGACATGTACATACACACATGTGTACCTCTACCCCGTATGTGAGTGCTCACACACATAAAAATATGCATGAATACACATTTATACATAGCAACACACACACACAAACACACATATACACAGAAAAAGAACTTTACAAATGCCTTTTCTATATGTACTGTTATAACCTTTTATAAACTCCCTAATTTATGGACTAGACACATAACTTGGCAGATGTCTTGATTCTTGCTCACATTGTCTGTAGTGTGAGTGAGAAGTGTCCCCTACAGCCTCATGCCTTTCAACACTTGGTCCCCAGGTAGGGCTCTTTTTAGAGAGGTTATAGAACATTTGGAAGGTGGAGTCTAGCTGAAGCAAGCTTGTCACTGGGGGTGAGACTTAAGGGTTACAGCTGAGGCCCACTTCCTGTTCTGTCTCTCTACTGCTCACGTGTGGGTGAAAAGGTGACCAGAGAGCTTTGTGTGACCAAAGAAGAAGTGAAAACACTGATAAAAGTGAGGAGGGCATGCTCGAAAACCGAGAATAATTATACAAAAGCATATTTAATTCTAGCACAGTAGATGTACTTAGATGTTTCCCCATAAAGCAGCAATCAATGGACCTAAGAAATAAAGAACTTAATCAAAAGAGATGGCCACCAAGAGTCAATTATCTAAGCAGTCTGTGTGTGTGTGTGTTTGCATAGGGGTAATATGAGGGTTGGGTAATTGCTTAGTTAGGTTCTATCAAACTTTTAAAGAGACCATTCTATGCTATTCTAACAGTTTCAGATTGAAACTATGAAAAGCCTTAATTCATTTTAGGCTTTATACAGACCAGTAACTCTCAAGAGTGTGTTCCCTGGGCCAGCAGGGGCGGTGCTGTCTTGACCTTGGCCAAAAATACCATTCCCTGTCCTAGCTACAGACTTACTGGATCACAACAACTGAGGTCGAAATCTCAACTAAGGCCCGTGTGAGAGTCACACGCAGGCTCGCCTGTGAGCACCTGGCTGTGGAGTAGCCCATGGCCTTTATTTGGAGAATACATCCCCCAGCTCTGCGTCCTTTTCTCTTTTTTCTCCCAGCATCATGATTTGTCCTCCAGAAAGGCTACCTTGAAGACTTGCCTGCATATTTGCCTCTGAAAAACTTGGCATGACGCTCTTTTGTGTGTGGATATGTTTTGGCATTTACCTCTGATATCAGTGAGCTGGCCACTCATTTCTGTGGAGGCCCGTGGAGGTGATCATTACCGGGAGCCTGTGGGTCGTGTGTGGTCGTGCTGGGTGGGGTGGTGGGCGCATCTCTAGTACCCTGCTCTTGACATTTCTGTCGGCAGTTGAAGTTTGTGTAGATGAGGCTAAGTGGAAGAGTGCATGGGTGGTTGTTTGTTTATGTCCAGATATTAGTTTCAGTAATAGGTGGCTGCTGATTCAAAACTAATTTAGACATGGAAACATGCATGCTGCACCGTAAACACTAAGTAAGAAGCATAGTTGCATCATGAGAGCAGACCAGCCACATTGACTTTGGAGCATTTCCATATATGGTGATGGCGAGGTAAAGAGAGGTGTGGACCGCATGTGACAGAAGCCAGGTGTTCCCGCCCACCATCCAGCTCCCCCTTGAAGGGACTCTAGTCAGCCCAGGTCTGACAATCGTGGCTTGGCGGGACACGCCTTCTCTTCTATTCCCTCTGCCTTGTTAAAACCCTTTAAGATTATGTTCCTAAAGATAGCCACCCAAAGTCTCTCAATCCCTTTGTTTGGCCACTTCCTCCCCCTGAGGCTGACTGTCAAGGTCCAGCTTTCAAAGTATTGAAGTTCAGCAATCAAGAGCTCCTTTTGGCTCACCGAATTAACAAGCCCAATTAAAATTCAACATGTCATCCTAACACGGGTTTCACTCTTTACCCTTATAAACCACCATTTCCCTATGGGCCACATCTGTCTCCTCTCTCTCCAGAAAGGGTTCCTCTAGGACAAATATCCCTGCCCCCCTCCCTTGTTCCTTTCCCCTTCTCCCTTGTCCTCTGTCTCCTGTCTTTGTCTTTAATTCCCTGGCCTCTGTCCCTCTTGGGTAAGTAAATCTTTGTGCTGGGAACTTGGTCTTGGGGGCCCTGAGATGATATCAATCCTTTCACCCCATATTTATAATATTATGTAGGTAAATATGATCAGTTTTAAAAAATGAGAAAGACATGACCAAAAAGAGTCCAGGACCATGTTCTATATCCATGCAAGATTCAGAGTCAAGTTTGCTTTAGCCTAATCTTGCCGTGGTCGTCCCCCAGGTTTCTTAGAATAATTTTCTGACCCTAGTTCACGCCTGAGAAATCTGAGTGTTTCTTTCCACAGCGGACTTCAGAACTGTCCTTTTTCAGAGGACACTTACACGTCTTCTCCTTATTAATTCAGAACTGCTGCCAAATTGGAACCCTTTAAAAATGCATTGATAACCTAGGTCCATAGATGAACGAATATTTTATATACACATGGTATATAAAATGAACAATTCGACTATTAGCAGCCTAGTCATCTAGGGATTGAAGGTTTACCATTTTGCCGTGGCACTCAGAAGAAATAGTTTCCTGTAGTTCAGGTGATCAGGAGGCTCACAACCATAATAGATGGCAGCTCAGTGGAACCTAAACATCCTGGCACATGACAGACCTCCTCTGGACAACTCAGATTGCTCTGTCTTTGGCCACGCAGCTTAAAAAATATCTGTTTTATACATATGACATGTAAATTGTATCACAAGCTCCTATTTTCCCCTTTCTGTGTCTAAGTATGACTTTGCCATTTCCCCATGCTATAAGTATAAGCAACAGTTTAAATGACTGCCAGAAGCCCACAAATATATGATACAGTTAGGGCTCTCCTATCAAAAGATATTTGGTTGATTTCCAAATACAAATAATAGCATTTATGTGTTAAAATTTATTTCTAAATTCTATATTATTTCTTTAGGAAAATATTTTGCAAGCATTCTAGAAATCTCCATGAACTGTGAACACCCGGAGGCAGGATCGTGACGGTGTAGCCATGGTTGGGCAAGATACTAGGCAGAATTACATAAAGTATTCTAGGAAGCTGTTGGGAGGTAGAGGCCATTAAAACAGTAAACGACAGGCCAATGAGATGACTCAGCTTGGTGTTGCCAAGCATGTGCAGGCGCATATGTGTGTGCACGCCCCCACAGACAATCAATCAGTCAATCAATCAACCAATCAGTCACTCACTTAATCAATCAATGTAAAAGTTTGTTAACAACACGGACACAGCACCCACCAAAGTGTGGCTTTGAAATGTGGGACTCTGTGATAGAACTGAACAGTCTCAGCTGAAGGAGTTGGGTGTCACCGGGCTCTGAAGTCTCAGCAAAGTTTGGCTTGAAACTCTGAGATGTGAAGTCACCCCCTCTGCTGCAATCCAGATCTAAGCAGGTAGCCAAGCCGACAAAAGTGTTCTGGAGTGATGGGAGCTCTTGCTGAGAAAGCAGTGTGAAGCCCCGGGAACAGGCCTGGTACAAAGGAGAATGAGGGACCGTACCACTTAAAATTCTAACGGTCGCCTTCTGCATCTATGTCACTTTGACGCAAACACATTTTAAGTCTTGTTCATGTCCTGCCCACCGCTTTATGTGCCCTAACAACTCAGCTCATATTTGTTGCATTTTAACTGAACATACGCTGTCTTTCTCAGTAGTTATTTGAAGTAGAGATTATCCATGTCTTTGATCTACATAAAGATTCATGCCTTTCTTTTGTTTTTATGCCTCTGTCAACCCGGAGTTCTGGAATTTTCCTTCCTAAGGATAAAGGAAACTGTTCCCCTTTCCTTTTCTCTCTTTTCCCCCCTCCTTCCTTTTTGCTTCTTAGGTTCTACATTCCAGCTAGAAAAGCCCAAACAGACCTGTTCTTGCTTTCTTCCTTCATGTGGAAGGCTCTTCCCAGCTCCTTCCTGTTGTTTCCTTTCTCTGGCCAGTTCTGACATCACCAGAGGGACCTGGCTACACCGCCTGCCACCTCTGTCACAAACCCTCACTTCTACTTCATCCCCTCTGTGTTTTTAACCTTTTCAGACTCATAAGGACAACTCGTGTGCTCATCCGCACAACAAAAACCACTGTCAGGAAGCACGGCAGAAAGCTGGGATGTAGTTCACTGGATACTGGCTTAGCACGGAAGAAGCCTTGTTTGGACTCTCCAATACTGTATACACGAAGAACAGGCCTGTCACCCCCGCGCTCATGAAGTAGAATCAAAATGATCAGAAGTTTAGCATCAGACTTAGGGAAGCTGTCTCCAAACAACAACAACAACAACGATGACGACGAATAACAAACCATGACAAGAAGTGTGGTGGAATGGAACACAGCCTCTTTCTTTAAAAAAAAAAGTTTTTTTTCACTGAAAAAAATGATTGCAAAAGTTGTTTGGGGAGCACTAAATCTGTCTCCTAGCCACAAAGACAGTGACTTCAGATTTGAAATGCCTAACTTGCTTCCTGCCTCCTTAAAACAGGATTCATAAAGATAGTCTTATTCATTGGTGTGGAGCTGACAGCACAAGTTTTAAATATAAATGTTTGACAATGAACACAATTACAAATGAAAATCATACGATTTTTTCTTCTTTATTTTGGGATAATATTCTTTCAGATAAAAGTATTTAATGTACTATCCACCCTTTTTCCTGACAAAACTTACTTTTGGAATCTGTTTAACCTTTCAGAAGTCTATATTCTATGGAAGATCTTGATATTACTGGATTGCTTAGCAGTGCACAGAATTTGAAAACAGACGTGAAGAACAGAATTTTTATCTCACTTTTTATAATTTTTAGGATTTATTATAAAAGCACTGCTTAAACAATCCTGAAAACCCTGTTTCTGTAGTCAACACTTTGGGTAGATTGGGGATGGCTGAAGGAAGAGGAGGTGGGGAGCAAAGCTAAGGAAAAAATCAGGGAAATGCAAAGCTGGGGAAGGGAATGTGGAGTGTGTGTGGGGGGCCCGATAACCTCAGCAAAGGGTGCACAGCACATCAGAGATCAGCCAACATTTTTATGCTACTCAAAATCCTTCCCCACGTGTTTATTTAAAACCTGATTCCCAACTATGCTGTGACTGTTTATCTTTGCAAATGAAGGTAAAAAATATTTTCTTCAACACAGCAAACTTTTCATGGAATTTAAAAATCGGTGATGCATTCCTAAAGTTTTCTATAACAGAAACATATTAATAACCTTTGAGCTTCAAAAATAAGATGACATGGTCACATGCCCATAATCCTGGCAGCTGGGAGACAGAAGCAGAAGGGTCGAGAGCTACACAGCAAGTTCCAAAGCAGCATGAGTTACATAAGGAGACTTGGTTCCACGAAAACCAGGGCAGACTGGGGGGTTAGCTCAGTTACGAAAGCACGAGCCTTGGAAGGATGAGGACCTGAGTTCGACCCCCAGGCACGGTGGCAAGAGCTTTAAAGTTTAGTTCTGGTGAGGCAGAGAGGCTTCCTCGTTGGACAGATTAGCCTGTGTCCTGAGTCCCAGTCCTCCAAGGAGAGAAAGTGGATGGTGCCTGAAGAATGAGGCTGAGCTTGTCCACCAGTTTCCACATTGATGGGCACATACATACATACGCCTTACATAGACATAGCCCACACATACACACACACGCACCTATTATATAGACATGGACCCCCACATACACAATGTACCCCTTACATAGACATGGACCCCCACATACACACACATGCACCCATTACATAGACATGGACCCCCACATACACACATGTACCCCTTACATAGACATGGACCCCCACATACACAATGTACCCCTTACATAGACATAGCCCCCACATACACACATGCACCCCTTACATAGACATGGACCCCCACATAGGTACCTGAACACTCCAAAAAACCTTACAACAAAACAAGGATTGAGGTACAGTTATAGAACACTTGCTCCAACACACACTAGGCCTTGGGTTTCATCCTCAGCTCACAGAGTAAATGAATGAGACAAATGGTTTCTTTCCTTTTCTAAAGGCAAAAGAAAAGGGAAACAAACCTTTATTCAAAACCTTTGTTTCCGTAACTGCTCCTCACAGAACTTTAGGCACCGTGCATCTGCTCTAGCGTTCACTAGCTAGACTGCCTGGAACCGGATGAAGGACTCATTAGACAAACTGCCAAGACTCCCTTCTAGAATTTCCCCCTCAGTAGGTCCCACAGGGACCCTAGAGCCTTGGGCACTAATGCGCATCCTAGAAATGTTCTAGTCTGGATGCCACAGTTTGAGAGCCGCCGCTCAAGTACAGTGGCTCCCAGGCTGGGTGGTTTTGTTCCCCAGTGGACACGAAACTATGCTAGCAGGAACCTGGGATGGTCAGCATGGTGGCAGCTAAGTGGGGGTGCCCAACGTGGAGTCGCCCACCGGTGCCAACGGTGCTGCTGAGAAGTGCCTACAGGAATTCTCTCACAGAGTCTCCCTGCTTAACAAGAGCTTCACTAGCGAGTAAAACAAGGGGTGCCCATTCCGAAGGAAGCCTTCCCCTAAAGTGGGGTGACGTCACAGGCATTAAGTTAATTGGGTGGTGTCTCCAGCAGATATCTACTGTCATCTTGCCCAGTGTCTCTGTCTTTCCCACATACACATGTCCATTAAGCTTATAAAACACCACACGAACCAGACATGTACTCATCCTGGATGTAAATGAGGCCCTGTGCATGGCAGAGGAGGGATGTGAAGCCGCCGAGGCGGGGGGGGGGGGCACCTTTCTTCATCCTCCCAGGGGCTGGTGTCATTATGTCCAGAGTGGATAGTGTTCTGGAGACATGTGCCATAGAAGGGGGGCGGTTAGCAGCACACTGCTCTTTCCCTGTATGATCAATACGTCACTCTCTAACATCATTTTTAATGATAGAAGATCATTCATGGCATCTTCGCTAGAGTTCAAGCAATACTATGGCGGGTTCAAGGATTCCCTTCAACCTGTCTGAACGTTAGACAGATTTAGACTCGAAAGAATCTCCAGGGACCATGGCACAAAGCAGCCGGCTCTCAGAGGAAAGGGGAAACATTTCCTTGTCAGGTGACTTCACTGTGCCCCTTCCTGCCTCCTTTTACACCGTGGTCCTGACATTAGCAAATGGTCCATGGGCAAGGCTGTCTGTGGCAGAAAGCAGAGTTATCCTTGCTTCTTTCTTCTCCCTGACCTGCCCCATTCAATCTGTCTCCAGGGGTTGCAGATGTGCCCTTTGAAAGTCTAGAGTGGTACATCTCAACATTACATCACTGGATTATAAAACAGCCTTCAGACGGCCTAAGAAGTTCTCCGCTCTGGTCTCTCTTCATTGGCATCCAGGGCGAGCCTTCGAAACACACATTAGATCCCTCAGCCCCTCTCTGCATTTACTACTAATAGGTCCAAAGATCTTATGAAGACATGTAAGACTTTGAACCCATAGGGCCCTGCTTCACATTCCCACTGGCTCCCTTTCCCTTCTTCCGTTCTATTTCCACATTGCTCCTGAGCTGTGCTGGGTTTCATAAAACACCGCATTTCCTCTGATCCCTGCATACATCGTATGCAGGTGCAGGTTCACCCAGCACAGATGGGGAGGATCTGGAAAGGAACTGCGTCTGCATTGAGCATGTGCTAGAGTTTCCTGCCTTGTCAGTATAACCTATAATACATATAACAGCTATTTACTTGATAGAAGCTATTACATACTTGTTAGATCTAGAGGACGAGGGCAGGTTATACACACACAAACATGTATAAATGTAAGGAGTTGGGCATCTACATTTTTTTGGCATTCACTGTTCATGTACGTCCTGGAACTAATGCCTATGAAGGCTGAGGGACAGCTGTACTGTCCTTTTACATGGGCTCTTTTCCCTGACAAGAACCCTGGACTACTTGCCCCTGCCTTCTGCCCTACTTCTCACTATTTTAGGCTTCAGCTGAAATAGTACTTCCCTTGGGAAGTTGTCCTTGATCTCTTAGCTCAGAGCTGGGTGCCCCGCCCATGTGTTCTTTTGGCACCTCGTAAAACTCCAAATTGTAATTATCGTCTGTTGTAATCGTCTAGGGCCCCCAGAAGCTCACAAAATGCTAAGAAAGTATGGTCCCCATATCTGTTTATTCAATCACAGCTTCTGTGCTGAGCACTGTACCTGACGTGTAGTAACTACTGACTGGACTTCTTGGTGGGGAAATTTCATCAACTATCTTGTCCTGGGAACGAATCGAGTGAAGCTGGGGGTGGGGAGATAAAATTTTGAAGTTCCGAAGAATCTTTCTGGAAGGCCCTGAAGTCCATTCATGCTTCTTGTGTTACCTAGTAATGCACCCACCCTTGCGGGGTGAAAATATCATGAAACAAAACTTTCCTTTTGCTATCGAGAAGGGACTTCCTTCTGCCGCCCCATTCGTTGTCTCGGTTGGACCTCGTTCTCTAGTAGAGATCCACAGTGATCCAGAGTGGCCGGCCCTTGGGCACCACAGTGAGACGTGAGCTCACTCACTAGGGTTGGGCTGCAACATGTAAGGTCCAGTAAGTACGGCTGGAGACAAAGATTTTGTTGTCAGCCCAGTGGAAGACCTTTAAAGGTTTAAATTGAGGCGGTGATGTCATTGCTTTGTGGAAGATGCATGGGAGGCTGCACCAACAGTGGAAAGACAGAAACCGGTTGCAGACCACTGGGATATCTGAGTGGGAGGAGGGTGGTGTGACCGCAGATGGTGCAAGTGGAGGCACAGCAGCAAGCAGGCGTGAGATGTGGTCGGGAGGTAGGAGATAGACGCTGCCGTGAGGGTGGATTGGGGGAGGATTAAGAAGAGAGGAATCTTTTTGCACAGATCTGGGGCTGACAATACTTCTATTGGCTGAGGTAGGAAGACACGTCCTAGTCACGTCCTGGGCTCAGCTAGGTCTCACCCCACTGGGAAGGATATCATGAATCCTGCCCCAACCTTCTGTCTTTCCTCTCAGCAATTTGAGAAATCCTTGCCTATTGCTAATGCTTTCTGGGGCCTGTGCTGATTGCCTGGTTCAAGAAGTGCCCTTTGCACACAGAAATGCCCAGGACAGAGCCTTAGGCAGATGTCCTGCCTGGAGAAGAAGTGCCAGCTGTTCACCTGCACCTCATGTCTGGGAAGCTGCCGAGAATACCCTGTTGCCCGCTAACCGCTCCACCCTCCGAATTTCATCCCCCGTGGGCCTTCTCAGAGCCCACCACCCAAGGCCTTTGGAAGCCATGCTTGTCTCCAGCATTTTACAGAGGGTGTTGAGCTTCTGGTGAATACTCTGTCATTATGTAGCATTATCCCTTTCCCTTGACACACAGTTACTTTTCTTTCCCATTGCTCAGTATTATCTGAAAAAATCTGGCTCCATTTCCTCATCTGCTCGGAAGGAACTGACGGTAGGTTTCTTCTCACTGGAAACACTGAATTATTTTAAGTACACTTCATTTTCTAAAGTGTCATTCACACTTCAATGAGAATTCTTCTTTAAAATAAAAGCCTTTAAGCTCCCATAATATCACCTTTCAATTCATTTTAAAAGTTCCTTTTTAAAGCTCCAATCCGGCACATATTTGGAGTTAGATGTGTATTGTTGGTGCCCACACAAAGCTAGAACGCTGTCTACAATGTTCTCAGGAGGAAAAAGGGACCAGAATCATGAAGAATCTATGCAGGAGCAAGAACTAGGTCTTTTCTTCCCTTCCTTTTCTTTCTGTGTTCTTTTCTCAGCTCACAACCTTTAAAAACCACCCAGAAAAGATGATGTTTTGCACATAGACCATTCTAGCACTGAGCTGAGCATTCTGTTCCTTCTGCCACGAATTCTCCCAGTGGTAGACAGATCTTCCCTTCCTTCGTTATCACTGCGTTCTTGAGTAAAGGGGGAACTTCACAGGATGCAAGCGTATGTCCTGGAACCCCAGAAACAGCCCCACAAACACCCAACCCAGACTTTGGTGTCGGTGAAGCTCCAGGTATGTCCTTTGTGTAATGTGTGATGATCAAGGGACCACATGGGGGAAAACCAACACCACTGAAGCTCTAGCCAAACAACTGGAGAATTCTGCCCAGCTCCTGATGCTCCCAGCCACCGGCAGTGCCTTTGGCTACACACTTGCTCTCTACGTGGACGTTATAAGATTCCACAAAATCCCCGTTCCTCCTGCCAAGTGTGCATCTATAAGAAACGCACTTTCCAGAAAGTAGGTTATTGTTATTATTATTATTTTTAAATCAGGGGGCTGCTTTCCTACTATTCTCCCCTCAAACAAGCAAACCTTTTGCTTTGGAAACGGAAGTCAATGTGGCCCACACCTGCTGACAGATGCACTCAGCCCCACAGCCTCTTGGACTCAAGCAAAGCATCTTCACCTTACGAAGCTGCCACTAAAACAGAGGATCACCAACACCCAGCCTCTAAGGAACATCCCAGTTATTTCTATAGATCTGGCAACCACTGAACAAGCTGACAGTACCTTATCAGGAATGATTACAGTTTTCTATCCATAACCAAATTCAACATCTTTTTTTTTCAGAATAGAAAAATACCTTATTTTCTTTTTATGCTTCTCCAAAGAAAAATTTTAGTTTAGAAAACACATCATCATAATCTCCATTCATTAATTGTAACTTCTTCCTTTGCTTCCCAATATAAATGGTTGAAGTCCTCAAGTTTATTTATTTATCTATTTATTTATTTGCCTCTTTAACTTCAAGATGCAAAGGAATTGGATGACAGTACACTTGTGGAAGCCTGCCCTTGTTGAGGACATGCCAGAACGTTGAGAGGCTGGCCACTGGGTGTCCATGCCCTTCAGATGTACACACCTTCTTGACCTACTCCCCGACTGTAACAGAATCGAGGGCATTACAGGACCAAGTGGATGCTTACCTTGTTCTCCTCTGGGCTCCGAAGAATTGCAGGCATCTCCACACCAGGTCCAGTCTCCAAGTTAGACAGAATGGAGGCTCTGCAGGCCAGTGAGCTGCTGCTGGGAGGCCAGGGTCACAGCCCGTGTATGTATGGCTGAGCTCTCCCAGTCATGCACTCCTATAGTGCATCTCAGATGCCCGGGCTCAGCAACACTGGGCCGGTGTCATGACCGCGAGCACTGTGCACGAGATGCTCCTCCCAGGCAGCTAGCTCACAACCCCATGTTGCTCTCCAGGAGGGCCAGGGGTTCCCTGTCAGCCTCCTGGCCTGCTGCCGGAGGCCAGTATTGCAGCAGGCAGCCAGCAAAGCGTGTGGTAACCCAACCCCTTGTTGAAATGAGACTCCCAGCATCAGGAGGCTCCTGGGCAGCGAACACCTGACGCGCTACCCTAGCTACCTTATCCACGGCCACAGCACCATTAGAACGTTCACTATCCTCCTGGCCCAGCACGGTAATAATCATAATTGCTGAGTGAAATGGCTCTGTCCACTAATTATGCTACTTGTAACCAGCCACGAGGGTAATAATAATTTGGCTTGAAACAAGTCTTTAGGTTCCTCATGTCTGGGAAAAGTGCTTGGGTTAAAAGTCATGAAGATACAGGATTGATAACTGTCATGTAAATGTCAGGTGTTTGGCTTTTTAATCATTATTTTTTATTTTTTTATTTTTTTGAGAAAAAGCAGGGCTTTGAAATTGGCCCTGCTCCCTGCTGGGGAGCCTGACAACGGCTTTAATTTACTTCAGCTAACATGTTTCTGCCGGTGTGCCAGTCTGGAAGCTGATCGCACACCAAGGCAGTGCTCCTCTAGGGAGTACTCCATCATCCTCATTTGTGGTCTTCTGATAGAGACTGCCACAGCTGCAGCTGAGCTATGGATGTGGCTGCTGGTGAGGGACCCAGGCAGGAGCCTGTTGAGGCAGGCCGAGCAGAGGCAGCGCCAAGCCCCCATCTCAAAGGCATAGGTCAGTGCCGTAACATCCTGTGAGCTCTCAAAGGGGCTAATCCATTCCGTTCTCTCTCCTCTTCCATCTCCTACTCCCTTCTTTCTTTCCTTTGTTGGGCAGACACTGTGATCTTTTCCCTCTTCTCCTTCCTTCTTCCCATCCTGCTCTTCCTCCTCCTCCTCCCAATTCCTTCTTCTTCTGTTTGTCTCTCTCCTGTCCCGGTACCCACTCACACGCTATATGTAGTTCACTCTATTTTACTGTCAACCTTTCTGAAATGCTTAGTCTCTAATCACCCAGCTTTGCTGATTTTCCTCCTCTTCTTCCTCTCCCCTCTTTTGTTTTCTTGGAAGACCACAAGGCCGACGTTCAGGCCAGATCTTTCTAGAAGGTGTTTCTCATATCTCTTCTACGACCTTAGCCTCAGTTGCTTCCTATTAGACCAAGGTAGTACTTTACTCTTCAGCCTAATCCATATGACCCCGTCTCCAATGGGTACAACTTGACGGCCACCCTGGCCCCTGCATCCATTCACAGTGCACTAGAAGGCGTGGTAACCCCTCTAAAACATACTTTGCTGGGTCACAGGTCAGAACCCTTGCTCCCTGCTCACTTCTTTTCTTGAAAACCTGAACACACCCCCTCTGACTGTCATCGTTCCTGGCTCATGCAAAGCTGTTGCTTTCCGGCTCCAGTTACCAGCGTTTCTTTCTCTCCATCTCCCCAAATAGGCTAAGAGTTCCTAGGGCAAAGGTGTTGCCGACTCACCCACCCAGCAGTTGCACAATAAATGGGTGCCAGATGAACTTTGACTCTCTGAGTTTTACAAGTATGAAAAGTCTGCACAGAGAAGTACAATGAGCCTGAGAACATGGACTCTCTGCGGCTAGAGCAAGGTGCTTAACCTCCTGGTCTTGGTCCTCTATCTATAGAGCAGAAATGATATCGCCCATGTCTGGGGGGGGGGCGATGGGGACTTAACGAGTTGCTCCGTATAATCAGTGACATCACCACACACAGCAACAACACAGCTGGAAAGCAGAGACTTCTGCTTCATGAGAGTTGAAAAAAATGGAAGTGATTCTGGTAGCCCACGGCTGCCTCTATTGTCCTTGAGGGAGAAGGTTCTAGGCGCTGTTTGGACGGGCTTGATTTAAATGAGTATATCCTTTGTTAGAATGTGTGTGACTTAATCTTCCAGGTGGAAAGAGAGATGCTAATGCCACATTTGAAACTAAATTCTGCAGGAGCGCTAAGCACGGGCGCGGCTATACCCAGGGGTATTGCAATACTGGGTTGGTGGGTCCGGAAAGCATACGGTTTAAAAAATAACCTAGCTAAGAGATTGCAATTTTACATTACCATAGATAGGAAAGTACACATTGGTTACTGTTTAATAGACAATGTGCTTGCCTTCCAGAAAGATGTTCGAAAGAAACCTAACACCATACAATTTAACCTCAAAGAAGTTAAAATTCAGTGGTTAGCAAGGGGCATTCTGGATTCCTTTGACCTGTAGATAAACCCTGAAAGGAAATTCTCTAGGCTAGGTTGAAGAGCCCTCCATGACCAGCCCTGCAATGTGAACATCTCTGCATCACTTGGGCACGCTCTCCTGTAGGGCCCCAGGCTCCGGTTGCCCTAGCCAACCTGGAAAAGGCCCACGGAGACTCAGTTGGCAAGGCAGCTGACTCCCTGTTTAGCCTTCCCCTTCCACCTGTAAACCCAGCAGCTGGAATTTCTCTAGAAAGGTCCTTCTGCTTGATCACAAGGTAGATGTTTCCAGTTCTTTGAGGAACCCGCACACTGCTCTCCCTAATGGGTACACTGTTTTCCCATCTATAGTGAACAAGAAGTTCCCTTCCCCACAAACTCAGTAACATTTCTGTTCCTCTTTCGTTCTTTCTTTCTTTTCCTTTTCTTTTTTTTTTTTTGTAATTTCCTTTCTTGATCTTATCTATTCTGACTGGGTTAAGATAAAATTTCAAAAGAGTTATAATTTGCATTTCCTTGACAGCTAAGAATGTTGAGCATTTAAAAAATATTTCCTTTTGCATTTTTTTCTTTCAAGAAACTCTGTGTTTAGTTGCACACTCTACTTTTAAATTGCGTTGTTTTCCTTATTTGTTTTTGTTTGAGTTGTTTGCATATTCTAGTCATTAACCCTCTGACAGATGTGTCACTGGTAAAGTTCCCCCCTACCCCATTCTGGAGGCTCCTTCCTCACCTGAATAATGGTATCCTTTGCTGTAAAAACAAATCCGTTTAATTTCATGAATTCCCATTGGTCAACTGTCGATTTTAATAAAGTAATCAACAGTCTTAGCAAACTATGAACTCTGCCAGCTACAAAGATAACAGACCTGGCAAGACGTGCCCACTAACGCAACACTTGTACAAATGTTACAGTAATAACCAACTATGTTTCTGTTTGTATTTAAAATCTGAGCCACAAGACACAACTCAGGCCTGACACCAAAGCGGGCCAATCCCCCATGACTGGCTAGAGAGAGAAACCTAATCCTATTATTCTGGTAAACTGGCATAGCAATAAGTTGCCCCGTATGTTCTTATCTTCATACGCAGAGATCAGCGCATCTCTTAGTCCTCATTGGAAAAGCTTCTATTTGCAGTAGAGTGGCAAGGAACACAGAAACCCATAGCTGGCTAACGCACAGAGAACAGGAGACTGTGGAGTGCTCAGCTCTAAACAGGACATGCCTGTCACACCTCTGTCTCCACGGCTCAGGGAGCACTGCAGAAGATGGTGCTAAAAGATCCAGAGTTAACAGTGGATGTCTGCAGCCACACAGTGTTTGCCGGACATCATCATGCTGTTCAGTACACATGAACTGATATAGTTGTATCCGTGTGCACAAGATCAAGTCAGAAAAAAAAATCTCACCATGGATAAGGAGGGGCTGATGAAGTTCCATTCCCAGGTGAGAAGATATTGGCAATGGATGGTTTCTGAGGGATGAAGAGCCAGGTATCTTCGGGGATGCCATCTGAGAGGCTACCCACATTCTACTAGATTGTTCTATACCCATGCGATACAGGTAGAATTAAATGTACTTAGTGGGTTAAAAAATAAGTTGCAAAAACCTGGGAAGGAAAAGTGATAGTGGGGCTTGAGAAGGAATTGAAGGGAAGGGAATGGATAAAAGATTTAATCAAAATACTTTATCTCTATCCATAAAATTATCAAACAATGAAAAGAAAACTAAAAATGAAAAAAAGATCTTTCTGCTTACTACAGGGGCTTTTGCAACTGGCCTCAAAGGCTTCCAACAAAATGCATCTCTCTAAGCACTTGCTGTCCTGGTGACATGGCTGGAGCAGCTTCCAGCTTCTCTCACAGAGATAAACTCTGAGTTTCTCAAGGCTTCAGCGCGCTGCACACTCTCTAGGACTCAGAGGGCACTCACTCAGAGTTCAGCGGACAATTGGTGTAGACACAGAGTCCTGTGTCTGTACAGACCCTGGCTGAGGCCCCTGGTGGGAGAAATTCTCGTGCTTCTCTGCGCATGTTATCAGGACCATACCCCGAAGAGGATGAGCATGAGGCATGTCCACCTTCGACAGAGCTAAAATGGTTAGCACTAGACAGCTTGTGCCTCAGGGAGGAGACCTAGGACGCCCCCAAAGACTCACTCCAAGTGTAGGAGAGAAAAAGCTAAGAATGTAAAAGCTACTTTGTGAACCATAGGGATGCTTAGCTATTTTAGGTGAAAATGCCAAGAAAGTGCTGCTTCTGTCCACACATTAAGAACACACTAAGAAGAATGGCCCTACCCGGGTGCTGGACACGAAAGTTGCTGGGAGTGCAACTTTGAAAAACTACTCTGTTTAGAAAGGAAACTGTCGAGGAGGTGAGGAGGCAGCTTATAGGATGGAAGAAAAAGTATCTATCAGTTATACATCCGACAGAAGATTAACATCTAGAACACACAAAGAACTCAAAAAACAAAATGTCAAGAAAATAAACAACTTAATTTTTTTTAAAAAAAAAATGAGCTTTTGAGCTGACTGTCAATGGGTAGTAAATACTTTAAAAAGAATTTGAAATCACTAGCCATAATAAAAATGTAAATTAAAACTACTCTGAGATCCTGTATCACCCTAGTTAGAGTGGATATTATCAGAAAGCCAGATGATGGCCAGGACAGGAGAGGCTGTGCGGTGAGGAGGGTCTTCATTCATCGTTGGTGGGAATGGAGACTGGTGTGGCCAATATGAAATCAGTGCAGAGGTTCCTCCAGCATTAGAAAATAGATGTCATATGATCCAGCTATATATTTGCCTCCTGGACACATACCCAACACCCACATGCCCTACTATGGAGACACTTTCTCATTCACGGTCAATGTCACGTGATTCGCAGCAGCTAGGGAATGGAATCGGCCTGGATGCCCGTCGAACATGAGCAATAATAAAAACGTGGAGCACCACACAGTGAAAAACAATGAAAAATCGAAACTTTCAGATCAGCCGAGAGAACTGGGAAAAATTATACTGAGCAAGGGAACTGAGATCCAACAAGCCAAATGTTCTTTCTCCCACGTGGATCCTAGCTTTGAGAGTTTAGTGTTTGCGTTTTTAGCTTGGGAGCTCCTAGGGAGGACGAGAAGCTGGAAAAGGATCACTGGTGAGAGGAGGTGCCACAAGGGAGGGGAGGTAGGAGAACACAGGTGATAGAAAGCAGAGAGGAAATACGCTGAGGGTGAAAAGCTTCACACAGGGGTAGGAGGGATGGGGAGGTAGGGAAAGAGGGTTGAAGGATGTGCAGGAAGCACATATGGAAACATACTACTCTTTAAGTTAGAAGGGAGATCTCCTGCATGACTTGATGATGCTACTCCCGGAAGCCACTGTTTGTTAAACAGCACCAGGTGTGAGGCTTCTCCAGGGTTGGCCAGAGAGGCCCCATAAGCCCTCAAAACAATACAGGTCCTTGCCATTCCTCTTGGTTGCCCACAAGAACCAGCTGGTAAGACTCGGTTACTGAAGACACCACACGCATTGGCTGCAGGATATAGAGAGATCAATCTGGAACGGAGCCAAAATTCCGCCCTGCTGGCTGCCTTCCATGATGCTGGAAGGTGTTGTACAGCTTATGGGGAGAAAAAGGCATTAGTGACCCAGCTATGTAAACTACGAACTGCGGTGCTGGTCTGCCAGGTAGGATGTGTGCATGGACGCAATAGGAGCACGGGAGGTATGGCGGTGACCACCTATGCTGGATTGCCTTTAAGAGCTCCTCTAGAGTAGAGAACACATTTCTGATACTATAAGCATTGCCAAAGAACCATTTCTGGGGTGAACATAGAGCCTAGGAATATAGGAACCTACTACCATTGTTTAGCTCATTGACAGAGCATCAAATTGCCTTCTAAATATTTATATTTGTGCCCAGAGACAAATGCTATACTTGGCCCCAATCAGAGGCAAATGCAGAAACTCATGGCTGCTTCTGATGCTGAAAATAAATGACAGTTGACTACCTTGCCCTAAATAGAACATTTGTACCACCCCCCTAAGGCTCAGAGAACTCTGCAAAAGTAGACAGAATTAAAGAGTCAGAAGAAAGGGAAGAAAAGAGGATGCAAAAATGCTATCTTCCAGAGCAGGATACAGCCATTAAAAACGTGATCTCACAGCAGCAGAGGTTGCCGAACTAAGCCCGCAGAAGGTGAAACCTGTAAGAAGTCAATCATCAACTAGGAAGGATCTCATGTGGTCCTACCCACCCCCCACCTCCTGTCATAAACTACAGGCTACTGGTAGATTCTAGGAGAGGGACAGTTATTGTTTCTGAGTTATATGGACAATGGTGAGCCCACCGTCTCAGTGGATAGTTCCAAGGCTGTGGCCACAGATGGCCTTAGTTAAAATCAGTAGGTCACAGAAAACAACAAAAAGTCCCAAAGAGAAGAAGAGGGCTGACAGAGATGGGCAAGAGATAAAAGGTGATGGGGTCACGGCAATCAGAATGGGCAATGTACGTGCGTGAAATTACCAAATAACAAGGCTAGTCAATAAAAACATTTGGAATACAGTTAAACATGTACCTACCTAGGACAAAGCAAACCTACTTCTAGGTATATTAGTCAAGTGACACGCAGGACTCCTCAGAGTTCCAAGCTGTGAGCAATGCAATTTTCTATTATTCAACAAGATCACGACCTGTTGTATATTCATGTAACCAAGACTCCTCATCAATAAAAAGGATGAAATACTCAGATTCCAATCATATGATATTGAACTTTAAACATCAAGTATGAAAGAGTACGTTTTATCCAATATCAAAGTTCAAGATCAGCATAAATGAGGGAAATTCAGTCAATGCTGTTGAAAATTAATTTAGTGGGATCATGTCTCAAAGTACAAAGTAAGAAGAGGGATAGGGTTAGGGTTGGAGGACAGATCAGGTCCTTGGTTCAATTCATAGCACTACAAAACACAAACCAAGCCGGGCAGTGGTGGCGCACACCTTTAATCCCAGCACTCGGGAGGCAGAGGCAGGCGGATCTCTGTGAGTTCGAGGCCAGCCTGGTCTACAAGAGCTAGTTCCAGGACAGGAACCAAAAAAGCTACGGAAAAACCCTGTCTCGAAAATCCAAAAACAAAAGAAAACAAAAAACAAAAAACCCCACAAACCAAAACACAGCTCACCTAGAATCTAGGTGTCACATTACTCTGAGATAACAGATTGCATATACACCATCTGACACAAGAAAAGTGGCCATTGCTGAATGTCACAGACACCCTGGCATGATTGTTTTTACGTATAATAAACAGATGTGTTCAAATAGCCAAGGATAAAGATGCCTCCGGTCAGGCAGTCATATCTACATCCCAACCCCCCTTCTCATATGGATGAAGACTTTGGCTGAGTTCTCTGTTGTCGATCCCTCTCTCCGTCACACGCTTTGAATGAAGTCATCTACTTAGGTGATAGTCCTTGAGTCTGTCACAAAACATAGTTAGATCTTCCTGAGGGCAAGCACACCAGAAAGAGGGACAGTAAAACATTTCTGAAAGCATTCCAGAAACAGGAGAAAGGCAACAGAAGATCAGAAACCTCAAACCCTTGAAGCCTGGCTATGTCTGCTGCACCTTTCCACCCCACAGGAAAGAGACCCAGAGAAAAACACATTCTCCCTTCCAAACAGGGCTATGGCTATGAACCAGGCTCCATTTGCCTATACCACACAAAGACTTGGAGAATTTCCCTCCTTCCTCAGTGTTTCTCAACGGGAGGGACAAATCCTTGGGTCTAGTACATTACACAGAATGTCCTGGAGGCCACTAGCGTCCCAGGCCTCCCTTCGCTGTGACACTAACGTCATGCCTGGAACCATTGCCATGGTGGGAGCTGCCATGGAGGCTTTGATGAAACAAATTCTGTGTATTCCAATCTGTACCAGATTAGAATTCAGAATCAGCGTTCTAATAGGTGATTGTAGCAGCGAGTATCAACTGTAAATATCGGTGTCAAATAAAATAGTGACAGCATCGTTTTAAACAAGTGTAATTGCATTTAAAAAATCTAAATTCCCACTGTCTTTAGAAACTACTTGCCCCTTCCCTGTCCAGTCCGACCAACAGTTGGCCTTGCAACTGTGGACTTGAGGTCCGGGTGGCAAGTGGACTGGGTGGCTAGCTCCACAGTGTCCTTCTCCAGGTCTCCACGAGCGGATTAGGTGAGGGCAAGAGCCATCTCCTCTGTGTGTGCCCTGTCCTGCTTTCTTCCCCTCTCCTCTGCTCCCGATGAGGGAAGACCTACAGGTGTAGCTTTTGGAAAATGGAGCGGGGCAGGGGTGGTGTCTAGTCGCAGAAAAGAGGCAGCTACCTTTTATAATAGCATTTTGGACACTTGAGTTATATAAAAACAAAGTGTGCATGTGTGTGTGTGTGTGTGTGTGTGAGAGAGAGAGAGAGAGAGAGAGAGAGAGAGAGAGAGAGAGAACCTTGTATGCATGTGTGGTGTGTCCACCTATGTGTGTATGCAAAGGCCTGAGGAGGACTGTTGTGTGTTCTGCTCTATCCCTCTGCTTCCCTTTGAGACAGGGCCCCTTACTGAACCCAGGGCTAGCCTGGCAGCCAGCAAGCCTCAGCAATTCTGTTTTTACCCTGAACAGTGCTGGGGTACAGGCCTGCATGACCACATAGATTTTCACATGGATCTGAACTTGGCTCCTTATTCTTGTGAAGCAAGCGCTCTTACCCAGGCTCATCTTTGTGGCCTGAGAACTACAATGCATCAACAACTTCACTTGATCTTTTTCTTTTTTCAAATGTAGTACAGAAAACTCGATATTACATATGAGACAAATTTGTGGCAATATATATTTAGCAGATAATACTGGATTACAGCATATGGTCAAGATAACAAATCTCAGAAGTCTGTAGGAAATACAATTCATAACATGCATGAAGCATGGAAGTCCATAAGAAATACAATTCATAACTTGCATGAAGCATGGTTTTACAGTAGGAAGGCAGAAAGGGATATGAAAAACATTGTTGCCTAAACTGACTTGGGGAGACACAGTGGTGTAGGAACTCATCTCGCTGTATGTCCTTAATCACTTAGGAGAGTGGGCCAGGGGGTGGAGGCGCACGCCTTTAATCCCAGCACTCGGGAGACAGAGGCAGGTGGATCTCTGTGAGTTTGAGGCTAACTTGGTCTACAGAGTGAGTTCCAGGAGGCTCTAAGGTTACAGAGAAACTCTGTCTTGAGACCCCCCCCCCCCCCCCAAGAAAAAAGGAAAGAAAAAAAAACTAAAATCAAGCAGAAACCAAACTGTAGTGTTCCTAAAGCTCCTGAGAAAACTGGTGGAGTTTTGTCAGCTTTGTCTTTTCTGACTCTACATCTACCAAACAAGAAAGTGTTCGTTCGTTGTACCTGCTTGGGCCAGGTTCTGCTTCCAGGCCTGTTTTACGAGGCTCCTAGGGTAGCTAAGTGGGTGAAGTCTGGGTTCCTCCTGTATCTCTGGCCACCAGCTTTGGACTTTAGCTCTCTAGTCCTGGGCCATGGCAACCTTCCTTCAGCTCTTTATGTTAGGCTTAGAGCTGATGACTGTAGGGGACAATTACCTGGGAACCCAGGAATATGACTGTGGACATATTTTCTCTTCCATCATTATTATCAAAGTTCTGACTCAGAACATTCCAGAGAACTCATTCTTGTCAGAGGAGTTGGTGTCTCCTGTGGCCGAACAGCATGTGAGCTTGGCCCCAAGCTCGTTTTATTACACAGCCCTGTGTCTAATCTTCCTGAGAGCAGATCAAAGCCATTAGCACCACCTCTCACTGGTCTCCTTCTGCTGTCTGTAACAGAAACCCCGAGTGCACTAAGCAGTGAGTTACAGGCTGGCCCTGGCACAGCAGACTGAGAGAAATACCCCGAGTGCCACATTCTTGTTTCTGGTTCCCGCCACGCTCCACGTTCACTCTCCCTGTGGCTTTCAAAGCAGGCTCACCAGCGTCCAGGTTTCCATAAAATGACATCATCAAAACGGTCTTCGGTGGCCCACAGACAGTGTCACCATGACAGCTCCCTCTGTGGCTCCAGCCAACTTCAGCTCCTAATCACATGTTCCAGATGTTTCTTTCTCTCCACTGAGGACTGGCATCTGTATCCCTTAAAATGGCAGCCCCTCTACACTCCAAGCTGGACGGGGGCCGCACACTTGGTAGGCTCATCTTGGAAGATTGTGCAGTAGCAACAGGGACAGCTGGATGGGGCAGAGGCATGGAGTGTTGGCTCAGGCAGCCCTAACCTGACAGTGCATACAGTCCCCAGGATCTTCTTTGAGTGTCGTTTCTAAGTTCCCAGATAGCAAGGGCTGGGACAGTCTGCAGCCTGTCAAGTTCCCTAGGCCACTAGGCACAATGGGAGTAGCAAAGGAGAGCACCTTCGAGTTCTGAGCACTAGTGTTCAGAAACACTAATTGTCGCTGTGTGCAGAAGCAGGTTCCTCCAGGGACGGTTGTCCGAACACTCCAGAAGCCTTGGAAATGGGTTTAGAAATGAAGTCTGTGAGTCATTACCCAACTAATCTACCACTTCGTCATCACAGTTTACCATCTCCTCTTCTCTCAAACGCGCACGCAGCTGCTTTCTTCCCAGCGTCTGAACAGATGAGACCCTGTTCTCCCTCAGCTGGGCGTCTGCAGCGCTGGGTGGGGTGGAAGAGGCATGTTAAGTTGATTCTGTGACTTCCTTCACAAAGCAGCGAGTTTTGAAAGGACAGACTTTGCTAAATAAATATTCTCTGTTCAGTTTAGTTTCTCTCTCGCTATTCATGCTACGGGGTAAGGTTTGCTTTAAGTGGGATGTGTTGCTTTCAATCCATAGCTGATAAGTAGAAACAACCATACCCATGGTAAAAGCAAAAGGCTTAGAGATCATTCCATTCCCCAATTATTTTGCGATTGCAAATTGGTCCAACTGCCGCGGCGCGTTTGAGGTGAGCTCAACTCCTTGTAAATGTGCCGTCTCATGTAGTCAGCACCAGACTTTGTATGTTCCAAGTGGGCAAAATGACACTTTCACATCTTGGGTGGCGAATACTGTGTGCATACTGTACACCTAACCCCACGGCAGGTGCTGCCAATGGGCGATGAGAAGCAAGAAGACGAGGGAAGAGGGGGAGCATCTGGCTGTACTCACAACAGAATCAAACCGTACTAGAAATGCCTACAGCATCTGGCGAAAAGCTGCCTCCCAGACCCCAGCCTGGTTACTGCTGACAGGGCATCTGCCAAATTAAATGCTTCAAGGGAGCAAGCCATCGGCCCTCCCTCAGCTAACAGGAGTTTTAACAGACCGGAGAACTAACTTTTGGTTTTTGGACTATCTACATCTTGCCATCCTTGCTGGTTATCCTGCTCTGGGTAATTGTGACTTTGAGGTTGTCATACTGTGTCGAGGTCTAAAGTAGAGGTGACAAATTTTGAGACGAGTATTAATAAGCCACACCATGGCATCAGGTGGGAACGGAACCACGTGTCGCACACAACAATAACAGCAACAGAGAAAACCTGAAACTGTGGCTGTTAGGGATCCCCACTGATTACACTTGTCCCCTTTCTCTCTCCACCTGTGCAGGAAGCAACCCCGCTTGAGACAACGCCATCCTATTTATCAAAGGCTTTCAGGTGTCCGAAGCTACCGTCAGCTCTTTGTCTTTCATTTGGATTTGCTAAAAACATAACTAGCAAGAGCTAAGTAGAGTTGCTATTTATCTATTTAGGGCGTATGTATTGTGGCGCACATATAAATCGGATGATACACTTCAGAGAAGTATCACTGGTGGTGTTCCTACTGGTGGGGCATAGGACTTTGCATAGAGAGAAGCTTATTTACTTGACAGCAGGTTTTCCCAGAGGGAGCTGATGGCTAGCTCCTCTTTCCGCTGGCAGCAGGAAGTGTTTCACAATGCAGAAATTGCTGGCTTTGGGACGGACTCTTTACATCTCTAGAAAAACCAGACTCACTACTGTGGTGTGTGTACATAGTTACCACTGGACATGTTACAGAAGTGGTCCATATAACATTGTTGACTACACTTAAAGTCTGTATTTAACATAACATAAAGTAGGTAACGAGATATTTCATGAAAGAGATGAATATTTTCTTTTTGTTGTTTTCTCGAGACAGGGTTTCTTTGTGTGCCTTTGGAATCTGTTGTGGAACTAGCTCTTGTGGACCAGGCTGGCCTTGAACTCACAGAGTTCTGCCTGCTTCTGCCTCCCGCCTCCCAAGGGCTGGAATTAAAGGCGTGGGTCACCACCGCCCAGCTTGAACATGTCTTTGATAAGCTATTTTCTGTTCCATCCAGGTAAATGCTTCAGGATTCCTCTCATTTTCCCAAGGCTAAGGAACAAATTTAGATTTTGCCTCAAGTTCAGCCAAAGTCTTGCTATCATACTGCCAGAGAATATTAAAGGCAAACTCTCAACACTCATGAGAAAAAAATCAAGCAGTCTAGAGAAGTCCTAACCAGATGCTCTTGTGTGTGATATATGATTTCCAGAAAATAAAGCATTTTAAGGACAGTGTTTAAAGAGAGTATTTTAAGGAAACATTTATAAAAAACAAGGTGGGGACTAACTATTTAATGCCTCTTTAAATGAGGGAATATCTAACTATCAAAACAAAGGGAGAAACCACCAAACAGCATGCTTCTAGGTGCTCAGGACAAACCTATGAAGGAACTGATAAGAGACTGACAGGAGACTTACATCTTAGTGTAGAGTCTGGAAGCAAATCTGGCTTGGTGACACATGCCTATTCCTGTGACACAAGAGAACAGTGCCAGAGGATCACTTGGGGACAGAGAGATGTTCTAGACCAGCTTGGGAAACAACAGAAGTTCTTAGCCCAAATCAAGTTGAAACAAATAACAGCAACAGACAAACTGTGGACCATTGATGGGATAAATACCTCACACATAAAAGGGTCAGAGAGTACCATGGAAAAAGCAGAAGAGCAGAAAGGGGAGTCAGGACTGGGTTTGATAGAGACTGTGGTGGGTGGAAAATATCCCCATTGTAACACCTGGTCTCTACCTGGTGGTGCTGTTTGTGGGGGGTTAGGCAGTGCAGCCTCGCTAGAGAGAGTACATTACTGGGGATGGGCTTTGAGATTAAGAGCCCCATGCCACCAGTTCACTCTCTGCTTCCTATATGTGGTTGAGGTGCGTACAGTGCCCAGAGATGCCAGAAGAGAGCATCAGAGTCCCCGGAACTGGAACGGCAAACTCTTGTGAGCTGTTATGTGGGTGCTGGGGATTGAACTTGCATCCTCTGGAAGAGCAGCCAGTGCTCTTAATCTATCTGTAGTCCAGTCTATCTGTAGTCCAGTCTGCTTAATTTCTAAATGGTCGTCCCCTGCCATCAGGTCCAGTGTGAGAATCTCACACAGATATTCATAGTTTCAGTACCATCAGGTCCAGTGTGAGAATCTCACACAGACATTCACAATCTCAATACCATCAGGTCCAGTGTAAGAATCTTACACATATATTCAGTCTCGGTACCATCAGGTCCAATGTGAGACTCTTACACAGATATTCACAATCTCAGTGCTGGTCAGCTCTCAGCCTGCCATCCTAACTCTTTTATCTTGTCTGTAACAATTGCATTATAAATCCCTCTTTATACTTCTGTGTCTTCTGGGTGTGACATTTCCGTTGTCTGCCCGCCGCTTGCCTCTCCACTCCCTATGTAACACCTCTTCACCTTCTCAGACTCATGTGAGTCCTGCCATCCTTCAAGCCTTGCCCTATTTTCTGCCTTGGTTCCAGTCTGTGTCTGAGGGCCCTTCCCATCTCTGGGCATGTTGTGCATATTTTTACCAAAGCAGCAAAGTTGGCTGTGCAAACCGTGATCTGTTTCTTTGGCTACCAGTTGCAGGGTTCCAGTGGGCACCGGTGACAGAGCCAGTTCAGCTGTACTGCATAGTTCTGACTCCTTTCTGTCAGAGAGAGCATCTTCACTCTTCCACGGTGGACACTCGGGCTAATTCCAGTGCAGAGCCAAACACTCATTTACCAAGCAAACATTGGTCTAATGAATGACAGCGAGCAACCAGCCTGAACAATTCTCTCAGATCAGTGTCCCCAAGGTGCGGTCTTTGGATCAGCAATATCTACATCCCAAGGGAAGTTGTTAGGGTGTGGGTGCTTAGCTGGTCCCACAACCTGTGCAGTCTCAAACCACACGAGGAACCCAGGACACCGTGTCAAGAAGCCTTCTGGACAACTCTAACAGGTGTTATACTTCCAGAAACACTAACTGCTCAAACGAAAAGGGACAACTTGATTTCAACGACTTACATAATACAGCCCTTAAGAAGGGCATTTACGGTGTAAGACGGCTTGAAAAGAAGGCAAGACTTCGTCACACACACAGACCCGCCCACCACACACGTGTGCTTCATCTCTCAATAAGGAGTGATGTGTAGCAAACCACTAATGCCCTTGCTTCCCTCCCTCCCCTTCTCAGCATGCCAACCACCAGGCTACAGTTGCTGTTTTCCCCATGTGTGTCTTCAGACTTTTACTATATAAGCACCAAGGCATTTAGCTTTAATTAGAGACGTGATCTAGGCTATTATGGCAGAAATCACAGCACCTGCCTCAGCAAGCTACATAAAGACACCTGGAGTGGCAGGCAGTGGATGCAACCCCCTGCTCCTTGCCAACAGGAGGTGAGCAGCCAGGGCAATGCTCACCTTTCAAAATGCAAGTGTAAAGGGGTTATGAGCACAGATCCAAGTTAAAACAATTGTCGCTGCTGATGTATATATAACATAAAATGAAGCAAAGGGGCCCAACACATTGAACTCAAACAACAACAGATTTGCACAGACAGGTCGGGTCAGTTTTGCACAGCCCTGTAGATCCTGCACCCAAGGGAAGAGTGCATGCCGGGAAGTATCATGGACTATGGGCAGGAGGAATCCCAAACAGTCATGATGAGGGCCCTGACTCCATCCTGTAAGCACCACAGACAGGCCTTGGTTCTGTCAACTGTGATGACAAGACATCACCTGACTCCCCCTGGCTTAACAGAAAGGATGTGATGATGGTTTGGGATAAATTCTTTTTCATTTGGAGGCCTATAAAATGAACCGCTTATGAGACTATAGCTGCCAAAGGCATGTAGCTATAGCTCTCAAAATGGAAAGTACTGGGAACTACAAAGGAATAGTATACAATGTTGCATCACAGGTACTTGCGGCTTACTTATCCACTGATGAAATTTCATGCACTTCCTATCCATTGGTAGCATTTTGTGAAGATGCTGGGGACCAAACTCAGGTCTTCATGCTTGTGTAGGGAACATTTTTACTATTTTACCATCTTCCTAATGTGTGTCTGTAAAAATATATTTTTACTATTAAATATTTATATAATATATAATAGTTATACACACACACACACACACACACACACACACACACACTCACATACTGAGACTGCAATCTAGGTTGGCCTGTAACTCACTATGCAGCCCAGGCTGGCCTGTCACTCACTATGTAGCCCAGTCTGGCCTTGAATTCATGGAGAATTCTTCTGCTTCATCCTCCCAAGTGCTAGGATTACAGGTAGAAGACATCACACGTGATTGAGTTTGGTTATAATAGGTGGTTAAGTTTGGTTATATTAGGGATATCGTTTAAATGGTAAAAATGAAATCAAAGGGTAAAATATCCATAGACTAGATTTCAATTATTGATATTTTTACCCTTACTCTCGTTCTCACAAGTAACTCAAGAACTTGTTGTAGTGGTAGGGGGTAGGGGTGTGGCTTGGGGGTGGGGCACTGCCAAAACCCTGGTTCTAGGAAGGTAAGATTCCCTGTCCTGGAGTAGAGAAGATAGGCACCTTTTGCCTTGGTATTTTCCATTTGGTTAAGTTGACTCTTAATGACTTGAAACAAGCGGAGTCACAAGGAAGCAAGCGCTGCTCCAATTCTTTCGTTACATAATTTCATTTCTGCTCTCAGGCCCGTTAAGCTGGTTGGAAGAAAACTGCTAAATTAAATTTGGTTTGATTAGGAAATTTGCGTCATGTGCAGGCAAAGTACGGCATGTGTGGGTTAAAAAATGTTCTGGTTATTTTAAAAAAATGTTTCATAGATGATTCAGTTTTACCATGGCTCCACTGGTGAACTAAATCTGTGTACTGAGGATGTGTTGGGGGTAGACTTTGCTTTGGCCCTTTATTGGGAAATCTCTCAAGTTTTGGACTATTTGTCCTGTTTGAAGAAAAGTCCTATGGTCTCAAAGGCTGGGTGGGACATTTGAGCGCCTTCATGTCCTTCTTGCTCTGCCCCCTGAGACCCTTTCATAGGTCCCTTTATGTCTTTGTCATACACATTGGCCTGCTTTTTATCAGTTTTGCCAAGGTGAGCCTTGAGCCTCATCTCCTTTGGTCTAAGCCCTTAGCTGCATTTCAGCCCAAGGATCCCACCTTCCATTTTACTGCCGACCTCCAAACACAGGCATGGAGAGATTTAAGGAGAGTTGTCTGAAGTGTTTCAGGCTGAGGGAGGGGCTTGAGAGAAGGTCAAATGTCACAGTAGGGTGCTAAGATAGCCACAAGCAAGTGGCAGAATCCAGGAGCTGCTGTTTTATAGATAACACAGAGGCCACTTTCCAACCTCTGTCTCTGCTGAGATGACTGAATCTTGGATTTTACAGTCACTGAGAAGCATCCAAACAGTTGGAGAATATTAAAAATTATGGAGCTGTTTCTATTATTTTAGGTGAGTTATTATCAGGCAAAGAAGGCAAGACATGGACAGCAGGTCTCCGCAAACCTCAGAAACTGCTGAGGACCAGGGTCACAGGGTAGCCCACAGAACTTCAAGAAGATGTTCAGATGCTAGCATCTGGCTACAGTTTTCTCATTCATTAAAGGCCTGGCTTATTTTTCGTGCTCTTTTCCTCTTTATCTTCTTTGTTCATGGAATGACGGTTTGTCGTCTAGAGTGCATAGGTAATTTTGACACAGACCACATGGGGCACACTTCTAGAAAGTTCTATAGCACCCCATCATTCCAGACAATTCCCTTATGCTTCTGGCCCCTGGCCAATTCCCCTTTCTCCCTGAGGTCATAATGGTTGCACTAATTCCTATTGCTATAGATTGTCCAAGCCTTTTCTAGAAATAGATAAAAATGGATTCATAGATTGCTCCTTTGGGCCCTAATGCTTCATGCTTCAAACACATAGAGAAACATCCATGTGGGTGTGAAATCAAAGGACCGCCCTGCAGGAATGTGTGAGGGTATTCTGAGGTCCCTGGGGTTCTGCACTGGGGTGGAGGACTTAAGATGACTATTTGACTCGGGGAGGGATGAGGAAGAAGCTGGGGTGGGGGCTCATAGCGACCCTTCTCAAACAGCACAGCTCATCTTTTTCATGTTGTACAAACTGAGACTCAGTGAAAAGTTGCCTTTGGGAAAACGGGGTAAATTAATTAATAAAGAGACATCCACGTTAGCAGCACGGGAAATACTAATCATTGCATTTTGTATAAAAAACCACAGATCTCAGGATTCTTAAGGGATCCCTTTTCCGTGACAGTCCATAAACTACCAATATTGTTTTCTGATAAGAGAGAGGTGACAGCCCTGGAGGGAGGGCTGGAAGCCAGAGACAGCCAGACTGGGGACTCCCGAGGGAGGGCTCGGGCACCGGGCACACTGTAACATTAGTACTGGTTACCATCAGACAGCACCAGCCCAACCAAGGTGCATAGACAATAGGCCAGAGGCCACAGGCAAGAGAAGCACAAAGACAGCATTCAAAAGACCCGGCTGCTGCCAGCCAACACTTCCATAGACTCCAGACCAGGCCAGACCTGCACACTACCACATGGCCAGAAAGTAGAAAGTCCCCCCCCCCCCCATTTTAATAGTGAGCTTTTAAATTGTTAAAAATAATAACCACAGAAAGGAGAGTGCTGACATAGCCTTAGACGCACAGACAAACGGAAACTGTTGTTCTAATGATGACAACAAACCAGCTTCATAATTACAGCCCAGCATCCCAAACAGGGGATTGTTATTACCGCATTCCTTTAGAAATGAAGGGGGTCCAGGGGACTTATCAGCAAACCAAGGAAACCTCAGGCATCCACCTGCTCCCCCTCCCTGCTCGCACAAGCAAAGGCTTATCTAACTCTTGGACTCTTTTGCTTCTTTTCTTTCTTTTTGCACTCAAGGAAAAGATACTTTGCGATGGGATCAGATTCTTCAAGCACAATTCTCTTGTGAAGCAAGAGACGCAGCCCTTTCCGGGCAGAATTCTGGGACCACCATTCTTCCCCTGAGCAAATTTACTTATGCTGTTTCTTTTCCTTGATATAATTTTAGACACCTAATACTTTATATTTCTCTGCAATACCAACCTCAGTTGTGTTAAATAAAAATTTTAAAAAGTAGCGGCGCCGCAAGTTTGAAGGTAAAAGGGTCAGCTAACAGCGAACATAACCGCGCGCACAGAGAGTGAAGGGTGACGTCTGACCTTATTCACTAAGCCATGTGTGGAGCTTGGTCCCAGGCAGGTCCTCCGAGGAGATGGAAACCACAGATCTGCAAAAAAGGAAACACAAGAAGATAAATATAAATTGCTTTTCAAATTTAAGTTCCCCAACATTTGATTAATCAGTACCTGCTCTTATTTCTGCCTTTCCGTGGGGTCCGGTTTCAGAGCCGGCTCCCATTTTGAAAACATGCAAATTGACTTGGATGAAATCGCATTCTGAACTGGACACAGTTTCATGGAAGAGACTCTGACACAAGGCTGTGATCACAGAGGCCGGCGACAACCTTCCTGCCTCCCAAAGACTGTCTTTTCTATGGGGCTTCAAGAATACACAAGAGCTTTGCACCCCCAGCCTGGGAAGAAGGCTAAGCAGCAAACAGGAACCTCTGGTGGTGGATGGGAGATTTCATGCTAATGAGAGGCCCTTTCCTATTCCTGGGGATGAGCCAGCACCCCAGTGCTGCTGAGGTGTGGCTCCAGGCACCTGCAGTGAGATGCAGTTGCCTACAGGGTTTATTCTCAGGGGCCTCACAGGGACACTTTCTGGGGCCTATTTAGGGACACTCTTTAGGTGGCACAAGCTGGGAGCAGGTGGCAGCAGGGGCAGCACCCCGTCTACGAATCTGTTAGCTCTGGCCTTATAATGTTTATGATTGTTGCGGGGAACACAGAAGTCACAGCCATAGTTCAGGAGCATAAATATCTGGACTCCTGACGCCCAGAACCGAAGACAACCCCCCCCCACCTCTTTCATATCTGTTTCACCAAAATAATGAAAAGAGCACTGGTATAATTTTCGTGATAACCCTCCCTGAGCCTAGATTATAAGTTGATGTAGAAATTGCCAGTCTTTGCTTTTTCTGTATTCATAAAAATATCTATGTATCCATGACAACGGTGTGCTTATGGGTGATTTTGTGATTTTGTGTGTGTGTGTGTGTGTGTGTTTTGTTTTGGAGACAATGTCTTATTTTTTTGTAGCCTAGGCTGTCCTTGAACTTGGTCTCTAGACCAGGCTGAACCGAAACTCATGGTGATTCTCCTGCCTCAGTATTCTGAGTACTGAGATTACAGCAGTGAGCTGCCACCATTACTTGGCTTGGGCTTTGTTGGTCTTGTTTGTATTGGTGTGTGTCGTAAACATTCTATTAATAAACTGTCACGCACTGTTTAAGCTCATCAAGAAGCTGGCTCTGCAGATAAGGTTGCTCCCTCTCCTACCTACTGTGGACTCAACCATAGCTGTCTCACTCTGTCTTCTAAGATTCCTTGACCGGGGATGGGCTAGCACCCTGACCTTGTGGGAAGCCCCAAAGTAAAACCATTCTGTCCCTAAGGACTCCAAGAAAGGCAGACCATGGTCAGCACGGTTATGCTTGTTCATCTCGTGCTAAAAAGTCCTGCAGTGGCAGGGCTAACTGGCTGCACACCCTGCCTAACTTTTCACAGGAATTCCATGAACCCAAGTTCAGCTCCCCATTCTTGCAGAGAAAGAAGTATATTCACTGAGCCATCACCACGACCTGGGCATTTTAAATTCACTGTATCATATGGCTTTCTGTCTTTGTCTACATTTTGTAAAAGCTCCCAAACTGACTGTACAAAGTTCCTAGCTTTGCTATATTGTCTACATGTGTGAATGTGCTCTAATTACAGCTGCTCCCTCCATGCCCAACTGTTTCATGCCCTCTGTCCCTTCCTCCACTCCCACAGCATGTGTGCATATGAGCTCTCCCCATCACACCAAATAGACACCCAGTCACTTTTCCTTTGCCCTATGCCTACAGCACCAGGAAAGCTCTGTTTATCACACGAAAGGAATTCCTGGTTACTCAACAGTGTGCAGTGCATGTTGGGTGTGTGCAGATTTTCTCTATGGCCCCACTTGGGGCTTTTTGACAAGGTCTCACCTTGTCCTCATGAAGGCTCATCCACACTATGCCTCTACACAGAGCACACATGCCATGAATATGCAGGCGACACAAACTTATTAAAATTTTTTTTCTTTTTGGTTTTTCGAGACAGGGTTTTTCTGTGGCTTTGGAGCCTGTCCTGGAACTAGCTCTGTAGACCAGGCTGGTCTCGAACTCACAGAGATCCGCCTGCCTCTGCCTCCCGAGTGCTGGGATTAAAGGCGTGCGCCACCATCGCCCGGCTACTTATTAAAATTTATTATGGCTAACGCCTTTCACTTGGAAAACACATTCAAGATGACTCTGGAATTTTGTTCACCTATCTCCTTCAAAATCCCTTTCTTCTGTTCTTGTCATAGACATTCTAATCCAAAACCTCCAACTTTATCTCACTATGAGGAGAAAAGCTGACAGTACTGGGCTAGGCACCAAGGCATGAAGAAGCATGCTATATCCTAAAAGCATTTCCAAAGAGGAAGCCAACAGAACAATGAGGCGTGTGTTTGGAGTTGTTTGGTTTTATTGCGCTTTTAAGTACTTGCATGCCCTTATCCTTGACATTAATATCTAAAAATAAACAGTGCCTTTTGTAGGAACCATATCAAACTTCAATATATATATGAACATAATTTAACTTAATAATTTTGATTTTGATTTAGGCTATAAGGAATAGATTTGAACTTGGTTACATGGAAACAATATAAATCCTCACATAATTCACATTAAGTAGTTTTTAAAAAAGTTTTTAGCTCTTTTTCCGTCTCCCTCTCAGAGAGGCAGCTTCCATCTCTCCCTTCTCTCCCTCCTCCTCTCTGCTCCTCTCTCTGCTCTTCTCCTTCTCCCCCTTCCCTTCCATAACCCACTAAATAAATATCCAACCTCAAAAAAAGAAGTTTTTTTTTTTTTTTAATTTTACTTTCTTCTTTTCAAGACAGCAACCATGCTGTACCCAAGACCAGCCTGTTCACTATAAGGTCCAGACGTCCTTAGAACCTTCTGTCTTCTGCCCCAGCCTCCAGAGCACTGGGGCCATAGGTCAGAACTTCATTCATAAACTCTTGCTAAGTACACTTTATGGCTTGTAGTAATAATTTCACATGCGTTAGTTCTCACAGGGACACAAGACAGACAGTATTAACAGACTTCTTTTCTGGATTTGGAAAGGAGAGGCAGAGAGAGAGTAAGGCAGACCCCTGGCAAGGAGTTCCCCTCGGGGAGTCTGATGACATAGGCTCATTCCGAATGCCTGAGAACAAGCTCTAGTTTAGAGTCGGAAACTCTTAAGAATCTGAGACTTTGGTGCCATGGAGGTGGCCCCTAGAATTTGTGGAATACAGACAGCATCTCTTGTGTTCCTGAGAAGCGACCTATTCGAGTCGGCTCACGAGGCACGAGGCAAGCTCTGTGGTGACTTGGCTGTGCAGAATGCCAGTTAGAGAAGGGAGCTGAAGCCAAACCCTCCCAACCTAAACACACCTGGGCTTAACTCTTCTTTTTAGAAGGCGTTAACTCTTCTTTTTAGAAAAGAGGGAATTGAGAATTTGCCCAGAACTCAAAGGAGGCCACCCAGAGTCATAATGAGAATCCTTCCCAGCAACAAGTGCAGCTTAGAAAGTGTGTCTGTTACACCTTTTAAAGTTGGGGTGCAGACATGTTACTAAAGTGGATATTTTGTAGTTCCAACAGAGTACTGTTTTGTAACTGAATTGTATGCCAGCTTGGGATACATTTATTCGTGGGCGGGAAGCAGTGCAGTTCGTTTTTGTTTAGTTATCTGACCTGAGGTGAGGTTGGCACCGTTTCTGGCTGCTCCCAATTAATGCAAATTGAAGGGTGAGGGGAAAATAAAGCGGCTTTAACTCGGCTCACAGATCTGTTATAAACAGCCCTTCACTTGATCTATTTTAGGGGAGAGCCTTAACTGTGAGCAAACAAGACAACACAGAAGAAATTAGCAATTACAGAACATGTAATTTTACTACAAAGCATGGAAAGGGTTAAATTTATGTCGAAATTATTTCTTTATTTATTTGAGACGTGGTCTCTCGCTATGTAGTCTGGAACTGGCTGTGTAAACTCGGCTGGCCCCCGTCATACAGAGAGTGACTTCTTTCTCCCTCCCGAGTGCTGGGATGGAAGGTGAGGGCCACCACTTCTGGCTAATCAAAAATCGCTTCTCTTTGTCCATCCATCCATCCATCCATCCATCCATCCATCCATCTTTAGTCTCTCAGCTCTCACCTGAGGTGGACCAAAGTGTGTGAACAGTCTGTCCCTTTCACTTCTTTTTCAAGGGTTTGCTAAGGCTTCTGGGTGACTCCCCATGGGAGGCCCTACCCTTTCTGAGGAGTGGGTAGGGGTGGGCTAGGAGAAGGTGGGGAGAGGGAAAGGAGGGGGGAGAGGAGGAACTGGGATTGGTATGTTAAATGAATAAAAAAAAACATAAAAAAGTTATTTTGACAGTCACACTGCCTTCCCTTACACAGCCGCAGAAGGCTGCAAGGCTTCTTAGTGTCGTATCTTACACACACTGCAGAGGTTCCAGTTCACAGACACAGAAGGTATAGTGTAGGACAATCTGTTTGATGGCAATTGCCCCCTTTACACAGAGAAGAAGCCGGAAGGTCCTGTTCTCCCCTAGAGATGCAGAAGAGGGCGTTAGATCCCCTGGAGCTAGAGTAACAGGTGGTTGTACAGTTCCTGACATGGGTGGTAGGGCCAGATTGGGTCCTCTGCAGAGCAGTGGGTCTCCTTAACCACCTGGGATTGTTTGGATACACTCTTTCTTGTTCTTATTCTGTGTCCTCCCCTTCCTCCTCCAGCTTCTGCTTCCTCTGCCTCTCTCTTCCTACCTTTCCCCAATGATCTGCTCTTTCGGCTCTCTTCTAGGTTGAGGGGCCCTTTCGTATAGCCGTGCCAATGCTGGAGTTTCTAGAGAAATTCTTACTCATTTGGCTTTGCGTTATAAAACCTGGTGGTACAGACTGTTTTTCTAATTTTCCCTTTTAAAGATTGTCAGTGAGCATGAGACTTCCCTTTTGAAGGTTTCAAATATGAAACACTATAATAATAACGTATGTCACCCTCCCTCACCCCCTGCATGAACTTCACAACACCTCAATGCTCAGGGAAGAAGCTGTCTTGTCCCCTGCATCTTTCCGTCTTACTTTCTCACCACATGACTGCCTTTTGTCCATAGGATTTCATCAGACATGCTCAACCAGAAGTTCGAGATCGTTCTTGCTCTATTTAAGTGTCTTTCTGCTCCCACACGATTACTTTGGGAGTTGCCTGACCTGGCCTCCCATGGCTAAGAATGATACAGTAGAAATAGCTCACATTAACTATCTCCATAAAAACAAGACGGCAAGAGCTTCCCAGCTGCTGCTCCCCATAGAATCCCAAGGGAGCCCCAGTTGGACAAAAGACTCACCCCGCTAACCTTTGGACCCATGAACTCGTCAATGCTATTTGTTTCCAGCTTCTGGGTTTGGAGATAATTCGGTACTGACCAAGGAAGCCCAGATAACATCACTGAGCACTGCTGGCTGATCTAAGGCTTTTATCTATTATAGGAAGGGATGACCACATGGAAGACAGTTTAAAACCAGGCAATAAAGTCAGCAAATAGCTGCCAAATGTCAGCTGGATCACGAAAGATTTATGCAGGATATAAAGATAAGCCAAGTTAAACAGAAGTTCCACCCAGAAAAATGAATCTATAGGCCAAGGAAAACTTAGTCAGAAGATGGGAAATGAAGTATCTAGGACCCAGTAATGGCAGCATGCCCCTCATTTGACGATTCAGGAGAGAGAACGGATGAATAGAGGGCTCATTAGATGGTTCAGCAGGTAGAGGTGTTTACTGCCAGAACTGATAACCTGAGTTTTATCCCTGAAACCAATGTGGTAGAAGGAAAGAAGTGACCGCTGAAACTATCCTCAGAGCAATGTGCACTGTGGCATGAATGTGTGTACACAAATATACACATACAAACAAACAAGTAAAATGATGATGATAATGATGGTGGTGGTGATGGTAATGGTGGTGATGACAATGATGGTGGTGATGATGATGTTGGTGGTGGTGATGGTTATGGTGATGATGATGATGGTGATGATGATGATGATGATGGGGGTGATGGTGGTGGTGATGATGATAGTGATGATGGTAATAATGATGATGGTTATGATGATGATGGTGATGATGATGATGATGATGGTGGTGATGGTAGTGGTGGTGATGATGGTGGTGTTGGTGGTGGTAGTGGTGATGATGATGGTAATAATGATGGTGGTGATGATGATGGTGGTGGTGATGATGATGATGTCGATGATAATTGTGAATGGAGAGGTGGATACTGGGAACAGGCTTGTGGCCCAGGTTTACTTAGGAGAAACTGACTATGGGCCCACCCAATAGGACCTGGAGCCACAGAGGAGATGAAATTGTCACCATTGGAGATAAGAGAGAGTGAAAAAATCAGAGCCTAGGTTCCTTCTTCCTTCTAATTTTCTTTCTCCATCCTCCTCACAATGACCGAGTCTAGAAGATATACAAGCTCAGGAGGCTGCCTGTTAGTAAGAAGGGGAGGGTCAAGAAAGAATCTGAGGGTGGTTAAGTGTCCAGACTGTCTTGATCTACAAGGCCCACAAAACACCATTTTCAGAGCTGACTGTTGAAGCCATGATCATGATGGAGAACCAGCTTAGACTCAGTTGGAAAGTGAGTAGGACCCAGGCAGGAAGGCCAGGGAGATGACTGTGGACAGTGACCCTTGTAGAGCAAAGCACTGAAAATCTTGGAGGGACAGTGAGTAGGGCATTCTGGCTTGGGAGAGCAAAGCTTGGGGATCCAGTAGGCGATGCTACAGGGGCAGAAGTAAGCTTCAGTAGTTTGGGATTCTACAGGAAGACTGAGTTTGTGTTCTGAAGTCAACTGGATGTGTAATGGTTTGAAGCAGGGAGTAATGACATCCAAATTATGTATTAGGATTATTACTTCATATCCAGTTTGAGGAAGACATTGATGATAGACAAACTAGAAACTATTAAGCGTGGACCCTATGGAAACTACAGGCCTCCTTAACCCATCTGCAGGCATTTGTGTGAGCATTCAGCTTTCAGAGAGATGCTGCTTGGTTTTCACAATGGGCCTCATGACTCCTGACCCCATCAGAAATTTTAAGCGTCAGAATCCAGAAAGTAATGGAGAAAGCTTTCATTTTAATTCTTTTAATGAGGACCAAAATGTGCCAGCAGTCACGGAAATGAATAGAAAAACAGATACAATATTACAACATTTACAAGGAAGAAGTCTAAACAAATGATCTAGATGAATTTGACAGAAATGAACCAAGTTCAAGAGAGCCTGGAAGGTTCAACTCAGGGCTGTAGCTGTCTGCTGATTTATTTCCTTCCTTCCATGCCTCGAGGGGGAGAAATCCATATTTCCAAAACACTGTAGTATTGCTGATGCTGCAGAGGATCCTAGGCAAACACGAGGCAAAAATGTGCTGCTCCCATGTCCAACACAGGCATCACAAATCCAAGACAACGTCTTCCGCCACTGCCAAGATCAAACACAGACTGTACGTCCTCCCCAGTCAGGACCTCAGGTCGCCAGGCTGGGGATGCACCTTACACCTCTGTTCTCTCTTCTGTGGGGCAGTCTGTGTTTGTTATAAAAGCTACTCTTTTATTCCGGGAGAATGAAGGGTTGATAAATGTTTCTATTGGACTGGCTTACATCCTGCAGTCTGACCAGAGATGCACGCTTATCCTCACATTTAGCACACACGAGTGGGTTGGGTCACAGGCTTTCTCATACCCATGTTCACCAAACACCTTGGTGTCAGCACAGAGCAGATAACACAGACATGGATGAAGCTGACTGAGGGGGGATGTTTTTGCATGCATGAGAACCTATTTGCTTATCAAACTTTCCTACTGAGGGTTGAAATCAGCACGGTCATCTCCATCAATGATGGGCAGCGTATCTCGACTATTTGACAAATTCTTAACCTCAGTCAAGCACAAGTAGGCACATAGCCTTTCAAACTGTGGTGACCATTGGGTTGGCATTTGAATGTCACTGATTTCCTTACTTTAGGGATGGTTTCTGACATTTGAAAAAATCAGAGTCACCATCAGTGTGATCCATAACGAAGACAGTCAGATGCACCACATTTTCTCTTTAATTTTTCAGCTGACGAACGAGGGGACTGTGATGTCCACATCAGCATGAGGCCGTTCCCTGCTCCCCTCAACACCAACCTCAAAAGAATGGGCTGTTCAATTAAAACAGAAGAAGCCAAGGTTTGTCAAGCCGGCCTTTGTGCAGGGGCTGACAATAGCTGAGAACTGAAAGACAGAGATCCAATCCCCACTCTCCTCTCTCAACACATCTCTTCCGCTGGGTAATTTATACCCTGCAGGTAGCAAGCCATTCATTTTGCTGTCATTTATTGTTCCTTTTCCAACCGCAATGGAGTTACAGCATTAGTTTACCGTCTTTTCTCTTAGGTAGAATTATATTATTCTCCTACTTAGCCCTTGCAACAAAGATGGCATTCACCACTCTGGAGGGCCACCCAGGAGGTTCTGTGACCAGAGCATGGGCAGGGAAACTGCTACCTGGAAAGTTGCAGGAGCAGAAGCCGGGCCCCAATTTGTCAGTCTCGATTAGACACAAGAACGTGCTTTATAAGAATTTCCTTTACCCAGCAAATGGTATCTTAGCCAGACACCATGGAGCCAAGCAAAGACAGATGATAGAGGGACAGAAGCATGGATGGGAGGACAGACACATGGACAACCCATAAAATCATCATCCTTCCACACTATCTATCTGCAAATATGGAGCTACTTCTTTAGATGTTTTAAAAGTCTCTTCTGGTTTTGGAGGCAAAACAGATCCATACTATGGGATTCTCAAGCTAAATGTCCCTTAGGGGCTGCCTGGGCTGTGCTCAGATACTGGGATATCCGTTCTGTCATTTTTTTTTTTTGATCTTCATCCCCGTGTCCTCCTCCTGCTCTTCCTCTTCAGTACGTCAGCATTTAGTGAGTGCTTCAGAAGCCTGATAGGTCTGCACACTCTTTTATTAGGTAGCTCTACTTCTAAGGATTTATCTGAAAGAAATGACCATGGGCTTTGTGACATAGATGTCCATAAGGTGCCATTTATAACAGGAAAATACTAGAAGGAGAGACAGTTAATTGTAAAACTAGGTAGAGAGGTGGCCGAAGGTTTCTGGTTTATTCTGTATGCCCAACTGCGTTTTCCAAACAATTCCAGCTATAAACATCAGCAATGGGTTGAAAATAACCCATCTGCGCTTGATACAGAGCCACTGACAAGTCCCCAGGCAGACGATCTTTATTTCCACAATTGGCTAGCTCAGTGACTACCAGGGCTAGATACAGTGTAGCTCCATGCCTCACCCTCCACCACTGTAAAATGGGGGCATTAATGCTACCGGGCTCAGAGCTGCAATGGGATTAAGTTGAATAAATTAAATACGGAAATGCACAAAGCCTGAGATGTTGCCTTCTGTCAGGATGGCAACGGGGCAAGTATTTATATGGATCCATACCATGCCCAGTGTGAACCATAGCCTACTTCTGAGAGCCCCTAAAGCCATGTTCCTTATCTGGAGCATCAGAATGGGGCCTGGGAAATTAAACATTATACCCATCATGGCAACATCGCAATGTCTTAACAGGGGAATTTTCTGTTTGGAATAATCCAGTTTATGTCAATTTGACCTTATTCTGTCTGTTTCAAAGTGAAGATGACACGCATTCTCAGGAAGCTGTCCTGAGATATTTGCCACCAGCATAGCCAAATAATAATAATTTATAATAATAATACTCAGAGATATATTTTGGCAGAGGAAAAATGGTCCCAGGCTGGGGTTTGATGGACAGCGATTTAAACCAGCAGCAAAGTGGTAAGTCGGCAGTGTCTAAGTGGATCCTGCTGCAAGAGACAATACTCTCCAGTGTCTTGGGGGATTGCAATGTATGGAACATTGAAATCCGAGGCACTGACCCGAAAAGAGGGCATTCCAAGTCCTTCACATTTTTCTGAAAAGTTGTCCAAACTACAACTTAGAAACAGCACTAACAAATTAATGACACAATTAGTAATTTCTAGGTTAACCACCGAAAAAGAGTAAAAGAATACATGAATGACAAGCCAAGAGAGGTGAAATGCTCCATTAGCTCAAAATAATGACGAGGAGAGGAGAAGAAGTAGACAAGAAAGAAGGATAATAGGATTAGGAATAAGGAGAAGAGAGGAGAGCCAACAGTGGGGCAAAGAGAAAAGCCTCAAACAGCAAACGGACTCTAATTCAAATAAAGCAGCGATTTTGTAAAATACCATAAGGCTAACTTCTTTAAAGATTTCCAGCGAATTGTTGCTTAATGAGATATAGGACCTAAAGATTGCAAGAAAAAAAAATGGCCCCGAAACGTTAAGAAATTGTTATCTCAGTACCAATCACCATGAACTTAATAACAAGAGACATTATTTGAAATAAAAATAGGTGTTTCAGAGCAACGAAGGAAGAAACCAGAGGAACAGACACAGATCTAATTCTCTGTTATGAAGCCATAGACACAGAAAGTCAATGGCTGGGATTAAGCCAGAAATTGGAAAATCCACCATGTTGTGTGAGAGACCCCCATGCCTTCTCAACAACAGGTAGAAGCACCTGGCAGATGGGGAAGGTCATGGGCCCGGGAATGCAGCCATCAAATCTGCCTGCCTCCATCTGTGCGGCGCCTATGGCCAACAGCTATCGAATACACAGAATGTACGCTAAGTCAAAGTTTACTCTGCACTGGGTGGCAGACAGCTAAGTCTGAACAAGCTTCAAAGGGTAAAAGCACACAGAACATGCTCTCTCACATGGTGATTTGGACACGTGGATCCAGAATAACATGCGTTAGAAAGTAGACAGTATTACCTGTACTGGGAGGAAGCTGTGTCATAGCAAACATGTAAGCGCTGCAAACAGAGTGGCTGCAGAAAGATTGGCATGCATCCGTTCTAGCTGGGTGTTCCATTCAGTTTAGTTCAGCTGCCCATCACCCCAGGGCCTACCAACACCCTGTGCGTTCTTGTCCAGATGAGCAGGACCAGCAGCATCATGAGGCTGGTCCCCGCCACCACGTGTCTTTCTCGACCTCTCTTGATAGTGTCCTAAGGGCGTTTAAACTCACCAGTGAGAGTCACACCACCTGCCTGTATATTCCATGCTGGATCCCAGTGAAGTCCCTTGTTCCCAGGGCTCCACTCTCCCTGGGCTCCCCATCTGCCTGGCTGAGCCTGCTTCATTGGGGCTCCCCACTGTGGCTCCTCTTGAACCTTTAATATAATGGATTCTGTGTTTTCCTATGCCTCTCCCAGCCTGGATACATGGACATTTTGTAGAGATCCCCAAAGACCACTCAAGGGGACTTATCTCCCAGTTACAACCTAACAGCTTTGCCTTAGCTACCCCATCTTTCCTCTTTCTGTTGGCTTCTGGAATACTCGACCTTAACTTTGGACCCCCAGAAGAGTGGTTTTTCAGTTTTTCTTTAACATGAACACGGCAAGAAATCTATCTTATAGAAAGACCCCACCTGCAAACCCACACATACATGCGAAATATGGGCATGGACATTTTAGGAAATTGGGCCCAAGCTCCAGGCAGTGTTGCCTAATGTTCTCGCCCCTGTTCTAGTCGTCATACCCTGACCTGCCGGACTGGAGGTCACTCTCCAGGTACTTCTCTGGACTTCGGGTTCAGTACTCACTAAGATGGCTTCACAGTGTCCACCAGTGACTAAGAGTGACGACAGCCAAACTTCCAGGCCGAGTCCAGTGCCTAACGAGTCTGGGAACAGTATTTTCCAGAGTTCTTGGCATGTATGGAACCCTCCGTGCAGTTACACTGGAGGGTTGCCATGCATTTTGCCTGTCTACCAAGAGCCCAGATGGTTATTGGTACCTAGCCTTCCTTTCCTTTGCTTTCTCACCTTTTCTTTGAATTTATGCCAATCTATTACAGGCTACGTTACGTATCCTTACAATAAGCTACCTTAATATCTTCCCATAGCAAGCTTTTAAAAATGCCCTTTCTGAGTGCCACAGCAAATCCTACAGATTGGGTGCAAGAGAAGAGGATGCAGGAGTCTGCAGGAATAGGAAGTTCAGCACCTGCAAGGTGCAGGCTTCCCATCCCACCGTGTAACAATGTCTGCAGCCCTGGGCGCAGAGAGCAGACGGCGAGTGTGACCACATGACTGAACTCACTGCTAACCTTCCAGGGAACCATATCCACTCCGGCTTTCCACGAACTGGGAGAGGCATTGAAAGCTCACTCTGGGAGACACAAAGGTGTCTTTGAGAGAGGAACAAAGGTCCCGCTGAGGACAATAAAGATTGGTGTGAGCATCTCTGTGCACCGCTGTGATAAAGCAGTTCCTGCTCTTGAGTTTCCTTATCTGAGTTTCTCGAGCCTTTGAGACTGGGTGCCTACAGGGGAGCTAGCAACCAGACTGGAAGCAACCAGCTCGGGCACGTGAGAATAAACCTTATCTGTCTGCCACAAGAGAAAATTTCGCCATAATAAAACTTTTATTTTCAGACATTCCCTTTGTTTCAAGTGAAAAAAGCTTTCCCTACAAAAGGTTCTCAGGTCACTTTTGGGCAAGCTGCCAGTCCCAACACCTACAGAAAGCAAGGAATGTTTTGGACAAAACCCATGGTCCATTTTGGGACTGCTGAAGCCTGGAGTTGGGATATGATGTTTCTGGCTGTTTCTTTAGTAAAAAATGGTTTAGGAAATGCTGAGGAGCATCAGCAGGTTGCACAGGTCAGCAGACACACTGGGAGACTGAGCTCCACAGTTGTCCATGGGATGTTTGCCTCCGTGTGAGGTCAGAAGTAACTGCAGATGAAAAACGGCTGTGCAACCACAGAGACAGCTTGCGAGGTAGGAAATCACCACAATACAATGTTACATATCAAAAGCAGGATAAAAGCCAGCTGTGGGTACACACACCCACACATAGTCCCAGAACTTGGCCATCTGGGCAAGACAATCGTCATAAGTTTGAGGCCAGGCTGGGTAACAGAGTGAGGCTGCTGCCATACCCCCTGCCCTGATGGTCAAGGACTAAGCCTTTGAAACCCTAAGCAAGCCCCAGATTGAATGCTTTCTTGTATGGAGTTGCCTTGGTCATGGTGTCTCTTAACACACTAGAACAGTGACTAATATTGTTGTTTTGTGTGTGTGTGTGTATGTGTGTCTGTGTGTCTCTCTGTGTGTGTCTATGTGTGTGTTTGTCTCTGTGTGTGTATGTGTGTCTCTGTGTCTCTGTGTATGTCTGTGTGTGTGTTCGTCTCTCTCTCTCTGTGTGTATGTGTGTCTGTGTGTGTCTATGTGTGTGTATATCTGTGTGTGTATGTGTGTCTCTGTGTCTCTGTGTGTGTATGTCTGTGTGTGTTTGTCTCTCTCTCTCTGTGTATGTGTGTCTGTGTGTGTCTATGTGTGTGTATGTCTGTGTGTCTCTGTGTGTGTATGTCTGTGTGTGTGTTTGTCTCTCTGTGTGTATGTGTTTGTGTGTGTGTTGGTAGTTAAACCCAGGGCCTTCTGCTTATTCAGCAAGCACTTTATAATCCAACCCTCTTTTCCATTTTTACTTTGAGATTAAGTCTCACTAAGTTGCCCAGGCTGGCCTTGAACTCCCTTTGTGGCTCAGGCAGGCCTTGAACTTGCCATCCTTCTGCCTCAACTTCCTGAGCATAATACATTTCTTTAAAATATCTAGCTTATTAATGCATTGAAGTTTGTCTTCATAGGGGGAGATTTCAGGAGTTAAAACTTTCATTCATGCTGGAGAGCTGGAAGACTGTACTTCTCAGTGAATTTCATGTAAAACAGAAGCAAGGCGCAGAACCCTAGTCCAAGGGGTATTTGCATGAAGGCAGACCAAATTACAAAATAACTCAGGCTGGAGATGAAGCTCATGGGTGGATCTGGGAGTTCAATCCCCAACGTCACACACAGATCCTCACCAGAAACACTACTCTCTATATATACCTTTTCCACTTGCATTCTGCGGGATGCTTTCACTACAGATTGTAAACAACATTAAGATTGAAGGGGACTCGCCGAACACCAAGTGGATGAAAATGTCGCAGAAGGAGACAGGCGCTCCCTCAGGAGAGTTCCCTACTCCTACAGCAACGGATGTTACCCAGCTGGTGACAGCCAAATCTCTCTGGACATTTGAAAAAGAAATGAAGGCAGTCAAAAGGAATGAAACTGCCATTTCAAGCCAAGACCATAGAATATTCCAGCAAGTGAGCAGGTGCACTGGTGTGCATGCCGAGCAAGCGAGCAAGGCGACCCCATTTTCATGTAGCTTCTAGCTTCTTGGTTACTTTCTTGAACCGTGTCAGTCACGTCAGGATGGAGGTCACCCTAAACCCAGAGTTGTGCTGACCAACCTCAAGAAGAAGAAACAGTGCAATGACCTATTTTTACTATTGGTTCCTCTGACTTTACATATTTGACAGATAATTTTACATGTTTCAAAAAATGACAAGTCCTCTAATTCCTTGTTACTCTCAGACCACTTGAATTTTAAAAAAGTTTTCTTCTTCTCACTCAATCTCAATAAAGTAAGAAAGAGCTCAGTGTGGCACTGTAACCATACAACGAAGAACACAATTCATCATCTATAGTATAGTTTTCTTTTGCCCGTCTCCCAGCAAAGGATTTGAAAGAAACTGGAAACGGTCACAGACTGGACAGAAATGTGTTTACTGTGGATAAACTCTGGGGTTTTAATGAGTGACTAGAATCCGGGACTATGCTTTGAGTTGTCTGCTTGCTTTGTTTTTCGTTTTTTTTTTTTTTAAATCTATAATGGGATGACTGACTTTCAACATGTCAGAATAATTTCCAATCCTTAGGCAAAGACGTTTGCTGCTGACCTTGGCGGTGAGTTTAGGCTGTTGAGCGAGCATCTGCACTGTGGGAGAGAAAAAGGAACATAATGAAGTGGGAATCAAGGCTGTGGTCTGTCCGGATTTCTTCTATCAAAGGACAGATTTACAGTGTTAACTCAGGCTTACAAGGGAAGGAAACCAAACTTTGGGTTAAGTGAAGAACCTGGATGGGAAAGAAGGTAACAAATCCCCTGTGTCTGTAGATTTTTTTTTCCTCCTATTCTCCCTCCTGGAACTTCACACCAGGTAGCTCTAGGCCCACTGCATGCAGGGTCTACTAACTTAGCGGCTCTAGAGGGATGGATACCCAATATCTGGGTATAAAAGTTCTCCCTGTAAGGACACACTGGTATAAGAAAGTCCACAAGGCAATCAATGAAAGAGAATGGAGACTCTCTTTTGGGTGTAGAATTCCAGTTGGTAAATATGAAAGGGATGTTGGCATAAGACTGCAGTGGGCATCAGCCATGGTGGGTAAGACCTGGATAGAGGTGGGCAGTCCTTGGGCTTCCCACAGGTCAGGGAACCCTGATTGCTCTTCGAGCAGATGAGGGGGGGGACTTGATCGGGGGAGGGGGAGGGAAATGGGAAGCGGTTGTGGGGACGAGGCAGAAATCCTTAATAAATAAATAAATTAAAAAAAAAAAAGAATTTGAGGAGGGAAGGGATAGCTGTATTGTAACAGGCTTTCTCCTCCCCAGGCACATACATTCATACAACAGCAATTATACAGGAAGCCTGTGGATAGCAGAGAGCACAATCAGCTGATGTCACGTGCCTCCTGACACGCAGCACCGAGGACAAGTTCACACTAGAACTGTTCCTCCCAAAGGCGCATCTCCCAAATCCAACCTAGAAGAGATACAAGAACTCCAAACTCGAGGCGTTCTCAAAGACGACTGGTCTGTGTTCCCCCCAAATATCCGAGTCACAAAGGCCTACTTCTGAATGAAGGGGGCTAATGTGCTGTGATAGCTAAGTGCAACAGGGTATCTTAGTCACTGGTTCTGGGAGAACACATTTCCATCAAGGACATAGTCATAGTTCTTGTCAACCTGATACAGAACTAGAGACACCTGGCATGAGGGTCAACTGAAGAATTGTCTTCATCAGATGTGAACGAAAGTAAGAAATAAAAAGGAAGGGGCATTATGGAGAAGAGAGTTTATGGAGGATAAAGGGAGAACATAGCCAGAGACAGGGACATCTGGGAGAGGCGAGTGAACATGACCACACTGAGATGAGCCATGTGAGGAGAAGGGGAGAGAAGGAAAGAGGGGAGAGGGGAGAGCCAGACCAAGAGGCTAGGCAGGTGAAGAGTCAGAACAGCCAAAATCAAAACCACTAATGACGGCTTGTAGGACCCAGCCATGACAAGTTCAACAGAAGCCAAGTCTCAATGGTTTAATCTAAGACAATGCCTGGTTCCAACAAAGACCACAAACTGAGATCACCCAGACACCACCCAGGAGCCGACCATCCAAAGGAAGTTCCTAACGTTTCAACCATTGTAGATAGGATTACCTGCCACCACACCCCTAGACAAATGTCAGCCAATCAGGGGTCGTTAACCTTAGAAATCCCTTACCCCTACCTTTGCTATTATAGAAACCCAACCTCAACTGAGCTTGGGGGGTCTCAGATCACGCCAATACATTGGACACATGGAGAGTCTGAGTTAGCTAAGGTTCATTGCTTTTACATACAGGACTTGGTCTCCTAGTTGGTTTTGGGGGAACTCTATGATCTGGGCATAACAGGCTTATGCTGAAGAAGATATGGAGTAACGAATACACTCCTCCATTGCTGGTGGAAGTGCAAACTTGTACAGATGATTTGGAAATCAGTATGGTGATTTCTCAGAAAATTAGGAAACAATCTACTTCAAGACCCAACAATACCACTGATGGGTATATACTCAAAAGATGCTCAATCATACCACAATGACATGTGCTCAACTATGTTCATAGCAGCATTATTTATAATAGCTAGAATCTGAAAACAACCTAGATGTCCCTCAACTGAAGAATGGATAAAGAAAATATTGTACATTTACACAATGGAGTACTACACAGTGGTAAAAAAAATAATGACATCTTGAAATTTGCAGGCAAATGGATGAATCTAGAAAAAACCACATTGAGTGAGGTAACCCAGACCCAAAAAGACAAATATAATATGTATTCACTCCTAAGTGGCTTTTAGACATAAGGTAAAGAAAAACTAGCCTACAGGCTACAACCCTAGAGAACCTAGACAACAAAGAGAGACAAAAATGGATCTACATAGGAAGGAGAAAAAGACAAGATCTCCTGAGTAAACTGGGAGAGCGGCGGGGGGGGGGTGTCACAGGAGAGAGTAGAAGGGGAGAAGTGAGGAAGGGAGGGGAGTGGAGAAAAATATATAGCTCGATAAAAGTAATTTTAAAAAAATTTAGGTAACCAAAATGGCTAGATTATATAGGGGAGGGCAGCTGCAGGGAAGGGCAGCTTAGCTCCTGGGCTGGAGAAGTTTAGAGTAGGGGGTGGGTATGGTAGCCATACCCTGTAATAGGTAGGGACTGAGGAGTACAGGGAGAACCTGGAGGCCAGGACCTCTCTGATATGTTAAGAACACACCTCAGTCATTTAGCCCTGGGTTTCAGACCTAACAAAATTGGCATGAGGTTTGCTAATTGATGTGGGAAGTGCCAGCCCACTGTGGACTATGCCATCTCTACGTGGGTGGGCTTGGCCTGTATAATAAAGGAAGCCTAAAAACAAGAGAGCAAGAAATAGTACTCCATATTTCCTGCTTCAAGCGTCTGCTCGGCTTCCATCGGTGATGGACTGCAGAGTACAGTAAAGGGGCCCTTCCCTCCTCAAGCTGCTTTTGGTGATGGTGTTTATCACAGCAACAGAGAGTCAGCTAGAGAAACATTTTAGGACAAGGAATGAGATCAGCACACGAGAGGTCGATGACATAATCTACATATCAACGTTGAATTTCCTGGGTTAAAGGCTGTGCTGTGTTTATGTAGAGTGTGTTCTGGGTCTTAGGACGTGTACGCTTAAGATGCGCAGGTGAGTGACAGAGAAGGAGCAGCATGGCAACCGCCTGTTTTCTTCTCCCTAGCCACGTCAAGGAGTACGGCTCGTGGGGGGTCAGGGCAGCTGGCAGCCTGCTCTGAACACCCACCTGGAGGGAGAACATGGGCAAGGTGTGTCTAAGGGAATGGCTTGAGAATGGGAGGAGGGGGTCTCATAATGCCAACACTTTGAACACACACGACTCTCTAAATATCACCCCCATCAGGGAAGTGTGAGACTTGAGGTGCGTTTCATCCTCCACAACTCTGAACCTGAGGAAGCAGATACTACGCACTCCCCAAATCCACAGCGGGGCAGACGCGGGGCAGATAACACAGCCCAAAACAGGAAGAAAGGAGGGCGAAACAATGGAAGAGGTCCAAGCCTAGCAGGGAGACTGTTAGGGCCATGGAAGCTAGGCAGCAAGGTTTTGCAGAGGCACTCCAGGCCCTCCGGAGCTTCGCTGATCTCCGCATCGCTTCCAGGAACCCTTCTTTTTCCATGAGGAGCACTACAGACTGGAAAATTTCCTGCTGGCAGCAGGAAAATGAATCTGGGGCCTCCATAAACATGGAGCCTCACACCCTTTCTTCGTCCAGCTCTGTTTGTACAGCCCTGTAGCTTCAGCTGGTCTAACCTTGTCTCTATTCCTGGCTGTGCTGAGGCCGCACAGGAGCACACAATAGGTCTATATTTTAGCACATACCTCAAACCATTCCAGTCCAGACCCATCGCCCAGTTTCAAAACCTCGTCTACATTTATAGTCATGTGTTAAAATATTTCTCATTAACATATATTAATTATACATACTATTTTGTTTCATTATATCTTCACAATACACAAAATACATTTGGATTACACTTGCCCCTCACTACCTCTCTTGCCCCCCTCTCTCTCCTGCCAATCCCTTTCTTCCCAACCACTCCTTCTTCTACTTTCTTGTGACCTAAAGAGCTGTATTGGTGTCATTTACAGGGCAATGGGTCCCGTCCCAGTGGCTACAGCCCTGAAGAAAACGTCTCCCTCTCTCTGTTCAGTGATAACTGGATATAAATCCGCAGGGAGGCATGAGACCCCGTGAACCCCCACTTCCATGGCATGGAGTTAGCTGGCCCGGGACCATGCAGATCATTTATAGGCCGTTATGTGAGTTTAAGAGAATGGAACCCTCATCACACGCAGAAGACATATCCCACAGCTCCACCTCCATTTCCAGTCATCTGTGCCAGCAATACCCATTTCTCAGTACAAACAAGTCATCAGAAGGGCCAACATGGGGTGTGAGCTGAACATGCCAAGAAGAAGGGACATGTGTAGGAAGGCAACCCACTCCCCTGCTCCCAGGCTAATGTCAGGCTTCTTAAATCAAGGGTGGTCTGTGTGACCACCAGTCCTGAAAACCTCCCTCTTGGGAGACAGTGTATCAGGAAGTGGAAGCACCAAACAGATTGCCACTTGCCAATACTGGGAGGATTACATAGTTATCAGAGTGACCCTACAGCACAAAATATAACCGACGCACACAAAAGGTCTTATTTATTTTAAAGTTCCCTGGTCCAAAGATTGAGGTCAAAGAAAAAGGGATGGAAGAACTAGCCCAATCTCACTGGTTCTGTTTCTTCTAGATGCTTTTTACATTTTTCCTTCTTCAAAAATAACCCTCATAGTTTGGCTTCAGAGTCTCAGGGAAGTCATGTTTAGAAATAATCTCTTTGGAACGCTGTTCTTCATGATAGAGGAAAGTCTCACACACACAGGCTCATGTTGCTTCCCTAATCTCCAATCTGTGCTAGTAATGACATACGGGTCTCTTTGGAAAGGCATTAGTCAAACAGAAACAAGAAAGATGTGCGTATGATCTTTAAAAAATTCCAAAAAGTTCAAAAGAGAATGCAGTGTGCCTCAGTGTCCCCAAGTGGATGGCCCCCACACTCTCCGGATCCTTCCAGAACTGGTGCCGGCATATGTAAAGGGAATCCTTTTTCTCAGAAGACAGTTCATTCATACTGTGACTCTGTCTTGCTGCTTTGCTTGCTCTTAGTTTGGGCTCCTTTGATGCCAGTCTATCTGACATTACTGCCTTCGTTAAGACTGGGCACACAGCATTTCTCCGTACTCATTCCAGCTAGGATTTGCTAAACATATTCTCAGGTTACTGCTGTTCTTCAGATCATTTAAAATTAATTTAAAATTCATTTTTGGTTAGCATGCAAATGTCTGACTTTTATGGTGACATTTTCATACACACAAATCACTCTTTTTTCTTATTTACTCCCCTCACGGCTCTTTGTTCTTCCTCTTATCTCCAACCCCTCTCTCCCCAGCTCAGTTGCCATTCTGCTTTCAAGCCACATGTTCTATTACTTTTTCTTCCGTTCATCTCATGACATCCTTTCTGCTTTCATATCATACACACACGCATGGTTGCACATATGTGCACACACATACATCATAGTGAACAGTGCAGCGATAAATGCAGGTCGGTGAGTGTTTCCGGTGTGCTGATGGGAACCTTTGGGTGAGCGCTCATGACTGGAGCAGCTACCACACAGTACTTCTGTTTCTCAGTTTACTTTTTTCTATGCTAATTTTCATCCATAGTTGCCATACCGATTTACACTCCCACATCCTTGTCAATGTCATCACTTGTTTTCTTGATGATATACACTCTGACTTTGGTAAGATTTTTAAAAAAAGAATCAATGTAGCGGGAATTTGCCTTTCCTTGGTGAACATTTGTAACTGTTTTCATTGGCCATTGCTACTTCTTCTTTGCAAAACCATCTATTCAACTAATGAGCTCAATGGTTGATTGGAACTTTACACAGGAGGATGCAGATGTCTTATCTCCTGGATACTCTTAATGCTCTCCTAACTTCCACCACAGGCAGTTCAAATTTAGTATTCCTTATTGTGGAATGTTTAACTATGTAAAGATATGCCATGCTTGTTTATGCTGTGGAATATTACTTTAGCAGAATAAAGGCGTGTTACATTTGTTTCTGTTGCCTTTGTTCAAGGATGTAAGGATGTGTTACATTTGTTCATGCTGTATTCGTTTCATTGTGAAAAGGTGTTGATGTTCCACCTTGTCTGCCTAAGGCACCCGATTAGACTACTAAAAAAGCTAAATGGCCAATAGCTAGGCAGAAGAGGGATAGGTGGGGCTGGCGGACAGAGAATGAATAGGAAGAAAAGAGAAGGAGAAAGAAAGAGGGGCACACTTTGGGGGTAAGAGACAGGCATCCATCAGTCAGACAGACACAGAAACAGTAGAAAAGATATAAAGAAGGAAGGTAAAAAGCCCCAAAGCAAAAGGTAGATAAAGAGAAACAGGTTAATTTAAGGTAAAAGAGCTAGCCAGAAATAAGCCTTAGCGAGGCTGAGCACTCATGACACACAGGACGTCTCTTGTCATGGTTTGGGAGCTGGTTGGTGGCTCAAAAGAAAAAACCTGATACAGTTCCTTGATAGGCAGGATGAACACAACTCTTAATCAGACTTTAGCCTGAGACGCTGGTTGGAATTATGGAGTGCTGGGGCACAAACCCCTGACACCGAGTGGCTCAGAGCGCACCAGCCACTTGGGTTCCACCTTGCGACTGTATGTTGGGGCAGAGTTGGTGGATGCCTCTGCTCTGCAGGGCTCATCCAGGCCATTATGTGCTCTGCGGGCAGCTGGGTGCAAAACCCAAGAAGACTCCATTCACTTGGAGAACAAGTAGCCGGGGGACAGAAAAGCAAAGCTCAGCCAGGCGTGGCTCCCATAATGTCTACACATGATCTCTCCAGCAAGGCAAGCTTCTGGGTCTTTGGGATTTAGATGGGAGCCAGGTTCTCTAATATCAAATCAACAGCCTTGAAAATATACAGCAAATAATATTAAGAGAGACTAAGCGTTTTGTATTTATGTATTTAGTAATATATACATATACACATATGCGCTTAAAGGCAATTAATGAGAAATTTGGGCAGAGGACTGACACACGTTCTGATTTTTTTTTGAAAGAAAAATTTCAAACTCCAGATTTTTGAAATCAATGTTGATGACTGCATTAAAGCAACAGCAATAACAGAGCAATATGCGGGCAGAGCAAATCATACATCCCGCGGGCATGTCAAGTGTGCCAGAAAGGGCTCTGCAGGTTTATAGGTCCTGTGGCGCCAGGCCTCTGAGTGTCATTCATGTCCCTTATACTGCGGCCCGAAAGCCTAGCTCAAGAAAAGAGTCACAGTACCCTTCCTGCCCAGGTACGCGGCATCCCATCCAGATGAGGAAGTCTTGGCAGATCACCACCTAAGCCTCACAGGTGCGCCAAAGAACCAGGGAATATGTCACCCAAGGAGGGGGAGGAGGCGCTCTGCTGTTCTTGGAAGGGTGGGACCCTATGAGAGCAGGCTACGACTGTGGATTCTATGAATATAGGTACCCTGATCCGTGACGCCTGAAGGGGACACAGAAAGATGAGGAAAGAATGAAAGGTCCACAGCAGAGAGAAGAGGTGAGAGGAAGGAGTGCTACCGGGTTTGGCAGCATGGTGGCTCCTGGAATGAGCACTTGTTTTCCTCAGTAGGCAGGCAGAAGGATCTATTTATGAAGCCACGGTGTAAGTAGGCATGAGGTCTGGGCAGTGGAGAGAGCCAGGCTTTGAATGAAGTACTTGGGTTTTGTCTTCTGCAACTGTCTCATGAATTGTTTCAGGGAAAACATTAAAAATAGAAGGAGGAGGAGGAGAAGAGGCAGAAGCATCCACCACCAATTGTGACAGTAGTTAAAAGTTACCAATTGTTTATGACAGGCATCAATTACACACACACACACACACACACACACACACACACACACTATATATATATATATATATATATATATATATATATATATGTCATCTATTCTCATTGCAGTAGCCACATTAATGTCTTAAATAGGAAGTCAGAGTCTGCTCTCCTCTTCTTCACACTATTTGGTGGCTCCTATTTGAGTTTGCAGAAGTGGCAGTGTCCCCCTCTCCCAGCCTGGAAAACTTTGTGTCTACCAAGCGCTCACATGTCTTTCTGCTCAGCATCCCTCTGGCCCTCCTTCTACCCTGATGACCCTCCTTCATCCTTCATCCATCCTGTCAAGCCTCGCCAATCTCCTGCCTTCCCCAAGGAAAGGCCCTTTGTACTCGCCATCCTTCTCCCAGGTGTCACCCCTCTAGTGACGGTTTCTCACAGCAAGCTGAACCAGCAACCCCATCCGCACACCCCTTTTCTTGCATTTCTCCCTAGCGCTTCTCTCTTAATTGTCCAAGTTTCATCTGCTAAATTTCCAGATTAACCGACAGCTCCCTCTGGTTCAGTGCCACACACCCTGTGGCACGTGATAACTATCTTTATAATGAGCCAGCAGCCTGCACAAGTACCACAGTTGCCACCATGCTGAGGATGGCATGAAGCAATCTTCACCAGCAGTCACAGATGAAGCAAGTCAAGAGTGATGGGAATGGGGATATTCAGATGCTCCCCTGCCTCATGAATACTGGGGAGCCTTTCTTAGACGATGGGAAAGGCAACAGTTAGTCCAGAAGCGGATTGGTGGTGGGCGCAGCCGTCATGGGGGCAGTTACTGGGAGCTGGTGGGAGAATTCAGTTCTCATTTCTGCGAGCTAGGGTAATTCTCAATTTTAAGGTCAATGGATACCACTTCGTGGGGGTGTGGGGAGGGATCTTTAAAGTGTTGCAGCCATGAGAAATGAATCGGAGTTTAGTGAACCGTGTTCCCTTGAGGGTAAATATCTCAGGCACCAAGTTAGATCTTCAGTTGCTTAAGAATTTCATCCAGTGAAGGCCAGCTGCAGGAGTTTCAGAATCCAAAGACACTGTTGGAAATTACCACGGCAATCATGTCCCCAGGACACTTAAAGACCTCTGCAGAGAGCTCATTAACTCAGTTCTTAATGTTTCCAACACCCTCTCATCCAAGAATAAATCAGGTATAATTCAATTCATACCATATACAGGGTACCAGAGCTGACTGACTATGCCCGAAGCCTTGGGGGCACTGGGTAAATATTAAGCAATTTGCTCGAGCCTTCAGTGGGTCAAAGTGCTTGGTCCATGAGGTATTCATTTGTACAATGTTCGGAAAAACCAAACCGTGTAGTTCAAGGAAGAGAAGAATAAAATATTTTCTTTGAACAAATTCTTTCAAAGATCTTTTGAAAATAGTCTGAAAAAAAGATAGACAAACAGGAAGCATCTTTTGGCAAGTATATGAGGGACAAGAATTTCTTAAGCCTTTCATATAATTTAAAGACAGGAAATCAAATAGTGACTTGACATTTTAAGCTCATTAATGTCAAGTAATAAGTTTTATAATTTCGGAAAAATCATGTATGTTAATTTTAGTAGTTGCATAATCTAACCTTGTACATTAAGAACAAAGCGATGAGAAAAATTTCGCATCTCTGTCTTGAAGCGAGTGCAAATGCCCTTAAATAATTTTGAATTATTTCCACTTCTTATGTAAGCTTGGGCTGTGAACTTATAGGAGGAACAACCGAGCCTGGGAAATAACCAAGGAGCACTCTGAATGCCCATAATGCCTTGAATCATGAACACTGAAATTTGGCCTCAGTCCTTTTATTATTCGTCTCTCTGTCACAATAACAAAACTGCTCTAGTGAATCAGCTTATAAGGAGAAAAAGGTTCACTTGGCTCACAGTTTCAGAGGTTTCAGTGAATGATCAATTTGCCCCTTTGGTTTGGGACATGTGGCAAGGGGGCTCACCAATGGTCCCCCAGTTCTCATGGTCAAAGAATACAAGAGAAAGCGGAAGAAACTAGGGTCTCACAATCTCCAGAAAGCCTCCCACCAGGCAAAACTTCCACCATCGCTCAGTTGTGCCACTCTGGGGACCAAGGTTTTAAATACATGGGCCTTTTGGGGGGGCATTTCAGAAGCAAATTGCAGCAGCAAGCCTTAATGAACCAAAACAAATACCGGATTCCATTCTAAATACCTGGCTTCTTAATGCAAATGCTTATTTAATTACTGATGAAAAAATAATGTGTTGGCAAAGGAGTATTAGAAAAGCATACGGTGGTAGGAAAAGAAGCCAGGAGGAACTAGAGTCATTTGGCAGTGATACACAGGTGCCGCTCTCTCTGTGCAGACACGTCAGCCTCTAAGGAAGGTCAGCGGTGATGAGCAGTGCCTATCCTCTCCTGCGCCATCTAATGTTGGAGTGATGCCTTCACGCTGCCAGCCCAAGAGATGGGAAGCAGCAGGTCAGGAAAAGAGATCTCCACTGTGTGCCCGGCACTTCTATTAGTAATAGCGGCTGTGTGCGGGGAGGGTCTGCAGGATAATAACGAACTACCCACAGGCGATTTCTGACCTTGGCACTCTTCCCCGTGAAGTTGATACTGCTATCTTTAATTCACAGGCGAGAAAATGGACTTTGAAAGGTAAAAGGACCTGTTTTATACCACTGGGGAGAAAGTGAATCAGAACTCAAACCCAAGACTGAATCCAGACTCCCAAATCTTCCTGACTCGTTACGTGTCTGAAAACAAGACCAGACAGTCTAGGTGACTTGTGCTGCTCTCTAGGGGAAGGAAGGGTGCTGGCGTGATTCACATCCAAGAGGACAAACCCCGTGGCAGAGGCGAGTGAGTAGCCCTTCCACGTCTCACCATTCAGACACACAGCTGAGAAACATGCCTGCAAGACTCTTCTACGTGACGTTTGTTTACATTGGACAGAAACGAATACCTACATTTGCTTGTTACACGTAAGCATTTAAATGAATAAATAAGCACCTTAAAAACTTACCTTCGCCTTCAAGAACTAACAAACAGATAACAGCATTTATCACTGAGATGGCAACTCAAAGCAGAGGAACATCTATATATAAGCAGCTAGATTTTTCTATCAGGGTTCATCCATGTCGATGTTATTTCCAGTTAGGTACAGAATATGCCAGAAAAGCAAACTTCATTGCCTGAACGTCAGAAGTAAACTGCTTAATTTAAAAACATTCTCTCTCTCTTTCTCTCTCTCTCTCTCCCTCCCTTCCTCTCTCCCCCCTCTCTTTCTTTTACATAGCATTTACTAGAAATGTCATTTTGGTGCATATTAATTGTACAAAATACTGGGTGTCAGCCCTGTGACCTTTTCACGCATGCAGACAATGTACTTTGATCATCTCCTCCCCCGTCATAGTCTCCTCCCACCTTATCCCCAGCCCTACTTTCCCCTGGTAGCACCACTTCGGAAGGCTTGCATGCCATTTTGGAACATATTTCTAAGCCCTTTGTTTACAAGCAGAACCGCTGGCTATTTTTACACGAGAGTGCAGTTCCCTACCGTCTTTGGGAGCAGTTACTTGAAAGGGTGCGCTAGTCCAGCAAAGCGCCTCTGCCTGAAGTTCAATCCCTACAAACTTGGAAGAGCTCAGGAGTGGGCGGGGCTACGCAGAGGGCAGCTGGGACACGCCCTCTGCCCGTGTTCGCAAGCTCCGAAGCTGCGGAGAGGAAATGATTAATGCCACGGAGTCTCCAGCCAACTCTGTGTCACCGGACTTTACAAAAACAAACAAACCAGAGCTTTCTGACCGACAAGAACTGCTTCACTGACCTTAATAACATGGCTGCTTTGCAAGGGCCCCCACACAGCTCCGGCTGGAAACTCGGGTTGTAGATAAGACTCTCGGTAAAGAGCAAATCTATTAACAGCTCACTGCTAAAACTGCGCTGTTACTTCGGAAGCACAAATACAACAGCTGTAAACAAGACCGTCAATCACCCTGAAGACAGAATCGGCTGGAAAAGTCACCCTACTCTCCTTCAAAACTTTATTAAGAGGTTGAGCTCAAAGGCTGACAGCACGCATGGCTTCTGCTTATGGAAGTCTCACTGAAGACCATACTTTGTATTTCTTCAGACTTCTATTTCTGAAAACACATGAGAAATGCTACTCATTTGGAATTTATTTTTCTCCTCATCAATAGTTTCATTGTACTTTCAAAGAAGTGTAAAAGAAATATAAAATGTCTTTTGTTCTATGTAGAAACCTTATAAGCAAGTCATTAAAATTCTAAGGTAGTTTGTCATCAATCAAATTTATTGGCTGAACTCCCATGCAGAGCATTTAGAAGGTCAGAATTACTTGTTTACTTGGTTTTTTCCAATATTGGTCAGCTGGACTAGGTATATGTTTGCCTGTACTCTTGCTCTCTAAAACACACGCACACACGCGCACACACACACACGCGCACACACACACATGCACACACACACATGCACACACACACACACGCACATGCACACATGCACGCACACACACATGCACACACACACACGCACATGCACACATGCACGCACACACGCACACATGCACGCACACACGCACACATGCACACACACACATGCACGCACACACGCGCACACACACACGCGCACATGCACGCACACACGCACACATGCACGCACACACGCACACACGCACACACACACACGCACACACGCACACATGCACGCACACACACGCGCACACACACGCACACACGCACACATGCACGCACACACGCGCACACACACACGCGCACATGCACGCACACACGCACACATGCACGCACACACGCACACATGCACACACACACGCGCACATGCACGCACACACGCGCACATGCACGCACACACGCACACATGCACGCACACACGCACACATGCACGCACACACGCGCGCACACACACGCACACATGCACGCACACACGCACACATGCACGCACACACGCACACATGCACGCACACACGCGCGCACACACACGCACACATGCACGCACACACGCACACACACACATGCACACATGCACGCACACACGCACACACGCACACATGCACGCACACACGCGCGCACACACGCACACACACACACACACGCACGCACACACACACGCACACACACACAAGTATAAACATAGTCAAAAATACTCTGGGATGAAATATTCAAAATTGAAACTTGTCTTAGAAAACCAGATCACGTAGTTTTCATAGCCACAGAGTGCCAACTCTAGTCCACTCCCCAGAGATCACATTACCAATGTCACTTAGGAGTAGAGGCTGTATGCACTATGTCAGTTGTACAGACTCATCAGCCAAATTGGATTCAGAGTTGACTTAGTCCCGATGATCAAGCGTTCTCCACTTGTTCGCCCCGTGGCTGTCATTGTACCTATGGGGAGGCATGGGCAGAAACATCAGTTCCGGAAGAGAGTGAATGAGTCAGGGCAGCCAGACCCTCTCCCAGTTCACTTTTGCTCCGTGTTCGGGGAGGCTTGGCTGGGACCCCCGCTGCTGGCTCTCTGCATATATTTCTTTGCCCACCAACATTTGGGTCTCTACTTCTCAGGAAGGCAGGCTCTCTGACCACGTCAAGGGCGAGATGTCCCTGTGTACACTGTGCCTCCACTTGTGAGGACTTCCAGTTTGGCACGCACTTTCTGCCGTGACTATACCACAGCTGCCCCCTTTAAATAATGCCGGCTGACATGTACGCATTCACGATTCCTTCCACGTGTACCACATGTGCGAGAGGGGCAGAAGAGGAGCTGAGGGTCTAATGTTAACCCAGATAACAGGATCCTCACCTCCAAAGGACTTTTGTGTATTGGGAGATGAGGGATGTAGAAATTCCATACAAGTAAAGAAGTAAGGACTGGGGTCAGTCAAGACGATGAAGAGGATCTGATCACATACTATACGTGCCGAGAGGGACTGTGAAAGCCAGAAGTGGTTAAAACATGGCCACTTTAGAGGAAAGAAGGAAAAAAATACCTCCAAATATTAAACACAGATTGCTCTTAGGTTGATACCTGTGGCCAGGGAGGACACCCTGTGGTATCTTATGCGGTAAATAATTTCATGGGAACTTCCCTCAAAGGGTACAAACTAGCACCAGGCTTGTGATTTCGGGTTGCTGTATTCTCTGGGAGGCTAACCTTTGGCTCTGTGGTCAAGTCCTAGAGCTGAGAGAAAGTGGCCAGCTGTGTCTTTCCCCTCAGAACAAGAGTACAGAGCTGCCTGCAAGGCACTTTGAAGAGCCCTGCTTTGACTGGGGGGCCTAGCAACGCTGAAGGCCTCCCACTACAACACAAACAGAGGGCATAGTCTTAAACGTGCTACTCCTGGCCTCCCAACAAAGCTGCAAGAGAGACAGTGGACAAAAACAAGAAGAACACAAGAGTCCCTGTGACTGTTTGCCATGGAGTTACATGAGACTAAAGACTAAGCTAACATGGGGATTAGAAGCATGCCCGGGGCTCAGTTATAAGGAAGAAGTGGGAAAGGAAAGACATAAGACGTACTTGAAGCCTAGAAGCCAAGATCCTTAAAGGAGCTAGATCACACACACACACACACACACACACACACACACACACACACACACGCATACACTGAACATGAAAGAACAGTTTGATCTGAAGCTACCAGGAGATGATCTCTAATACATCGTGTCAGTGATACTTAGCCTATGTAGCTACTGTATGTAGCTTACTGTACTGTAAGACTCTTCTCCCTATCTTATGTGGATAACTGGATCCTTATAGAATGACTGTAAGCAAGGCCAAAGTAAAAAACAGCCTTCATCTGGTCCAAAGCAGCTTGACAGCCACAATGAGCAGCAAGCCAAACAAGACTAGGCTCACACCAGGCTGCTAACTGCTCACAGAGCTGCAGAGGTTGAAGGAAACAAGGGAAGGCTCCTATGGGTGGTTCCCCTCGTTGCTACTGACCTGACTCCAACAACCATGAGTATCAGGATCTGGCTGAGTCCCTCTTTCTTTCCTTTCCTCTCTACGTGTATTCTTCTTCCTTAGAAGCCAAATGAGCAAGCTGAGGACAGCTGCCTTGATCATGCCACTTCCCTGATTCCTGAGTTCTTGAAATGAAAATGAACTCTTCCAACCCCATGTATGGAATTGCTATCTCATTCAGCTAAACAGGAGATATGTGGTGTTTCAGGGCTGGTCTGAAGTCCAGATTTCGCTTGTTCAACCTTTGTATCCTTAAGTAGAGACTAGGGAGGCTCAGGTCAGAGGTCAGGCTATAAACAGAGTAATTGGTATTGGTCGTTGCACAGATAAGCCATGGTAAACACCATGGCGACATCACCTCTGAATTACCATCATTCCATAGAGACGTTTTCTGTGTTTGCCTCAGGAGATACGTGCACTTTAGGATGGAGAAGGAGAAAGAGAGGCAGGGGACACCACCCTCGTATGTGCTGTGTCAGCCATATGGTGACACTTCATGCTGCCTCACGTTTACTCATCCCAACCATGCAGGAGCTCCCAGCACTCATTTTACAGAAGGAAAGGAGGGATGAGAGGCAAGGCATCCCTAGTTCCCTGGCTCACGACTAGCTGCGTAGAGGACTGAATTTGTGTCCATATTGTCTTCAGAAAAATCTTAATGGTTCCCATCACTTCCTCATAGGGAATCCTACACACTGGGGACAACTTCAGACAGAAGAGATCAGAAAAAACCAGCAAGAACAATTCTCATAGAAAGCTAGAAGTCTACCTGTTGGTGGAACCATCACAGTCAGGCTGCCCAGCTTCTAAACAATCCCATCCCCTCTCTAGCAACGGCAGATAGATTAAATAAAGGCATTTCACATTGAACTAAAGTCTGTCCTTAGCAAGCAAAAACGTTTCATCTCTTTTCCTACCCTCTACTGTATATTCTGTTCCCGTTGTCACACACAGAACTAAAGTAATTCAAGAAGGATTCCCCGAATCATGGGAAAAATAGCTGTTTCTTTTTCATGTATTTAAATGCCTAACACACTTCCCACAGTTGGGACACATACAGTACCAAAGGCACCGAGCATCATACTAGAGTTTTAGGAATGAACTCTAAAAGCTGGGTCCCATGTACTGAGTCCAGCATATCTCAGAGTTCCCCAGATTAGCTTTCCTGGGAATTTAGGGTTATTCAAACACAGGTAGTAGAGAATACTACTTTGGAGCTGAAAATACTACTAAGACTCAGCAGGAACTTCAGCAACTGTTCAAGCCAGGTAAACATGACAATATCTTCCAGGGAGAACATTTTATCACTGAGATTGTTTAGAAGTGGGTAGCGAGGGCTGCATTCCAGGCACTAGGAAAGGTTTGGTCAGCAAGAGATATAAAGACAACAACAAATTATAAGTATATAAGACACTTGTCTTGAGCTGCCTTCTTTAATATTCCAAAACCTGGACAATGAAATGCTCCTCAGAACAGTGGATAAATGTGTTTGAGATGGCATGTCTGAGGAGGATTCTAGGCATCAAAGAGATAGTCTGCACAATGATGACATTAAGGAACATCTCCATCTACAGAAGGAAGTAAACTACAGGTCATGGCAACAGCGTTTGAGATACTTCCGCCGTGTTATGAGAATGAATGATGGTAGATTCCCAAAGATAGCACTGCTTGGAGGACTGCACGGGATAAGGCGAAGAGGAAGGCCCCAAACACTGGCTAGACAGCATAAAGGAAGACTGTGGAAACTTGGGGTATGACAGTAACATAAGCATCTAGGATAAGAACAACTGGGAAGCCACCATAATGGGCTGCCCATGCATGCTTAAGCATTGCTGGAGCATAAATGATGATGATGATGATGATGATGATGATGATGATGCTAATATTAAACTGTCAGCTGACTTTTTGTCATGTGTATGGTCTTTTTGTGATTCTCTTCAGACAATCTGTCCTTCCGGGTGTCATCCTCACCGCCGTGTCCCTGGCATCCACTGTCCTGGAATTCTTATTTTGAGAAAAATAAGTACCTGATGCCCTTTCTTGCTCACATGCTCCACAGTGTCACACATCCAGGGTTTCTCTGCCCTCGACTGCTACTGGCCTTATACTGGCATTGTCAGAATGAGTCCATGGTAGTGGGTTATGTGAGCTGTGCAAACGGTGCACAAGGAGTAGGCGATCCCTTCGGATTGGATGCCGTGCGATACACAGCAAATGATTGACAAATGGAAAGAATAAAGGCCTCCTCTTCCAGGACACTATCTAGTGACCCATACTTGGCTAAGGGAATCCCCCAACCCCAATGAATAGTGACAGGGAGTGATACCAAGTTACACCAGGAGTAACGCAGGTGAAGGCATGACATCACTCCCTACCATCCCATCATTCACGAATAGGCACAGGATTCCCCAGGCTCTGGTGAAAGCTTTGGCTGCTGCGATTCCCGCTTTACCACAGTGGCGCTGCTGGCCAGGCATTCATCTGCGGTCGTCATCTAAACTCAGGCCAAAAATGAAACCTTCTGCTTTCAGGCTTTGTTTTATTTTAAGTGCATTTGCCTGCAAGTGCACCAGGTGCATCCCTGGTGCCTTCAGAGGCCAGAGGGGATGTCATAGGTAATGCTGGAAACTGAACCAGGAGCCTCTGCAAGAGCTCGGTTATCATCCCAGCTAAACAACTTATTCTTTAAAACGGTTAATTACTGAGTGTTAATAAGCTCCATTTGCATGTAACTTTTCAAAGAGTCTCAAGAAGGAGAATTATTATTGGCCCCATTTTCCAAGTGAAGAAACAAGGCTCAGGGCTCTTAAGAAACTTTAACAAGGTCAGGGTACCAATGAGTGATGGAGCAGGAGCAGGAGCTCCCGTATGGTTTAATTCCTAAATGCATTGCCTTATTTCTCATAAATGGAAGGCTTGGATATCTTGTTTACAACGAGAAAACAGCCAAGTGGTAAAGTCAGGTGAAGATTAAGAAACCCTTCAGAAAAGTACAATTTTCTCTTTTTGCCACATTTATGAAGATATTTTTAACTAACAGTCCTAGAGGCCCTGAGTAACACTATAAAGGATCCAACTCCCCAGGAAGGAGGATTTTAACGGAATGAGCATAGACAGAAACATGATCCTACCATATTACTAACTAGAAGATAAATGGAGGTTTTATTTTCCTTGCTGCTGATAATTTGTCAATGAACTCTATTCCTTGTGGATTCTCCTTTAAATTTTATTGGGAAGCCATTGTAGAGATTCTTGTCAGCATGAGAATTACACACGGTTTCATTTCTGTCTAGAGCCTAGTGTGGGTGTGACCACCAGGGCAGGGACTACTGAGCTTTTAACACCTCTTTTAAGGAAAAATCCAGACCCCACTCTTCACCTGAGCTTTGCTATGGAGACATCAGATGATAAATGACACCATATATACCCCAGGCTGACTAGGATCCTCTCGAAATCATGCCCCTTCAGTACACAAGGGCCTTACCCTTGGGAACCCAGAGGCGTTTTCTCATCTATAGCACAATTTAAAAGAACCACTCAAAATCCATTTTAAAGTAGTTCAATCCGAGTTTGCTATTTAAGAGACTTTACAAACAAATACATCCTGGGTTTAAAAGCAGCCTGTCTGAGTGGTGGGCTTTTGCTTGTAGCAGAGAGGGTTCAGTTCCTGCTCATCACATTCTCCCTGCACTCTCCCAATAAGCATGTATTCAGAACCCAGCCACTTCTGCTGGAAACTTCGGTTTTCAGAGTTCACTCACAAAAATGTCAAAAGCTGTGGGCAGGCAGAGCAGATAGATGCTGGCTTCCATAACCAATAGATGAGAAAACTGAGGCTTACAATGTTGAGTGGGAAATACGAGCTTATAATTTAAACTATATATATATATATATATATATATATATATATTTAAACATATATAGTGGCATATGGGAAATATGTGCAAAACTGGTCTTGCTCTCCTGTGGTGCCTCCAGCTCCTAACAGCTGCTATTTTATAATGGATCCAGTTAAGAATTTATGGTATTGAAATAAAGCAAATGTCCTGGAAAGAAAGTCTTGAATCTGGCTGGAGTTCTCTTATGAAGAAGTCAGCCACAGGCAATTCTTCTGCATATAGTGATATGATTGACTTCTGAGGATCTCTAGTTACAAGTTCATGGCCAGGTGCTGGCGCTGGAATGATCTTTACAGAGATCTACAACCATTTTAGACCAATCACACGGACACTGTTTCTTGCTAAACATCTCAAGACACATCAAGCATTTCCCTTGCTTGCCTGACTACGCCTGCTGTAGCGTCAAGGGCATGCCAACTCTAAGGAACTGAACAAAATGTTCAAAGTCAAGTTGTACATTAGACGCCTGCACCCCCAATCTTTGTCTATCACCCTGAAAAAGAAAGAATTCTGGGAAACATGTTAGAGGGTAAGGAATTTGCAGAGAAAGCAATATGGGATACAATGGATGTGAATGCGGTGGCCACCAGGCATTCTCCAAGGTCCATTTCACCATGACTTCAGAGTACGCCCCCATGGAAGCTCAAGGAGCCTAAAAGAGGCAACACTAAGGCATGACTAGGCTAGGGAAGCAACACTCTGGACTCACCCCCCACCCCTACTCCCACTGGGAATTCAAACAGCTTTGCAAAAGTCCATCAGTTTTATACACTGGGTACGGGATAAATGTTTACCTTAAAGCAATGAATCTGTGCCCTAAAATGTTGGGGAACACCAACATAGACCAGATCTAAATAACTAGTTTTCAACAAAGCTCTGTGGTTCTCCTAAATTAAAGGGATCCTTCGGGCTGCTCTTTGCCCATGGTCTGAAGCAACAAAGTATTTGCAAACACACTGATGTGAGAGGTGACATCAGAATCTGTCAAGAATGCGGTCCTACACCTATTCTTAATCCTTCCTACAGGCAAAGGAATATTTAGTGCAGGGCTTTGAGACTGCAAGGGTAAGCGTCCAGTCACATGACATCCCAAATAATCAGATACTCCAGGTCCTCAGCTGACACCTTGGAGGTCAGCCATGAGTCCTGGCTGCTGGAACAAACACATAAAGGTGACCGTATTCCCTGCATCTACTGGGGTGACACTCTGGTAAGCCACGAAGACCTTTGAAAAAGCTGTCTGTGAAGGCAGATTTGACAGTAGAGACTCAAACAATAATAATCAAAATAGACAGGCTTTCAGACTGATAAACACATCATTACTACATAAAGCACCGCAGAGAGAAAACCCAAGAAGCAGATACATTTCTCAAATAGATAATGTAATTCAATTATTTCAAGTAGAATAGAAAGACACAGGGAACACGCTGTGACAAACTACATCTATTTAATTGTACTGTACTGACTTTGGGGCTTCTCAGGACAAATATTAAATATGAAATATTTTCAGAGTCAACACTTAGATGAATGGCTAAAGAGAAAGCTATACTCAAGTAATTACATTGAAAACAAATATTCTTTCCAAAGATACAAATGGAAATGGATATAAGAAGTACTGTAGATATATTACTAGTTTTTACAATGTTTTAAAGTATTTATGCAAGTGTTCAGATATATGTTTGTGTGTGCGTTTATGTTTTTGTTTTGTTTCCCTTTGTTGCAGTGCTGGGGTCAAACCAAGGGCTTTGTGCATGCTAGGTGACTACTCCACCATCGAACCTCCAGGCCTTTCATGTTTTCTTTTTAAAGACTCCTAATATGTTGTATAACTTCCTGTTAAAATAAAAAGACTTGAAAACTACTATGGTAATTTTTAGAGCAATTATGTATTAAAATGCCATAATGAAATCCATCACTTTGTTGCTAAAAAAGGAATAAAACAAGCAATTACATTATTAAATATTTCAAACTCTATAAAATAAAGTTAGAATACTAATATTTAGTAGGATTAAAATTTTTAGGCATTATATATTTCTCTAAATTTTATGGTATGAAAGGAACATGGGCAGAAGAGAAGATTTTGTTCATTGTTGGAGGAGGGGGCCGCTTGTTCTTCCCAGCTGCCCGGCTGCTTAGTCCTGAAATAATCACACAGAAACCATATTATTTAAAGCACTTCTTGGCCCATTAGCTCTAGCTTTTTATTGGCTAACTCTTACATATTAATTTAACCCATCTCCATTAATCTGTGTACTGCCAGGTGGCAGTGGCTTACCAGCAAAGTTTCAGCATGTCTGACTCTGGCGGTAGCTCCATAGCAGCTCTCTAACCACCTTCCTTCTCCCAGCATTCAGTCTGGTTCCCCCAGTTCTGCCATATCAACAGGTCAAGGCAGTTTCTTTATTCATTAACCAATAAAATTAACACATAGACAGAAGGACCCCCACACCAGTTCATCCATGTGGCTTTCCTCTAAAGTGGCTTATAGTAGAAGGAGACAGTCATCCCTCCTGAATGGAGCACACAGAACAGCATCTTAGAAAACTCCCAAGCACAGACAGAGCTAAAAAGGCTTCTGTCACCTTCTAAGCATGCCTTACCAGCCTTGCTCCAAAGATACATTACCATCCTCGCTAGGCATACAAACGCTGATCTGTAGCAATGCTAATTGTGCTTAAAATAGTTAGTCCATTGTTCTCAACAGGTTATAAACCTTGATTACACAGCTGTTAATAGTGCTAGAGATAACCTACACTCAAATACACTAATTCTTTCAACACAACTCTCTTTCCATAGGACTTCATAAGAATTCAAGTTTTATGGTTGACGCTTTCTTTAAAAAGAAAGAAATGTAAAGCTCTTTAAAAAGAGCAGTGGTTGACAGACATACTTAAGAGGCACACAGTTTCTTTCAAATCGCGATTTTGGATTTGATTGCTCTGTCATGGTGAAGCCCTCCGCACACTTCTGATTCTAAGAGTTGTCTATTCGGAAAGAGGAAGTGTTATGGGGGGTATGATTAAATATCACCACAGCTAAATTTTCCTATCCTCCGTCAACAAACCGATGAAAGGCAGCAAGTCTGGAAAATACTATGTGTCCCACCACAGCCATCAAAGGTAGCTTTCATGCTGTCTTATATGCACGGGCGTCGAGCCTGACTGGGACTTGAACAGATTCTCTAACAGTAAGCCCACCTCCCCTTCCATTTCTGTGAAGTTCTTTTACTGGATGTTCACATCCATCAGGGAGAAAACAGACAACAAAATCTAACAGTAATGGAAGGGCTACTCCATCTCCCCCTTAAGTCACTTAAAGAGGCTGTTGGCAGGAGGGCACTTTTTTATTGTCTGGGAATCCTCTGTGCTGAGTTCACAGCAGCTGCACAGTTTTATATTCCCGCCAGCAGTGGGATAAGGCTTCCCCTTTTCTCACATCTCCTTAGCGTCTGTTCTAATTTGTTTTCATGAGGTTAGTTCTTCTGACTGGGTGAGATGGTAACTGTATGAGCTAGCTCTCCCACTCCAGGGCACACACCTGCAGGACCCTAAGTCAATATACAGTCATGTGACCCAGCTCTCCCACTCCAGGGCACATGCCTGCAGGACCCTAAGTCAATATACAATGATGTGACCCAGCTATCACACTCTGGGACATACACCTGAAGGACTCGAAGTCAATATACAATCATGTGACCAAGCTCTCCCACTCCTGGGTTTATAGTCCTACAGGAGCCAACATGCCATAGAATTACCGTCACATTCATGCTTATTGCTGCACTAGTCGTAATAACGAAGAAATGTAACCACAATGTAGACACTCATCAATTGATGAATGCATAAAGAAAATATAGTTCAAAAGGAATTAGTCATAGAAAAACTGGAATCACAACATTTGCAAGGACATAGATGAACTAGAAATTACTATGACACTTGGAATAAGAGATAAATATCATCTTTGCCCATATATGTAGAACCTAGCTTTAGCATATGTGTTTGTGTCTAAATATACATGTTTATTATACATGTATGTACATATGGGTGGGAAGTCATGAAACGAGAAAGGACAGGGGAAAGATCCTAGGTGAGATATATATACTAGGTGATAGAATATATGTGACATGAAAGTGGAAATGGGCCTGTTGTGGGGGGGGGGGAGAAGACCAACAGGGGGCATGGGGGGGTGGGAGGAGAGGAGCATGGAAGACGAATCAGCAAGGATAAAGCATATATGAAAATGCCATCACTGTGTCTGCTAATTTTTTAAATATTATCTTTAAAAGAGGCCTAGACCAGTCTTTAGCATTTCGGTAAACCTGTGAATATAAGGGGGCTTGTGAGATGAAGCTAAAGTTTGGTCAGTAGTCAGATTTGTTTATGCTTTAGTCATAGTGTGTGTGTGTGTGTGTGTGTGTGTGTGTGTGTGTGTATGCATGTGTGTGTGTGGGGGGGATACAGGCATGAAGAGGCCACAGGATAATATTGTGTGTCCTAATATATCTCTCTCCACTTTATTTCCTTAAGAAAGAATCTCTCATTGAACTTGGTGGCCAGCAAATCTCAGTGATCTTCCTGCTTTTGACCCCCACTGAGCTGGAGTGAGAGCCACGTGTGTCCATGCTCAGTTTTTATTTGCATTCTGGGGATCCCAACTGGGACCTCATGCTTATATAGTAAATGCTCTTACCCACTGGTCCATCTCTCCAACCCTCCCTATCAACAGGTTTTAGTCACATCTGTCATGGAGAGAAGAACAAAGCCTGCTGCAAACCTGCCCAGAAATCTTTGAAGGCGCAGTTGTCCAGTGGAGGCCACTGAGATTCTTGAGCAAGGACAGCAAGGCAGACAAACACCACCTTACTTTTGGCTTTCTGCCCTAAAGCACTTTCAAATCATACGTCCGGGAAGTGGGACCCTAAGAGAGAAAATGTGGATGAAAGAAACAGCTCACGGTTTCCAGTGGCAGGCATGGTAGGTCAGGGTAGCAGAGTGAGCTCTCATGGCAAAAGTAAGTTCCCTTGACCATAGCAAAAGAAAACAACACGCATTCATTCCCCACTGCTGGGTCAGCTCTGTGGACAGCCATGCCTGTGGCCTGCTGCGTAATAAAAGATGCCAGTGCGCCAATATGCTAGATAGGGGACCTTGCCCAGTGCTTTCTGGGTTCAGGTTGGACTCCAGTAAGCAATGCCTTTCCTGGGGCAGGGTGACTCTGGTCCTACCAAAGCCCGAAACCAAATTTCAATGAGTTCCAGCTAACTTGTCCAAAAACAGAATGCCTAAAGCAGCAGAGCTTATTACTCCTTAAGGAAATGACATACAATGTTTGTAAATCATCACGGCCACACCACTTGTGGTAGCAATGATGCCCAAGCATGTGTGGTCTGCCTGACCTCTGAAGCAGAACGCCATGGCATTTTCCTCTTCATGTCTCCTGCCTAATTCTATGAATACAAACTCACAAGGAGTTCATGTCTGTAGTCCCGGCAGTCTGGAGACTGAAGCAGGAAGGATGTGAGTTTGAGGTCAGCCTGGGTTTGCCAAAAAACAAACAAACAAAACCAACCAAACAAACAAACAGAAAACCAAACAGCAGATGCTAAGATGTAGCTCAGTTGATAGACTACTTGCCTAGCATACACAAAGCCGTGGGCTCATCCCCAGCACTACATAAACTAGGCATAGTGGTTTGTCTGTATTCCAATACTTAAAATGTAGAGGCAGGAGGATCAGAAACTCAGTGTCATCCCCAGCTACATAGTGAGGCCAACCTGGGCTATGTGAGATCATGTGACAAGACAAACAAACAAGAACGCAAATGTGTAGCCAGAGAATCCTTCCTCCTTAGAGGGAATGCTCAGTTTGGTTCATTGGGGTCCTCCATTCTCACAAGTGGTGCAGGGATGGTGGAAAACACTATTCTACTCTTGGAGGTACAAATGGACCCATGACCCACTCTGGATCAATGGGTGCTATTCTCTTGGGCACTGGTTCAATGTATATGTCATTACTTGGCTAGAATAATATGAGTGGTCTATTAGCCATAACACATACATGGCATAATAAGTCTGCATAATAGATGGGGAAAGAGATGTGGTCATAGCGACACCCTGACATCTTCAGACTCAGTCTTGTCAAAAGGACTTTGGGATCCAGGTATGTTAAGATTCAGAAGGTCTAGGTTCCTAAGCAGGAGCACAGTCCTGATGGATGGGACTTTGGGTGCTCAGGTGTCGTACTCGAGGTGAATAGAACCTCTCCGCTAGAGAATTCACTCCTGGCAGCCTCAGTTCCTTGCTAGAAAGCCGTATAATCATGGGCCCATCTTCCCCTGTCCCTGCACATGGGAAAAGAAGACTTTCAGGCTGAAAATTCCATGAGGCCTTGAAATTGGAGACTTTGAAAACCAGCTAGATAACAAGTTAATGCTAATTTAGGAGTGACTTGTGTAAGCCAAGAAGGAAAGGACTTGAGATTAGAAATTTGGGGATCTCCTGACAAAGTTTGGAAAAAGCTCATGTGGCCTCTTAAAGTCCAAATTTGCTGATTCTTTGGTCATTGTTTTCCTCCTCTTGTCTACAAAGTTGAATTTACACCCACTCCCTTTTCAAGTAACGTGGGGTCCAAAGAACCTCACTGTAAATTACAAGATAAACTGGAGGAGGGAATTAACATGCCTCTTAAAGGTTTGGAACAAACCACACTCTTTCTTCTCTTTAATACTTAAACTCACTAATGATGTCTTAGAACTAATGTGAACATAAAGGAGAAAATACCGGGTAACTGCTGGGATAACTGTAATCAAAGTTTATCTCCTGGCTGATCTGCTATCTCTGTTACAGTCACCAAGAATGCCACAGTGAGTGAATTAGGTCTGAAGGTAGCTCCTGAATTGATCTTAGACTGTCTGGTTTAGTGAGTCCGTTCTACTGTGGTAGAGAGAGCCTGCTATCTTAGCTCTCGGGAGTAGCTGTGGCAGAGAGAGCCTGCTATATTAGCTCTCGGGAGTAGAAACCAGAAACACAGGTGAAGGCAAGACTGGGGAAACTGTAACTGTCTTGGGGATCTATTTTCTTTTTTCCTTTGGTTTTGTGAGCCAGGGTTTCTTTGTAGCTTTGGAGCCTGTCTGATGACCTTGCAAGTGAGTAGGATATGGGCCACTGAGCCTTTTGTCTGCAGAAAGAGAGTGATTGACACAGGCTTCCTGGAGACATGAGGAAATCTAAGAACTAACAACTGTGAGCGATTTACTTTTTTCCTATTTATAAGTATTACTCTAGGAACTGACTTTACTCATAAATAATTTACTATAGAGATATTTTTCTCTTAGTTGTCTTTTTATAAATGATTACATTAAGATAAAATTTAAGGTGTGAAGGACAAGCATAAAGAAGATTAAACAACTTCCCCACATTCCATAATACAAATATAACTATATCTTAAGAACTAGGGACAAAAAAAAAAAAGCCAAGGGAAACACCTGACTCAGAGGTCTGGACATGGAGAGGGTTGAGGGCTGTCATGCACAGGACTTGGATGTATAATCAATTTGCATTGTCTGGGCCATTTTCCCCCTTCCAGGAACAGAAGGTACTCAGAAGGCTATCCTTACTCAGCACTGGGATTCTGGGATGAACCCAACAGCATGGAGGCGTGGCTCAGCAAGTCAGCTTTTAATCTCCCTCCTGCCCTACACTGCAGAGCTGAGCGACTGAACTGTTCATAAACAAGGTGTGGGCTCTTGATCTCTTTACCCACAACTCAATGAAGGGCAGCTGGCCTGGCATCTCACTGGCTTTGAAATCTCAGGAGTTCACAGCAAACCCATTCTTCGTCTTCCTGACCCCATGCTATTTCCAGGTCTTCCCTGGCCCCCTTTTAATTTCGCTATCATCACCATTACCCAATTTCCTGAGCAGGGAAGCCTAACTCCAGCCTTTATTCCCTGTTCTACATGGCTCCTTCCAACTCAATGTGTCAGAACCCAACAGAATTTCTATCTCTTCTTTCTATGGTTATATCTTGACTTTGGTCTTTGCCTATGGCCTTTCTTGACCCTGGTGAATGTCACTTAGACATTCTAAAGAGCATCAACATCATTTCATTGTGGGAAGCATTAAGAGGGAAAGGGAAGGATTACAAATGCTTCTGGGAAAATTGATTTAAATCTGGGAAAATCGATTTAAATTGTCTTGGGTACAACAGATGTACGGGTCCCCTTCTGCTTTCTTGCCACCTGCCCCATTCCTTCACACCACTCTTATATCCATAACATAAAGTATAAATTTCCTGGTAATATTTGGCCATCAAGTCCACACTTCACATTACACTTAGAACCATTTCAAATTATTTCATATTTATGTATATGCATGTTTTGCCCGAGTCTATGTCTGTGTACCATGTTGAGTGCCTGGTGCTCAAGGAGTCCAGAAAAGGGTGTTGGATCCTCTGCAACTGGAGTTACAGATGGTTGTGAGCCTCTATGTGAATGCCTAGAATTGAACCTTGATCCTTCCAAAGAGCAGCCAGGGCTCTCAACCTCTGAGCCATATCTCCAGGCACCACAACCAAATCTTGATTTCTCAGTCAGGCCTAGATAGCTTGACTTTCACCATTCTCTAAGTCTACCTTCTACCCTCTTGAGTGAGTCCAGCTCACCAAGTTTGTTCTCTTCTTTTTTGCATAGCCCACTGTTTTCATGTAAGTCTATGTGGTGATCTGAATGAGAAATGCCCTCCCCCTGCCATAGGCTCTTGTATTTGAATACTTGGTCCCCAGTTGGTGGTGCCATTTGGGGGAGGTTAGAGAACCCTTAGGAGGTGGAGCTTTGCTTAAGGAAGTCCACCACAGGGATTGGGCTTTGAGAATTTACCATCTGGCCCCACTTCCTGCTTCCTTTCTGTCTCCCTGTGGTGCATGGATGAAAATGGGCTGGGCTGGCTTCATGTTCTTGCTGGCACCATGTCTTCCTGCTGCAACGGACTCTACCCCTCTGGAGCTGTAAGCCAAAGTAAACTCCTCCTTCCTGAAGCTGCGTTTGCTGCAGTGTTCTATCACAGAAGTGGGAAGGGAAATGGATACAATGGGTTTCAGTGTTTTACAAATCCTACGATCCTCTACCGCTGCTCTGCACCTTCCTACCCTTTGTCCTTTTTATGCTCATTTCTCTCTGTTCGCAGCACTAAGTATTTATATCCCCTAGGAATAAGCTGCTACTTAAGCACTCAGGAGCCATGACCCTACTCACTATGTTTAAGTGTGTATTCCACCTAGAACTGCACCTACAAGGCACTTTCTAATACATTATCTTACTTGCTTCTGAAAGACTGCAAGGGTAGCAATTCCTTTTGCTGATAAGAAAACTGGGTTCAGAAAGGGTATATGGAGCTATAACTATCACCAAAGTCACACAGCGAAAATTCCCTTCCTCTAAAGTCATTCAAACATGAAAATAATATAACAACGCTCAAACAAAGGAAGAGAAATAATCTAGTAAAAGAATGTGCATAAACGGGACTCACAGAAAGACCTGCAATGTGCAAACCCATTGTCCTCGCACAACTCAAGCAGTTCTTGGGGTGGCCACTTTTCTGGGAGGGTTGAATGAATCTGGGGGAATCCTTATAAGTGATCTACAATGCAAAGGGCAGGTCTGGGCAGACTTGGAAGGCAGCAGCGGCTGTGGAAAGTCACAGCAAGAGCTCTTAGTGCAGAAGTCCTGATCTTTCCAACCCAAGGGCACACTTAGGGTATAGTCTCCTTTCTAGGTGAGGCTGCTATGAAGAAAACCAGGACACAGGGCCACTCTATCAAAAGCCAGGTCTAAACTGCTCTTTAAATAACACGGTAATCTGAACTCCAGGTAGGACTGGAATATGACCCCACTTTTTGAAAGTATACCTCAAAAGAGAGAGAGAGAGAGAGAGAGAGAGAGAGAGAGAATGAATATAGAATCCCTGTATATTAAAAACAGAGAAACAAAGAAACAGAGTATCGGCTTTTCCATTCCTATCATTTTCATCCATTTATAATCACATGAGATTTACTTTCTAAAATACAGTGCAATCCAGTCATTTTTATTCAACTGATGCCCGAGGTCTTCCATGCTCACTTTTGCACGAGTCTCCCAAATGGATGTCAACCAGCCACCTGTTCAGCCATGCTGGGCTCAGTCACGCTGGGCTCAGCCATGCTGGGCTCCTTCCATGCCTTGGATGAGCCCTGGTTCTTCTGCTACAGGCTCTTCCACAAACTCTTGCCTTGGTGTGGAACATTGCCCAGTCTGCCTCAGTTTTCCATTCCTCCTTCAGACTTCAGTAGAATCAGCCCTCCTCTCAAAAACCCACGTATAACTTTGTTTGTACTTAATGCATAATTATGCATTTACCCATGTACAATTAATATATATTTTTCCCTCGAGAATTATAAACTCTCTGAAAGTTGGTAGTATATATGTACATATACTTTTGGTTATTACTGGATCCTCAGAGAAATGTCTGTCTAATCAATCAATCAATCATCAAACAATCAAACACCTTACATCTCTCTCAGTCTATCCACCTGGCTCTTGTTTATCCATCCATTATTATCCATCTATCCAACTACCTCTCCATCCTGGGGATTAGAGCCAAGGAAAGGAACTGTTTTATAAGTTTTTATTATTTATCTGCACATTGTCTAGGTATACTGAATAATTACAGAGAGTCCCCCATAGAAACTATTATTTTCTTTTGATGAAATTTTATATATGTTAGAAACTTTCTTTAGTCTCTAAGGGCAATTAATTGTGTCACAATCTCCTGTCCCAAAACATATTGCTAGCGCTGACATCTATCCGTTAACACAATTCTCTTTCTTGCCAGTTTGATTCAACCATAGTTCAAGTACAGAGTAAAGCAGTTTTGAGTGCTTGTATAGTCAAGAGAAGACACATCTTTTCTCTCATTAAAGGTGTGAAAAAGTCCCCCCAGAAGCTCCAGTCACACTGTCATTGTCTGTTCACAGAAGGAACAATGTGTGGGAAACCGTCGCTTGATTGTGATTAATGAACAAAGGAATCTCTCTAACCTAATTCACCTCAGATAACCTCCCCTTGATAAAACTCCCAGCTCCAGCAGCCATCAAAGGAGGGAAATTCTCAGCAATTAAGGAAGATTTCTTGAAATGAATAACTTAAGATCTTTTGTGGTCTCTGATTCTACTTTAGCTCTTAATGTGTCCTTAAAAACCTTTTAAGTCTAAGTATTGTCTCCCTGGAGATGAGGACCACAGCTGCTCTGGCCAACATCATGCACGGCCACTGAGTCAGCTCTGGACACCATCACGCACGACCACTGAGTACTCCTTTGCTTATTGAACCTGGCTGAAAACATGACTCTTAAGACTTCTGCTTTGGGTTCCTAATTAGGAGCAAGTCTAGATTTGACACAGAACCCCCAGAAAGTGCTATATAGGGGGCGCTCTCTATATAGAAGGAAAACAGGGCCTTTCTGTATTGGCTTCCTTTGCCTTCTCTGAGCTATTATTACATAAAGATTGATGTCATCTGGTTATTTATCAACTTCTGCCTTCTTCTGTATTGACCACTCGCAGAATTACGAGAACTTCTGAAGTTGGAGACAAGCCACGACACACATTGGAGTGTCGTCCATACATAGAACAAAGCACTGTCATTCAGGTAAATCCCAGAGGAACAGTAGGGGGAGGGTCAATTCAGTAGGGGTTGGCTTCTGTGAATGCTGGGTCAATTCAGAATGGGCTGCCTTCTGTGAAAGTCAGAGCCTCCTTTGGAGAACAGACACACATAAAATCATCCAGACACAGAACAATCCTCCCATAGTATAACTAGAGTGTGCCATTTGTGATTGTCACTGGACTAGAAACAGTTCCTCTTATACAAGTGACCTCTGGAAGGAAGCCAAGAGGACTTCCTTGTACGCTAGCACGCTCCAATGAGTATATTTTAAGCTTATTGATATGGAAGTGCCACACTCAAACCCCATATGCCCCGACCCATGCCACAGCCACCGGAGAAGGGGTTAGTTCTAGGTGGAGGGCAGGCTGGAAGAGGTCAGAGGAGGGTGCCTTCTAGGGGCCAGGGCATGTTCTAAATTGTATCAGGCTGTTGTCTCCATGGGGACAGATACATGTAAGAACTCACTGAACCAGACAGTTAGGTTACATGAACTGTAACAATGTAATGTTTTGGCTAACACAAAAGTTAAGCAGGCTGCAAGTGTTTCTACAGGGTTAGGGGACTCTGTGCTGGAGAGGAGACTGTATAATAAGAAAAACAGCACAACCTGGTTGTCATTTGCAAGGTCTAATACCAATTTTATGGTCTAACAAGAATTCTATTACAAACGATGTTTTGCAGATGTCCTAAAGATGGGCCTCATTAATAACTGCAGGAGAACAAGCATGTAATGAGAAATGTTCAGTTTTTATTAATCTTCAGGCAAAGACAGCGGGTCACCAGCCTGCTACTTGGGAGAACAAAAGCACTCTAAAAATTTCGGCAGCAAATTTCTTTCCAGCCTTGGCTTTGAGATTCCTTACTTCTTTCTGGAGGAGCACCCAAATCATTAACATATTCCTGGGGGGAAATTAAGTGCATGGTAATGCACACCCACGCAAACACGTGTGTGTGTGTGTGTGTGTGTGTGTGTGTGTGTGTGTTGGAGGAGTAAAAGAAGTCCAAATATACGATCTCTCAACATTAAGGAATTGCTTCTTTTGGCTGTTCGTGCAGCATGATCTACTTTAAACCCTAAAGATTTGGGACTTCTCTTTGCTATCATGGATCCTGGAATTATCTTGTCATTAGGATAAAGGTACTAATCCACACCTACTCCAAACAAGGTAGAACTAAGTAACTTGGATAATGGTTTAACAGGAAATCAGGTGAACCAGGTAGCCAAGATGTAATGGAGGCAACTAGAACGATCTGCGATCTGCATTCACTGCCATCCCCGGGAGGCAGGGCCCTGCATCCAAATGGGAGTGGCCCAAGGAAGCTTCTGTAAAATTTCCACACAACTCGCCTGAGTTGATCTTACCCTTCGCCCGATCCTAAATATCTAAGTCTACTCTAAACTGAAATCTCGCACAACTGTTTCATGGGCAGCTCTTTCATACAAAATGGCACAGTGCATACAATATGTATGCCCTTTGGAGACGGCCTTTAGGGCCAGAGGATGGGTTGGCAGCTTAAGGCGCTTGATGCTATGCATAAGGACCCAAGCTGGATCCTCAGGATCTGCTTGGTAGATCCAGTGCCTACAAATTGTCTTCACACCTACACATGTGTGAAACACACATTCACACACACATATGCACACATGCGTGCACTCTAACAAATACATCTTTTAAAAAAAAGCAAAATGGATCCCTCCTATCCGTCTGCAGTTGCATGCATGCATTCAGGCTCCTCACCCTAGGCAGCTTTCCTGCATTGATGGAGGAAGGTCATTGGTTAAAAAATAAAGAAACTGCCTTGGCCCATTTTATTGGTTAGAACATAGGTGGGTGGAGTAAACAGAACAGAATGCTGGGAGGAAGAGGAAGTGAGCTCAGAGACGCCATGCTCCCCTCTCCCAGGCAGACGCCATAGCTCAGCTCTTGGGGGCACACGCGATGAAGCTCCTACCCAGGATGGACGTAGGCCAGAATCTTTCCCGGTAAGACTGATGCTACACAGATTATTAGAGATGGGTTGATCGGGATATGAGAATTAGCCTGTAAGGGCTAGAGTTAATGGGCCAAGCAGTGTTTAAAAGAATACAGTGTCCGTGTAATTATTTCGGGGCATAAGCTAGCAGGTGGCCGGGGTGCTGGGGACGCAGCCCTGCCACTCCTATTACAACACTGCATATTGTGTGAATTCCCACAAAAAGCTTCCTGACACAGAGCCTCTCTGGACGAAGAGGACATTTTCACAGTTTGAAACACATTCTCTGTTGTGATAGGAGGAGCGGTGGGGCTGCGTCCCCGGCACCTGGCCGCCCGCACAGCTAGCATTATACCCGAAATAATTACATGGAAACTGTATTCTTTTAAACATTGCCTGGCCCATTAGTTTCAGCCTCTTATTGGCTAGCTCTTACATATTGATCTAACCCATTTCTAATAATCTCAATTCTCTCCCTGCTGTCTTCCTCCCAAGTTCTCATTACTAAAGCTCAAAACTCAGGCCAACACAATCACCAAGCCATGTCTTCACCTCCTCCTGTGAGGCTCTTCCCCTCTTTCCTCCTTCCATTCCCTGTTCTTACCGCACTGACCGTGTCCAGAAGACAGCCATCTCTCATCTTACCCTGCCTGCTTATAACCTCTTTTCTTCTTTGTCTACCTGTCACAGTCAGAGTTACATTTAAGAATACAGAGCTCACCTTCCTGGCTGCAGACTTTCTGCAGTTCTGCATTTCACAGAGAAGAAAGCCCCAACTTCCCTGCTCGGCACTGAAGGTCGCCCACAGGAGGACTACAGTCTAGTTTCCCAAATGTGACCCTTCCCATCATGTTCTTGTCCTCGTACCTCAGGCTTTGTCATCAGCTGGTGTTTCCTCTAAACTGAAACTATTGTGTCCCTTTTCAAAGACAAAACTCCTTCCGGGGTTGATATCACCCTGTGCTGTATACATTTCAAGATCAATTTCAAGTAACAGACAGCCTTGACTTAATGATAAACACCAGGGTTCAGCTTCAGATCACCTGGAGTTCAAAAGCAAGGACCACAGCTTTTTGTTACCAGGCCGAGTGCTTAACTTTCCCAAGGTCCTCTGCTTCCTCACCTCTGTACACACAGGACAGTAGTGTCCAGACAGCGGGTAGGTTGTGAAGGGGACCAAATAGGATAGTGTCCTCGAAAGTGACCCCTACCTAGGCTATGGACCACACTAGTTAACCTCAGAGACTATTCCAAAGGCTTAGGAATCCCTTAGGACTTTAGTGGCTCCATTGCAGTAACTTTAGCAGGTGATACACAGGTCAGTGAGACACAGAATGGAGACAAGCCCTGGGACAGACAGAGACTAGGGAAAATAACTACTGTGTGGTGACATGATGTCAGATCAGCCATGCATAACTGTGACAAAGAGAAAGATTGTTTCCTAGTCCTGGGAGGGCAGCTGGTCCTGATGAAGCAGAGGGAAGCCTCAGGAACGCCCCATCCCAGGGCACACATACCTAGACAATTGTTCATACAAGGATGCATTATTCAACTTAGGGTCAGTCTCAAGACAGGTGAGTGTTGGGACCACTTGGAATCCGGGAGAGACTTCCACTGAGGCTCTATTGTAGCATCTCTGTCTAATCCACTTCCTCCCCTTTCCTATGGGAGACGCTGACCTCAAGACCACTCCCCTGCAAACTCACGCATGGCTGCATGGCTGACCACTCCCCTGCAAACTCACGCATGGCTGACCTCTGTCTCCATCTGCTCTGAGGATGGAGATGGTCGGTAGCAACCAACAGCAGTGAAGATGGGGTGGAGTTTAATGACAGCACACATCAGAAGCCAGCGGTGGCCTACAGGGCAAGGAACAGTTTTGTGCGGGTCACAGGGCACAGCGGAAAAACCATGAAATAGTTACTAACATTCAAAACACTTGAAAAAAAACCTGGGGCTCTGGCAACAATCAGACAATGTTTGCACAGGGCACCCATGTCTGGAGCTGGGGAGCCCAGTTCCACTTGCAGGGCTGTCACACAGTCTTTCACCCCTGTTCTTTACCTGCCCAGTTCAGAGAACATCTAAACTGGTGAGCTATGGCTGATTCCAGATTTAGTCATATATTTTGAGACAGCTACCACTTTGACCAAGCCTGCTACTACCTTTGGAAACCAAAGACGTCATACCTCACTCTCCTAGGAATGCCATGGATGTGGCCTGGGTCTGGCAGCTCTCATCACCTACCAAAATGCCCTGGGTTGGTCCGTCCAGAGTTGTTCAGATATAACTTACTAAGAGAACAGAATTGAAAGAAAGCCACTTTGTATCGGCTCTAAAATATTCAAAAGAGACCACGACCTACGGACAGTATCTTCTCAACACACACAAAGAACCCAGGCTCTTCTTCCAGGAGGCATAGCCATCAGGGTATTCTTAGGGCTTAACCATCAACAGGGTCTCTGGTGATGGCTTAGAGCCCAGGGGCAGTATGTAGCCCACACTGTGGGACTCACTGATATCCTGGCTCCGAGGGGGTATCAACAAAGCGAGCAAATCTCGGCTATGCGTCCCACGTGCTGGTAAACGGCTGAGGTAATTGCTACGGTCAAGCAATCAGCCACAATGCAGTGTTGCGATTCTAAAAGGGCAAGAGGCCCCACGGAGGCGAAATTATAAGGTATTGTTAGGCAGCATAATATGTGACTGCCGACACCTCAGCTTTCATTACTGCAGCAATGCTTTCAGAAAGAGATGTAGTTGGAGTTGTCAGAATTTCATTCTAAGCCCTCTTTGAGGCTCTTAAAAACTCACTCATGCTGAAATGTGCCTTTTAGATTCTCAGTCAGGATCTGTGCTTTGTTTTCAACCCATTGTTCTCTAATGGGATGCGAAAGGAAAGGTTTTCCCAAGGATCTTTCTAGACACTCACTTCCGATCTTGAGCCCCTTTGCCTCCTTATCCCAACCTCCACCAGAAGCTTGGCAATTCCAACCCAAGCAAGGGGACAGATATCTTCCACTGAGAGGATGGAAGGCTTTTTGACAGGATTTATAAAAACAGCTGCAGCCATAAGCAATACTCAACAAGTAGGAATCCGCTCCATGGTGCACACTGCAGGCAACTGCACCCTTGCCCTGCTCCCTGTGGCCAAGAGCGGTGATGGAATTGAATCAACAGGGGTTTTACCTAGAGTAAAAGGTAGCCAGAGATAACTGAGAAGTTTTCTCACAGGTGTGGCCTGTCCAGCCAGGTTTATATGCTGATTGATATATGAGATATCACTATATAGGATATCCATTTTTGGAGACAGTCTGCAGGACAGGTTAGGTCTTGAATGTTCCAGCCTCACAAAAGAAGTCCCAGAACTCGGAAAATGCTACAGTTAGCTTTCTATTATCTTATTATTCTAATCGTTTCTGTAACGCCTTCTCACTAAAAATGGCTGAACACCTAGCCCTTCTCTGCATGTCTCGCAAGGAACTGGATGGGCCATCACCTGTAGCTTTGCTTTATGTTCTGAATCCTCAGGCCCAGGAATCAAAAAACCAAGTGTTATGCAGCCAGCTCTGGGTACAGTCTGTTTTTAGTCTCTCGGCTTGATGCCCAGCTGCCTCCCCAATCGTTTCTCTGAATATATATATGTGTGTGTGTGTGTGTGTGTGTGTAAATTTTAAACCTATGGAATTAAGAAAATTATAGTAAGAATATTGCCCCCAATTCTTCATTTTTAGGATGAAGAACGCACAGCCTGGGAGTCTGCCGAGTATTGCTCCTGGGAGGATTTTGGCAGATCTGAGGCAGCCCTGTAGAGAATTTTCATCTGCTGCTAGCGAAGCAAAGATGAGGCTTTCGGGAGGTTGCTCCTTGGCCTGAAGCAGTTGCAGTAGCTAAGAGTGGGGGTGTGTCTCGGACAGAGGTCAGGTGCATCGTTAGGCTGGGCAAGGAATGCACAGAGCTCGGGTGCATTATCAGGTAAGCTTCCGGTGGGGGCAAGACTGTTTGTAGGCTTTCGGTTAGCCCATAGGAAATGTGTCACAGCCCCCAAAGAAAGGCCTAGGCAGCTCTGGCTACTTAGCATGGAAGCCTTGGCACTATCTTAGGAAATGAATGGTCCAGTATCAGAAAAGCATAAATGAACAACTATGGTTCCCTTTGGACAAATGTCCCCTTCTGTTTGGAGCCAGGCTTTTACGTACGGTACTTCCACAGTGCCATTATTTCATATCTGCGGCAATAAAATGTTTATTATTCTACATCATTATTTTATAACTTTCCTAGTTCTTGTTCTTAAATCTGGAAACAATGATTCCCTGATAAGTTTGGCTTAGCATCCTCATGCTGGCATCCTCACGGCTTCATGGCCCCATGTATACATGCAATGATTGATTGCATAAGAAGACATTTCTGCCTTTCCTTTTCCTATGCATTTTTATTAATATTCATTCTATCAGTTTTGCTCAGATCCCAGCTAGATTGGAACTTGCTATATCGCTAAGTCTGGCCTCAAGCATTCAATCCTCCCTCATCAACTTCCCAAATGCTAGGATGATAAGCATGTGCTGTTGCACTCAGCTAAAATATTGCACTTTTAAGCCATGTCAAGTGTTGTTCTTAATATTTCAGGCAGTATCAAAACAGACAGTCACCTCCCCTTTTAACATATTTGTGATCTAAGCATATTCCACTCTAATTCCAAAACTAATTTGTTTCTGATATTCTGTTTATCCCTTTTTGAGCTGATTGGGTACGCTGGCCCATTTCCCATTTTCAAAACCCAACACCTTTCTCTCTTGTTTTCTCATTTTCCCAAATACATTTGTATCATATATCACCATCATTATTATGCCACCATCATCACCATGGCAAAATAAACAGAATCATACTTATATCACCATCATCACTTTAATTATCACCATCATCATTGCCGTCATCCCCTCAGCCTCACCGTGGCTGTCACCATCATATCATAATCAACTCATCATGGTCTCATCACCGTCGTTATCGTCATCAGCATCTGATGTGGGAGTGTCATATATCAATCTGTTGATTTCATTGGTTAAGCAATAAAGAAACTGCTTGGCCCTGATAGGTTAAAACATAGGTGGGAGGAGTAAACAGAACAGAATGTTGGGAGGAAGAGGAAGACGCCATGCTCCCCGCTCCCAGGCAGACACACGCAATGAAGCTCCGACCCAGGATGGACGTAGGCTAGAATCTCCCTGGTAAGCCACCTCATGGGCTATAGCAGATTATTAGAAATGGGCTAGTCCAGGTGTGAGAGTTAGCCTAGAAGAGGCTAGATAGAAATGGGCCAAGCAGTGATTAAAAGAATACAGTGTCTGTGTAATTATTTCGGGGTATAAGCTAGCCAGGTGGCCGGAGTGCTGGGGACGCAGCCCCGCCGCTCCTATTACAACAAGCATCGCCATCATCCATATCACCCAAAGCCCCTTCTGTGTGCCAGGCATTTGGTGTCTGGAGAATTCTGCTGGTTCATGGAGGTAAGGGGAATACCAGCACCCGTGCTTTTGAGGTGTGGTGTTGGAGCACAGAGAAGATTTGTACTTTGCACAGAGAGGCTCTGGGGAGTTGGCGTGCACACACAGAGACTACCGAATGCGATTCCTGGCAGCTGAGCTCTGTGCCCTCATGGGGGGCCCTGAGGAGTGTGTCACCACTGCTAAAGCTCAGCCACAAGTATCTTCTCATTTGACTCTCATCATTACACAGGAGGTTTCCCTTAAACCAGAAACCTCCACTTTGTTACTTTGTTACATTTTTCGGTTGTTGAATATTTTGTCCCAGACCAAAGAAAATTCTGTACTATTTGAGAATTAATTCTAGAATCCAATCTACAGTAATATTATGTGCTTGACTTAAAAAACCTGAAATTCAGCCATCAGTCACCCTCAAATAATTGTCTATGGTTTCTTTTTACTTCCTTTATTTTCTAGAAAGTCGGCTAGACTCATCAGAAACTACAGAGTGTATTTGAATGTCTTAAGTCATAACTGACTTCATCCCAAAATCAAATATGATACCTTTACATTATTTGTAGTTTTATGAAGAACAGTTATCAGTTATGGGAACTTACAGATTTAAATTAATGACAAAATTTCAGGAAGGATTTTCACAGATTTGAAAAATACTTGACTTGGAATTTCTATATACTTCCATTCTGCTCTTGTGGTATGGAGAGTAAGTAGTTTATTATCTGTGCTTTATTTACAGGGTTTCTTTTAAAGGATGGACACACATTCACACCTACACACATATACACACATACACACACATATAGAAAATAATATGGCCTAATGAAAATAAGTGCTAAATAACTTCTTGGATTTTTAAAAAATCCTCATACCTTCAAATTTATTATTTCAAGTTTTACCACATGAAGATGAAGCAAATTACTGAGTTGCTAACTCCATGGGGACACATTTAAATCAGATGCCACCACTGGAATCTACACATGGTCGTTGGACTGAAACTGTCCCATATCTATTAGCTTACTGGCTTGGAAAACATTCCAGGTAGAGAAGACTAGCAAATCTATATCAGGAAAAGGCAGCGTAAGGAGTTCACGGGCAGTGTCATTGGAAGAACTGGGTCCTCCCACGGCTCTTCATGGTAGTTTCATTGGAACAGTGTCTCGCACAGGGTATGAAAGGCTCTCTCCAGTTGTCTGTCACACAAATGCCCTCACCAAATAACCAAGCTCTCAGAACAGCCGTTTAGTGCTGTGTGGGCTTAAGTTCAGCTCTGTGGCCCTTAAACATCCACACCACCAAGTTCTAGGGACACCTGGGAGCCTTGCTATATACACCAAGGTCATAATCGACACTGCTGCTGTACCTAATGAATTGAAGACGACCAGGTATGTGTTCTCCAGCCACCCCACCCCCCACTGCATCTCTGCCCATTCAGACCAAAGGAGAGAGATGCCAATTGCTTGTGGCATCTGGGTAAGTTTCTGGCAGGCTGAGAAGCCACCACAGTGATGGGGAATAGTAATGATTTTCTTCTTAAGGTAGCAGGATGTCTCCATGAAACCCTGTAGGCTTCCGATAATTAAGAATTAAGTCAGACCAAGGAAAGGCCAGACTGAGAGAAGACGGCTCTGATGTGGCCAACCTCCATCTTTCCTAAAGAGCCCTTTGAACTCTTTAGATTCAAGACTCTTTTTAAAGACTGATCTTTGCACCTGGGAATTCACCCACCTTTGGTTTTGGAATGGAGAAGTATAGGACATTGAATTGAATTCCCAATAGGGGCCAGTGATTTTTTTTTAATCTTTTATTTCAATGGATCCTACAATGGTCTTCAGTAGATGTTTTTACATTTCCACATTAAAGAGATGAGCCCTTAAAGGGAAGGGGGGAAAAGCCAGATAACAACACACTGGAAACCACTGAAGTCCTGCAGCAATGTGTGGATGATGGCTGGGACCACAGAGAGTTAGCGCCATGTTCCTTCAGAGAAAAGAGCACTGTGTGGGCTGCGATAGGTGGGGCAGGAGCTCGCCATCTACTCAAGACTTCCTGAACAACAGAGACCAAACCTTTCTGCTTGAGAACCAGAACTCTAAAGCTAATGAGAAAGGATGACAGACAACGATGGCTTTTTTCCTAGACCTCGGCTTCCAGGTCGGGGCAAGAGAGTGGGACCAACTGGTGGGGCTTGTTTACTTGCGGAAGGTTGGTTCCTCGTCCTCCCTACTGCTCCCACAGCTCACAGAGCCTTGAGGGTAGGTGACGCACCCTTTTTCTTTGGACTGTATTTCACTCAAAGATCCCCTGGAGCCACAGTTGATCTGCTTATAAGCATTCAACAGAAGAGAATTGCATAACATTCCCAGAAGTATAAATGTGCTCTTGGGTCATCCCAAGTATATGGCGTTTAAGGGCTCCCAGGAAGAGGGAAAAAAATAAATAGGAACTCTCTGGTAATTAGCTCATCATTAACTAGTATAAGCGTCCCATCTGTCGTGCCCCCAGGAAGTCCATAGAACAGATGACTCCAGCAAGGTAGCCTCTAGCCGTCGCTGAGGTGGCTATGCAAAACCTCACACAGAGCTGCGCACGTGCCAAAGAGCAAAGATGGAGCCTCTTCTCACACAATACGGGGACAGGCACTAAACTGACCAATATGGCTGAGTTCATTCATTGTGTAAGTGTTGCTGCTTAGAAGAAAAATGCAGGAATAAAGCAGCCAGCCTCGAGGTTTCCAACGCCTTTATAGGAATGACACCTAATAGGTACAAGTATATTAATATGAACAAATTTGGCTTCGCCAACATTAAAAAATGTCTGTGTTACAGTTCACATCTGCAAGAAAGGGAAGACAAAGCCAAGGACTGAGGAATAGATTTACAAACCAGACACAACAAATTTGTATCTGAAACACAGATTCTTTTTTTTTTTTTTTTGAGCTATATATGTTTCTCTGTTCCCCTCCCCTTCTACCCTCTCCAATGGTCCCCATGCTCCCAATCTACTCAGGAGATCTTGTCTTTTTCTACTTTCCATGAAGATTAGATCTATGTATATCTCTCTTAGGGTCCTCATTGTTGTCTATGTTCTCTGGGATTGTGATTTGTGGGCTGGTTTTCTTTGTTTTATGTTTAAAAATCACTTATGTGTGAGTACATGTGATAATTGTCTTTCTGAGTCTGGGCTACTTCACTCGATATGATGTTTTCTAGCTCCATTCATTTGCCTGCAAAATTCAAGATGCCATTATTTTTCTCTGCAGTGTAGTATTCCATTGTGTAAATGTACCACATTTTTCTTATTCATTTTTCAGTCAAGGGGCATTTAGGTTGTTTCCAGGTTCGGGCTATGACAAACAATGTTGCTATGAACATGTCCTTGTGGCACAATTGAACATCCTTTGAGTATATACCCAAAGTGGTATTGCTGAGTCTTGAGGAAGGTTGTTTTCTAATTTTTTGAGAAATCACCATACTGGTTTTCAAAGCAGCTCTACCAGCTTGCATTCCCACCAGCAATGCAAAAGTATTCCCTTTACCCCATATTCTCTCCAGCATACGCTGTCATCAGGGTTTTTGATCTTGGTCATTCTGACAGGTGTAAGATGGAATCTCAGAGTTGTTTTGATTTGCATTTCCCTGATGACTAAGGATGTTGAACATTTCCTTAAGTGCCCTTCAGTTATTTTAGATTGTCTGTTAACAGTTCTCTGTTTAGGTCTGTACTCCTGATAATGTGGTAGTTTACGTATGTCAGCCCAAAAATCCTACCAAGGAACTCCTACAACTCGTAAACACCTTCAGTAATGTAGCAGGCTAGAAGATTAACTTAAAAAAAATCAGTAGCCCTCCTTTATATAGATGATAAATGGGCTGAAGAAAAAAATCAGAGAAACATCACTCTTCACAACAGCCACAAATAACATAAACTGTCTTGGAGTAACTCTAACCAAACAAGTAGAAGATCTGTATGACAAGAACTTTAAATTTTTGAAGAAAGAAACTGAAGAAGACACCAGAAAATGGAAAGATTTCCCATGCTCGTCGGTAGGCAGAATTAACATAGTAAAAATGGCAATCTTACCAAAAGCAACCTACAGATTAAATGCAATGCCCATCAAAATCACAGCAAAATTCTTCACAGAACTTGAAAGAACAATACTCAACTTTATATGAAAAAACAAAACAAAAAAGGCCAGGATAGCCAAACAACCCTGTACAATAAGGGAACTTCTGGAGGAATCACAATCCCTGACTTCAAACTCTACTACAAAGCTACAGTACTGAAAACAGCCTGGTATTGGCATAAAAACAGACATGAGGACCAATGGAACTGAATCCAAGACCCGGATATAGATCCACATATCTTTGAACACCTGATTTTTGACCAAGAAGCAAAAAATATAAAATGGAAAAAAAGCATACTCAACAATTGATGCTGGCATAACTGAATATCAACATGTAGGAGAATGAAAATAGATCCATATCTATCGCCATGCACAAAACTCAAGTCCAAATGGATCAAAAACCTCAACATAAAGCCAACCCCACTGAACCTCATAGAAGAGAAAGTGGGAAGTACACTTGAACACATTGGCACAGGAGATCACTTCCTAAATATAACCTCAGTATCACAGACACTGAGAGAAGCAATTAATAAATGGGACCTCCTGAAACTGAGAAACTTCTGTAAAGCAAAGGACATGGTCAACAAGACAAAACGCAGCCTACAGAATGGGAAAAGATCTTTCACCAACCCCACATCGGACAGAGGGCTGATCTCCAAAATATACAAAGAACTCAAGAAACTGGTCATCAAAAGAACAAATAATCCACTTCTGCCTGTTGAGATCGGAAATTAAAGGCGTTTGCCACCACAGCTGGTGACCTTTCTCTCTTGTCAGGTGTTTTACCACAGGAACAGCAAAGAACCAGAAACACACATTTAAAGGCATATTAAAACCTGCAGCAGCATCCATATGAGGAAAAGTCCACTTAAAATTAAAATGATGGAACAGTTTTATACCCACTAGGATGGCCACCATGAAAAAGACAGATAAAAACAAGTATTGGCAAGGATGTGGAGGGCTTGGAACCCTCACATGTTGCTGACAAGAATCTAAATTGTGTGGTTGTTTGGGGGAAACAGTCAGGCAATACCTTAGAAGCAAAATGTGCTGTTAGTATCTCAGCTCCTTCAGTTCGTGATGTATACAGCCAGGATTAATAGAAGTGTACGTCCACACAGACTTGCACCCAGTGTTTGCCGCAGCAGCATGCAGAACAACTCCAAAGCAGAACCACTCAGATTCCCACCCACTGGTGAGCCGGCAAACAAAATGTTGGGTAACGAGATTTCACTCCACCTGATACCCATAGCAGGCCAATCTAGAGTGACATGAAATAGATTAGGAGTTGCCTAGGGCTGGAAGCACGGTGGAAAGTGACATCTTAGATTTCTTTGGGGGATGAAGAAAACGCAGTGGTGATGGCAACACAAGTCCGTGAATATATACATTGAATTGTATACTTTTATACATTGAAATGTACACTTTAAATAGCCAAGCAGTATTGCTTGTGAATTAAATTTTACACACACACACACACTTCATTTCTCACCTTGGTTCTCAGTCACAGACATCTCTTAAAGTCAGTAGGTAACTTTCACAACCCCAAGCCGGGCCCATTCTTCAGACCAGCAACACCAGAATCTCAGGGGGGTGGGACCCAGACACCAGCATGGCTCCCTCTCCTGGGTGATCTGGGTCCTTGGGCAAAGGCGAAAACACTGAGTTCCCTGTGAGGATAAAATGCCACAGTGGTCTACCTTGTGAGCTCTTCCTCTTCCATGAGATAGCATCCAAGCAGTGAGATGTCACCTCAGTCCCCAGCTAGGGGTGCTCACTATGGTGCTAACTGGTGCTTCTGGAGGCAGGTCATAGAGAGAAAGGAGAAGAAGGGCTTGAGAGCTTCCTCTTTGGGGTCACAGTAGAGGGACACGTCACTGTCATCTGAACAGCCTTCACTAGATCCTTTGAGTTGAATTGTACGCAGCAATGATGTGTGTTCAGGTTCAGACATGTGTTCTCAAAGTAAAGGAAAAGGACCAGAGAATCTGCCCAATTATTCAAGTAGCTTTACATCAGTTCGCATCTCAAACCACAAAGTTTCACAGTTAAAATTATGGCTGGAACTGAGTCTATGCAATAAATACAAATGACTCATAAACAAAAGCTGTGATACTGCGTGGCTGGTTATCAATAACAGACATAAACACCGCTGAACATTCGGTTGAATCCCATTTTTAAATTCATTAATCTTTCCTTCTTTGCTATTCTTAAGTACAACTGTAAATCAAAACACTGATTTAGGCCATATAAAAAAAGAAATGAAAAATGATGCATTTCATATCTTGTCCCAAAACTCAGAAGCCAAGTGGCATCCAAATTGCCAATAGAGTTCAGATTTATGTAGGAAGAAGGCTGACCTTGTATTTTAAAACAGGTACTTTTAGACCACTTAGAGCAAGTTTCTGTCAGTTTTAAGGGAGTAGAATAAGACCTGTCAGACAAAGAGACGATGTTCTGGAAGATCATGAGCACTGATTCTGCACATGGGAAGGGCTGAAATAGCATCCATACCCCAGAGTAGCCTGTGGGGGAAATTTATAGTCAAAGCTCCAATCACACACAGACAAGACCTGCTTCAGCCCCACAGAGACAAGACCAGCTCCAGCCCCACACAGACAGGACCAGCTCCAGCCCTATACAGACAAGACCAGCTCCAGCCCCATACAGACAAGACCAGCTCAAGCCCCATACAGACAAGACCAGCTCTAGCCCCATGCAGACAGGACCAGCCCCAGCCCCATACAGACAAGACCAGCTCAAGCCCCATACAGACAGAACCAGCTCCAGCCCCATACAGATAGGACCAGCCCCAGCCCCATACAGACAACGATTTTTCTACTAGTAAAGCTTTCCAGCTCTTCCACTGAAAAAACTCAATCAGTCTCAACCCATTTCCTAGTCCTAAGGCAGGGAGCTCCCATGACAATGTCCAACACTGAAGCAAATCACGTTTGCTGGGTGTTTAGAGGAGCCTGAGAGCCAACTGCCATCAGCTAGGGCACTCATTAGCAGGTGGTTATGAGGAGCAAGCTAGTAAACTCATCAGTGCTTCTGCACAAATATTTAAAATAATTCCAGGAGAATTTGAACCTCAACAGGGAGCTAGCCAAACACGTTTGCAATCTGAACCCAAGGTTCTAACAAGGTGCTGCCTCTTGGCTGTCCTTCAGAGTGAGGGACATTTTTAGAAAGATTAGCACTTGCCTGCAAACAAAGACGGGCATTTTCAACACAAACCTCGGGCCAAGATTTTTTTTTTCTCCCGTACGAAAACAAAATGTATCTGCCATCCTACCTCTGGTGTGAGTGCAGATTTGGCGTGGCAAAGCATCCGTGCAAGAACACTGTCCTGAGAGCACCACACAAAGGGAATATAAACTGAACTCTAGAAGCTCATGACACACACTCCGGCCAGCAACGTTAGAGTTTAAGGCGTGATACACAGATTGAGCACCACTGAGAGAAGCGAGGCTGGGCATCAGATGCTGGTGCCATCAAGGCCATCTCAACTCGACATCTATTTCATGGTCAGCTACTTGGTCTGCAAAACCTGTTGGCACTAGAGCCGGCTAGCCACCCAGTCCAGACGCTTTGGAGGTATTTCTACGACCTTTCAAATCTGTGATTCAGATGCCTCCAATTTGATCTTATTGAGTTGCCCCCCCCCAAAAAAAATGGGGTTAAAATTAGTTTTTTTTCAAGTCCAGCATTTTCTACAGCCTTAGTCTCTGTAGGTAGCAATAAGGAAATGCAAAATGTTCTCTGGCGTGGACGGATGTTGGCATAATTATAGGTCTGGTATTTGAAAAATCAAGGGCAGATGAAGACGGTTGCAGAGACACGAACAACCCAGAACGTCTGAGAGCACAGCACTTATACCTCATTAGCTACCAATTACTGTATTCATAATTTAACACAAAAAGGGAAAACACAAATGGGCTTTTTAGAAAAAAAAAACATCCCTTTCATCTAGACTCCAGTTTACACTTGGCCTCTAAAGGCAGGATGAATGCAATAGGTTGAGAAAGAGAGTAGTTATATTGAGCAATAAAAACCCTTTTGATAATATTCAGGGCTATAAAAATGGCTTGGCTGAAACTATTAGCCAAAGACAAATAATACCAACAGGAGGGAAGCAAGCAACGTCTGTTCGATTGTAAGGTATGGGACAGTTACTGAAAATGTAAATTGACATTTTGTTTGTCCGTACATCTGCAGGCCAGAAAAGGGCATCCGATCCCATAGGCAATTGTAAGTTGCCATATGGGTGCTGGGAATTGAACTCAGGACCTCTGGAAGAGCAGCCAGTGCTCTTAACCACTGAGCCATGTCTCCAGGCCCAGTTACTGAAAAATATAACACTAAAAAACCATTTTCAAACTCATGGCTTTCTGTGGTATTTGCACCTCAGATCTCCCCCTCCCTTTTAATATATATATGTATACACACACACACACACACATATATATGTGTGTGTGTGTGTGTGTGTCCCTGTATTGTCCATGTATATGCATTTGCAAGTATGTGTGTATATGCAGTTGTCAGTGATAACTACCCTCTATCATTTTAAACCTTTTATTGGTAGAGTTCTTCATTATGCCCAGAGTCCATCCCTATAGAACGCCTTGCTGTCCAGTTTGCTCAGGGAACCACTGTAAGCCAGCCGCCATAACCACCCAGTGGTGATGTGGGTTTCTGAAGATCTGAACTCTGGCCTTCACACTTGTGGGCCCAGCACTTTAGCCAACGAACCGCCTCCCCAATGCTGAACCCCAAGTCTTGACTCTTTCCTGGCAAGCCCATGTCCAAGAATTCTGTCATGATATGGAAGGCAAAACAGTTACTGGTTATTTAATTGTTCACCACCATTCCTACACTGTTACAGCCATTCTACAATCACTACTATTAGAAATACTGTCTGTGACACTGTTGTCAGATCCACCACCTCTGCCACCGAGCCTCCCAGTGAGGAGACAGATGTTCTTAAAGGCAGTGCTGTTTGAGTTCCAAATTCCAGTGATTCGTGCATGTTCTTTCACCCCTTGTGCTGGCTGGCTCTTTCCAGTGATACTAAATTGCTGATGGTGTTGCTCATGTACCAGAAGCTTCTGCACCATGTGAGGAGTTAATACGTGACTTTTAAAGGTCCAGAGTTTCGGGGTGCCATCTCACATAAGAGCCCGACGCACAAATCTCAGCAGCTCTGCTCCAGGGAGGAAATGGCCCAGTTGATAGAGAGGGGAGGGAGGGGGTGGTGAGCTAGCACACTCGAGCTACCTGCCACGCAGGGTTTGTCTTTTGCTCAGGGATGCCTGCCAAAGCCCAGAGCATGAGAGAAGAAAGAAGTGTTTGAAGCAGGAAGGCTAAGGAGAAGAAAAATTCTGGGCCAGGTATTTGGGCGAAAGTGTATCTTTATCCTTGGCATGCGGTCAAGGAGGTTGCCGGGAACAGAGGCTCCATCAGAACTGTCCAGCTGTGGCCGGTCGGTCGGCGGCTTGCTGCTTATTCAAACCTGCGGGACTCAGGGCAGACATCAGATCAAATCAGCGGCTTGTGTACTTCAGCATTTGCTACCCTGCGGGGTCAATGTATCACAGCTCCAGGTCCCACTGAGCCATCTCTGGAGGGACTGAGTTCCCGCGTGACTACTGTGTCACAAGTGGCGGCTGCTCTTCTGTACTGGCCTGACCTGACATTTAATTTGAGATGAGGTTTCAAAATATATCATCCAACTTTCCCAACTTTCCCTTCTTTTTTGTACTAACGTATTTTTTTCTATAATAAAGTAGACGAGGGGAAAATGCAAAAATAAAAATCCCTTATATTCTTATCACCCATGCCGATAAATAGAGTTGTATAAAACCTATCATTTAAGTAAAATCAGGATATAAAATAAGAGCAGTTATGTATTAAAAGATAGCATAACGTACGCTGGTAATCACTTATCATTAGAGATCTGTCCTGGCCTACTAGTTCAGGCCTATAATTCAAGCAACTCAGGAGGTTGAGGCTGAAGTTCAAGACTCTGTAGAATTCACTTAAGGCCAGAGTGGACAACTAAGAAGACCCCACTTCAGAGTAAACTATAAAGAACTGCCGCTGTGGCTAAATGACAGAGCATGTCCCTGGCATGTATCAGGAGCCTGACTTCTCCCTCAGTATGTAAACAAAATTGCAACAAACAACCAAACACACGAGGCTGGTCTCTGGGTGTTCTGTTTCTATCAGCAATGGCACGTATATCCAACTGTATGATCTTCGTATTCATCCCTGATGTCCAAATGCCCCGTGTGAGGAACTTTCAGAAAGAGAATTTCTAGACCAAGATTTTGCTGTCTTTAAAGGTTTTGACGCATGTGTCCAAACGGCCCCCAGAAAGAGAGTGAGAGGTTGGAACTATACCAGGATGTAAGGCAGGAAGGCCACATCAAAGAAAATCTGGAGAAAAATTGAGAACCCAGAGAGATCTTGTTTAAGGAAATAGTCGTAACAGTGAAAAGTCAGAAGCCACAAAGATGCATATTAACCTGGGAACAAAGACTCCAAAGTCACCTAGCAGGAACAACGGAAACACTACAACAGGCCTCTCTGGAAGGTGTAATGACATCACGTTAAACCTAAAAGATCTTGGTAAATGTAAATACATAGGAAAGGCATCAATGATGTAAACATTTATTTATTTTTTTTTAATTTATTTATTTATTAAAGATTTTTGTCTCTTCCCCGCCACCGCCTCCCATTTCCCTCCCCCTCCCCCAATTAAGTCCCCCCCTCAGCCCGAAAAGCAATCAGGATTCCCTGTCCTGTGGGAAGTCCAAGGAACCCCCACCTCCATCCAGGTCTAGTAAGGTGAGCATCCAAACTGCCGAGGCTCCCACAAAGCCAGTGCGTGCAGTAGGATCAGAAACCCATTGCCATTGTTCTTGAGTTCTCAGTAGTCCTCATTACGCCGGCAGGATTTGCTGAAGGAGGCAGAGGCAGGAGGATCACGTGTTCGAGGCCAGCCAGGTAAACATTTATTTTTATTTATTCTTCAAATTATGTGTACATGTCTGGTTTTATAAATAGGTCTATTCACGTGATTGCAGTGCCCATTAAATCCAGAAGGTGGCATCAGATACCACACAGCTGGACCGACAGGCGGTTGTAAGCAGCTGATATTGGTGCTGGAATGAATGTCCAGTCCTCTGCAGGAGAGAACACATTTTCAATTACTGAGACGTCTCTCCTGTTTTATATATAATTTCTTAAAATATTAAAACAAAAGATAGTATAGCAGGGGGTTACATACATGGAGGAAACCCAAATCTACGTATTGGAAAGAAAACTGCAACACTGAGGCCAAATGCCAGAGGTTTCAGATGAATCCCCAGTAATCGTTTCTCGGGAAAAAAAAAATTGAGGCAAGCCAGGTAAAATGTCAATACTTGTCAAGCCTGGAACGCAGCCCAAAATATGGCTGAAGGTCTCTAGGGCCACCAAAGGCTCCTCTGGGATACTGAGATCAAAGTAACTTTCAGGGCAATACTCTGGCCTGTCTGTTTTTTTCACTCGTGAAGTCTGCAGTTGGTACCTGAGTGTTGGGTAAGCCTATGGCCTGCATCAGGAGAGTGGCCCTTGTATTCTTTTTACCACATTATTGCAGGGAGGAAAGCTGGTTAGTGTCTCGAGAATATCCTGCACGAAGTCCTTTTAGCGGAAACAACTCTGGAACACTGGTTTAATAATACAGTACCTTGGGGGCAAGGGTGTGCATGTGCTGCTGGTGCTGACGGAAGAGGGCCTGGGGTCTGGAAGATACGAAGGCAGGTGGTGTGTGAGCTGTCCTGTCTGTCTTCCCTGAACATCACTTTCCCCTTGAACTGCACCCTGACACTCCTTATTCAGATTTGGTATTTAGCTGTTTTTTTTTTTCAATCAAATGAAGTCTGTCATTTCACATACACACACACACACACACACACACACACACACACACTCACAAATAGCTGGCAGTGTTCTTCATCGATGACAAAATGCAAGCTTTCAAATGGAAAGCATAAACCTGAAAAGGTCGTATCTGCTGCTGTGGGTTTGACAGGCGCTCAAGGATGAAATGCTTTCTGAGGTAGTAGACATGTACTAAGGAACCTCGAGTCCGCGATAAGGATGTCTATATACAATAGGGAGGGCTGCAGGATTCAGTGGACCTGTATTTTTCCAATCAACATATGATACAGTAAAATCAGACATGGGTAAAAGATCACCGCAGTCTAAAACAGATTAACATAAGGGAGCACGGAAGCTCAGTGTCCCCAGGTTTCAGATGCCACCGCTCAGGGACTCCTGAGGGTTCTGTCATTTGTTGACTTTTGGCGGTTAACAGAAGCAAGAGGCATTCACCTTCTGTTTCCAACTACACACTCATTTGATTTTCATCATCAGTGTCAACAAAACTGGCAGAAGCAGATATCAGAATCCACTGAGCTATCGTCAGACTAGACAGTAAAGATATTTTCATCAGTTCAGACCAATGCGCGTCTTGTCGTTGACTTCTTTGCTGAAGTAAATGTAGACATTTTCATACAAATAGCATTCAAGGAAACATGCAAAGAATCTATGATTGCTATTTAAAATGAATTGGATATTCTAATAGTTACTCTTTCTATTTGCAATATGGTAAATATTAGAAATAATGCTCAAAAGCTGATTTCAGTTTTAGGAGGGAGTCTAAAAAAGCTGATAAGCATTGATAGGCCAAGTGAGTAGATAGATCCTATTTTATTATCTATACGTTTCTTTACATATTTAACAAAATAAGAGAGAAAAAGCCTACCCGATTATGTGTAAGTCTATTGTCTTCCCTACTTTAAAACAATCAGTAAAGAAACTAGCGCAGATCTCCTTATGAATTTGAAAGTGGGAAATCATGACATCGGCACTCTCTCTCTTTCATCTTGTGAGTCTGAGCAAGAGCACACATTGGTGACGACGCTGTCCTCTAATCTTAAACCTTGTGGGCTGTCCCTCTCACTTTATTTTTGTAATTAAAGAGCAAACTAAACTCCCCAGCATTCCCCTGCCTTCTGTTGCCTGTTGACTCCTCAGACTTTTTCACTTTAGGCAAGAGAAGAGCTGCTCGGCTTCCCTTTCATGGTCTCCTTTCCTAGTCTCTGCTCCTTGGTGTAAGACTGGCAAGATTTTGAAGAAAAAACAATCAGCAATTTATATTCCCTTTCTTCTCTCTCATTTTGAAATGCATACAGAATTTCACAGCTCAGCATGGGTTTTCTCTTTGTTTCAAATAAGCAATTTCCATCATTTAAGGTGGCTAGCTTTCATCAAGAGCTCTTACCAGCAATGTGGGAACATTTATAGCAATAACAGGAATGTCTACCTTTAACCTCCGGGTAAGATTAACTGTACTAACAGATTTTACTAATGGCAAAAAGTCTGTTTCTTAAGGACAGATGCTTGGTCACTACTTATTAGTCTTCCAGCCTGAGCTGGATTGCAGTGGCCAGTGTTTCACCAGGACTCTTCAAACTGCGTGGTGAATTTATCTTTGCTAGGCACATCACATAGTGTAAGTGAAAAGAAACTGGAAATGCCACGCTATTTTTGTTTGTTTTCTCTCTGTGTATATGGTGTATGCATATGCACGTTTGTGTACATGCATACATGCATACATACATACGGGGAAGACAGAGGCCCACTTCCAGGGTTCTCCTCAGTCACCTCTCCACCTTATTGTTTATGAGACAGGTCTCTTACTGAATGCAGAGCTCCCTGACTTGGCTAAACGGGCCAATAAACTCCAGGGATCATCCTGCCTCTGCCTCCCCAGGGGTCAGATTACAGGTTAGTATACTACAGAACCCATTCACCTTCAGACGGATGCTGGGGATCCAAACTGAGGTCTTCAAGCTCTCCAGCTTGAAGGCAAATGTTTTATAAACCGAGACATCTTCCCAGGCCCCCACATCTTTTCCTGTTGCTAGAATAGTTTACGCCGTTGAGATCACAAAGCTTCAACAGCTGTGAGGCACAAAAGAGATCCACTTAAGATTATTAGGAGGATAAAGACTGTGGATTATTTCATTAAATAGTACAGAGAATCATGACCACGCAGGCCAGAACAATTATGGCCACATCTAGGTTTTAACCGCTGAGTAAAGAGGGGCAACAGTGAGGTGCGCCCGCCCGAGTCTCCAAATGCAGAGCGCAGATAAAGGAACAGAACCCTGTGCAGGCCCTGAGCTAATGGTGCTAACATTCCTAGGTCTGTTGAACTAGCCACTGGACTGAGACCAACTACAGAGCTTAATCCATGATATTAACACATCCGAAGAAAGAAAAGGTCAGCCCCTGGAGCATGGCCACTCCAGATAAACCCAGCTCAAAGAAAACAAACTTTGGCAGTGAGTGTCAGGCACAGCCCACAGGGAGGAAGCAGAGTCCAGAAGCTGAAAGCACCCAGTTCTGAGAGCTGCGTCCTCTGGTGGGAGCACAGGCCTTTCCACAGCCTCCACCAGGACTACAGAAACCTCCTTCAAGATGGTGGCTCTCACTGGCTCTGGGAATCTACTGATTTCCTGATCATGTATTCAACACTCTCATGATCCAAGGCAAGGTCTTCGGAGGCACCTAGACCTGTGTACGGGTTCTCTGCTAGGAAACACCCGCCCTTTGCTTTCACACGCAAATGAGAATCTTCACGGCCCACACACGTAAAGCCAGACACACAGGTGAAGCTCCACCTTGCTCTTCATGATTTGAAACGCTGTTTATTCAGCGTGGCATTTTCAGAAGGACAGTTTCAAACACACGTCAATTCGTGCAGGAACCAAATCACTGATTTCAGTCTTCAGAACCCTAAAACCCAAATCCCACTTCACCATGCTTAGTCACTACCCTTGGCAGCCTGTCCACAACGGTCTGATCCTGCTCCCTGAGTAGCCAATACCCTCTTTAGCATGGCAGAGTTTTTTTTTTTTTTAAATCTAACCACCTTTTCCCCGAGGATTAGCTTCTGTCTACCAGTAAAATATAACAATGGATTCATTCCAATTTTTGGTGAAATTTGCTTGTAATGAACAACTGTTCCATCCTTCACTCTCAGAACAGGGCTCACTGATATTGATACAATAAAAATATTAGCTCCATAAGCCAGTCATTTATGCCAGCTAGATTCCACCCTGAGAGTTACATTATTTTATATGATGAAAGATACAGCAATCACTTAACATAAACAGAAACCCAAGGGGGATAAAAATTAATAAAATAAACATAATTTAATCTTTTAAATTTAATACTATCCTTTATTGATGCAATTTTGAATAAATGATGTTTTTTTGACCTATAGGGCAGAGACAGTCAAATATTAATACTTTTACCTAATACTTATTAAATTTCTACCATCCTCCTTTCTCTTATATGTGACTAAAAACGTATTTATCTGTTTACCAATGACAAGAAAGTATCTTTGAAATGAGTTGGCCTTGTTTTTCACCCAGTTGCTCAGACCTTACATTTTTGGAAGAGGGTGACATGTGTCTCATGAATGGCTGTCATTGGCTTCTCTCCCTCTGTCAGAACGGACGAAGCCATATTGTATCACGCTGTTGTGATTACACCAATTCTGACACATGCTTAGCACTTGGCTCTGAGTGTGACTAGGCCATCAGGTTCCCTCTGGGGTCTACCCGTGTGCACCGTGTGAACAGTGTGGGAGAATGCGAGCGAGCCTGTCTGGGACCACATTTGTGTGTTGATTTCCGGCTGACAGAGAGCCAAGCATATGCTCAAGATGAAGCTTCCGGTTCTCCCGGACACATTTTCTGTGATTAGATAGATGCATTAAATAAAAAAATATCACACACACACACACACACACACACACACACACACACACAGCATTAAAAATTAACAAGGGCATGTGTTTGCAAACATCAGCCGTGGTTATGGCAAAGGCCTTTCCCTTAACTCTGATGTGTCTTCTAGAGCCATCATTTAGCCAACACGACACACTTTCATTCACTCTGCAGTGCAGTTCAAATCATCACAAAGATGGGGAAAAAATAGTTCCCTATAAAAAATGAAAACAGTGAAATAACATGAGGCTGATTTGAGCATTAAACCATTCTCTATAAAAATGTCAGCTTAACTGGATTGCTTCCATCAATGCTGCAAAAAATGGAAACAGCAAATGAGATTTTGATGGCGGTAGCTGAAAAATTTTTTCTGGTATTTTTTTTTTCTTGTGGGTTATGAGATTACTAAAACCCTGGGTGTAATTATTTGACACTCTCTATCATCTTATATTTATAGTCTTCTAAAGGAAGCGGTGCAAAGTGCATTCTTTAAAACATCACTGAACATGTTTTAAGTACCCCAAATGTCACAGAGAGTGGAACATGATGACTCAAAACAGGAACGAGCTTCAAGTTACAGATTTAAGATCCAAGAAAGCTGTAGAAAGAAAAGCCCAGCTCTTGGTTAAATTAGACCAGGTGGGCTACACTCTAAGACTCCAAGTTCAGATGGAATGCCCAATGTCTGGGTATTATTTTTATTTGTTTGTTTTTAAAGCAAGTATGATACAAAAATATGACCTTATAATACTCAGAATTAAAAAAATAATAATTCAAGTCTTGGTGATTCTGATTCCTTGGATCCAGCACGGCACAGCAGGTGTAGACAGGGGCTCTGGCTTCACTCAGACCTGGCTCAAGGGCTTTGCCCCAGCGTGGTGGGAGCTACAATGTTCTGAGATGCTAATAAGCCTTTCCCTCATCTTTTGTAGTGTGACATCATCGTCATTGTCCTGGGACAACAGGAGCAAGTAGCGTGCCTCGTGGAGTCATCGTGCAACATCAGTGAAGCAACCCCCTGAAGCACTTAGCCCACAAAGTCTGCTCAAAATATCAGAATCCTAGAAGTCTGTGGATATTTTGAAATGTAAGTTTCTATACCCATCATCATGGGGAAAGGTGATGGCCATGCAGCATCAACTAGATAAAGCAGCTAAAGCTTTAAAAAACCAAAGTAAGAGTCCACATGCTCCTCCATCCATTGGTTGTGTCAGTGAGCAGAAACGTGTGGGCATTTTTGTGTTTACGTCCAGCCTGCTCAGCCCGCCTATGGTGGTTCTCCTGAGCCTCGGTGTGCTTAGGAGGCCTTTCATGAGGTTAAGTCAGTACCAGATTCATTTTCTTTTTAAAAATTACATTCATATGTTTTTGGGTTGGTGGGGTTGTGCACATGAGTGCAGGGCCTAGAGAAGATCAGAAGGCCCTGAATCTGAATTCCTGAAGTGGGAGTAACTGACTGCTGGCAATAGCTGAATACAGGTGCTGGGACAGGACTCCAGGTCTCAGGAAGAGCATCAAGCATCCTTCATCCTTAGCTGCTGAGCTGTCACTCTAGGGCCATCAGTACCCATTTCTAAGGACCGTTTTCTTCATGCTACTAAAGCGACTGCATTTGATGACCACATTTGGAGTGGAAGAGCCCCGAGCATCTCTGCGGCAGAGTGTGTTCCTACCTTAACTGAAAACGTTCTGTGCAGTTGCCAACCAATCAGGGGGTAAATTTAGGAAGCAACGAGAGAGAAAAAGCCACAAAGTAAATGATATCAGAGCCCCACATGATCCTATCTGGGAGATGTGACGTGGTACTGGACAAGCACCAGCAGAGTCTAGAGAGAAGAAAACGGAAGGAAGCGAATGTTTCTCAACATTGGAGTTCACCACGCATGGGCTTGTCCTGGTTCTAGGGAATCTGTTCAAGTCTATAGAGTGGGATAGCAAGAGGAACAAACACAAAAACTCCAAAAGCTGAGCTACACATAGGCTTAGGATGCATATGGATAACCACGTTTCTACAGAGGTTAGGTGTCTCACTACCAACAAATTAATATTAAGGAAATTCAATCCCAGAAGCCTCTGTTTGAGACAACCCTTGATGATACAAAACAAAGACTAGGCAGAAGTAAAATTCAATCTTGATTTCACTATATAGAAGAATCTTCCCATTCTAGGGCCAGTGAGATGGCTCAGGGTAAAAGCATTTGCCCCTAAGCCTGACAACCCAAGTTCAGTCCCTTAGACCCACATGGTGGAAGGAGAGATGGACTCTAAAAGTTCTCCTCTGATTTCCACACACGCACCGTGACATGTGTGTGCCCACAGACATGCACATATAGATTCAAATACTAAGCACACTTAAAAAGAATCTTCTTTGTCTAGTAAATAAACTTCTTGATAAGGCCAATCAATATATTTACATAGTTTCTTCGATTTAAGAACTCAAGATCACGCCTTAAAGCAAACTATTACAAAATAACTCCATGCATGGATTAAATGTGCCTGCTTAAGATGTATGGTTAGAATCACAGATTTGAAAACAGAAAGAAGACGTGAGCAATATCTTCTGTGACTATTGCCGCCCTATCCATTCATTCTTACAAATGGAAAAACCAAGTCTCTTTCCCAGTGGTCCTCACTAGCTAGAAAGGCCAGCCGCTCTGATCAGAGTCCCATGCGCAGTGCTTCTGCAGTGAACTAGAAGGAATATAGCCATGATGGCTCATCAAAGAGACAGGACTTCTGCTGGTGGCTGCTAAATGGTCCTGGGAGCGCTGACTTGGCAGCACCCTCTGTTCTCCTCTCTTTTGGCCACTGGCTGAGTGTGGTAGCCAGCGCTAGCAGTTTAGTCTGCTGCAGGGAAGCTGGGTTTTTCTTCTCTGAAGCTAATTGAACCGGCAACGCTGGCCTCATTATCCCTTGTGAAACCCTTCTGAGCTAACTGGCTCTGACGGCTACGGTTTGAGGCTAGAATCAAAGGCAAGAGGGTTCCAGGAACTATGAGGTTAAAACTTGGGATATTTCCTAAATCTCAAAAATGTAATATTCAAACTTGGAGGATAATGAATTTATATTACGTCATACCGTCCTCAAATTGACAGTTTTTAAATTCACTATCAAGATAGGCTGAGTGGCAAAAGGGGAGCCCAGAGATGTCGTGCTGTGCACCCTGGCACCACGCCTCTCATTACAGGCGTATTTCAATCACATAGCCAGGCAGAGCAGGCTGGGTTGGTTTTTCCAAACCCAGTAAGAGTAGCCCATTATGCAATTAATTGGATTGCTCTAGATTAAACTGATTTACTAAGATCCCATAATAATAATAAATTGAAGCCAAATAAATTTATTATGCCGTATGCTGGCTGACTACTTTGATATAAATCAGCGATTCTCAGTGGGGAGGATTTCGTTCCCCAGGAGACGTCTGGCAATACCTGGAAACATTTTCAGATTGCTTCAACTCAGAGGGAGGAGACAGGGAGTGGATACTGCTGGACACTACACCCTGGTTGGGATGCAGACGAGAACTATTTAATTCAGGGCTCCTATAGGGCAGAGGCCCAGTAACCCTGCTTTAAATAACCCGATCAGAACACGGGATCTGATCGGGTGTGTGGCATCAGGCCAGCGCTGGGGCCGAGAGGGAGAGCGGTGTGAAGGGTGTTGATAATATAAATTTGACAGGGTAGTTTTAGATGCAGAATACCCCTTGCTGAAGCAAACAAAATGGGAGCAGAAGGGTTGCCTAAAGCGGTATATGTTTAAGGTGATCCACCAAGGTGAATCGTTCAGAAGACAGTGTAGACGTATAACAACAAAGGCTAACAGGAATTATGGGGCGGTCCTCCATATGCTAGACAGTTGCTTTCAGAGCACAGAATGACCGCACTGTCTTTAAGCAAAATGCTTCTTTGAATTTGAGGCAAATAATATCATGGTTAGATTCGCCTATATATTAGGATATATTATAACGTTTCAATATTTCAATTTCTAGTACTGACCAAAAATAGTTTAACACAATAGAATACGTGTTCTCCCAAACAGACCCCAGCATAAACGAGACAGTGGGAAGTGTATGATCGATGATTTCGAGAAAACTGACTTAAGGGTTTGCAAAAGCTCACTTAAGATACTCTTTCCATGTGTGAAAATAAAATGGGTATTTTAAGTGGCTATTTTATATTTTACCAGGAAAAAAGGAGAAACCAGCTGGAACTAGATATCAGGTAATTATTTTCTCAAATTCTGCTATGATGTTGGGGAGACATGGAGGGAACCTCAGTAAGGTATGTGCTGTAGGAGGACCTCACCCTTCTTGCCAAAACCCAGATCTCCAGGCCAGGTCACAAACAAAAGAACACTCACGTGACAAACTTTAAAATGTCAATGATCGGATGGATAACTCCAAAGGATATATTAAAAATAATTAAGGAAAATACCATAAATAAAACATACGTGAAAATATCTCCTTTCACAGTGTTCAGAGAAACCCAAAGCAAGGTGGAGGCGGTAGCTCCGTGGAGGGTACTTTTTTAGCATGCACAAGGCCCTGGATACCTAGGTCAGCTCAGACAGACAGAGGGCGAGGGCACATATGTATGTGTAGTGCACAATGGTACCAGTGACCACAGGGGCCAGAGGCTTCAGATCTCCCTGGAGCTAGAGTTACAGGCAGTTGTAAGTCTCCTGATGTGGGTGTTGGGAACTGAGTTCAGGCTCTCTGGAAGGGCAGTACCTCTGTGTGCTCTTAACCACTGAGCCATCTCTTTAGCCCCTAAAAGTTTTTTTTTCTTTTTTTTCTTTCTTTCTTTTTTTTTTGATTTTCGAGACAGGGTTTCTCTGTAGCTTTTTAGTTCCTGTCCTGGAACTAGCTCTTGTGGACCAGGCTGGCCTCGAACTCACAGAGATCCACCTGCCTCTGCCTCCCGAGTGCTGGGATCAAAGGCGTGCGCCACCACCGCCCGGCTTAAAAGGGTTTTCTTATATTGCTATAATATAAGGGATACACAGACCATGGGTCCACGTCCTGCAGCTGTTTCTCCTGCAGTCACTCCTGCCATCCCCAGTCCCCAATGTTCCTCAGTATAAATACGCTGTGTGAGTCCGCAGTCCCCCTCCCCGCCACAGCATCTTAATGCACAGCCACAAGTGACCATGCAACAGCCTGCTGCTGATGCGCAAGGGACCTTTAACTGCTTCCGTGTTGACATCTGTTCCCCCTCAAGAGCAAAAGCAAATGCTGGGTGAACAGCGGTTTCCCCTTATTCAAGCCACGCACCCTACTCTCGCTGGGAGGATCACTGGCATGCTGTTGGAGGTTGATAACTTGTGCTTTACTGAAGAAAAAAAATATCTAAACGTAAAAAATTTAAATATTATAAAAACACATTGTAAAATATAAAATAAACTAAAAGAGAAAAAGAAACTTTGAACCTTTTGTACTGAGCAAATGTCAGGTCTGGCAAACAATGATAATCCTAGATTACTTTATTTAAAACAATAAAGAATAAAAATAGTAAATAAAAAAATAAATTAATGTTTTGTAGACCCTGGGAAAAGAATTTAAACCATTCCTTTCTTTAATTTTTGTAACTCTTTGCTGTGGAATAGCTTGGGATGCCAGTTCTGTTTAAAGCAGCAGAACTGATGACTGAGCAAGAAAATGTAATTTGGATTATAAAATTCTTGCTTTGATAAAAATTCCTTAAACAGTGAAAAAATATAAGGTGTACTATAATATAGTTCATATTACTATAATATACTATATATATAATTATATAGCATATATACTGTAATACAATATAAGGTTTACTTTAAGTACTTAAATATAAGTACCATATACAATATGTAATTCTTATGTTAATAAGTATAATATAAAAAAGATGCTATAACTTTCTGGAGCAATGAATGTACTTTCCAAATCCACCTTTCTATGCAAGGTGTCCATTGCAGTGTTCTTCAAAGAGAGAAAGCCTTCTGAACCGCTTCCATGTTCAACAGTAGTTTATGCGATAATTATGATTCAGAGCTATCAAAGTGGTGAGTACCATGACATTGGAAAAACACATCTACAAAGCACTGGACACAATGAAAACATTCTGAGTGAACTGTGAGGTGGAAACGTTGCTTCCAGGTAGGTACAGTGTGGTTCCTTAGAGACAGGCGCACACGGTAATCCTCTTTGAAGGATCTCTACATGGCAAATTCCTGGAGGGTTGAAGAATAATAATAAGTGTTGTCAGTAGCATTCGCCACCGTTTCTTTGTGAATACATCAACCCCGAGTGCACATCCCTAATGGAGTTAATATCCAAGCCCGAATTAAAGCAATGAGAGGCTGTGCTGCAGAACAAGAAGGGTAGCAATGACACGGGGGAGTCCCATGGTGTGTCTCCAGCTCAGCTGCTTCTCTGGCAATGAATTAGTGGTCACGGACATGCCCTGAGAAAACAGCATTGGTGCAAGAGGGACTCAGACGAGCTACTGCATAAACAAAACAGCCTTGTGAAAAGGCTCCTTTATAAGGGAAGAGGCCGTGTCTACAGGAACAAAAGCTGGCTGAGATCCCTGTCACTAATTCCTCAATGGTAATCACTCCCGGTCAGCACAGCAAGCAGACTTTGACTAAGGGAGCTCAAAGTTATCAGTGAGACCCTCCACCCATCTCTTAGCTACATACTTCTGGACCATAAAACAATAATTTAGGCCATAAAAATGTTAAAGAAAACCTTTTCCTTGACCAACCAAAGTCGAAATCAAATTACAAGGTAGTGAAAAGGAGAAAAGACACACAAAGAGCAAACACACGAACGATGTGATGCCAGGCTCTGCTTCGACACTGACAACAGAGTTGGTTTTGAACTTGACATTCATAGACTAGAAGTCTGGAACGGCTTCAATGTCTGTATACTGTTTTTACCACAGAAATACATGAAGTAAGTCTTCAGGTATATTCTAGGTACAGATGCCATTGGTGAGAGTAAATTCAAACAAAGATTTCTGTAAGGTTTGTGTTTCTAGTGAACTTTGTAAACATCACCCATCTTGGTTAAAAGACCTGTTTCCTGGAGAGCTAAGGTAGCCAATAAACATCCATGACTAGTCATAACCAATGAACATTCCTGAAATGAGATGCCACCTGCTGAAACCCATCTCTAAAAGGCCCCCAATAAACACATTCAGTTGTGCCCTATCTATGGTTTCTGTGGAGGCCCAAAAATGTGAGCCCATTTCCACCTTGTCTACAGGTCAGAGAGTCTGAAATTGCTCAAGATTGCTGACAATTGTGGCTACACATCCTGACCCAGTTCTTTTGACATTAAGATGGCACGCACTGGTAGATCCACTCCATCCTGACAGATGGTCAGGGTATGCAAGCACACTTCTGCTCCTTCTTTTGTATTAGGAGGTTTAACCTGGGGAATGGCTGCTTTCAGGATACTTGGCCTTGGGTGGCTTCACTGCCTAAACAACAGAATGCTAAGGACTTGATTTCTCAAAGTGTTGAAGCAATTAACTGTTGGAGTGGTCCTTTGTATCATGTTAAAGAAGTCTTTTGTTGCCTTCTTCCCCCTTTTGTATTGGAGTATAAAAGTGTAGGAAAATAAAGGTGGGCAATTTCAGTATTCACTGGAACTCCCTGCCAGTATTTTCCTATGTTTCTGCTTTATTATTTCATTCACATCTTCATCCTCTTCACCTGTTTTTATGATCCCCATGCCCCTACCCTTGTTGAGGCTGGTCCCCAACAGGTTTCCTTGCTGGGAACACGTCTCCATGGGTCTTGGGAGGGTTCCGCACAGCTAACATAGGCACTGGCTGCTCTTCTTTACTTCACAGAACATCCATATGGTGAATAGACATAGAGGACAGAGAATTTCTTGATTCATTAAAAACAAGACTTGCTTGTGGCCCAGGATAAAATATTAGGCTCCCAACCCTCAGGATCTCTTTGGATAGCACAACATGTATCATGCCCATGTGTCTCTTGTTCCTTTTTGCATTGTTCGCTGGGCTCTGGGGTTCAGTATGGGCAAGGGGAAGTGTTGATCCTTCAACTCTTTCCAGTTCTGTGAGTAATAAACTCTCTGTGTCTGACTCAAGATTTCTGTCTTCATTCATGAAACAGTAGCAAGCTAATCATTTCGCTTATGAGTGGCATAAAACAGCTCGGCTTTTCAAGGGTCTTGTCCGGCTAGAGTCACACAAAGGACCCTTGCCTCATGAATCCTCAAGGACAGACGCTGATCAGCTGAGGGCTCTATATTCAAGGCTTGCCTAACTGTTTTCGTAAATGGAGAATGACCTGGATTTTAAGACTATAGAATCTGCCTTGGTGCGGATTGAAATATGTGCTGCTGTGGGAGACCTCTTAGCTCAAACAGCCAAACCCCAAGGAATTCGGAAACATCCGTTCTCATGAAACCATAAAACAAAGGTTTCAAATGCAGGGATCCCAGAGACCCAGAACAATGAGAGTTCAGACATTTCCAAGGATCCCACGGCGTTTTGCTGGGCCAGTGCTAATGGGGAAGAAGGGTTTCTGTTGTTTCTTTTAAAACCTCAAGCCTTACTAAATAACGAGTCAGTGAGCTGCGTGGGATTTTGTACCACAGACCCACTTGGTACATAACCACTCTAATTTCTGAACCAAGTGCCTGGAGTCCTGTCCCAACAAGCTTGCACACATCCTTCTAGCCCTCATGGCAAGGGATATTTGAAATCTACAGTTTCAGAGAAGTTGTTACATAATGCAATTATGTAGGATATTCAAGAGCTTGATTGCAAAATTCCAGGTCAATTTCCTTGAGGCACATTTAAAAAAAAATAATACTTCCATGACACCAGCTTCTGTAAATGTAGTTTTGGCTTGTTTTCCCCTGTGTCCTTTGTTATGGAATGACGGATCTATAAGGAACACATACCACTACAGACTCATGCTATGTGAATTGAGAGTTAAGGCTCACAATGAAGAAGGCATGTAGGACACGAGTCTCTTTGCCTTCCCTAGTGTTAATGTGACATGCAGTCTGCGTATAAAAGTCGGGGTGGTATCATGAGTAGATCTTGTGTTCACAAGGGACTCTCCCTAAAGATAATTCTCCCTCTTTAGCTCTAGACACATCAAACTGTCTGGTAAGCTCGCCAAATCCTGAGCGAACCTTCTAGTATGGAAAGGATAAAGCAGAATTTCTCAAATTTTGATGCTTAGACATGTGGATCAGCATCTCTTGGGCTTGTTAAAACATGGGTCAGCAGGCCCTGCTCTTGACATACAGAACTCCAGGAATCTTTATTCTGGAGAGATCCAAATTTGAACTGCATAATGGGCCAAAACTATGAGACTCAGCAGGCTTGGTAGAGTTGATTTCTATTATGAAGGGCCTATAAGAAACATATCTTGGCTCGAGAATTTGAGATTTTTCAATATGGACTCAATTTAATCAATAATTCTGTTTAATCAAGAAATAGTTTTCATTTGTATCAGAAAGGAAAAGTAATTTCCTAAGCTCAAAAGGTGCACAAGCATATTTTCAAACCACTACAATTTCTAAGTCCAACACCCACCGTAGCTACTGATTTATCTAGTCAGATGCACCCTGAATTATGTCATGGCCTGTAATTAAATACATATCAGGGTGCATTCAGGCAAGCACGCTTGAGCAAACAGACTAATGACCTAAAGCAAACAAGAATGACAGAATATCAATGCCCCGTGTACGGTTCCTTTCAGACCTTTCATCTGAACTTCTTCTGGAAACAAAGCTTACGTCTGTCTCCTGGACTGTAAAAGGCCAGGAAGAAAGCTACCAGTCTGTCAGGTTTAAGGTACGTCTCTGAATTCAGCCCGTCCTGCCTCTGAAGTAAAGCTCTTCTTGCCTCCACAGACCACAGGTGATTTTGCTAAAACACTGTCAAAGTTTGGTCCTTACCAAACTTCCCACAGTGTGTGTGTGTGTGTGTGTGTGTGTGTGTGTGTGTGTATGTGTGTTCAGCAATGACCAAACTTCCCACAGTGTGTGTGTGTGTGTGTGTGTATGTGTGTGTGTATGTGTGTTCAGCAATGACCAAACTTCCCACAGTGTGTGTGTGTGTGTGTGTGTGTGTCTTCAGCAAGGACCAAACTGCCCATGGTGTGTGTGTGTGTGTTCTGCAATGACCAAACTTCCCACAGTGTGTGTGTGTGTTCAGCAAGGACCAAACTGCCAATGGTTTGTGTGTTTGTGTGTGTGTGTTCAGCAAGGACCAAACTGCCAATGGTGTGTGTGTGTTTGTGTGTGTGTGTTCAGCAAGGACCAAACTGCCAATGGTGTGTGTGTGTTTGTGTGTGTGTGTTCAGCAAGGACCAAACTGCCCATGGTGTGTGTGTTGTTTGTGCACGTGCATGTGTGCGAGTATGCACTCCAGGAAGAAACTTTGGTTACTACTCTAACTTTGGGTGTGTGACATCTACCCAAGTAGCATGCTTTTTCCTTCAGCTGACATGGCTCCCCAGACATTGTGTGTGTTCATGTGTTTGCACACACATATTCACATAAAAAAAGCTCATGGGGATTCTTTAAAACCAAATTCAAATACTTTTTCTTCAATGAAACTCCCTCTCCTTATTTCTGGAGACACAGCCGAGGGTCCCTTTCCTTCATTTCCCAGGGCCTTTGGTTAATTGCTCACGAATCCTGCAGGGATAGGAGCATAGACTGGCACAAAACATTTCCATGGCATCAGTTAACTGAGGAAGTCACATGTTGGGATGGTCTGAGGTGGAGACAAGGACATGGTCCCCTTGCTTGCCCCAAGTCAGTCCCAAAAGTTGTTGAGAGTGAGCAGGGCAGACACCACACAGGCCCTCTACAGGAAATGACTCCGCAGAGAGCAACAATATTGATTAGCTACACCTGAAAAGAAAAGGCCGCTCCAGCTTTGCCCTTGCCCCAGCATGCCACTCCTCGGCCACTGGCCAGGTGCCAGAGCTTCATGTATGTGCCCAAACTTCATGTATGTCTTCTCACTACCGTTCAGCTTTGCGAATGACGTAAGAGGACCTCCGGTAGTAGTGCCGCACACTTTCCAAAGCCCAGGCCCACAGCTCTTCTGTGGCTGACTTGGGGCCCTTCTGCATGGCCTTCTAAATGCTGGCCATCTTCCCCTTCCTTCCGTGTTCCTGTCAGCAGCCACTTAGTGCTGTTGAATTAGCACCCAGATCCAGCCATTGTTGGGGATAATCTTTTTTTGTACACTGTATGAAGATGTCTCTGTCTATCCTCAGTTGCCTAAGACACCTTCTGATTGGCTTAATAAAGATCCGAGCAGCCAATAGCTAGGCCTGAGAGGATAGATGGGACTTCTGGGGGAGGGGGCAGGGGGGGGAGAGGTGAAACAATGGTTCTCCCACTTTGAATCACACAGACACACACACACACACACACACCACCACCACCACCACCATCACCACCATCACCACCACCACCATCACCACCACCACCAATCTGAAATGCAGATTACAGGGCTTTTGGCTCTACATAATGTTTTCAAGGAGTTTAGGGTGATTCTCACGGAAAGATTCTGTGAGGTGCACTCTGAGAAATCAAGAGAAAGACCTTATTTTTCCCCTCAGGCAGGACGTTGGCTTACATTGTCTAGGAACTCCCCTCACCCACCTTTCTATTATTTTCAGCACTAGAGATCAAACTCAGGGCCTTGAACATAGTAGGAAATTGGTCAGCTGCAAAGTTCTGACCACTGTCAATTTTCCTCTCTCTTAGGCGTACAACAAATTCAACACTTGAAATAATGGCACACAGTCATCAAAGAAATACTCACTGACAATCTTAGGGGCTGGCGTTTATAAATAGGGGGGATAGGAGCCACGTCTATCACCACTTCCAAAACATGCACAGCTTTTACTCAATAGTCAGTAAAAGCCACGCATATACAGAAGGACTGCCCACACCAAATATCAGAGCAATGGCGAGGAGACAGACATCAGGCACTTCCTCGCAGGGTGTCTAGGTGGCAGCAGAAGAGTTAAGTAAGGATTGAGAAATACTGAGACAATGGAGGGAGTTACACTTTCCTCCCTTACCTGTTACACCTCTCCAGCTTGGGAGCAGCTTCTCAGAAGCCCAGCCCAGCTACTCTGGCAGATTCTAACACCTATGGACAGGTGAGGACACCAGGCCCTTCAGGACCTTTCAATACATGGAGCACATCTCTCCTCTCCCTTGTTTAAAAACCTTTCTCTAAATGTAAAGCCGGTGGCCTTTTCAGCTCAGTGTTAAAATTATACACACACACACACACACACACACACACACACACCACATATATATCACCAACTGCTCTTTCAGAGGATCTGGGTTTGATTCCCAGCGCCCACGCAATGGCTCACAACCTTCTACAACTCCAGCCCCAGGGAATCCAATGCCCTCTTTCAGCTTCCACAGGCAATGCTCGCCTGTGAAGCACAGACAGACACACAGGCAAAACACCACACACAGAAATTAAAAATACAGGCGAGAAAATATTTTTAATGTAAAGCCAGTGTAGGCTTTCTCCTGAGTGATGAAAACAAAGTGATTTGGAACTCTAATTATTATGAAATCTCTTGGCTGCAGTATGTCAGATATTTATCTCTGAGTTGGTAACTGGAACTCAAGAAGCCAGAAGGCATACCCTAGGTTCAAGTCTAAAGGAGGAGTGGGTGTCCGGAGTTCAGAGGGATTTCTAGTCACGGGGAACCTTGACACAGTTAGCTTATGAAGTGAGTGAGCAGCCTTTGCTGGCGATCCCAATATCACTTTGGAAAGTAGCCACGCACTGTAAGCTTATCTTGGAGAGTCTTCTGATAGATAAGCCTCGCCCAGTGTTCACTTGGCAGACAGCTAACTTTACCCTATTGCTAAGTACATACCCTTATATGTATATGTGTAAAGAAGTATATGTCTTTACACACTCATGTATACAAAAAGGATAGAAAAATCACCTTGAGATACTACCCTTACGAGAAGCCAGTATTTATTATCTTAACCACGGAGCAGACTAGTGGGGGCCTAAGAACCCAAGGTCCCCAGCTCACATCTTCCCAGTGGTGCAGATTTATGCAGCTTCCCTGGGAGCAGAGTTGTTCTGATGGATAACTTATACAAATTCCATGACTACATGTCTGTTTCACACACGTGCTCAGCAAATGTCAGCTTCCTTTCCTTCTTGAGCTTTCTGGGTCCCGACCGTCACCCAAGACTTGTAACCCATTCATGCCATCACGAGAAAAATGGAGTATCAGGGACACTGGTTCAACACCAGTAAAGGATTTCAAGATGGCACCAGCAGATCAGGGAACAGCCCAGGGCCTTCTGAGTGATACCACAGCCAGCCCCACCATGAGATCACCTCTGGATGAGCCTTCTGGAATCTATTCTCTGGCCTTTCAGCCGGTACAGAAAGTCCTTAGACTTATAGCTCATCTTTGCCTGCTTGTAAAAGTATTTTTAAAACAATTTTTTACAGGGTTGTGAAAATCTAGTGGAAAATTTCAGAAAAGAATAAACATGTTTTATTCACAATCATTATTGCATTATTAGCTTTCTTTTGATAAGAACGTACAAAGAATTAAAACAACTCCAATATCGCTGAGTAATAACACAAATATTATTTTGTAGTAACATTAACGTTCTGATATAACTTGTTTCACAAAAAAGAAAGCTTTTGTCTTAGAGTCTTTTAAGCCTTCATTTCACCCAGTATATCTCTTACGTCTCACTACTTTAAGAAATGTCTTTATACATCATATTTTCAAAGTTGCCTTCAGATCCATCCCATGATTATTTCATCATTTATGCAATGAAGGCCTTTTACATTCATGCTACAGAATGAGATGTTGCAGGATCAAAGCTGCAGCCTATGCTAAGGTCCGTGATCTCCATGGGCAACTCACGCTCTCAGCCATCTGCATCCCGGCGGCACACGAGGGCAGCACGGTCTCTGAGTCATAACCAACTGCCCACCCGTCACTCTAAGTTCCTTCACTTTAGAACCACGCTGGGTTCTGGTTGCCCTCCCATGACGTCACGTTCTCGTCACTGGAGTTGTGTTTATAGATTATGTGTCCTCTTCCTTTAGTCTCATTCTCTAACTATTTTTTAAATTCTGAATATTTGCTTTTACTTCCTATTGAATTATAAAAGCTTTCCATATAAAAAGAATTATTTCCATAAATGTTTGGAGCAAGAAAAAGACAAAATAATTGACATGAGAATGAGTTAACTTGGTTTTCTTTGTAACAGAAATTAACTCTAAGTGATTGAGTTAAAATATGCTATGGGAAAATCTGCAAAAATAAATTAGTGTGCTTTCCTTTCTTGGGACTGTACTGTGCGAACAAAATTTACTCCTTCTGTGCTGTATCTATATCCCCCGAATGCTTTAGTTGTGTGATGAGAACAGGACACAGAAAATTTGAGTCCTAAGCTAGACATGGTGGCATGTGCCTGTTGTTCTGGCACTCGGAAGACTCCTGAGACAGGAGGAGAGGGTGCTTGAGTCCAGGTTGGCCACAGTGAGACCCTGTCACCACAACTACTTCTCTCCTGGCCCTGACACACACACACACACACACACACACACACACACACACACACACACACGAGAGAGAGAGAGAGAGAGAGAGAGAGAGAGAGAGAGAGAGAGGAAAACCCTGGGTTCTTTTACACCCAGGCACCAGTTAGACAGATGATCTAAACCAAGAGAGAAATTTCATCTCTCTTCTTTGACTTCTTCATCTTTAAAACATAAATAACAAAAGCAAGTGCTACCTTCCACGGTCAGCGCGCCTAGCAGGGTAGAACAACCGTTAGGAGCACAGCTGTGTGGTCTGGATTTGAATCCCCACTTCACGACCTATTAGTTAGCTATATGACTTGAGCAAGACCTTAATCTCTATGGTTCTTAGTTTTCTTATCTGTGAAAATGAGAGTAACAGTGGTTCTAAGGATTAATGGAGGGAAGATACACATATGGATTTGGATATGACACACCTCTAGCTGCCTACCTGTCTGGCAGGAGGCAGGCTCTGTGCATCAGCAACATAATCATTATGTCTGGAAGAGCTTGGCTGTGAACTGATCTCTTAAGGCCCAGATGCCAGAGGTGGGGCTGTGACTCCTACATGGGGCCACTAGTGTCTGAAACAGCAGAAACACTCATGAATCTGTCCCAACCCCAAGATACACTCCAGATTCCCAAGTTCCATCAGCTTGCTTTGGGTGTGGAGCACAGCCTGTGTTAGGTTGGCTGGATGGCTACTGCAGAGCTAACATGGGAATCAATTGCTTTGTTCCTTCCTGGGCTCACCTTCGGCAGGCAAAGCGTAAGGTTCTGGTGCCTGAAGTACCCCAGCCAGGTGTGAGAGGTTCCTTTTACAACACAGAACACAGACTTGATTTTTTTTTAAAAAGGTCACTGTCTAGAGTGGGATGAGCCAATTTCTGTGTTCTCTGACTTACTCTCTGCAGTGATGAGCAGGGAAATTTGTAGCCTGAGCATAATATGAATCACGATTAACGCAGAAGATGATTAAAAGAGTCGCTCAGCCTTTGAATCATCTTATCAGATAAAACTCCCACTTTTGTTCCTACGGCTTACACCATGGAAGAGAAAATACACCCATATGGAATACACTTATGAGCCAAAAACACAGCCAGCACCCAGAATACAAATCAAAAACACTGTCTAGAACAACAGGCCTCGAACAACAAAATACAATGATTGGTAGTTTCTTTAAAATATTAAGCCCATCAGCGCTCGCCAAAAACCCCTTGGCTAGCTGAGGGATTCAAACTGCATTTTCAGCTGGAGTCTGAAATCTTCCCATTCATCAGTGACATGTGAGAGACAGGACAAGCTATCTGACAAAGCAGGATGAGGCGCCAGATGGTTCCCATCTGTATCGGCACAGACCGCACAATGAAACCCACCTTCCCTAATCAGAAGGCTGAGTGGCCCACGGAAAATGAATACCCAGTGTTTTTAAAGAAGCATAATTGCCCCTTCCCAACCATAGATGTATAAATATTAATGAACGCAATCTGGTTCTAAGCAAATTTAGCATGAACTTTCAGCAACCCTCTCTTGACAACTTCCTCCCATTTTAACTGAATTAAGCGCCTCAGTTCTGTGATTAAAAATAGCAATCCCTGTACTGAAGTTGGATCTGTGACTGAGGAAAGCCTCGCCCTTCCAGCTAGTAACCAGTTGACATAGTTCACACCATTGTGTGACTTTTATCTCCAAAAAAGGGCCTCGGCTTGAATGGGTGTTCAGCAAGTATGAATAGTGAGACATCTGTACGAAAACATTAAGGTGAGACTTGATGGTTAGCGTATTATTTTGCCATGCACACTTCCAAAAGGACAGAGAATTTATAAACTGCTGAACAACATAAAAGACATTTGTTTGTCCATAAAGTTTTCACAGGCATGGCAGCCTAAACAGCGACAATAACGCCAGAGAAGCCAAAGAAGACAGGAGATCCCATAAAATCTCAACCCTACACTATAATCAACTAAGGAATGCAGAGTGAAGAAATAGCCTTCTCTAGCACATCGAGTGGTTATCCAATACCAAATGGTCATCTTTAATGACATATAACTACAAGTAACATCATACAAACTGAGGTTCTCTCTCTATATATATATATGCATATGGCAACAATTAATGAAGCTATTAATTTGAAAGAGAGCAAGAGAGGCACATGGGAGGGTTTGTGGTGGGGAACAGAAAGGGAAAATGATGAAATTACATTTTAATCTCAAAAATAAAGAAAAATATCTTTAGAAAAGAGAGTTGTTAAACAAGGTTATATCCTATTTCAACCTGCAGCAAACTAACAAGGGCTATTTGAGCTTGAATTCCAACTGAATATTATCTTGTCTCTAGCCATGAAGACTTGCTTAGTTGTTGGGGGATATTTGGTCACACTGTGAACCCCGAGTTGGTATTTGTGTTAATTAAATAAAATTAACCTTGGGTCAGGAGACTGAGTTAGCAACTAGTTGAGAGGAAGTATTCATAGAACATCAGAGGGCATCTGGAAGAGATAGAGAGAAGCATTGAAAGTAGTAGGGAGGGACTTTGAGTGGCACAGCCTTTTCTGTTTTGGTGAAGCAGAAGGACAGATTTTGGGGGAGATACTAGAAAGGTTAGCCCGTTGGTATTCAACCTCTCTGAGCTAGCGGGTTTTCACTCCAGCCTTTGACTCTCAAGCCTTATTTATAAGTAGAACTATAGCAATTTAGTTAAAGCTACCTTTAGTGGCAGTGACAGAACTGTTGCCGGCAGGAACAAAATTCCCACCAGGCTCTGCCTGAGTGGCTCAGAGAAGCAGGCCAGTAACTACAGAGTCACAATTGCTGGCTGAACTAGCAGTAGATAAAGGCACAGCCCACTGTGCTGAAGTTAAAACAACCATTAGTCCTCTTCCTTTGAGAAGTCTGCCCCGTCCCCAAATACCAGGAACAAGTTTGAAAACCTACACACTATTTCCTTTCCTTCCTTTCTGTTCCAAAAGGGAAGGCTCACACTTTCCCTCTAGATCGTTTGTCTTCTGCCCCCTGAAGCACTGCATATTTCCAATGTATATCATATTTCCACCACCGATAGCTCCCAGCGGGTCTAGGTGGTCATAATCCTAGAGCAAAAAATGTCAAATTTAGCCGAAGGTAACAGGAAAATCTAAATCCATATGTTCAGCTGTCCTCACTCATCTAGGAAGTGAATTGATCTCTTTCTTTATTCTTGGTCTTGTTCTCTTTGTGCCAACAAGCACGTCTTTATTGAACATCTGCTATGTGCTTGGCTTGGGACAGACATTAAAGCTCAGCACGGCCGACAGAGCTGCTGGTCCAAGGCTAGACTGTGTTCCGGAGCCGTCTATGAGATGCTAAAGTGTCTGCCCCATGACGGTGGCACCATGCAGAGTTCACTGGTGTTCTTGGGTACAGAGATCAGACCCACTGCACCGCCCCCTGCCTTATGAAGAGGACCATTTGCTGTAGTCATCAGCGGTGTTGGTGCTTGCCCAAGGCTCCTCTTCTCCAGGTCCTGACATGCCTTCTGAACTTCCCTGGCCCAATTTGGTTGTCATCATCATGATTAAGTACAGGATAACATCAATAAAGCTGAAGAAGAGGATGAGCTAAAGATTTCCATGAAAATGCTGAGCATACGGAAGTGAAGTTTTGGTTGCTGAATTCAAGGGCAAAAGGAACAGGAAGGACTGGACAGACAGATGGTCGAGGTTAGTCACAAGCACATGACAAAGAGGAACCAAAATGGCTTCGTCTTCCGGATTCTTTGAAAGAAAGGTTTCCAAACTGCAAACAGAGACCTTAGACAGGTAAGACTTTGCAAGAAGCAGATTGGAAAGGTGTGCCTAAATGCACTCAAGTCTGTAGGCCCAGATGTGGAGATCTCCAGGACCGATGGCAAGTGGCAAGCAACAAGAAAACAAGTTTTGTATATGACAAAAAGCATGTTTAATCCTGACAATCAAAAGAGGGATCTGGCACAGGGAGGGACAAATGCGGATGTGGAAAGCAGTGCCATTCCCATGGAAACCACAACGGAGTCACACTTAACATACGTTATAAGTGCTATAAAAAGAAAGGGATGGAGTCAGTAAGATCTGGGCAGAAGATTTAAATAAGTGCGTACATGTGAGGTGTGATATTTAACATGTGATAGAACATACATGTTGGATTTCATACCAGTTTATTTACCGAGGTTTATATTATAGCTTGACTGTGTAATGTTCCTCATGAGTCCATGTGGTGTTGATTACGAAAGGTTGTAGAAACTTTAGAAGTATGGCTGAGCTGAAGGAAGTGGGTCACAGGAAGTGTGCCTTTGAAGGTTATATGGGGTCCCTGACTCCTCCTTTTTTTTTGTGAACACCCTCCTCCTTCCATGTAGACTTGCAGTAGAATGCTCTGTCTGCCTCACTAAATATCCAGAAACAAGGGAGCCAGCCAGGCCAGCCCTTCCGAAACCGTGAGCTTCCCAAATCATCCCAGTCTTAAACTGTTCTCAGCTCATGTGGTCAAGGCTAAATACACGCAAGTCTGGCTGGTACCGTACAGCAATGACATCATATGCCTGTTCTTACCAAGATGCTTGCTATTGCCCTATGGCATAACTTTGAGGTTAGAGGGCAGAATGTGGCCTAAATGACAAAGAATGAATTGAACAATTGTCAATTAATTAATCAGGACCAACTATTAGATGATGCACTGGAAGATGTCAGCGAGCCGCTTGCTGGGTCAAGTTTATTGGCAGGATGGAGATGGGGAAACTGTAGAAAGGTTGTGGGTAGCTGACACAGTGTAATGTTTCTAGACTATCTGAACAAGTGGGTAAAAATAACCCAGTAAAATTTAGAGATATAAAATGCCACATTCTCAGTAAAAAAAAAAATGTAATTAGTGTATGGTGTGGGCCTTGGGGAGAGCTGGGTGACAGCAGTTTCAAGGGAGGAAATTTTTATCTAGCAGAGTGATAAAAAGACAAAAATGAGGAAATATAGAAAAATCCAGAAAGAGAAACAGGTACATTCTTTGTCTCTCTCATCCCTTTACTGGCATCTGGGATTGAAGGGAACTTTTTTATGCATTAGCATGAGTCATGGGAAGAAATTACAGTAACCAAGAGATGCACCTGTGTTTCATTACCTATTCACTGTGGTCTCTTCAGGAACTAGCATGCTTGGGACTAAAGGGGTCAACATAGTGAAAGAGAAAGCCTGAAAGAAAAGAAGACCAAAGCCAATCTCCCAGAGAACACTGAGCCAGCCATCAGCAAGGGCCTCGGCCACACAGGACATTAGGCTGGTGTAGTCATTGTCCACGTGGGAATCACAAAATTAGATTCCAGCCTCATGCCATATGATTCCAGTGATTTTCCATTCACAATGAGACAAAACCTTAAAGCTTGTAGAAGAAAACTGAGCACAGAGCAGAGAATATCTTAAGCAAAATTTACAAATCAGAGTTTAAAACCAGTTCAAAAGATTAACTGCATTACGGTAAGTCTAGGTGGCAGGATCCCACAAGGAAAGCTGCTGACAACTGCCTTGCAGCCAGGGAGGTGGTGACCCGAGAATATGCCATCCACATTCACAAGGACGCCAACAGAGTGGACTTCAAAACGCATACCTCTTAGGTACTCCAACGTTCAATTTTGCCGTGGCCATGGGGCTCCAGATGCATGAGGTCGCACTAGTCTCAACAAAACTGTCTAGGCCAAAGGAATAAAGAATGCCCTATACTGTACTGTTCAGTTGTCCAGAAATCATAACGAGAATGAAGGTTCATTAAACATGTGCTATTTGCCCTCTGCAATGTTTAAAAGATTTATTTATTTTTAGGGTTGTGTGCATTCCCATGGAGTACGTGAGTGCCTTGCGCACGCAGGTGCCCATGGAGGTCTTAGGAGTTGGATCTCTCAGAACTAGTTACAGGCAGTTTTGAGCCTCCTGGTGTGGGTACTGAAAACCAACCCCGGGACCTCTGCAAACACAGTAAGCACTGTTAACTGCTTAGCCCTACCTCCTTAAAAAGCACAAACAACTATAGGTTATATCTAGCCACTAGTTGTCAGTCATAAATCTTCCCCAAGGGAAACCAAGGAACATACAGTTACTTTAAAATACTAGAAACTGGCAAGCCACACAATTAGGAGGTATTTGCAACACTTAACATGGACAAATTCGTTAGTTCGTCTTTCTCTCTCCTTTCCTCCATCTGTTTCCCACAACACACTCCTACAACCGCCATAACCGGGAAGGAACATGTGAGGATATGGACAGTAATTCACAACGGGACGCATGAGTTAAAGACATGCAAGATGCCTACCCACTTTAGAAAGCAGAGCAACAGTTAAGATGTACTATGGATGGATAAAATAGCCCCCTCACCCCCAGCTAGTGAGGACTCTGAACAGTAGAGCTCCAGAGCTCGGCTAGAGGGAGTGTCAACTGGCTTAACCACTTTGAAAACTTAATTTTGAATTACCTAATAATGAATGCATTTACCCTCTGATTCATCAATTCCACTCTTAGAGTAACTTACTCAATATGCATCACAAAGAGTATTTAGGAGCAAGAAAATTCACAGCAGCTCCCCCCCCCCCCCTTTGCAGTTGGAAATCAACTCCTGGAAACAAGAACTAGCCAGACTCCACACACACAAGACCAAACGGTCTTCCTGATAGAACCGAGTATAAACATGACCAGGGCACACACACTCTCAGTGCTGGGCATGTACGTCTTAGAAACTCAAACATGAATGAAAATGAAGAGCATGTGCAGAATGTTTCCAACACTGTAAAGTCCAGAGACAAGCCGCGTTCGAGAGTATCCGTGGAGACCACGCGACTCAAAGAACAAAATAGAACTAACAAAAAGGAAAATGTTCAATTCAAACTTGCAGGAAAGGATGAAGGAGGGATGTATCCACAGGATATCATTTCCCTGGTAACATCCTCCCAAAGGGGGTGTTCACTTCTTATTGAGCTCCAAAGCTGACATAGATGTGATCCCATGGACAGAGTAGTCAGAAGTCAAACAGAGTTAAAGGGAGGAAGGGAAGAGATCGATAAAAAGAGGACGAACGGGGCAGGTCTTATTCATCAGCGTCTGTCTATACTGGCCTTGACCAGTAAGTCAAGGTGACAGAGACTGTCTGCACCTAAGTGAGCTGTCACTAAAGACACAGCTGAGTCATGAGTTATTTCTGGCAAGAGACTGGTCTGTCAAGTTCTCCCACAATTCCATATCAAGAGGGTACAGATATTGAGGTATACTGTCCAGTAAAGGATGGGGACCTCGTTCCATTTTCAGCCCTACTTGAAGTATATGCCACGCCGTGTATAGTTTTTGGAACCATATTCTACAAGAACTCTTTGGAAACCTAGAGAACTTCCTACAGAAGGGAATGCAGACTCTGGGGTATTGGAAGTCACTTCCTGTGAGGGGCTGTGAGAAGGTGACTTTGAAATAGTCAACTGGAGCTTTAGAGAAATGTGATAAGTGACTTCAAACCTTTTAAAGAAATGTTAAGAAGCTTTAAGTGACATTATTATTTATTAGAACTGTGAAAAAGTAGTCTATTTCTAAAATTTTTAACCTCATTTTCTTTATGAAGAGTGATATGTTATAACAGATCATAGGCTTCATATATATTTTAATCTCTGAAAAATGTACCACAGCTACATAACCCTTGAGTTCAGTCCTATTGTTGACTGCTCACAGGTTACGTGTGCTGTAGAATGTGAAAGCATGGACAGTTCTGCTCCTCGGTGACTACAGACTTACTGGACACTCTCTCCCCTCTCGGAATCTCAGTTTTGTCAGTTAGGGTCAGGTTCAGCCACCATCCCCAGTAAGCCAATAAAACTAACAAACAATAGTAAAAGGCAGCAAAGGGAGACGGATACAAAGGAGCTCCATTAGGAAGAGAGACAGAAAGATCCAGTAACCCCCAACTTCATCTTTGGGGTATGGACATGAGGTTTAGGTCTAAGTAGGGGGTCAGAGGTATACATAGCTAAGCAGTGCCAGTCACAGTGTGGTTGCCCATCATTGTCTGGGCTCCGGTCTCTCCTGCACGTGCTCTGACAGTCCTGGGCAAAGCATCTTTCTGGAAGGGCTCTTTGTTGGCTAAAACAGTCTTTAGCATTCTTCCAGCAGGAGTTTCTGATTTCTTGGAATCCACTGCTTCAGTAGTCTGACAGCCAAAGGGAGAAACATGTGTGTGGGTAGCATATTCTCATTCCTAGCATATTCTAGGGAAGCAGGCCACAGTTTTCTCAGCTACAAAATGGGGATTACAAGAGTACCTATGTACAAGAAAACATCTATTCCTCATGCCCATGTCCTAACCCCATCACCTATAGTTTAATTATCTTAGGGGACTTTACCAAGGCCTCAAGGGAATGAGTCTTTCTGTGAAGTTGGTCTGGGCCATATGTCACAGTCAACTTCACGACAAAGGTTCCTTCAAAACAGAACACAGGAAAGCAAGAGGCAAAACAGGTCATTTGATGGCAAAATCAGTGATTTTAAAAATTGTGTAAATCAGTGTTTTTGATCTTGGCCATTCTTACAAGTGTAAGATGGAATCTCCGTTTTGTTTTGATTTGCATTTTTCTGATGGCTAAGGATGCTGAGCATTTCCTTAAGTGTCTTTTAGCCATTTGAGATTCATCTGTTAAGAGTTCTCTGTTTAGGTCTATACTCCATATTTTTTAAATTGGATTATTTGTTTCTTTGATGTTAAGAGTCTTGAGTTCTTTGTATATTTTGGAGATCAGTCCTTTGTCCAATGTGGGGTTGGTGCAAAAAGACTGATAACAGCTTATGCTGGAGAGGAACACTCCTCAATTGCTGGTGGGAGTGCAAACTTGTACAGCTTATTTGGAAATCAGTGTGGTGATTTCTCAGAAAATTAGAAAGCAATCTACCTCAAGACCCAGCAATACCACTTTTGGGTATATACCCAAAGGATGCTCAATCACAGCACAAGGGCATGTGCTCAACTATGTTCATAGGAGCATTATTTGTAATAGCCAGAACCTGGAAATAACCTTCAACTGAAGAATGGATAAAGACACTTCCATTTCAGTAGACGTCTGACCTGCAGAACCACGAAATTAGAAAATGTCTTGTTGGAAGTCACCGAACATGTGGTAGTAGGTGACAGCAGCAATGGGAAACTGCCACCTCAGGGGCTTGTATGCAGATCAAACAAGGCAATCACTTGGCTTCTGTAATGCTAGAGCCTCCTAATCTACCTCAAGAGCAGATTGCATTCGTGGTATACCAGGTCAGTATTCGCTTTGACATTTTCCTTGTAAGCCATTTTCACAGTTCTGTGAAGATCATCCATGCTGGCATAGGCTTGGGACAGAAGTCAGGGGTTCACTGCCATTGTTTGGGGAGTCCTGATGGTGGCCTCAACACCTTTAACTGCACTCTTCGGTTCTAACTAAGGCTAGATGGTAGCAACCCCAACATTCAAAGACCATATGTTTATTTAGGTGTCTGTACTAACTGCCCGAGTCTACCTCTGACCCCTTGGTATGCTTCAACTCGTAGGTAGTTCAGAATTCTCTAGTGTCACCTGCTCCCTGGTTATCATGAATCTGAATACTATTTAAATGGGTGATCATAATTTCATTCTCAAAAAGGGGGAAGAGGATATGGAATTGTTCATATAAGTGTATGCTCAACGACAGGATTATCAGTGATTTCCATGTGATGTTTCACACAAAAGCTCCCAACTGTGAGCACACATGGATCCCCCATTCCTATTTCAATTCAGTGTGGTGTGGGAAGACTAGACCCTGAGAATGCTGAGCTGGCACACAGAGAAACAGTTACTTTGATGCATGGGAGTATATTCAAGATGGCTGTGGAGGAACAGAGAAGTCACGGGGGGGGGGGAATAGAATGTCACACACAAAGATAGAGAGATGTCTTCTAGGACAGGAAAGGCTCTGCATGTGGCATGCAATGGGAACAGATGGCAGCATTAGATGAGGTAAAGGTTGGCTACACCAGAACCCTGCCTGTCATATTGGACATTGGATAATTTGCAGTATAGAGTTTAGTCATTAAGGACACAATTGACCTCATGGGGGTCTGTGCTCTTACAGGGGCTTTCAGGAGGGATAAAGAATCAGTAGAGCTATGTGGGGGTACAGAAATGGTTTGTTCTGGAAGGAGTAGTGGGAAAGGAGTAATGGGAAGGACCAGCCTACTGTGGGCAATGCCACCTCTGGGTGGGTGGGCATGGTTACGTAAAGATCGCTGAGCAAGCCATAGAGGATAAGCCAGTAAGCAGTGTTCTGTGATTTCCTTTAGTCCCCTACTCCAGGTTCCTGCCTAGTGTCTCTTCATGATGGACTGGGATTAGAACAAGTCTAACAAACCCCTTTGTCTGCAGTTGCTTTTGGTCATGCTGTTCTATCACAGAGCAGAAAACCAAATCACAAGAGCTGATTACATGACTACAGGAAAGCCACCCAAAATGAAGGAAAAGGAGACAAAGTAGAGAACCTGGACCAGGTTACAGACACTTAACCAGAGACAGTAGAAGATGGAGGTAAAGAGAAAACCAGACACTGAACGAACAGAACTATTGATGTCGAAGTGTACATAGGGGAAGGCAAGAACGGGTGTGCACAGGGCCACGGAAGGAATACAGGACCATAGCACAGAAATACAATAGGGAGGCATGGCCTTGGAGGGTTGGCTGGGTATCCAAACAATCCAATGAGTCAAGGCCAGAAACAGGCAGCAGAGAATCACACCCAAACCCAGAACCCTGATCATACATCTGTGGAGATGAGCGTGGCTTCTCTCCTTAACAGGACTCAAGAAAGGCTTGGGGGACCTTGTGCAGGGCTAGGCATATTGACCACACAGAACCAGAGGACTAATGGGGGTTTTCTCATGTTCGCATGAAGACAGAAGCTAGAGCCTAGCTGTACCTATGAGCCTCAGATGCTTAAAACAAAATCAGGCCCCACGGAAGTGAAAGAGTAAGATAGGACCGAGAGGGTCACGTGGCCAGGACAAAAGTCCACAGCTGTGTATCTGTATGGTGCAGTGATACCACCCTCCATTTCCCAGCTTCTCCCAGCTGTTGGGAAGGGCAAACGATTAGGCCGTGGTATAATTCATTCTCTTTCGTGAAAGTAGAAAGTAACTGTAACCCAACTAGAGAAATAAAAATCTGACATTACAAGTAGTGCATGTATGTATAGCCATAATTAAATGCACCCTTGAAAGCAGAGGCCAGGGAAGTGGGAACCTCAACGGAAGCAGAATAACACTTCAGTACTAAGAAAGGGATTAGATGTACCCCAGGGTGAGTCACAAAACAATAAAATTCTTGTCTGGAAAAAAAAAGGAGGGGAGAGAAAATAATTGCAGTCGCCACCAAATACACACAGAGCTGGCGCCGGGCTCTGTGCTTCCCTGTCAGGAGGGATACGAAAGGAAATAGAGAGACAACACTTCTCTCTGGGTAAGAATGGCCAGACAGAAGAAAGAGTAGGTAGTGGTGGAGAACCCAGAAAGGAATAGCAGAGAAAAATGAAGCCCGTGTTGGGGTCCAGAGAACAACATTCCAGGCAGGAAACCATGAGCAGGTTAAAATCTTCCAGAAGCTTGTGCCTCACTGATGGTGTCCAAACTCACACCTCAGTTTCGCTTCCGTTTTGCAAGCTCCTCTCGGGCACTGCTGCGTCTGAATGCTTTAACTGACTAAGGTCTCCTGCTCCTCAGACACCATCCTCTGGATGCCCTCAGATGCTCTGTCTCGCTCATCTTCAGGAGCTTGTCACTGGGTGGGGCGCACAAGGCTCCGCTCAATGCATACTGTGATTAAGACGGGAGGCATGATTGACGGTCACGGGCCACCCAGATGAACTCCAGAGCCAGGAGTGAAGCTCACCCGTCTAGATTCTCAGGCCAAGAGCCACCCTATTTTGTCACCTCCTCTCCCACTGCCACCGTATTCAGTCGCGAGTCAGCCATGTGACCGCAGTGAGAAGGATGTCTGCATGGAGAAACAAAGGAGCAGGCACATGAGGCAGAAATGTAGCTTTTAGAAGCAAGTGGGTGGGCACTGAGTAAGCGTCATGCTTCTCTGTCGTGTCCCAGGAATACTGTGCTGGTTGGGGGCGTGATACCCATCTTTTCAACTCCACGAAAGGTGTGTGTGTGTGTGTGCATACGTGCATGTGTTTACGCATGTGCTTGCGCAAGAATGAGTGTATGAGGTAACATACGTATTCCCGGGCATGTTCCTTTTTAGAGACTAAAGTGACTCTACCAGCTCCGTGGAACTACTGGCACTGGGACTGGGAGAAAAACATCTCCCCAGTGCTGCTGGAGAGGACCTTGCAACATACGAGAAGAAAGTCTGAGCCTGCTGCTGACAAGGTAAAGCATTGAGGAATAACATGCTGATCTATTTCAGAAGAGAAAGGAGATGTTGCCAGAGAAAGGGACTGGTTATAACACACACACACACACACACACACACACACACACACACACACACACAAGAGCATACATGTACAAAAAATAAAAACATGTCTCAAGCAGGACCCCATGCCACCCAGGAACAAAGAGGGACAAGTCCTGTGCAAGTCAGACTCTTGGAGATAATCTTCAGGGAGCAAGGGAACCAGGCCGGGGTGATAAAGGAAACAGTGATCCCGGTGAAAAGTCCAAACTGATCCCAGGATAGTAGGATGCGCTCAGACCATCCCTGCACATAGCCCAGGGAGCTGAGCAGTGATATGGCAGCAGCGGCAGCTAGTCCCCGGCCCAGGACTGTTCCCAGATAAGGGCAGGCAGCACAGCAGGTTCTGTAGCTGGGGTTCAGGTTCTGGCACCATCTAAAGAGCCCCTGCTCCTCTACAGGAGCTGCATCCTGTATCTGCCCCGGAGCTGGACCTCCTCTCGTGGAGCTCAGAACTTGTTTTATTTACTCCCTTCTATTCTAGCAAACCACACCTATGAGCTTCAGCGTTGTTAAGCTTTCGTGAAACTTTGTGGCCTCGATGTGTGTTGCTGTCTTTCAATCATTCAGTATTTCCTGTCGCTAGGCATGCACAGGTCTGTTTCTGCCAACTAGATTTCTACTTGTACTTCTTAAGGACCACGGGGTCGCAGAAGCAGCTCAGTCTGCTCTGTTATTAATCTCATGTCAGAAACTTCTTTAACTGTTAGTTATGTTCCCTTCCGTGGCCTCAATAACCACAGATCAACTTCTCCACTACAACCATGATTGCCAATCTGATTCTCTTTCCATTCCTGCTTTAACTTGACTATGATCCCATCTAGGGAAGCTCCCAGAAATTCCCAACCCTACAAGGGAGGCATTTAGTTTGGTTCAGGCACAACAATTCCATAAAGGCAGACTAAAATTGACCGCATGGTTGAAGTAAACTACTACAGAATTCATTATTTCACCATTTACATTGTCTTGTAAATAACTCATCTACATATGTTCGCATGGACTATACAGCTCACCCCAGTTTTAGCTTCTAGACTGTCTTAAAAAAACAAACTTAAGTAGACTTAGCCCTCTGTATCCATGTATAAAAATATTTGAAATAAGATTACATCTGTACAGAATATGCACAGAGATTTTTCCCTCCCATTGTCCCCAAAAGCAGTACAGGGTAACAACTCTTTCTTTACATAGCATCCTCTATTAGGTGTTGTCAGTAATATAGACATAATTGAAAGTATATATGACATATGTAGTTACAGACAAATTATATTTGGATTCTCATACAGTTTTTGAGATATATTCAAGTAGCTGGTACAGCTGAGGAGGTCTTGGACACAGTCCCCTAAAAATAATGAGACAACACAGTAGATTTCTACACCCGTTCAACTAAAGTTCACATGAAACTGTTATTTTTACCTGAAATTATCTCTTTGGTGTCTAGTTCTCTTCCTAAGGCACATGCCCTGCGTCCATGTTTCAGGTCTCTCATGACTATGATACAAATGCTATCTATATTACCATCAGAATCATAGACATAAAACAATACCTTGACGAGGCTAAGAGTGGACCCCCATAGCATGCCATCTAAGACTCCCTCCCAAGAGTCATCAGAGCACTCACAGCTAAATTAAGGATATTTTCAAGGTCCAATCCAAATGGTAGAGTGAACTTATTATTTCAAAATTTTATTTTCACTAACTGAATTTTGAAGCACTCAAAATAATTAACACATGAAATGCATATATTCTACTAGCTTATTCAGATATGAGTGAATATGAAATCAATCGTTATAAACATAATCCAAGGAGACAAAAGTCAACATTGAAGATGATTTTAGAATGAAACAGTCACCCCCTTTCTGTGTGGAAGGGGGTGCTATGTCTGAGATGGCCAAAAGGTGGGAACTGAGCCCTGGATGAGGGGACATAGGAAATGTGAATTGCATTAAGAAGACGATGACCAGGAATCAGAGGACACAGGTGAGCAAGTACTGCTTCAGTCACCTGTGAACAGTGAAGGCCCACACATTAATCTGGGCAGCGTCCACACCCACAGTTATGATCTCACAGTTTCTGTGGCTTGGGTCGGTACAACCCTTCCCTTGTTGAGGTCTCATCAGGCCTAACTCCAGGCTCAGCTGGGCTACAGACTCATCTGGGAGTCTGTGCTTCCTGGGCTGGTACTAGGGAGCACTTTGCAGTTGAGGGTCTGGGGCTCCTGCTTCTATCCTGGCAGCTCATCAAGGCCCCATGCTCAGCTCCCACCCAAGGCTGCCTGTCAGGGGTAGCGTTCTCCAGAGCAGGGCAGCTTGAGTTTGAAGTCATCAGGGGGAACTTCTGATTCTGCTCAGAGGGTGTCTGAATTTACATAAAGTACTCAAGGAGGAGACTGTGTCATCGTAGTCCCAGGCGCTACCCAAAGCAGAGATTGCTGAGTGTGAACACACCAGCAGTTGGGAATACTATGACTTCACATGGCCGAGATATACAGAGGAACTAGGGCGGGGAGAGAATCTAGAGAAGCTCTTTGGGGTCTGACACAGGATTTGAACTCCATCCTTAAAGGAGGAACAGGAAATGTCACACACTGTACTGTGGAGATTGTATTCTAGCAAACATGACACCTAGAGAGGGCATTAGTGGGCAGACGCGATGAGTACAGAGAACTATGTAACAGGCCCTTGACTCACGGGCTGATCCCACTTTACGGGAGGACGGTGAGAAAGCAAAGCCTGTTGCCACTGTGGTTAAGCATGTCCTTCATAAGCCAACAACAGGGGAAAAAAAAGTTTGCCTCATTTAAGATCCCTCCAAAACAGAAACACTTGCTCCAACATTAGCCTTTCCCCACAAAGTGTGGAGACAAATTCCTCTTCTACAATTAGCTAGTTCCTTCTGGAAAAAAAACTGTAACTCTGACTTTTGAAAAAGACATCTCAGAATTCTGGCGATGGGGTCCACACTGGTAGGAGCAGTGGCATGAGAGGAACTACTTCTCCACAGCTAGGATCGGAGGCAGATGAACCCTGTGGGCTGTTTGATGTCTCGAACTCTCTGCAGTGTCCGCTGCTCAGATAGATAGGTTCATTCAATGGCTGAGCAATTCTCGGCCATTGTAGACCAAACACTTCAATGCTCACTTTGTCTGAATCATTCATTCGTGAACATGATTACATAACACGTCCCTGTGAGGATTTATTCTCAAAGATACATGACCAGCCACGCTGCTCTCACGGGCACTGTCCCCAGCTCATGTTCTCTCCATCAGATCAGTGCTGTGTAAGTGACTTGCTGACATTGATGGTGGTGGCAGAGCTGGGATGTGAATAGAGTGTCGGTTCCAGAAAGTTCAATGTTTCCAAAAGAAAGTAGGTATTAATTGGTCACTGCATGGTTACCATTGAGCGCCCATTACTGGCTCGTGGCAGTAGAAAAATCCTGTCAAATAAGTCTATCAAAGTGAGATTATGCTACAAAAATGAGGGGCAGGAAAACCGCTCCAGGCTCATTGAGATGGTTCATTGTGATGGTTCATTGAAATGGCTCAGGCTTGCAGTCAAGTGGATGACCTGAATTTGATTCTGAGGAATCTGTGGAGGAGAGAACCAAAGCCTCTAAATTGTCAAATTGTCCTCTAACATCACATACTTATCCCGGCATACACACACACATACACACACATACACATGCACACACATACACAAAACTTGATCCTTGAGGAGTTCACAAGTGTGAAATAAATCTCACAATTACACGATAAAAATCAAAAACAAGAGAGAGAAGTACAGACTTCAAACTCTTAAAAATTCTAAGATAATTCTATGTTCTACTTGGTTTGCTATTTTAAACTAGTAACAAAACATCAGTCTCCAAATATAATATGAAGTAATCAAAATTGACACAAGTAGAAACAGAAACAACAAACAGACCATTTGGTTTGAAGAGGAGGAAGGAAAGAAGGAGAAGGAAGAGGAGGAGAAGGAGGAAGCAGCAGCTACAAGAGCCAACCACTGTTGAATCCTGTAAAATATTTAAGCATTTTCTGGTTCAAAAGTCATCCTTGGTACAAACAAACAAACAAACAAACAAAAAAGAATAGGAAAAATTCTAATTTTACTACAATACCCACAGTTCTAGAGCACAGAAAAAGACAAAACTTTCCAATGATGACATGATTAACATCTTTTTCACATTTAAAAGCTCACAGGGAAGACAAAGGTCACTGAGGAAATCAAACTTGGTACAGTAAGCAGAAGACATGAGCTTTTTGCAGTGCAAGTGATTGGGCCTTGTTCCTCATATACCAGGCAACCACTCTGCCAGTGAGCCTCAGCTCCAGTCCCTGAAACAAATATTGAAATACAGTAGTTTGTTAGGGCATCTGTGCAGGCTCAGTCTCCAGGAATAGAAAAATGAATAAATACAGAAAACTTGGATGTTTTAATGCATCATTTCCATAAAACACAGACAAACTAGGATAGCAGCTTAAAATGCAGCATGACACTTGCATCAAGTCAGGGATTCAAGTGCATTCTACGCAAGTCTCTTTGAGTGGTTACAAAACACTGATACGATTGTATTCATGTTACAAAGTAAAAATCTAAAATTGGAGGAGGACCAATAATTGTCTCAATGTTAAACAGTTCTAGAGGAATGGGGGGAATTTGAAGCCTACCCCAAAAGCACACATACACTATAGTCTAGATTCCACAGTGTGCAGCTTAGCTTTTAACTGTCTATGTGACAATACATAGACTCACTGGGAATGGAGTTTTCATGAGGGACTATGTCCCACCATGTTGTCCTGTGGACACATCTGTGGGGGTTTGTCTTGATTGTTAATTGAGGTGGGAAGGTGCAGCCCACTAGGAGCAGTACCATTCCTTAGGCAGAGTGTTCTAAGCTAGAGAAGGCAGGAGAAAGCTAGGTGATTGCAAATAAGTAAGGAACTGTTCACTCATTTGTCTCCACTCCTGAAGTAATAAGGGCGGCAGGGCTACGTTCTCAGCACCCCTGGCCGCCTGCCCGGCTAGCTTATGCCCAAAATAATTACACAGACACTGTATTCTTTTAAGCACTGCTTGGCCCTTCTGCCCTAGCCCTTACTGGCTAATTCTGATATCCCGATCAACCCATCTCTAATAATCGGTGAGCACCGGTCTTACCGGGAAGATTCTAGCCTAGTCCATCCTGGGTCGAGCTTCATCCCGGGAGCGGGGCATGGCGTCTCTCTCAGGCATCTGCTGCTGAGAGGAAAGCTGTCGAGACTCTGACCTCACTTCCTCTTCCTCCCAGCGTTCTGTCCTGTTTTCTCCTCCCACCTATCCTCTAACCAATAAAATGGGCCAGGGCAGTGCCTTTATTAGCCAATGACCTTCCTCCATCATTTCCCCTTTTTCGGTTTAAACAAAAAAAAAGGCTTTAACTTTAACATAGCAAAATTACATATAACAAAACAGTTATCAAGTAAAAGTTACAATAATCTTTATCATAACTAAGGAAAACTAACTATAACTAACTATTCTTAACTCCATCAAAGACTCCAGAAAGATACAATACTACCTAAGCAAACAAGAAAAAAGCAACCTTCAAAGCTCTAGAAATGACAGAGACATCTTGCTGCCTGGACAGTCACCCAAAGTTCCTCTGTACCGTTGGGGCATCCATCTTCAGCCTTCAGGCCCATGGTATCCAGCAGACATTTCCATAAAGCAGGAAAATTCAAAGTCAGTTCAGTCACTATCTGTTGTGTCCTGCAGAATGCCTCGCAGACTCTTTCATGAATCAGGAACCCCGAAAGATCATCTCACCTTAGGCAAGTTCAGTAGTCCTCTCTCTGCGGGTTCTCTGTGTCCAGTTTATGCAATAGTCCAGGCAAGAGCAGTTTCTTGCCCAAATGGCTATCAAACTCCATAAGGTGCCTCTTCGATGCCCATCTTCCTCTTGAAGTACATTGGTGCTGCCAGGAGCAGAGTGTCTCATTGTCATGAAAAGTCCTCAGTTATTAAAACATTAAATGTCCTATTCTGTAATCTTTGAAAGACATGAAGAATGTCTATCTAAAATATATCTCTATATATCTAGAAAATCTAACTAACATGACTACAAGCTTTACTATTATCGATGATTATCCATTAACAACCTATATTTCTTAATTATACAGTACATATTTAAATGAACTACACAATCACAATACCTTAATCAAAATCTGAAACATTTATATATATAACAAAATTGACCTTAAATCTCTATCAATAAAGCAAAATCTATACTAATGCAAATTATTCATACCTATATCATATCCCCCTTTAAATATAAAAGGACGTTTATAAACCATATTTGGGAACATGGGCGCAGTTTTTTTCTCTCCAAACTGCTTCCTGCTGAATGGGGGCGTCGTTAATTAGGTCTTTCACGGTATAACCTGTGTGCTAGTTTCATCTCAGTTGGCAGTTGAGCGAAGCAATTTTTTGAAGATGTTCACTGGAACCCTTCAGGAGGGCGTGGTCCATCATACCAAATCAGAATAGAAGAAATAAACAGCGTCTCATCCTCTGTGAAAACAAAATAAGAAACTCCTTTCCAAAGTATCATATCCTTAGATCCAAATTGAAAATATCTATGTTGGATTAGTTCAGCAGTATTTATAAATAAATATCTTTTAGCAGCTGTTGCTCCTTCCTCAGCATTCAAATAATTCAAAGAGAGCATAATAGCATACAGTATCAAGATTCTCTGTGTATTTTCCATCTTTGTTCGTTTTATTTTAACCTCTATTTTATTTTTACTTTTAACTCTTTGCTTTTTGAGACAGGTTCTCTGTATCTTTGACCTGAAGTAACTCTGTAGACCAGGCTGTCTTTGAACTCTCAGAGATCCGCCTGTCTCTGCCTCCCAGGCATTTGGGATTAAAGGTGTACACTACTACACCTTGAACTCACAGAGATCTGTTTGTCTCTGCCTTCTAGGCAGTGGGATTAAAGGCGTGTGCTACCACACACAACAACTCTCTTCCTTTTTTTTTTTTTACTTTAAGAACTTCAACTTTTAGTCTGCATATATTTTTAACACACTTTAAACCATTCAGAAATTTTCTCTGTCTTTGAATCTCTCTTTACTGTACTTTGAATCTCTCTTTTTCTGACCACATGAATCTTTAATTTACCAAGCAATCTCAGTAGGACTAAAGGCGTGGCTTTGCCAGCTAGATCCAGTCCATTCCTTAGCTTTCCAGCCTCATGGCTGAGGTACTGGCTGTAGCCAGCAAGCGAGCTTCAGCAGCCTGTGCTAACAAACCGCACAAACCGCCTGTGTAAAAGAGTCAGAGTTTGTCCTGGCAGGACAGCCCAGAAAGCCGGCATTTTTAAATGGCACAGCTTTTTTCCTGCTACGGCTGAAAACCGAAAAGCATGTGTTCAGCTTTTCGTCAACACCGTTTAAGTGTTTCGTGGCAGGACCTCTTAATGAGCTGCAGGGTTTTGTAGCTAAAGCTGAGTCAGGAAGCTTCTCTTAGATGAGAGCGCTTGCTTGCCTCTAGCAAGCAGAGTAGAACCGAGAAATGGCAGCTACCAAGAAAACATGCTTTACTCTTTCCCAAGCTTTCTCAGGCTTTCAGTGGATTCAGTTGTCCACACGTCTGGGTGCCATCTGAAGTAATAAGGGCGGCAGGGCTACGTTCTCAGCACCCCTGGCCGCCTGCCCGGCTAGCTTATGCCCAAAATAATTACACAGACACTGTATTCTTTTAAGCACTGCTTGGCCCTTCTGCCCTAGCCCTTACTGGCTAATTCTGATATCCCGATCAACCCATCTCTAATAATCGGTGAGCACCGGTCTTACCGGGAAGATTCTAGCCTAGTCCATCCTGGGTCGAGCTTCATCCCGGGAGCGGGGCATGGCGTCTCTCTCAGGCGTCTGCTGCTGAGAGGAAAGCTGTCGAGACTCTGACCTCACTTCCTCTTCCTCCCAGCGTTCTGTCCTGTTTTCTCCTCCCACCTATCCTCTAACCAATAAAATGGGCCAGGGCAGTGCCTTTATTAGCCAATGACCTTCCTCCATCACACTCCTGACTATGGATGTAGGGCTCTAAGTTCCTGATGACCTCCCTGAAATAACAGACCATAATCTGGGATGGTGAGTCAAATAAAGCCTTTCTTCCCTAAGCTACTTGTCGTTAGGATGTTTATCAGAGCAGCAGGGATTAGACCAGAACACACGGCATCTTCTCCCCGTAGATAATAAGCTTCCACAATAATAAAAAGCATTCCCTAATGCCTCAAAGCTAATTTTATTTAATAAAACTCTCAGAACAGTAGGAATGCAATAGCATTTCTTTTGTATGGTTAGAAAAAGCCATCAAAAAAGCAATAATTGTTTGAGGGGATGTTAGCATACCCCTTTCATCCCTGAGTTTGGGAGGCAGGGACAGCAGATCTCTGTGTGACTGAGGCAGGCCTGGCCGACATAGTGAGTTCCGGGTCAGTCAGTGTTACATAATGAGACCCTGTCTCAACAATCAAACTGTTAAAACCATAATCAAGACAAGAAAAGAATTCCTGGAGTTTTCAACTTGCTGCAGCAATTCTGGCTAACACCATGGCAACTCTCAATGAAGAGACATGTACTCTGGAGTGGAGACAGAATTATTGCTTTGTTATAATGCCATTACTTACTAACAAAATGCAAAATTAAGGGAAGAAATTATAACTAATAAATATTTAGCATTAAAAATAGCAGATGGTGGTGGCGCAAGCTGGGCAGTTGTGGCGCCAGTCAGGGAGTACTGACACATGGCTTTAATCCTAGCACCCGCAGAAGCAGGCAGATCTCCATAAGTTCCAGAACAAGATCCAAATCTACAGAGAATCCCTGCTTTGAAACCCAAAATAAATAAAGAAAAAAACCCATAAAAATCCAAATAGAAAAATTAATAGCTTTCCTATAATAACAATTATAAACACAAGAGAAAAATATCATTTGACTACGACTCAATGAAAAAATGTTTGGCACCCAGAAACAACAGGCCGCTCAAAGAAACAGTTCACCGGCCACCTTGGTCTCCCAACGGAGTCCTTCTAGAGAACAGTTCTTTCTCACGTAGCTTGTGAAAAGCCCAAGACCTCCTGTGGGAAGACTGGAAGCTTTGCAGAAATGCCTGCAAAATAACTCAGTTCATGTACACCACACTAGGGTTTTTAAATATGAACAGTTGAAGAATGGTAGTTATGGTTGAGCATTCTAAACAGAGAGCAATGAGGGGTCAGCTGCCTTTGCATCTTACAGGAAGCTTTGCTGAGCAAATGTGATAGGCCACGCAAATCATCAAAAGCTTCTCAGTGTGTGAAATGTCTACAGAAGTAAGGGAAGTCCATACACAGAAATGCAGCTCCAACTCAATCCAATTCAATTCGATGATGAATCAGTAAAGAGAAGAAGAATCACTCAATGAATGTCATCAGATATTCCAAGACTCAAAAGATGTATTGCTGTCTCATTGTGAATTTAAAATGAACTATATGTGGCTAAAACACCAATTTAAAAAGAATTGCAAAGAGTCACGAAAAATAACAGGAGTCTAACCTTAGACTTCCTATCACACAACACATTTCTAGTTTGAAGTGTGGTGTGATTTGTCACAAGGACAGACTTGACCACAGTGACAAACATGAACACCAGTCGCATAGCAGAGCAATAGTCAAAGCTGAAAGGGAAATATTCCAAACTAGAAAAATATTTTTCAGAGCTACAACACACTGAGATGATTCATAAACAAAATATCAACGCTTCAATAGATTAGCAAATAAAGAACACAGAAGGTTACAAAAGATTTATAAATTTCTGCTAAGCATCCAAAACATCTTCAAACACCAACCCTTCTGAACCAGAGGAGAAGCAGGGTATAAGGCAGGATAATGTCATATCTAAGGGAAATGCTGGCCCTTTGATGACATGTTTTTTTCTCACTTTTTTTATTTTATTCTTTAGAAAAGAAAACAATCTTTTTTCATTTTACATACCAATCCCAGTTCCCACTCCCTTCCCTTCTCCCATCCCCTCCATCTTTCCCCCTACCTTGGCCCCATCTACTCCTCAGAGAGGGTAGGCACATTGATCCAAGGAAGGACCAAGGACCTCCCCACTGTATCTAGGCTGAGCAAAGTATCCATTCAAAGAGGATGGGGTCCCAAAAAGCCAGTACAAGCAGCAGGGACAAATCCTAGTGCCACTGCCAGTGGCCACACATTCTTCCTAGTTCAACTATGTTCATAGCAGTATTATTTGTAATAGCCAGAACCTGGAAACAGCCTAGATGCCCCTCAACCAAAGAGTGGATTTGAAAAAATGTGGTACATTTACACAATGGAGTACTATTCAGCGGTAAAAAGCAATGACATTTTGAAAGTTGCATGCAGATGGATGAAACTAGATAAAACCATTCTGAGTGAGGTAATCCGGACCCAGAAAGATGAACATGGTACGTACTCACTCATTAAGTGGATATTAGCTATAATGAAAAGGACAATGAGCCTATAGTCTATGACCGCAGAGAAGCTAAGTAACAAGGTGAACCCTAAGAGAAACATATATAGGTCCACCTAAGAAGGGGAAAAAGACAAGACACCCTGACAAAATTGGAAGCATGGTGTTGCAGGAGGATGGGCAGGAGGGGAGGAGGAGGGAAGAAGGGGCTGGATGAGGAGAACTTGAGGGAACGGAATAGTCGAGATGGAAGAAGGACAGAGATGAGAGCAAGGAAAGAGATATTTTGATTGAGGGAGCCATTGGGGGCTAGCAAGAAGCCTGGCACTAGAGAAATTTCCAGGAATCCACAAGGATGATTCCAGCTAAGATCCTAAGCAACAGTGGAGAGGATGCCCTAACTGGCCTTGCCCTGAACACAGACTGATTACTACATGTTTAGGAATTTCATGAAGAAGGTGTCAAAACCCAGGGTCTGAGGCTTTGCAATGCTCTGCCATTCATTCTGTCAGGAAATGCATGCAATCGATGATATATCCACACACACAGGATTATATCAGCTCATTAAATAATCACGCTTTGGTGAATATTTAATGCATTGGGAAAATCCATTGCTCTGAATGGATTAAACATGTCAGGAACAAAAGCTTAACTAAAGCTCAGACGTGACGCTGTGGTTTGACAATATCATACAGAAGACAATGGAACAAAAGCACCAAATTGTTACAGCAGCTTCGCTGGATACTAGACCAAGTAATTTTAATGCTTAACCACGAACACAGGAATCCATTTTACTAAAAAGGTTTTTGAAAAAATGATTATTGTCAAGGGAGGATGTTTATCCTGTTAAGAAAGAAGGACCAGCACTCGGGAGGCAGAGGCAGGCGGATCTCTGTGAGTTCGAGACCAGCCTGGTCTAAAGAGCTAGTTCCAGGACAGGCTCCAAACCCACAGAGAAACCCTGTCTCGAAAATCAAAAAAAAAAAAAAAAAGAAAGAAGGACATCTTTGCCTTAATGAGGCCCTCTGCACAGGCTGAGACAAACATAAGCAGCAGGGTTGCCCATGAACCACCTTGGTCTCTAAACAGAGTCTCCGGGAAGTTACTGGACCTGGCTGCTTCCTAATCAACCCTCCCCTTCCGGCATCTTCCTGCTTAACTATGCTAGTGTCCTCCTTCCTACTACTTAAAAGTCTGGGTAATGCCCAGACAGTTGCCACCCAGGTCTGGAGGAGCTCTGCCTGCGGGGAGGCAGGGCAGGCAATGCGCTTCTGCCCAGATGCTGCTGTGTTGGTCACTCTGCAGCTGTTCTCATGAGAAAAGAGACGCGTCCTTCCGCCAACTCCTCATGCCTACTCTTACCTGCTTCCTGGCTTCTTTTCAGCCCTTGCAGACTCTGGGCGACTGCTCTCCCACTGAATTCTATCCCTCGCCCTGATTTTAGTCTTCAAGTTATTTTTACGTTAGTGATCTGTCTTCATGTTTTGTATTATCATTATCTTCCAATTTTTATTGCGCCTATTCAATTATTTTGCACGCATGTGAGCACGGCGCATGTGCCAGATGTGAGCGTGGAGGCCAACCGACCACACACAGGCGTCAGTTCTCTCTCTCCATCATGTGGGTCCTGGGGATCAAATTCAGGTTGGTGGACTTGACAACATTTGTCTTTACCTATTGAGCCATTTTGTCAGCCCCATTTTTTTTATATATATTATTTTAAGGAAGGTACTCGCTAAGCTGCCCGAGTTATGTTGAATGTGGACTACCAATCTTCCTGCCTGGTTCCTCTAAGTATATGGGGATTGTAAGTGTATGGTTTTAAACTCTAAACCTTTTCATTTCTCAGTGTGACCTGCACAGGCATGGGTGTGGGTGGAAGTGTTTCTTAGGGACACCCATATTCCTTATCTTTGTTTTTATAAATGATCTGCCATGGCAAAGAAGACCTGCAGACCGGAATAAGGCAAGATGCCAGGAGGGGCTGCATCTTGACTTATTTAGGAGAACAGAGGTCATCCCAGGGGTTTGCTGGACCAGGAGACAGAGGGGGCAGTCAGTAGAATGAGTGGCATGGCTAGAGGACACAAATCTTTCCAAAAGCTGGGGAGAAAAAGTAGAAAACAAGGAAACCGATTCTGCCCTACAGCCCCGGGAAGGAGTGCCTGCCGCCTGGTTCTCTGGCTCCCAGAGTCGCCAGCTAACAAATGTGTGCTGTTTTAAGCTACTAACTTAGTGGTAATTTGCTATGGGAATGAATAGAGGTGCCAGTAAACCTAGAGCACACCCCCCTACCCCACACACGGCCTCCCTGACTGCACCACCACTAAAAGGCATTTGTTGTTCCTGCCAGAACTTCCCCAAGTGGCTCACAGCAATCCAAGTCCCGTAGCTTTAAAAGCTTCTCCGGTTGGACACACATCCTGTGTCAATCCCTCGGAAACTCGGTGTGCCTCAGCACGGGATGCATCCAGTAGTCTTACAGTCAAGACGTCTGGCTTATTTTTCTTAAGACAGAATTTTCCACATATGGCTGACCACTGAAACCATCATGGATCTATTTACATCAATATTGTTAACAGCAATGAACACCCATGGCTTGGTTGGCCTAGTATATGCCAGGCACTGGGTTGGGCTCTGTGGAAAAAGACAAATCTTTATTCCAAGCTGAGCCCCAACATTTCCTGCCATGCTTTTAGCACATGGGGCTGGGAGTTCTCCTCTCAAGGGTTTCATGTATCTTCCCAGGACAGGTCATGTTCTAAAAACGTGAGCATCTCCCCGACTCCCATCCCACAACTCTGCAATACCCCAGTAGACATAGAATGCATAGGAAGGGAGACAGGATAGTTTAGATATCTAATCTGAAAAACAAATGCTGTTTCCGAGAGATTAAGATGATTGTCCCAGACTGTGTTACTATGGGGTCCCTATGTCATATTCTCCGCAAGAGCTGCCAGAAGAGCAATGGGTGTCTAAACTCACAAAAGGACAGTCATTATTACAGAGACCACCATATCATTTCAATGTGGTGTCTGTCCCTCTATGCTTCCCCTTCCCTCCTGATCTTGATTACAGGACCGATTTACCTATAGGGTAGGACAGCAGTACAGACGAACCTTTGGATTCTCCTCACTGAACTGAGGAACAGTTTGTAGGCTATTAATAACACCCCTGTTTTCAATAGGTTTTATTTCACCTCACACGGGCTCCGATAAAACGGTTCAAGCTGCTATTGCTCTAGCCAAGTGTGAGTTGCAAGTCTCTGGTCTCCCAGGACTTCAGGCAGCAGGGCCACGCAAACATTGCCTAAGATTTTATTAGAAACGAAGGAATTTTAAAACAATGTAGATGAAAGCCCTTCAGTAACATATATTTTAAAGTTAGTGACCACAGAATCCTCCTTCCAAACCCTTTTCAACTCAGACCGAAAGAATTAAAAAAAAAAAAAACAAGTATCTGTTTATTCCAACTGCTAATTAGAAAAGAAATGCGAAGCATTTATTGAATGTTATAAAGTAAAATACGCTGCCACCAGGAACCCCACAGATCCATTTAAAGTACTTGTAAATATTTATATAGGTCACCATTTTATAACAGCAATCAGGGTTAGCCATTAAAATATCAATTCATGGCCACGAAGCAATCTTAACAGGTCTAGCAGGTTTACTTAGAATTTGCCGGGGACACAGAGAGAGCTGTCTTATACCATGCCCCTCTCTGCAGGAACAAGAGCGTTTGGATCTGAAGAGAATGCACTAACTGTTGCTGGATTAATTCTAAGGTGCAGTGGACAGCGGGCAGTGCTCAGCTATGCAGTGCATGGACAGGCTGTTTGTGTTTCTATTTGATGTTTGTCCCATGTGTATGGTCCATGGTAATATGGTAATGTCATCTTTTTTTTTGTCATCAATGATGCTGATCACACTAGACCGAGATCTAAAGACCCATCCCTGGGAATGAGTCAGGAAGTCAAGTCATAGTCAAGAGAAATCTGGCTTGCTTCTTTCTACCTTCTTCTTCTTCCTTCCTTTTCTTCACTTCCCTCCCTCCCTCCCTTTATTATTTTTTTAGGCTATCTGTAAGGGTTAAAGTTAACTTGCAAACCCCACTTGTGCAAGGACAGATAACTTGCCAAAAGGCTGGAGGCTGTGGTTCTTCTAAGATAACAAGTCACATATTTTCATTTCAATAAACAAGGTTGATACCCTAACTGTACAAGATGCTTAATCACAAGCAGAGGCGGGAGATATGTGGGCAGGAAGTATGTCAGGATGTACATATTCCTACCCCCATTGGACGAAGGTGGGAAGTACCATTGTCTTGTGGGGGGTTTGCCTTTATGAGCACCTGACTGACCTAAAATTGGGGCCATTCTCTAGGAGTCCTGGGCATGGCCCTGACCAGTATCCTTATTCCTGGTTGGTACTAAATAAAGCTTGCTTTAATTGGATAATTGTGGAACTGGTCTTTCTCCTGGAAATTCTCAGGTTTAACATTAGCATACAAAGTCATGGATTTCATCATGGCATATTTGTTTTTGTGTGTATATGTGTATGTGTGTGTGTGTGTGTGTGTGAGAGAGAGAGAGAGAGAGAGAGAGAGAGAGAGAGCGATAGAGACAGACAGAAACAGAAAGAGGTTATATTCTCTTGACTAGGGTGTGTGGGGTCAGCACTCTGAAGATATGTGGAAATATCTACTACTGAGCAGCACTCACAGGATTTTGGACAACAAACAGACAGTCTCTGCTACTTACAGAAGAAGGCAATGGCCACAGATGGCAAGGAAAGCAAGCATTCCCACCAGAATCCAGGGGGCTCAACAGGGCTTATGAACCGAGCACTGTAACAATCTGACTTCTCCCTTGTGCCTTCTATCACCTTGTTTAAAGACGGAAACGCAAAGAGCCTCAGGTTCTCCTGTTCTTCGACTTGTGAACCAAAGGGAAGAGCGCACACTGGCCTGTGTAAACATTAGTATAATCCTAAGAGCAGAGATCAGGTGCAGAATGTGTGGCCCTATCCCACGTATCCTAGCGTTCCAGGGCATAAGGGAGAGACGTTTAAGGCTAAACAGGACTAAACAGAGAAGTTTAAGGCTAGCCTAGGTGACATAGGAGATCCCGTCACAGGTCAAAACCTTTAGAAGAATTCTGGGGATGGAACCCAATAAGAAAGTGCTGACCCGGAATGCTCAAGGCTCGGTTCAGTCCCTGGGCCCAACAAAAACAAAGACAACACACACAAAAATACTCCATCTAAAAACCTAGTCTGCTTAACCAAGAAAGGCAATGAGGCCCAAAATAATAATACTGATAGCGAGAACTTCAACCACCACCAATGGATGAAAACACAGTTTACAACCGAGTGAGGTAATGATCTCCTTGGGGAATGGCATGGGCATTTTTACAGATTGCTGCTACCAGTTCGCAAAGGTACAGTACAAAGATGGCAAAGCTCACAGTGGTCTCTGCAGAGAAGCAGCCTCAATGTGCGGCTTCCCAAATCACAGGGCCAAGGCCTGGGACTTCCTTCATATCCCAAACTGAGATAACCGAGTTTGGGGAAAGTTTTGGAAATTGAGAGTTTACAAAACATGCAGGAAAATAAACACTTGATTTTTCAACATTTGCGAGAAATGCAGATTGATGGACAAAATGCACATTGCAATGAAGAAGAGGCAGAAAGTTCTGGAATACAGGAAGAGCTGCTGGCTCTGGAGAGAGAGGAGAAGGCAAACCAGTAGATGACAGCAAGGGACAATGTGTGCCAGGTGACATGAGGGGCATGAGGGCCCACATAGGTAGGCAAGGGGAGTGTGGGCTCAGACACCAGATGGAAAGACCCAGAACAAGGCTAAAGACAAGGTAAGATGGAGGAGGAAGCCAGAGCAGGTGGCTGGAAACAGAGGCATGGGCAGAACTCTGGATTTGACATGGCAAGAGGGTCACAAAATGGTGGCTGAAAAATTGGCCCTCCAAGCAAAGAAAGGACCAAAGGGACCTGAAGGTCCTGGAGAAGCCATCATGACTTCTCTGCAAGCTATCTCCAGGCCACTCTCAGCATCCACAGAAGGAAACACGCAACAAATCTGTCTTCTTTGCATCTGTTCTCAGCCACTTTTGTGGCTTTGCATATGTGTGACCCATTTCTGAAACCAGGGCAGTCTGCTTCCATATTAAAGACACAGGCTATCACATTAAAAACTCCCAGCCAGGTTCACCTTGTACCTGACAGGAATAGACACTGGACAGCAAATCTCAAGGACCAGGCTAGCATCCCAAGCTGGAGACTACCCCAGAGGGAAGACAGTGGGGCTGCATTTGAACTCAGTGAGAAGGAAAAGAACTCGCTTTTCCTTCTTAGCCACAGGCCGTTGTTTGGACCCACAGCCTGCATTTGCAGTGGGATATTTAACTCGCCCAAAAACTGAGTCAGCGCCACAGCTTCTCTAAGCCAATGTTTGTCTGCCGGTACCGTGGCTGGGTGAAAAGAGCGTTAGGGAAATGAGCAAAGGCCTTTCATATCAGTGGATCCAATCTAAAGAATACTAGTTTCATATTTTAGATAAACACTTGGCCTGTTGGGAAATCATAACTCAGAGGAGGCAACACGCTGGTAATATTTTTTTCCGCACAGATGTTAGTTTTAGTAATAACTTGTAATGATGGGGGAAAGGAATTAGATCTCTTTGGGTAAAGTGATACAACTTAATTTCAGTATTTATCCATTTGAAAAATGGGCTTAGTTCTTTAAGCAACACACACACACACACACACAGAGAGAGAGAGAGAGAGAGAGAGAGAGAGAGAGAGAGAGAGAGACTCTCCCCTCCATTCCAGTAGTGGGGAAAGCAAAGACTGGAGGTTCCCTAGGGCTTGATAAATATCTAGCTTCACCGAATCGGTGAGCTTCAGCTTTGGCAAAAATGCTCATCTCAAAAAGTAAGGTAAAGAGCGATGGAGGCAGACACCTAATTTCTGCCTCTGCGGTCTTCATGCACAAACACGCATGCACACCCACATAGATGCACGCACACACATGTGCCGACTCAGAGGTACACTGCGCAGGCACAGCACTGAGACAGAACAATGTATTCACCAAATGCACAGTATTAGAGTTAATGGTAGGGAAGGCTGAAGTGCTCAGGAGTTCCCACAGAAGGTCCAGAAAACAGGCAAGCAGAGTTACAACAGACCCTGTGTTTACACATGCAACCTCGTTAAAGCTGATAGTCATGATGTCGTTCCTAGCTCAGGTACGAGTGGCAAAGTTTGGGAGATAATTCATGGCAAGCAACGATACTCTCTCCCCTCTGTACGTTCAGTTACACATCCTATGTCACCCGTGAAACAGTCTACTTTTCTCTTAAAAATGTCCCACCCCGTGGATCGACAAGGGCTTCCAAACCTGCACATAGGACAACACTCATGTTCTTTTTCTCTAGAAACTCAAAAATGCATTTCTCGGTTGTGTAATTATGAACTTTATCCTCCTGTGCAAATTAGTAAACCAGGTGTTAGTAAGTGCAGGTAAATGGAAAACTGGGCTTCAAAAAACAAACAAGACCTGGCCAATCTTTGCGGGGCACACTTTTTTTCCCCCTCTGAGGGAGATTAAGGTTTCTACAGCGCACTGGTATGAAGGCCACCAAACCAAATGTTGCAATCTTAAAGTGACATTGACAGCAGACATGTCTGGGGGTGGCAGGTTAGGACTAACCCAGGATTCTCTGTTCTTCGAAGACAGTCATCCATCCAGGAGCAAAAGCGAACACGCTGAAATACTCTAAAGATTATGACAATTTTCTTCTTCAATTAAAACATATCCAAATAGCCTAACTTGAAAACACTTAGTATTCCTCGTCCATAAGAAATGGTACCTTCACAACAGATCTGAGCTGCCAAGATTCATCTGCCCCTCAAGCACTCGGCACTCACCTGGTGAAAATGTTTAAGCTTCCCGGTAGTTTCTGTGGGAATTTTCTCATTTTCTTGGGAAGGAACCAAGAGCCAGGGGCCACCCTATGCACCTTCAGCTTTCTAGGTGAAATCTAGGAGTCAGCACTGGGGATAGGGAGCCCGCCATTCACCTTCTGTCCCATTGACAGCTCACAGACCCAGGAAAGCAAACAGCTCCCACTCTGAATGGCTGGGCCAGGCCTTCTGTCCTCGCTGCATGTGAATCTTTCTGTGAGTCAGTGAGGGGCTGTCAGACTCCAGCACATAAATTTGAAGTTGACCTTTAAAGCCAACCTTCCTTGGGACCCTGAGCTGCTTCGGGGTCACAGGGTCTTGTATAGCAGGAATTCTAATTGGTTTTACTAATAAAAACCCCAAGTTAGATATAGGAGCAGCCAGCCACTAATCTTACCTCTACTGAATCCTCAGACTGAATGCCATGAGTTCCTGTCTCCTCCCACCTTATATTCCTCTCTCCAACCAGCCATATTCCTTCCTGTATCCACATCCCTAGTGCTGGGATTAAGACATGTAACTCCGAAGTACTGGGACTAAAGGTGTGAGCCACCTCTGCCTGGCTCTGTTTCTCTTTAAGACTGGATCGATCTTATGTAGCCCAGGGTAGCCTTGAACTCACAGAGAACCCTCTGCATCTGCCTCCCGAGTGCTGGGATTAAAGGTGTGTGCCACCACTGCCTGGCTTCAATCACTACCTATTGTCTTAGTTCTGTACTCTGATCATCAGGCAAACTTTAGTTGTTAAAGTACAAACAAAATAATATCACTACAGTCTTGGTTTATGGAGGTGGCAGAAGCTGGGAACTTTATTTTTAGTGGGTGGAATCTCAAATCCCAAGTTCAAGAGCACCTAGGATCCTGGCATTAGGTCACATTCTGAAGTCTTTAACATAGAAATGCCCAAACAACATAGGGCTGGTGACAACTACTGACTATGGGATGGGAGAAACGTGGTGTCTTTGGGGCCAGGACTCAGTGTTCTACTGAGCAACTGGGTTGGATGGCAGGAGAGATCAGCTAAGACCAATCTCAACTACATTACAAAGAAGTATCCCACCCTCAAGAATCTTTTGTACATTGGTTCCTTTTTCCTTTTTTTTTTTTAAAAGAATACATTGGAATATTTGTATTCGTTGCCTATTCTTCTGGGATTCCCAGGGAGTTTGTATCCAGGGATATGTTTTCATTTCCCTATCCCAGTTGTTACACCACTACCTTATTTTCTGATCTTCCACTGTCCTCTCCCAGGGGAGGGAAGTGAAGAGGGTGGAGGAGATGCTTGTCAGACAGCTGGGATCTGAAGATCAGAGTCACATCCTAGACCAGAGACGGCAGACCAAAGCATAGTGGATGCATTTGTAAAACAGCCAGTTCTTAGAAACAATTCCCCTCATCCCAGACCAGCCCCTAGGATAAAACAATTTAACAGCCTGTGTTCCCCAAAGAAGAGGTAGAGGCAGTTAGGTACTGTCACTAAAGAGCTCTTTAAACTGTTCTCTGTTTACTACTTGGTCGCAATGTTGGTGTCGATGGAGCCGGAGCCTGTGATTGGAGAGGGCGAAGCAAGGGCAGATCCCCAGTTCCTGCCTGAAGGCTGGCTGCAGGGGAGGAGAGTCAAAGACCTGTCCTCCTAACAATTGCAGCCTCCACACTGCTTTATAACTGTCGTTGGGGATAAAGCATCTTCCCGGCAGCAACAGGAAAAAGGAAAGGGTTTATTTGGCTTACAACTCCAAGTCACGGCCCATTATTTTGGAGAAGATAAGGCAGGAACTCAAGACATCAGTTTACATCCACAGTCAAGAGCAAAAGGAACAGAAATGTTGCCCTGCTTGCTGCTGTACTTCTCCACAGTCCAGAGTCCCTACCTAGGGAATAGTGCTGCCAACAGTGGGCTGGCTTTTCATTCCCGTGTCAGATAGCAATCATGACAATCCCCACAGAAATGCCCACAGACTAACCTGATATACACAATGTCTAAGCTGAGAGTCTATTCCAAGCTGATTCTAGGTTATGAAAAGTTTACACATAAAAATGATGGACTGGAATCTGAAATTGCAACCTGAAATAAACCCTTTCTTCCTTAAGCTTTTTGACAGGATTTTTTTTTAAATCACATTGAGAGAAATGAAAACCAGACAGGATCTTAAAGGAAATCTCTCTCTCTCTCTCTCTCTCTCTCTCTCTCTCTCTCTCTCTCTCCATCTTTTCCTCCCCCCTCTCTCTATATATGTAAGTATGTATTATGTATGTAGAATTAATAAGTACATGTAAAGATGCTTGGCATTATTAGCCATAATGGAGGTGCAAACCCAAGCCAGAAACAGGTATCACTTCACCCCCTTTAGGACAATTATCAACAAAAACGACAAATCAAAACAGACACTGGCAAGGCTGTAGAAAATTTGGAACCTTCACCGACTGGTGTCGAGACATAAACAGTGCCACATTTTGGGGGGGAAAAAGGTTCAGCAAACGTTCCAAAAGCCAAACACACGGTTACGGATTGATTCTACTTGTAGATCACAATACACCTCCACACAAGAACACATGGCCCAGTGTTGACAGCAACATTGTTCAGAACAGCCAAAAAGTAGAACAATCAAATGTCATTAGCTGATGAATGGGCAAATGTAATACAGATCATGGAATATTATTAGTCAAAGAAATGAATCACAAACATATGCTGGAACACCAGTAAACCTTGAAACTAACGTGCTAAGTGGAGAGAGACAGTCACTATGGGCCGCATGCTGCATACTTGCATATACCTGGGACACCTGGAACAGACCTCAGAGACAGAAAGGAGAGCAGCTCTTACCTAGGACTGCAGTGGGGGCTGGGACCAATAGATGGTCACAAACTCTTAATACATTAAGTCTCTCAACGGCACACAGTTCAGGCAGGTGAACTGCACAGTGCATGGGTTATCCGGAGAGGTGACAAAAGGAATGGAATACGGACACCTGCTTCAGAGCTTGACCCCGTGCTTGGTGTTTACAAGGATACGTTGGTGTTTACAAGGATACGTTGGTGTTTACAAGGATACATGTGGAGCAGCCTAACAGGAGTTGCTTTCCTGGGGAGAGCTGCTGTCATAAAGAATCTATGCGCACACTCTCTCTCTCTCTCTTCCCATAATTCCTTTCTTTCCCCTCAAATGGGTGACAGAAAACTTTGAAATCCTAGTAGCACGCTTACACAGTTTTGAGATGGAAGACATTATCAGGAATGGGGAAACTGATCCAGAAAAACTCAGCCCAAGATTTCAGGGATAGCAGGGGTGAGCATTAGTTTTGCCCAGACAGAAACTGCTCTTTAAGTTTTCGGTGGCACCACGCAAGACAAGTCCCAATGGCCTTTAAAGCACAATGACTGTGACCATAGATCTCCCACTGGGTGTTGGACATCAGATGGAATTCTGTATGAACTGTGCAAAAGAGCAAAGACTGGGACACAGGGCGAGAGCTTCCCTTGTTCCTTCTTTAGGCACTATCACAGTGACATGAATGACTTAAAGACAATAATTCATTATTTAAGAAGTCAGACTGAGACTCTAAGGCCAAGGGTCTGGCATCAGTCATCAGACAAGTCACCCATCCCTCTTTAAGTTCTTACGCAGAGAGGTGAAGTACCCAGGGCGGGAAGGCAAAGTCCACTCTGAGCTCTCTGTTCAACCTTCCCAGAAAAAAAACCAAACCAAAACAAACAAAAAACCACATTTTATTTCCACTCCAGATAACCTGCCTTTCCAATGTTCCCTTCTCTGTCAAGCTCTTGACTTGGAGTACTGAGAGGTCTCATCTTACATGACCTTCACCAGCCTGGCACTGTCCTGTTGGCACCAGGGAAGCATGTGGATTGAACAAGCAATTTGCTTGAGTGTTGCCGCGAGCCGGTGGCGTAGCTTAACTTGGGGGAAGTCGTTACTCTCAACTCAGATCGAAACACTGGGATCGACACGGTGCTTTGGAAATAACAGAATAAGTCAACCTGCTTGGATAAGAATTTCGAAGCCTCTCCCCTGCCCAATTTCAATCTCGACCTACTGTAGAAATCCTAAGTGCCTAAAGGAATTCTGGTTTCCCTCCAAGGGGATCTTTTATCAATAGCCGAAAAGAGAGGCCTCCACTTAAGAGCCTACACAGTCAGGGCTGGGTGTCACTGCTCCCTCTCTTTGGGGTGAGGAGAAGGGGGGTTTGCTAGGAGGCAGTGTGGTACAAGGAGCTGGAGAACACGGGGGCTGTGGGACTTGGGGGACCATTTTATTCATCACTTCACAGGGAACAATTATCCTTTCACATAACTTAGTGACAAATAAAGCTAAACCTCCGTAGGTTCTCTCAGCAAAGCATTTAAAAATAAGTGGAGCGTGCGTGTTAGGCCTACAAGAATCCACTCACCCATCTGCTTTGGTTGTTACTGTGCAGAAATTGCATTCAGTTGCAACCCAGGCTCTTCTCTGTGACACGGGCTGAGACAGTTCTGCCATGCCACGAGTCACATGTGTTCAGCCATCTTCTCTCAAGCGGCCACTGCGTGAATTCCTGTCTTACCAGTAAGTCTCCTTCAGAGGTCAGTTTCGTTGAATCCTGTTTACCACCTACCCCAGAGAAATCAAAGGGGCCAATCCCAACATCACCTAACTTCTGACTCATTATTTTAGAAACACTTCAGGAGAAGGGAAACCAAACATGAATCGTGGGGCTTTATTTTGTGTGCGCTCCAGACTAACAAACCTCATCTGATGTGTTTCTAGCTAAATGTCATGAGACTACACCCTGTTTGGAAGACAAGAAGGCAGAGGAGGAAGGGGGAGGGGATGGAGGGAAGGCTGAAGAGGGCCGAAGATGGACTGAGTCTTAAACCTTGCATTAATTGCTAACACTAGACATCCTTATGATTTTACACACGGTTTCCTGTTTTCTCTTAAAAAATGAGAGGCCGTAGCCACCCTAAGTTAATGTTCCCATAGGACAAATGTGCTGGGAAGCAACAGTTTTGCTCAGCTGAGGCAGGGAGGTGCTCGCTGGTCCCAGGCATCCTTTTCTGCCAGTCTAAGTCTCTTTGCTACTGACCTCTACATGGTGCACAGTAGCCTCCCGCCATCTGTATCAGAGAGTGAATGCTTGCTGCCTGTTCGGAGGGGCTGCAGAGCTGACGAATGAGAGAACACATCTCCTTCCTAAGACCGAAAATCGGCTCCGAAATAACAGCTGACCAACAATTGGTGTTTTGTCTGTGCTCTAACAAGAAAAGTTTGCCCTATATTTTAAGAAACAAGCTTTCTTTCCAGAGGGTGGAGAGAGCCACTCGTTAAGCAGAGAGGCCAGGCGGTGGTGGCACACACATCAACTCCCAGCACTTGGGATCTCAAGCCTTTGATCACAGCACTAGGCAGGCAGAGATCGGAGTATAAGGCAGGGTGGGAGGAGACAGGATCTCTCGCCCATTCAGTCTGAGGATTTGTAGAGACAGGAGCTCAGCCTATTCATTCTGAGAATTTGGTAAAGGTGAGAAGTCTCTCTAGTGACTGACTCCTTTACTTTCTCAAACTTTCAGCATTTACCCTGATATCTGACTCCAGGGTTTTACTACTAAGTTGGATCTGGATTCAGGCCACAATCTAGCTTCCTCAAGCATATACAAGGCCACATGCTAGTGGCATGAAGGGGAACCCCAGGAGACAGCACACCTTGGGACTCTCAAGTGATGTCTGAGCTCACTCTTCTTGTGATCACAGGACTGCTAGCAACCCCAGGCCATTAACAACCCACAAAAGCAAGAAATTATTAGGGCCACTTCTATCTATAGAGATGAGCCTGTGGCACCTTCTAGACCTGTATTTCTTGGAAAAAGAACGTGAGATTTCCCCATGATGATCCTTGTCTGGTCACTGGGAAATGTCTGTCACAGCGGACACGCTAATCAATAACAGTGAGCCATGTGTTGTAGGTTCGAGCCTATCAGAAGTCATACAAAAAACCAACATGGACTGAAAAGGCCACAGTAATAAGTAAGGATTTGTTAAGATAAACCACGTCCTTTGGGACTGTCTGTCTGCATTCAGAGTGCTGACAGACTGCATTTAAAAGTCACATAAGCATCTGAGGGCTGCGGCGACGACAGATATTCACGATGGCATCAGTGTTTTAGAGTCTGCATTCTAAAATGGAAATGAAACAATTACCTGGGCACAATGTTAAGTTCAAACTCTGGCCAAGCAGGTCAGGGCAGGGCCTTAGCCCCTCCTTTCTCCCAAGTCCACAGGGCATGCAAGGGGCCAGCCTGCCTCACCTTACTCATTAACACTGAGCTTCCAAAGAACCGTTGCCAGCTGTGGTGGCTCAGGCCTCCAATGCATGTATCCAGGAAGCTGGGGCAGGAGGGCTATTGCAAGCTCAAGACCAGCCAGGGCTACGAAGTACATTCTAAGCCAGCCTGTGTAGACTACAGAGCAAGATCCTACCTCAAAGAATAAAAACGGGAAAAGGGAAAGAGAGCCACTTTGGGACTAAATGATAGGATCACTGATGGCACCAGCCAGCCAGGTCACTCGGGACCGTTTCCTGTTCAGTGCAGTGTGGGACAGCCCTGGCTAGCTGGACTCTTTAGCCAAAGAATACGTGGGGTTGTTTCAGAAACAGCTGCAGAAGTTTGAGCTGTGGTCTGTAGCATACACTCCCAACTCTTGCCTGTAAGTATTTTAAGGGTTGGAAGGGCTTCTCTCCCATTGCAATACCATTGCTTGGGGGTTTGGGGGCTGAGTGAACCCATCAAAAACCCTCTGAGGCTGCTGGGGGTAGGTGGTCTAGTTAATTCCTCGGCTGCTAATAATTTAGCCCTTCCTTTTGGTTTCCTCCCTAAACATCTCCTAAATAGCATCTTGAAGTGAGCTAAGCCTTCCAGCCCTCCTGGGGCACCAGCTCCACTGGGAGCATTGGCGATCTCGGAAGAGAGCCCTGATGTGAAGGAAGCATACTCCGCAAAGGGCCCTCGCCAAATCACAGAGAGATGACGCGTGCATAGAGAGCTCATGGCCAGTGACCTTTAAAAACCATACAGATCAAGCTGGGTGGTGGTGGCGCACTCGAGAGGCAGAGGCAGGTGGATTTGTGTGAGTTCAAGGCAAGCCTGGTGTATTAGAACTAGTTCCAGGACAAGGTCCAAAGCTACAGAGAAACCCTGTCTCAGAAAACCAAAAACCAAAACAAACAAAAACCCTTACAGATCAAAAGCATTCTGGAAGGAGTAGAGTAAAATCAGCATAGCGTGTTTGTACTGAAGTCCTCACCCTGTGAATGTTTGTGGGTGAAACGTGATTCCTTGTATGCTTAACTCTACTCCAATACATTTTAGCCAACTGACTAAAAAACTACTTCAGAGTCCAGGGTGTCCCTATGTCTTCCCTCTAATTTCTCTTAGAAAAATATTGTTCTAGGACCATTATACAGAGTTCTCATTCTATTTTTTCTTTCTTTCTTTCTTTTTTTTTTTGAGAGAGAGAGAGAGAGAGAGAGAGAGAGAGAGAGAGAAAGAGAGAGAGAGTCTTTCTCCCTTGTCCAGGCTAGCCATGAACTCATGGTCCTCCTGCCTCAGCTTATTAAGACTAGGATTACAGGCCCGCACCACCTAGCCCTTAAATTAAACATATTTTCTTAAAGACATTTTAGAATGGATTAGTGAACTGGGTTATCTCAACATCAAAATAGAAAGCTTAAAATGTGTCCTAGGGCCAGGGGATGGCACACACCTTTAATCCCAGCATTTACATGGCAGAGGCAGGTGGATCTCTGTGAGTTCAAGGCCAGCCTGGTTCACAAAGTGAGTTCCTGGGCAGCCAGAACTGTTACACAGAGAAATCCTGTCGCAGAAACAAACAAAAACCAAAACAAAGACATCTTAGGGCTTGGGTCTTGTTTTTCTAAAATTCTACAATAGATCGTTCTCTTTATGCTGTATACCTTAGCAGGAGAATGACTCTCCTGGTTTGCCAGGAAACATCACAGGGTCAGAGGTCACCAGATGGCTGCTCTGAAAACTAACTCCCTCAGGGTGTGCACTGGGGACAGAGCTGAAGCAGCATTAGGATTTTCCCTCCAGGTGCAATCTCATTTCCATACCACCCAGAACACACTGAAGTCCAACAATTTGTCGCTGCTGCTGCTTTAACCTCCCCTAACTGAAGAGAACATGAAAGGTTTGCTTCTGATTTCACTAAGTAGTGACTGAATGTTTCTTCAGTCTTCCAAAGTGTGTTGTAGCAGGAAATCCAAAAGATTGAGAAACTGGGTCGGCCCAATGGAAACCGATACAGCAAATGGGCTTCCAACAAGGCCCTGTTCAGATCTGTGTGTGTGTATTTTCACATGCACCACCTCCCGGGCAACGGTACAGGTTCTCAGATGCTCCCATGATCCCCCACTGCCAATGAAGACCCTCAGCTCATCAAGAGCAAAAAGATCCAGCAGGACCTCTTTGGAGATATGAACAGAGGTAGCCCTGAGATCAGGTATGTACTAGGCCTTCACTAGGGCACCCCAGGAATAGTGCTAACCCCACAATTGTCGAACCCACAACTCTTCTGCCTGTAAAGTGATGGCCAAACTCAGTGTCTCTCACTGCATTGCTGTGATGGGAAAGGTGCTTGACAAGCAGCTGGGTGACTCTCTCTGGATGTTTTCTGATATTTTATTAGAGTTACTATTGTTTTATTGGCATTGTAAAATGTTTTTGACAATGGAGGCTACGGCATGCTATTCTAAACACCTCCTGAAGGTGGCTAATAAAACAGAATGTAGCTAATTATGTTAATGATTAAGCCTTCTTTGACCAAGTCAAACTTGACTGGATTCATTCTCTTAAGCGGCCTGACTTTATTTACTTTTACTGAAGAATGTCTGAACTAGGAAAATGAAGTCCTATTTGGTTTTAAAGATTCTGCAGCCTTCCAAGAATTTCCTAAATTATAAAAGAACAATAATATCTATACTGGGGGTGTCATAAAGCATGAGACTTGCAAGGCTTTATATTCAGTTATATTCAAGAAGATGCCACCGTGTAAAAAGATGGATGCTACTTCAAATGGCTGTTAAAGGGACTTTTAGATACTATGATACATCTTCAGTTGCCATGCAACCACGAAAAATAGTTTTATGCAATAATGTTCAATGATATATAATTAAATTTCATCAGATGTTAGGTAAAACAAAACAAAACAAAACCCAACCACTCCACAGAATTATACTATCTTCCTGAAATTGTGAAAAATGATGTCTGGAAGGAAATTCCTGAGTATTTCAAGAGTGGCTAGCAAGGTAACAGTTAAACGTATGTCAGTAGAATGGCACCAGGACAGGTTCTCAAGCATCAGGACTAGGCAAAATGTCAATCAAAGGCACAGTTCAGGGGAGGCTTTGGGCAGGAAACACTCCCTTTGTAGTCAAGTGTTGATCCCGGGAATCAAGAGCATTTGACTAAATGTCTCCCTGTCTCTTTCTAGTCTGTCTTCTTGTAACGGCATGGGTGATAGTAACGTGTTGCAAAACTACTTTTCTTTGTCGTTGTTTAATCAAGCAAGTGCAGAAAGGGCCTAGGGTGTCACATGAGGACCTCTGGGCATGGCGCTTTTGCTTTCAACATTTTCTTTATCGTCAGTATGATTTAATGTTAAGTATTTTATTTCTTCAATTTCTTAAGTTGAAAAAAAAAGATCATAAAAACAGTCAAAGAGTTCAATGTAAACATAGGCTTATAATTTGCATAATATACTTAGAATGGAGTCTCATTTTATTGACCTTAACATGCCAGATAAACCCACCCCAGTTCCGTTTTGTTTGGTTTGTTGTTTTGCATTTGCAGGGAAGTAAAATGAGAACCTCCTCCATGTAAGACAAGTGTTCAACCACTGAGCTGCATCCCAAACCTCTGCCACAATTCTGAAATAAAGGCACCAAGCCAAGTAGAAAAGACCCTTGCTATAAGATGATGGTTTCCCTAAGAACACTGCAGGTGTTCATACCTTTTGAATTGCACTCTGGGTCACCCTTGTATTCTGGAAGTCGGGCTATCTAGGATTACAGGTTGGAGACAGTGTGGACAAACAGCTATGCAGTAAAATGTCTCCTTCCATAGGCAGTATTAACCTACTTCAAGCTGCTCGCATTGGCTCTGTGTTTAAGATTACCTGGCTAAATCACCTGGATATGAGGCCTGCAGACAGGGTCCCCTGCCTCTACTCCTGCTTAGATTCCTCCCTGGAACTGCTGCCAGCCAGTGCCATGCTTCTTTGAGATGCTTCTGAAGTGGCACTGTAAGATGCAACAACGATGCGGGGGGGGAGGGGGGGCGTCTGGGAAACACCCAGAATCTCAGACTCCTTTGGCAGACTAATGTGTTCCTGGACACGCGCAAGGACAAGGCTCACCTACATCCCGTGAGCCTGGTTGTGTCACTGCAGAAGGGTGACCAGACCAGCTCCCTGTTGGTACTGTGGGCAGCAGCTCAGGTAGTCCCAGTATGTCTTGGGCTACGACAGATACGGAGAACGGTTTGCCTGATTCCTGAAGCCAGGGGCATTTGCGTGTAATGGGATGGTTGGCTGAGGGGATTACCTGAAACCTCAACTATGGTAAAGGGTCTATGTCCTCCAGTCAACTTCCTTAATAGAATAAGCTGTGGGAGGACGGGCAAGTAGCTCTCGTCATACGAGCTCCTCTCTAAGTAAGAAACTAATATGAAAGGAGACAGAGACAGAGACCCACACGGGAGCACCGGACAGAAATCTCAAGGTCCAAATCAGGAGCAGAAGGAGACGGAGCACGAGCAAGGAACTCAGGACCACGAGGGGTGCACCCACACACTAAGACAATGGGGATGTTCTATTGGGATCTTACCAAGGCCAGCTGGCCTAGGTCTGAAAAAGCATAGGATAAATCCGGACTAGCTGAACATAGCGGACAATGAGGAATACTGAGAATTCAAGAACAATTGCAGTGGGTTTTTGATCCTATTGCACGTACTGGCTTTGTGGGAGCCTAGGCAGTTTGAATGCTCACCTTACGAGACCTAGATAGAGGTGGGCAGTCCTTGGGCTTCCCACAGGTCAGGGAACCCTGATTGCTCTTCGAGCAGATGAGGGGGGGGGGACTTGATCGGGGGAGGGGGAGGGAAATGGGAAGCGGTTGTGGGGACGAGGCAGAAATCCTTAATAAATAAATAAATTTAAAAAAAAAAAGAAACTAATATCCTCAGCACTCCATTGATGCCTGGTTTTTTAAAGCACAGGCCTTTATATTACTACACCATGAAATGAGTTTTAAAATGAAAATTTGAAGCTCTGGGGAATTCTCACTCTAATTAGCAATTGCTCAAAGGTGTATTTAATTTGGACAGAGTGTCCTTGTGGACTGTATCTCCTGGGGATCTGCTAATCAGCTCCACGCCAACCACTCTGTTGGCATTTATGAACACCCACAGGTACAACGTTACTCATTCAGGCCACAAAGACACTGCCAGCAACACCTATGAAAGATCCGTGCCATGCTTTCTTCTTCGAAAGAGTTATTAACACTTAGAATGTGTTAGAATATCCTTAAGACATAGCCTTCACTTGATGTATTATACAGCGTCTTTCAACACAGCACATTGATAACCGAGACCAGGTGTTGATTTTTTTCCCAAGTGCACACGGTGAGGAAGAGGGCAGGTTTTGTTTGCTTGTTTGTTTGTTTGAGGTTTCACTGATCATCTCATTTTTGTCTCTATAAATATTGTTCTCTCAGGTGCATTCTGTCACACACCCCATGACTTTCTATACCCTCACTTTGAAATGTCCTGAGTCACTGTTTTAGGTCTAACGTTGTACACCTGGATTGTGTATGCTTACGCAAAATGGTCGATCAATCTCATCATCAAAGTGAGCCCACTTTATTTCCTTATTTAACAGGAAATGCTGAAGAGGTCCCTGGGGACAGACAGCATTTGGGGAGGCGTATTCGTATCCCTATCTTCACCGCAGAGGGCTCGAATCTCTCCAAATCCGCGTGAAGTTCACTGAGTGAGGCATCTGTTGAAGACCGACACTCCCAACTTCTGCAGTCCATGCTTTCACAGAGGGACGATTTTAACCATGGACTGTTTGAGTCTAGCACCGCCCCCTCCCAAGATGTGGGTGCCATCCTGGCCTGTCTGTATGCAGGATCCTTTTCATTCACAGGCTGAAGCCCTAGCTCATTACCCAGACCCCATCACAAGAAGGATGACTTTGTTACACTATATCCCAAGTGGCCCTCCAGCTTCACCCACTGCCAGTTTTACTTGGGTAGAACACAAGTAAATAAATAGCAGACGCCAGACACATGCTGATTCCTACCCTCGTCAGAACTGCTTATGAGAACAGGACCGCCTCTGCTTTAAGGGGGAGCAGGCTGAATGGCTGTGACTTTGGGGGTGCTACTAAGGGAACCAGAGGGATGTGATAGTCAGAGACCCAGGGTTGTGTGAAGGAAATGGAATGTCACCTGATTGCCTAGATACAAATCCCAGGTAGTTGTGCGACTTTGGGAAAGTCGTTCATCCTCTCTAAAACTGCTTCCGAGGGTGGTTGTGAGGGTTAAGTGGATTAACATAAGCAAAGTATCTGGAACAGTGTCTGACTTTACTGAGCCAGCACCATGGTAGGGTTAGTTAAAAATTTAAAAGGGCCAAAAGCCAAACTGAACGTTATCCAATGTAGAGACCCCTAACTAGAATTCGTCAGCTGGCCATCTCTCCAGCGTGTCAGATGCAGCTGCTCCACCTCTGAGGTCTTTGTTCTGTGTTACTCTCTCCTTTGTGGTTTCTAATATTACCTGATTTCCTTGCTCAGCATTCTGGATCTTTCCCTGACTGCAAGAGTGGGACCCGAGGTTACACCCAATGGGTCAGAGTAAAATGATGACCTGCCTAGGTTTGAGCAAGTGCCTTCTTCTAGTGCAATAGTTTCTGAAGGCATTGTTTGTAGCTGTTCAATCTCCTGAGAGTCTGTTGGAGCTACAAGTTATCCAGTGCCACCCTGGACTTACTGCATCAGAAATGCTGGTACTGGCCCGTGTATCTGACAAGCTCCTGGTGTGACTGCATGCAACTGGTGTTTGGAAATCATTGAAATTTAAACCATATTAGGCACTCAGGTACCCAAACTGTTTATCTTCTCAAACTAAGTGAATGACTTGAGGTATCTTAGAACTTGGACGCCCAATTGTATCTAGTGCACTATATGGCTTGAGTCCTCCTCCAGGTTGTCTTTATTTGGACTCAATGCAAAGTCCCTCAAGATCTCTCAATAAGACCTATGTGTATGGAACATTTTGGCTGTCTCCCTCTTCTCTTGACTTTAGGGGTCTTTAACAAGGATTTTACCTTGTCTTGAATGGTGACCCCCACTATATTCAGAAGATGGGCTGAACAAAATGCTGGTGCCCTTGGTAGATCTCTACCTCTAGCCTCTGGTTAATCCATGAAGACAACACCTGGTGCCCTTGGTAGATCTCCACCTCTAGTCTATGGTTAATTCATGAAGACAACAAGTCCACATAGCTGTTTAGTTCACAGCACTTCCCACCATTGGCTTATATATCTCTAGCTGTCCAAAAGGACCAGGTCTGAAACTCACTTTGCTCACAACTAAAAGCTAAGAACATACTTATGAAGAGAGAAGCTGTTGGCATTCTTCTTGGCTTTATCCATATTTCTACTCCTATACTATTCCTTCACACATACACAGCTTTATCAGGAGAAAAATGATCTAGGAGTTAGCCATTCTCTCAAAACCTTCAGATCAAAGGCACAATTCTGAGGAGACCAGTTCTTTCTATTTTTTCATATTTTCATAGCCTTTAATAAAAATATCCATACAGAAAATAGACAGAACTGAAAGCCATTATGTAAGAAAAGTAACTCAGACTCTCATAAAGACAAATACCATGTATTCTCTCTCATGTCTAGAACCTATATTTAAATGTGAATGAATGTGTGTGTGTGTGTGTGTGTGTGTGAGAGAGAGAGAGAGAGAGAGAGAGAGAGAGAGAGAATGAGTGTGTGGGATGAAATAGAAAAGGGACCATGAGAGAGAAAGAAAGTATCTTAAAGGAAGTAGGGGAAGAGACATTAACAGATCACATGACCTGGAAACAAAAGGGCGTGGAGTATTTGGGGAAAGGAAGGAGACCAGAAAGAGGGCATCAGGGAGACTGGGGAGCACAAGGATGGTAAAGACCGAAGTATATGAAAATGCTGTAATAAGACCATTGCTCTATACCTAACTGAAAAAAAATCAATAAAAACATATAATGGTTGAAAAGTATTTCCACAGAACTAAAAACCAAAACTCACAGAAGTTAAACAACCTTCCTCTAGGTTGCTTGGACTGGTGAAGATACCCATACTGTCCATTCCACTTTGCCATGGGGCTCATGCATCTTTGCTCCTGCGCTGTATTGATAATATGGCCAGTCTCCCCGAAAAGAAAAAGAAAGATGTTCAAAAGATCAGGAAAACAAAAACAGGTACTGTCTACCTCAATGGTACCATCTAGAAATGTCCATGGCATCTGGCCACACTTCATCTTATGCTGCAGACTACTGGTTCATCAAGAGAATGTCAGCTCTGCCTGGGACTTTAACACAAAGCCAATTGTCTCCTCCCACTCTCTCTGCCAGTCTTGGCAAAGTCAAGTCCTGGACTTGCTGAGAAAGGTGATTCATCATTGAATGGAAAGAATGCCAAAACTCAACCATACAAAAGCTTTCTTTCTTTTTTGTTTGTTTGTTTGCTTCTTTTTTGTTTGCTTGTTTTTCTTTTTTTTTAATTTATTAAAGATTTCTGCCTCCTCCCTGCCACCGCCTCCCATTTCCCTCCCCCTCCCCCGATCAAGTCCCCTTCCCTCCTCAGCCCAAAGAGCAGTCAGGGTTCCCTGCCCTATGGGAAGACCAAGGACCACCCACCTCCATCCAGGTTTAGTATGGTGAGCATCCAAACTGCCTAGGCTCCCACAAAGCCAGTATGTGCAGTAGGATAAAAAAACCCATTGCCATTGTTCTTGAGTTCTCAGTAGTCCTCACTGTCCACTATGTTAAGCGAGTCCGGTTTTATCTCATGATTCATATTAGAGTACTACTCAGCAGTAAAAAACAATGACTTCTTGAATTTTGCATACAAATGGACGGAAATAGAAAACATTATCCTGAGTGAGGTAAGCCAGACCCAAAAAGAGGAACATGGGATGTACTCACTCATATTTGGTTTCTAGCCATAAATAAAGGACATTGAGCCTATAATTCGTGATCCTAGAGAAGCTAAATAAGAAGGTGAACCCAAAGAAAAACATATAGGCATCCTCCTGAATATTAACCTTCATCAGGCGGTGAAAGGAGACAGAGACAGAGACCCACATTGGAGCACCGGACTGAAATCTCAAGGTCCAAAACAGGAGCAGATGGAGAGAGAGCATGAGCAAGAAACTCAGGACCGCGAGGGGTGCACCCACACACTGAGACAATGGGGATGTTCTATCGGGAACTCACCAAGGCCAGCTGGCCCGGGTCTGAAAAGCTTTCTTTCCTCACATTCCGAGGACCCAGTAGTCCCTGGCTGTACTGAAAACAAGCATGGGCTTCCAGATTTGACAGACAGTTGAGTAATAATACAAGGGCACCCTGGACCTTTCTACTGGAGAGTCAAAGGGAGGCCGATCACACTGATTGATAGAAGACCTGCTTCTTCAGCACCCTAAGGAGCTCACACTCAGAAGCCACAGAACAACAGTGGGCAGCAGTTTCCCCCTTGCTCCCAGCGTGGGAGCCTGCGCCTTGCTGGCACAGTGGAAGCTGCAGACGATTGTCCCTGGTGCCCTGTCTCACCCTGTCACATCAGCACACTTCCTGTCTTTCAGTGAACATCTGACCAAAGCTTTCAGAGACAGTAACTGTTGTTAGTGAAAATATACATTATCATTGAGACCCATATGGTAAATGACTAATAAATACAACCCAGGGACTTTTAAATGTAATAAAATACTTTAGTTTGTATAATCTAGTATGGTTGCAAAAGAGTTCTATTTTGACATTTCATGGTTTTAGTATTATTAATGATCATTTTTACTAGTATCAGGAAATCAAAAGAAATTCTAAGAATAACACCAGCATTTGAAGGGTCTGGCATTTTGGATTTTTAGTCTTTCGTAGGTTTGGGTATAGGTAAGAAAACAAGGAAACTGGCCCATCGCCTTTACTCTTGATGTGTAGCAGACATTATTAATCAATTGCAGCACTCTGCACAGATAAATCAAGAGATCTACTGTTATATTTCTGAAATATATCATCCCTACAACTATCAAAATCCCTGGAGTCAGGACAGGATTACTTATCATTTTTAAGCTTTGCAAACTCTTAGAACTTTCAGTTGAATGGTTACTGTTTTTTTTTAATGTGCCAACAGAGGGACTAAAACAAATAAAAAATAATCACAGTAATCAAACAATTCTTTCAGCAAGGAATGGTTATTTTTTGGTGGGTCGGATGACTGTCACAGGCTATGTATGCAGTGAGCCTTGAACTCTCGGCAAGGGATCAAGTCTAACTCTAAAACACTGAGGAATTATGGCAGTAGGGGTCAAATTCAAACCTTTGTATGGGGTAGCATCACAAGTGCAGGACCTTGTATAAGACCAGCACTTGTCGAAACCCTGTTCTTACAGACTGAGAAGTCTCTGAAAGCTATCCAGTGTAAAGACAAGAATGTCTTACTACAGTGAACTGTACTATTTTAGTTAAAGGAACAGCAAGTATGATAAATCACAAAAGACACCACCATGCTAACATGTGGTTCCCCACAACCACTGTTCTGAAAACAAGACATTCTGTTTAGCACAGACCTCAGAATTGCCCATGCTCTCACTGGTCTTAAGGCCAACATTCCTACTCCATCCAGTTATAACCATCACACATCAAAGACAGCTCCCAAAACAGGAAGTTGGGATCCTTTTCTTTAAATTAGCCAAAAAAAAAAACCTAAGAAACTTTATGACAGAGAAAAACAGTTAAAAGTTGATGTCATTCAAATTCTTTAATTTATAAAAATCTATCAAAATAGTATGAGGATTATAGTTATTTTATTTAAAAATAAACAAATGTAAGCTGTTACAAGTATTAAAATTTATATATCCAATTCCTTTTTGCACACTGATTACAGAGTTTGTTCATTATATATACACATGTACATTATATATATATTATACTATATATATATATATATATATATATATGCATTAGGTTTTTACAAATTTGGACCAGGCATGGTGGCTTATACCTGTGATTCTACCACTTATATGGCAAAGATAGAAGAATTGTTCAGAACTAGGATTATCAAAATGCTGAGTTCTAAGCCAACCAAAGCTACGTAATGAGACTGTTTCAAATAGATAAAAAGAAAATAATTCTACAGATTTCATGAATTCAAATTATTTGTGTCATTTCCTACAAGGTGGTTTCTTTGAGATGAGTAAAAGCATGTAAGTGAACAGGCTAACCCTGCAAGGGAATGAAGAAGCATTCCCAGTTGCTTAAAGGCACATTTTCCTGTTTAACGCAACACCACTTCAACTAACTCTTCTGTGTGTTTCTGAAGAAGTACCTGAACACTCTCCAAGAAAACCTCAGGCTAAGGGGCAGGTCGGTCCTGCTGGGCTGAGACCCTAAGCTGGAACAGTGAGGGTGGCATCTCCGTCCTCCTGGGCCAAGGCCCTCGAAAGATACCTCACGGCTGGCACAGACTCTGCCTGTGAAATTGACGGCATCTCCTGGGAACTGTATCTCGGATTGGCATTAGCACCCTTCTCTGCCAAGTGCCTGCTCTCACCCCCTGGATGCCTTCCTTCCACACACAGAAGACTCTGGCTCTCCATGCTCCGGGTTCGCCCTGCCTGGGACAGTGCTCCGCCACAGACTCCCAAAGACACAAGTTGGAAGGTTCATCTGAATGTCTCATGTAAATGGGACTGGGAATTCTGAATAACACATTTTGATTTTTCAATTCCTAAAACTTTAACAAACTTAAGTTTCCTTTCATTCTATTCCCATTCACAATCTGCAATGCTAAATGAACAGCGAAGAAACGAAAATGACAGAACCCTCCAGAAATTTCTCACACATTTGTGACATCATATTATGTCTGAAGATATTAACTGTAGCAGTAGTTAGGGGACATCCTGACCCTCCTGCCAACTGGAGACATCTCTAGGGTTCAAAGCCACCATGAGCTAGTGTGTCCCTTTAGCAGCGTGTAGTTGTCCCTTGATGGAAGATGGGTGTCACTGTGAAAGGATCTTCTTTGGGATCTAGGGATATTCTCTGATAGAGAAGTGTTTTCTAAAATTGAGGAAGAAGTTCAAATTCTTCTTTTTATTGTTCTGTCACGGAAGGAATTTTTGTACTTTTATTTCCTATTTAGACACCGCACTGAGGAATCTGAACTGGGGAATGCAGTATCATGATGATCTCAGGTAGAACATGGGCCAGTGTGTGTCGAGATACACTGGGTCTTTATGAAGTGGGTTATAGGAATTTTGGTTTCTTTTGCTATCATTTCATTTTTGCATTATTGACCTGAGACATATATATATATATATATATATATGTATGTATCCATGTGTATCTGTACATACATGTATATATATGCACGTTCATGTGTATACATGTGTGTAATATGTACATATGTGTAGGTGTGTATATGTATATGATTATACATGGATGCATGTTTATATTTTTAATGGAACAAATATTTCAAAAATATAACAGACCAATATTTTCTAGTCTAGCTTTTATTTTACTTAAAATTTCTTTGTATTGTGGTTTACATTACTGACTCGTGGCCCGCTCATGTGTCGTCAAGGAGCAGCCCATAGTCAACCAGGTTGTCCCGAAGCTCCCTCATGTGTGATGCACGTTTTTGTGTTCTTTACTCCATTCAGAGAAACTGAGGAGCCCTTAAATGCCCACGTGTATATGGGACCGCTAGAGATTTTTGCACTCTGCTTCAGAAAGTCTAATAGGAGCCCCGGACTCTGCACTTATGAGCAACTCAGGGTACTGCGGGCATTGTCAGTGTGAGAATGACCTCTAAGACTGACTGTAGCATCCAGTTGAGGAGACCAGGAGGCACAGAAGCAACTGCACAGGATGCACTATCACCACACAGAAACTGCTGCCAAAGCAGGGGTCTTTGTTGTGAGGGTGTATCTGGAAGGATGGGGAGTTTGCTGCCCACCGTGGTACTCACATGTGCAACTGGTACAGGCGCAGCACTAGGAAAACGCTTGCTAACAAAAGGACAGCAAAAGACATGCCTGGCAGTGGTGGCGCACGCCTTTAATCCTAGCACTAGGGAGGCAGAGGCAGGTGGGTCTCTGTGAGTTCGAGGCCAGCCTGGTCTACAGAGTGAGCCCTAGGACAGGCTCCAAAACCACAGAGAAACCCTGTCTTAAAAAACGGCCGTGCTGACTCTACACCCTCATATAGAACGGATTTGCCAATTGGGCCTGTCTTTCACCTTTGTATAAAATGGATTTGCTGATTGGTCCTGTTGGTGTTCACCTCGTATAGAATGGATTTGCTGATTGGTCCTGTTGTTGTTCAGCCTCATATAGAATGGATTTGGTGATTGGTCCTGTCAGTGGTCACCCTTGTATAGAACGGATTTGCTGATTGGTTCTGTTGGTGTTTGCTTTCTGGAAATGAGCAGGGGCATTAATACATCTATTCATTAATAAATAAATATAATTAATGTGTCTATTAATAACCAATAGATACAGAGAACAACGTTCTTCAAATTGCCTCAGCTCACGGTGTAGACAGGAAGGAAGGAGAGCTGAGAAACGGACAGAGAATGCACGGTTCCTGCTAGGGGCAGTCTGGCATATGGTTCTCCTCACCCTCGGGCAGAATGGCAGGACAACAGAAGTTGGATCAGCAATGGCGTCTACCTTGTTCTGTGTTCACGAGTCTGTTTTTCCATTTCACCCATTAATAAATTATTAACCAGGCTTTTGTGGGTTCTCACTTCAGGGTGTGCCAACACTAATGGCACCCAATGATGAGAGGGCAGGGGTATGGGTAAAACATACCACAATATCCAGGGTTGTCTGTACACCAAACAATTCTCTGCCCCAGGGGTTAACAAACTTTGTCAGAACAGAAGTTCCAGAGAGAGAGAGAGAGAGAGAGAGAGAGAGAGAGAGAGAGAGAGAGATTTCCCCAGACCCCTCATTCTCTCGTAGAATATGAGACATGGTGGGGCTGAGGATTGCTAGGTGTGATTCCTGCCTCAGTGGATCCATTTCTGATGGTGGGAAAACAGCGGCTGACGGTATTGCTTTCCTGTTCTGTTGAAGGCTGCCTTTAACCTCTGAGAACCAAGCCAAAAACCAGAGAAGGCCAGCAAGGCTCAGGTAGAGTGGGCTGCATGGTAAGAAGTCAATGAGAAAGGGCTGAAGTGTGGTCACCACTGCTTTGTCCCGGCCACTTTGCCGCCTGACTGTCGGCAGCTGATGTCCTTTGCCCAGAGGTGAAGTTTGCTCCTGTCTGCTGACGCGGCAACCCCAGCATGTTAGAGATTCACATTCGTTGCCTTGGGAGATGATACAGAACTACCCGGCCTGTCAACTGGGATTTCCCAGCACCTACAATGGTACTGGCTGTTATCCTCAGGGATGGCTATCTCTCCCTGGCCCAGTTCCTACTCTACCACTGCTGGTGGTTTGTACTTGAAACCTCTCCTCAGGCAGATCTTCAAGGAGTCCTGGGCAGGGAGCAACACGCAGAGGGAAGACTGTTGTAGTGGGTTGTGGATCATCCACTGGACCCCCTTAGGAGGTCCCGGAGTGTAGGACCAAGAACACAGCCTTGGAGCGGGCCCCACTCCTTCCAGGCCTCCAGAAACACAACTTCAGGCAAATTCCATGCCCTCCCATGGAATAAGCACAACCACATCTTTTGCTCAAGGAAAGCACGGATCAAAGGAGCTGGGAGCAAACGCATAAACCCCATTAGTCACTGCAGCCCCTCAAGTCTAAGCGCCACAAGGCTACAAGAGCTCTAATAAGTAACAGGACATGGCTCAGAGAAGGGGGAGGAGTCTGGCTATAGAAGGATGAGGCCAGGGTGAAGAGCAAGGGCTGTTGTAACTGCCACAGACCCCAGAAGCCTCAGTGAATGACCAGCGGGAATGAAAAACCACAAAGCAAAAAACCCGGCTGCTGTTTTAAACATCAGGAGGCAATGGAAAGACATAAATTGTAAGACCCTAAGGGCAACGCCCCAGCACCCATCTTCCTTGTAGTGGGAATTCTGAACCACTAGATACCCGAAGGGGGAAAGGTCACTATAAAAGCTAGGAACTAGAAAACCTGCTATAATCATTCTGTAGCTAAGATGTTCCTTACACAGAGCCTATGTTCGTGAGTACACGCATGCGTGTGTGCACATACTTGTTGGTGTGTGTGTGTGTGTGTGTGTGTGTGTTTGTAGCAAGTTTGTCTGACATCTGTCTGAGGCTGTTGCCCAGCAGGAACTTGTCACCTAAAGTCCTTGCTGCCATCAAAGTTTGGAACCTTGCTCCCTAGCTAGCTTTGGATTTGCACACATATGGTACCATGGGAACATACTCTTCTTGGGACTCAGCAGAAGGTGCCGTTTGCTACACCTCACCTTTACAGAGAATTTCCAGTTAGGGAAGCTTCATTCTCTCCAACCCTATGAGGAGAGAGACATTCTATCTTAGGTTTGTTGGGAGTGGATCATGGGTTTTTCTTTCTTTTTTTAAGAGCAAAGAGCAGCCAGCTTTTCTGCAGGTCTGCCTATTCCCTTATTCATACCGCAGGCCAGCAGGCCTGGTCCGTGTATATGCCGGGTCATCTGAGGACACCGGGGTGCTCATTTTAAAATTAGATTCATCCTAATTATATGAAAACAGCCCACGTGTGGTTGGCCAAAACACCAGGAAAGCATTACTCAGCACCTGCCTGCTGGGTGTGCCCTCCCCAGGACAGCCCCGGACTAGTTTAACAGCAGGTCCTGCCCTCTGAGAACTTCAACTCTAACAAAGAAACGCCCGCTTGACAAACTGGAGCCAGGAGCTCTAGACACTGGGCAACAAAGCCACAATTGACATCAGGGGACATAAACATGTAGTGTTCCCTGTAGACAGAGGGTGAGGGACAGTGTCACCGAAGGGGCACAGGCCTGCAGGACAGAGTCAGGGAGGATTTCAATCTAGATTCTATACATACTCTTTCTTCTCTGTTGTCAAGTTGGAAACCAAAGGTAGGGCTTCCAGCATGCTAGGCAAGCTCCATATGGGCTCAGCCCATGCCGGGCAAGATTTCAGGCACTAGTGGAAAAAAAGTGTGTGTGCGTGCCTGTGTGCATGCACGTGTGTGTGTGTGTGCGTGTGTGTGTGTGCGTATGTGCGTGCATGTGTGTGTGAGTGGTGTGTGTGTGTGTGTGTGTATACTGTACTCATCTTTATTTCTTTTTCACTTTTCTCTTTTGGTGGTGAGGATTGACCTCAAGCCTCCATACTTTGGGTGTATTTTAATCCATCACTGAGTCACGCCAGCAGCGTTACTACACCATCTCCTAGAAGGGATTTGGATATCTGTAGCTTTTGATTTCCATGGAGGTTCTGGACCCCTCCCCACATCAGGATACAAGGGAGAACTCAACTAAACTCATTCCCAATGCAGCAGCATCCCGACACTCTACTTCGTAGAGGTTATTTTGAGGTCTCAATGTTGCTGAAGGTCAAGTCAAATTTTTATGGAGGGCTCCTCTCGTAGCCTTTTAAAGAGTCCTGGGATTTGCAAACTGTGATAGTATTGTGTCTGTTGTACTCCGTTGATGTCACTGAAGTTCGAAGCCAGTAGTTACTCGCCAGAGGCGGCAGAGCCGGCAGGCGGCAAGGCCAGGCTCTCTATTGGCTGTCTTGGATGCTGATGCAGAAGTCCACTCCCTCTAACTCAGCCCAGGCCCTGATCTCTACCTCTCCAGTGTCAAGCTCACAACTGCTGCAGGATCTTCCATTTCTGCACTGTATAGGAGGCCAGTAAGAGAAGTGGTTCCCACCTCCCCCGCTGCTCCATGACAGGGTATCACGGGGACCTTTTGTGGGTCCCATAACTGGACGGGAGGAAGGACACCAAGAGTTTCACTTCAGCACAAGCTAGCTGCCTCTGTGAAGATGCTAACGGGACTGGCTGCTTCGCACTGGGAACTGCAGACTTCAAATTAGCAGAGATAGACTTGTCACAAGGGAGCTGTACTCAGGGCAATGGATGCATCCCATCATACTTCTCACATATCCCCTGTGTGATTCTGGTTATTAGTCTCCATGTCTGTCTGCATCCCTCTTTCTTTTACTGAGAATTGCATCCAAAGTCTTAAACCTGCTGGGCAAACACCCCTGAGCAACACCCCTGCCTTCCTTGCTTTCTAGAACAAAATATTTTAATAGGAAGTAGTAAGGTTTTCAGAAAGGTAAAATACAGCTGTAATTGGAAGGAAGGGAGCTCTTTTTTCTCCCTGCCTTGTGTTTATTATCCTGTCTATTATGGTTTCTTTGTGTGTATGGGGGTATAGTTACAGACCAGGCTGATTATGTGATAAATGATATTTATTACTGGGACAAAAATACACAAATACCTTTTTATAGCCAAAAAAGAGATGGCCAATTTTAGTAAGCAATATTACAATAAATACTAGGAAAATTAATGTTTTGTAAAACAAACTTATTTAATGCACCATTTTAACAACCTAAAACACTTTTTTCAGGGAAAAAATTCAACACCTCTGTCCACATGCCCAGAATTGTCTCTGGCTTTCTGCTCTATGACATCGCTAAAGTATTACGTTGTTTAAAAGATACTGGACATTAAAATGCCTCTCTAACATTGATAGAGTGTTCACTTGTCAATGTTTCCAATATAGGGAGTAAAATAAAATACAGATTAAAATTAAATGTACTGGTTGCTTTTTATCAATTAAAGTTATTATCAAAAATAATTTCAGACAGTGCTGTGAGTGCTACCAGAGGTTCCCTAGCCTCAAGCCACTACACTGTTTCGAAAATGAAGCTTTATTGGTATATGGTGTGTCAATTGCTTACATATAATCTATGGCTGCTTACTCGCCAGAGCTGTAGACCCGAAAAGCTTCAACTGATCCTGTATGTCTTGAAAGTAGATAATACTCAGTATATGGACTATTAAAAAAATTCTTGCCAAATCTAGGGCTAAAGATATATGACATGGTCTAACTAGGCCAAATTCAAGCTCTGATAAACCAAGGGATTTATTCAAACTATTTCATTTGTAATTCAGTAGTATTTCTATAATGCCATCCTCTCGTTCATTCATTCATTCATTTCCACCATCCTTTTACAATTTCAACTAAAGAACCAAATCCCAGACAATTAAGAGTATCAATAATTAATACTAAACAATGAGTTTTAACACAACACCAGCATTATTTCTCTCTGGTCACACAAGAAATGAAACAACTGTATGTATGGCTGACACAGGAGCCACAGTTACATTGTAATTTAGGATCACACATAACTGTGTCCTTAACTTCATCTGCAAATATCTTAAAGACAACCTAACCTGTAATCTGTTTTCAAATTAAATTTGAAACTCCCCCAAATATAAAATCAGCCTGCTAAAAATATAACCAGAATTAAGATGAGAAAAAAAATTTTCACATATTGAAGAAAGTTAAAAATGTTCCCAAAGACATCTGGCAACGTGTAAGAGCCTAGGCTAAGTCGGCCTTCCTTCCTTGGCCAGGAAAGCCCCCAGTGTCTGAGGTCTGTTTGTTCCAGCAGCCTCCCTTGCCATCCTTCATGTGTGCACGCACCAGACTCCTCACAGGTTTCTGAATGCTTTACAGTATGCTCACTTCCTATGCTATTTCCTGTTCTTTCTGTCCAGAACCCTCTCTATCCCTATCTACACATTTTTCACTGCGTGTTGTGTTGATTACGCCACAGGACTTACCAGAACTATAAGAGCCTGTCCTGTATCCATACTGCTGTTACTATGAATACTCAACACCTGACAGGACCTAGACATCCGAGGTCCACACCGTATACTGAATCTTTACATTTTACAGAGGCAGAAGCTGAATACTCCATGAATCCAGGTTTATTCAGACAGATCCCCACATCCCCACCATCCAGTCTGGCTCCTCCTCATCTCTGTGCCAGTGATTCTTACTATGGCAGCTTTGCTGCCCAATATACAAATCCCGGAAACATTTTTTGGCAGTTACAACTGGTGCCACTTGCGTTAGTGGGTAGAAGGCAGTAATGATGGCAAACTTGCAGTGTGCAGGACAGTCCCCCACCGAAGACTTATCTGGCCCCTCATGAGGAGGATACTACTGTTGCCTGATATTGAGACACACTGTACTACACGGTCACCTCCTGTACACAGTCCCAGAAGGCTCTGCACATTTACTTAGCAAAGATTTTTATAAAATGTTTGTCATGGTGTTTTGTATCACTCCTGGTACCTAGCATATGCTCAAATCATTGAGGATGGCTGGATGAATGAATGGAGTCTGAGGGTAGGGTCCGTATATTTAAAGCTTGTTTCATAGAAACTTCGGTTGTGAAGTTGTGATAAATCCATTGAATCTGAGCATATATTCATCTTCCCCTTCCTTCCTTCCTTCCTTCCTTCCTTCCTTCCTTCCTTGCCTTTCTGCCAGCTTCCCTCCTTTTTTTGGGCTTGAGGTGAACAGAGTCAAGGCCTACCTCAAATCATGATTCTCTCACTTTAGTATCCCAAGTGCTGGGATTATAGGTCTGAAGAGCACTGTGCCCAGCATGAGAACGAATTTAAATAATAGTAAAGAATGCATTTCCAGGCACAGCTTTACCTTATGAATCAATTCATAAAGTAAAGTGCTGAGTGTCCAACAAAATTAGCAACCAGAATAAATAGGGTTTGATACCTAACAAGGCCCTGGAGCAGAGCAATTTGTCCAATTCCTAATAAAGACCAAACTACAGAATCAATTAGTATCAAAGGCCAGTCTATCTATCTATCTATCTATCTATCTATCTATCTATCTATCTGATGGAGGAAGGTCATTGGTTAAATAAAAAGAAACTGCTTGGCCCTCATTGGTTAGAAGATAGGTGGGAGGAGTAAACAGAACAAAACGCTGGGAGGAAGAGGAAGTGAGCTCAGACTCCACAGCTCTCCTCTCGGGAGCAGACGCCTCAGAGAGAGAGACACCGTGCTCCAGGCTCCTGGGCAGACACACGCAAGAAGCTCCGACCCAGGATGGACGTGGGCTAGAATCTTCCCGGTAAGACCGGTGCTCACAGATTATTAGAGATGGGTTGATCGGGATATCAGAATTAGCCAGTAAGGGCTAGAGCTAAAGGGCCAAGCAGTGTCTAAAAGAATACAGTTTGTGTGTTGTTATTTTGGGGCATAAGCTAGCCGAGCAGGCGGCCGGGGTGCTGGGAACGCAGCCCTGCCGCCCATTTTACTACATCTATCTATCTATCTATCTATCTATCTATCTATCTATCCATCCATCAATGAATGAAGCAATCCATGTTAAGTGCCTCTGGTCCTCTTTTTCTTTAACGAAAACAATTGTACAAGAGTATACCGTCTTCTACTTTTCCCTGTTGTGGCTACATTTCAGATATAAGTGTATTAGTCAGGATCTGTAGCTACTGGAAGATGGAAGAAATTACAGTAAGGCTTAGATGGGATTGTAAACGCAAACGGAAATACAATAGAGATGGACCATTCTCCAGCTTGTGGAGATTACCACTTTAAACGTTAGAAAACAAGTAAAGAGATTATACAGATCATTATCACTATGATTATATTTTAAAAGTAACAGGACTTCAAAATCATTGTAAAACACCTCTGTGGTGGTATCACTCAGTATCGCATACAAACTGCCAGAGGGTTTTTTCCATGACAATCCAACCTGTTCCATTCATGATGAAATGCAGTAAGAGACTAAATCAAATGAGCATGATTATCGAAAGTACAATTCCAAGAACTCCGCTTCACAGCCGCTCATGGGTAACAATGGCCATTTGTTGCTTAATACACACGCATGCTTGTAACACACACTCACTTGACCAATATGGTGATGGCATAGGTTTCGCTACCTACCCTCCTTACCCTTGCATGTCCATAACACACAACACTGAAAAAATAGACTCAGAGACTTTATATTAAGTGGCTATGCTCAGGATTTCCAAGACATGACTGATAAAAAACAAAACAAGCTCATAGTAAAATACAGGCTCTCTTAACATATCAAAGAGTCAGAGAAGAAAATGAAAGGGTTGGTAGAATCTATTGCCTGGGACCTCAGCATGGGAGGCATTTCATAGCATGGTATGGGCAGTGCCTTCGCCACTGTGTGTGAGAACATGACACACTTGCCACAGAGACAGATTCTGCAAGCTTGAGCATGGAAGCTGGTGAGCCATGGGTGCGTACAGTAGAAAAATATGAGAGAAAGATGAACAAGTCGCAAATAGCATGGTTGTTAGCTTCAATGATTATTCACTGGACCCATGTTGCTGGACCATGGGAAAACAGTCCTGGGAGAGCAAACAGGTTGTGGAAGGCAGTCTGAACCATCCTGACAGAGCAACAAATGACAAAGGGTAAGAATATTCCGTGGGTTCCTGAATGTCTGTCACTAACCCATGTGTAGCCTCTCAATCTCCTCATCACAGAAACACATGCCAAGGACATCAATTGCCCAACTGTACTCTCCCCTTTGGTTTCAGTTGAGTTACTAGTCATGGCTCCCCCAGCTCCTTAAATTCTGTACCACAGAAGAGAGCAATAGTTTTCTTTTTGGGGTCTGGAAACTGGAGCGAATAACAGAGTTTAGCCTGACCTTCCCTAAATGTTGTATGTGCCCCTCCATTAGGACGCAATATTCCATGCATGCAGAACATGTTTGGCACGTGTGAGCAACCATTGGTAAAACAGGATCCAGAAAAATGAAAACTAGAAGAAAATATCATAATGAAGATAAAATGGATGAAGAAGATAAATGGAATTCAGATGTATAGGACAGACACATCTTAAAACCGTAAGTTGGACCATGAATCTGCCCTTTTGTTTTTAGTCTTTCAAAAATATCTACATAAATATCAATTAATTTTTGGTAATCAATGCCTGGCAGACAATTCAAGTTTATATTATCTGGATAAAGTCTCAAATATGGTTGGTTATTCTGGGCTTTAAGACTAGATATACATATTGTGATGATTTAATGTGTTATGAACATCTACGGCCACTGGGCGTATGGTCAAGGGTGTGCCTTATGAAGACGTATGTCTGTGGTGATGAAAGGGCCACCGAATGTTTCCCTAGACACAGCCTGCCAAGCCTCTTGGGTTCCAATTCAGGCCTTTCGATCAGTTTAGAGAAGGTTACAGAGTTCATCACAGATACTGGTTTATCAATGACCAAGAGCTGCCAGTATACAGAGTCTCCAGTGCCCTCCTGAAATCAGGGCATTAGAGACCCAAGAACATTAACATTGATGCCAATCACTATGCTGATTCCTAGCTAGTTAGATCTCTGAGAGGAGGATATGGAAGCATAGGATTCTGATTCTGTGCTTTGAATGTGATATATGCTCAAGCTCTATAATGCACTAGAAAGTTCTAGAACCGAAAGTGGAAGATGAGCATGCTCTGCCAGAAACTCATTGAGCTGAACACATTCAAGTCCTTAGCATTTGGCATCAATGGGTGGATTTTGGTGAGATTCACACCATACAGCAAGACAGGAAGCTCTTACAAACAGTGACTTTATCCCACCCCAACCCCAGCTAAGATGTCTTAGGAGAAACTCCAACAGGCTTTCTGTTTCCTCAGTGGAGGACATGACAGCATAGCTGGACTTAATCTATGCACATTGTTCCACCTGTTACTGGCTATCCCCTAAACTTCAAAGCATGTAACAGGGCCAGGTACACAGTAGATATGAAAATATCTGTAGACTGAGAAACTAAATCAAGGCATGAAAATGACCTTCAAGCAAACAGGAGGCTAACTTGCCATGGATTGCTTATCCAGTTTTGACACAAGCTGAAGTCCTAATCACAGAAACAGTCACATGCTCTGGCTCATGATGTAATCCTGACATTCATTTTCGGCCAAGCCATGTTAAGAGATGGCGCTTATACTGACATGGAAGGGGAAGAGAAACACTGCCCAGTCCTGACCCATCCCTCTTCCAACAACAGTTTCATCAGCATCCGTGTCCCCAGGTCGTTCCTAGGCACTCAGAGACAGCGATGGGGAACATCACACACAGGCTCTCACCACAATTTAGAAGTGGGACAGAGAAGGAAACAGACAACCCTGAAAGACAGAGCTACAGAGATCAAGGCACAAAGCGTTAGTGGGTCCCTGCGCAGGTAGTCTGTGACTCTAGAGTCATTTTCAAACACCCAGCTTTCCTGTCCTCTCTAGTTGTTCCAGACCAAAGTCAGGCTGACACACTGGATCTTTGAGAAAGTTAGCTTAGTGAACATGTTAGCTATTCATTCTGCTCGTTTCCCGAGCTCTGTTTAAGTACCGAGGCTATGACAGAACCTGTACCATTGGACCACAGCAGCTTAGTCCCACAGAGAATTTACCCTGGGATTTTATTTTCTTCATTATGCCCTCTGCAGCTGTCTCCTCTTGAGAGCTGGCCAAAGACATGACCACATAAAGAACTCGACTTCATTTTCTGTGACTCTGTTGAAACTTTGCCCATTGTGACCTTGTAAGAGTTGTCAGGTACCATGGTGAACACCCTACCTGGTACCTGACATCTGGTTTGTTATCTTGATTATCAATTCCAGATAGACACCATCCCCCCTTTTCTGTTAACCTGGCTACCACGAAGTTTGGCACCAAATTAAATACGCTAAAGGAGTAAGCCCTTTGGATTTTGGTGTAATTATCTTCCTCATTCCCCCAAACATTGATTTTGTTCTTCTCTCCCACTAGTAACAATACGAGCATTAATTATGTTGTAGGGATTTTTTTTTAGTTAAAATTATTTTCACTATTATTTTTTTTGACAATAAAAGTATATGTGTATTCAAGTGCAGATGCCCAAAGAGTCCAGATGGGGGCATCAAATCCCCTCGAGATGGAGTTACAGGCGGCTATGAGTTGCCTGACATGGGTGCTGGGAACTAAACTCAGGTCTCCTGTGACATCGTCCAGCACTCTTAATTGCTGAGCCATCTCTTCAGTCCGGCTTTGCGGGGGTTTTGTTATGTATTTCCTCAGGCACTTTTCTAAAACTCGGTTCTCTATAAAAATAAATTGCCATGATTACCAACTGCAATTTCCTTGAGTTCTGAATTGGCAAGAACTGCCACGCACAATAGTTTTCAGATGACCCTTCAGGTACCATATGAAAACCCAGATAACTGAATATTCCACACAGACACCTGGATGAGACTATGCTGTTGAAAAAGGGAAAAAGGGGGCACAGGCAAAGCCTGTGACAAACAGAACATAGTAATGAGCGGGCTATTTATAAATCTATCACCAAGAACTTCTCTAGGCTGGGGTGCACCCAGCTAGCCTGATTTCTCCATCGCTAACCACCATTTTTGTAGCCTAAACATGACCACTGAAAGCCCTTGGTCTCCTCTGAGCTGCCAAACCCACAGGCCTTCCCAAGACCTACAAGCATGAACGTCCTCACGTCTACCTGGTGATACCCAAGGCCGGGAGTTTCACTCTCGGGCTTGACACTGCCTTGGGAACAAAGAAGGTTTTTTTTTTTTGTTTTGTTTTGTTTTTTTGTTTTTTGCCGAAACTTAGGAACTAAAGGTATCAGGCATCAAGCGGACTGAGGACATGTACAGTTAAAGCACAGCTGCGCACGTATACACGGCCAAGGCCGGCAGGAGGAACCTGGAGAACTAACTATACAGAAGGGCAGAGCCATTACTTCCAGATGGAGAGAAACAAGGGGTGAGAAACAAATGCAAAGACTGAGTCTTAATTGTGTGTATGTGTGTGTGTGTGCGTGTGTGCGCGCCTATGTGTGTGTGTTCACACCTCACCAGATATGGCATGTCCAAAGTGGCAATGGTTGAAACACTTAGTCAGGCAACTGGAAGAAGGACAATGTCCGGGCACACAACCTCTAATTTGTTCAATTAAAATTTACCCAGCGCCTACTGTGTGCCAAGCATCCCTGCAGATGCAAGGAGAGCAAAAGTGAAGGAAGCAATCAACACTGGGGTCCTCCAAGACTCCACACTGTCATCTAGAATATTCAGAGTTTATTTTCAAGAAGGAAACTGACAAGTACGAAAGGAACAGTTCTGAACATAGCCAGTGCTGGGCAGGGGGCGGAGAGGGCAGAACAAAACGCAGAGAGACCTTTGAGAGCATGAAGGACTAACTCCCCTCAAGTGCTCAAGGAAAGGCTGTCTAAGAAGGTGACCTGGAGCCTACACCAGAGCACGATGGGAAAGAAGCCCGTCACCTTTCCTTTGATTGCCGTGAAAAAGACTGTCCAGAAAGCAGGGAAGCTCGCTAGTGGCTCCAAGCATCCTCCCTCCATCTACAAACAGGCAAGGAGGGGGCCTCGACTTTCTCTTCCTAAGGAGAGCTTAACAGAGCACCTTTCCCAGGGGGAGGGGGGCTGGATCACAGTGAAGTAGCAGCTCATTGCTTGTGAGAGCAAAATTTACCACAGAGAAGCTGGAAGGGAAAGCTGGAGTATTTGCTCTGCTCTTAATGCCAGTTACTTTATTTAGCAACACCTCCGTGTCAATGAGATTATGCTTCTGCATTGTAATGCCAACAAGAATTGTTTCATTTTTTTTAAAGAAAAAGGGAAAACAATTATGGAGCTATGTTCAGCCTCATCTACTCTTACTCACAAAATAAAGCAGATTTTCCCACCTCCACTACATAATAAACCTTTAAAAATAGTATTAGTATCTATTTAACATGGGCAAACGGTAAATTGCTCTCCACCAATCTCTTCACATAAAAAAAATGCCCCAAGCAAAGCACTTTTAAACTTAATTTCTCCCAGGGTCAACTGAAGCACAAGCAATCAGCATGAAAGCACCCTAAAGTTTGCCACTGTTCCAAATACTTCCTCCTCAAACACCTTTTCGTTAATGGTTCCCGGCACATGCCTCCTTTCAGGACGAGAAATAACAGGCTGAAGTGAAGCCGGGAGATCAGTCATCCAGAATATTCAGAATGAATCATGGAACATTTTTTTTAACCAAAAAGAAATTTTTATTCCTTTGCAATACAGTGAGGCAACATTTCATGACAGTGTCAACAAACAAGCTAAGCCAGAGCCAAACCATCTAAAGACACTTCCCCACAGATCTATGGGGCTTAGCACGTTCATCATTAACAAAATTGCCGTGTTCTCCTGTTCACGCGCCTAACAAGGAATGCTTGATCTGCTCAGTTTCACAGCAGGTCTTTAACAATGACCACTAGTACCTAGCATCAACCAGACTTGAGGAGGGAGGATTTAGTCAATGTTATTTTCTGATTCAGCAGAGCCTTTGAGTTCTCCAGGCTCTGGAAAAGACAGTATGGGAGACCCAACCTGCCTGTCCAGGTGCTCCTTTCTTTATTTGACTCACTTTAGGAATGCCTAGTAGACCCTTAAAAAACTTCTCATTTGGGGCAAATTATACTTTTAGCCTTTAATTTAAAAACATAAACAACCCACGAAGGCACACCCCGCCCCCTCCCTCTTAAAAACAAACCAGAAGGCTTTAAGAATTAGCTCCCATAATAATCCCACTGTGGTCACGGGAAATCTTCCTTCAAAATGACAACTGACACTAAGCAATGGAAACTCTCCAAAGACGCCTCTCCCCATCGTGGGGCGCACAGCCGACACTACCTGGGTCACCACCGACCCGAGCGACCCCAAAAGATGCTGCGTCAAGAGAAGTAAGGCAAAAGAGCGACTCTGGAGGGAGCGAGCCCGCGGAGGCGGTGAGAGGCAGAACCACCAGGCTCTGGCCAGAGCCTGTATGTAACATTCGGGAGCTTTCTCTTTTCCAAACCCTCGAGTTCCGGGGCAGGAGGAAAAAGAGGGGGACAGGAGACTCACAGTCCCTTGAAAACGCCCACCCCCGCGCCTGTCAGCCTCTTCCAAACCCCTATGTCCTACAACTTCCTCCTCATGGAAACTTCCACTGGGTTCAGCGCCCAGGATGCCAAACTCCATTTCACAAGGAGCCTGTGCCCAGCTGGGTTCGGGCTTCAGCTTCCTGCACCCGGGTGCCCGAGCCCGAGAGGAACCGGGGTGCAGAGGCCCGCGACAGAAACACCCCGCGGCGCCTACCACTCGTGCCCGGCCCGCAGGACTTGTCGCCCTCGCCCCCCCCACACACCTCCCCTGCGCCCCCGCCGCGCCACGTTACCGGAGCGCTGGAGCCTCGCGGTGGCGCCCCGAGGCGGCGTGCGGGCGAGCTGCGGCCGCGCAGCCAGTGGCCTCCGCGGCGGTGCTCGAATTAGCCATGCAAAGTTAATCCCGCCGCGTCACGCCGGCTGCCCGCCCGCCCGAGGCTGCGCGGTGCTCGGCCGAGCAGCAGTCTCCTCCCCGCTCCGCCCCCTCCGTCGCGGGGTCCCGTGCGGCACGGGCCACCCCGCGAGCTCGACTCCCTTGACCTGTCAACTCTCCTCTCGCGCCGGGGAGCGCGCGGCCGGTCCCAGGACACTGGCAACCCCTCCGCTGCGACCTGAGAGGTCGGCGAGGTGCGGAGCCCGAGGTCCCGCCTCCCGGGGTGCAGGCGCACAGCCTTACTCGGGACTGTGGCGCCGGCTCCACGCCGGCAGGAGCGCCGCTGACCGTTCGTCCCCTCCGGTCCTCCAGCCGGTCTGACTCGCGCAGCAGCCGCGGCTGGCTCACACGCGGCTGGCTCAGTCTATCCCAGCTCCGTCAGGAGCGCAGAGACGAAATGGCCTCCCGGCTGCGCACCCCGTCACCGCCCGAACAGCCCGCCACTCGGGTGCCCCGCGCTGCCGCCTGTGCACCTGCCGCCTAGGTGCGGGCGTCCCCCTGTGCGACACCGTGGTACCAGCGTCTTGTGCGCCACCCTCCTTGGGGTCACGTAGCTGCGGGTCTGGTAGCCGCGCGCCCACCCACCCGACTGCTGGCGCGCGGAGGTTGGAGTTGGGCGGTCATTCCTGTAGTTGAAAAGGCACGAGTGTGTGTGTGTGTGTGTGTGTGTGTGTGTGTGTGTGTGTGTGAGTGTGTGTGTATGGGTGGGCGGGTGGGTGGGGGGGGGTGAATGACGGGAGATAGAGGGGACCTGCAGTAGCACAACCCTCTGAGTTCGCCCGAGAGCGCGGCAGGTGTCGCCGTGCTCCTCCTTCTGCCCCCAAACCACTTGTGGCGCGCGTGGGACCACGGGGCTCTCAGATCCTCCTGGGGCTCTGGACGCTATACAGTCCCCACACCTTGCTTGCCCTGAACGAGCTGTGCCCTTCTGGCACACCCTATTATCCTCCTCCTGGGAGTGTGTGCCGGGCTGGTTCCACGAGTAGGGTTTAAAGGAACACCTCATTTTTTTTTGTCTTGGAAATACATAAATAAAACCAGAAGACATTAATAATCTCTACCCTTAAAGAGTTCTGTCCTTACAAACACACAACTCCGAAATGTCCATACCTCAAGTCCTGAAAGCCAAGCGAGCCCTCAGGCTAGGAGAAAACACAGCAGGCGACTGGTGTTCTGCTCCAGATGACCCGGGCCATCTCCGGCTGCGCCTCGGAGGTAGGCTTTATTGGAAAAATGCCGAGTACTCAGAGAACACGCTGCCAGTGGGAAGTTACAGTTGCGACAAACTACTTTGAGGACAGAATACAATTATGTTGTTATGCACAGTGTTAGAAATACCTTGAAATTCCTTCTTCAATATACGCATGTAACGCAGCGCAGTGCCCCGAGCCTGCCTGCACGTAACTAAACGGAGGGAATAATGTCTAGATCATTGTAAAGAGTTTTCTGGATTTCCCACGGGTGATTAGGGTTTTGTTTCGGCGTCCCTTGGCCGCCTGCAGGAAAGGTGAAGGTTTGCACTAGCAATTGTGGTGAATCCGAAGCTGTCCCCTGCCTGGGCAGAAAGAATTCAGCAGGATTCAGGAGAGAAAGCTTCAGATAGCAGCTTTTGGGCGAAGAAGTTGTCTTTCCCAGGGGCCTGCGCAGACTCGGTTGCCCTTTGGATTCTTCGTAAGACATTTGGGTTTTACTCTTCGCCCCGAATGAAGCCGCACCAATAACGTGTGGGCTCTAGAGTGAGGGTTGTTTTGCAGGCGAGTTCCTGGGCTTTGTTCCAAAGCTGCCTTGGGATGTTTTGGTTGGTTTGGAGGAAGGCTGCAGTCTCCAACCCAGTTCCACCTAGACAGCCCCCTGGTGGCCGCGAGGAAAAGCCAGGCGCAGCTAAGCAAGGGCAGCATTATAGCTGGGTCCAGTCTTCTAGGGGGCTCTTAGGAACAGCTCTGTTATAAGTGAGGATGGTTGGTGCAGGGGGAATCAAGAGGTCCTGAGAACTCCGGGATGTTTTACTACTTCTCTTCTTCCGTCTACATCGGAGCTTTTTTTTCCCCTTAAATTCTTTCTCAAGAAAGACACGTATCGAAAAGGCACTATAACACGCCCCCCTCCCAAAAAACCCCGCAAAACTCAAAAACATGTTCCTTTTCTTTGTTCAGGCGGTTTTGTTTTTTCTGATCTCACTTGGCCTGGCAAATTCTTAAATAAAGAGTCAATTAAAGTATTAAACAAGTCACATGACACAACAATTCACAAGACTGGCTGTTGCGATGTTATATAATCGCGACACTCAAACAATGGAATCAAAATAGGATTCCATTGGAGCAAGTATTGAGACTTCCAAGTGGTGGTAAGAGGGGTCGCCATCAGAGCCTGATACACAGCAGGACAACACAGAGTCATGGGAACGGTCAGAAAGGCAGAAGATATTCTAACCTGGGAGCCCAGGGTGGTGCCCGGTCTGATCTTGGCTGACTTGTGTGGTGCACACTCGCTATTTTCAGACCCCGTCATCTTAGTTCACCTGAAACACTGAGCCCAACAGAGTGGGCTTGGGTCACAGTGCAGCCACCATGCAGTTTGGATGCCTCTTTGTTTAAAATGGTGAGAGAGATGCAGTGTGTTGTGAATGTTTGTTGTGTATGCGTTGAGTTTTAAAAGATCTTTTCATAATGCCTGCATGGCTTAAACTTTCAGCTTGTTGTGAAGGTCTTACTTTTTCTTGCCTACTATGTCTGTGATGGTACCAGAATCCGGTTGGAGAAATAAAATTCATTAGAATTGACCAGATACAAGCAATGATGGTCATGGCAAGGAATTACCATGAGGAATTAGAGGTGTGGGGTGTGGGCAGTCTCAAAGAACTCACGCAGAGGGAGTTCTTGGAGGTTCAGGAAATTGGGGATGGATTTTCTGAGAGAGTGGAACATTAAATCATTTCCGTTACTCAACAGCCGTCTCTGAAGCCTGCTCCTCTGCCTTGTGACCTAGCCCTGGAGAGTCAAAGTCTCCATGTTCTTTGTTACTTTCTATGAAGGCCCAGGCATTCTGGCCCATCTCAGCTGGCTAAAATCATAACATCTATCCCTAGTGTTTCAAGACAGATCTTTCAGGGAAAGTGATAGTTTCCAAACCGATGGATGGCGGTCCCCTGAGGAAGACACAGAGTCATCCTTAAGCATTCCTAGGATGACGTTCCAGACTTCCTTTGCAGATCTGCAGATGGCAAAACTCCATGAGGTAGAGGGTTTGCATGTAACCAACACTTACCCTCTTTGACCTGTAACTCGCCTCTAGATTAAACGCTATGCAAATAGGTTTTACTCTATTAAAGGATTAACAAGAAAAGAAGGTCCCTGTGTGCTCAGTGCACATGCAGGGTTTTCTGAGCATCTTCACCTGGTGTTGGTTAGCTCCACCAATGCAGAGCTTGAAGTGGAAGGCTGACTATAAACTGCCAGATGAGATAAGGCAAAGAAGCCAACAGACAGAGTGCAGCAGAGGAGGGATCCAGTAAGACTGGCCTCAGAAGCGGAATGGAGCTGTCACTAGGAGGCTGAGAGAGGGGAAGTCCGAGAGAGACACATGCGTTTTTCCCTCGTCCCTGTACAAAACGAAGTCAGGAAAAATTGTCAAGGTAGTAGAAAATAAAAAGCTTGCTTCACTCTGTCTTTGGAACTGTCGTGGCATTTTTGTGTGTCGTTTAATATTCTAAATACAGAAAAACAAATGTTTCAAATTATCATCACATGCTTTAAAACTCATCTATTTTGCAATGTCGGTGTGTAATGCAGTTCAAAGAGGTTTTAATAACTCGTATAATACCACACTGTTCATACTTCACAGCTCATATTTGTGTGTGTGTTTTGTCGTCACTGGAACAGTGCAAATTCAGAACGCAGCAGCCTCCACTTCTTGATACATGCTCATTTGGCATGCCAACAGAAGACCTTCGGCCTAGTGCTGTGTTCAAGAGACCTGAAAAGGTTCTTTCCTTTAGTGTCTTACCATTTAGGCCATCAGCTAGTGAATTCTGACCACAGATAAGAAAGTACACGAAGGCATCCTGAGTTGCCATTAACTGGGTTCAAAGCCAGTTCTGGTTAAAAGGAGAACACAGTCTCTTGGGTTGGCCAGGTCCTACTTCCTCAGTTGCCAATGGAACACGCTTGCCTCATGCATCTCTGGATTTGCTTAAGTCTACACATTGTGGGTTCTCAGCATTCCGTGTTCATGGGACACCAACATTCTTACATTTGAGGGCGAAGCAAAAAATTGTGGCAGACACGCATTCTGTATTTTCTGTGGACAAGCACATGATCCCTCGTCCTATCAGATTTCCCTTATAAAACACAAGTTCAAAGATGTAGTCATTAGTGATGCCAATTTGATGAGAGCAGAGACTAGAGCAGCCAGGTACGTGTTGCTCTCCAAAGGCCTGGGGTCCTCTACCAGCGGTTCTCAGCTTTCCTAATGCTGAAGCTCTGTTATACAGTTCCTTATGTTGTGGTGTTGTCCCCAACCATAAAATTATTTTGTTGCTACTTCACAATTTTAATTTTGTTACTGTTATGAATCACAATATAAATATCTCATATGTAGAATATCTGGTATGCCACCCCTGTGGGGTTGTGATCCACAGGTTGAGAACCACTAAGCTTGGAACCAGTGCAGTTGTCCAGATCACATATTCATGAAGCTGACCTTTGAGAAGCACTGGACCCTATAGTTAAAATCCCTTCCCTTGGAGGAAATGTAAACATCTAACCCTCCTCCTCAGTTCCCAACAACAAACAGAAACAGAATTCTACTGGTTCTGGAGAATTGATGACTTTATTGAACTTCTTTATACAGCAAGGCGAGGGGTTGCTTGCTTCTCCTGCCAAACAGCACCCGGAGAGTCTTTAACCAGCAAGGGTGAAGGATTTTCCTTAACCACAAGGAAGAAGCCCCTCCTCTCATCTTCCCTTACCTACATACTACTAATAAGCTACAGTTGGAAGAACCCTGGGTTCTTCACTCACCATGGAGGAGAAACAGCCTTCTCCAACCGAACTGTTCCATTGATTGAACAAAAACCTTTTTATGTAGTAGTTACTGAAACATGGAAATTTATAGATTACTTTTGAGGTATATAGTATTATCTTACTACACCTGCCCCCAGGTCAAACTCTGCTGAATTGTTTATCATATCCTTCTCAAGTACAGTGAGAATAGACTCGGGTGGGTCAAGGCAGAAACAGAGAAAGCAAAAAGTTAGCCTCCAAAGTAATTCAGAGACCTGAGTGTTAGTGACTTGAAGTGGACACATGGGAAAAACAGATGAATCCTAGTACTCAATTCAGTAAATTTTTATATTTCTATGTCTAATCAACAGCCAAGACAACATAGAGAATAGTCCCAGCAATATGGAAATTTCTCCTTTTTCCGCCAATCACGGCCCTTCTAGAGGTGACTACTCTTGGCTTCTGTGATTATTGATTAGTTTCATCAGATCTTGATCTTTATGTAAAAAGCGTGTTACTTCTTGTATCTGCTTTCTTTCATTTAACATAACTTTTTTAGATAAACACACTTAATTGTGTGGATTTGAAAATTCGACTTTAACTTTCTGTTCCATATTTCACCATATGACAAGACCACACTTGTTTATTCAGTTTCTAGTTGATGAATTCTTTGTATTTTCTAGCTTGGGCTATTACAAAGAAATTATCTATTTAATTCTTAAATAATTTTATGGATGCCTGCTCTCATATTCTCTTTGGCACATGCTTAGGGGTAGAATTGCTGGCCAAAACCAAATTTGAGTTATTCTATTAACAAAATATAAATAGTATACAATAATTGTGTATAATAATATGTATTATTTAATATACAAGACTTGAATACATAATTTGTGATTATGTATAACAATTGTATTAATGACACTTTTTGAGGAGCCAGAATAATTAAGAGCAATTAGAGGATGTTCAAATATCACCTGCTGACTTCAGTTCATCCTTACAGTTGTCATAAATAGAATATTTGAAATTAGATGGAGTTTATCTAGAATATTATCTATCATTACAAACTTGAAGTCCTCCAGTCAAAATTGAAAATGACTATTGCCCTAGGCAGCCATTAATCACAGTGGGGTTTTTTTTTTGTTTTGTTTTGTTTTTTTGTTTGTTTGTTTTTTTGGTTTTTTTTTTTTTTTTTTTTTGCAGCTGCTCTGAACTCATCACATAGTAAAGACCTGTGCAAAAATGAAGGTACTAAGATCGTTCCATCACCCCGCCACTATGAAGCAATTGGCAGGTGATCATTACTAGGGTAGCCCCTGGCCAGTTACCACACACCTGTGGTCATGCAAGCAATTCCAATAATCCACGAAATCCAGAAGATAGAACAGAAGGTACGGAAGTGGGAGAAGGACTCACTGGAATGAAGAGCCTCAGGGACAGCAGGAAGAAGATAAGAGAGGGAAATGGGGGTGAAAATGACCAAAATACATTATATGTGTGTATTTAATTGACAAAGAATAAAAAAATGAAAAAGTTTCTGGTGAATTAAAATACATCCATGAGTGACTGAAGAAAGTGAGACGAGAATACCAAGATGTTTTAAAATTAAAACCTTGTGTTATTTCTTTAAGGTATCAAGATGTTTTTAAATTAAGTCTTCATTTTTAGCTATTTGAAAGTTAGTTTTAAGAGGAACTAAATAATTGATAGTCTTGGTAATAGGTTCTCTTGGCAGCTATCAGGTCACTGAGGCATTGTCTGCAGAATGGATTAATTTTACCTCTGGTAGGGTCCTGAGTTAGTCTTCCAAAAACCATGTTGTTATGAAAAAAAAAAGCAAGATTTCCCTGACACAGTCCTCCATTTTCCTGTGTGATTTCTCTCTTTTCCATTGACCCTATAATGATACCATCTCAGATCATCTCCTAAACCCCAGGGCCCACCAGAGACCAGATCAAAAGAGCTCGTCTCCAAAATTCTGAGCTAAACAAGCATCATTGTTGTGCAAGTTACCCAGCCTCAGGTTTTACACCATAACTATGGGGATGGAAAATGATTTCTATATATTCAGGGGAAGCATCCCTTCTTTTTTAGAGAGGAATAAAGCAGTTCTTATTCATTTCCACAGAACAAGCTGATTCTTGGGCTACAACAACAAGTAGAACATGATTCATGTGATTATGGGTTATGCTCAAATCCTTAAAATCCCTGAATGAGCCATATCAAGAATGACACTCATAAATTCAATTTTACTTGCTTTCAGCAGTTCAGATGAGAGTCTCAGTTGGGGGCAATATGTGATTTACTGAAATCTACTTTCCTGTGCTCGAGTTGTTTCTTACAGTAAAACCCACTGCATCCTCCTTGTGAGAAGCGTTAGCACTGAACATTTCCAAACAGCTGTAGAACATATTTTTGGAGACCCAGAGAGAATACGCGTTGGGGAGGGGGGGCGCTTTTTATCTAGAGCAAGCGTCAACAGGCCTGAGTTTCTGCAGTGTACAGATTTAGAGCAGAGGATTTCATAGTGCTGTGTGCTGTCCGTGGGCTGCCTGAGGTCTGCAGTCAGCATCTGTGCTGCCTGTGACTGGGGGGGGGGGCATTCTTAATTTTTCTAGTTGCTTCAGCTGGAAGTGAGGGAGAGCTACCCCTGCCTCACTGAGGGCCACACGCAGTTTGTCCTCACAGGCAAGTAGTAGCGCCTGGTGCCCTACTCACAGCAGGTTTGTATTGTGAGGGGAAGAAGAATCCTAGTGTAACATTGAAAACCAGCGAAGGTGGAAGTTCTCCAGGCAAACTATCTGAGGATGAATACTTCATAGAGACAAGAGGGCTTTTTTAAAAAAGATTTATTTATTTATTATGTATACAACATTTTGCCTCCATGTATGCCCGCACACCAGAGCAGGGTGCCAGATCTCAGTACAGATGGTTGTAAGCCACCATGTGGTTACTGGGAATTGAACTCAGGACCTCCGGAAGAGCAGCCAGTGCTCTTAACCTCTGAGCCATCTCTCCAGCCCACAAGAGGGCTTTTTGTTACTGTTTTTTGTTGGTTTGATTACTTGGTTGGTTTTGGATTTTTGGGTTGGTTTTGTTTTTGTTTATGTTTTTTGTTTGTTTGCTTGTAGCAGTTCTCAAGATCCGGTGAGGTCTTTTGAAACATGGCATCACCAAGCAGGGAGTACACACAGGACTGATCATAAGACACAGAAATGGAGAGACACCCAAAGGATGCCTATGCCCATCTCTGTCTCACTAAGCAGCCAGGGAGGCCCTACTCCTACCTCAGCCTCCCCAGAACTAGGAACAAACCTGTAGCACCACCCTCAGTTAGTGAGATTGCTTCCCCAAACCTGTTCAAAGCATGAATTCCTCTTAAAGGCTTAGTCACTTAACACAGGTGCAACCCTTACTGTTTGTGACAGCTCCCAACACAGCCACGCTAGGGATATAGCTTCTGACTAACAAGGCCTGAGGAACAAACCATATCCAAAACATGGCAGCCCTTTCCACTCCTTGGAATTAAGAAGAATCTTCCAAGAGGTTACCAACTGCATCTGTTTCTTTGACCAAGCTGAGGGCCTCATTGTCCCAGCTAGAATGTCTTTGTAACTAGATTGGCTTCCCACACAGCTTCAGAGGTTGGTGTAAAAGCAAAGACTTGTACAGAAGGAGTTGTGATGTGGTCTGGGGACAACTATGTCCTATCCTGACAGATTTGGGCTGACCTTCCCCACAACACACATGTAGCGATAAAAAGACCGAGACCAAGTCGAAGAACATGGACTGGATGTGTGCAGAGAGCGCTGAGGGCAAGGTGGCTGCTCTGGCTATGCCAAGGTTGTTACCAGCTATACACCTTGATCATCACCACCAGGTATGGAATCAGGACACAATGTGGGAAGATTATGATGGGTAAGTAAATTCATCTTTCCCATGGTGGAAGTTGGAGTGAAATTATATAGAAGGACCTTTCTAAAGTATATTCAGCATTTGGGAAGTTGAGGTTGGAGAATGGCACACATCTTGAGGCCAGTCTGGTGCAGATAATAAGTTCTAAGCCAGAAGGGGTAATGGTGAGACCTGTTTCGGGATCATAACAAAACCAGAGTATACATATAATATATGCCAATCTAGACAAGCAGAGACAGACATAAAGTAGAAGAATGTACTGGAGGGTGGCCAGTGAAGGTAGTTGCCTTTGCTGAAGCAATTAAGATGGGAGAAAAAGGTGTTGCAGTTGAGGTCTGAGGTATATTGTATATTCCAGAGAGAAGCAGAAGTCAGAAATGAGAGGCTAAAGTAACAGGCAAATAAAAACTAAATAGCAAATATAAACACACCAGACCATGTCCCCGGACACAGGGAGCTAACGCTCAGATGGCTGTCCTGTAGAAGTGACTATGCCTCATGCAGGCAGTAAAAGTAGGAAATTTGGAGTGAGTTTCCCCAAGTCCAAGGCCACAGGTAGCCAGCTACTTCCACCCTGCTAGGAAAGGGAATGAACCTTATGGTGTCAGCCAGTGCCACCTCCTGATTTTATAGCGCACTAAAATAGAAACCACAGATAAATAACTTGTGGGGACAGATGAGCAAGTAGCAGTGGCTGACAGTGACGGAATGCTCTACGCGTTTGTGTTTATTAATGAGACTGCAGAGGGCGAGCCCTCCCTCATCCTAGAGCGAGGGCAACAGTTGGAACTGTGGCCTTCCTTCTCACCTTTGGGGAGCTCTTGTTTTCCACTTGTTTTACTGTTTCTGCTTTTGTTTTGTCCTTAAGTATTCAGAATAGAGTTTAGGCACAATGAGGTGCTGAGCCTGATAATTCCCTGTGAGTGACTGGGTCTCTCACAGTTTCAGGCCTCTTCCCTCTAGATGCCTGAAGAACACACATCTGACTTCTCCTGCTGGCCTAGGTCTCCAGATGGCTGCATGTCCCCCGTGGGGCAGTACACTCCCCAGCTGAGGACCTTTCTTCACTTCCACTGTCAGAAACTATAAACTATACGGCTTCTGAATTGATCCCTAGTCTAAAGGGACCGCGGAAGGACATGTTCTGGAAGCGTGAGAAGGCAGGTTATGGAAATATATACATATTACTTTATCTAGTTCTGTTTGGAAATGGTCTAGTTGAGCTATTATCCTCAACACTTCCTCAAATGTACTAAAAGATGAAGTATGATTAATTAAAAGAACCCAGAGACAGAAATTGGGGTTCACCCTAAAGGTCAGAAAAGCAAAACAACCAGCCACTGGCTCTTACCTCTCTACCTCAGTTCAAAATGACGATTCTGCCTCCCAGAATCTCAGAATGAGACTGTGTGTGAAAGCTGTCTCCCCCCCCATCTTACATTCCTTTCTAGGGCTGCGATTAAAGTCATGCACCACCACCGCCTGGTTTCTATGGCAAACTAGTGTGGCTACTGGGATTAAAGGTGTTTGTCACCACTGCCTCATCTGTAAGGCTGATCAGTGCAGCTATTTTATACTCTCTGAACTTTAGGCAAATTTATTAAAATACAGATGAACTATCACTACAAAAGGAAAATAAAGTTTGAAGGCATACCATTTAAGGTAACAAACTTCTTACCGATGGCCTGTAGATATGGGTGAAGAGGATGGGGGCTCACCAGGGGTCACTTACAGGGCTGTGATTTGGCAATTTGCATGAAAATTGAAACAAAGAGTAGTGTTTTTATACCACCTTGGCCAGCCTTGGGAAGTATGAGTGCAGAAGGGACCTGGTTCACACGATGCAGGCCATCTGAGTGATGGTGATAAACTATCAGACCATGGCTCGTGAACAGAATGTTTACCTCAGAAATAGTCAGTGAACAGGCCCAGGTCAACAACTCCAGCCGGGCCTTGATGGGAGTCCTCACGGCTGTGGTCAATTAGTGTGAATCAGACAGCTCATCAAAGCAATGAAAGCATTGTCATGCGGTCCTTACCACACAAGGAAGAAAGCTGTGGAAAAAAGGAGAAAGAACAGGAAAGGAGAGTGAGAGAGAGATACCTCGCTTTCATTTCCTCTCAAGTCCACTTCAAAGCATGTTTTCATCAACCATTACAAATTAAACCCATAGCAACAGCAAATGAACTATTAGGTTTATACTATGAATGCTTTGTGAACAAAGATCTATCTATCTATCTATCTATCTATCTATCTATCTATCTATCTGTTTGTGGTTATGAATAACATTGAACTTGCCATATTTAATTGAACCATGAAAATATTCAAGTTTAATATATAGTATGGTATTTTTCCTTTTCTCCATTTATAACAATATTGCCATGAGTTACCACTTTAAAAATAAACCCATTACCTCTGCAATGTGAATGACAGTGATGATGGGGTCTTATTAAAGCAAGGGACAGTTCTGGGTGTCAACAATAGGCTGGTTTTACTCTCCTAGAACATAAATACAAGAGAATGAGACCATGAAGCTAAGCCCCACAGTGGGTTCTGTAGGTTCGATGGGTCTCCATACTCTTGTTCCATCTATGGTTCTTATCCAGTTGGGTCATCTAGGCCCACAGCCTTTGTACATATAAACAGCAGTCTAAGAATGTGTTGAAAGATCTCGGTCAGGGGTGAAAGTTGATGGCGCTCGGAGTCAATCTGCCCCTGCATTGGCAGCAAAGAGCAAAATGCTGATGCAGTCACGTACTTCTGCTAGGCTACATGCCACAGCCTACAACAGATTTCCTGAGGATCCTGAAGTTTAGCGTAAAGGCTTCAATGTCTACTGTAGCCTATGTTCCAGCCTCACTATCCCTTCTTCAATATGGCTGCCAGGTAGAATTGCAGATGTCTTCTGTCATTGTTTGGTTTTGTTTTGTATCATTTCTTTTATAGTTGAGATTGCCCCCTTTCCTTTTTATCCCCAAGTCCTCCCATGTACAACTTCTTGCTCTATTTCAAGCTTATGGCCTCTTTTATCATTACTTCTTACATAAATATATATGCATATATATGTATATGCATGTAACACACATATATTATATATTCCTAAGAAAAACTTACTCTGTATAATACAATTTACATTTATATTTTCAGGACTGATGACTTGGCATTGGATAACAGATTGGTGTGCTCTTCTCTGGAGAAGACTATTTCTCATGTGCTCCGCATTCCTTAGTTGCATGTGGTTCTTTGTGTAGAGCTGAGGCCTCATAGTCTTTCCCTGTCCACTTTGACCTATCTCCTTGGTTTTGCTCTTGCTCAGGTCATGTTTAGACAGTCGTGCTGATGATACATTAGGTGCTTGCTATGTCTTAACAGCCATGAGGAATGGTAATGAGGTACATACTCCGACTCACCCCAACAACTGAGGAAGCAAAAGACAAAACTGAAGCAGCCCACCAGCACACTGGAAGAAGCCTCCCCGTCCCAGAGTCATTCATTCACGCACCAGCTCAGCATGCCCTGAGACTGTCTGATTTTTCTCTTGAGTCCATTCTATGTCTGTGTCGCTTCTGCAGCTACCCTTACAGAAAGCATGGCAGCGACGGAGGTTCACAGGGACCTGTAGTAATAAGGGCGGCGGGGCTGCATCCCCAGCACCCCAGCCACCCGCACGGCTAGCTTAGCTTATGCCCCGAAATAACAACACACAAACTGTATTCATTTAAACATTGCTTGGCCCATTCTCTTCTAGGCTAATTCTCACATATTAATTTAGCCCATTTCTGATCATCTGTGTATGGCACCCCAAGGTGCGCTTACCAGGAAGATTCTAGCCTATGTCATCCTGGGTCGGAGCTTCATCCCGGGAGCGGGGCATGGCGTCTCTCTCAGGCGTCTGCTCCCAAGAGGAGAGCTGTTGAGACTGAGCTCACTTCCTCTTCCTCCCAGCGTTCTGTTCTGTTTACTCCTCCCACCTATCCTCTAACCAATAAAATGGGCCAAGGCAGTTCCTTTATTAGCCAATGACCTTCCTCCATCAGGGACCTCATTCTTACTGGTGTGTTCCTGCCATTTCCCTAGCAAGCTGTGATGGTGCCGCAGGGAATACCATTCGGGTTGCTTTTAAGTTCCTAAGCCCAAGGTCCTGCGTTCTTATCCCGTATGAAACCAAGGTCAGTTAACTACTTGATATCTTCAGTCAGAAAGAGAAGTTGAGTTATATTTAAGAACTACTCTTCTCATAGATGACAAACTCTATGTATTTTAGAAAAAAAAGTCAACCAAAAGTGGCTGGATTAAGATGAGGAAGTCTCCCAAGAAAGGACACTCCATCTCAGTGGGGACTTCAATTCCTGGAAGCTTCTTATTTCTTAACCATGCCAGTCACTGCAAGTAGTTGTAGATCAGAAGCTGGCAATAGATGGTCCCCAAACAGGCTATATTCATCACTTGTGAACCTGTTAGAAATGTGGAATGTTGGTCCCCACCCAAAATGTAATTACTGATGGAGCCAGTGTGTCAGGAGGCAGAGCCCAGAGGTGTATAATGGGCCTCCAACAGCCTCTGGCACACACTGTAGTGTAGGCAGAAGTTTCTGTCCCACCCAGTCCCAAAGAGGCACACAGAGACTTATATTAATTATAAACTGCTTGGCCTATTATTTCAGGCTTATTATTAACTAGCTCTTATAACTTACATTAACCCATAATTCTTGTCTATGTTTAGCCATGTGGTTTGGTACCTTTTATAAGTGAGGCATTCTCCTCTTGCTTTCCCTGTGGCTGACTGGTGACTGACTCTGTCTTTCCTCTTCCCAGAATTCTCTTAGTCTGGCTGCCCCACCTATACTTCCTGCCTGGCTACTGGCCAATCAGCATTTCATTAAGCCAATACGAGTGACAAATGTTTACCGTGTACAAGAGCAGTATTTCACAACACTGTAGTAGGGGGCACACTACTGTAAGTACCGTGGGGGCACTGGAAGTAAAGTTCAGCCTCCCTCCACGTCTAACTGAATGACAATGGCAACAATGAGAACTTCTTATCTGGACACCGCATCATGCACTCAGGTGTTCTGCTAAGGATGGTAGGCATTGTCTCATGTAATTGTCGCTAGAATCCCAAAGCACTGTTGCAATCTTGTGTTTTGTGTGGGAGAGTGAGGCTGGAAAGCAATTGCTTAAGGTCGGTTTTTAATTTGCAGAGTTGGCATAATGTCCTGTAAAATGCATACACAGACATGTCTACATACGGACATGTATATGCAGAGACATGTACATACATAGACATGTACACACATATGGACATTCAAAGATTTGTACACAGTGACATGTTCATGCTCACAGACATGTACACACACAGAAACGTACATAAATACAGACATCTTCACACAGAGACATAGACAGACACACAGACACACCCTACAAATTTTTTCTTACAGGTCATGACAGGTTGCTTCCCAGACTTGAAAAGAAAAAGGGAGGAAGTGTGTCTATTGTCTCTTTCCCTCTACTTTCTATAATTGTCTCTGTCTTGAGGCCACATCTGGAAGCAGCCCACTTCACCCATGTACTTTTTCTAAGCTTGATACCCCGGCTGGCTGCGCCAGTCTCAGGCCGGGCATTGCTGCCTACAGAGTCCTAGGTCTCACCCTAACACTTGCTGAGCTACAACCTGCATTTGTACCAGAATCCCCAGGGAATCCTAGAAAAACTGGAATTTCAGAAGCACCAGCTCATCAGACCTTCCCTTCCCTTTTACTTCTGCAGATCTGAGGAACGTGGACATCTATTCCAGGTTAAATATCCAGTTGAATAAGTACTGCTTTCAGACACGTGCCACCAAAATCATGCCAGCTAGAATCGTGGGGAGGGTCTAATATTCCAGGCATTGCATAAATTGCTCTGAGGACATCCAGGTTGCAGCCCAAGGGCCGTGTTCATCCTGGGACAGCCATGCATGTGGCCCAACACATTTGTAGACTAGAACATGGTGTCACAATATCAAAAGGTTGGACACATCTGGACTAGGATTACTACACTCCCTGTTAATTCAGTATTAATTTTTTTCTGAGAGGGTCTTTAAGGCCCAAGAAAGTTTTGGTAGGTAATTGCCCTGTGTCATATTACTTTCAAGTACGAAATAGACATCTGAATCTATATAGCTTATAGGTTAGCATTAAAACATTAAAGCCTGCTTTTAAATTGACATCTGTATAGATTCTATTGTCTTCTCTATAGCTAAAAAACATATCTATCTATCTATCTATCTATCTATCTATCTATCTATCTATCATCTATCTATCATCTATCTATCTATCTATCATCTATCTATCTATCTATCTATCATCTATCTATCGATCTATCTATCCATCCATTGTCTAGCTATCTGCCCATCTTTGCTGCCTATCATCTATTTGTCTTTTTTGCCTACTCACCCACCCACCTTTCTATACCTGCCTATCTGTGTAGGCAGACAATTCACTCTGCTGGTGCCTCTTTGTATTAGGTTTATAGATCAGTTCTCTGAAGCTACTTAGAAAAGAAAGCAAAAGGTCCCTCGCCTTCTACCTATCTTCTCATCCCCTGATGCTCAGCTGTCCAACCCCTAGGTCTTTCACTGCCATGTCTGGAGACCGGGCTGGCAGTGACTAGTGAAGGTTTAGTGGTACCCAAGTTTCTGACTACAGTTCTGGAGACAGGAGAGGGATGCTGATGTCTCCAAAGGAGCAGGCAGTGTTTAGGAGCAGTTGTGGGAGAGCTTGTAAGTTGCATGGATTGTGCTCTGGTGCAGTCTTGAAAACTCAGCTAAGAAGCAGTTATTTCCAGCCGAAGCTGCAGAGTCCCATCAGCGTACTTCTGAAAGGCAGCATGAGAGTACATTGGAAAGAGCCACGATAGGTTCCAGCTTAATGATGAAAGTTCTGCTTGCATTGCACCTTTGACAACATGTGTGACTACTGCAGAGTGATTTTTCTCACACATTGGTGTAACTCCCATCACACCACACACAGACACACACACACAGACACACAGATACACACATTCAATAAGCAAAAATAGTATGGGAAAAGCCTAGGTCTATAAAAACACTCAAATATGGTTAGGGATTTTGAATTTAAACGTAAGGTCACTATGGGCCCTATGAGAAGAGTAGTACAGTTTACAAATGCCTGTTCCTACACAGTGTTTCATAATGTGGTTCATGACTATGACAAGGGACTGAAAATACTTTTCCCTGGGTCACTTCAGCACTTGGAGTAAACAAATGCTTTAGAAATTACTGGTCTCTGGATCATAAGTAATATCCTTCCAAGCACCCCAAGGATAAATGCTCCAGAACTTTCTTTATATCGGCAAACAAACTCAGTCCAATCCATCATGAGGCTCTCCATAACATGTACATACATAAACACATATAATCACACACACACACACACACACACACACACACACACACGATTCTGTAGTTGTAAACATTTGCTACTAAGATCCAAGGTCTTCCAGGTAAGCTACCTACTTGGTATTACAATTCCTTTCACAATGATCACATCCTTTCTTAATTAGAATTTACTAAATATTCTTTAACAACATATATCTGGAATTTTGTCCATAAACTTTATTTAATAGAAAAATCAAAAAGATTTATGAGTCTTGTGGGACTATTATTTTCAATCTTATGATTTTTTTAAGAACTGACCATAATGCCTATAGTTCTCAGATTTTATTTCCCTGGTACAAAATAAAAGAAGAAGAAAGAAAGAAAAAAAGAAAGAAAGAAAGGAAAGGAAAAATGAATGAATTGTGATTGAGCCATAGAACCCAGTCCCTTGCATATGAAATAGGGCTCCGAAATTACTACACAAACACAGCTGCAGGTTTTCAATCTAAAGTCCTCAAAAAGCACACGGCTGGCAGCATATTTGTAGATCAGAATTTAAGTGCGTTATTATGAGCTGCGAGAGACAGTCATTTGCCTTATTGAAATCTCTGGGCAACGGGCAGACTAGAGTGAGTCAAGTTTCTAATCTATGCCGGAGCCTGAACAAGCAAGCTGAACTCATATCCCCAAAGTAGCTTCGGAAACAGGCTCCCACCATGCAGCCCAGGCTGATTTTGCACCCAACGGTCTCCTGTTCAATGCCCAACACTGAGACCATGTTACAAAGACAACAGCACATAGCTCAGTACCCTAGGCTGCCCATATTGGAAGAAAAAAGATAGCCCCACATTACCTTGTTTTGTAAGTCTGCTGCATAAATTAATTTAGCTGGAAAGATGATCGATGAGTTAATCAATGGCATCCTAAAATTTGTGTATTTGAAGTCATCTTTTAAATATTGTCTCAGTTAATAGGGTTTCTGGTGCTATGAAGAGACACTATGACCACATAACTTTTATAAAGGAAAATATTTAATTAGGGCTGGCTTACAGTCTCAGAGGTGGGGGACCAGTTTCCTTCCTGGTGGGACATGGTGACATGCAGGCAGTCACAGTGCTGGAGGAGGAGATGAGAGTTCTACATCTTGATCTGCAGGCACCAGAAGGAAAACTTGCATACTGAGCATAGTGTCTGTGTTGAACATAATATAAAAGACCTGAAAGCCCACTTCCACAGTGACACATTTCCCCTAACAAGACCACACCAACTCCAATTAGGCTGAACCTCCTCACAATGCCACTCACTCCCTATGGGCCACACATTCAAGCACACGGACCTATGGGAGACATGCCTATTCATACTACCACAAATATTGTTAAGAATATTTAAGAAGTCCTTAACAGAATTAGCTATTTGTTGACAGAAACAAATAAAATCCTACTTCATTCCTGCATTTAGCAGTTAACCCATTGCAGTCAGTGAAATCAGGCAAGCTTTATACAGCAAATGAAGTGGAAACTATTACAGTACCTTAATATTAACTCAATTCATTTAACATAAAACTGGAATTAAAATCAAAAGTATCTTTTGGCACCCCATACCTCAGGGCTATATGGATTTAGGAAGAGAACAGTTGGTAAAAGTCAAAACTGGGTTAACTAGCATTCTAAACAACCTGCTTCAAAAGATGGCTCAGAGGTTAAGAGCACTGGCTGCTCTTCCAGA